>NC_065544.1:53099256-54429256 GCF_932294415.1 Quercus robur | reverse complement strand
TTAGAGAAATCAATATCGAACAATGTTTGAATAGTGAATGTTTGTTATGCTATTAGGCACATTAGAATAGCCAAAAATAATTCTTAAAAAAGAAAAAAAATGGCTAGGATAATGAGGAAAATTCTTTCAGACAACTACCCCATAATTATAAATCCATAATTGACTTTTATAAATCTTTATATATATATATATATATATATAAATACAATATAGAAATTCTACTCTAGTCAAATTGAATCTTTTAAGTGTGTATATATATATGTGTGTGTGTGAAAATTTCTTTTGGAGGTTTGAACTCCGGCCCTTTCCCCTCACACCTCACAAGCACTTATACTTGTATAGTAATTGTAGGGATGAAATTCCCAAAATCAACAAATGGGCCTGTAGACCCGCACAAAGCCCAACCATGACCCAACAGGGAATAGGGGCCTGAGTGACTTCTGGCCCAACCCTGTTGAGCCCGGTTCGATCCAAAAGACGTCCGAGGAGGAATGCCTCCTCGGACACGCGAATATGGGCCCAATGTGCGTCCCCTCCACAGTAAAGAACCCATCCAGGTGAACGTGGGTAGGAGGGTGAGCCTCACACAATAGGAAAGAAGAAAATGTAAGACATCAGGGAGAAACCACAACTGCCGCATTAAATGCAAGAAAGCTACTTTTTCAGCCGCATTAATGTGGAGAAGACAGGCGAACAGTATTACATTGGCCAGTGCAACTCACAGAAAGATAAGAAAGATGTCCGATGGGACAGGCACTCAAGTGAAGGTCCAAATGGCTAACAAGTGTAAGGTTCTTATTAATTCAAGGAGGCTATATAAGAGAATGAGATCCCCATGAAGAAGGGATTGGAGAATTAAGAAAAAAGAGAGAGAGAAAGGTTAAAGAACTCTTTAGTCTGCAAACAGAGCAAAAGGTGCACGTATACGTCTCCTCGGACCGATATCTTATAAAACGTAAGTGGAATATTCTCACGTTCAACGTATTGCATGGCGTACATCTAACTGACATTCACTTCGTCTAGTCCTAGCTCTGTAACCCACTCTCTACAAATTCATTGTCTGGGGACTTTTGGGCCAGAACCACTTGCTTGCTGGGCCTGGGCCCCAAAAACCTCCCCTACAGTAATCATTATACCAAAAATATGCAGCGGTAAATATCATATTTTTTTGTCGTACCACGGTTGTCACTTTTGTTATCTTTCCTAATTTTCTATTGTCAAACCATTATAAGAATGCGTGGACTTATTGAGTCCCTTACTCTATCAAATATATATGAATTCAAGGTCGCTACAACTTACAAGCATGGTTGCCTCTCATCTATGGTCAAAATAGTGTTTGAGAGGGATGGTCAAAAGATGACATGCATTACATGTTAGAATAGATTTAATGTTAGCCTATAAGTGCCATATTGCCGAAAAACTTGTGTAGTAACCATCATGCCAAAAATATGCAGTGGTAAATATCATATTTTTTTGTCGTACCACGGTTGTCACTTTTGTTATCTTTCCTAATTTTCTATTGTCAAACCATTATAAGAATGCGTGGACTTATTGAGTCCCTTACTCTATCAAATATATATGAATTCAAGGTCGCTACAACTTACAAGCATGGTTGCCTCTCATCTATGGTCAAAATAGTGTTTGAGAGGGATGGTCAAAAGATGACATGCATTACATGTTAGAATAGATTTAATGTTAGCCTATAAGTGCCATATTGCCGAAAAACTTGTGTAGTAACCATCATGCCAAAAATATGCAGTGGTAAATATCATATTTTTTTGTCGTACCACGGTTGTCACTTTTGTTATCTTTCCTAATTTTCTATTGTCAAACCATTATAAGAATGCGTGGACTTATTGAGTCCCTTACTCTATCAAATATATATGAATTCAAGGTCGCTACAACTTACAAGCATGGTTGCCTCTCATCTATGGTCAAAATAGTGTTTGAGAGGGATGGTCAAAAGATGACATGCATTACATGTTAGAATAGATTTAATGTTAGCCTATAAGTGCCATATTGCCGAAAAATGTTGCTTGTTTGCTGGTTTATTTATTTATTTATTTTTCAAATTATAATGATTTTTTTATCATTAGACTAAATATCAATTTGTTTTTAGTATAAACGTATTTTAAACCACAAATCTTTTATTCGATTAAAATAGACTTTAACAATAGGGCTAATTGGAACTCTAATTTGCTGGTTTATTTTTTTAAGTTAAAGTCACTTTCTTCACTTATTACTTAGGATGTTGTAAAATACTGTTTATATTATCTCTCAAGGGAGAGGTTTGGGGTGCACAAAAAAAAAAAAAAAAAAAAAAAAAAAAAAAAAAAGAGATGGGCGAGGGGAGAGGTATGGGGGTTAAAAAAGAAAAATGAGAGGTTTGGAATTTATCATAATAATTTTTGGGTACAAGCATGACTCACTTATTTCACATTTGATTATCATGCTTGTGAGAGAGAAGATGAGAGTGTACAAGAATTGTCATGTTCTCACTTTTCACATATTACAAAAATGTGACACTTCAGGGTTTTAGAAGCTAAAACAAAGCTTATATAGATTATATGTATAAATTTCTTGATATGAATTTTTTAACCACACATGACAGATTTGACCTTCTAGGATTTTGGTCCAATAAAAACACTTGTGTTAAAAATTTTCCAATAACATATTAAACCCAATCACATCAAATCTACACATTAATAACAATTAAATCAATCTATGACCAAGGGGCCATGACCCACTTGAAATTTTTAACTAGTACACATATAAATTTCAAATGATATGTTTGAGTAAAAATATATATATATATATATATATATTTAAAAAAAAAATCAGTTTGTATAATGCTAATTTTATTTATTTTTATATTTAATTTAGCTTTTGAATTTTAGTATAATCTTGAATTATAAAATTGTTTTGGTTCATAATTTGGCCCTGAACTTGTAGGGGCAAAATAGCACAAGACCACTAATAAGGGGAGAAAATTACATATATTTGGTGATGAAAACATGGAGTAATTGTTGTAGTCATAGGCTATGACTTAGAAACAAAGAGTACTAAATAGTTGAGCCCATTTCTCAACAATCCCTCCGCTCTCCTTGTATCCAACTGACTTCTACACGATAATCTACACACAAACTTCTAGTCAATTAATTGATTTACCTAACAAAAATTGGGGGTTTTGAGATTAATCCAGAGAGATCCTAATCCTTCCTAGTTTTTGAAAGATATTAGAAATAATGCATTGAAATACTGAAGAAGAAAAAAAAAAAAAAAAAAAAAAGGCATAATATTATAGTGAGTAAATTGACATTCATCACTATGGTTAGAAAAGCATCATATGCTCCAAAATAATGCTGAGGCACTCTAGCCAATAGTTTTCCTCCAAATTAAAGTTTTGACAATTTGCAATCCACACGACATAACCAAAAAAAAAAAAAAAAAAGCACGATTAAATAGTAAATAATCAAGCTATATCTCTCTTCAATAACTACTTAAAATCTAAAAGATAGAACAACAAGGAAAAATCTTAAAGAAACAAACTTACCTTCTTTTTTCAGATAGCTATCATAATTTTTGAGTGGTGCATTAGTTAGGTCCAAGGCAAACTTCACATTTGCCACAAAATCTCTTTCACGTGATTTGGCTGGGTTGCCCTCAATTCCTACACATAAATCAAATGCACTCAATTTGCATAGAGGAAGAAAATGTAAATATTAAGGGTCTGTTTGGGAATAGTTTATTTAGCTGAAATTAAAAACTTTTTGTCGAAAGTACTATAGAAAAAAGCTAAAAGTTAGTTGAATAGTATAGTGGGACCCATAAATAGTATTAAAAAATGCAATGGAACTCATGAAGAGTAGCAAAAATAAGCTAAAAACTCTAATAAGTTTCAGCTTTCATCACTTCTCAAACGCACTCAAAGTATTCTAAATGGCACAATTGATTCTGCATAGTCACCTTGCCTAATCATATCAAAATATGCCCAAAGGATCCAAAAGCCAAGACAAAGTATTCAAATTAAAAACTTTCACCCTGACCATAACAATGTTTGCCTTATATATAATTTGCTTTATACAATGAAAATCTCAAATTAACATAAATCAAGTACTGCACTGCAATGAACATCATTAACTTCTTCAACAAATTTTAACACCTTTAAAATAAAAGCATTAACTATTCATAACAGGTAAAAATAAATAAAAACCCACCTCGGATGTGGCTAGATTTTGGGTTTTTGGTTGCTAAAATAGCAACTTGGGGGTTTTTACACCCCCAATGCTAGTGCTCTAAGTGAGGTTGTAAATGTCTTCGATCATGCCCTGTTTTCCTCATCATGCAACCTTAATCAAAACCAATAACCCAAATACCTATAAAAAAAATCAACAAAAAAAAAAAAAAAAAAAAAAACCTAAATCATATTTAAAATCAATTTTGTTGTTTAAAATACCTGTATTGGTAGCGGTTCTAATGATATATGATAGTGGCAAGAGGCTGGGTTGAAGGTAGGTGATGATTTGAAATGGTGGCGGTTTGACACGCCACCAATTTTTGCTATTTTTTGGTTGTCTACAATGTAAGTTTCCATTGTAAGTACAATGTACACATATAAAGTTCCTCTCTCTCTCTCTCTCTCTCTCTCTCTCTCTCTCTCTCTCTCTCTCTCTCTCTCTCTCTCTCTCTCTCTCTCTCTCTCTCTCTCTCTCTCTCTCTCTCTCTCTGAGTAGAAATACTACAAAAACACACACAATCAGTTGTGTGTTACCTCTAAACTCTCTTTTTGATAAATTGGTCTCTCTTAATTCTGACAAATACTACAAAAACACACACAATCAGTTGCGTGTTACCTCTGAACTCTCTTTTTGATAAATGGGTGGACACTTAGAGAGTAACAGGGAACACTCAACTGAATCTGAAAGGACTCTCCAATAACAAGTAAGCCCGTGGAACCTGGTGGGATGACTCTAATTTATTTAGCCGGTAAGTCAAATATATGAAATGACAACCACCGCTAAAATATACACAATCCTTCTATGGCTATCCACATTTTTAACTCCTTTCTCAGAAGCAAGTGGTGGTTTCTTTGGTAAAGCTCTTGCTTCCCCATCCAGAAATGAATGTGATATAAGAAATGAAAAAGTCTGCGGAGAATAGTTGGATTTGAAACGAATTAAAACAAGGAATGCTGAAAATTCTATATTTTGATGATAAAGATTGTGTTTTGCGTGTGATACATGGTGAGATATATACAAGTTTCTACGAGTCATGGATTACAATTTCCATATCAGCACTCCTGTTCATACAGGAATATCCCTAATCAGAATTTTCCATATAGAAAACTAGAAAAAATCATACACATCTAAATAGAAAGCTACTCTCTCTTTTTTTGCTTTAGACTTTATAAATTTTTATGCCAAGTATTTGAATTTTTTACCCATTTTAGACATATCATGTAAGTCTAGGTGGCCATTTCATGCAAGTAAAGCTTCACGTACTGGCTAGAGACAAAGCATAAGCCATTTGTGTGTCAACAAAATGGACTAGAGTTTCCATTCCATTAGGATTTGTCTCTCATCCCAAGGCCCAAACCATGAGATCATGTGGAGGACATTAAGCTTGTAAGAAAGCATGCACTGGTTATCCTTTGGGAGGTCTATGCAATTCACCATTAGATCATGTGGTGGGGTTTTTGCTTTTCGAAAGGTTTTTTTCATTTGTCAACAAATCATTATGTCAATTTAATTTTCACTGCATTTAGATTATTTGGTGATTTGTTGATGCTTTCATGATTTACATGTAATTTGATTTAATTAATCAACTTGGGTAATTGAATTAATTAACCGAGGTCAAGTTATCTTAACCCAACATCTTTCACACAAATTCAGAAGTAAAGAACAATAAGTAAGATGAATTTATTAAATTAAAACAATAAGTGTGATGAACATTAAGCGTAAGTTGCATCTTGAGATAAAAAAAAGTGAAAAAAATACAAAAACATGGAGTGTATTATGTGAGATTTAATTATATAGATAACTTTATTGATTAAGAGCCATTATATCGAAAAGTCATGACTTAATATATATTTATATGTGTGTGTGTGTGTGTGTTCTAAAAATATTGATAATAGACTATTAGTTGGAGTAGAATTTAAAATTCTAAAACATAGATGATAAATTTTTTTTCTGAATTAGATTATTGTTAAATTTTATCCCTTAGTCAAAAGTCATTTAGCTTAATATCCTAATAAAATATTAATTTAATAAGATGAAACTTGAGGTAAAAAATAAAATAAAATAAAATAAATAAAAAATAAAATAAAATAAAATAAAAAACAAAAATAAAATTGTGAATTGTGTGGTATTTAACTTTAGAAAATTTTTATAATAGACTTTTAGTTTTATTTAAATTAAATAGTTGTTAAATATTATCCTTTAATGTGAGGAAATATATCATAACAAATAATATAAATTAATTTACTAATTAATTATTCATAAAATGTTGATAATAGACTTTTAGTTGGAGTAGACGTCCAAACAATTTTTTTTTTAGAAAGAAAATGTAGGTTGTTGTTTGGGATTCAAGTATAGAATTTTTTATAATAGATTTTTAGTTTAAATATAATTTAAATTTGTTGAAGTTTAATGAAAATTTTTATCTAAATTAAACAATTGCTAAATATTATCCCTTAATTTGAGGAATTATATCATAAAAAATTATATAAAATTAATTTATTAATTAGTTGTTTTTAAAATATTGGTAATAGAGTTTTAGTTAGGGTACGTTTAGTACACTGAATGTAGATTACAACATGAATGGTAATCTTTATTACCAGGAATAAAATATGTTGTAATGGAATAACTAAACCTATTCATTAGTTTGGTTATGAGTTGTAACATTAGAATAAAACTTATGATCTATTTTAGGAAATATCTCATTCATACAATTATATTTCCTAGAAAATAATATATTTTAAATTTTAGAGAGATGAGTTTTTTTTAATGATTTTTTATTTCCATAATTGTTAGGTGGATATGGAAAGTTGATTTATTTGGAAATATATTAGTGTTGGAAATTATTATATCTACTAAGGAATAGCTATTACAACCCTTTTAAAGAGGAATAGTTATTCTTCATTTTAAAGAATAGCTATTCATAAGGAATAATTATTCCCTGTAATAAAAACATAACCAAACTATTGAATAACTAAACCATAGGAATAACTATTACATTACAGTGCCTATTACAGTCTACCAAACGTACCCGAGTTAAGGTCAAAACATGAGGTTTTTTTTTTAAGAAAGAAAACATGGGTAGTTGTTTGGGATTAAAGTTTATAATTTTTTGTAATAGACTTTTAGTTTAAATAGAATTTAAATTTGTTGAAATTTAAATGATAAAATTTTACCTAAATTAAATATTTTTCAAATATTATCCTCTAATTTGAGGAAATATATCCTAATAAATAATATAAAATTAATTTACTAATTTGTAAGAGTAGTCATTTGGCACAATCACGATTTCTAAACTCAAATTTTATTATTATATATATAGTATATAATATGATTCGTGAGTTATGTGGTATTTAAGTTTATAAAATTTTGATGATAGACTTTTAGTTTTATTTAAATTAAATATTTGTTAAATATTACCCTTTAATTTGAGGAAATATATCATAACAAATAATATAAATTAATTTACTAATTAGTTGTTCTGAAGATGTTGATAATAGACTTTTAATTAGAGTAGAAGTCAAAAGGTTGTTTATATATTTAAAAAGAAAATGTGGGTTTTTGTTTGTGATTTAAATTTAGAATTTTTATAATAGACTTTTAGTTTGAATATAATATAAAATTGTTGAATTTTAAATGATATGTTTGATCTAAAAAACAATTGCTAAATATTATCCCTTAATTTGAGGAATTATATCATTAAAAAGTAATTTATTAATTATTTGTTCTTAAAATATTTATAATAGAATTTTAATTGGAGTATAAGTCAAAATGCGGTTTTTTTTAGAAAGAAAACATAGATTGTTGTCTGGGACTAAAGTTTAGAATTTTTTATAATATACTTTTAGTTTGAATAGAATTTAAATTTGTTGAAGTTTAAATGATAAAGTTTTACCTAAATTAAACAATTGTAAAATACTATCCCTTAATTTGAGGAAAAATATCCTAAAAAATAATATAAAATTAATTTACTAATTAATGAGAGTAACCACTTGGTGTAATTATAACTTCTAAACTCAACTTTTATTATATAGTATATGATATAATATAAGGTATTATATCACCTGCAATGTGCTAAGCTACAATTCCTGCAACATAACTAATTAGTTGGCCTAATTAGAACTTACCACCTCAATCAAATAAGCTCCAACGTGGAGTACACTCACATCCATCCCAGAATCATTGACCCATCAAAACTCAAAACTTAATGCTGCATACGGTAAAATAAGGAGGTCATGTAATGTAAATGATTTATTTTTATGTGTGTTGTAGGAGAGTCACAATTCATCCCAATTCATCTTCTAAACCACATATTTGTTGATGACATCTATGTTTCGCCTTCTATTTTTTTTTTCTTAATTAATTTACTGGAGCTTTGGATTGGTCAAATTAATTGAAGAGAGTAAAATTTTTACTAATTAATTGATTGTCTGTTTTGTTTAGGTCACAAATCACAACTGTGTACACAATTTTCTGAAATAACACAACTGATTATCTGTTTTGTTTAGACAAAGGCAAAGGTAAAGGAAACAAGACCCAGACAATTCATTTGGCAAGCATGTTCCAAAATTGATTCTCAAACCAAAAAAAAAAAGGGTATGTTCTTAAATTAGTGAATCATAAAATTCATTAATAATGTAATGTATGAAACTCGCATCCTTCATCACAAGCTTTTGGCAAAGAAAGACATTTGGGTAGAACAATGGAGGCTTATCTTTCTTTTCGTTGAACAGGGGCTTTTAATCCATAGTACCCAACTACCACAGTCTGTGTGTACCAACTGTTAAAAAAATAATTGGCACTAATCATGCAATAAAATTTTTTTTTTTTTTCTTTGGTATATATTATGTTGTCTAGTTAAATTTTTCCTTCTGCTTTATAAAATTTCGGGGAGGATGAACTTGTGTTATGTTGTATAGAAAAAAAAAAGAGTTTATACTGAGAGAAGCCATTCATAAAGTCAAACTTTGAGCCATTCCTTGAAATAGTACGATTACTTGTACAATGAGTTTGACTTCCTTGATAAGAATAAAGAATGGCGTGTTTCTTTTGTCGATCGTATTCAAGTAATAAAAATACAGTGACACACTGTACATGAGCCCTCCAACTGGTTCAGAACGTAGCTAAATTTTTTTTCTCTTCTACTCTTTTAGCACTCACAGCAGTGGTGCTATATAGGTATAATGCTATTTTTTAGCTCCTCTATACCCAAAAACCATTACACAGCAGTGGAGCTAAATCTAAAAGATTTAACTCCTCAGCTACAGTGCACATCTAAAAATAGATGTGCACTGTAGCTCAAAGCTAAAAAAAAAATAGTTTTTTATTACATCTCTCTCTCTCCTCTTTGATTAAAATAGTCCTTTCTCTCTCTCTCCGACTTCTCTTCATTCTTCTTTCTTCCTCAAAAAAAATTTTTTCTCTCCAGCTCACCGGCCTCCCTCATCCCTCAGCTCGCCGGCCTCCCTCATCCCTCAGCTCACCGGTCTTTTTTTTTCTCTCTAGCTCTCAGCTCGCTGGTAAATTTTCCTTTCCTCTCTAGCTCTCGCCGGCCTCCGTCATCTCCCTCATCCCTCAGCTCGTCGGCCAGCTCCCTCACCGCCGACCTGTTCCACCGACCCAGCTCGCCGACCCATGCCAAGCCCCATCGCCCAGTCTGCATCCCTCCGCCGGCCTCAACGTCACTGACCCAAGCCCCCAGCCGCCGATCCACGCCTCCGTCCAATCCTCTGATCAAACCCACGCCGCCCAGTCCTCCCCACTCCGCCGATCAACGCCTCTGCCCAGTCCTCCGATCAGACCCACGCCATTCTCTTTGCTGTGATTGAGTTTGTTTGTTTGTTTTTTTTTTTTTTTTTAATGTATTTTCATGTGGGAATGATGTTTGATTTTTGTTTTCTTCTATGGGTTTGATGGCTGTGGTGGTGGCGATGGTGGTTGTTGTGGCTATTGTTTCGTGGTACGGTGTTTGGTTTTTTTTTTTTTTTTTTTTTTTATGGGTTTGGTTGTGTCTGCTGGTGGTGGTGATAGTGGTGGTTGCGGGTGTGGCTGATGGTAGAGGTGGTTGTGCACGGTGCTGGGTTGTTTTTTTGGGTAGTGGATTATATTATTTTATTGTAGGTGGTATATTATTTTATTGTAGGGATATATTATTTTATTGTGATGTTTATATTATTTTATTGTGTTGATAGCTAAAATAGATCCACTGCTGTAGTAGATGTGTAGGTATAATAGATAAAGTAACTTTTGGTGGAGCTAAAAAGCTAAATTTTTAGCTCCACTGCTGTGGATGCTGGGTATACCTAATACGAGTATATTCCATAACCTCATAATGTTCCTTGTCCAAAAAAAAAAAAAAAAAGACAGCATGTTTATGAATTTTTAAACTAGATTAGTATTGTAGAATAAGATTTTATTGAATTCTTTCTATAAAAAATAAAAATAAAAAAAAAATAAAAAAATAAAAAGATTTTATTGAATTCTCAAAATAGATTATTATAATTGTAGGTGTGATAGGCCCAATAGTATATATCTATATATATGTTGGGCCGAGAACCCAATCCGAAGACATCTAGTAGTCTGAGGACGGGTAAACACTATCATGGAAGTCCGCGTTAGTGAATAAAGGGGTGGAGTTTGGTCACAAGAGTCCAGGAAGGTAGTCCGAGGAGGAATGCCTCATCGGTTGAGCAAAGCAGAGATCTGAAGGTGTGGTCTGCCATCTAGGGTAACATATTCCAGGAGATTCTATTGATAAGGATACACATCATGAAGGCACAGGGCAAAGGGGAACTATGAAATATCTAAAAGAAAGCTGTTATCACCGCATTGAATGCTCTGTAGCTAACTCTCTGGCCGCATTAACGAGGAAGTGATATCTGAATAGTAATTTTCAGGAAGGTGCTAATGAGACAATGATCAATACCAGTGATCTAATCTACACATAGAGAGTAGAGATGAAAGAAAGAAGATAGTATAAAATAGGAAGAAAACCCTGAGGGAAAGGGATTGGAAGATTAAGAGAGAAACACTGTAAAAACAAGAACTGGACTTGTAATCAAAATCAAAAAAGATATATACAAGAACTTATCTTCTTGGATTGTGCCGAGGACGATTTTCTTTAGACAAAATCAGTTTATCTTTGCTTTCTTGTCATTTAGGCCAATTGTAATTGTTGTCTAACTCATTAGAACCTACATATTCATTGTATTGGGCTTTTTGGGTCTAAATTCTTGAATCCTTTGGGCTTTGGGAACAAAATTGAGGCCTTACAATTGGCGCTGTCTGTGGGAAATTTCTTGTGTTATAGTGAGTTTAACGTTCAATTATGGTAGGTTCAGGTTTGAATCGGGAGGAATCTATGGGGTCCCAACATCAAGATCATTTTCTCAATCTTGAGCAAGGAAGGGACCGGGAAGTTAGTGTTCATACCACCCATACTAGCAGGAGCCAGTCTTGAGGTGGGAGCCACGTCTCTTATGAGGAGAATACTAGAGCCATGCAACTAAAGATTGATCATTTGAGGAAGAAGTTGCGCCGCGAGCGACGAAGACGAACTCCTTCCAATTCTAGCTTCTCCTCTGATGACGGTAGAGATGGCAGTTATAGGCCCAGGTCAAGGACTCCCCCTAGTGAGTCTTTCTCGTGTGATGAAGACAGCCCCCATAAACACAGAGATAAGGACTCATCTTGCCAAGGCCTGGGAAATGACACTATAAGCAAAGCATTAAACCAAATTTCCATGTCACCTTTCACACACAAAATCAAAGGAGTAAAACTTCTTCGACGATTTGCTCAGCCAACATTCACTATGTACAATGGTCAAACAGACCCTGTAGAACATGTAAGCCATTTCAACCAAAGAATGGCCGTTCACTCCAAGAACGAGGCCTTGATGTGCAAGGTATTCTCATCTAGTCTGGGGCTTGTGGAAATGAGATGGTTCGATGGTCTGAAAGAAGGTTCTATTAACTCTTTTAAGGAGCTCACTAGGGCATTTGAGGTCCGGTTTGTGACTTGCAGTAGGGTTCTTCAGCCCTTAAACTCCCTGTTGTCTATGACCATGAGAGAAGGGAGACCCTGAAAACATACTTAAAGAGATATTGGGAGATGTTTAATGAGATCAATGGGGACTTTGATGGTTTGGCCATAAGGACTTTCAAGGTCAACCTACCTGCCGAGCATGATTTGAGAAAGTCGTTGACCAAGAAGCCTGTAAAGAGTGGGTATCGACTCATGGACCATATTGACGAGTATAAATGAGTCGAGGAAGACCAACAGCAAGGGAAATGGAAGGCTAAGGTTATCCCTCAAGATAGGAGAGATTTCAGGTCGGACAGATACAACAATAATCGGCCTTGAAGAGACTTTGCTAGGCAGTCAGGGTCTATTGCTACCCAGGTGGTTGGCACAGTGTTCAAGGATCCAGTGCATCAAGTCTTGGAAAAGATTAAGAATGAGTCATACTTTAGATGGCCAAATAAAATGGGAGAAGACCTAATGAAGAGCAATCAAAGCTGTAAGGTTGAATTTATTCAACCATCTAATTGGCTTTATTCCGTGCCAAATTTGCTTGTAATTCAGCATTTAGTAACCCTGTATGTAGGTGGGATTGTTGTAAGGGTAGTGAGTGAGATAGTGTGAAGATTGCTCAAGAGTGTGCAAGAAAACAGAGTGTCGCGGCTGGGACTCGCGACTGGACTCGCGGCTTCAACCCGCCAGAAGATGCACACGTGCCAAGCATGCTGGAAGATGAACAGTCATGCTAGCTGGAGCACTACAGGACAAAACAGGACAACTGGCCATACGGTTAACTCGCGACTGGAACTCGCGACTTAGTCAAGCCGCGAGGTCAAGCCGCGAGCCACCCCTGTTTTGGAAAAACCTGACGTTTCGCATTCCACTCCTCTTCAGTATAAATACCCTTTTAACCCACGATTGAAAGAGAGCTTCCAGAGAGAATTTTGAGAGAGAAACCCTAAAGAAAAACCAGATTGTTTCACCCACAATCTCTACCTTAGAGTCTCATTAAATTCCCTCACTCTCTTCCTCTCCATTGTCAAATCCTTGAGAGGCCTTTATACCAAACCTGGTTCTCACCATTATCATCCCTGTGAGACAGTCGTTTGGAGTTCTGGGAAGCAGTTAGGAAGGAGCCAATATTCATTGGTTGATGCTACGGTGTAGTAGCGGAATCCGAAAAGCTAGAAAAGAAAAAGGTTCGGCGCAACCTCGTTGGAGCAAGAAGCTTGGAGGGCTTAGGTGCATTGGGTAGATTAGGCTTGGAGGGTCTATTGCTGTCCTTGTATCCCAACTGTATTTTCTAGTGGATTGATTACCGCTTGGAGGGCGGCGGAGAGGTTTTTCGCCGAGGTCTTCGGTTTCCTCTTCGATAACATATCTGGTGTTATCGCTGTGTTTGCATCTTCCTTCCTCTCTATCTCTGCCTTTACATTAATCTGCTGTGGTTTATTTTGATGTGGCTTAGATAGTTGTTTAATCAATTCCATGTTATAGCATATGTTAAGTTTCCGCACACTAGTTGTTTAACATATTGCATGTGTTGATTAATTTGGTTTTTGGGGGTCTAAACGTTCAAAAGTGTTTTTGTACACGTTTTTGAACTTTCAATTGGTATCAGAGCGGGTACACATCTGTTTGGTTTCATTACCATTTGTGTGATCCTAGACCCCTGTGTTGTGGTTGTTGTTTTTGGTTTATACCATGCTGAATTGTAGCTCAAGTGTTTGTGAAAATGTCTCTATGCATATGACTGAAAGGTGTCTTACTGATGACCTTGTAGAGTTATTAAAAACTAAGAAACATGCTAGAGTTTTTGTTCACATGCTGAAATTTCTTGAGAATCAGAATCTTGCCTTACACAGTAGCATATCTGAATCAAAATCATTGATTAAGAAATATAAAAGAAAGAATAGAATGTTGTGTGAGATGATTGAGAATCTGAAAATGAAAAATCAATCTAAAATTAGCAGGAAACCTGATGATGACTTTGTGGTTGAAGGTCAAGATTGTCTGTCACATGTGAACCTATTTGTGCATACCTCATTAAAGGTGTTTAATGCATGTTTGTGGTATCTTGATAGTGGGTGTTCTCGCCATATGACAGGGGATAAGTCTTTGTTTAAATCACTCAAAGAAAAGGTGGGTGACTATGTGACCTTTGGGGATGGAAGCCATGCTCAAGTCCTAGGCAAAGGAACCATCGAGATACCCGGTTTGCCTCTGTTGAAAGATGTGCTGTTCATAAAAGGGCTGAAGGCGAATTTGCTGAGCATCACTCAAATTTGTGATGACGACTTCCTGGTACAATTCTCCAAGAAAGGATGTTTGATCATCAATAAAGAGAGGATTCAGGTTTTGGAAGGAAATCGGACTACGGATAACTGTTATGGAATAGTTCCCACGGCACCAATATCATGTAGAAGTGCTCGGGTGGATATGTTGGAGCTGTGGCATCACAGATTTGGGCATGTCAACTTCAAACAAGTAGCCAAAGTCTCCAAACTTGAAGCAGTCGAGGGACTTCCTAAGTTTGGAAAAGTAAAGAAGACCATTTGTGGTGCATGTCAAATGGGGAAGCAAACTAAGGCAAGTCATCACAAGGTAAATGTGATAGCCACCTCTCGTTGTTTGGAGTTACTTCATGTTGATCTGATGGGGCCCACCAGAACTGAAAGCCTAGGGGGAAAAAGATATATTATGGTCATTGTGGACGACTACTCAAGATACACTTGGGTTGAATTCCTTAGAGAAAAATCAGAAGCTTGTGAGAGGCTGGAGATTCTGTGCAAGAAACTACAAAATGAAAAGGGGATTCCGATAGCCAAAGTTAGAAGTGATCATGGGAGAGAATTTGAGAATGCAAGATTCGAGTCCTTCTGTGAGAAGAATGGTATTAAAAGAGAGTTTTCAGCTCCTAAAACTCCACAACAAAATGGAGTGGTAGAGAGAAAAAATCGTGTGATTCAGGAGATGGCAAGAGTCATGTTGCTTAATAAGCAAATACCTCAAAGTTTTTGGGGAGAAGCTGTCAACACCTCGTGTCATATTGGCAATAGGATTTTCTTTCGAGCTGGTACAATGAAGACTGCATATGAGATATGGAATGAGAAGAAGCCTAAAGTGAAGTATTTCCGGGTATTTGGAAGTAAATGTTATATCTTAAATGATCGAGAGAATCTTGGGAAGTTTGATGCAAGAAGTGATGAGGGTATTTTTCTTGGCTACTCTACTACAAGTCGAGCATATAGAGTGTTCAACAAGAGAACAAAGACTGTGATGGAATCCATAAATGTCAAGATTGATGATGCCTTACCTAAGGTGGAAATGATTGATGATGTAGAAGGGCCGAGCACCGAAGAGCCTGATGTTGAGGTAGAAGCTTTGGATATAGAAGGTGAAGAACCTATACCAGAAGTAGAATCGACTCCCATCAACCCAAGAAGGGAAACGAGATCGATGTCTAGAACTTCAAGTCCTCTTACTCCTCCAGAAGTTCATCCTCCTATCTCTCGTAGTGATGAAGTTTCCACTTCAAAAAGGCCTTCCTCAAGAATTCTCAAGAATCATCCGGAAAGTAATATCATAGGATCACTTGATGACGGTCTTCGCCTCAGGAAAGGAAATATTCTGCTAGCCAATCATGTAACATATCACTGTTATCTTGCACAGTTTGAACCAAAGAGGGTTGAAGAGGCTCTTCTAGATGAGAATTGGGTTGAGTCAATGCATGACGAGCTGAATCAGTTTGTGAGGAATGACGTGTGGGAACTTGCTCCACGGCCTGAGAACGTTCATGTTATAGGCACAAAGTGGATTTTCAAAAACAAAACTGATGAAGATGGAGAGATAATTCGAAACAAGTCTCGGTTGGTGGCTCAAGGCTACACACAAGTCGAAGGGGTGGATTTTGATGAATCATTTGCTCCGGTGGCAAGACTCGAATCAATTCGAATCCTCATGTCCATTGCGTGCACTTTGAAGTTCAAACTTTATCAAATGGATGTTAAGTGTGCTTTTCTGAATGGATATCTAAATGAAGAGGTTTTTGTTGAGCAACCAAGAGGATTTGAGGATCCTCATTTTCCAGATCATGTATTAAGACTGAAGAAAGCACTGTATGGTTTAAAACAAGCGCCTAGAGCCTGGTACGATCGTCTTACACATTATCTTCTAGATAGAGGTTTCAAGAGAGGGTATGCTGATCGAACTCTATTTGTCAAAAATGATGAAGATTATCTCCTTGTGGCACAAGTCTATGTTGATGACATAGTGTTTGGAGCAACTATCGAAGATCGTGCTACTGAATTTTCTGAGGAGATGAAGAAGGAGTTTGAGATGAGCATGGTGGGGGAGCTCACATTCTTTTTGGGTCTTCAAGTCAAACAACAGAAGGAGGGTATATTTGTATCTCAAGAGAAGTATGCCAGAAATATTGTCAAGAAGTTTGGCCTAGACTCTAAAAAACATGCCTCCACTCCCATGAGCTCTGCCACTAAACTGAATGTGGATTCATCAGGAGTTGAAGTAAGTCCCACATTGTATAGGAGCATCATTGGAAGTTTGCTCTACCTTACAGCAAGTAGACCGGACATTGCTTTCAGTGTGGGCGTTTGTGCCAGGTACCAAGCTAATCCGAAGGAATCTCATCTGACTGCTGCTAAGCGAATCATTCGATATGTGAGTGGTACTGCAAACTATGGTCTGTGGTATTCAAAAGACTCAAATGCGTGTCTTGCTGGGTATTCGGATGCTGACTGGGCTGGAAGTGTAGACGATCGGAAAAGCACTTCAGGCGGCTGTTTTTATCTTGGTAACAATCTTGTTTCATGGATGAGCAAGAAGCAGAATTCAGTGTCTCTATCTACTGCAGAAGCAGAGTACATAGCTGCTGGAAGTTGCTGCACTCAGCTTCTTTGGATGAAGAAATTACTTCATGACTATGGAATTCCTCAAGAAACGATGTGTGTCTTCTGTGACAACACCAGTGCCATCAATCTTTCCAAAAATCCTGTTCAGCATTCAAAATCCAAACACATAGAGATACGGTACCATTTCATTCGGGATTTGGTAGAGGAAAAAGTTGTGTGTCTTGAGTTCATACACACTGACAATCAAAAGGCGGATATCTTCACCAAGCCACTCGATGGTCCACGGTTTGAATCACTCCGTAAGACCATTGGTGTCGGTACAATTCCTTGACTCTCTTGTGTGTTGTGTGCTTCATTGTTTTTATATCTGTATGTGTTGGAGCACACACATTTTTTTTTGCAACTTGTTTCTTGCTTGCTTGTTCTTTTGTGTTTGCTGCTGGTTATGTTTGTGGTTGTTTCATTCCTTTTTGTTTCTTGAGTCAAAAATCCAAAATTCACATAAAAAAATTTGAGAATCAAAAAGCTTGATTGACTTTGTTGAAGTTTTGTCTTAAAACTCGTTTTGCCTTGTACCTTTGTGCTAATGGCTTTGTGCATTGTCGAGCATTGCTTGTTTTCATGCACTCATATCACTTTGGGAAAAATCTTGAAATCTATGTGATTGTTGTAAATAGATCTTCAAACTTGTCATGAATGATTAGTGAATGGTTATGTTGATCTTGAAACATGCATAGTCTTGTGTCTATATCTCTTCCCATTTTTTTATTTTTTGTTTTGCTAAAAAGAGCTCACTAAATGTAAATCTCCAAATGAAAAGAGATATTGAGCTGCAAAAGCCTGTCGCACATTCTAGTATTTGACTAGGAAAAAGGGTAAGCGACCTTATATCAAAAGTGAAATTTCTTTCAAAAGGGCCAAAGGCCTGTTCTTCAAAGAAAAATGTTGTCTATACCTCTCACAATGAGAGATGATTGCCTCAAAAGATCAAATGTTATGGCTGAAAGTGGAGTCAAATGAAAAGCTCCAAGTTATGTTATCAAGTTGCGTGGGAAGTCATATATTCATATTTCTATAATTGAGATTGGTCACATGATCTAGTACTAATTGTGTATGCCTTGGTTGAATTGATCATTGAAGCTTCACATTAGACAAAGGACTATTTCATTGTTGATATCCACACACAACACACAAGTTTATGTTTGATAAATGCCATATTCATTTGTGTGATTGTACTTGATAAAATGTGTTTTCACATGCTCAATCTTTGTTAATTCAAGCACAAAAAGATTTTTGAGTGTTTTAGGTGTTTTTGGAAAGTGTTTTGCTGAAAAATCTGAAAATTTTCAAAAATCCAGTTTTTGCCCTGTTTTGGCGGCTCAGTCGCGGGTATGTCAAGTCGCGAGACTCAGTCGCATCTTCGCTGGTCAGTTTTGGCGACTTGTTCGCGAGTGGAAGGTCCAGTCGCGAGATTCACTCAGAGATTTTCGCGGCTCAGCTCGCGACTCACTCGCGGGTAGACCTTCCAGTCGCGAAAAACACTTAGAAAAATTTTTCAAACTTTTGTTTCTGTGTTCTTTGGCGGCTTATTCTGGCGACTGTGTGGCGACTTGTCTCAGTCGCGAAAATCACGTGTTTTGAACATACAGGGGCAGTTTTTAAAATTTTCTGTTTTCCCTCGATCTTTTTGTGACTGTTCATTGTCTTTTTCTTTTGCACTTTCCCTTTCTCACCGTGCCTCCATTGTCGTTCTCCATTGTTTGCTTCTTCTCAGCTAAAAATCGTCGACTCACAGGTATGGTTCCTTGTCTTGCACTCTAATTTTCCTGTTGTTATGGTTTTCCCTCTGGATTATTCTCTTTTGAGTGTGATTTTGTGATGGGTTTTGTAATGGGTTTTGTGATGTCTTCGTTAGCTTATGGTAACCTGTTCTTCTGGTCTTTGCGCTAATTTCTTTTGATTGGTTGTGTTCTTTATCATGTGCTTAGCTAGGGTTAGCTAATTTTTGACTGATCTGTTGTTGCTATCATATTTCACTTTGATCTTGTGTGGTATCTTGTTGATGTGGTGTTGATTTTGGTCCCTTTACAGTTGTTTTTGTGGCCATACTTGATCTCTCTACTGTGTAGTTCTAATTTGGGCCTTTGGTGTCCCTCATTGTTACTTTCTGACCATACTCATCCAGCTGTTAGGGTTTCCTCATTGTTCCTACATTTTCACTAACCCTCTGCTGATATAGTCTGTTGGATTGTGTTTTTGTCATTTCCCTTGTTTATAATACAGACTGGTTATGTCTCCATTCAAAAAGGCTGCTGTGAAAGGAGGTTCTTCCAAAGGGAAGGAACCCGTAATTGATGTTGATGAAGACACACCTCTCCCTAAAGTGACTCGCTCTTCATCACAGCGATTCGATCCCAATAAATTCAGATCCTATTCAGCATATCAGTCATATGAGAACTTCTTTCTTCATGCCACACCACTACTAGAGAGAGCGGTGGATCTGCCTTCACTTCATAACACTGACATTCCGATATGCTTTGCTCACAAGGATTGGAATTACCTTCTCTCGGATCCGGATATCGTGTATGAAGAGTTGGTTAAAGAATTTTATGCTAATGCAATTGTGGAGGGAGATGAACTTAAGTGCTGGGTTCGGCAAAAGAGCTTTTCTGTTTCTCCTACATACCTGGCAGAAATTCTTCACATCAACAGACCCATTTTTCGTCATTCACCAGTCTATGATGATCTATGTCCTGATGAGGAGCTTCTCAAACAAAGTCTTGGTCAAGACTTGGAGTTCTCACCAAATGGCAAATCCATCAGTGTTTCCTCCCTTTCTCCGAAACTGCGAGTGCTTACAATTGTGATGTTTCACAATTTGTACCCTTTATCAAGTACTGGGTATATGAATCTCGGACGAGCTTTGTTTCTTCATGATCTGGTCTCTGATGAAGAAATCGACATTTGTGCTCACATCTTTCATGTTCTGCGCAAAACGGTTCTTCGCAGTGAGTCTCGGATCTGCATTCCTTTTTGCAGTCTCATTTCACGGATCTTGAAGCTCAAGGGGATCTATCCAACGGCTGATGAGTCTCCTATCCCCAAACCGAGTCCGATCAACATGCGTACATACAATGCAAGTGTTGGACATAGTCGGAAGAGAGCCAAACCAGAAACTTCTGCATCTCACAGTGACTCTCAGTTCAGCAATCTCTCCCTCGATGAGAAACTTGATCGCATTGTTTCCTCTGTCCACGAGGTGAATACAAAGATGTCTGGACTCACTGCTTCTCTACACCATCAAAGCAACCGATGGGACATGAAGTTTACTTCTCTTCAGACTCAGTTGGATCAAATTCAGAGAAAACTAGAAGAGGATGACTAGCCTATTCCATGACAAAAAGGGGGAGTGATAGGCATAATCAGAGGAGGAGGATATTACCCTAAGGGGGAGTGTCACTCTGAGGATATTACCCTAAGGGGGAGTGTCACTATCTAAGGGGGAGTGTCTTTATTTTTTTTTTCCTTCTTCTCTTTAAGTTGATATATTATGTTTTGTAAAACTGCTATTCAGGTATTTGTTGGTTTGTACCCATATGCTTTTGTAAGCTTTGAGGGTTTATGTTTTGTGCATAGTTTGTAGGCCTTGTGGTTTGTACCATGCTTAAGTGCAGCCTTTATGCTATGTGAAATCAGTATTTTAAATCTAAATGTTCTGCATTGTGGTTTATGTACTGTCACTCTTGTGCCCTTGTAGGATTGTTCCTAGATGCATAAGCCTTGTGTGCTATGCATTGGTTGAATGTTGTACATACAAGTGTCTTGCCTTGTGCTTGTTAACTTGTATGTCCTTGTGTTCATTCCAAGTGTGAATGAACACTGTGATCACTACCTTGTGGTGTTCACTTGGTTGATCAAGCCATGGTTTGTTTATTAACTCCATCTTTGCTTGATCTCATATTGCCTGTTTCATATGCATTTATAATTTTCTGCTTACAATGATCATGGTGTATTGTTGTGTTTCAGGAGTTTATGTTCATATGATTCAAGTGCTTCACAGCTTCTAGAATTAGGTGTGAGTGAGTTTTGATCAACTGTTCCCAACTCACATGTTAAGTCTAGAGTCTGTTTTAGGGTTTTGTCACGGAATAGCCAAAGGGGGAGATTGTAAGGTTGAATTTATTCAACCATCTAATTGGCTTTATTCCGTGCCAAATTTGCTTGTAATTCAGCATTTAGTAACCCTGTATGTAGGTGGGATTGTTGTAAGGGTAGTGAGTGAGATAGTGTGAAGATTGCTCAAGAGTGTGCAAGAAAACAGAGTGTCGCGGCTGGGACTCGCGACTGGACTCGCGGCTTCAACCCGCCAGAAGATGCACACGTGCCAAGCATGCTGGAAGATGAACAGTCATGCTAACTGGAGCACTACAGGACAAAACAGGACAACTGGCCATACGGTTAACTCGCGACTGGAACTCGCGACTTAGTCAAGCCGCGAGGTCAAGCCGCGAGCCACCCCTGTTTTGGAAAAACCTGACGTTTCGCATTCCACTCCTCTTCAGTATAAATACCCTTTTAACCCACGATTGAAAGAGAGCTTCCAGAGAGAATTTTGAGAGAGAAACCCTAAAGAAAAACCAGATTATTTCACCCACAATCTCTACCTTAGAGTCTCATCAAATTCCCTCACTCTCTTCCTCTCCATTGTCAAATCCTTGAGAGGCCTTTATACCAAACCTGGTTCTCACCATTATCATCCCTGTGAGACAGTCGTTTGGAGTTCTGGGAAGCAGTTAGGAAGGAGCCAATATTCATTGGTTGATGCTACGGTGTAGTAGCGGAATCCGGAAAGCTAGAAAAGAAAAAGGTTCGGCGCAACCTCGTTGGAGCAAGAAGCTTGGAGGGCTTAGGTGCATTGGGTAGATTAGGCTTGGAGGGTCTATTGCTGTCCTTGTATCCCAACTGTATTTTCTAGTGGATTGATTACCGCTTGGAGGGCGGCGGAGAGGTTTTTCGCCGAGGTCTTCGGTTTCCTCTTCGATAACATATCTGGTGTTATCGCTGTGTTTGCATCTTCCTTCCTCTCTATCTCTGCCTTTACATTAATCTGCTGTGGTTTATTTTGATGTGGCTTAGATAGTTGTTTAATCAATTCCATGTTATAGCATATGTTAAGTTTCCGCACACTAGTTGTTTAACATATTGCATGTGTTGATTAATTTGGTTTTTGGGGGTCTAAACGTTCAAAAGTGTTTTTGTACACGTTTTTGAACTTTCAAAAGCCTTCATTGTTAATACCACTAGGAGTGAGGACACACCACAGTAGATTGCAGAACTTTGTGGAATCATCTAGAACAACTGGTCAGAGATGGAAAGTTAAAGCAATTTCTACTTCAGCCAGGTGGGCAAAGCGGCCAAGTAGGATCCATATCTCAAAGAGATACTTCTTCAAGGCCATCTTTAGGCACAATTAATGTCATCCTCGCTACTCTAGGGAGAACTGGTTCTCACCCTTCCAGGGTGATGTCTGTAGTTCGGCCACCTACCGAGAATTCTAACCCTGAGCCGAAGAGGACTAGGATGGAGATCCAACCAGCGTTGAGTTTCTCGGATGAGGACAAGGTTGGGACCATACAGCCATATGATGATGCCCTGGTGGTCACCCTCAAGATAAGGGGTATGATGTGAAGAGGGTGTTGGTGGATCAGGGCAGCAGGGCAAAAATTATGTACCCTGATTTGTACAAATGACTAAACTTGAAACCTGAGAATTCAAGAGCTTATGATTCACCTTTGTTAAGCTTTGACGGGAAAGTTGTTGTTCTAAGGGGCTAGATTCGACTATCTGTGTAAGTAGGATCAAAGGTGGTAAAGGTGGACTTCATTGTAGTGGATGCTTATTCTCCCTACATGGCCATTGTAGCAAGACCATGGCTTCATGCCCTGGGAGTCATTTCTTCCACTCTACATTTGAAAGTGAAATATCAGTTCGAGGATCAAATTGAGGAACTAGTTGGGAGCCAGTCCGTGGCTAGGCAATACTTGGTGGCTGCAATAATGCATCAGCCAGGAGTTGAGTCTTCAGCCTCTACTGAAAAAGGCTTATAGCAATCAAGGACTCCGGTGTTATCTACGGACGCGGTGTCAAAAGGGGCAATGTGTGAGAAGTTAGAAAAAATTGTTATTGATGATGATTTGGAAAAGTTCTTTCAAGTCGGAGTTCAGCTGCCTCCTCGAGAGAAGGAAGAGCTGATTGTGTTTCTCAAGAGGAATATTGAGGAGTTCGCATGGAGTGCTTACGAAGCTCCTGGGTTGAATCCAAACTTCATCTACCATCATTTAAATAGTAATCCATCCATCATCCCTAAAAAGCAACCACCTCGGTGCTCATCTAAGGACCATTCTGATGCTGTCAATGATGAAGTGATCAAACTTATGATGGTCGGGGCTATTAAAGAGGTGTTTTACCCTGAATGGCTAGTCAATACTATAGTGGTGAAAAAGAATAGTGAAAAGTGGTGAGTATGTGTGGATTTCACAAATCTGAACAAGGCCTGTACAAGAGACTATTTCCCCCATGCCTCGAATAGACCAGCTAGTGGATGCAACTGTGGGCCATCCTCAGATGAGCTTTTTGGATGCCTTCTAGGAATACCACCAAATACCACTAGCTTTGGGTGATCAGGAGAAGACAACTTTTGTCATTTCTACTGGAAATTACCACTACAAGATGACACCCTTTGAATTGAAGAATGCAGGATCTACCTATATATAATTAAATTCGTACAAATTAAATATTGCAAAAACACACAATCAGTTGCCTAGCTATTACCTTTGAGCTCTCTTTTTGATAAATGGGTGGACATCTAGAGTAACTGCGAACGTTCAGCTGAAAGGACTCTCCAATAATGGGTAAGCCCATAGAAACCGGAGGGAGGACTCCATTGCACTTTGGATTGCTCCATTTGTTTAGCCAATAAGTAAAATATATG
The DNA here is from genome assembly GCF_932294415.1 of Quercus robur. Classification (NCBI taxonomy): domain Eukaryota; kingdom Viridiplantae; phylum Streptophyta; class Magnoliopsida; order Fagales; family Fagaceae; genus Quercus; species Quercus robur. The sequence goes on along the minus strand of NC_065544.1, from coordinate 54,405,140 downwards.
ACAACTACTGCCACAATACATATTCCTTCTATCCACCACATTTTTAACTCCTTTCTTGTATAGAATATGGTTAAGATTGTGTAGAAATCTCTGAAGCAAGTCGTGGTTTGTTGGTAAAGCTCTCGCTCTATATATACCACTCCAGAAATGAATGTGATATTAGAAATGAAAAAGTCCGCAGATAACTGTTGGATTTGAAAGGAATTAAATAAGGAATGCAGAAAATTAATCCTATATTTTGCTGATAGAGATGGTGTTTTACGTGTGATACGTGCATGGTGATTGGTGAGATAAATAAAAGGCAACTCCCAGCGTTATGGATTTACATTTTCCTTATCAGCACTCCTGCCGATACTGGAAATCAGAATTTTCCTTACCAGGATTGATGTAATCTAATGTTTAGATAAAACAGACAAATTTTAAACTGGACCAAAAAAAAATTCAATAGCACATCTAAAGAGAAACCCTTTGTCTCTGTTTTTTAGTAATGCAAAAAACACACCGCTTCTCACACTCAAATTCATATCCTACTTATGTGTCAACTCTTAATTGGATTTTCAGCATTTTTAAGTACATATGGTGAACCCATATGAAAATATTGAATTCAATTAGAAATTGACACATAAATAGAATGTAAATTTTGACAGTAAAAAGAGACATGTCACTAGGATTGGATTTGTAGTATGGGATAGATAAATTGTGGTATCCAATCAGGAGTTCATACATAAGCAGGGGTGTAGATTTTTGCAAGTAGCCATATAAGTTCCAGTCCATATGGATGACGGATAAATGGCTTATTACTCCTTGTCTCCAGCCAATACGTGAAAGCTTTACTTGCATCAAATGCCCACCAAGACTTCCATTTGGATTTGTCTCATCCCAAGGCCCAGACCATGTATGGGACCATATGTGAAGGACTATAACTCTATAATGTAATGATCTATCCTTTTAGGAGGGGCAGAAATGGTGACACAGGGGTCAAAGAAATTAAATCAACAAAGTGTGTACGTAATAGGGGTTACTTAATCTCGAGATTTCAACGTTAATTCGTCCTCAAGTATATCATTAATATGTGGGTTCTAGTTAGCTCAACTGGCAAAGTCTCTGATGGTTGTATAAGAGATTTAGAGTTCAATCCCCGTCTACACTAAAAACTTATTCGTGTCTTGGTCTGATAATAAAGAGCTATCATCAGAAGCGGACGCCATAAGTTGATACTCTCTCAAAAAAAAAAATGTATACCATTAATATTTTAGTGGCATTAGCAATTTCAATTTACATTATGCCACCTACAAGCCAAAATTTAGTAACTACGTCATATGAATCTGAGGAAAAGTGGTTAAAAAAAAAAAAAGTTGAAAACTTAACTCATATATTGAGTAAAAAAGTCTTATAATTCAATTGATTGACACTACTTGATATTTTCAAGGCATATAGAATTCAAATCCCCTCTCTCCCGCTATACTTATTGAATTATAGTATTTAAAAATAAATAAATAAATAACTTGTATACTAAGGATTGATTAAATTACATTGTTCACTTATATTACATGTGACAATAATGGTAGGATTTTTGGATTTTAATGGATAAAACAACATCCTCTTTTATATATAAAAGGAGGGTTACCCGTAAACAATCAATCTTATTCAACATCAATACTTCAACGTGTCTTCTTTTATCCTATGAGTAGTGTAATCCTTTTCATCAAAAAAAAAAAAAAAGATTAGTGCAATTCTTCACTTCAATTACGCTGCCTTGTTGTAAAATAGAACTCAACAAGAAGTTGAAACAAAACCCTAATTTTATTCATAAAAAATGGTTTATTTCAATACCTTATTAAAGAAATCTAAATTCTAAACTAAAACATTAAATCAGAATCCTTCTCTTCGGACAATCTCATCCAAAAGAATTTCCAATGAAATTTAAATTCAACAAAATTTAGGAACAACTTATTAAAATTGAGAAGTTCACATATTTCTTAAAAAAAACACATAAGTTGAAACATAAAGCATGTTGCCTTACACATACATCAAATACATTGAGAGAGAGAGAGAGAGAGAGAGAGAGAGAGAGAGAGAGAGAGCATTAATACCAAAAATAAAATATAGAGTATCTAATTATTTTGCATGAAACCGGAACTTTTTATCTCAATATAGAACATCCTGTTATTTTGCATGATATAGGATTTTTTTTTTTTTTTTTTTTTTATAGAGGTGATAGAATTTCATGGTATGACGTCTGCTCCATGATGATTGCTCTTTAAAATTATATATTGTTCTTCTTAGAAAAATTAATGTGGAGGCCATCTGTAAAAATCAGAATATATAGGACTTCGAGCAATTTTTCCTCCCTTGACCTTTGTCAACCTAAATATAAATAAAAATTTAAGAGGTCACTAATTGAAAATAATATCCTACCACAACGAGGTTTGTGATCATCTTGTTGTGGCAATAGCCCATGCCCCATGTAAGTGACACTATGAATGGGAACAAATTACCTATATTTGGTGACCAAGACATGGAGGAAGATAGCCGTGAACGTTTTAGTATACTCTGCCCCTGCACATTGTCTAATTCCTCCTCCAAAAGGCATGAAATTCTTAGATACAACAAATGGGTCAAGATCCTAGTTCCATTAAAAAAAAAATTGTCAAGAATATTTCCATATCAGTTAAAAGCAATAGTATGGGGAATTAAAAAAGTGTGTATAATAACTGGTTAAGTCTTCTCTTTACTCTAGTAAGGTTGCTTATTACATACCTTCCAGCGCCATGGATTGAAAGCAAGTACATCCTTGTATGTGTTTGAGTTTAATTGAAGTGCAGAATTTACAAGCATAATGGTCCAACCAGCCGGAATTGTATATCCTGGTAAGCATTTAGCCAATAATTTACAGTTTGTAACCGAATATAAAGACACTAAACCAAATATATGCATTTGAGAGCATAGGCAAAATTTGCTGAATGGTACTTTTTTAGGAAAATTTTAGGTGAATAGCACAAAGGCGAAGTTATTTAGTAATGTAGACTTTTTTTGGAACTCGAGTTCCAACCCAAAATCAAGTTTATCAAACTTAGGTTTGAATTAGTTTAGGATACGTGACAATCTGACGTTGTATAACAAATTGGAACTCTAGTATGCTAAACTCGATTTTGGGTTGAAACTCAAGTTTGTCAAACTCGAGTTCCAAAAATAGCCTATATAACTAAATAACTTCAGTTACATTCTATTCTCCTAAAATTTTCCTTAAAAAATACTATTCAGCAAATTTTGCCGAGAACATACCTTTAAATTTTATATCCTTGAGTGCTTTTTCGTAGTAAACCAGGAGAAACATTTGCGATCCGAAAAAATTCATTGATTACCTGTAATTTCATACAACAAAATGTTTATGTTTATGAGATAATTGGAATCCTCTAACACCACAAACAGAGAATATTTTGAGATTCTGGAACTGACTTGAAGTGTAAAAGTCATTAACTTATATTCATCCCATGTGAGAATGGAATTTGGATTCTTTCTGGCTTTGAGAATTTCCTTGTGCTCGGCCTAATATATGATATATCATCAGTGTTTCAACATTACCATACACAAAATTAAGTGCTAAAAGAAATTTGTTCTACATGCACACAGTCAACTCTTGTAAGACTGCTGGATTTCCACAATTAACTTGAGAGCTAATGATAATGCTGTTGAAATCGCCTCAAAGGTAGCAAATGAGATCCCAAAAACCCAACGGGTGAGAAAATCTTCTGATTAGACTTTCTCCTTATTCATGTTATTTATGGCTTGATCAAGCATATCTTCATGTTTTCCAAGTGAATTCATTTTCTCTTTTACTATTTTCCTCAACATGGTCAATGCCTCCTTTTGATCCTGAATGAAAATGAAGATTTTAGATTAATGTATTTGAGTCATTTTAAACAAATACTTGTTGGGAGAATTTATAATGCAAGAATTTATCTTGTCTCATTAATTATTTTGGTTACCTTCAAAGATTTATGGTATGCGAAACCAGGAATATTCAAGGGAAATGGCAAAAAACCTCCGGCGACATTGATTAACTTCTCACTCAATTTCATGGGTGATTTTTCACCATCATAACTAAGCATGATACTCTTTGCACTGAAATCAAACACCATCTGCAATGTTCAGAAAGACGTTAGGATTTTTGCTGACTTTTAACCTACATATATATAAATACACCTTGATGCAAGACTTTGCCCTCTCTTGAGCTTAAAAACAAAGATATCCTTTGTTTGACCTTGTGTCAATGTGTACACTGACTTCTCAGAGTTTTAGATTGGAGCAAACATGCCTTTGTGGTGGAGATCATACAAAAGAAGTCCAAAGGTTGATTGATCTTCTATTTAAGAGTTATTCAAGTTTGATAGTTAGAATGATATGGGGTCAAAACAAAATTTCCAAGAGTTATGTTGTAACATGAATGACAAAAATTTGTAACACTACAGAAGAAATGTGTTTAATGCGAAAATTGTAACTTACAATGGAAGCAGCATGTTTCACTTCAACAGAAGACTGAGTTGACCATGCTTCTAGGGTTTTACTAACAAATACTTCAATTTGAGGAAGGAATTTTTCTTTTAGTGGTTCAGCACCAAAGTGATCCAATATGATGCTTCTTACGTATTTGTGGATAACAGCAAGTGCAGTTGTCCTATTTTCTCCTTCCATAGAGAAAAGCTTGGAAAATGAATCCAAGTACCATAATTCAACTAATGATGTAATGGTTGAATTCAGGATCTACTGATATTACAATCAGTCGACCCGCCACACTAGTTCGAAATATTGGCCCATATATGAAAGAAAGGAAAAAAATTACATTAGTGATAGCTTTTATAGCTAATCAATTTGGAGGAATCAACATTTTTCCTATCCTATTCTAGACTAAATTATACTTTTGATCCTTTATCTTTAGGAGTTGTTTTCATTTTGGTTCCTCATGTCTAAAAATTTTCATTTCTTCCTTAATGTTTGTATATTTTTCAATATAGACCTTTTGCTCGTTTCCGTGAATGATGTGGCCGTTAAGTGCAAACTGAGTGAAAATAAATAAATATTTCCATTGCATGATAACTAATCCAATCAAAATATGTCACTTCAATTAATATATATGAGTTTGCATAATCCGAATCTTTAATATTTATTCTTCTTCCTCATCTTTTCAGCCAAACACAGAGTTTGGTAATTTCAATGTATGGTTTTGTTATGGCTTTAAAGACCCAAGAAATGATATGAGGGTGTTTTAGGAAATTTGGTAAGTAGGGTGGCACAAGTTCCAAGTGATTCCATACAAAAACAATTTAGTTACACGATTTTTTAATTGTTACATTTTGATCCCTAAAGTTTAAATTTAGATGAAATCAAAAGAAATACATTTGACAAAATCCAAACAATTTTATTTTTATCCAAATCATAATGCGGTTAAATGTAACAATTGAAAGTTTGTTTACTAAATTGTGATAGATCCAAATTAAAAAAGGGCAAACATTAATGTCCAAATAAATAAATATAAAAGATAGATAACAGTGTACTAGATGTTAATGGATCAATTCCTGAGCCCCTGGAAGCAAAGCCTACACCGATTAGGAGATCATCACTTTGAAGGTCTGGTTTAAGATAAGCGGGCATAGTATCTTTAATTCCCAAGGCCTCCGCTGAAATGAATATGAAATGGGTGAATAACCACAACAATTTGGTATTATTTTCAAATTAAACCTTAAAGTTTTGGCAAACTGTGAGCACAAACTTGTCTAGATATAGATCCTAGAGTCTATAGGTATTATTAGACAATGCTCAAGTTGATATAAGTTAAGATTCAAGAACATACAAGCTACAGAAAGAAGATTTTGTAATTTGCCTGGTTCGACCAATCGAGAAACAGGCTAGATCAATCGAAACATGTATCTACAGAATTTTAAGTTCGGCCCAACAACAATTCAAGTCCATTAAGGATTAGGGTTTCAAATCTACTTCTTCTAGTATATAAAGGAAACCCTAAGCACGTTTTTGTGAGGCATTTTAAAGAGAGAAGAGTGTGCCTTTTTTTGTATTTAGGGTTTTGTGCCCAAAAGCTCTCTCATATCTTCTACCAGTGTTATTCCTTGAAGAATCTCAAGATCCGGTAGATTTGATGTTGCTGCATCAAAATCAACAATAGTTGAAGATCTAAACCTTCAAGAGTGGTCTTGGAGTCACAAACAGGAGAATTTGTGTTGCTAAACCTTTGAGTGGAGTCTCAAAATCACAAGTGTGGGTGCTTGTGTTGCAAAGGCCTAACAGAGAAGGAGTTCGTGATTTTGAAGCTTGCACGTAGCTTGCACGTAGTCGTGTCAATAAGTTTTACATGTGGTAGTAACAGGATGTTAGTGATTTAAGTCTTATTGTAAACTTCGATTCTCTATAGTGGATTTTCTTTTTACCTTGAAGATAGCTAGGTTAAATCACCCAAGTTTTTTACCGATTTGGTTTTCTTGGGTGATTATATCATTATATTTTTTATATTTCCACTGCTTTATATATATGATTTATGTTTATTTGACCTAGATCTGAATAATAAACCTAAATATCCACTTAGTTAATTAATTAGATTAAACAATCTAGTTTACAAGGATCTAAAAAACTAACAATTTGATTGAGAGTGAAAGTTTTAGAAAGGTGGAAAAACATTCAAGTACAACAAGAGGCCCGCAAAAGTCTTATGGTAAAAACTTACATAATTAAGAATTTTAAACTTTGAATTTTACATAATTCATGTCATAGCACCCATGTTCTTTTAAACTCGATCAATGTCTCATCAATGCTTCTACACAAGCATTACATGGATGATAGGACAATGATGTGAATGATGATTTCCTTACATTGCAGAACAAAAGCTACACATGGCTAAGGCCATTTAGTACTACTTACTATTCAATATTCTATAATGGCAAATCATTGATTCATCATGGCATGTCTATCAAGCAATATATAGTCATTCAAAACATGTTGTGGTGACAGATAAATCAAAATTAAATGCTTCTAGCAAAAAAGATTGTCTCCGATGAGAGCTTGTTATTAAGTTGTTTATCACACATCTATTTACATATTAAACAAATTACCAAAACCTCATTGATGCAGATATAGATCCTTTTAGGTTGACCGAAAAATCAATTATGAAGAATGTAGAGACTAATTTGGATATATCAAGAACTCAGCTAAAATATTTGGTCAATGAGGAAACTTTGCATATCCGCAATAATTACTAATTAAAGTAAGTTTTGCTCAAGCTCCAAATGTTTGAAAATTTGAACATCCACTAACAGCAATTTTATTCTGAAGTTTGTTGTATGTTTTTACTCCTTAAAACACAACTAGATTAACCTAGTTAATTAGCCAAGTGATTACTTAGTCAAATTATCAAATTTAGGTTAACACAAATATCATATTATTGTAAAGTGCGGAAAATAAAAAACACAACAATATGATAACCCAGGAAAACTAAACCGATAAAAAATCTGGGAAAGATTTAACCTAGTTATCCTCAAGGTAAACTGAATCCATTATGAAAGAATTGAAGTTTACACAATAGCGACTTAGACCACTAACATCCTATTGCTACCTCGAGTAGGAAACTTACTACCACGATCACGTAACAACTCCGAGTCCATGGACTACTTCTTTCTTGGATTCCCAGCAAGTACAAGCACTCCCGCTTGTGTATCTTTAAACTCTTGAAAAAAGCAACTAAATCGATCGCCAAACTCTTGACATCAATCTTGAGATTGGAAACCCTAAGTGTATGTGAAGGAAAACACCTTTAGATCTCACAAAAGATTCACACAAACAGCATAAAGAGCAACTCTAAAACGTGGTTAGGGCCCTTTTATACTTAAGGCAAAATATAAAACCCTACACGTCAAATGGGCTTGGACTGAGTTGGAAATTCTGTAGAAAAAACAATTTGCACGACTTTCAATCAATCAAGTCTAATTCTCGATTGATCGAGCCAGGTAGATTTACACAATAAATCTTGCAGTAACTCGATTCCAACTTTACATAAAAACACATACTTTGAGCAAGTCTAAACAAGTCTAAACAAGACTAAAACGTTTTGATCATGGTTTGTCAACATTACAAAATGAAGTTCTAATACATTAGTTCCTAATTCCTTAAAACCTAACATTTGTTACTTTATGAAATCACATTAACAACATCCCTAACCATGCTAATACAAATCATTTTAATAAATTTTATAATTGTTATCCTACTTTAAAATAATAAAAATTTCACAGAAGAAAAATGAAAAAAAGAATATAAAAATCGGCTGAACTCTTAAACAGAAAAAGAGCACTTTCTTTGGTTGAAGATTAGTAAACAACCGAAGAAAACCTTCGAGGAAGCTAGATGCTACATCTAGCTATACTAAGCATTGTGATTGTGATCTATACATGAGTTCACATATATAATATGTAACAACAGTCAATTCAAAGGAAAGGAAAAAAAGATAAAGCAACAACCAACAAAACTTTAAAATTAAGAAAAAAAGACAAAGAAGTTCAACAATCTTCAATGATGCCCTTGTTGGATTAGGCTACAACTAGCGATATACCTATTTAGAATTTAAAATTAAATCAAACAAAGGTATATGACAAACGATAATGCAGTAATCGGCAAAACTAAGATTAATAAAAAAAAATACAATGAATTACGGGTAATCAAGAGAAAAATAGGAATTAATTTGGATTCATTGACTTACAGAGTATTTGAACCCATTCTCCAATTCCATCTAGATTCCTGCTAATCACTGATCTCCTCACCCCATTCAAAATACTCTTCACTATCAGAGTTACCATGGGGCACATCATTAGGGCTTCCTTCTCCACTAGGTCCAGCCCAATCATAATCGTCACAAATTTTCTTTGCTTTTTTAACATCCAAGTCCTCATAAGGAATGATGCTGGTATTACTACTCTGAGCCATAGTTCAGTTGAGATCTTCTATGTCTTTCTTGTATACCATTCGAAACCCACATTTCTTCACCTCCTTGCCTAAATCATATATTTCAATTTTAATGCTAATCTGACTCAATTCATTTGCTTCACATTCGTTCAGTAATTTTATATCCTCCTCCTTGTAGTATTGAGGAAGCAAATAACATAGATAAATATGATCTGATAATAAACTTAAAGATTTGTAATAACCAGCGTCTACTATTGTAGCAGACATTACTTTTCCATTTGCTATCAACCGACAAGATATTGAAAATTTGAGACGAGAAGAAGATATAAAGCAAATAGCAGTTCCTATCCACTCATCACACAAATGAAAAGAATGTTCTTTAATATTCACTTCAGCCCCAATACTTTGATGGATAAACCACTTCGGAATTACACTTCCAGGAATAATCATGTCATATCTCCAATTGAACTCTTCTTCGTCATATCCACCGTGACGAGAGAATCCCTAAAACATACAAAGCAGGTTGTTTATAACATAAAGAGAGAGAGAGAGAGAGAGAGAGAGAGAAAGAGAGAGAGAGAGAGAGAGAGAGAGACCTGATGGTGCTTTCTTATCACTGCCAAAAAATTGTCAATGAAATCTTGATTATCAGTTAGTTTATTGCAATTTGAAAGATAAAGCTCTCCCTTAAAAAAAGAATTAGATTTTTGGAGATCTGGTACCATTTCTAATGAGGAACAACCATCTCCCCAAATTTCTACAATATCTACTGGAAGCTTTGGCAATGATCGAAGACTCGTGCAATTGTTCAAATACATCCTTTCCAACTTACATAGTTGACTGATGCTATCAGGAAGGCAAACAAAACTATTCTCACTTAGATGTATTTCTTCTAAAGAGAATAAGCAACCAATATCATCTGGGATTACACTGAGATTGCAGTTTCGTAGATTCAATTTAGTCAAAGAACACAAACCCAATAGAGAGGAAAATGCCACAGGATCTACAATTTCTGGCCTTGAAGAGAAAGGGAGGAGATCATACCAAGATGTAGAGTTAAATGATGATAACCTCTTACATCCTTTGAAAGATAGCACTTTAAGATTTTTTAAGAGACCAACAGAAGAAGGCACCTCTCTTATAGCAGTTCCACTCACATCCAGCTCCTCTACACTTTCAGCGTTACCCACATTCTCAGGCAGTCTCTCAAGTTTTGAGCATCTCGAAATATTCACTTCTTTAAGCAACTTCAAATTAAAAATGTTACTTGGCAGACACGTAAGACTTTTGCAATCTCTTACATTCAATAAAACAAGGCCGGTCAAATGCCCAATTGATGCGGGTAATTTAGTAATAGCAGTCCCACCCAAATAAAGCTTTAATACACGTTGCATGTTTTCTCCAAATTCTGGAATCTTTCTTAGTTTTGAGCAACCAGAAAGAATAAGAACCTCAAGAGACTCCATTTCGAACTTGCTTGGAAGAGTTTTGACATTAACACAGCCTTTGAGATTGAGAAGAGTAAGCCTATTATGAACCAGAGTTGAAGGATGAATCTCACGTAAATTTAAACAATCAGCAAGAACCATTTCCTTAAGATTTGGGACTTTGATCAAATCAGGGGTTTCTTTAAGGTTTGTAGACCCATTCATTTGGATGATTTTCAACTTCTCAAAAGACTATTAAAAGCAACCCAAAAAAAAAAAAGAACAATTAGCTTCAACAAATCCCTACAATTTAATGGAACTTAAATATATATAAGTACAAGGATGCTTAAATTACCTTTGCTCCTTTCCAAAGTTGTTCAATGCAACTACCACACATGTAAAGTTCAACAAGCTCATTTGATTGGAAATTTAATGGCAAAGATTTTGAAGGGTATCTACTCCACTCAAGAAATCTTAAGCTAATAGGAAGATGTTTGGGTTCGTGGACAAGTTGAACATTACTAATTATGAGCAATTTAAGATAATGCATCTTTGAAAAAGATTCCGGATTCCAATATGCCTCTTTTGATTCACGCAACTTAAGGACTATGCCTTGAATTGCTTCTGTTCCCTAATAATGATGAACAAAATGGATTAGTGAATTGCAAAATGTATGATTACCAAAGCTACATTAAGTTGAACTATTTGAATAATATGATGGGATATATGCTCAAGTTTTCTATATAACCTCTTACCGTATTTTTTGTTAGCACACTGTTAATGTCTTCAAATGACCATAGAATGCTACGCTTTCCAGGATCTTCAGGAAACTCTTCATGAACTATTTTCTTGCCCATGCCTTGTAGCAAATCATGCATCCACACTCCAAGGTCATTCATTTTTATGAGAGATTTCTCAACTAGAACCTCTAATCCAATAGCAGGGTAAAGGCCAAGACAATCTAGTTTTTTTACTACACTATTTTTGTCCTCATGATTAAAGAAACATGCAATGTAGAGGAATATTTTTTTCTCTATTTCATCTAGCCCATCATAACTTATTTTAAGTGCTTGGTGAATTGCACGTTCAGGAAATTCTTTAATCCTAATTAATGTACTTTTCCATTGATTGATGCTTCTACTGAACAAAAAGGAACCCATAATCTCAATAGCTAAAGGAAGTCCTTTAGTATATTGTACGACATCTTTGGATAGCTCTAGATAATCTTCGGGAGGATGGTCCTTTTTAAAAGCTTTCAAACACAAAAGATGGAGAGCTTCATCATCTCTCAATGCTTCAGATTCGCATATTTCATCTACTTCAAGAATACGTAGTAAATGCTTATCCCTTGTTGTTATGATAATTCTACTACCAGAACCAAACCAATTACGCTTCCCAACTAAAATTTTCATTTGGTCTAATTGATTTACATCATCAAGAACGAGAAGAATTCTTTTATGACATAATCTATTCTTGATAACATAAACTCCCTCATCAACATCTTGTATACTCATACTTTCATTTAATATTTTTTTAATAAGTTGTTGTTGCAATGGAATTAAACCATCTTTTTCAAAAACCTCCCTAACATTAGAAAGAAAGCAACAACCTTCAAACTTATTCGAAACCATACGAAAAACAACTCTAGCAAGAGTTGTTTTACCTATTCCCCCCATCCCCAAAACCCCAATAATGCGAACATCATTAGAGCCCATAGCCAAACATGACTCCAATTCCTTAACTCGAGATTCTAGCCCTACAAGGCCTTCAGTATCTTCAAAGAATGCATAATTTAATTTATGCCATAACTCTCCCACAATATCTTGGATAAGTTGTGCCTCGGACCTGCAATGAATGGAGAATGATATCTAGAGAGTATTACCCATAAATAGTACCAAAAAAGAAAGTAGACATCCAATGTTCTATTTTGTTGGCTAAACCAAGAAAATGAAAATAACTTGGTGTGAGAAAAAATTTAAAGAAATACAAAAATGTAAATTAATCAGATCAAGTCAAAATAGAGAAGATGCGTGAACATCTTTGTTGCTTTTCATAAAGTTTAAAACAAGGCTCAAAGATAAGAAGAGTATTTATATGAAGTTTGAACATTTAAAAGCAAGTGGAATGTCAATTTGTTTTACCTATCCCGTAGGTGCCACCCTTTTAGATCTGCTACATCTCTTAAAGCAACTCTCCATGTTTGTACTTTCTCTATGTTGTCCTTGAAACACTCTTCATGCTTAGAAAAGGCTTGGGCAAAGGTCCTTGTTTGTTTTCGTACATCAGATGGGTCCACATCATAAAAAATTGGCAAAACAGTCGTGGTTGTCTCTTTCAGGCATCCAATTATCTTTGTAAGTTCAATTAAGCACCATGTTGAAGATGCAAAGTTTCTTGAGAGAATGACAATTGCAAATCTCGATTCTTTTATTGCTTTCAAGAGCTCCGGTGAAATAGATTTTCCTATATCAAGATTTTCCTCGTCTCTAAAGGTAACTATGCCCCTTTGTTTCAAAGCAACATATAGATGGTCCGTAAAACTAGTGCGGGTGTCCTCACCTCTAAAACTAAGAAAGACATCATATTTCCACCGAGGTGTTGAAGATGAAAATGAAGAGGAAAAGGAGGCCTTCTGAGAGCTAATGAAAGACATTGGAAATATGTTGGCGGCAAGTATTGAACTACAATAAAGATTAGAGAAAGGTAGTTTTCAATTAAAATTTAAAGAAAAATTAAAAGGAAAAAAAATTAGAGAAAAAAGGAATGATTTGATATGGATCCTTTATTTTAAGGAGGGAGTGAAAGGATTGAGTAAAAGAGATGGACGTGTATGAAAAATGATAACTTACGGATTTGAGAAATGAATTTGCAGTGGTGATTGTAAAGCTCAAAAATATCTTAGATACAACACATGATTCAATTCCTATTATATAACTGCTTTTTTAATAAAGGAATGACCATTATTATTTCTTTTGTTTGTGAGTATGTGAAAGAGAGACGAAAGGCATTAATAAAACTAAGGTCACAACAATATTTCAACTACACCCAATTTGCTAATTACCTCGCACCATTTAATTTTTTTTTTTTTTAAATAATAAGACGAAAAAAAAAACAAGCTAGTGGCAGCGATCCTAGCCTTACTGGGCATTCACATCCTCTGTTTTCAGTGAAGTCAACGTTTTTTGTTTGTTTATTTTTTATACAAAAATGATAACTCACGTTATTATGGTTATTATTTATGCAGAAATTTATTTAACTAACGTTAAATCATTACAAAAGCTTCCTCTGTGTTTGTAATTTAACAATCACTATTGGTATAAAAGGAGAAATTCAGATACTATAAAACAAAAAAGTCAAAACCCAGGAAAAAAAAAATATGTATGTTCCTCCCCTTTCCCTCTGCTTTCTCATCATCCAAAGTGAAATTGAAACATATAAATAAATATAAAAAGAACGAAAGAAAGAAATAAAACAGAGAATTCACACAAAACATAGCATAAGAGAAGAGATAGGACCTTGAGGATGCGAGTAGGCTTGAACGATTTGGTGGTAGAAAAAACTTTGCGTGTGCTCAGTTTGAGAGAGAAAAAAAAATAGAGAGACAATAAGTGAAGAGAAACATTATTATAGTTCTATGTTGCAGAGTTAAGGAAAGTTGTAGGAAGTTTTGTTATTGGAATTGCCTTCACCCACTCCACTCCTAAAGGGTCAAATACCTCCTCTTTTTAGAATAAAAGTTATTGGCTTTTTCATTCATCCATAGGACCAGGTGATATAATTTCAACACCTGGTAAAGGACGCACCATGTGAATGTGAGACATCCACTATTATTATCCTCACATTTCTTGACTTTTGTAAATCTTATTTCACCGTTCAACTATGCTTTTAAATAGCTAGTGGCACTTGGAAATGCTTAAAGATAATTGAAGCTCCTGTCCCGAAGTACACGTCAATAATTATTCAATAGCCAAATTTATATTTTTATTTTATAGGCTTGGAATTTCCATGGGATCTTCGAGAAAATCATTTATCAGACCCATAAATTGCCTTACTCGCTCGGCTTGTCTAGGCCCAAATGTGACTCTCCCAAACACAGTTGAGACCCAATTGTACAAGAAGTTTGGCCCAATGACCATGTAAGTGAACATTTTAAATTAGAAAAAGGACATGTAAGGCCCTTCTAACATTTAATTAAAGTTAGGTCCAAGAGACGGCAATATACCTCTATCTCTCTCTAACAAAAAGATATACCATGCATCCAATGCATGTATTGCCCCTTTCACATTGAGGTGAGGCAATACATGCACTTGATACAAGGTCTAATACCACATTCTCTTCAACCCTTAACTACATGGTTGAAAACAAAAATAAGAACTTTGTTTATCCACTAAACCATATAATTACAATATAATTATCCTAAATTCATAGGTATTTCATAGGAAAAAAAATGCTAAAACCATAACATATTACACTAGTTTTGCTACAACTCACCACATATCATTACAATATAATTATCTTAAATCCATAGGTATTCCATAGGGACAAAAAAAATACTAGAACCATATATGATTTTTATTTTTTTATTCTCATATTTTTACTATTTCATGGTGATAACCATGTGATATAACAAACAATCATATGTTTATTTGTTGTCCATTCGTGATTTGTAATATTATATATATATATATATATATATATATATATATATATATATATATATTGTAATATTAACATATTTTAAAGTTTTTCTTTAAGGGTTCATTTGGCTGGAGGGGTGGAAAAGTGAGATGATAGAAAATTGTAGGAGAATGGAAAAGTGGGAGAATAGAAAAGATTTTAATTTCTCTCCTTTTTGTTTGGTTGGGAGTAGAAAAGTGAAATGATGGAAAAAGTGAGTTTGTATAAATTTACTTATATACCCTAGTTAAAAAATTATGGTCAATTAAAACAAAAAAGTGACCAAAAAAAAAAAAGTAATCATCCAATTTATTAAAAAAAAAAAAATTATGTCCCAAAAAAAAAAAATCATGTCTAGTTAAACCAAAAAAAAAAAAAAACAAAACAAAACAAAACAAATATCATACCCATAGCCCAGGAAATCCCAAAAAAAAAAATTTTGGGAGAGACAACGTGCCCAGAAAAGGAAAAGAAAAGAAAAATTGGCAGAGGCAACGTGCTAAGAAAGGAAAAGAAAAAAAAATAAAAATAAAAAATTGGCAAAGGCAATGTGCAAGTGCATATGAGCATATTCATCCATTAAGCAGCCTTATTTTCTCCTTTTAATTTTCTCTTCATTTTAGGGAGAAAACTTTTTGATGGGCCCGAAGAGAAAACACATGGACCTCACAATTTATTTTCCTTCCTCTTCACTCAACCAAACACACTCCAAAAAAATTTTTCTTCCCATTTTCTCTCCAAAGTTTTCCATTCACCTTATTTCACCTCCAAACAAACACACCCTAAGAGTTGGATTTTGGCATCCCTAGTTTGAACTGCAAACCCAGGTTGGGACCGAATTCACCCTCTCGCATATTTTCAGCCTAAAACTTTAAATAAATAAATAAATAAAAATATCTGATACTTCAACCATCTAGTACTTCTATTAATCAAACAAGGACACCAACAAACACAACTCACTGAAAAAGGGATAATGTAATAGTAAAACGATCAACTGTAATTCTAAAATGAACCCCTTTAGTTGACCAAATAAGAACAAAACCTCCATCCCAAATTTATTTGGTATTTATAAATTCTCAATAAATTAATTAGGATCAATTATATGTATTCCAATGCAAGTCGTTGCTAATAAGAGACGTTCTAACAAGCATTGTCATGGGCCCATTCATTATATAATGATTAAATTTTATATTAGTCAACCTATTGGAACCTCCTCCTTTTCTTAGGCCTGAGACCGGCTGTTATTGTTGAGTTGGTGTCTAATTGATTCTTCACGATGCACAACTAGCCTCCCATTTATATTAAAGTGAGTGATAGGCCCAAAATTCATCTCAAAATCAACCCTCACAGCCATCAACCTACCAAATGCTGAAATGCACACTTTTCTTTTATTTCAAAGTGAAATATCTTGGCGAGTAAAATTACAGAAGACAAACAAAATTGAGTTAAAACAGACTACATGGCCTTATAGGAAAGGAGAAACAATGTCAACCTTTCATCAAATTGAGAAATTGTATGAAGAAAACTCTCACGCTTTCTGATAAGCAGGATGTTGTATGCGGAACAAACTGTATATATAAATCAAACCATGCGAATGGTTGGGGGGAATCAACATAGGCAGGTGATGGCTGAGAAATATGGTGGCGAGTCCTAATCAACTAGTCCAGATTAGCAATGACAGCATCAACCACCTCTTGGGTGCTGCTGTCTCCACCAAGGTCTTTTGTTCGGTACTTGCCCTCGGAGATTACACGCTTCACTGCAGTCTCAAGCCGATCAGCAAATGAAGGAAACTGGAGATGCCTAAGCATCATGGCTGATGACAGAAGCAAAGCTACGGGATTTGCCTTCTTTTGTTGTACGATCTTGTCCTTTCCCACGTTTCCTGCTGAAGCACCTTGCTCAAACACAGCATGATCAGCCCCCACATTGCCTGCAGTTACCAATCACCAAATGAGACACAAGAAAAAGAGTTCAGAAGATTTTTATCCTTTCATTTTACTTTTTCTTTTTTTACTGGTCAAATATGCTTTTATCAGACACCAGTAAGATAAAACATTTAAACAATAGATGGTTATCCTCAGCATCTCTTGAACAGATCCATGCCACAAAGAGGCCAACTTAATATGTTCACATCATGAAACACAAAATTAAAGAAAAAATTAGAACTTGTAAGATCATGATTATTACCTCCTGGCATGACACCAGTGCCTCCAGCAATACCAGCTGCTGTATTTGCCACTAGATTTCCATAAAGATTAGGAGTCACCTGCCGAAAAATAAAAATAAAAATCTCCATCAGTGGCTGGGAAGGCTAAAAGTTTCAACTGGCCAGGTAAAAGTAGAAGACCAAACGCCCAAGGTTTAAAGGACTCCAGAAACATGACTTAGCTAATTACTCAGCAGGCCAAATGGTAATAAGAAATGTGCCCAAAGCCCTTGAAAGGAAGGAAGGAATCAAGAGTTTCACAAAGAACTTGGAATTTAAATCAACAATGAGGGCGAAATGCAAGAGACCATGATTTGAGGAATACAGTAAAAGGAGGAACAATGTTTTGATCGCATCAAAACAACAAATCTGAACTCACATAGCTTCAAAAACTAGTCAAGCTAAGCAGATTATTTGGCTATTTGAGCAGAGCACTACAATAAAACACAAGCCAGGTCCAGCTCAAAAATATTATCAAGCAAATCAATTCATTTTTGAGTAAAGATTTCTACCTCTGCTATAGCATATCTGTAAATAAAGCATGCTCCACAATCTAACTGGCTCTAGATCACATCTTATATATAGTATTCTTTAAATATAAACTATTCACCAGCGGGGTTGAGCCCAGGCTAAACTTCTTTTGTGAACATATGCACCTATATGATATTCTCCACAAGCCAAGCCAGATATTGTGCATGCAACTCAAAAGGTTTTGGTCCTATATCCAACTTTTATTTTTTCTATTGGTCAAGCCAAAAAAAGGGATCTCATTAACTTTTCACTTGAAGCAGTAGCAGTACAACAACAATAATTATAATAAGCAAGAGGGGAAAAAAATTATTGCTTCAAAACATCCAATCCAACACTTCATTGCTCAATCGTGTTCAGATATATTTTTCCACTTCATTGCTATTTCTATTGAATAAGCATTAACAATCCAATATCTATCAGCATCAACATGACAGTCATAAGAATTTGAAGACAAGTACATTGCTATTTCTATTGAATAAGCATTAACAACCCAATATCCATCAGCATCAACTTGACAGCCACAAGAATTCAAAGACAAGGACCATCTCTATATCAACCACAAAAAGACTTGTAACTTGCAACACCATTGGTTACCAAACCAAACTGAATTGTTCAATTCAAGTCAAGCTCGTTCCACCCATATATACAACAGTATCTAGTACTTAACAAAACATTGTTCCTCACTCCATTAAAAGAATAGTTCACCGATAATTTTATCACTTATATAGCGGGAATTTAAGACTAATAATGACAACTTCTAGATGCATAATATCAAATATCAAGTCATAATAAACAAGTGCTTCCATTAGAACTAAAAAAATTCTCAAGGTTACTTACCATAACATCGAATTGCTCAGGCTTCGAAACAAGTTGCATGCAGCAATTGTCCACAATAATCTCATTGTACTTGATACTTGGATATTTTGTTGCAATCTCCCGACAAGATTCTAAAAACAAACCATCTGCAAGTTTCATAATGTTGGCTTTGTGCACAGCTGTCACCGTTTTTCTGTTGTTCAGATAAGCATACTCAAAGGCATATTTTGCAATACGTTCTGAGCAGAACTTTGTTATCACCTAACAAATCCCAAATTGTAAACAATCCCTTTATAATAATAATACATTATAGATAGATAGATAGATAGATAGATAGATAATTAGAAATTTTAGGAACCAACACTAAAGCTCCCCATGCCTTGGGCTAAAATGAATCGGTTTGTTCTAATTGACAAATTCTTCCTTGTGACATGCACATGTTGCATAAGATAAAAAATTTAACCTTCTGAATAAGGTACAAGGCTTTATTTCTAATTTTATGGAGGTGACAAAGAGTACAATTGTGGATAACATTATATAACATGAAAGAATTCATGTAATCAACCCTAATTAGTCTAGTTAAATTCCATAGCCAACCCCATAGTTTGGGGACTAAGGCTTTGTTATCGTTGTTTTTTCTCATATGTTTAACATGCATCTAGTGAGTTTTGAACCAACAACCTCACCCTCCACTCATTCTTATGATAAAAGAAAGTGGCACTTGAGCCAAAACTCATTACCTCATTATGATTTCAAATCCAAGAACATGATTATTGTACTACATCTTCTATGAAGCTTTTTTTTTTGCTAGGTAATTATGGGGGATAGAACCCCTGACCTCATAGATACACATGGTACCGGGTACCACCAGGCTACAAGGCCTGGTGGTACATCTTCTATGAAGCTTAGAAACTTTAAATTTTAAACCCCATTTAAGGCCTAACTAACTCTATGTTTGGGTGCAGGGAGAAAGTGGGAGAGGAGAAGGGAGGAGAAAGGAAGGTGAATGGAATGTACCAAATTTCTATATATTTTAACCTCTTTCCCCTATACTCTTTCTCCAAACATACCCTAAAGTTAAAATGTTGTGTGGAAAGCAATATACATTTACGTAAAGTTGGAAAATCCATCAATTGGAACGAAAAACATACAAACTATTTGTTTTTATTATTCCAAAACCATAAGGGGGTTCTAATCAAGGGCAAAACTTTGGTACAGTTTCTTAGTAGTTCTACCTTGGGTTCCCCATTTAATTTCACCCATGTGGTTACATTATCAATAAGCCACGCGAATAAATTTAATTGTTGGTAGTGAAGATCACACTGTTGGTACTGCATTCCAATAAAGCAACATCATTGAATATTATAATTTAACTAGGCAGCCCAAGGTTTTGTGCATCCAACAGGTTTTGATCCCACAACCTCGCCCTCTGTAAAATTTCAGCTAGAGCTCAACGGATTAGAGCCTAAAAGCCATCTCTTTCCATAGAAAGTGCTAAATTAACTAATGACAACTAAATTTAAACGATACCCCAACAAATAACCCATTGTATTTTTATATAAAGATGATACTCTTTACAACATTATCGATTAGTGCTAGACTGCTAGTGTAGCATCTTTTTAATCGTTGTGTAATAAAAAGAGTAACATCAATGATGGGGTCCACATGAAAACAATGCTCTAATCATAAAGAGTAAAATTTGATTGTACAACATAGAATTGGAAATTGAAAAGTTGAAAATGAAAACAAAAAAGAATGTACCTTGAGGCTTTCAACAACGCCAGGAACAACTTCATGCTCGAGACCCGAGTACTCACCCTCAGTGTTCTCTCGAATCACAACAATATCCACATTTTCGTGCCTCGTAGGAAGCCCAGGAAGGTTGAAACAGTTGACCAACGAAGCATACAAATCCAGCTCTTTCCTCAACTGAACATTGAGCGAGCTGACTCCACCACCCACCGGTGTCCTAAGCCCACCTTTCAGACACACTTTGTTTTTCTTAATCGACTCGATCACCTCCTGCGGGACCTTGCTCAGGTCCCCGTGTACATCGTACTTCTCGAAGAACACCGGCGCGTGCATGGCCTCCATCACCTGTTCGACCGCGTTTGTCACCAGTGGGCCCACCCCGTCACCCGGGATCAAGGTCACGGCGCGTGGGGCGCCGTCGCCCGGTCGTGGCATGTAGGTGACGGAGCGCGTGAGAGGGAGGCGCGTGGAGGAGGTGAGCTGGTTGAGGAGAGGGATGATGTGTCGACGAGCCATGTGGGTTTATTTTGGGGTTTTGTGCGTGCCTCCTGGGGTGAGGTTAGGATGAGGAGGTATTGTTGTTGTTTTAGAGAGTGTATGGGTTGAAGAAGAGTTGAGTAGGTGAAGCCATTAGAGGAAAGAAGACGTGATTGATTGAGCGAAAGTGTGTTGACAGAAAACAAAAAGTAAAAAGGGGGATTTTTGCAGAGATACCCCTTTGTGTGGGCTTTTTGTGTTTTTGATCCCACCAGACTTTTCTGACCCTTTTTGGAGTTTGGACGAAGTCCTAACTTCAGGGTTGATTCTAGTTGCAGGCGTCATCAGTAAAGATCTTATGGGATCTTAAAAAAAAAAAAATATATATATATATATATATATATATATCGGTTTAATGTATGCCCTTTAACAACTCTGTTTCCGAAAAAAAATTTATCAAAAATTAAAAATGTTGTTAAAACTTTCTCAATATTCAGTAAAATTTTTTCTAAAAATAGTATACTATTATTTGTGTATATAAATAAATATATATATATATTTATATCATTTTCTTCTTTTTTTTGAGATAAAAAATGGAGTTTGCTTATGTAATCCTCACCCCACACCTTATGGTATGTTATCATGGGTTGTGTGAACAACAATTTTTTTTTGACAGCTTTTGATAGTAACAACAGTTTTTTTTTTGCAGTTTTTGACAGCTTTTTTTGACAAATTTTTCTCCTTTTTTTAAGTGAGACGCATATAGGAAAATCTTAATAAGCACCACTGCCATGGTGCTTGTTAACATTTCCCTATTATCATTTCGGTTTTTTGGTAAGCTCATGGGTATCACCAATACACCACTGAACGTGCTACTACTCAACCTCATTATCATGTTTTCTACATTTTAGGAAGTGTGGATCTGTATTAACACTTGAACGAACGCTCACAATTTCTTGGCACCTAGTTTGAAATGATATCATTGTCTGTAATTAGGCAATTTGTCACATTTGCTTCAGGAAATATGTATATCCTATCTGCCACATTTGTTTCACGAAATATGTATATCTTATTGAGATATTTGATGTATTTGATTTTGTTTGGATTTATTGAAAACTATTAGATTTTTTAAATATCATGGATTAAAATTAGAATAGAATTGAGATTTATATGGGAGGCGATTTTTTTCACGTAATTCCCTTGAATTATGGCATGAGTTGAGCAAAATATATGTCAATCTTTGGTTGACATGATGATAAAATGTGAAATCATCACTTTGTAGCATGAGAATGGGGAGGGCCATGCCGTAGCTTTTGCAGATAATGTAGCAATACTTCTTTCTTGCAATAGAGTTCAAGCGAAAGATATATGTGGTGAGGAGAACATATGGTTTTTAGATTGATTATGTTTTTCCTTCTTACTTCTTAGTTTCATTGCAATTTGATTTGTGATAGTGATATTTGGTAATTGGTTTATATTATTGGCGTAAATGCTCTTTTCGTCCCTACATTTTGGGGTCATTTCTATTTTGGTCCTTACATTTCTATTTTACCACTTTTAGTCCTTAATCCAATTAACGCTTGTTATTTTAGTCCTTTCCGTCACTCAACTAACAAAAAAAGCTGACGTGGCAAACGAAGTGTACTGTTGACACAGTAAATGCTGACGTAGTGAATAAAATAATAAAAAAAATTATTTATTATTTAATAAATGCCAAATCAGCATAAAATAATAATAAATGCCATCCATGTCAGTTTAGAATTTTAAATTTTAGTTGATCAATTTAAAAAAAAAAAACAGAATTAAAAATAAAAAACACATGAATTTGGATCTAACATCCTCTTCATTAAGAACATAGAAGAGCACAACCCAGAAAAAATCATACAAACCCAGAATATCAAACACAAAAAGAACACAAGAAAATCAAACTCAAAAAAATCATAAATGAATATTGTACAAAACAAAATCAATCCACATTTTTTTAGGATTGGATTAGGCAAGAAAAACCAACACACCCTTCTTTTCTTCCCAACTTCAATGGAATATTATCACACACCCACCAACTCAACTCGCCCGATTCACCTCCCTTGACTCACACCCAACTCACCTACTATCACCACCATGCTCAAAGGCAAGCTCAAGCTTCCGCTTCCTGTTCCCGACAAAGCCCGCCGAGCCTTCTCGGACCGCCTTGGCAGCTTGGTCGCTGGATTCGACGGAAAAGAAGAAGAGTACTATGGAGGCTCCGATTTGGTAGTATTTGAACCCGGTGAAGAGCTCGAGAGCTTTCAGCCTAATGGGTTCGTGTCCGATAAAGAGAGCGATGGTGTTGAAAATTTTGTTGAAGACCGACCCAAACCCGAAAAAGACGGGGCGGGTCCAGTTTCGACAGTGCAAGTCATTGCGGTGGACGAGAAAAGATCCGATCTTGAATATGAGGTTTGGAATTTAAGCCTTACTGGGTTTTTTTTTTTTTTCCAAAATTTTGAAATTTTTTTACAATAATCCTAAACTTTGTATATTCTTTTGTAGTTTGAGTTTGTGTGTGTGTGTGTTTTAATGTAATTTCAAATGGTTAAGGATTGCTGGGTTTTTTCATTTTTTGTGAAGTTTCTTAATTTGGGTAGTCAGTTAATTTTGTACATTTGGTCTTACAATCAGTTTGGTTTTTGTTTTGTACAATATTCATTTATGATTTTTTTGAGTTTGATTTTCTTGTGTTCTTTGTGTTTGATATTCTGGGTTTGTATGATTTTTTCTAGGTTGTGCTTTTTTGTGTTCTTGATGAAGAGGATGTTTGATCCAAATTCATGTGTTTTTTATTTTTAATTCTGTTTTTTTTTTTTTTTTTTTTTTAAATTGATCAATTAAAATTTAAAATTCTAAACTAACATGGATGGCATTTATTATTATTTTATGCTGACTTGGTATTTATTAAATAATAAATAATTTTTTATTATTATTTTATTCGTCACGTCAGCATTTACTGTGGTAAACGGAGTGCACGTTAGCATTTACTGTGGCAACAGGGCACTCTGTTTGCCACGTCAGTTTTTTCTGTTAGTTGAGTGACGAAAAGGACTAAAATAACAAGCGTTAATTGGATTAAGGACTAAAAGTAGTAAAATAGAAATGTAGGGACCAAAATAGAAATGACCCTAAAATGTAGGGACGAAAAGAGCATTTACGCCTATATTATTTCAAAACTTTCTTATTATCATGTTTGATCAAAGAAGGATAGTAATGGTGGTGATGAACTTGTTCCACGTGTACATATTACACTGGTATATCTGATTGCAAGGACTGTTTTCCCTTCAATTCACCAGCCAAGTGGCGAAGCCTTTGCTATTCAATAATACAATAATACATATATCTGACTCTTTTTCATAAGCATGCTTTGCTATTCAAGAGTTTGATGCTATCATTAAATTTTTGTTACGTTAAAAAATAAGAACATACCACCCTCAAAAGGTTTAATTTGATTCAAAATTTATAATGACTAATGAGTACCTTCTAGGTAATTTAAGTTGTTTCATGTTTTTTTGTAGTTCTTTGCTGGCGGGTTTTCCATGTCCAAGTAGAAGTAATCTTTATGATCAATTCTTATGTTGTGCAATTCACATTTCACATTGATTGTAATGATCTCGAAGACTTCGCATTACTTTGAACCAAACTCTTTTGGTGGTATCTGGTAGCTCAGTATATAGTCATGTGGCTGTGTTTAATGTGACAATGCAGAAGTAAATGCCTTTTCAATGTATCGTATTAATTTCTGTATATATATTATGTGGAACATTTTAATCGGATGTTTGCCAGTTGATGGCACAACTAATGCAGTTTTTTTTTTTTTTTTTTTGATAAGTAGCACAACTAATGCAGTTGCAGAAGAAACAGAAATCTGATGCTGAAAAAAATGGAGAACCAAAGAGCAAAGATAATAATGACAAGAATGATGATGCTTCAAATTTTGTACCGCATAAATATACAAGTTCGAAGAAGGTTCTTGAGCTGAACAAATTTTGAGACTTCATCAAAAAATGTATGAAGAATTGAAAATATTAGGCAGAAGAGTGAAGCACATCAAACTGTATATTTGAATTCTAAGCCAACTAAAACATTAAGTTGCCAAAAATCTTGCAGCTCAAGGGCATAACTTACCGTCCTTTATTACCATTATTACTAGTTAAAAACATACATATGTAAGAATATAGGGACCAAGCAAAATTCTCATTTTGAAGATTGGTGATTGATTCAGATTACAAGTAATCATGTATAAGAATATTTTCTAACCACAGAAACTTAATTCAATAGAAACAAATATAGCTCTTCAATGGAAAAAAACTACTCACTATGTTGAAAGATAAAGAGGCATACTTCAAGATCCAGAAAGACAGTCAATCCAAAACCGGCATGCTTGCCTCAGAATCAAAGAAAGAAATGCATTGTCCAACAATCTCTGCATTTGTTCTGAGATAGTCAGCTTCAGATTAATGTTCAACTACATACTGCATCTTAACTTTCCACAAGACCTCAACCATGTATAAGCTTCCAAACTGCAAGCTTCAAAGAGCATGTAATACACATCTATATTAATGACTTGGAGCAGCAGTGCTACTCCCAAATCCCATCTTATTCCCCAACTGTGTAAGCTGCTCAATAAACTCCACTCCTGTGAGAATTTCCGTAGTTCCATATACAACATGCCTGACAGGCTGCTGACGTTGTACAAGCTCTTGCAAGCTCCCGTACTCAACATAATTACCACCACCAATCATGAACACAATAGCTTCCTTAAATGGCCCTTTCAAATGACTACTACTACCAGAACTTGACTTAGGAGAACGAGGATCAAACACGAGGTAATTATCAATTTCAGGATTCGGCTTCCCTTCCATCAAGGCTTCCACTGTCCTTGTCAATGCCAGTTGCCTATCGCTAGATAAGAGATTCTTCACACCAGCTGTCACAGCATAGATTTTCTCAGCCCAGTCAACAATGTTATTTCTGCTAGCTGAATTTGCTGATGCCATTGAGACATTCAATGACTTCATTTTTTTCACATACTGAAATGCACTAGTATCAACCTCAGACTCTTTGAGTGCTGCTTCCACTGATTCCACTTCCGACTGGTTAATGCTTTCTGAAGAGATCAGATACACGATAGCAAACCGCAGCTTATCCATCTTTGTCCCTTTCCCTCTAAGCACACCAAGAAGCTCATTCCGATCAATAGCTCCCTTGATCAGCATGTCATTCTCCTTTTTTGCATAAGAATCAAGAGACCTCTCCTTGATCTCACTCAACAAAACAGTCGCGATATTGGTGTGCTTGTCTATCACCTGCTTCCTTTCTGTCAACTCGGGCAGTGAGTTCACTGCATTCATCAAATGCTTTGTGTTCCCCATCAAGTCTGTTCCATCAAACTCAGCCCCATCATTCCCAGCAGTCCTCCTATTCACCTCATCAACATCTTTCTTATACTTATTCAATTGAGTCTCAATCTCCACTGCAACTTCAGGGAATTCCAACAACCCATTCGCCACCCAAAATGGATCAGAACTATCCAACTCATATGACTTCATCCCACCCTTTTCACCTTGTACGCTCAACCTATTCAGCCTCAATCCAAGAACATCATGAACAAGAGGTCGATACCTAAAATCGTGCTCTACTGCAACTGACAATTCAAGATTCCTATCAAATATGCACAAAATCGGCCGCTGGAAAGAGCTCACGAAACTCCCACCTTCTGTAAACAAATTGTTTTTCGACAACAAATGATCTCGCAACCTCTGATCCAATGCTGACGCAACCATCTCAGCTGGCCCACCACGTGGGCACCTAATTATTGGCACAACAGCCAGCGTAGCCAAAACAGAAAACAAACCAGTAACAATCCTCTCCACAATCTCCTCAATCTCACGATCCCCAGCTGATGGATCATTCAATTGCACATAACTAGACTTTTGTGCCAACGAAAACAAATTATCTTCCAATGTCACAAACTCCAAATACTGATCATGCACCTTTGCAATCCGCTGAATTGAATCCGAACTCAAAGTCCCAGATGCCAGATCTTCCAGCAGGGGGCGGGGTATAGAGGACGAGAAATTTAAATGAAAACTATCATACAGTGACCGGGACGCATCAGCAATGATTCGCTGAACGTTGGATTGATTGGCTTGAACAAAATACACGGCAGGCACATCAAGGACAGGTTTTCGATCCTTGTCAATGAGAAAGTATAGGGTCACACCATGTTTTCGAAGGTCCTTGACACGAATCAATGGGGAGAGGATGTTTTGGCAGAACTTATCATAGATCAAGATCTTGTACACCTCTTCATTCGCAGTACCAGTTGCGTTCAGGGGTTGATTCAGATTCAACATTCGGATAATACATTCTGAACCACAATAATAGTACAGATCGAACTCAATAACATATACAAACACACTTAATTCACTCATACATGAAATGGGTTATTATTAAATTGCTCAAATTTTGTTTCAGTTACTTTGTTAATGCATAGAATAACATTTTGAACCAAAATTCTAAGACCCAATTGAACATTAAACAATGAAAAAAAAAAAAAAAAAAAAAACCCCATTTCAGTCTCTTTTCTGAATCTAAAAAATACAAACTTTATGGATGAAATTAAGCGAATATAAGCTAAAAATCTCAGAAACGATATGGGTTTTCGTTTAACTGTTGGAATTTCAATTCAATTTCTTAGATTGGAAAAAAAGATCTAAAGCAAGAAGTAGATCCAGAGAGAGAGAATAAGAGGTACCTGTTTGCTTTTGACGGAGATTGAGAGCCATGCAGTGAAGCCTGTGCTCCAAACGATCTTTTGAGCTCTGCAGATTTGTGGGCTACGTCTCTGAGAAAGCCGAAAGCGTAGAATCGAAGATTGAACTGTGATGAGTCTGTGATCTGTGAAGGTTTAGAATTTAGAGTGTAAACACAAAAACGATTTTTTGCCACGTCATCAAACTAAAAGACTGATGAGAGATGAAGAAAGAGTTTTTGTCGTTTGTTTCTTGAAAAAAAAAAAAAAAAAAACATAATGGGATTTTTAATTTTTCACAGATTTTAATGTGCATGGAATATTACATGAGATGTTTTTTCATGTAAAAATTTCATTATTTTTGTAGGAAATTGTTTCTCATAATAAATTAAAATCCGGAAAAACTTTTTTTTTCTAATTTCTATCAGGACTTTTCTTTTCAAGATTATGTAGAAAATGTGTTAATAAACACTGGGAAATTATAGGTGCTTTTTTTTTTCAAATGTAGTTTATTACTTTTTTTCCTTGATTTAAAAAAAATACAAAAAGAATAATAAAAATTATGTGACCTAAGTTGTAATGCATAAAAAATAAGGCTTATTGCAGGGTAATATGGTGGCTAATTGATTAGCTATGTAAGCTAGTAATGTTATTGATGAAATTGTATGGATTAAAGAATTCCTTTTTCCTAATAATAAAATAGTTAAAAGAAGGTAACCAGTGTGATTTTCTTATCTGAGTGTAGCATACTAACTGTTTTCAAACTAAGAACCTATACCATAGTCAACACTTTGCTAGCAGAGGAACTCCAACATATACTCTTACCACTAGGCAAACTAACTTGTTGGTAAGTTCTTATCAAAAAAAAAAAAAAAAAAAACTTGTTGGTAAGTTGTGAAAGATTCTTAAACTATAAGTTGAGAGATAAAAAATCAGTTAGAGACATCCCAGAGAGATGAAAAAATATAGCACAACATGAAAAGACTTAATTGCTCTTCTTCTCTAAAAACAAAATACTTTCTTTAATAGATAAGGACATTGAATCTCTCTATGCTTTGCTTGGCATTTGAATTATGCAAACCCCTTTACAAAAGAAAGAACAATATACTTCTTCAAACAAACAAAGTATACATATAATTTTTAAATTTGATTGAGTCATTGAGTCGATTCTACATAAAGAAAAAGAAGTGTCCTTCTCAATCTTTTAAAAACAATATACTTTATTAATTATTATTATAGATAAAGACATTGAATCTCTTTATACTTTGCTTGGCATTTGAATTATGCAAACCCCTTTACAGAAGAAAGAACAATATACTTCTTCAAAAAAACAAAGTACACATAATTTTTAAATTTGATTGAGTTGATTTTATGTAAAGAAAAAGAAGTCCACTTCCTAAAAGTATCTTTGTGTTGATGTTGTTTCTTATTTTCTTGATTGTTATAAAAGAATATTAAGAATTGAAGAAATATTGTAAGATTTCTTATAGACCATAGATTCCTTCTTCTTCTTTTTTCTTTTTCTTTTTCCTCTTTTCCCTTTCCTTTTTTAGTGTGTTTTAATTTATGAAGGTAATCCCGTTTATTTTTTATTTTTTTACCACATCAGTCTAATATTTGAGTTTTTCAAAAAGAAAGAAAATGGAGAGAGGGAGAGGGGGGGGGGGGGGACAAAAATAATATTCTTCATGCCTTTCAAATTCTACTTCCAATAAAACCTACAGTGACAAAGCATGATTACATAAATAATAACTTAAAATAAACGTAAATAATAACTTAAAATGTATTGAAGCAAAAGTATTAAACAGAACTACAGTTTTTTGAAAGAAACAAGTTAAATTAACTAATAATAACTTAAAATGTACTCAAACTAAAGTAAATTAATTAGGTCATTTCTCTTAAGTGACAAAGAATTATTATGTAAATAATATAATATGACTTTTATCTATTAAAAATATGCAACAATTAGCATTAATATATGATCACTCAATTACTATCTTATTATTACCAGATTTTTATTAAGAGGCCATTAGTGTGCTAGTGGACCCTGGGAACTAAACAGCTTCTTTAGAGCAAATGAAAGTTATCTTGCACTAGAGGCACAAGATAATTAGAATGAATGAAAATTATGTCATGTTATCTATTGCATCATACTGCATCATATGCTGAGATAAAAGAAAATTCTTAAAATTATATATTTACATGTTTTGTCAAGATTTGGTGGCTCAATGCAAATGGAAGGTTGGCAAAGCATGATTCACAATTCTCAAATTTGCACCATGTGTCTCATTTAATTTTTAATTTAGTACTAAGTGAATTATTGAGTGAAAAAATTGAAAAGTCCAAATTCAATTAGATTCTAAATTAGATTTCAATTAAAGTGCATTTTTTTGCCACGTGTCTATCTAAATTTTTAATTTTTGTGGCAAGTGAATTATTGGGTGCAAAAACCGAAGAGTCTAAAACCAATTAAATTATAAATCATATATATATATATAATGAGAAATCATTACATATTTTAGAAATGTATGGTTTAAAAAAAAAAGTGTAAGCTTGTATAATTTGAAGCTCTTCTAAAAAAACTTTTAATTTGAATTGTATAATTATGATTTTTTTAATTATATCCGTGCATATGCATGAGGCTACATACTAGTCTACTACTGTAGTAAAGTTTGAGCATATAAAGATGGACAATTTTTATAGACGAAGATAAGTTTAAGTTTAGAATATTCAATTTTTTTTTTTTTTTTGAAATTATGGCAAGCAAGAATAATAGTATAATACCTTGCTTATTTCCTTATTTTGTTCTTTCCTTGTTTTATTTTCTTTTGAGATTCTTTTGAGATAGAGAATGCATTTCTTATTTCGTACGATTGATAACAATGCTATATATAGTGGAAGTTGCAAGTGAATTCCACATTAACATAGTTATAACAAAATTGAAATTTGAGGCTAACTTGGAGGCTTGCCTAGGTGTGTTTTGAAACTAAAATTGGATTTTTCTTGCTATAAGTATCATTAATTGCTTCAACAAATTTGTTCATATATGTGTTTTTCTATTGCTATTCATAAATAGGTTTTTTTGCTTGCTTAAAATTTGTCATATAGATGTTAAATGTAGTAAATTTTTATTGCACTTAAATTAATATCATATTTTTTGAGATATATTACTACTAAATTTTTTGATATATGTTAAATTTTTTGTAGCTTTGATTAAAATAATATCACCCAATTACTTTTTATAAATCACCTTTTTCTTTAATCCATGTATTTATTTGATATCAATTATAGTTTACTTACACGCAAAATTTCAAAATAATCAATTGTCATTTGTTATTAAGGGTAAAACTTATATATAGTAACTTAGGTGTTGTCTATTAAATTCCTGAATTAAATTCAAACGCATCACTGCATTGAATTTAATTATCGTTAGAAATAATAATAATTACTGATTGTATTTTATTGGTTAATACAACCATGTACTTGAATTTAATTAGGAAACCTAATGAATCGCACTTGGGGTATTATACCTAAGTTTTTCTTTAATGTTAAATCTATAAGGTTAGTCCTTTAGTATATTTGAGAACACAACAACAAAAAGCTAAAGAGCAAGTGAGTTGCTAATGCCCAATCACATTGGTATTAAAAAATAATAATAGATCACCTTAATATTTGATTAGTAGAATAATGGTTGGAAAGGAATTTTTTTCCAACAGTTGCTTTAGCAAGCCATTATCATCCCCCCCCCCCTCCCCACCCCCAAAAAAAAAAAAGTATTGAGTAATATAACTTTTGTGAAAGCTACCCAAAGTCTAACTTGAACCTAATCTCCGTCAAATATTCATTTTGTCTCATATTAAAGGTGAGATAGTTTGCATTAGTTCACAAATGTTACCAATCTTTTTATATATATAATATATTTTTACAAATAATTGTATCAAATATCCATTATGGGCTAATCAAATACACAATTTCACTACAATGGGTTGCTGTTTATCCTTAAATCTATAAGGATATTCATTTAGTATATTTTAGAATACAAATAAAAAAGAAAAAAAGAAGAGTCTAAGGCCTCTTCATAAATGAGTAAGTTTTTAATGCCTAATTATCTTGATATTTGACAAGAATGATAGATCATCTAAATATTTGGTGAGCATGATGATTATAGAAAAGAAATAAAATTCAATAGTGGGTTTAGCAAACCATTATTATGAAGAAGAAAAAGTTTTGTAAAAGTTAGACAAGTATTTTCTGTATAAAAATAAAAAATAAAAATAAAATTGTTGTCTATCGCAATATTTTTAACTTTCTAATCTTGGCTTCCTCCTTTTAAATTATTATAAAATTAAAAAAATAAAACAATAATACAATATGCTTTTATGATAATTAGCTTAAATTTAAATAAACATTACTACTATAATTTAGGGATACCGTAGCACTAACTCCATATATCACCCAACAAAAAAAAAAAGCGCCACCTCCATGGTCCATACCTTTCAAACAATCACTTTCCAATTTTCAGTCCAAAATTAACCACCTCAAGCACCTGATGTGTAAGATTTTGTTTAGATGTAGTTGTCACTCTTTCACTCTTCACTCACTCACG
This sequence comes from Quercus robur, assembly GCF_932294415.1. Lineage (NCBI taxonomy): Eukaryota > Viridiplantae > Streptophyta > Magnoliopsida > Fagales > Fagaceae > Quercus > Quercus robur. The sequence continues at coordinate 54,372,897 of NC_065544.1, read as the reverse complement.
CCCACATTTTGCTTAGAATCCCCAACTCATCAATCTTACAACTAAACATTCAAAATCGGTCCAAATTCAACAACCCTAACCAACGATCATCATCATCATCATCATCATCATTTATAAGCTTAGCGAGAGAAATGTGATATTCTTTAAATCTAATTGGTATTTTTGGATTTTGATAAAACGCTAATCCTCTCTCTATCTCTCTGTTTCTTTTCCTCTTTATATGATATAGATTTTGATTCAGTGTATCAGCCCTTGTTGTATTAATAAGTCATGTTTTTCTTTTTTCTCTAAACAAATTGGATGTTATTTTGTCTGTGACTATGCATGTCATACAAGATCTGATGGAGCCACTTCAACATTTTTACCATTCAGAGCATCCCTTGGTTTTCAATCAAGACGACAGAAGTGGAAATAGTTTTTATGGGTGCAACGAACAAATATTGGGTCCTAGCTACAGTTGTAAAAAATGCAATGCGAGATATCATCACAAATCATGTGCGGAACTACCCCTTAGGTTGCACCATCCCTTGCACCCAATCCACCCTCTTATTCTCGTCGACTAAAAAAGTAAGTGCGAAATCTGCAAAGAACATCACTAGGAATACATTTATCGATGTTACCGTTGCGACTTCAACCTTCACATAAGATGTGCTTCTTTATCTCCCACCTTGGAAGCTAAATTCCACGACTATTCATTGACATCCATTTGGAAGTGAATCACATTCACTTGCGACCTTTATGGCAAAGAAGACAAAGGTATGCCCTATCTATGTAATACATGCGGTTTTTGGATTCATAGAAGGTGTGCTTATCGATTAACATATAGACTCAAAGTTTTATGTCACAAGCACCCTCTCACACCACCCATTCTTCTCTTGAACCCCATGAATCCAACTTCCAATTTTGTCTACTCTGTGTTCAAAAAGTGGACACACGCTATGGGCTTTACTATTGCTCCAAATGTGATTTTGTTGACTACCTCAATTGTGTTATAGACTGGAGAAACAGGGAGGACATAAATTTGCTGGAACTTAAAGATGGGGAGAATGAAGATGCAGAGCTCGATCAAACTATTAAGTCAGCTTACAAATTCGAAAAAATCAAAGTGGGAGAGGACGAAACTGAAATAGCTGTTGAAATTGAACACTTCAGCCACAAGCATGACTTAAAGCTTACTGATGAAGAGGTTCACAATAACGAAGAAAAATGCGACGGGTGTGTAAGAACTATTCTCCTTCCTTTTTACAGTTGTGCCAAGTGTAGTTTCTTTCTTCATAAATCTTGTGCTAATTTACTAATGAAAAAGAGACACCTACTTTATCAATACCAACTCACCCTCCTTCCAAAGATACCTTTTAGCAACAAGTGTTATGCTTGTAGCCGGTATTGCAATGGTTTTGTCTACACTTATACGACGTGCAATTTTAAAATTGATGTTCAATGTAGTTTGGTCCTAAAAATCCTTACCCATGAAGGTCATAAGCACCGACTCATCCTTTCCTACGCAAATTTTACACAAAGTTGCAGTAATTGTGGTGATAGAAGAATTCTAGTATTTTGTTGTACCACTTGTAAATTTGCACTTGACTTTAAGTGTGTGACACTACCATAAACCACAAGGCACAAACAACATGAGCATTCCTTCACTCTCAGTTATACAAGTAAAAATGATTCTGGTGAATATTACTATGATATCTGTGAAGAAGAACGAAACACAAACCATTGGTTCCACTACTGTGCAGATTGCACTTATCTTGCACATCCTAAATGTATTCTTGGGAAATACTCAAATTTGAAGTTTGGAGGCACTTTCACATTTGATTGTCACCAACACCCCCTTACTTTCATTGAGGAAACTGAAGATGACCCTCCATGTCACGAATGTAGTTGTCCTTGCAAAGAGTTGATCTATCAATGTGTGCCATGTAATTTCTATATCCACTTCGATTGTGTATAGAAAGGACAAATGTGGTTTCAATTCTAATTTTTGCATTTTCCTTTTAGGTTAAGCATTAGTTCTTTATTATTGAAATGAATGTATTATTATAGTAGTAAAAAAGGGCCTCTTTCACCTTTTATAACATTAAGTTGACACTATTAGTGTGAATTTATGTTTTATTCAAACAAGTCTTCTTTCCATTTCTTAACATTACTTACAACATGAATTTTGCTTAGAAAATAAAACTAAGACCTCAGAATCTTATTGTGAACAAAATTAAAACTTATAACAATATATCATCAAACCTAGAATTATATGATTTTGCAATCATCTTATAGTCAAAATTTGCAACTCTAGTAGGAGTAAAAATGTTGAACTTAACTAAAAGTCATTCATTCATGCATTCTAAACTTCATTGTTAGATTTGATCCTCTGTAATTTTATGTTTTATTTTACACATGATTCTTTGATTAGAATTTCCTTATTTGCCCTTATATTTTATCTTTTAAAAAATCATATATATCTTGAAGCTTCTTCTATGATGTATTTTTCTCATGTTTTATTGATGGAGTTCATAGTTTGACCAAGTGTTGTTCAAAGTGATTGTTTGATTTGGAGCAGTTTGTTGTTGCAGCATATTAGAGATCGGTTGGTTTTAGAAGTCATACTTGTAAATTGAATCCTTCCATTATATTGGCAACATATTAGGGTCAGGAAGTATTTATTGGTGGTACTGGCATTTCTTCACAAGATATATGTATAGTGACATGCTGCCATGCTATATGAGAGTTTTCTAGCATCTATTATGTTGTGTTTAGTAATACTTGGCATGTATGGCCCAATGGTACTGTTATTGGTGCATTGGTAATGAGATGCTAGGCAATGTTACACCAAAGCTCTTAATTAATTGTCATTTCAGTCAATATATTTCAGATCTGTCTTGTATAGACTAGAAAGCATGTGATGTTTGAAGATTGTTTCTTTATTTGAGTTGGGAAAGTTGCATCGGTTAAGTTTGATCCATGTCAGAACTCAATGAGATTACCTTTAGTTTTAGAAATTCATCTCAAAGGACCTCCAATTTTATATGCATTGCTGACCCAATGAGTTCAGAAGAATATCCACTTGTTAGGTGCCATCCCACAATTGTGACCACTTTGATATATGCAGTGTGGAGGTATTTGCCATGCACATTTGCACAAATTCGCATGCATATCTACTTCTATAAACATTAACCACGAAAGCATTCACCCCATTCTATAAAATTTATTGTACACATACGTTGGATTTGAATACCTTCATAAGCGTATATATGATTTTAAGTAGTATGACCAATGCTTTCCCTTTAACCTACTATAGATAGGACAAATGTGGTTTTAATGTTAATTTTTATATTTTTCTTTCAAGTTCAGCCTTAGTTTTTAATGTTGAGTTGAATGTGCTATTAGTCTATTAGGGTTGTCCACTAGTTTAGTTCAATCATGGATAGTTGAGTTGCTATCCTTATTAGTGAAATTAATAAACAATCTTCAAATTCAGCTACCTAAGATGTCTCTCTCTCTCTCTCACTCTCTTTATATATAGATAAATAAATATATATATATATATATATATATATATATATATTTATATTTGTTTTTGATTTCCTTTGTTTTTGTTTTTGTTATTTTTTTGGTGGATTTGTGATGGTTTCCGACTGATATGCTTTGGGTGGGTGCGTTTGGGTGTTTTGAACAACATTTGAATGGGCTATGGGTGAAAGAGTGATTGGGAGTCGGAACATTTGTCGGCTGCCGAGATGTGACCATTGTGGGGTTGTGGTTGGTATTTCAATTATAAGCCTCAAGTCTAAAGTTGCATTGAATTCAAATATACGTAATATACAACTAGTTAAAACTCATAACTTTTGAAATTCCTTTTTTTTTAAAGGTAATTTACCTATAATTTTGTTGCAATTGTAATTATTATTATTATTTTTTTGATAGATGCAATTGTAATTATTAGTTATACATAACTTACAAATTTTTTGAAGTTATATGAAATTTCTTAGAACTAATTGTTAGTAAAAATGTGAGGCTGGACTTTTCTTCTAAAAGACATCTCCTATTTTGCTTAAATTATACCCAATATACCAAAAATAGCAACATTCATGCATCCAAAGTATGTCAACAACTATCCCTGCTGCACTATTACATGCTTTTTTTGCATTCAAGAATTAACCAATCCAATTCAGTTAAGATTAGTTAGGATCTTAACAATAAGTTTGAAAGTTAATATGAAATGGAAAGTTATGTATAGTGATATGATATACTTTAATAACTCAATATATATGGAAAGGGTGACTCATCTCTAGCTAAATGGACTTCTTGTAGTAATGTAAATTACTTAATTTAGAACAAGTATTTTTCAATTAGGATGGAAGTGGCCATTAAGGCTAAGTTTGTTCTATTTTCAATTATGTTTTGATGCAATTCATTGATAATTGCTTTGTAGTATCATCCCAAGATATTAATGATAGTTGCTAGTGTATAAGTTGAGAGATAAAACAAATGGTTAAAGACATACCAAGAGTTATATATTCTCATCCTTTCATTTTGTTCATTTCCTTCTGGGTTAATGACTTAATATAGATGGAAAGGGTGACTCATCTGCTAGCTAAATGGACTTCTAGTAGCAATGTAAATTGCAAAGTTGTGATTTTCAATTTTGTTATTATTGACTTTAATTTCGTGTCAAATTTGATTGTATTTCATCAATCATTTCTCCTGTATGTTTGTGGGATTCAATGTAATGGGTTAGTGTGCGAAATTGGTGAAGAACAGAGCAACTTGCGACTTGCTCACAACTAGCTCATGAGTGGAGCATCTCACGAAAGGCTATATGAGGAGCACATGTTGGAAGCTGAAGAGTTTTAGTGCTTGATGGCATCTTGTGAGTGGCTTGTGACTTGGCCAACTCACAACCCAACTTGCAAGATGCACGTCAACCTATTTGTGTGCTTTTTCTCATTTTTTTACCCACATTGTATAAGCCCATATTACCCATGAAATTGTAAGTGTAATTTCAGAGAAAAAACCCTAAAAATCTATTTAAGAATTAGAAATTGCACACTCACAATTCTTTACACATTTCTCTTAGTTTTCCTCTATTCCTACTTCTTTAATTCCATACGCTTTGAGAGGTTTTTAGCTCATACACATACATCACCCATTCTGAGTGTTGTGAGTTGTTTTGGTGCTCATGAGAAATATTGGATGAAACCATTCTTTGGTGGATGCAATTGGAGCTGATTACGAGATTCGGAAAGCTAGTGAAGACAAGGCTCGGTGAAGCTCATTGGTAGTTGGCACTCGGAGGGTCTAAGTACAGAGGGTAGTCAAGGCTTGGAGGGTCTATATTGTAATCCTTGTACTACAACTTATTTACTAGTGGATTGATTCAGCTTAGAGGGCTATGGAGAGGTTTTTTTACTCCGAGCACTTCGATTTTCCTCTTCGGTAACACATCACTGTATTATCTTGTGTTTGCATCTCTCTTCCTTTATTCCTTGTGCTTTGCATTTAATTGTTAATTATGTATGCCCATGCACTAGGTAGTAGTCTCGGTTAATTGCACTTAATTTACTTTTATTCCGCACTTAGTTAAGTAGAAAAAAAGCAATTAAGCCATAATTTTAGAATTAGGGGTCTAAACAAGCTTTAGGGTTTGTTTGGATTAAGGGGGAGGGAGGGAGAATGGAGGGGAGTAGAGTAGAGTTGGCTAAAAATAAGTTAATTTTGGGCCAAATCTACTTTACTCCCTCTCAATCCAAACGGATCATTAGTAGTTTTACTATTGAGCTTTCATAAATGACTTAATTTAGACTAAATCTTTTTCAATTAGGATGGCTGTGGCCGTTATGACTAAGTTTGTTATATTTTCTACTTAATGGGTTTCTACTAGACCAACACTTAAAAAAAAAAAAAAAATGTTGAAGACAATAGGTTATGATGCCAATTCATAGGATAATTGTGAATGATTTTAGACCATAAAATATTCTATAACTTTTTGTCATAATTTTGATGTAATAGACTGTGAATAGATGTTTATCACTTTATACATGGACTCATAATTTTTTCTTTACTATCGACACCTTGTCACATCTAGGGATGGCCATACCCATTAGGTAATGGATATCCAACCCTATCCGATCCAAATGTTTCGGGTAATACCCGGTTCTTCATGGATAGAGCTTAATCGGGTAGGGTATGGATATTACCTGAATTGTTCGGGTAGGGTATGGATATTATCCAAACCCAACCCGTAAAAAAAAAAAAAAAAAAAAATCTCAAAAGCTCTCACCGTCACTGACTCACTCACACTCTCTCTGCCTCTCCAGACCAGAGCTACTTTATTCTCTTCCCAACCCATCCAAGCACATCTCTTGGTTAGTCATAGCAGCACTGATCCACCACGTCTGTGAATCGCTAATCTTGGCCGCCACCGACAACTCGTCGTTCTCGTTGTTACGGAGTGCCGAATCGGCTTCTTCTACTTCTATTTCCAGACAACACTCGTCGTCTTTTCTCGATCTTTTCGGATCTGATCTGGACCCGTCTCGATCGATAATCTCGTTCTCGTCCGCCTCCACAACCATCGGGTCCTAGTCTGGGTCAGGATCCGGATCTGTCGTTTCGAACAGCGATCCCTTCACCGTCGAGTGGTTGACCCCATAGAGAGTCGAGAACGTTGTTTGCGACGCGCGGTTGACTTCCACAGCGGTCCTGTAGGTTTCCGGCGAAATACTGAACGCCAAAGCCAGCTCCGGCAGTATCAACAGTTGCGATAACGGCGTCAAATCGTCGATGCTCAGTAGCCCAACCTCCCACTCCGTCACTCTGTCCTCATCGCCACCATTTTCGCCGCCCACGAATTTGTACTCACTCATCTTCATCAACATCAAATCATATCCGAATTTGTGAATTCCATATTTGGATCTAAAAGAAAGAGAAAGAGAGATATTTTCCAGAGCTTTGTTTTTTCTTTTTTTAAGATTGGTTAGTTTTTTCTTTTTTAAAGATCGGTTAGTTTTTAGTTTTTACGTTAAAATGTTTTGGGTTAAAAAAAAAAATTAAATGGGTTTTGGGTAGGGTATGGATATCCATGGATAATATATTCGGGTAAGATTCGGGTATGGATATTAATGGGTATTGATAATTGGGTATCCATGGACAAACTTTTCGGGTAGGGTATGGATATACCCGATCCATACCCTACCCATGGCCATCCCTAGTCACATCATAGTTGTGGCAAATAAGTTGGATTATAATTTGTAATACTAGATTTTTTTTTTCACTAATGATAATCGCTAGTGTGACTTATAGCTAAATATTTTCAATAGATATGTCTAGTTTCCAAATCTCGGATCTCTCTTTTCAAAAAAAAAAAAAAATATCTCGGATCTCTCAAGTCTCAAAAAAAAAAAAAAAAAAAAAAAAATTACACTGATAAACTTTCATCTATTCGTCTCATTCTCCTTGGTTGTATAAGCAAACTTGATCATTTTTAATGGTGATAGTTATATATCGTGTGTACAAAGAGACGGTTGAAATCGATTTTTGAGAAAGTATCTTGTGAGATGATTTTGGAGAGACTTCTTTTTTAATGGACGATACTAAATTCTAAATTCTGTTAATGACCCATTGAGCTCATTGAGTAGCCACTGGTCCAGTGTCCACTGGACCACAAATTATTGAGAACTACTACCCAAATGGTTTACTATAAAATAGAAAAGAGAGAGGGAAAGAGAACGCAAAGCTTACACAGCGTGTAGAGAAAGAGCCTCCTACTACACGGTGTGTAGAGAAAGAACTGAGACTGAGAATATTGGCCATGGAAACCACGTCGTTTACACGCAACAGATACTGGGTCCTGAGGCATGGCAAGAGCATTCCAAATGAGAGAGGCCTTATTGTCTCCTCCTTGGTTCGTCTCTTTCCACTTTGATTTCCCTTTAAAAATTAAGTCTTTATTATGTTTTGCAATACAAATTTTGCGATTTTGTGTGTGATTTTCATTTCTGGCCAGATTCTTGTACATGGGTCTTTAATTTTTTGACATATTCTTAAGTTGTATAACACTGGTAATGCTTTGGACATGGCAATATCATTTTGAATTGGATGTGAATTTTGTGTGATATAGCTTATGTTTTGGCTTCATGTTCTAATGGGCAATGCTAGAAATGCAAAAGTAATAGTTCCTGTACTTCATAATTGGTTGAGGTCGTAAGTTGTAATTGACATACTTTTGTTGTACACTATATAATTGCTACAATGCTGCTTCAAAGTTGTGAAATTTTATATCTCATTATACTTTTTATAAATCTAATTGCTATTTCACAACTGGGTCTTTTTAAGAAATATGTTTTCAAGTTTTAAACTTTCTTTTTCCCTTTTACTTTTGGAAATAAAGGGAAAAAGCTTTATATGTGCTCCTGGCCATGAGCATAAACTGTTTAGCCTGTCAAGGGGGTCAATTGCCCATAGGTTTTACTGGCTAAAGGCAAGTCCAAAGGACCCTTCTTTTGAAAGTTTCCCTTTCAAAAAAAAAAAAAAAGAGCTTTATATGTGGTAGATGTTCATTTGGATATAGAAAAAAGGGGACAAAAGTAGGAATGTAGTTCACCCCACATGGTTGGAATCAGAGGTTTATTTGAGTTGAGTTGTATCTCTTTATAACAGAGTGGAATTTTTCATGCCATGACTGGTTTTATCAGTGGTGTACTTTAGGGCTAAGGAAATGTTCTCTAGTAATATGATCTACTTGAAGTTATTAACTGCTGGCTATTGTGCTAACAGGAAAATGGTACGCTTGCTAAATATCAATTGGCGCCTGAAGGTGTTAAGCAAGCAGAGTTGGCTGGAGAGTTATTTCAAAAGGTAGTTGTGTGTAATTTGTGATTTCCTGCTTAAGGTCTATCTTTATCCTTCTTATGCTCCGCTGCCTTGTATCTAATCTGATGCAATTGTAATTTACCTAGTGCAATTTTTTTGATGCAAAACTATGTTATATGTTTTTGTTTTGCGGCTGATGTGGGCAGACATTTTCGGCTTTTCACTGTCTAATTCATAAAATTTTCTTAAGATCATTTTCATTGTATGATGCAATGTTCCTGTTAGATGTTTAAGTTTGCAGAATTTGGCTGGTTGTTTTACTTGAAATTTTTCTAAATTTGGCTTAGTCAAATGGACCACTGATCATTGCTGAACTTAAATGATTATCAGCAAGATTTAGCTATCAAATCAATATCTAGCTGCGAAAGGCACCTGCTATAGGAGAATGAGTGAACTGGGAAAGGAAATGGCTTCTGACTTGCACCAATAGGCATCGGTGTTGCAGGATTTATTTTGTTGACTCTTGTAGTTTGGCCATTGTTTGATCTAAGCATTCTACACACCAAATGAATGTCCGCAAACCACTTGAAAATGTTTTCAGGCTGACTGTATTATGTGTGCAGGTGCTGAAGGAAAATAACATACCACTTGAAAATGTCCGCATTTGTTACTCTCCATTTTCGAGAACAACTCACACGGCTAAAATTGTTGCATCTGTGTTGAATCTTCCATTTGAAGGTCCTCAATGTAAGGTTGGTTATTCCACCCACCCTCTTAAAGATATATCTTATTGAGATTAGGTTAGTATTTGTTGAGCATAAATGCAAGGGATTACATGTGATCAGGAAATTTTGTTCCCAATATTTTGAACATGGTGTTTGCTCATGGGCCCTGGCTTAGGTGGTAGAGTGTGGCGGGATTTGGGCATGTCTTAGGTTCAAATACTTATTATAAAAATAATTATTGAGCTTTTTTGGACTCTATACTAATTTAGCTCATCAAATTTAGTAAGCTTTTTCACTTCTTGCCTTTATTTGCATTGTTCATAAAATAGATTTTACTGGACAGGTGATGGAAGATCTTCGAGAACGCTTCTTTGGTCCTTCATTTGAACTTATGTCACATGATAAAGTAAGTGGCAAGTAAAGGTGCTTATTATAATATAATATAATAGCATATATAATTGATTGCTGAAGTTGGATCAGTATTTGGGTGAAGTCTACACTATGCCACTGTTTTATAACCCTGATGCTAACATATATACTTTTTTATGCCATTTGCAATTAAGTATTTATTAAAATTCTGTTCTTCCTTTAACAACAGTATGCAGAGATATGGGCTTTAGATGAGAAAGATCCATTCATGAGGCCAGAAGGTGGAGAATGTGTTGATGATGTTGCTTCTAGGCTTGCAAATGCTTTGGCAACTATAGAGTCAGAATTTCAAGGGTAACTAATATGTCCATCCATGTTTGCATTACTCATGATTTTCATTTTTGTAGGTTGCAGTCACCACTTACCAATTCTTAGTATTCCGGCAATAAAAATTCTACAAAAATTTACTTGCTTAGATAAATAATCGTACTAGCATCCTCTATGCTGGAAGCTCTGCTTCTCTTACAAGGCTACTTGCTAGAAGTAGACTTGAGATCTGTCAAAGTCCATTGGAAATAATAATCAGTCCATTGCATTTTTTTTTATTATTGAAAATCAACAAATAAATTGGCAATGCAGAGACAAAATAATAGAAATGAGCTCAATAATTACAATCTCAGAAACCCTTTTCAAAGTTTATTCATGCAAATTGGCCAATCTAAACAATTTTAAAAGATTAAGAATTGAAAATGAAGTTCTGACTTTGATTGCAAACTAATAGGCAACTAATCTGTTCAATTTTCATGGAGTCCACACCGTCATCTCATTTTCCTTTAACTTGCTCCGCCAAGATAATTATAATATTATATAAATGAAAGCAACTTAACAAGCTGCTCCGATACCGTGTTCTTCCAAGTATCAGTAGAACAAATTAAGCCTTAGCTTTCAATGTGTCTTACATTTCTTACCAAGAAAGAAAAAGAAAAGTGTTCCTAAATGTGCATCCGATCAAGTAATGTTCATTCTACAGATGTGCAGTCTTGATTGTTAGCCATGGGGATCCCCTCCAAATCCTGCAGACAATACTCAATGCAGTTAAGCAGCAAACAGTATCCAGTAGTAATGACTTGGCGTCAAGAATACAAGCAGTTAGAGTGCCTTCCATCTTGTCACAGCACCGGAAACATGCGCTCCTCACTGCAGAGCTCCGTGTGGTTATATAAACTTAAGTTGTAGCCTTAGAGCCAATGCCAAGGACCTTGACTGAATTTAAACGATGTTATTGTTAGAATCAAATTTCTGGGAATAATTTGAATGTATTTTTGCAGCAGGATGATGACAATATTAATGCTATAAGATTACTAATTATCAAGTAAGAGTTAGTCCGATTCATCATGTTTTACTGTGAACTTGTGTTTTCTTTTGGAGTTTATTCAAGAGAAAGCCAGACAACCGTGTATGAATTTTAAAGCACAATGCTCCTTGGTTGGTGTCGAGTGCCTAGCACAATTATTATACACTATATGTCAAGTCAATGATGTTACGCCAATTTGAAATCTTTACGCACCATGCTCCTTTTTTTCTTCTTTTTCTCTGTGGTTGAAAATGCTAGATTAAACATGTCTCATAAACTAGTGGATTCTGATGAATTTTCTTTAATTAAAACTTTCCTATGGTCCATCTTGTTGCATGCTACTTATGACTTAATGATATCTTTTAAGGAAATTTAACAGGAATTGCAAATTCAAGCGGATAAAGAGATAGTAAACAATACAAAAGCTAATTTAAAGCTGCTAAAAAAAATGCTTTGCACTAATTTGAAATTAAAGGGTTTATTTGTTAAACTTAAATATAATATTCATCATGTTTTACTGTGAACTTGTGTTTTCTTTTGGAGTTTATTCAAGAGAAAGCCAGACAACCGTGTATGAACTTTAAAGCACAATGCTCCTTGGTTGGTGTTGAGTGCCTAGCACAATTATTATACACTATATATCAAGTCAATGATGTTACGCCAATTTGAAATCTTTACACACCATGCTCCTTTTTTCTTCTTTTTCTCTGTGGTTGAAAATGCTAGATTAAACATGTCTCGTAAACTAGTGGATTCTGATGAATTTTCTTTAATTACCTATGGTCCATCTTGTTGCATGCTACTTATGACTTAATGATATCTTTTAAGGATATTTAACAGGAATTGCAAATTCAAGCGGATAAAGAGATAGTAAACAATACAAAAGCTAATTTAAAGCTGCTAAAAAAATGCTTTGCACTAATTTGAAATTAAAGGGTTTATTTGTTAAACTTAAATATAATATTAATGATAAATATTTTGCTTTTAACCAGTAAAGTAGGTTGGAGGATTAGTCAAAAAAGAAAAGGGTTTATGTATGATAAGGTCTTGCTAATGATGAGATTATATTCCTAGCCTCTTGTAAGATTTATTAATTATTTTCTTTATCCCATTTTGTTGGTCCATCCAATTTCTTAATGAAACATATTTAATGAACTCTCTTTCAGATTAAAAGATAAAAATTTCCATATCAATTTAAAAGGTAAAAATTTCTAAAACTTAAATAGAAAGGAGATTTATTTTTCAAACAAAGTAAACAATAAAGTAATATTATATATTTTTTGAAACATCCGAAAATAGAATATAAGATTAAATATTGGTCGTTGGAATAGTTAAGTATTTAAGTTAACTAACATTTAGGTTTTAACACAAAGGCACACTACAACTTCATTTAAAAGTCATGACAACTTTCTCTTTCCCTTTTGTGTGTGTGTGTTTGTTTCAAGAAAAAAAAAACATTTAGGTTTTCAAATCCAACTTATATATTTTGAAAACTATATAACCCTTATTTTATTATTTTGTTGGATTAAACATTAGAGTATGTGGTGGTTTTTTTTTTTTTAAGGTAATGTACTATTATTTTGAAATGAAAGGAAAGAAATCAATAGAATAAAAAATAATAGAAAGGAATGGAAATGAATTAAATATATATTTTTTCTTTTAAATCAAAAAAATGAAACGGAAAATGGACGTGATATTTTTGATTTGGTAAAGGATTTAGTAAGGCATCGGGTTCATTTCATGAGTCCTGATAATATGAAAATTTTTACACAGTTTTAATTAAATAAAACTTTAGGAAATAAAAATGCGGTGTAAAATAAAATAAAAATATTTTTTTAAATGGAAACCCTCTTTGTTTGAAGAGAGAAACACCACAGGCTTAAGCCAGTTGAGTATTCAACTATTTTCTAAAGATGATTGTAATGCAATATTGTTTTTACAATGGAAAAAGAGAGCGATGAAATGAAAACAACAAATAAAGAGAAAGGAGGAAGGTGGGTTAAAACTTCTACAATAAAAAAGAGAGGGAGCTTCTAATCGATTGTCTTTCTTTAGATTCTTTATCATCCTTTTACAGTGGTAGAGATAGGCATGTGTTGCTTTCTTATTAAGTAAGATGTTGCCTTCCTCTTGGAGAAGGACAATGTAAAGTCTTGACAAAATAAGACAATATACATTTAGTGCTCTATACATGTTAACAAACTGATTGTTTGTTGCAATTTGGCCAAAATCTATAACATATGGCTAAAATTTACATCTATAGACTAATAAATGACTACATGTTTTTTTATTTACAAAAAACTATATACGTATGAAACAAAGTTGGTCAATGTAAGCAAGGCTTTAGTTTTATCTTTTATTTATTTATTGTTTTAATGTGCCTTTGACACATCTCAACAACAAATTGACCCATTTTATTAACAGATGCTGATCCGTACAAAAATAATATATATTTTAAATAATTCAATGATTACTACACCACAAGATAAGGGATTTGAACCCAATTATACTGATAGATTACAAAACTCTTGACAATCTTATTTGAAATTTAATTGAGTGGAATATGAAAATGATTTTTTCCTGTAACATTCCTATAATGTCTCTTTACTCTTTTAATAAAAATAATGATTTAAAATTTGTAAAAAATTCATTCTATACCCTCCCATTTTCCTCTAAATATTAGAAGGATTGAAAACTAGTTTCTATTGTTTTATCAAAAAAAAAAAAAAAAAACTAATTTCTAGAAGGATAAAAAAAAAGAAAAAAAAGAAGAAAGAATTGCTTGGGCAAATGAATGAAAGTCCTAAAAAAAGAAAATTAAAAAATTGAATATTCTTTCATACTCTATCCTTAAATCCTAATCCCTTTCTTGTCTCTTTCCAATATTTACCATTGATGACGTCGGCAGTTGATTAGTTTAATTCACAGAACCCGATCGGATCGATAAAGAGTCACGTGCTTAGTCCGTGCCAATTTCCCCAATTCCCAATATCTCTCACATTTTCTTTCTAGGGTTTTTACTTTAATTGGGGAACGAAAAACCTTCGTCTTTAGCTTCTTCGTCATCTTCTTCTATCAAATCAAACTCGGGCAAGCTCAATCTCTGTGAGTATTTTTATTTATATCCAATTCTATTTGTATAATTGTGGTGATCGATTTCTGTGTCTTTTTTTTTTTTTTTTTGCGTGAATTTATCTGTTTGGTTCTCGGGAAAGTGCAGGAAAATGCAATGAATTTACAATTTCTTAGATTTTTACGAAAAATTTGGATTTGGATTTGTTCTGTTTTGTTTTTTTATGTTCCTATTTTTCGAGCTCTATCTGATCTACTGTGGAAATTTTGCAGATTTATTTTTTGTATTTTTCTTTGTGGAATTATTGGCATGGCTGAATTGAAAAAAGAAATATCTATGAATATATTTTGTGCAAGTTTCATTGGTATATTATTTGTTTCTAAATCTTGAATTTTTTTTTTTTAGCACTAAAGGAGTAGTCAGTACTTGTAATCATTTCTGGGAAAAACTTAAGATACATTACTTAGATTTTGTACTTTAGGTTACTGATTAAGTTCAATAATGGGGTTGCATTCACTAACACAGTAGAAATGCAATTAAATTCAATCGGGGTTCGATTTTTATTTTTATTTTGATAAGTAATGAAAAGGGTTCGAATCCTCCTACCCACTTGTTGTAATAATCAAATTATCAAAAATTAAAAAAAGGAAGGGGATAACACCCTCATGAAGTAGTCTTTCTTTAATAAAATATTCTTACCTATCAAAAAACTATACCTAAGTTTTGACCATCATTTATATAACTCATTTTGACTTATTACATGCTTGACGTGGGGCTTAACTCTCACTCGCCATGCATTCATAGTCCAGATCAATATATAAGTCCAAATAATCTGTGGTATCACACTTTAGGGCTCGGGGCATATTTATTAAACCTGAACACATTAAACCCGATGTAGGAGTTGGGTTACTGGGTCACTGGTTCAAGCTATGGGTCACCGCTTGAACCGTAGGGTCAAATAAAAAAATAATTTAGGTGAATCATAAAATAAATATGTAAGTTGAAAATATAGGCATGTTTAAATTACTAACTAAAATTTAATCTTAACAACTAGCCACCTAATGTAAATTAAATTCAAGGTTTCACAAGTAACAACACTAGAAAACATAAAATAAAAGGATGCCATAGAATTGCAGTCAAGTATTTTCTAAATAAAATCCTATTACATGTCTTAAAAGACATACCTATTTAATTTTTAGATTGACAAGTGAATAGAAAAATATCTTCTCAAAACAGTTAGCCTTTTGCACTCTGCATAGTGCAGTCTGCAGTGTGTTGGGACTGAATTGCAAAGCAGTTTGCTTTTATGACTACTGTTAGGCTTTTAACTCTAGCTAATAACCAAATTGTCTCATTTTAAATAGCAGAGAAGCAGAAACCGTACTATAATGGACGTATAATGGTTTTTTTGTTCAGGCATCATCTTATAAACATAGGTTTAACAACTGAAAGGTAGATTAGGGTAGCAATGGATGAATGTAGGAAAATATATTGGACAATGGTCTTTGGATATTGGAATATGCTTATCATTCATCAAATGGGTTGACAGGTCCATATTTGTTGAGGCTCGGTTGATTTGTCACCTCATGCATTCTCTTGGGACATAGTAGTACATTATGCTGGCGATCTTTGAGAACATTGGCCAGTTAGAAGCTAACATAGCTGATGAAGATAAAAAAATTTCACGGTCTTGTAACCTCATTGACCTACACGGCTCCATTATGGGCAAGTCTATTTTCTGGCTCCCTTGTACTTGTTACTCTGGCACTTTCAATATACCTTCTATTCGAGCACCTTTCTGCATACAAGAATCCTGAGGTTATTCTCTATCAGTGTTTCACTTTCTTATTATATTGTATATGCCTACTGTTTTTATTTTTTGCTTAGTTGATTTTTTGTCTTAATTTGGTTTGCCTCAATACCAGGAACAAAAATTTTTGATTGGTGTTATCCTAATGGTTCCTTGCTATGCGGTAGAATCGGTGAGTTTGTCTACAAAAAGCCATATGGTATCTTATTGATGAATTTCAGGATACTTCTCCCCCCCCCCCCCCCCAAAAAAAAAGAAAAAAGAAAAAAAAACTAGAATTGAGTGAGTGATTTTGAAGGTATGTTCCTATAACTGGAATTATTAGCGGAGTTGATCTTGAGATGATAGACAACATTTTTAGATAAATCTGTGCAATTGGTTGTCAAAGTTCCAATTTGGAGGTTTATCTAGTTGTTTGAGTTCATTTCACTTATATATTTAATTCTAAATTATTCATTGTTGATATTAGGAAAAACTTTATTTTATAGGGATTTATTTTTAATATTTTATGAAATATAGTTTACTGCTGTTTAAAAACATTATTTGATGTGCTTTTGCCTTGTTCTATTTTTATTTGTTTTCACCTTCTCTAACTTGGGTTTTTCATAATAGTTTGTATCATTGGTGTACCCATCACTTAGCGTTGACTGTGGGATACTACGCGATTGCTATGAGTCCTTTGCCATGTATTGCTTTGGAAGATACCTTGTTGCGTGCTTGGGTATGTCTTTTTCAAGAACTTTTATGAATGAAAAAGAATTTATATCAGACTTTTGGGGTCATTCTTTTGTAGAGGTTTATGCAATTCTAAATTCTAGATCCTTAGCACCACCATTTGGTGTTTTTATTCTTTCTTGGTATTCTTTTTTATTTTTCTGATTGTTGTTGTATTAGTTGTTGTTTCCCTATTGCTCATCTCTTTCTTTTTTCTCCTTTTAAGGTGGGGAAGAGAGGACTATTGAGTTTATGGAAAGAGAAGGACGTGCAAGCTCTAAAACTCCACTATTAGAACACGGATATGAAAAAGGAACCGTAAAGCATCCTTTTCCAATGAACTATTTCTTGAAGCCATGGACACTAGGCAAATGGTTTTACCAAGTTATCAAAATTGGAATTGTTCAATATGTATGTTATGCTGTCAATCAGAAATTTTTCTCTCTGATAGTTCTTGAGTTCCTTTTATTTGTAATAAACAAAATCAAATTATTTTTTCCTTGGCAGATGTTAATAAAGACTCTATCTGCTATTTTAGCTGTAGTCCTTGAAGCCTATGGTATTTATTGTGATGGAGAATTCAAATGGGGATGCGGGTAAGATAATCTTGAATCAATTTTGGTGATTATACTGGTTTCCTCACCTTGTAGTAGCATTGCTTCTTCTTCTTCCTCTCATATATATATTGCCTTGTATATTAAATGCTCATTTATTATTTGCTCATTATGCATGTGATTAATTGCTTTTTACTTTTTATTTTTTTAATTGGTATCTCGTTTCTTACTAATTATGCACCCATCACTTTACACACACACACGCTTGCACACAAACCTAGCTTCTACTTCTTCTCTTTTTCTTTTCTTTTTTAAAAATATTTGAATTTATAAACTTAGTTTTGAAAGAGATCACATTTATCTTCTTGCATTTCAATTTAGTAGTTGTACTGAAATATATGCGTCCTCAGAAGTCATTCCCTGTGGATTTATTCCTCTATGTTTATATATGTTGTATCTTTAGAATCTTCCATTGTCCTCAATCCAACGTGTTGAATAATCCTAATAAAATCTCAATTTTTCTTTAAACCTTTTTATGGCATCTCACAAAATTAGCATAATTTTTTGGGGTGTGTTGGCTGGGGCTGAGTATGTAACCATTCAATTTTGAAACAATGGCGATTACTGATTTTGAATAATCAATTAGCGGGTTCTCATAATTTTGTCATCTATGAATTCTGGTTTCCAATGATTTTAGCTTTTTAAATGTAGTTTGACAGGTCAGAGTTAGTTTGCAAAAAAAAAAAAATTTTTAATGGTTTGTAATTAGATGATTGAATTCAATTGCTTGACTTGCTTCGGTGCAATGATAAACGTTTGATAAATATAGCTCATCATACCAAATTTTATGGTGGATATAGAATTGAAAAAGTAACCAGGTTGTCAAGTTTGATTGCCGAGAGGTGATAGCCAAGTGTGATTTTTCATTTAGACTGACTTATACATCAATGAAAATGATATGACATCGGCCATTTAATCAGTGAAAGTTGCATGAGGTGGAGTACTTTCGGTGTCCTCAACTTCTTATGCTGCTAAAATTGCTATAGTTTGACTTCAGTTGTGACTTGAGGGGATTCTGTTTGTTTGTTAAAGCAAGACGTAAATGGTGTTGTGAGATCTTGAAGTTTTTCTTTATCTATTTGAATTTTTCTTTCTTGTTAATCTTTTGTAGTATTTGTTGTTCTTACAATTGAATCAGAAATTTTAACTTGTAGACAGGGAATCTCAAGTTACATCTAATGGTCCTGGCCTCTATTTGTTGTTGTAGGTATCCTTACATGGCAGTGGTTCTAAATTTCAGTCAGTCGTGGGCTTTGTATTGTCTTGTTCAATTTTATACTGTAACAAAGGATGAATTGGCACACATACAACCATTGGCTAAATTTCTGACATTTAAATCAATTGTGTTCTTGACTTGGTGGCAAGGTGTGGCAATTGCTCTTCTCTATTCCCTTGGTTTGTTCAAAAGTTCTATAGCTCAAGGTTTACAGTTAAAGTCAAGCGTTCAAGATTTCGTCATTTGTATAGAGGTAGATGTTAATTTTCCACTAGCTTCTTACATTTATTTGGCAAGTGAGTTAGCCACTAAAACAGCATATCTATTTATATATTTCCCCATAACTGAATAATGTTCATCAAAGATAGTTGTGACTCCTGGTTCTTAGTAATGGAAACCTCACTCCCTCAATTATGACCCTTGGTCTTGTTACTCACTCTAATTAATCAACACTGGAATAGAGCTAATTGTTCTTGTTTTAATTATTATGCCTTCTGGCACATTTATTACTTCAGTATATCTTTCCATTAATTGCTAGTTCATGGGATATATCCATTTTACTGAGAATGTTATATTTACTTGGTCTTGCTGGGATGATATAACTTTTGCAGTGAGAGTTGCTATAATATTATACTTGGAACAATGATCCATGTATGCGACAGAAACAACCAAATGTTGTGACTTCAGCAAGTGTGCACTATATTTAGATCATTTGAATTTTGCTGATTTCAATCAAGCAAAAAGTTTTTGAATTTATATATTACTTGAAACCAAGGATGAGATTTCTTAAATATAGGTCCAGATGGATTGACTGATTGTTTCACTACATGGAGGATATATGTGAATATTTTGGCTTGTTGTACTGTCTCTTATGCAACATTCTACTTTCTATTTATTAGAAGCTAATTATTGAAATGTATTGTGCTGTCCATTATGTGTGATTTTGTGAATTTGGAATGCAATGTGTGTGGTGAGGGTTTCATTGCAATCCTATAAACAAAGCTTATTTAACTATTGTTCTGCTCATATTTCCTTCAAAAAGTTTCTTAATGATTACTGTAATTCTTATACATATTAAAGTTTAACAGGTCTATATATTCATCCAGCGCAGATGGCCATTGCTTCCGTTGTTCACCTCTATGTGTTTCCTGCAAAACCTTATGAGCTAATGGGGGACCGCTTCCCTGGAAGTATTTCAGTTCTTGGAGACTATTCTGCTGACTGTCCTTTGGATCCTGATGAGGTTAGAGACAGTGAGCGGCCCATAAAGTTACGCCTTCCCCAGCCTGACATTGATGTCAGGAGTGGAATGACTATCAGAGAAAGTGTTCGGGATCTTGTTATTGGTGGTGGGGAACATGTAAGTATTCTTGTATGTTGCTAGTATCATAATCAGAGTTTTCCTGCACATCTGGTGGCAATCATTATTGATTAAAAAATAGTTTGAGTATTTGAAATTCTTGCAGGGTTAACATGTATTTTGCCTTAAACAATTGTAACTAATTGGATATTAAGTATTTATTAGCTGGCTCCATTTATGAAGGCATCAGTTGTTAAGGCAGCCATGTTATAAGAAGATGGAAGTTTTGCATTCATCAGTATAGTGGTTGCGGTGAATTTAGTGAGAGGCAGTGCTTATGATGGTAATGATAGTGAATGATTTTGAAAAGATATGGAAGTTGTATTGTTTTGAGGAAACAATTGTTTTTCTTTCCCCTGGAAGGCCATATTGAAAGCTAATTGGTGTTGTACCACAGACCTAGGATCAGATCCTGTGATTTTGAAATGACAAGGAAGTTGTTTTTTTTTTTGAGGAAAAAATCGTTTTTCTTTCCCCTGAAAAGCTATATTGAAAGCCAATTGGAGTCGTACCAGAGCTTAAGGATCGGAACCTGCCTTCACCCAGGTTTGGGGGTCTCATAGATAGGACGAGGGCTATCCTATTGCACAGTTAGACTCTGCATCAAAATAGAAAAGCAAGAGTTAGTAATTGCCTACATTCATGTTTGGTAGAAAGTAGAAACAGAAGAACATTGAGGAAGATAGATCATATATATATATATTCTATTTGGTTCCCTATATCCTCTTCACCTGTAGTCTAAGTTAAATCTTGCATGTGCATGTGCTGAATTAATTTTATGTATATATTCTTATTTTATTTTTCCTGCGTATTTTCAGTGCTGAATGCCTTAATCTGTTGTGTGCCTCTTACACAGATTGTGAAAGATGTGAGGTTCACAGTAACCCAAGCAGTGGAGCCTATGGAGAAGGGGTTCACAAGGTTTGGTGAGAAGTTACATAAGATCTCTCAAAACATTAAGAAGAATGATAAGGATAGAAGAAGAACAAAAGATGACAGTTGCGTAGCCACGTCATCACCTACACGGAGGATGATTCGTGGGATAGATGACCCCTTATTAATTGGGAGCATTAGTGATAGTGGAGTCTCGAGGGGAAGGAAGCACCACCGTCGGAAATCAGGAAATACCAGTGCAGAAAGTGGGGGAGAGAGCAGCAGCGATCAAAGCTATGGTGGGTATCTGGTCAGAGGTCGAAGGTGGGTTACTAAAGAGTAGTTAAGAGGATCAATTCTACCGGTTTGAAAGAAAGTTGATGAGGATGGTTTAGTTATCAATCAGCAATGTGCCATTTTAGCACTCTGTCAAAGTAGTGTCTCATGGCCTGGCTTCTTTTGTATACACCATGGCCTGTTTTTTTTTGCCTCAGACGTGGAATTGTGATTCATGTATCATTAATATTATCATATACAATGGGTTTTTGATAAGTTGTATAGAGCTTCCATCGGTTGGCTGATTATAATTTCATCAGAATCCGGGATGTGGTTGCATGATTGAGAAATATTCACCCTTTTTTATTTTTTCGGTTCTTCATCAGAAAGCAAAGTGTTTCTTGGTCCAACACTTTTATGACAATGTTTGTCGCGTGTTGTATTGCGCCGCTAGCCAAAAATCCTTCTAAAGACTCACGTTATGAAGAGGCAAGTTGAAATAAGCACAATATCCAAAACTTACCACTCGAAGTGTAGGAGGAATAGATCTTTGATGACCCGAGAAAGCTGGTTTCAGTGTTAAAAATGAAAGAATATGGAGTACGTACATGTTAGTACTTACTAGTTTATGTTTTTCTGGTACAATATAATCAAATCCCAAAAGGCCTTTTAATTTACAATATGATAATGCTTCATTTGATTGCGTCTAAAATACATATGGCAAACACAAATTTGGCCAACAAATATGCCGTTGCTGCAGCATTTAAGCCCTCCACATTCAATTGATATGGGTCCAACTTTAAATAGGTCATCAATACAGAGCAAATAACAATCATTTCATAAGCATATGATTTGTCCATCTTCTCAAAAAATAATACTCCCAAGTATTATACCTGTTTATCTAACATTCAATTGATTGTTTTCCAGAGAGCAGGTATGGATAAAAGCTGGTAATTTGGGAAGGTATGGACTGGGCAAATAGGTCCCATTTTTTAAGTTCACCATTAAAATTTAAAAGGATCTTTATTCTTTTTTGTAATTACAATTTTTTATATTGTTTTCTTGTACACCACTTAAGACTGACTCTAAATTGGCAACTTCTATGTTCTATAGCCATACTTTGATTAATTTATATAGGTAGTTACCTTGTCTTCTTGTCATATGCCAAAATACAAGAGTATCACAATCGTACTTTCCTGTATTCACTAAAAATCTTTAGATGTTCTATTACAACTTATGATGGCTGTCATATATTTAGTCACTCTACCATCTTGCAAGACTAAAAGCAGAGCTGGCTGGGGCCAAAATTGTCGATAGTTTCCAGAATCACTCTAAGAATCGTCTCATGGGTTTTTACTAGTATCTGTAGACTGTAGCACAGTTAGTTTTGGAATTCGAAGTAAAGTATACACCATTACAACTAGTACTTGTGTTAGGTCTTAAGTTTGTCCAGGTTGGATTCAAAATTGTTGATAATTTCCACAAATATCATATGGGGTTTGATTAGTATCCATAAAAACCTCAGTTGTAGCATGATACTTGTTGTGAGTTTGACTAGTTTATCCTTATTCATTTGCCTCATAAAGACTCCATGAGACCTGCAGCAGGTAGCAATGAGCAATCTGATAATATCTTTTGTCCTTAAACCAAAAGACTAAGAACGAGAAATATCCAAAATTGTTTCTTCCATAATACTTTGGTTGGCAAACATAGATACCGAATCACCGATACCACCAAGTGAACATTTATACCAATGCAATAGAATCACATGCTTTTGCGTCGGCTAGCACGACACAAGAAAAGCTACATAACATGGATTGTCTCACAACCTAATCAATATATATGTAATCCTCCTCCATTCTCAACTCAACACAAGCAGTACGCCGATACCATTTTAGAATTCTAAGACTCACATCTCCTTTCCTCTTCTAACTTAAGACCATTAATTTTTTATAGAGAAAAATAACATGATTAGTCCCAAGAAGCTCATTAGAATGGCAAGGAAGTGGCATGAAATAGCTTACATAGAGAAGAAAAGAGTTTCTTATCTAAGAAGTGGAGAAGTGAACGCAATCAATTGCAGCACATCTACTGTGGCTGAGAAAGGCCATTTTGTTGTCTACACAAGTGATCAAAGGCGTTTTGTCATGCCCTTAGCTTATCTCTACACCACCATCTTTCAAGAGCTCTTCAAGATGTCTGAAGAAGAGTTTGGGCTATCAAGTAAGGGGCCTATCACATTACCATGTGATGCAGTCTTCATGAATTACGTAGTCTTACTCATCCAAAGAGGTGCAGTTAAAGATTTAGAGAAAGCTTTGGTAAATTCCATTGCTACAAGTCATTGCTCATTAGCCTCCTCATTACATCAAGAACATACAAGCAAACAGTTTCTTGTTTGTGGTTACTGAATACAGAGACTTGGCTTTTGTAACTTTATTCTTTCAGAGTTGTAGTTGTATTCGAATCTCACAGTTTTGATGTTAATATGATCCTAGTCTCCCTATGTCAATGTTTTAAAGAAGCAATATATCTTCAGGAAATTGTTGTATTCTTAGACCAAATAGATGAAGTTTTGCCCATTCATGGAGCACTTTTGGCTAACGAAAATTTTTATATAAGACTAGTGTATAATTTGTGCATATGCATGGTACAATAAAAAAAATTACAATTACACACATATATGGATTCAAATTATAATCTCTCTCTTTTATTTTATTTCTTTTCTTTTAATTTCTTTTGGATATACACATGAGTTTACTCTTTCCTTTTTTCTTTTTTGGTTTATTGAGTTTTTGATGATTTACTTATATTAAACCTTTCGTCTTTTGCACCCCATTAACTCACTTAGAATAAAAATTAAAAAAACTTAAATATGACACGTGGCGCAAAATTAGTTAACAATTGGAATCCAATTTAAAATTTAATTGGATTTTCTCTCAGCTTTACCTATTAATATATATATATATATATATATATATATATATATATATAGATTACATCTATAGAGAAGCTACTAATTTTGATTGATCATTTGCACAATTTAAGGTGTTGTAAAACTAAAACTACAACAATTTTTTTGAAAAAAAAATAAAAAGTTGTGATATTTAGCAACATCTGCTTAATATGATTTTTTTTAAAAAATAAATACTCATATGTAATAATGAAATTTGGGTAAAAAAAAGAGAGAATTTTGTGAGTAAGATTCTTCTCCCAATAAACAGATTGGATTTTGGAAATCAGTTTTTGGCCGACTTGTAATTTTTAAAATTGATGCTATATCGCCAAAAACAGGACAGAGAGTCATCTTCCAAAATTGGTGCTAATAGTATGGGAAAATCGGCTATTGCCCTCTTGCTTGAAATATTTAGCCAAAAAGCCCTTCCTTTTAGGTATTTAGGGCAGTAGCCCTATTTGTAACTTGATCTTAGTAAAATCGAGTTCTGACTAAATACTAGTAAGATAGTAGAAGCTTATGTGACTTACCTAATAAAAATGCTAGGTGAAACTCGACTTTTTTGAAATCGAGTCTTTTTAAAAAAAAAATATTTAAAGGAGCTTGATATTGATAAATCTTAATCATTAGTAATTTTTATTTCTTTAAAAAAATATCACCTGGTGTCATATAAAAGAAGACAGTGTCCGCTAACTCTTAAGGCTACATGATGCTGAGATCGACCAGGTTTTAATAAGTCTTTCAAAAATCAA
The DNA here is from genome assembly GCF_932294415.1 of Quercus robur. Taxonomy (NCBI): domain Eukaryota; kingdom Viridiplantae; phylum Streptophyta; class Magnoliopsida; order Fagales; family Fagaceae; genus Quercus; species Quercus robur. The sequence continues at coordinate 54,347,994 of NC_065544.1, read as the reverse complement.
AATCAATAGCACTCCTCTGATATCGAGGGACTGTCATGGATGCAAGACTTGAGTACCTCAAGATCTACAACCACTTCCATGGCATGTCACTGCTAAGCATCAGTTTCTCTTGGTCTAGTAGGGACCGAGTCACCGAGCCACCAACACACGTACACTTATTCGTGGCTTTTGAAGAATTGATAATAAAGGTATTGACAATGTTTTGTACACATTTCACATAGCTTTCATATAATATAGTCTGACACATGATATCACTTTTGTATGAAAATTTTTGTTTTCAATGAATTTAACCTATTGATGTGCTCAAGACCAATAAATCAAGTAAGCTGATACTATATCTATATAAAATTGCTACTATGTATTCCAGAAAATATTTTTTTACTATTAAAAAAATTCAATTTTAATCATTATATTATGTTCCCCTTAAGCTCAAGCCCAGTTGGGTCTGTACTTTATGTTTTACTTGTGCTACTAGTCTTAGACTATGCCAATATATATAAGCATTCTATGTACATTTTTGTTATGATTCAATAATATACTCTTATTATCAACTATATATGTACACTTTCAACTTCAAGACTTACAATGATGGAAAAAAAGGTTAATAGGCCTCCAGAGCAGGAATTTTTTCAAGCTGGCTACTGGCAAACCTAGTTAGTAATCTTTCTATGGGATATTTAAGGAACTAGCTAGTAGCAATTATATTTGCAGAGGATTTCTGTTTTCAAGCCCTAAAAAAGATTAGTTGGCTGAATTTGTTGTCAAATTATCCCTGAGATTACTATTTTGTACAATATCCTTTCTAGGAGGAATTATAGATTACTATTTTTATGTTTTTGAATTTTGTTTTTGGATCTTGATTTTTCTAAGTATCTGTTGAAATAATTTGAAACTAATTGAAGAATAGTTGACTGATAATTTCAAATTATGTCCACAAGTATCAGCATCGGATATTCCCTCATAAACTAAACGCTTAAAGTAGGCATCTAAAACTCAACATTGTTTTTTCCTCTAAATTATATTACCCTCATTCAACAACAGAGACAGATGCAGATTAGGCCCTAAATGACAATATATTGTACACATACTTTTTTTTTTTGACTGAAGAAGGTAGTTGTACACACATACTATATCCTCCTAATATGTAGTACGCTAAAAGGAATAAAAATAAGAGCAAAGTTTAGATATAATTTCTTAGATGTTATGACTTAAATTCGTCAATTGAATTCAATCATGTGGTTGTATTGACTGTGAATCAAAAATATGTTATCTTTTTCATGGACAATGCAACCATATGATTATATTAAAAAAAAAAAAAAAAAAAAAAAAAAAAAAAAACTGAAGGTACAGTACCTAAGTTTTACCATTAAAAAAATGTCAAATCTTGCAAAATCTATCTTAGGAGACAACCACATGATCTTAACTATTTTATCTGATTCAAGAAGTGAAAGTAGATCCATTTCTGAGTTCATGTTTGTTTTTATCCTTGTGGTCCAGGCGTACTTGGTGATTTATGACTTGTAACCAAAACTGGTAGGAATTGCTGTGTCCTTAAACCAGAAGACAGCTTATAACTAGCGTGAGATAGTATTCATTAATTGTTGGCTCTATGAATCGTTGGTTGCCAAACATAGATGATTTACACACCAGTACACAACCATGCATGCACCTATTATTAAACATAACTAACCACATGCTTTTGTATTGGAAATCCTTACATAAAGAAAGCAACATTAAATGGAGTGTTTCATACCTTGTGAATATATATAAGCAAACCATTTCCATTGCCTTTCAATTGGCACACAGAACTACTTTCTTTCTTCCTGTTTAAAATTATTCCTCTCTAATATACATTGTAAGAGTTATTCATCTATAATATACATTGTAAGCATGATCAGCCCCAAGAACCTCCTTAAGATTGCAAGAAAGTGGGAGAAGCACGCTTCGATAGGGAGGAAAAGAATTCCACTTCGGAGTACGAATGATTATGTGAAATTGGAAAGCTGCAATACATCATCAGCAGTGGCTAATAAAGGCCATTTTGTTATCTACACCACCGATGATAAGCGTTTCATGATGCCCTTGTCATATCTAAACAACAACATCTTTAGGGAGCTCTTCAAGAGGTCTGAAGAAGAGTTTGGAATATCAAGTGATGGGCCAATCACATTGCCATGTGATTCAGTCTTCATGAATTACTTAATCTTGCTCATCCAAAGAGGTGCAGCTAAAGATTTAGAGAAAGCTTTGCTGAATTCCATTGCTACCAAGTGCTGCTCTTCAATTTCTTCTTGTCATCGATCACCAAGGATTTGCAGGCCAAAATTTAGTTCTTTGCGGCTACTGAATCATTCATATATGGAATTTGTAAATACTCTTTAGAGTATAGTCAACAGTCACTATGTGTATATGTTAGTGTACATCAGTACATCCGTACAACATATGTGACTTACCAGAGTGAAACAACATTTATGGTTAACATGATTTACAAAAGGATTCATTTTTCATGAAATCTCTTAAATATTTATTTTGCCCTAACATTTACATTTTTAGTTCAAATTTTCGCTACGATCATAATGCAATAAAATATTTGCTGGTAAATTCCATGTCTTATTTATTAGATATGATAAGATTTAAGAACATTAGATTTTACTAGTTAAACTCATTATTGGAACCAACATAAATCCCATATATCAACAAAAGGAAAAGTGTCAATATTTTCCTATTGGACCCACCAAAATTTTTCCTTCAATGGATGAGATTATGCTAGTTAAACTAAATAGAACCAACATAAATCCCATATAACAAAAAATTTCTTGTTTTTCTCCGTTAAAAACACTAGAAAATGTCAATTGAGCTACAGGATTCTTAGCTGCATCATGATTATTAGTTATTTAAATTAAAGTTTTGAAGGCCTGCCATTGGGATTTTATTATAATAGAAAGGGGTACATAACTATGGCATTTGACAGTTGAGTCAATAACACTAACACACACACACACACACATATATATATATATATATATATATATATATATATAATTGAGAGTATTCATTAAGATAGTTATGTGACCGATTGTTTTAGTCTCTAAACAAGATGATGAGGTGTAGAATATATGTGATTATTTTTTTAATTGTTTTGCTCCCTATTTTTTATTTATTTTTTATTGTTATCTTTATTGTTATTGTAGTTTGATCCAAAAGAGTTTATTCTTGCAAATAGATGTAGCCAATTAATAAATCATTTCATGCTGTTGCATTCTTGTTGATTTCTCTTATCATGGAGACTAGTTTCTTATCAGTGTAAAATATATACAAATACTGTTAGTGAGCTTAATTAGGTGCCTGCAACTAGACTTCTTCCACATTTATGATTTATCTAAGTGATAATGAGAAAATTTACTTTGGTGGTGTTGATGAAGTGATTCCTTGCCCAAAAAAAAGAATAATAATAATAATAATGATAATAATAACAACTATTGTGAGTGTCTAGGGGCCTTATTCCTATATAAGTTACCCATTTGTCTCTACATTCCCTTAATCCACTCTGCACAACAATATAATATTATTCTATTTTCTTAAAGTTGTGAAAAATAGTTAATATGAACGAGAAATCATATTGTGACGTTCTAATTACGTCAACAATTGTGAAAAATATTGTGTTTTAGACTCATTATTTCTTAAATATATATCCACAACTCGGTTCTAATATAAGAAACTGATCAAGATGGTAGGGAAGCGGTTGAATTTATGTACCATTAAGAGGAAGAGGTCTGTTGCTACCAAGAACACATCAAAATGTGGACAGAGAGTTGTAGTACATTGATCACGGATAAGGGCCAATTCGTGGTCTACACGCTACACAGTTGATCAAAGCTTCATGAGGTCCTTCATTGTGCGTTAACATTGACATATTTAGAAAGCTATTAAATTCGTCTGAAGAGGACTTAGGCCAGCCAAGAGAAAGGCCTTTAACATTGCCATGTGATGCAATTATCTTGAAGTACAATTTCACGTTAGGTAAATATCAGAGAGAGTTTGCTTGTGTCAGATGCCCTCAGTCACTACTCATTATCATTTGTATTTGTTGTGAACCTAATTTGCTGCAAAAAACAAGTAAAGCAATAATATATAGCAAAGCCACCACAGGGACAGAGCTAGGATATTAATTGAAGGGGGGCTAAGTCTGATAAATTTTTTTTTTTTTTTCATGAAATACACTAATTATAATAGAAGAATGTGAGTAGTGTGTAAATTCGCTAATTAGAAATTTATTAGTCGCAAACCCACACAATGCGTGGGAATAGATAATTATATTTTAGTTATGGTATAATATATAATTGTTCTCTAAATTTTATGGAGAATAATTTGTTCTCCCAAAAACTTAAACAATTTTTAAAATTATTTTTCATTTATCTATCTCAAAAATTATATCATCATTTTATTATTTAGTTTTATTTGATTGATATTATTCATTTTTTAGGCGGTTCATATTTTGATAAATTATGTTATCGTGCGTTATATTTTCCTAATTTGTTTTTCTTGTACAACTAAACTGATTGAGTTTCAAATATATTATTCAAAATTTTCATTTTCTTAAAAAGAGATAATTATATTTATAATTTTTCTTATCATATGAGTAGCTTCGAACTATTGATTGAATTTTGTTTATTAATATAGATACATGAGATTGGAACTGCATATTTCTTAGACATTCTTAAGAGACTATACCATATTATATATTTAATATTTAAAATAATATATAGGAAAAAAAGTATACTTTATGTCTAAAATTGAACACTTTACTTATCGAAATGAAAGAAAATAATATGTATAACAACATAAAGAGAACACGATCAAACATTTTTTTTTTTTTGGGTACTACATACACTTTTATTTATTAAGATTTAATTGGATCCCCATATCACATTTTTGTTGCTACGCTCCTATTGAGCATTTTCATCCATCACATCATTGGTCACATCATTATTCTTTTTATTATTTATTTTTTACTTTTAATTTTTTAACAATATTAAATATATAAATATATTGTCTTTACAAATTCATCTTAGGCCATTTTAACTTTACATATTCATTTACTTTAATTTTGATATTATAACTAAATAGTAAATCAATGAAAAATAAAAATAAAAATATTGTCTATACATATTCATCTTGGGCAGTTTAATTTTAATAGTTGATGGACACATTCAAATACATAGCCAACATTGTATTTTGATATAAATTCAAAATCTCACTTCCAAAATAACTAATTATTATGTCCCAAAAATAAAAAGAAAACAAAAAAACAAACAAAAGCTACAAGAGGGAGAGGGAAGACTTGTGACGAAAACTTAAAAAATCAAACACACTGCCAAATCATATTAACCCAAAATGGTATTATATAAAAAATACAATGATTCATCAACCTAAAGTAAAGTTGCAAAATAGAATAAATAATATATATATATATATATATATATATGTATATATATATATATATATATAGAGAGAGAGAGAGAGAGAGAGAGAGAGAGAGAGAGTAATCACATTTTTCGGGACAGAAAGAGAAAATAAAATGAGAAAAAGAAGCATCAAAATTAAAAATAGAGACATAAGCCAAACACCAAATTATCCAAGCCATGATATAATAGAATAACATTATATTCTTGAAAACTATATTTATATGCAATAAAATAACATTTAACAATCATAGAAAATAAAAAAAAAAACTTAAAAACACAAAACCAAATTGCAATCCAAATTAAAATTCTAAAGAACACATAAATACATCAATCTAAAGTAGAGATACCAAAAAAAAAAAAAAAAAAATTCACACAAAAATAAAACATGAGAGAGAGAGAGAGAGAGAGAGAGAGAGAGAGTAATAACCTTTTTCATGTGAGAAAATATGTATAGAATGTGAGAGAGAATGTCATATTTATAGTAATAGAACGGGATAAGAAAAGTCAAAATAAAAGGAAGATGAAAAGATAGATGAAGAATGACATTAAGGTTAAGAGTAGTGGAGAGATGAAAAGGTAAAAGGGAAGTTATGGTTGGAAGTAGTGGAGAGAGATGAGAAATAGGTAGATGATATGGCCGTTGATGTGGCTCAAGCATAGCAACAATAAATGCTATGCTTCAACTTTTAGATATATATATATATATATATATATATATAGATTAGTTCTCAATTTATAAATTGTTTGTGTGACATTTGTGTGTGATATTTTGTAATTAGGAAAATGCTAAGTTACTACAAATTTTACCACTAAAAACTTACAAACTTAAGTGTCACTTAATATTTTCTTTTTTGTTTGTTTTTGGAAGGTTAAAAAATGGGCTTCTTGTTAGATTTGTTCTTGTCATTTGGGCTGCTTTTGTTGCTGTTTGGGCATATTTTGTTATAGTTTGAGATAATTTTTGTTGTTATTTGGGCCATTTATGTTTCAAGGGGCCGAAAATTATGTTTGGGAGCCAAGTTTAATTTCTAAGGCCCAAATTCTAAATCAACCTTAAATATATATATAACAAAAACCTTAGTGGGGCCATGGCCCTCTTGAGCAAGTACCTGGCTTTGTACCCCTCCCCAACCACACCACAACCCCCCCCCCCCCCCCTCCGGCCTTCCCTTTTTATACAATATTTAACACGGTTTTGTCACAGGAGTTGATTCAATTTGTAACTTATGTTATTTTGGATTAAGGTATAACTCTTACAAAAAGAAGGAATATTGTTTGGTAGAATTTGAGTAAAGGTAGAGAGTTGTTAGAAATTGCTTCAAATTCCTAATTTGGCTTAGTTCTGGTTTTTCTTGGAGTGGAAGAAAATTTTATGCCTAATTAAAGAAGTAAATTAAAATGCTTCGTCCACTAAGAATGCTTGTTCACCAAGAAATAGATATTGAAGTCTTATGAATTAGTATTGCAAAAGATTTTGTGGCTTTGGCTCAAAGATTGATCTTCCCACATGGAAGAGTAGAATACTATCAGAAGAGCATTTTATGAGTTTTTTGAAGAATAATTTAAGTATTTATCTATTGTTTGAGTGAGAGGGAATAACAGTGTGTTGGAAGCCTCCTAAAATTTATAACAGACTTACAATTAGATTGACTAATATATTATTAATGAGCTACTAACCTATTCAGAATTATAAGTGAAAGGAAATCGTTAGGTGTACTGGGCTTTGGAGTTCTATTAATTTATTTAAAAACCCCAAATTTTTTTTGTTATTTGTGAATGTTATTTGACTGGGCTTAATAGTTTTGCAGGAACCACAAACCAGAAATTACTTATTTGCCGTTTCTGAATATCTAATTAAACTAAGTAGGACTTTTCTTTGTGCAAATTTCTCATGCTACAAAGAAATGTTGTCTTAGTTCTGAAAACCAGAAAAGCAGTAGTGGTTAAGAGCATCTAGTTGATCGTACACTAGTACTGGCATGGTCCACTATACCAAGTGGACTGGTATAGTGGTATGGCTAATTAACATGTATCATTATTTGTATTATTTCACCATTATCATTGAAAAATGAAGCAGGGACTTAATGGCAACGTTTAAACTACCTGTACCTTGGTTATCTATTCAGGGCCTCCAGGCCCCAGAAGGTACAAGGAACCTAGTACCCACTGTAGAAGAAGAGACATATACATAACAAGTAGCCTGTAACCCAGTGGGGTTGGCCAAGCGGTTCGGCGCTTGGTCTCAGAGTGCTTGTACTTGGCTCGACTAGGTGTGCTCCCTAGTTCGAGCCCTGCTACCTGCACTTTGAAAAGAATCCCTGGGCCAGTGCTTTACCCTTTCGTGGGCCGACCCGGCACGAACAGTGATTAGTCTCTGGTTGAAAGCTTTGAGGATACACTGTGGGAAACCAAAAAAAAAAAAAAACAAGTAGCCTGTAGAAAATGCAAACCCCAATTATAATATCCTTGGAGGGGCCTCTCTTATTTTTAGATTTTAGTTACCAAAATATCACACAAGTTGAATTTCATGAGCCACAAGTACTATTGTATGGTAGTTCATGGACATGATGGGTCCAGCAGGCTTTGTATTCCCACAGGCCACAGCATAGTTGTATAGACTGATATCTGCATAGTTTTCTTATCTTTCGATCCTGCCAAATTGTTAGACTGAGAATTCATTTATAAGAACGTTGACATGATCATTTTATCTTTGCTTTTGCGGTTCACAAAGTCCCATGTAAGTTGTAATAGAAAGGAGTAACCAACATGTGGGCCATCTTGTTCTCAAACCGCCTAGCCTTGATGTGCTCATTTTCAAACACAGGAAAACATGCCAAATACCAAACATTACTAATATTAAATGTCACATGGTTTCACTTAAGGGATTGTCTCTTCCTTTGTGAATATATATAACCAAACTACATTGCCCTTCTATCCATAGCAACAACATACCTTTCTTTCTTTCTTCTTCTTCTTCATTCATCTCAAATTTCCATTCCCTCTATACTTGACAAAATGATCAGTGCAAAGAAGCTCCTCAAATTGGCAAGGAAGTGGCAAAAGCTGGCTAATATCAAGAGAAAAAGAATCTCATTTCCTAGAGCCACTAGAAATCCAGATGAAAGTTGCAACTCATCGTCGGTGGTGGCTCATAAGGGTCACTTTGTTGTTTACACTGCTGACCAAAGACGCTTTGTGCTTCCTCTGGAATATCTTAACGAGGAAATTTTCAAGGAACTCTTTAGAATGTCAGAAGAAGAATTTGGACTGCCCAGAAATGGGGCTATCACAGTCCCATGTGATGCAGTGTCTATGGAGTATGTAGTTGCTATGATCCAACAGAATATCGCCAAAGATCTAGAGAAAGCATTAGTCAAGTCCATAGCTAATGGTTGCCATTCATCATCTTCATATCTCCCTCCAGATCTACCCAACAAACAAATACTAATCTGCAGCTTCTGAAGCAAAGTGTACTTTTTGCAAATGATTTACATGTATATAGTGAGACTATAATATTGTATAAAATTTTCAACAGTTCTTTCATGTTTAGTCGTCTTTCCAAGGAGATATGGCAATCATCATCTATTGCCAACAAAATTCTGCAGGCTGTATCATTTCTATAAAAAAATCTTGAAAGCACCATACATTAGATTCAGGTCAGCAATTAATAGTTAAATTCAGCATTGATAAATTATCAATTCTCCCAAGCACTTATATGTTGTTAGGCGAGTGAAAAATTCTTAACTCTTCAACTATCACGGATTAGCCTATGAACCATGATGAATTTAATCATAAGAGATTTTTTAACTTTTTAAGTGGGAGGTAGAGTGAAGATTTGGTGAAAAAAACCACCTGATCTGGAATCTGGTACCATGATTGATGCAGGTGAAAAGCCACAAGAAACATAATACTTTGTCTTGAGATAAAAACCCTTGAAATGCACAAGAAGTTTCTTGAATCCACAAGAAGAGCTCTTGGAATCCACCATAAAAAATGGGGGAGAAAAATTCTAAATGTTTTATTAGACTAAAATCTGAATTACTTAGAGGTTACAATGGTCTTAAAAAAAAAAAAAAAAAAAAAAAAAAAAAAAAAAACCCTAGGGCTATCAACCTGCTAAGAAACACCTAGAAACCTTAATCAGTGTTAAGCATGAAATTAGGTTAGAAAATAGGAAAAATTATTAAAAATGTTAAATTGAAATAATTGCAAAATCAAATCCTATGGTCTCTTGGAACGTTCCAAAACAGAAGATACTTTATTTTTTATTTCTAAATTAAAAGTTATAATGAGAATAAAAATTCCATAAAATAGCAAAAACAATTAATTAAGGGCCTAAACAAAGGAATTTTTCCAAAAAGCGGTATCAATTGCGACTAAAGGCCACAGGTTTTGCTCCCAATATTACTTTTTTTCATGTTAGTACTTTTCTAAATTTTGAATTTATTGCGTGTTGACTTTTGACAATCTCTTTGTTCGAGTAAACCTGTGGCCTTTGTACACATTTTATGTGTCTACAATGTAAATTTACATTGCTAATACAATGTAAACCTATAAAAGTCCTATTAGAAAATTACATTTCAGGGATTTGTGATCTTCTCTTTTTGATTCATACAAAATAATGCGAAATTGCCATAGGGGTTTCTTATACTATACTATGAATGTTAGGTATGTTTAAAGTGAATCATAGACTGTTTTAAGTGTACGACAGTCCAAAATATTTTTACATTGGGTTAAAAAATTTGCATTTTAGGCATGGCATACGCAGCTCATGGATATGGAAACTAAGAAGCCTCACCTAGACATGTCTTCCCAATGCTCGTATGGATATGGAAACAAAGAGGCCTCACCTAGACACTAGATATGCATCCAGCCAAGTTTTTCATGTGGTTACCAATGAATCCTATGGATATTTTAAAACAGTAGTCTTGGTTCATGTGGTTGACATTGGTTCTCATCTCAGTAACACAGCAGGGTTGGACCCAACTTGTTGTATGTTAAACCCACTTGGCTGAAAGAAAATACAATGTATGTGCTCCTCCATGCTTCAACTTGATGTATATATAGCCAAACATAATTAAAAAGGACAACCATCCAAATTAAAGGTCTTGGTCTTGCTTTTCCTACCTTCACATGGGCTTGGTTACAATGAATGCAGGCACAATAAAAGCAACATTTTAGTGACTCTATAGCTTTATGTTGGATCAACTCAATACAGTCTAAGCTCTAATGCAATAACTAAATGGTGTGGTTTTCGGATAATAAATAAATGGGGCATTTTTTATATTTAATTAGTAATTTTGCATCTTATTACAGAATTTAAAACGTTTTTTTTTTTTTTTTTTTTTTTTTTTTTGCTTCTTGAATTGCAAAATCACTAATTAAAATTTTGTATTAAGTATTGCAAATATATCCTTTTAAAATGATAATTTGGCTTATCTAATCAATCTAAAATATGATTTTATCAATTTTAGTTAAAAAAAAAAATTGCAAAAACAACTATAACAAGTATTGCCAGTAAAATTCTATGAGCTATATATGCGTTTAATATATTTTCTCATATCCACATATATTTATCTCGCATTGTTATTTAATTTATTTCACAACAATACATGCATAAACTATATATATATATATATATATATATATATATATATATATATATATATATATATATAAGTTCCATTGAGATAGACCACAATGTGTTTTCAATTTTAATTTTTTTTTTTTTTTTTTTGTTTCTCATGAATGTACTATCATTTGAATTGAGAACCCAATTAATGATTTTGACCCCAAAAAAAAAAAAAAACCCCGTAAATGATCGTTAATAGACCAGAACATAGACAATATGGAAAGGAGGAGCCCATTTCCTTAAAATGACAGGATAGCCTATAAAAGCCTGTAAAATGGGCTTACGGCCCAAAGATGATTTACGCAGACCGACTTGGACTTGTTTAAAAAGAAAGAACACACCGATTCCCTACCGGGCTTTCCTCTCATTATAGCAATAGCGATGATGATGGGCTTGAATGCTTTATTTATACATGCTTACGATTTAGATATGAGTGTGTTGTTTGAAGACTCTTCGAGTGCTCGCAGATTTCTTGGGAAGCATCAATATCTTAGGATTTCATTTGCTCTTGGTTTTCTCCATTTATGTGATCAGAAGTGTTGCTCCTCCCACTATAATAAGAAATAGGAAAATTCTAATAGCATGTAAAAATAAAATGATACAACTTATGTCACAATTGTCCACATGATGGACTGTGAATAGTTGAGAAAAAATTGCGAGTTTATGTGAAAGTGACAGACAGCCAATCACAATCTGACATGTAAGATAGTTATAGCAAAGTTGTGGCAATTTCTGTGATACTAGAACTAATCTAACAAATATATTCATCACATTTATTGCCTCATACTTGAAGTTTCTCACAAGGACAATGACAAGAACAAGAAAAAGAAGTTGAGTGCTTCCATTCTATCAATCCAAAATTTTTTCATGGCACACCACATAAACTTCTTGGATAGCCTATTGTTTTAAGTTAAGATATGAGGAGAAAACTATTTGAAAATGAAAAAGAAGTTGAGTACTTCCATTCTGTCCATCCAAAAATACTCCATGGCACACCACATAATCTTCTTAGATAGCCTATTGCTATATGTTAAAGATATAAGGAGAAAACTATCTAAAAATGAGTCAAAGACTGAAAGTAGTTGATTATGTTGGATTTATATTTCTATGTTGAACCGCTTACATTCATGAGTACCTTAATGAAACAATAATATTAGTGTAAGAATTTTTAAATTGAACTCATTACCTTACAATATGCTTATTGTAAGGTAGATCATAGATGAGATATCTTGTTACTAACAAGTAGATAAAAGTAGATTAGGAATGAGTTGGGTGACGAAGAAGGAAGTACTTCTATAATTGAGCTCAGGTCTAACTCAGTCTAATTATAGTATATAAGAGTTGTGTGCCATGATGACTCATTTTACATAGAAAATTTCTTAGTTTATAGAATACTAGCAATGTAAAATTTACATTGATAGTACAATATAAAACTATAATTACCCTCTAACATACATAATCAATCTCATTTGATTTATAGTGTTCATTTATGTGTGTTGACGAGAGCAAGGAAATTTCCTAAAATCTCTTTGTACATATCAATCACAAAATCAAAATATCAAAAGTTCCTTTGAAATATATGCCCATGACAACATTTTGTTTAGATTAGTGGCATAACAAACCTTATTATTTATCTATTCTTTTGTATCTGGTTGTTGGGAAAATTTTATTTTATTTAAGGGCATTGTACGTAATGCATAATTCTAAATTTTGTGAGAACTTAATGTAATTTTCATTAAAACATTTCAGCAGTGGAAATTTTGGTACAAGTTAAGTTTTGTTTTTTGTCCAAAATGCTATAATGCCAAAATATGAGAAAACATTTGTAGAGAGGGAAAATTCCATTTAGTTGTCCTACAACATTATGAGAGCAAATGGATTAAGAAAAAAGTTTTAATAAAATTTACAATTTCATGAAAATGCAAACAATGTTTTTAGTGATTTTTCCCATAGAAGTACCAGTAAGTGGGCAAGATTCTGACCCGACCCAAACCCCATTTTTTGACACAAGCAAAAACGGGTTGACCCGTGACCCAATCTGTGTTTTTTGCGAGTCAACCTAACTCGACCTGAACCCAAATCATTTTTTAAAACTTTTTTTTTTGTTAAAAAAATAATAAAATTAAGATAATATTGGTTTAATTGTTTGTTGTGAGTTTTAAGGAAACAATTAAGACATTTACATAACTGCATGCAAATTAATTGAAAGATGAATGATTGAGAATTTTATAATAAGTAAAGTTTTTTAGATATCAAATAGCAAAGTACATGCCATGATAATATGGTTACAGTAGAGTTAAAAACATAGATTTAAAATTGTAGACATGTGTGAGAAACATTCATAAGTGTGAAAATAGTAAAGCCAAAGTATCAAATTAGCATAAATTATGAATGCTTAGACAATTTTTTAACAATTTATGTCCAAAATAAACGGTTTTTTAAAATAAATTATAATATTTCCTAGAGTGTGTTGCTTAATAATGATATGATATTCATAAAAGAGACCATGTATAAATATTTAAACAATCAAACTTTAATGTATATCTTAGATTGAAATAGAGTGCTAACCACAATTGATAATAAATTATAAAATTCATTTTCAAGATTGTAATTTTTTTAATTTTTTTATTCTTTATCAAATTAATGAGTTATCCAATAAGTCATTTGTAATTTTTTATTTTATTTTATTTTGGGATGTTGATATTGTGTAGAAATAAAACTTGTGTATTTATTTTACTTATTTTTGTGTTATTTTGTTATAGATAGCAATGTTAGGATTTGTATAATTTTAAAATTATTGAATAAGTATTAATAAGTTTAACTGAGTTTATTCTTGATATAAGTGGTGAATTCAAAGTAATGCATTTTACATCTAGTAATTTGTTGCATGACTTTCTAAATGGCAAATACATGTTGTTTTCTTTAAAAAAAAAAAAAAAAAATCATGTGACAAATACAGGTCAACCCAACTCAACTCGCAACCCGATTGACTCGAACCTGTTTTTAACCCGCTTAAAGTGACTCGTTTCTGACTTTGCAACCCGTTTTACCTGCAACCCAATTGACCCAATTTGAACTTGACCTGACTCGACCCGCCTGTTGTGCCATGTCTAACAAGAGCAGCAGTCGAGGGGACTGTGAAGCTAAATTGGGTGGGAACTAACTATGCCTATGTAGCAGTAGTTACAAGAAATTGGAAAGGGAAATTGGTGTTTGCTATTCAAAAAAGTGAATAACATAAACAAAAGTTATTTTATTGGAAATCAATTAGTGAGTAAAACTGGTCTAATGGAATCCAATAAAAACTTGTCACGTGTTCACCTAATTAAATAAATACTATCATTATTGACTTATTAATACTACTGTTATTAATTAATAGTAGTATTTAATTAATTAGGTGAACACGTGTTAAGTTTTTATTGATGGAGTATAGAGTGAAGCAGGAAAAGTGGGACAAAAGATTTGGACTCGGTCTAAGGAATATAATTCTGGAATTAGTTATGTATTGATTCTCGAAGGCTCCAAAGAAAATAGAATGTACGTGCCCCCTCCATGCTTCAACTTGATGCATTTATAGCCAAACATAATTAAACAGGACAACCATCCAAATTAAAGGTCTTGGTCTTGCTTTTCCTACCTTCACATGTTCTTGGTTACAATGAATGCAGGCACAATAAAAGCTACATTTTAGTGACTCTCTAGCTTTATGTTGGATCAACTCGATACAGTCTTAGATCTAATGCAATAACTAAATGGTGTCGTTTTCGGATAATAAATAAATGGGGCATTTTTTATATTTAATTAGTAATTTTGCATCTCATTACAAAATTTAAAATGTTTTTTTCTGCTTCTTGAGTTGCAAAATCACTAATTAAAATTTTGTATTAAGTTTGCTAATATATCCTTTTAAAATGATAATTTGGCTTATCTAATCAATCTAAAATAGGATTTTATCAATTTTAATTTTAAAAAAAATTGCAAAAACAGCTATAACAAGTATTGTCAGTAAAATTTTATGAGCCATATATGTGTTTAATATATTTTCTCATATTCACATATAATATATTTTCTCATATTCACATATACTTATCTCCTTGTTATTTAATTTATTTCACAACAATACATACATACAATAGGCTAGAACATAGAGAATATAGACCACAATCTGTTTTTTTTTTTTTTTTTTTTTTTTTGGGAGCAGCTTGTGTCTAGTGCCAGTGATCACTGGACACATTGCAATGTGGACACGTGTCCGTATCCTAACAGGTCCAGTGATCACTAGCCACTGGATAGAAACCAAACCCTTTTTTTTTGGTTTCTCTTGAATGTACTATCATATTCATATGAATTGAGAACCCAATTAATGAGTTTGACCCAAAAAAAAAAAAACCCAGTAAATGATTGTTAATAGGCTAGAACATAGAGAATATAGACAGGAGACCATTTCCTCAAAATGTCGGGATGGCCTACAAAGCCTGTAAAATGGGCTTATGGCCCAAAGATGATTTACGCAGACCGACTTGGACTTGTTTTAAAAGAAAGAACACACCGACTCCCTACCGGGCTTTCCTCTGTCATTTTGGCAATAGGGATGATGATGGGCTTGAATGCTTTATTTATACATGCTTACGATTTAGATATGAGTGTGTTGTTTGAAAACTCTTCGAGCGCTCGCAGATTTCTTGGGAAGCATCAATATCTTAGGATTTCATTTGCTCTTGGTTTTCTCCATTTATGTGATCAGAAGTAAATTATAAGAGAATATAAAATGACATGACTTGTGCTACAACTATCCATATGACGGACTATGAATGATGGAGAAAAAATTATGAGTTTATGTGAAAGTAACAGACAACCTGTTATATGACAGACTGTAAATGGTGGAGAAAAAATTGTGGGTCCATGTGAAAGTAACAGATAGTCAGTCACAATCTGACATGTAAGATATTTGTAGCAAGGTTGTGGCAATTTATGTGATACTAGAACTATTCTAAGAAATATATTCATCACATTTATTGCCTCATACTTGAAGTTTCTCCAATATTAAAGGACAAGGTCAATGACAAGAACAAGAAAAAGAAGTTGAGTACTTCCATTCTATCAATCCAAAAGTATTTCATGGCACACCACATAAACTTCTTGGATAGCCTATTGTTGCAAGTTAAGATATGAGGAGAAAACTATTTGAAAATGAAAAAGAAGTTGAGTACTTCCATTCTGTCCATCCAAAAATATTCCATGGCACACCACATAATCTTCTTAGATAGCTTATTGCTATAAGTTAAAGATATGAGGAGAAAACTATCTAAAAATGAGTCAAAGACTGAAAGTAGTTGATTATGTTGGATTCGTGTTTCTATGTTGAACCGCTTACATTCATGAGTACCTTAATGAAACAATAATATTAGTGTAAGACTTTTTAAATTGAACTCATTACCTTACAATATGCTTATTGTAAGGTAGATCATAGATGAGATATCTTGTTACTAACAAGTAGATAAAAGTAGATTAAGAATGAGCTGGGTGACTAAGAAGGAAGTACTTCTATAATTGAGCTCAGGTCTAACTCAATCTAATTATAGTTTATAAGAGTTAAGTGCCATGATGACTCATTTTAACATAGAAAAATTCTTAGTTTATAGAATACTAGCAATGTAAAACTTACATTGATAGTACCATGTAAACCTATAATTACCCTCTAACATAACATAATCAATCTCATTGATTTATAGTGTTCATTTATGTGTGTTGATGAAGGCAAGGAAAATTCCTAAAAATCGCTTTGTAATACATGTCAATCACAAACTCAAAATATCAAAAGTTCCTTTGAAATATATGCCCATGACAACATTTTGTTTAGATTAGTGGCATAACAAACCTTATATTTTATCTATGCTTTTGTGTCTGCTTGTTGGGAAATTTTTATTTTATTTAAGTGCATTGTAATGCATAATTCTAAATTTTGTGAGAACTTAATGTAATTTTCATTAAAACATTTCAACAGTGGAAATTTTGGTACAAGATAAGTTCTATTTTTTGTCCAAAAAACCAAAATGCTATAATGCCAAAATATGAGAAACCTTTATGAGAGCAAATGGATTAAGAAAAAAGCTTTTAGGTGTGTTATAGGTGAAATTAATAAAATTTACAATTTCATGAAAATGCAAACAATGTTTTTAGTGATTTTTTCCATAGAAGTACCAGTAAGTGGGCAAGAGCAGCAGCCCAGGGGACTGTGAAGCTAAAATTGCGATGCTGCTGTGGGAACTAACTATGCCTGTGTAGCAGTTGTTACAAGAAATTGGAAAGGGAACTTGGTGTGCGCTATTCAAAAAAGTGAATAACATAAACAAAAGTTATTTTATTGGCATCCAATTTATTGAGTAAAGCTGGTCTAAGGAATGTAATTGTGGAATTAGTTATGTATTGATTCTTGAAGGCTCCAAAGGATATGTTTCATGGAGATTGGTCAATTTTGTTGGTCCTTTTGATACTGTGGTATTTAGCTGGGTTAGTAGAGTAACCAACAATATAGCTGCCCATGAATTAGCAAATTGGTCATTATGGAATTATGTGTATGGAAACTCTAGTTTGGCTTTTGGTCCTCCGAGTTTTGCTGAAGTTGTTAGTTAATATTTGTCTCTTGTAAAGTTCCTTAGAATGCTTTATAATTGAACATAAGACAACTACCAGGTTGTGCAATTCATTGCCTTAGATATGTGGTTTTGACAACTTCCAATCGATTGAAAATGAAAGTTGGATCAATGAGCTTAAATTGCAATCGATCAAAGTGTGGCTGACCTTATTAGTCTTTCAGTCCTTGCAGCTCATTCAATCACTGGGGTTTCATGTTTTTGAGCCTAAAGTATATAAAGAAAATGTTAGGGTACATGAAAAAGATTTTTGGAGCCTTACGTACTAAAGATTTGAAGGTTTTGTGCATGCCACTCTCAAAAGTCTTTACCAGTGATCGAGAGAACCATACATAGAATTGGCGGTGTTGAAATTTCTGCTACACCAGTTTATTCGAGTGTTGGATCTAAATCTTCTGAAGTTATAGATGAGAGGTTCACATTGTAACATCTTAATATGAAAAAAAAAAAAATCGTGGATCTCAAAGCAGAGTTTGGTAACTTTAGTTAAGTTTATGAATGATAAGGTTATTTAGTCTGAAGATTTATCTATTGCCTTGGGATTGAATAGATTATATCCCTCACTAATTTCTACTATGGAACTAATTTGTTATTTTGGTTTTCCATAGCTAACCATATAGTGTGTGCATTTACTTTTTTCTTTTTTTATTGTCATTCACAAGTATGGTTGTGACTTAAACCAAGAACATTCATAATTTAAGTAATCACTTGATTTTAAAACTTGGTTTAACAGGGGTCTAAAGTGTATGAGTCCTTGTCCGAAGTATAGTAGCTGCAACTGGCAATATATTTGATCACAAGCAACTTGTAATTCTTAAAGACAACCATGTTGGGCTGGTCAATATGGTATACTTAATTCTTGGTCCATGGCTGGCTAGCAACATGCCAACAGAGAAATCCTCACGTGAAAGATCTCTAAACTAAACCTGAAAATCAAGAAAAATAATAATGTAATTAAGCGTGTTGCTTTCAGCTTTGGAATTTGACAGATTCATATATATATATATATATATATATATTTTATTATTGACCAAGATTCCAATCCAAAGGAAAAAAATACATAAACTGTTTCTTTAAGCTAGTGTGCCTTGCTTTCTATATATGCAGGCCATGGTTGCCAAAAACATCTACTTTTTTTTTTGTGAGAATCAAACATCTACTAATCGATGTGTAGCTTCCCAGTGGTTTCCATGAAATTCGATAATAATTGGAATTTAGAAATTCGGATGTAAGACTAAGTATTCTTTATCAATATGGTAAGAGATTAATTAATTGTCTAATTCAGCGTGACCTTTAAGTTTAAAAAAGAGGAAAAATCATAATGATGTAGAAGAAATGTACTAAACGACAAGTTCAATTCATTAGAATATTACCCTAAATAAATAAATAGATAAAAAAAAAAAAGTTTGGTCAACCAAAGGAAACCACCAATCTAGTAAGAATTCTCTCTTTTTATCACACTTTTTCTTTTTAATCTCTTTATATCTTTGGGGTTGTTTGAATGGGTTGTTGAAGCTAGGTTTGTCCCTATATATTTTCTTTTTAAAAAAAATTATTGTCAAATAATATATGGTAAATTCTCGTTTCTCCCTTTTCCCCTAAATGATACCACAGTCAATTGTAAATCACGTCTTATGAAATAGAAGTAATTGGTTTTTAATCTCTCATTTCCCACCTTTTAAAGACCAAAAATTAATAATTAAAAAATAGTAATGATTAAGGGAAATAGAAGGTAAAACCAGTCTTCAAGCTCTCCGAAATTCTTGAACTCAATTATTATAGTCAGTCTTACAAGTGAGTTTATAAAACTTTGGAGGTAAGGGATAAATAATCCGAGCATGGATGGAGCCATTGTTGGACCAAAGGGGGGCAATGGCCCCCTAAAACCCTTTTTTTTTTTTTTTTTTTTAATACAAGTATTATATAGGTACTAATTTTAGTAATTTTGTTATATAAAATTACACTTTGTCCTCTTAACAATATCAATGATTCTTTTACAACTAATGTTATAGCCACAAAATTTTCTACAACATTTTTACAAAAACTGAGGTAGAAAATTCTTATTGTTTCACATCTAAACTCACCACTTACATCACTTTTTAACTTACCAATAACCACTCACCACATTAGCAATTTGTAAAAAAAATTTGTAGTTCTAGTATTTTCCTCATTTTAAATGCCATAAAAAAACTTGATCTAAAATCTAAAACAAAATATACAAGCCCATAAAATTTAGCCCAATAACAAAATTATTGATAGCAAAGCTAAAAACAATTAAGCTTAATCAACCAATTTTACTCAAAACAAACAGTCCAATCCTTTAGAAAATTTTATATAAAATAATTTTTTCCTTATCTAGAAGCAAGGCACACAAAAATAAATAAATAAAATCACTTAGCAGTAAAGCTAAAAGCCAAAGCTCTACATGCAGTCAATAGCAAAATCATCCCCCCAAATTTCAAGTCCTGCTTTCAAGACAGTTACAATTTTAGGAGAGAAAAAGAGAGTATTGAAAGTAGCTTTATTTATTTATTTATAAATCTGGAGTATTGAAAGTAGCTTAGGAATGAGGGTGAGGTTGTTTTATCCAATTTGGTGAGACGTTGAGCAGTCTGTTATAATAGCATTTGAACAATGGAAGTTGTTTGATCTGCTTTAAAAATGGGCCCATTAATATAGTAATTATTTTCTTTAAGAGGGGAAAAAAAAAATCTTAAAGCCAAGAGACACAAATAAAGATTATGTTTAATTTATGCATTATAATATATCTACCGTTATACACTAAACTTGCGGGTCAATGGCTCTCTCCACCATGGCCAAGGCAAACTCCCAAGTCCCATCCTCACTTCTTCATGTTCACATTAGTGATATCATTATGCTCCATTAACCAACCAAAAAAATTCTTTTCTATCATTAATTAGACTGTTAAATAATTGGGATTTTTTTTTTTTTTTTTTTTTTATGGGAAATAATTAGGAACTTCAATTAGCAATTCATTAACCAAGAACCTGTACGGTCCAAGGAGGCTGGTCAATTCAGTAAGAAAATTAAACAATATCCTCCCTCTCTCAAGTATGTATTTCTAACAGCTTGGAGGAAAGAAAAAATAAAATGAAAATGAATGAAGATAATAATTTTAGAATATTTATTCATTTTTCTTATTTAGAAGTTTTAATGGGGGAATGAAAAATTCATTCCCTCAATTGTTTAGAAGTTTATTAGGCTCAAAATTGAGAGAAATTTGAGAGAATGAATTTAGGTTTAATGAGAATTTTATTAAAACTTTTGAAATATCCTTTCAATTTCTTACCTTTTCAATAGCACGAGACTTTTTTTTTTTTTCTCAACCGGCTGTACAAATATATAGTACATCCTTGCTCTCTCTTTGCCGCTCTTTTTTCTCATGGTGTTGCTATTCTCTTGCTACTAATCTCTTCATTAGATCATGAGTTTTTCACTTGTTTTTATTTCTTCGATTTATTTACTGTTGAAAAGTTTTTGCTATTATATTTCATCCAAACAAGATTGATAGTATATTTCATTCAAATAAGTTTATATATCATTCAAATAAGTTTATGTTATTCCATTTCATTCTATTCATTTTTTTTCCATTACTTAATAGTTAATTATATTTCATTCCTTTGTAAACTCCCAAACAAAGTGTAATTTTTTTCTTCTTCTTATAATTCCATAGTTGGGCGGGGGGATATCTCTAATAGTAGTTAATCGAGTATAAGAGGTCACTAAAGGTTTTTTTTTTTTTTTACTCATACATGACAGTAATTTATCATATTTATTGATACTCTTAATTTTTTGTCACTTTTTGATAATCCTAGTGTCTCACATGATAGTAACTTTAACATTTTTTTGCCATATTGAGTAATAAATTTTTTTATTCAAATTAGAATATGGTTAAAAAATGGTGTCTACATCAAATTAGATAGTATGTTCCG
This sequence comes from Quercus robur, assembly GCF_932294415.1. Taxonomy (NCBI): domain Eukaryota; kingdom Viridiplantae; phylum Streptophyta; class Magnoliopsida; order Fagales; family Fagaceae; genus Quercus; species Quercus robur. The sequence continues at coordinate 54,326,291 of NC_065544.1, read as the reverse complement.
AAGTGGATTTAATGGACCGAATGTATTGAATAAGACCGAAGTGGACAGAAGTGGACCGAAATGGACAGAAATGGACCGAATGAGTTGAATGGACCGAAATACTATACTAATGTAACTCAATAAAAGTGTAATGATAATAAATACTACATTTCAACTTTTAGATATTATATAGATATAGATTTTTACCTAACATTGTATCCCCGTATCCCACCCTTTGATCATTTTAGCCTATTAGGACCTAAGATACATGAGTGAGTCACGTAGAATTTTGGAAACATTTTGCTACTATGTTACTCTTTCAACTTTCGAGGAATGCTTGCTGGCCTTGTGCCGCTAAGCATTGTCTTGCACCGTTTCACATGCTTCTTAGGCTGGCATATCTTGCACTTAATTTTGTAAGTCATGGGTCACGGCTAAGGAATATATAGAACTTAGTCAAAGATAAGCAGGGAAGAAAAAGGCAAATTTTGATGAATGGATATGCTTGCTTACCAAACAATTCTGTAGATGACTTGTGAGTTGTGACGACAAAAGGTAATATATATATTACAGTTAAGCCAAAGATTAACAAACAAGGTGGCTACTGATAAGCCAACAAGCTTGAGGTTTTAGATAAGCAAACAAGGTTTGAGGTGGGCTGCCAAGAACTTTTTCCTGTTCTTTTGAATATACTAATTATTTTTTACTAACCTTTCCTTTTGGTTTGATGCTATATTATGGGAAAATATATTTTGACCCAAGTATATACATCCACTATTTCACGTATATATTTACAATTGATGTAGAAATGTTTATATTTTAACACAAAAGTTATTTACAATTGATGCAAAAATGTTCATATTTTAACATATATAAGTAGGAGTAATTCTTAGGTATTCTCTGAGTACGGGGAATGATGCTCCATCTTCTCACATTTATGGTGAGATCTACTCATTAAATTTATGGTGAAATACTGGAATTCACTATGAATGTAAGAGAAGAGAGCACAATTTCTCTGTGCTTCAAGAGTATTTAAGAATTTTTCTAAAAATAGTTATAAAATAACTAACGTAAGAAAAGCGATATCAGAGAATAAAAGCTTACTACTAAATTGGCATAATTTTTGAATTTTTGCATTCCTAGTATCATATCCAACATATTAACTAAAGACTCCTGTGTTCGGATGGCACTTCTATACGTCCAGGTTTGATCCGATGGAAGTGGGATGCTTAAATGTAACAAAAAGTTCACAATCAATTATTAATTACAATTATAAAAATTAAAACAAAATCAATATGAATAAGAAACATGCATGTACAAATGCATAAGAGATATTCATAAGCATATAAGATCATTTTCGCTTTCAAAGAAACTGATTAATTTAGTTTGGTTAGTCCCTTAGTTTTTCATTGGTCTTAATAATATTTTCTTATTAAAACAATAAGAGATATACACAAAATATAAAATGCGCTAGGGATGTACAAATCACATTTTCCCTTATTTTCTAACTCAAGTGGGGTCACCAGTGTTCATATTGGTATTCACATTAATAACCTCTTTCTTTTTTTATTTATTTTTTATTTTTTTAATACAAGATAGAAATTCTACTTTTGAGTCCGAATGCATTGCTCGCATGCATGGGCTATAAATACACCAAAAGTCTAAACTTAAATGCGTTGATTTAATTTGTGGGCAACAGAGGGGAAGTATAGAGCTATACTTACTGTATAGCTCTAACAAAAAGCAGTCAAAGAAAGAGAGAAACTTGCAAAGAAAAATGGGTGAAGTTGTGGAAATAAGCTCAAACCCAACAACACCAAGGCCTGTTTCTGATGCACCATCCCCACCAATTTCATCTCCACCCTCACAGTATCACTCTCCATCTCTGTCTAGATCACCACTTCTCACCACTGATGACCTCACACAAACTGATATCACAAACAAAACCCCAAAAGCCTCTCTAACCCCACGCTTCATTACTCCTTTGGGGAGCCCAATCAGGAGGGCTCTCCACCTCACAAAGCTTGACCCTCAAGATGCTTGGCTCCCAATCACTGAGTCCAGAAATGGGAATGTATACTATGCTGCCTTTCACACTTTATGTTCTGGAATTGGGATACAAGCCCTTATTCTTCCTGTTGCCTTCACTATTCTAGGATGGTAAGTATATATACTTTCTTTGGTTAGACTACGTTTAAGTGCCTTTAGCAACTTTTTTTTTTTTTTGGGGGGGGGGGGGGGTGTTTTTTGAGCTTATTTTGGCTGTTCTTAAGCCAAAAAAAAAAAAAAAAAAAAAAAAAAAACTTTTTCCCCCTTTTTTATTTTACAGTACTTTCAACAAATAAGCAATCAACAAAATGCATCCAAACGCACTTAGCTGTTTATGTACTTAGTTTTACATGCATGGTTGAATTGGCTGGTTCATTAAGCTGTATCCTAAAAATTATACATTTATGTGCTTGGTTGTAGGACATGGGGAATCATAAGCTTGACTCTAGCATTCATATGGCAACTTTACACCCTATACTTGCTGGTGGAAATGCATGAATCAATTGAAACCGGCCTGCGATACAGCAGATATCTTCAACTTTTTAGTGCGACTTTTGGTAAGCTTTGATTCTTATATTGAATTCACTAATCTGCTAATGAGTTCCGACTCAAATGACACTTTTTCTCCTTATAAGAGTACAACAAAGGGTGAGGTCTCAGATTCAAGGCCATCAGATACATAACTTACTAATCAAAAAACACAGAATTTGCTAATCTAATCAAATAACACATCCTAACATGCTTATCAATCTTTTATACATAGAGAATTATCAAAAGAAATGTTTTTGTTAACATTTTGAAAGTATTATTGTTATTTCCTAAAGAAGAATTAATTTTTTCTAATTGAATTATGTCCTCTCAGGTGACAAGCTAACAAAATTATTAGCCGGATTTCCAATCATGTACCTATCAGCAGGCACAAATGTGGCCTTAATCATTATTGGAGGGTCAACATCCAAGACGTTCTTCCAGATTTTGTGTGGAGCCACATGCACAGCAAAGCCACTTACACCTGTGGAGTGGTTCTTGGTGTTTACATCAGCTGCAGTTCTTTTGTCTCAGTTGCCAAACTTGAACTCCATTGCTGGGGTGTCATTGATTGGTGCTATCACAGCTATTGGCTATTGCACACTCATATGGGTGATATCAGTGGCTGAGGGAAGATTGCCTACTGTGTCTTACAAGACAGTGCAAGCAAACACACAAATTGCTCAGGTTTTTAGTGTCCTAAATGCACTTGGGATCATTGCTTTTGCTTTCAGAGGCCACAATCTTGTGCTTGAGATACAGGTACATATGGCAATTGCGTGCATAATTTTTATTAGTTGTTATTATTACATTAATATTATCTATGATTCGATTAACTAAAGGATTTATGAGATATGAGAATTACATGTTCATTGCTCTTCAATTTGATGGACATATAACACAACAAAGTTGGTTTCATAACAATGTTTTGACAACTTTGTTTAATTTACTACAAAACAAAACTAGAGAAACACTACTTTTGTCAAGTTGTCATACAAAAAAAAAAAAAAAAAAAAAATGAAAGACTGTGATAATAAATACTTTTTTTTTGGTTTGTGTATATAAGAAGTTAAGAAGCCATGTGAACAAGTTATCATATTTAACAATGTTTTATCCTTCTTTGGCGGTGAACAAGTCTTTCTTATCAAGTTACTTCGGAAGTTCGCACTTTGTTACAAATTTTTTATACAATGAAATCAATTAAAAAAAAAAAAAAGAATAGTTGAACATTGACTTGTACCCATTACGTTGCCATGACCTTTTTTAAAATGTAAGATTTTGACTCCGTTAATCATGGAGTGGAGATTATCATTAAGATTATTATTATTAAAAAATTCTGAGTAAAATTCAACAAGAAAAGGTTACCAATTTCTGTTTAATTTTGACTTAAAAAAAATTCTGTTTAATTTTTCCATACCAGGATTTAACAAGAATGTTTAATTGATATAATTTTAACAAAAGAAACACAATGATAAAGCTATTATTAATTTGTAATCTAACTATGAAAAAACATAACTAGTGTTTTAGTGATTGTATTTGGTACATCAACGACATCATAAACAAAGTTATTAACTTTTTTGTGCATTTAAGTAGTAAAATTGTAGTAAAATTTGTAACATCCTTGTAAAATATTTGTCTAAAGAGACCTCATCACTTGCGTAAATCTTGTTTGTGATAGGCCACAATGCCTTCGAGTGAAAAGCATCCATCACGAGTGCCAATGTGGAGGGGTGTCAAGTTTGCATATCTTCTTGTAGCAATGTGTCTATTCCCTCTTGCAATCGGTGGATATTGGGCATATGGCCAAATGGTACTATATTTTCCTCCCTATTTACAACCTCTTAAAACTAAAAATTGTCTTATAAAGTTCCATTAATTCACTAATAATTGTGTTAATTTTCTTTACAGATACCACCAAATGGGGGCATGTTAACAGCTTTGTACGCATTTCATGGGCGTGACACCTCACAATTCATCCTAGGATTAACAAGTTTGTTTGTCATAATCAGTGCTTTGAGCTCATTCCAAATCTATGGCATGCCCATATTTGATGTCATGGAGTCAGTATACACTAGGAGGAAGAAGCAGGCATGCCCGTGGTGGCTCCGAGCCACTATCCGAGCAATGTTTGGATATGGGTGCTTCTTTGCAGCCGTGGCCATCCCATTCTTGGGGAGCTTGGCAGGTCTAGTTGGAGGGATTGCATTGCCTGTGACATTAGCTTATCCATGTTTAATGTGGCTTAAGATTAAAAAGCCTAAGGTTTATAGCACAATGTGGTGGCTCAATTGGGGACTAGGGGTCTTCGGACTTGCTCTTAGTGCAGTTTTAACTGCTGCTGGAATTTATGTTATAATTGACACTGGTATACAGGTGAACTTCTTCAAGCCTCAGTAAGGTTGAAGGAATAAAGTTTAGGGCAATTTTATGTCATATTTGATTGTAATATTCAAAATTAATTTTTAATAGCGGGGTAATTTTCTCTTTGGGCTTCAAATTTGGCTTGTCCATAACCCATCAAGCCTCCTAGTGGGAGTTTCTGTAAGCTTAACTCGTGGGCCAATGTTTGCTAAAACTTTTGGGCTAACATATAAACCTAAGAGCCAAAATGGTAAAGTAGTTTCTTAGTCATGAACTGATGATGTTCATACTTGTGACAATTGACACTCAAATCAAAACATTAGTGAATGAATCCAATCTTATAAGAGTGTATAGAACTATGATTATGGAATAGAAGAGCTTGCAAACTTGTTAACTTTTTAGTGAAATCGTGTTTTGAAAACACAATTTCAGTATTACCTTTTTATTTTTGGCAAAAGTTGCTACCTAACTCCTTACTTCACAAAAACCAATGTATAACTCACTGTTACGGCCCAATTTTTTTTCTAAGTCCAATATTGACTGTCCAAGCTAAAATAATAAGTACAATTAATATTGGGCCCGCTATTCTCTTTTGTCTCATCTCCATGTGGTTTGAAAGGTAAAAGAGTTATTTCAACCCACATATGGGTCCAAAGAAAAAGATTGCAAAATGGAGTTGAAGCACTTGAAAACCTCATGAGCCCACGAGAGGTAGCCATGCAAACCAAACAAATTTGCAAAGTTTTACTCAATATTCTGGTTATTTACAATAAATTTTACCAAAATTGCATTTTCCTTTTTTTTTTTTTTTTTTGCTTGAAAGGGAAACTTTATTGAAGTGAAATAAACTTACAAACACGTAATAGAGTTTAAACGATAAAACAAGAGTGACTAGACCATTGATTTAAGGTGCAAACCAAATCGATAAGAAACAAAGACACAACAAAAAACAAAACAATAGCTAAACAACACAAGTTGGCCAAGATACTACAGACATTGACTTCACCGCACCAAAATGTAGGCCAATTGCAAGCTTATTTGCAGCACACCACATGGGTTGAAACAAAACCATGGAGTCCCAAAAGAGGCAATGTAACAAAAATGTGGGGCATGTATCATAGAATATCTCTCTCTTAGACTGAGAAGCTCTCCTTTTCGCCAATATATCTGCACAAAAGTTGGCTTCCCTCCATTTGTGTTCAACGCGAACCTCCCAAGGTTTGGCTAGGAGCCACCTGCAATTTAGAATTAAATTAGCAAATTCAGGGAGAAGGCCCATAGCCAATTACCCACATGATTTCTACTTTCTAGCCATCCCACCCGCTCCAGATTCTCCTGGATTACCTTGGGAGCTTCCATCGGTGTTGATAGTAACAAACGGGTGTGTGGCAGGTGTACATGATATATGAATGTTATTTGGATTCTAAGGAGAAGGTGAAGGAATAGAGCTTAAGAAGAAGAATTTCGTGGCATGATCAATGGCTTTTTGTCTTATCATTTGCTGAACCCTCTGGACTTCCCTCCAATGCGACTCACTCTCCCTCGACGTCACCTCCTCGTGCTAGGAACCTTCATCCTCGCCATCATCCAGCCCCAACAGTATCTGCCCCACCTCCTAGACATGCATCCTCGCATGCGGCCACAAACTTCGTTGCTAGAAATGAACTTCTTCCACTCCCAATTTACAACATTTTGACAAGGGAAGAACTCATATTCTCCATGGAAACTCAGGTAAACAAACTGGTTATCTCCCATTTCTCTGCACAGTTAAAAACATTGGCCATCAACGTCATCTCCTGTCTTGGGCGAGTGATCTTGCCTGCTCAATACAAGATCTATTTGGACCCCTTATTAACTGTGTGGAGATGACGGTGATGGCCAATTTATTAACCGTGTGGAGAAATGAGTGATAACCAGTTTGTTGACCTGAGTTTCAATGGAGAAGATGAGTTCTTCTCTTGCCAGAAAGTTGTAAATTAGGAATGGAAAAAAGTTCATTTCCAGCAACCAAGTTTGCGGCTGCATGCGAGGGAGGATGCATGTCTGGGAGGTGGGGCAAATACCCTTCGAGCTGGATGACAGCGAGGACGAAGGTTCCTGGCACGAGGAGGTGACGTCGAGGGAGAGTGAGTTGGCATTGGAGGGAAGTCCAAAGGGTTCAGCATTTGAAATAGGTTGTTCCATTCCTAATGATGTGGATTAATGAAGTTGGTACGGGCTGGAAGAGTTCATGCTTGCCATTGAATTGGGGTTTCTGGGTGAAGAGTTAGTTGAATGATGGGGATTGGTTATGTGGAGTTGGGAAGGTGGACCATGGACATGAAGGGAGTGAGAAAGTTGGAGTTGTTCATTGGGATGAAGGGAGGTGCATTGGGGTTGAGATTGCTGAAATTGGTATGCTGGTGGTGAGTCGAAGTCGAGGGAGCTTGGGAGGCTGTGGTGATGTTCTATCATGACTGAGAGTGGGAATGTGCGATGGAGTTGTTGGGTGTGTGTACGAGTTTGAAGACATAGGCGTATCTAATTAACATAGGAGAAATTTTGCATGTAATAGTGTCATTGGTAGGAGCCAAGTTGGACATGTGTGTGATGCTGGGAGTCGAGGTGTGAGCAACAAGTGTGGTGTCCATCACAGATTGCTGTGGTTAGAGTTTGTTTCATCTAATAGTTCCTCTGATACTCCTGCAAGGTTTGAAAATCTATTGTTCAGGGAGCGATGATTATGCTGAATTTGTTCTGACCCCTTGGCACTCGATTGGTTTTCAGGGGTGGTGGGCATGTGCGAAATTAGGCAATGGTGGAGTCATGATGAAAGTTCCAGGGTGGGTAATTTATTGTATCTAAGGATGAGATATATCAGAAGTGGTTTGGTTTTGATTAGAATGAATCTTGTCTTGTCTTTCATCTTAGTAAAGTTTTGCAAAAATCGTGTTTCTTGGGTTGTTGTAGGTGGCAAGAGTGTCATAGTTGTTACTTTTTAGTATGAAATTTAGAAGTAGATGGTTAACTCCGCATAAACTTGCATCTTCAAAATGGGATTCCACTTGAAAGTTGCATTTTTTTTTACATAAAAGTTCCAAAAGAGCAATACTTTTTTGCATTTTACCATTAAATGTTGTCTACCACCATTTCATACCAACTAACATAATCACTCAAATTTACAAGCTTCAGGAGTGACCAATCCTCCCAGATCAGCAAGCCATGGGGATTTGGACTGACCAACTTACCCAAATCAGCATCAAACTAGATAATCTCAACCCTCATCAAACCAAATAATTTTAACCATAAATTGATTTACTCGTGTTGCTCTCAATGAAAAAATTCTTAAACAAAGCTACATTGTGTGTTTTGAAATGAAGTAATGTCTTTATAGTTTATATAATACACATATGTGTTGAAATAGCCACAAGGCCTTTTTTTTAGGTGCATATTTTGATTATTTTCCATTAGCATCATAACAATAATGTATTTATATTGAGATTGAAACATTTTTCAAAATGTAGGTTTAATATGAGTCTCCTAACGTATAGGGTTTAATTTAAACCCACCTCTAAAGTCTAAACTATGGAATTTAAAATGAAAGATACATTTTTAAGCTCAAGTTCATTGTTCTAAAATTTTAAATTAAAGTAGTGAAGTTTTAAGATGTGTATCATGGTATGATTTGAATACAACTCAAGGAAGGTCGGCTTTTCTCTTAGTAAAATAAGATTAATGTTTTGTCATCTATCTGCTCTTAACATCTCATTTTGATTCCACAGAGTTTTGGTTATAAGTTCCTAGGTTACAAAGTCCCATATTGAAATTTGGAAGCATATTAGTTAAGGTTTGTTGACTTAACGCTTTACATTTGAAGAGTCTGTAAACATGTTTAAACATAGATCTATTTTCTTTGTGGTTCTTCCCCTCCCGCACACTTAAAATTGGCTAAATTTTATATAACATGCATATACATAATGTTAATAGACTAATAGTAATAGTTTATATACACTCCAACTCTTGAGCCTTGGAAAAAGGATATTCTAAAAATTGTTCAATCTGTTAAAATGATTTACTAGCCATTCATTTGTAGTTTAATTTATCAATCTATCTAATTGATTAAGTCAGTGGGATATATATATGACCAAAATTTATGTCATGAAAAGCATAGGCATTATGCACACCATTGATCAAGATAAATATGGTCAGCTGGTAAACGGGGTAGCGATATAATAATCTCAGCCTGTAGGGCAAGAATAGACCATGCATGGACAAGATGTGGACCTTCCCGGTCGATGTGAAATGTTACCATTCGTTTAGCTTCAACATGGGCGTTGACTGAGCTATTTTTGTGAGTACAATAATGGAAGAGCTTGGTGTTCCTTGTCTTATTCCTGCTTACAAGTGAACTTGAGTAACTAGGAATATGCTAATAATCAAAATCTAGTAGTCAAACAACTAGGCAGTGAAATTTATGGTATAAATCAATTATAAAGCATATTTATCAAGGTGAAATAAGGGTGAGAGATGATAACTTTAACAAATTGTAACGTCATGTTACTTGAGGACACTAGAGTTTAACATGAGTATTGTGCTGAGCCTTTTGTGATTTTGGGCTGGACTGTCTCTTACTGCACTAGGCTCAAGTGTTTTGGATAGGAGAGTTGGGACTGGTCCAATTGCAACTCACTTTGGTTCGGCTTGTGCACAAACTATACCCCGTTTGCCGAAACTTTAGTCACATGCCCATGGCAGGTGAAGTTGTTACAAAAGAGTTATGGCGGATAAATGTAATAAAAAAATGATAACGAAAGTATGTTACTGTTAGGCAAAATAAGTAAGAGGTTCTTAATTAAAAACAAGTAGAAAAAGCACATTATAGGTGAAATTGCAAATACAAGAGAAGAAACAATAGCAATATGTTGTAAAATCAAAAAAGTAAAAGATCAGTTTGCTGTGTTCAATTGTGTTACGGGGCTAAGGCAAAGGAGGGAACTACTTCCTCAAAGTGGATAACCTCATCCACTTTGAGGGAACGGGCCTGAATGGCTTATGCCCAAACGAGTTCTTTATCCTCAACAGAGGGTAGGCTTTTAGAGGGAGAGAAGGAATTGGCCTATTGGTGCATGCTTGCCGTTCTACACTCCTTATTTCTTTTCTTTCTCTTTTCTCTCCGTTTTTTGTTTCTTTGATTCTTTCCCACTCCTTTCTTTCTTTCTCAATGCTTGCTCGTGTGGTGTTATGGTGATGGTAGTGCAATGATTCTCCTCTAGAGATTGTTATGGTTGTGGTTTTTTTTTTTTTTTTTTTTTTTTGTCCACAGCAAGGACCCTTTATATACTGTTTGTCGTGACTTTTTTTTTACCATTTTAGCGTTTAATCACTTTTATCTGGTTTAGGGTGTTCCTCTCAACCACCCATTGGTTTGTCAGTTGTCTAGCTACCACCACTTACCTGTGCTAGCTGTGCCACTCCCCATTACCAGACAAAGAAGGCTATTTTGTTTGCTTGTTCACCGTGGCATTCTCTCTTACTATCCCTCATGGCATGCATCTAGTAGTTTCAACTCATCCTGCCTTCTTTTGGGTGGTATGTCATCCCAACAGGACATCGCCCCAAAAAAAATATGAGCGGGAACCCTAGAATAGGCTTTCCCTTTTCCCCACTGCTAGACCATACCCTCTCTCACCACTGGCCCATGACCCACCACTCCTGTATTGGCTGAGTACTGGTTAGTAGTGCCTGGGATTGCGCGTGCTCCACTTCCTATGTACGCTGAAAGCTTGTCTACCATGGTTTTAAAAACTGGACTGAACCGACTGGTTTGACTGGTTCAACCAGGAACCGGCCTACAATTCGGTCCTGTTATGGGTAAAAATTGGAAATTACTTAAAAACCGAAAAAATTCGAAAACGGGTCGGTTGAATCGAAAAATTGGGAACCGGCACGGTTGAACCGATTAATGCCCTATTGGGTATTTCACCTAAACTACACCATTTTCCCAGCCTAAACTAGGTCATTTTGGAACCTAAAACCTAAATCTAAAGCCTAAACACTTGATTCACTCTCACGACCTCACTCACGCCTCTCTATCACGATTCATGCCTCTCACCTCTTTGTCTTGCTCTCATCTCACGCCTCTCGTCCCTCTGTCTCACTCTCACTCTCACCTCACTCAAGCTGATTTGCTTCTCATCCTCACGCCTCTTGCCATCTCGGTCTCGATATCTCGATCTCGCCATCTCGGCCTCTGAAGTTTGGGTTTTTTTTCTTCTTTGTTCTTAGTCTCGCCATCTCGGTATCGATATCGATCTCGTGGGCTCTGCTTCATTAGGTATCCGTATTTCACTATTTTGATTATTTTTCTTTTTTCCTTTTCTTTTGATTGTAACTTGTTGATTCTCTTTCTTTCATTTGATCATTCTCTCAACTTTTGATTGTAACTTGTTGATCATTCTCTTAGCTTTTTTTTTTCATATCTCTCAGCTTCATCTCAGGTTCTCCGTTCATGTTCTTTGCCTTCAAATTTCCAATCAGTGCAGTGACTTCATTGGTAACTTCTCTTGTTAACTTAATTATTCAATTTATTCTTTCAATTATTAGTTTAGCATAGCATTTTAGTTTATTTGTGGTTTTGTGTATGTTGTGGATTTGATTTACAGAGCATTATTGTTTGTGAAAATAGTTTACAAAGTAGCATTATTGTTTGTGAAATATTTACAGAGTAACATTATTGTTTGTGAAATATGGTTTGTAGAGTATTATTTGTGTATGTTGTGTTGATGAATTTATTTGTTAATAAAATGGTTGCTGCCAGTCTGAAATTGTTGAGTGAAATGGAGTTCGCCTCTGTACCATCTAATGAACATGCTTCTACAACCGGGTCTAATGCTAATTCTTCATCTGTGAGAGCGAAATGTGATCCCGCATGGGATCATGTAACTGAAGATGTTATAATCATTGAAAGTTTATTATGTTAAGAATGATTGTTTTGTAATGTTATTATGTTAAATTCTTTAAAAAGATGTTATATACTTGTATTTTTTTAAAGGAAACATATTTATTACTATTGGTTTGTTAGTTTTAGTATATTAAAAAATTATTAATTATTTATATAATTTAAATAAATAATAATTAAATTATTTATGACATCAACAATTCGACCATTAGTTGGAACCCGGTCTGACCAGAAAATCAGTAATTAGCTCATTTTCTGGTTCTTTCACTGTACTGGTTTTTTAAACCATGTTGTTTGCTGCTCATGCATTTTCCATGGTCTGAAGGCTCATTTGTGCATTTTGCCATTCATCCTTTACCTCTTATGGCGTGAACTGTTTTCTGATCTTTCATTATTTATTGGCTTGCTCCTTTCAAGGGCTAGGCCTTGCTTGATTGTGAGTTTTTCCCCTTTTAGCCCATTCTTTGCTCCTTCCGTAGCCTTGTTGCCATTCCTACCATACCACTCTACCATTCCTGCTGTGGTGTTATTTGACCTGTGCTTGCTGGGCCTCTTTGGGCCTACTGCCTATTCTTCTCTCAATGACTCAATATGATCATTGGATTTATACTCATGCTACTTTGAGCATCCTTGGCTCATTTGCTTTCGTTGGGCATCCTTGACCCATTTTCTAACTTTGCATTCTCATGGACTTTTACCAACTCTTTTGGGCTTCCCTGGCCTAATTACCTTATCCTTCATCATTGGGACTCATGGGCTTTCCATTAACCCCTTACTTTTTTGCTTCATTACCTCGGGCTTACTGTGGCCCATTCTTACTTTTCTACATCTCATAATGCCCATGGGTTTACTACTTCTCTCTCTAGGCTCTTTTAGACCCATTTGCTTTCCTCAAGACCCATTTATTTACTTTATGAGCCTATAATCCATTGTTCCTGCCATTCGGGCTTAGAGGTTTTTTTGTTTTTTTTTTGTTTTTTTTTTTTTGTTTTTTTGTTTGTTTGTTTTTTTTTTTTTTTTTTTTCTATTAATTCACTAACTCTACTTTGCCCATATTGTTGGGCTTTTGTTGTTGTAGTCGTTTGAGACATCAGGAAGATTCACGAAGGGACCAAGTTTAAGGTTTTAGGATTTTGTCTGTTTTTCTTTTTCGTTTGGAGGAGAAGAATGAAGATAAAGGATGAGTGAACCATTTGGGCCTAAGCCTAAAACCCAAAAGCCCAATAATATTTTTTTGACACAAGCATTGTGAAAAATTGAAGCAAGTGGCCCAAGGAAAACAAGTTGTTTCCTTGTTTTTTTTTGTTTTTTTATTTTTTAATTTTTATTTGAGTTGTTTCCTTGTTTTATGTGGATTAAGGGTATGTTTAGTTGGGGGTGAAATAGGATAGCTGAAAAATAATAGAGAGAAAATGAGTTTGTGTGTTGTCTGGTTGAGAGGAAAGAAAGAAAATGTTTAGGTGGGGCCCAGGCATTTTTCACCCAAGCCCACACAAAACTTGTCTTTTTGAAATGAAGAGAAAAGATGTGTGAAAATGCCTACTGAGAAAGAAAGACAGAAATAACCCTGCTTTTTTGCTCTCACCTATCCCACCGAATTCCAACTTTCTTAGCTCTCATCATCAATTTTCAAACTTCAACCTCTTCACAAGCCTCTTCACAACTCAATAGTAATAATCTCAACTTCTAGCAGCAAAAACTCCATTAAAATTTAAAAAGGTTTAGAGATTTAGCTTGCAGAATTATCCCTCACATTTTTGCTTGGTATTTATTCAGAAACTTATTCATAGATGAGCTATGAATATATTTAACCTCAATGACTTCCATTTGATGAGCTAAGAATATATTTCTCTTTAATAATTCTCAACATTACGTAATATCATTGGGAAATTGGAGCTAGACTATGAATCATGTCACTAAGTGACTTCCATTTGAGTCATGGGAGTCGTAGCCATTTACTTTTAACTCTACGTAGTTCATTTTATTTATTTATTCATTTACTTAGAGTAATACAAACATGTACAATTTGTGCATCTAAAAACACAAGAATTTAGTTACCACAAGCCGCTCAAAGGCTCTTTTGTTTCTTCTGTGTCAATTTTTTCCTCTCATTCCCATATAGGATTTATGCGGTTGTCCATTCAAGTCCCATAACTTATTGGGGATATCAAAAAATAAAAGAAAAGTGAATATCTCCAATTAAAAATCAAAAATCAAATTTGTTGAATATGCATATATTAGGGTAGCATTATATGAACTCATTGAAGTTGGTGCAACTGAATTTGTGTAGTAGGAGCAATTGAGAATTCTATAAGATTAGATAGATGCAAGAGACACCATGATTTGTATGAATCTTAAATGAGCTTGACGCGCCACTATAGCCATCAGATATTGTTTAAGTCAATGATAATAATTTCATCCAGACTCCACTTATGTGTAGTTGGTATTGTAGAACAAAAACTAATATATATCAAGCAAGAAAATCCAGAGAGAAATATATCGAGTTAGTAAATAAAGGCTTTATATCTGTGGCAGGACCATGGTCCAAGTGAACATCAATGTAGAAGTTAAAAATAGTGGAATGAGCTGAACCTATTTCCTAAGCCCTTCAATACTTAGATTTAGATCCTTAAATTAAGGATCAATTTAAGTATTTCTCAAAGTTCAGTGGCTTCTAATTTTAAATTAGAAGATTAGGGGTTTAGGTTGATTTTGACCAAAAGTTCAGGATGTTTTTTGCGGTATTCTCTTCATTTTTTTATAGCTTGTACTTAAATGTGTTACCTTCTTACCAACTTCCTTCTCCACTGTTTTATTTTTTTTTATTTTCAACAAAAAAAATTTATTATTTGAAATTAATATTCTTCCTTCTCCATTATTTAGCATTCCATTGACATCTCATCTCCTTCAATATAGCATTCAATTATATGAAAGAAATCAACCCACCCGTTTTGAATCAATAGGATTACTAAAATAATTTTGAAGGTGGATGGATCAATCATGATGACATCAAATTGAGAACTCAAATATGTGCCATGCCAAATTATACCTAATTGATCATATATATTTTTGACGGGTTTGTACATACAGCAATATTGACCAATTGGTAAGCTAAACCAAACAAGATAGAAGATATGTTTGATCATACCCAGGCGTGAAAGTGATCTACTAATATTACCAGTTTGCTTTAAACGCTGCCCTGCTGCATCAACAAGATTTATTCTGCTTTGCAGGTGCTTAAAACCATCTGCCTTGCTCTACTCTGTGCCATGGAAACAATAAAGATTTAAAGCATCCAATCCAAAATAAACTTAAGTAAGGAAGTGGGTACAAAATATATGTTAATTAGGGTAAGACGTAACACACCCCCCTCGCAGGTAGGACTGCCTAACAACCGAGACTGAATAATGTGTCTTCCATAGATAGACCAAAAGACACCCCTAATAGAGATTTCACATAATTTGAACCAAAGACATCTAACTAGGCTCTAATTCCATTTTAACAAACAACTAACCAAAACAACAAATGCTGTTTAAAAGTAGGCCAACAAAGTTTTTCAAGTCAAACAGGAAAGAGTATCCATGTACCAAAAATGGATGACTAGAAGGCTTTTCCTTAGTTTCACTCTCTAAAGCTGCGTGGCACAAAGCACATTCCCATCTCAGTAGCACCAAACAGTGTTTGGAAGAATTTTGTTATACATTTTGACATTCCAAGTAACAAGTTCATTATTAAATGCTGAAGTCAATAACTTCACAAAATGCCTGCTTACTAGGCTAGAAAAGCCCTGTGTTTTCATATTTTATAAATCTACATTTTAAGCCCTCTAACAGAACAAAACCTGACTCATACACCAAAAAATAGGAAATAGCAATTAATGACCCAATCATCTATAATTCTCAAACATGGATAGTATTTAACTTGCATTGGGATTCAAACACAAGTAAAAAGAGCCTGTGAGCGGGAACTCTAACCATTAATACTAACATTAATACAATCATTGAGAATAATTGGAACAAGTTATGAAAAGTAGGAGCTATTAGCTTGAAATACTCTTTCTAAATAACAACTCTTTTTTTAATTAATCTCGCAAATGGCAAGCCTTATGCATAAACCTCATAGAAGAGTAATGAATCCAGATGTGAGACATGATGTTAACCTGACCTGATTTTTATGTTTTAATCTCATCTATGAAATATAGCTTACGGCTTAAGATGCTTGCCCTACACCTGGACATTCCAGCACTTAAAAGCTTGGGGCCTGGGGTACTTTAAGTTTTTATCCTTCAATGTCGCAAAGTGATGAAGCAAAGATATGTTTATTTCAAAAAAAAAAAAAAAAAAAAAAAGAACAACCTTCCAATCAAAATTTTGACATTCTTTCCCCTCCCCCTTGGGTCTAAAACTAACTAAAATCATCAAAAATAAACCCTGAGATCTCCACTGCCACTTTTTAATTAATATAAATCCTAAGTGTTAAGCTTCTTAGCATAACACTACAACAACATTCTGCATCAATGCAACTCCTTAATCACGGATAAGAACCTTGAATCACCATATTCAATTCTCTAACTTCAGTCAATTCCTTCCCTTTTTTTCTATTGTTAATAGGTAATTTAAGGTGCAGGAGTAGAATTTAAAGGCAGTATTCACCCATACAAAACTTGATGACAATCAGCACCATGATTCAAATTAATCTAAGGAAGCATCAATACCAACACAAGATACAATAAGCATACAGAGAAATGGAAACTCCTAAAAACAAGAATATATATATATATATATATATATATTTATATATATAACCAACATCAGTAGTGAGACGAGGAAGTCCCATTTATACCACTGCTATTGGCTTTATAACTAGGATATACAACAATTAATTAACTCATCTACACTTTTAGGAATATTTATCAGATTCAAAAATAAATTACAAGCATCGAATCCTTCAAAAACATTTTCAAATTGCACAAATGCACTAGCCTAAAATCTGCAGCTTCATCTCCAATTGTCCCCTATTTCTCAAACACACAAGTATCAGACAGGTAAAAAGTAAAAACAGAAACTCAATTATCTCCCACATGCATCACAAACTCCTTCAAAGTACAAACACAAATGCAACAATATCCATCAACCCCAAGACCAGGAAATCAGGATCAATTGATGAGTAGGTATAAGATCGAAGTGTATGTGTGTGTGTCTAAGAGAGAGAGAGAGAGAGACTACTGAAAAACAAGAGAAGGGTTTTGAGTTTTGATTCATTCAAAGTGAAACCAACGAGTTTTTTCTTCCCAATTTAAGCAACTCCCGCATCAAGACTGTATCAAGGCTGTGTCTTGACGGCATCCACAACATATCAGACTGTATCCAAAATTTAAAACATTTTGTAATCTCCAGATACTCTTTGGAGACCGTATTGGATACATCTCCAGCCATGAGAGATAATTCAAATGAAAGGCCACTTTTCTATCTAAAGTCCAACACATGCATATTGGAGGTACTTCAAATCTGTCCTACTTCATTGTTACATCAACACCTACTAGTAATATTAATGCAATTTTGGTTTTTGCCACTGTTAAATTATGGTCAATTAGGATTTCATTGTTTTAAACGTCTGAAAGGAAGCAAAATTTCAGCTACTGCTATTTGTTGGACTAAGAACAAGTGACAACTATATTCTATCACAAATAGCCATGGAACTAAATATTTCTAAGCGGACCAATTAGACTAAAGGGTTTTGGTATGGTCAATGGCAAAAAGCACAATAGAACAGAATGGTTTAGCCATCTGAAATCCCCATTTGATCATTCCTCAAATGTAATTTAGCTAACTTCACCCATTCATATTGAGAAATTTCTTAAACTCAAGGATGGAAACAATTACAACCTTAGTTTCAGATCAAAATTACTAGTTAAAGTTATATACAAATTATGCAATACAAGCTAAAGTTAATTTTCACAATGATGGTGGCAAAACTGAAAGTGATATAATAGCTAAAGTGAATTTTCACATTTACTTACCACCATCGAGTAAAATCAAGCTCTCCATCAAATTAGTTGTGGAACCCACCCAATCAGCACCTTCAATTGCAAGAATGTTCTGATTTTGACTCTCAAGGTCAATTGAAACCAGCCCAAAGGCATTCTTAATCAAAAGTTCACCATTATCAGCAAAGCCAATGAAATGACCATCCCAAAACCAATCCATTTGTACCCTATATTTTTCAGTCCAAGATTCAGCCACACCATACTCCTCCATAACCCATATGTGGCATAAGACACCCTGATGATTATTTCCGTAAGCAAAAACAGCCAGGGATCCCTTGAACAATGCAAGTTCATTGAAACATCCAGGCACACCAAACGATAAATGAGGAGGCGGCATTATCTCATGGAAGCTCTCATCATTGACGTTAAAGGACAGAACGAAATGGTGGCGATTACTGGCTGCTACAGAGTGCAAAGCTCCATTAAAAAATATACAGGGTGGATAAATATAAATATAAATAGGTCCAAAGTCGGGTTCATACCCTCTTAAGGACTCCATCGTTATTACAACCTTTCTCCACGAATCTGTACTCAAACTGTAAATCTCGGCTTTGGCCTCTTCTAAGTAAAAAACAGACATAAGTCTAAGAATCTTGAAGTCATTATTTTGAGAATTATAAGCAAGTCCAAAAGCGGAACTGGCGACCTCGTCAGGAGTGGGAGTAGCTAGAAGCTTCTTAAACATTCTAATACTTGGGTTCCACAGATATATAATGTGACTAAGACCATAGTCAGCCATGCAGAACAAGCCATTACAGCAAGCAACTATTTTGCATTCGTCAAAAAAAGAGGGGATTTCAAACCTAGAAACCTGGGTCAATGTGCGGTCGTTGTTGCAAACAGCCGTACATAAATATTTGGAAGATGATGAACTATTCTTATCCTTTGTAGTATATAGCAAATACCCACTATGAGTTTTTGTGGATTTCAATGATTCGGATTGCTTAAGGTTGAGCTTCAAGTGTTTGGTAATGAAAGTGGGGTCAGTGATGATGGAGTCACATGATTTAGAAACGCACCTGAATCGGGTTAAGGATTTCACTGGGAGATGATCTAGGATGTCTTCCACGACGTCGTCTGGAATACGCTCACGCATTCTTGTTGTAGTGTTCTGAGACATCAGGAAGATTCACGAAGGAACCGAGTTTAAGGTTTTAGGATTTTGGCTGTCTGTTTCCCCTTTTTGAAAACAAGGGTTTATGTTATGTTGTCGACTTGTCATACATAGAGAGGAGAAGAATGAAGATAAAAGGATAATTGAATCTATGGCATTTGATCTGTGGTGTCCTGGGCCTAAGCCTAACCCAAAAGCCCAATAATATATTTTTTGACACAAGATATTAGGATGAGTTTAAGGTTTTAGGATTTTGTCTGCTTTTCTTTTTCACCAGCATTAATCAAAATTCATATGTAGAAAATTATTTTATTAGTTTACTTAAAATATATAATAAAAATAAATGAATATTTTATTTTTAAGTTACATAATAAATGCATGTTATGTAAGACTAAGGTATCATAAAATGCATATATATATATATATATAATAACTTAATATTAATTTTTAGAAGTAGTATCTCATACAGATTAGTATTTCAATTGTGGGTTTTGGTAGTTGGAAGTTAGCGCATAGCAATTAATAATTAGAAAATTACTTTGAAATTTTTTTAAACCAATCCCTTAAAAAAGTTTTAGTAGAGTTTAAATAAATTAATAAATTATCTCTCTATTCAATTTTTTTTTTTTAAATCATGTTAATAAAAAGTTACTGATAAAACTATATTAATAAACATTTCTTAGGTTTATCTATTTAGCTTTGTTGCCAAATTTATATAAATTCTTTTATTTCTTATTATTTCTTTTTTCCCAAAGAATATAACACAAGCAAAAACCTATAAACGAAAATTTACATTCAATATAAAGAATATAATCAAACTTATTCATGATTTAAAATTAGGGATGGCAATTTTGCCTCACCCCGTTTCGCCCCATGCGGATTTTCCCCGCCTCGCAAAGGTGGTGGGGTGGGGATGGGGCCAGATATTTTCCCCACACCACAGGGTGGGGCGAGGTTGGATTTAGACTTTTTAGACCCAACCCGCCTCGCTCCGCCCCATCCCCACCCCGCATCGCATTGATTAGGGTTAAATTGTAAATTTTTCATACTGTAAAACCCTAGTATTTAAACAAACATATTATCAGCTTATTTTATTCTACCTAACAAGACTTTCTACCTCTTTTTTTTTCTTTAGCAAGGTTGGAAATAAGATACCAATTTTAACATTTTCTTTTATCTTTATTATAAACAAATTTATATACTATTGAATTATTGATTTTGTATTATGAGATTTTTGATTTTGTTGCGATATTGTCTTGTTAAAAACTTTAATAATATTATTCAATTTTTGCTAAAAATTATTTTATTTGATGGGATAAATTTATTTGTAATGTCAAGTATATTTTTATTAATGAAATAGATTTTATTAAAAACAATTGTAATAGTTGTGGGCAAATTAATAAAAAGTAGAGTATTACGGAGTGGGACAGGACTCCACAGGGCCTCAAGGGGCGGGATGGGGCAAGAAAAATTTCCCCGTCATGCAAAGTGGGGATGAAGACTCCATCCTTTAGACCCACCCCGCCCCATTGCCATCCCTATTTAAAATTAAGAAATTAACACAAATTATAAATTAAGATATAAATTTAAAAAAAGAACAAAGAATAAACTTGCTTGTTTCCTCTATCACTTTAAGGGATGAAAGTATGAGTATGTAACTAAAACTTGAATCAATTATTGCAGAAGAGAATAAATGGGTACAAAAGTTTAATATTATGAATTGGGTTAAAACATGTGTGAGAAGTTTTTATTAATATTTTTGAAGTTAAAGAAAAATAGCTTAAACAAAATGAAAAAATAATAATGAAGAAAGAATGCATACTTATCATGGGATTTAGGCATTCAATTATTAGAATAAACTTCACTTCAAAAAGGATATATATATATATATATATATATATATATATATGTAAGGACTCGATTTGTACCGACCCAAAATGATACTGGGTTCGCACGTGAACAGGCCCAAACAATATAATTTGTAGAGCGTGGGTATTAAGAACTAGATTAACTTTTGTGGAATAAAAAGTTTCACCCTCATGTATATTAAAGGCCCAAAACTGGCACAACAATCGGTTTTTCTCTTGTAATCGATACAGTTCTTTTGCTTTTCACGTTCTTCTTCTTCAGTCTTTCCTTTTCTTTTCTCTTTTATGTTCCAATCCCCCTTTTTTGCATGTTCTTCTTTTAGTTTATATACCACCCTCTGTGTTCCATCCTCACCACACACGTGTAGGTTGGGTTCGGGGGATTTCTTTCTGTCCCATCTAGCACCTCCTGGAACTTCCTATGGGCAGCTGTAAAGCTGCCTCCTTACTGTTCAGGTATCACCTCCACATTAATGCGGTCAGAGAGTTGGTTGAGAGGTAATTAATGTGAAGGCAGCTGTAGTTATAGATATTTATTTGTTTTTTCTTTCTTACCCTTGGTCTGTTATCCCATCTTCAGTGGTGACATAATTCCGAGGTCCGATTGTAACAAGACC
Source organism: Quercus robur (assembly GCF_932294415.1). NCBI lineage: Eukaryota > Viridiplantae > Streptophyta > Magnoliopsida > Fagales > Fagaceae > Quercus > Quercus robur. Next base: position 54,304,792 of record NC_065544.1, on the reverse strand, counting down.
GCGTCCTGATCGTCCTCGGATGCATACTGCCGAGGAGTATGGCGTTCTCGGACGAATACGGAACTCTACTTTCATGATATTAACTACCACCCCCCCCTTCGGTAATTACCCTTATGACCTAACTTGGCCTCCTCAGACGAATATGCATCCTCGAATGGGCCACAGGCCCAACGATCCTGACCTTAATGGGCCTGTTGATTGACTGGCCCCCACAATATATATATGTAGAGTTTCATTTGATATAGAATTTAAATCCTGTTGGAATTAAGATTTCTAATCAATTTGTTTGTTGCTATCTCATAAATCTCATAAAAAGAGAGAAAAAAAAAAAGGTCATATGAAGAGAAAGAAAAAGGAAAACATTTTTTTTTTTTTAGAAGAACAAACATTTATTATATATAGAATAGATACTTTTTTTTTTTTTTTTTTTTTGAGAATAAAGGGAAGATGTTTACTTTAAACTCAAATACTTATTACCTTATTTACATTTTTTTTTTTTACTTTATCCAAAAACATTTTTGGTAAATCGATATAAACAATAATTACCTAAAAAGAAAAGTCACGTGTGAAGAGGAAGATTTTGCTGTTGAATATGTAGCTTTTTTTTTTTTTTTGGGTATTTTTTTTTTATAGGAAGTAATATAATTTAAATTTAAAAAAAGGAATAGATGAAGATTGTTGTTGTTTTTTTTTTTTTTTTTTAAATAAAAAAAAGGGATTAGATGAAGAGTTTGAATTGTAATAAAATTAAAATTTTTATCAACTTATAAATTATAATAATAAAAGAATTAAATGAAGAGTTTGGATTGTAATTAAATTAAGATTTTTATCAGTTTAGAAATTATAGGAGAAGAAGATATGTACAAAAAAATTATAGTATTTATTTTTAAAAAGTTAAATTTATTTTCTGCAATTTAGTGCAACCACTTGGTATAACCACGACTTCTAATCCCAATTTTTATTATATAGTATATGATTCCTCCCCATGTGTATATCCTCCAAGTAAAAGTGCTTTTATTATTATTTTTTATTTTTTAATTCATGGGATTAGCTATTATACTTCTAGGTACACAACTACACATTTTAATATTTTATGCTTTGGATTTTTTTTTCTTTCTATCCTATTATTTTAGGTTTTGTTGATAATATTTAGATAGTCACAATTGTAGGTTGTAGTTGTATGGCACCAACCAACTAAATTTACTTTTCAAAGAAAAAAACCAACTAAATTTAATCTCTTTTTAAAATTTTACGTTTTGTTGAATGTAGGTAGCATGTTTTGTTAAAACACTTATTTTTAATGTAAGTTGCATGTTTTCTTAAAACTGCTTTTTTTATAATACACTACAGGTACAAATAAGGATTAGATGGAGAATTTGGATTATAATACACCACACTTAAAAAATAAGGATTAAATGGATTAGATGAAGAATTTAGATTGCAATCAAATTAATATTTTTATCAACTTAGAAATTATAGCAAATGAAATGGATTAGATGAAGAATTTAGATTGTAAACAAATTAAGTTTTTTATCAACTTAGAAATTATAGGAGAAAAAAATTATATACATATTTTTAAAATCTAAAAATCTAAAAAAATTTCCTCTATTTGGTGAAGTCACTTGGCATAAACACAGCTTTTAAACCCAACTTTTATTATATAGTGCATGATTTAGAGGAGAAGAATGAAGATAAGGATGAGTGAACCATTTGGGCCTAAGCCTAACAAACCTAAAGCGCAATAATATTTTATTGACACAAGTATTGTAAAAATTGATGCAAGTGGCCCAAGAAAAACAAGTTGTTTCCTTGTTTTATGTGGGTTAAGCGTATGTTTGGTTGGGGTGGAATAGGATGGATGGAAAATAATGGAGAAAAAATAGGAGAGAAAATGAGTTTGTGTGTTGTTTGGTTGAAAGGAGGGGGGGGGGAGATAATTTTTAGGTGGGGCCCAGGCATTTTTCACCAGAACTCACAAAAGTTGTCTCTCTGAAATGAAGTGAAGAGGTGTGAAAATGTCTATTGAGAAAGAAAGACAAAAGTAACCCTGCTTTTTTGCTCTCACCTACCCCACCCGATTCCCACTTTCCCAACTCTCATCATCAATCTTCAAACTTCTAACTCTTCACAACTCAATAGTAATAATCTCAACTTCTAGCAGCAAAAACTCCATCAAAATTTACAAAGGCTTAAAGATTTTGCTTGCATAATTATCCCTCACATTTTTGCTTGGTAATTATTCAGAAACTTATTCATAGATGAGCTAAGAATATATTTCACCTCTATGAATTCCATTTGATGAGCTAAGAATATATTTCTCTTTAATAATTCTCAACATTAGGTAACGTCATTAGAAAATTGGAGCTAGACTATGAATCATGCCACAAAGTGACTTCCATTTGAGTCATGGAAGTTGTAGCCATTTACTTTTAAATCTACATAGTTCCTTTTTTTTTTAAAAAAAAAAAAAAAACTTAAACTCATACAAACATGTTCAATTTTGTGCATCAGAAAACACAAGAATTTTAGTTACCACTAGCCACTCAAAGGCTCTTTTGTTTTTCTTCTTCGTCAATTTTTTTCCTTTCATTCCCATATAGGATTTATGTAGTTGTCCATTCAAGTCCCATAACTAATTGGGGATATCAAAAAGTAAAAGAAAAGTGAATTTCTCAAATTAAAAATCAAATTTGTTGAATATGCATATATTAGGGTAGCATTATATGAACTCATTGAAGTTGATGCAACTGAATTTGTGTAGTAGGAGCAATTGAGAATTCTATAAGATCAGATAGATGCAAGAAACACCATGATCTGTATTAATTTTAAATGAGTTTGACATGCCACTAGAGCCATCAGATACTGTTTTAGTCAATGATAATATATGTGGCAGGACCATGGTCCAAGTGAACATCAATGCAAGCAGTTAAAAAGCATGCAATGAGCTGAACCTATTCCATAAGCACTTCAATACTTAGATTTAGATCATTAAATTAAGGAGCAATATCGGTATTTCTCAAAGTTCAATGGCTTCTAATTTCAAATTAGAAGATTAGGGATTTAGGTTGATTTTAACCAAAAGTTCAAGATGTTTTTTGCAGTGTTCTCTTCATTTTTTATAGCTTGTACTTAAATGTGTGACCTTCTTACTAGCTTCCTTCTCCACTATTTTATTTTTTATTTTCAAAAAAAAAATTATTATTATTTGAAATTAATATTCTTCTCCATCATTTTGCATTCCATTGACGTCTCATCTCCTTCAATGTAGCATTCAATTATAGGAGAGAAATCAACCCACCCATTTTGAATCAATAGGATTACTGAAATAATTTTGAAGGTGGATGGATCAATCATGATGACATCAAATTGAGAACTCAAGTATGTGCTATGCCATATTATACCTAATTGATCACATATGTTTTTGGCGGGTTTGTACATACAACAATATTGACCAATTGGTAAGCTAAGCCAAACAAGATAGAAGATATGTTTGATCATACCTATAACTAGGGGTGTCCAGGAGACCCAGTGACCCGCTCAACCCGGCCAACCCGCCCGAGTCCGACCCGCCACCACTCGATCCGACGACTCCGGCGGTCAAACGCGGGTTCCGAACTGTCAAACCCGACCCCCGGCGGGTCGGTTGGCGGTTTTGCATTTCAAAACCCATGAAACTCGACCCAAACCGATACCTTTAACATTTCCGGCGAAATATTACGCAACCCAAACCAATCTCCGATACCTTTAAACGTTTCTGGCGAAATATTAAGCAACCCAGACCAAATCTCCAATACCTTTAATGTTTCCGGCGAAATATTCAGCATACCAGATCAAATACGGCAAGACCTCGCCGTTATCCGACGAAATCTAGGCCAGATCTCGACGGATCCGGCCAGATTTTGGCCAGATCTCGCCGGATCGGCCAAATTTCGGCCTCGACGATGAAACTCGAAACCGACCCGATACAACCCGAAACCGACAAGACCCGAACCGAAAAATCCGGCCAGTCTTTCGAGTCGGTTTCGGGTCATATTTTAATCCACCTGACTAAGTCGGGTCGGTTCCGGGTTGGGCACAAACCCGACCCGTGGACACCCCTACCTATAACACCCCAAACCCATACCAAGGATTTTGATGTACGACCTATCTTATAAATAATCAACATTTGCTATAATGGAACAAAACATAATTAAATATCCACAAATAAGAATCAAACCATCAAGTCTTTCTTATAAAATCCATCAAACTAAAACTTTATCAATAAAGTCTTCAATTACAATCCCAAATAGTTTCAAGAATACTAAACTCACTATCTTAAGAAAAATATACTAAAACAGTCCATAAACTAACATAGCTCCAAAAGAAATCTTCAATCTATGGCTCTAATGATATACCACCAAAATATATTCCACTGCTCTAATCTGAAAGGGTGGAGAAAGAGGGGGGGAAGGGGTGAGCTAGAAGCTCAATAAGAGACTACATAACATGAGGATGTCTTTCAAAACAAAATAATAGTATCATTGATAAAATATATGCTTTACAAAACATTTACAAATAATTTTAACAGTAATATAATATACTTTGCAAAACTGTCAAAAATAAAACATTTAACTATAACGTTGTAATCATTAAATAAAATAATAACCACTTTAATTGGCCTAAATACACCAAATAGGTAGAAACAATATATTATAGTAATAAACAATTTTTCCACTTATAAAGGTCAATAACAATAAAACAATAGTTTGATATCGAAAACATTAAACCTTAGCCAGACAAAGACATAAACTGCTAAACACTCGGTGGACGATTCCCATGGAGAACAATAACACTAACCTCAAAGAGGTAACACTGGCTCCAAAGAGCAAATGAAAACACTGGCTCCGAAGAGCAAACAATAACACTACACCACACTACAATAACACTACATTGGCCGAAGACCAACACTTAACCCTGTGTTGGCAAAGGTTGCAGATTGTCTAGCTGACCGTTTGAAAACATTCTTACTTTATTACAATATTGTCAATACCAATCATATATCATATGACAAATACTTTCTCAAAAATATAGTTTTGAGTCATTCTTAGCATATATAGTTTCAAAATAATATACAAGAAATAATAAAATTAGGGTATATATAAATATATTTTTACCAAAAATATATATAAATATACACATCTTAAGAGACATCATGTTTTGAAGTCCACTTATCTCAAAATCACCAAAACACATTAGACCTCAACTATCCAAGCCGATGTCACTTGAACCTAATACATAAATAGATGATTTATTAAGTACTAAGCTTTCCACTACTAATTAAAAATCCTCTTACTAAAATAAAATAAATAACCAGCCACCAAAAGCTCTTGCATTAGCTATAGAGATGATTTTGCTTTGTTAAGTCATACTTACTCTATTTACATAATCCATTCACTTTTGCAATTATGTATATATAAATATATTTTTACCAAAAATATATATAAATATACACGTCTTGAGAGACGTCATGTTCTGAAGTCTATTTATCTCAAATCACCAAAACAAATTAGACCTCAACTATCCAAGCCGATGTCACTCAAACCTAATACATAAATAGATGATTTATTAAGTGCCAAGCTTTCCACTACTAATTAAAAATCCTCTTACTAAAATAAAATAAATAAACTAGCCACCAAAAGCTTGCATTAGCTATAGTGATTTTGCTTTGTTAAGTCATACTTACTCTATTTACATAATCCATTCATGCTATCCCTCTTCCAAAATCATATATGGACCTTTATACATCATACGTACATGTCAGATCCTAACAATGTTTCTTAACCAAAGGCCTATCATTAGTATTTAATACTTTACCATCAGATCCAAAATAATCCACAAGCATCAGTATTTACTTGCATCTCATGATAGTCTATTTAAATTGGATATAGGGAATTCGATCTCAATTGGGGTATTGATATCATGTAATCCTATGACTCACCATGCTATGTACATCAATTATGACTCTTTACTCTCTACATATATATAGATGCCTATCATGCCACTTAATTAAGCCATAACACAGAAACTTCAAGAAGTCCTATACCATCATCTTAGAGATATCCTGCAGCATGTAAATATTGTAATATCGACTCTACTGTTTGGAGATAAACAACATGTATCTTTAACCTATGATATCACACACACAATCTATAGTTAGCTCCTTAGAAGTTACCTTGACGTCATCTTTGTCAAGTTTGGCAATGATCCTTTTTGCTGTAGCATTTAGCATACAGTGTCTCTCCCTACCTTTCACGTGTAAGACTTAAAAGACCCAGTATATATACCTCTAAAATAACACTCCAATTCAATCTAGGAAGATCAACCTCACTCCAATTAGTACTCTTAAATGACACTCCTACTTGGGCTAGAGATTAAGACCCACTATAACTTAAATAAGCTTCCAAGACTCTAATTCCCAATTAAACTCAAATTAAGGTTGTTTAGATAGGTTAGAACTCTAAAAGGATTCCAATAACACTTAAACTCCTAATCTAAATAGGTTTTAATCTCTTATCCTTCTCCTTAACTGATAAGGAGACTACTCCTAATCCAAATAGGTTTTAATCTCTTATCTAAGGAGATTAAAAGTTAAATATGAATAATCCACAAAAATAACTCACGTTATATTTTCTTTTATTTATTTTCTTTGTAGATATCATAATATAAAATAATATCACCTTAAAAATAAATTAAATAATTCATCAACTACACTCTAGAAGTAACTAAATTAAATTTAAGTGAGACGGGTATTACCCAAGTTGTGAAAGTGATCTACTAATATTACCAGCTTGCTTTAAACGCAGCCCTGCTGCACCAGTTAACTTTTGTTGCTCTGAACCAGCTAGATCAACAAGATTTAGTCTGCTTGTGCTTAAACCATCTGCCTTGCTCCTCTGTGGCATAGAAACAACAAAGAAACAGAGGTATTTACAGTTTGTTTGGTTTGTTAAAGCATCCAATCCAAAATACACATAAGTAAGATAGTGGGTACAAAATATATGCTAATTAGGGTGATGTAACACACCCCCTTCCTGGCAGGCCTGCCTAACAACCGAGGCCGAATTATAAGTCTTCCACAGATAGACAAAAAGACACCTCTAATAGAGATTTCACATAATTTGAACCAAAGACATCTAACTAGGCTCTGATTCCATTTTAACAAACAACTAACCAAAAAGACAAAAGGTGTTTGAAAGTAGGCCAACCAAGTTTTTCAAGTCAAACAGGAAAGAGTATCCATGTACCAAAAATGGATGACTGAAGGCTTTTCCTTAATTTCACTCTCTGAAGCTGCGTGGCACAAAGCACATTCCCAGCTCAATAGCACCAAACAGTGTTTGGAAGAATTTTGTTATACATTCTGACATTCTAAGTAACAAGTTCATTATCAAATGCTGAACTAAAAAACTTCACAAAATGCCTGCTTACTAGGCTAGAAAAGCCCCGTGTTTTCATATTTTATAAATCTACATTTTAAGCCCTCTAACAGAAAAAAAAAACTGACTCATACACCAAAAAATAGCAAATAGCAATTAATGACCCAATCATCTATAATTCTCAAAAATGGATAACATTTAACTTGCATTGGGATTCAACACAAGTAAAAATAGCATGTGAGCGGGAACTCTAACCATTAATGCTAACATTAATACAATCTTTGAGAATAATTGGAACATTTTATGAAAAGTAGGAGCTGTTAGCTTCAAATACTCTTTCTAAATAACAACGCTTTGTTTAATTAATCTCGCAAATGGCAAACCTTATGCATAAACCTCATAGAAGAGTAATGAATCCAGATGTGAGACATGATGTTAGCCTGACCTTATTTTTATGTTTTAATCTATTCTATTAAATATAGCTTACAGCTTAAGATGCTTGAGCCCTACACCTGGACATTCAGGCACTTAAAAGCTTGGGGCCTGGGGCACTTTAAGATTTTATCCTTCAATGTCTCAAAGTGATGAAGCAAATATATGTTTTTCAAAAAAAAAATCAACCTTCCAATCAAAATTTTGACATTCTTTCCCCTCCCCCTTGGGTCTAAAACTAACTTAATATCATCAAAAATAAACCCTGAGATCTGCACTACCCCTTTTTAATTAATATTAATCTTAAGTATTAAGTTTCTTAACATAAAATTACAGCAATATTCTGCATCAATACAACTTCTTAATCGGGGATAAGAACCTTGAATCACCATATTCAATTCTCTAACTTCAGTCAATTCCTTCCCTTTATTTTATTTTTTTTATTGTTAATAGGTAATTTAGGGTGCAGGAGTAGAATTTAAAGGCAACAATCACCAATACCAAACTTGATGACAATCAGCACCATGATTCAAATTAATCTAAGGAAGCATCAATAACAACACAAGATAAAATAAGCATATGGACAAATGGCAACTCCTAAAAACAATATTCATCAACCCCCATGACTAGGAAATCATGATCAATTGATGAGTAGGTATAAGATCAAAGTGTATGTGTGTGTGTCTGAGAGAGAGAGAGAGACAGAGAGACAGAGAGACAGAGAGAGAGAGAGAGAGTCTACTGAAAAACAAGAGAAGGGTTTTGACTCATTCAAAGTGAAACCAACTAGTTTTTTTTTCCCAATTTTAGCAACTCCCGCATCAAGATCGTATCAAGGCTGTGTCTTTGATCGCATCCACAAAATATCAGACTATATCAAAATTTAAAACATTTTTTAATTTCCAGATAATCTTTGGAGACCGTATTGGATACATCTCCAGCCATGAGAGATACTTCAAATGAGAGGCCAATTTTCTATCTAAAGTCCAACACATGCATATTGGAGGTACTTCAAATTTGTCCTACTTCATTGTTACATCAACACCTACTAGTAATATTAATGCAATTTTGGTTTTTGCTACTGTTAACTTATGGTCAATTAGGATTCCATTGTTTTAAACGTCTGAAAGGAAGCAAAATTTCAGCTACTGCTAGTTGTTGGACTTGAGAACAAGTGACAACTATATTCTATCACAAATAGCCATGGAACTAAATATTGCTAAGCGGGCCACTTAGACTGAAGGGTTTTGGTATGGTCAATGGCAAAAGCACAATAGAACAGAATGGCTTAGCCATCCGAAATCCCCATTTGATCATTCCTCAAATGTAATTTAGCTAACTTCACCCATTCATATTGAGAAATTTCTTAAACTCAAGGAAGGAAACAATTACAACCTTAATTTCAGGATCAAATGTTCTAGCTAATTAGCTAAAGTTATATACAAACTAAGCAATACTAGTTAAAGTTAATTTTCACAATGACGGTGGCAAAACTGAGAGTGATAGAATAGCCAAAGTGAATTTTCACATTTACTTACCACCATCGAGTAAAATCAAGCTCTCCATTGAATTAGCTGTGCAACCCACCCAATCAGCATCTTCAATTGCAAGAATGTTTTGATTTCGACTCTCAGGGTCAATTGAAACCAGCCCAGTGGTAGTCTTAATCAGAAGTTCACCATTATCAGTGCAGCCATAGAAATGACTATTCAAAATCATTGGTACCATATATATTTTTTAATCCAGGACTCGGCCACACCATACTCCTCCATAACCCATATGTGACATAAGACACCCCAATGATCATCAGTGTAAATGAAAACAGCCAGGGATCCCTTGAACACTACAAGTTCAGCAAAATTTACAGGCACTCATCCTTTGTAGTGTATAGAAAATACCCACTGTGAGTGTTTGTGGACATTAATGACTCGGATTGGTTAAGGTTGCACTTCAAGTGTTTGGTAACGAATGTGGGTCAGTGATGATGGAGTCACAAGATTTAGAAACGCACCTAAATCGGGTTAAGGATTTCACTGGTAGATGACCCAGTTTAAGGTTTTAGGATTTTGTCTGTCTGTTTCCCCTTTTTGCAAACAGGGGTTTATGTTATGTTGTCACCTGTCAACTTGACGTACATAAGGAGGAGAAGATTGAAGATATAAGATAATTTTTTTTTTAATTTTTAATTATTTAATTATTTTATATTTAGAGTAACAAGATATGGATAATTGAATATATGGCATTTGATCATTGGTGTCAAGGCCTAAGCCTAACCCAAAAGCTCAATAATATATTTTTTGACACAAGCATTGTAAAAATTGATATAAGTGGCCCAAGAAAAACAAGTTGTTTCCTTGTTTTACGTGGATTGAGTAGACATTGCAAAACAAACGGGTCGAGTCAGGTTTGGATTGGATCAATCGGATTTAGGTCAAATGAGTCACGGGTCATTTTAAGTGGGTTAAAAACAGGTTCGGGTCAATTGGGTTACGTGTTGGGTCAGGTTGGGTTGACCCGTATTTTCACATGAATTTTATTTTTTATTTTTTTTTTCTTTATAAAGAAAACAATATGTATTTGCTATTTTGAAAGTTATGTAAGAAATTACTTAATGTAAAATGCATTATTTTGAATTCACTACTTATATCAAGAATGAACTCAGTTAAACTTATTAATACTTATTCAATAATTTTAAAATTATACAAATCCTAACATTGCTATTTAAAACAAAATAACACAAAGATAAGTAAAACAAATACACAAGTTTTATTTCTACACCATATCAACATTCCAAAATATAAATAAAATTATATATTGGATAACTCAGTTGATAAAGAGTAAAAATATATAAGAAATTTACAATCTTGAAAATTAATTTTATAATCTTTTATCAATTGTGGTTGGCACTCTATCTCAATTTGAGATATACATTAAAGTTTGATTGCTTACTTATTTATACATGGTCTCTTTTATGAATATCATATCATTGTTAAGCAACATACATTCTAGGAAATATCATAATTTATTTTGAAAAACCGTTTATTTTGGACATAAGTTGTTAAAAAAATAGGTCTAAGCATTCATAATTTATGCTAATTTGATACTTTGGCTTCATTATTTTCACACTTGTGGATGTTTCTCACATATGTCTACAATTTTAAATCCATGTTTTTAACTCTAGTGTAACCAGATTATTTTAGCATCTACTTTGCTATTTGATATCTAAAAATCTTTACTCATTATAGAATGCTCAATCATTTATCATTTAATTAATTTGCATGCAGTTATGTAAATGTACCAATTGTTTCCTTAAAGCTCATAATAAACAACTAAACCAATATTGTCTTAATTTTACTAATTTTTTTACCAAAAAAAAAAAAGTTCTAAAAAAAATTGTTCAGGTTTGGGTAGGGTTGCGGGTCGGGTTGTGTTGTGTTGACTTGCAAAAAACATGGGTTGGGTCACGGGTCAACCCCATTTTTGCTTTGGATCAAAAAAATTGGGTTCAAGTCGGGTATTTTTTAGATCGGGTCGGGTCAGAAAATTCTGACCTATTTTGCCATGTCTAAGATTGAGGGTATGTATGGTTGGAAGTGGAATAGGGCGAATAGAAAATAATGGGGAAAAAAAAGGGTTTGTGTGTTGTTTGGTTAGGAGGGGGGAAAATTTTTAGATGGGGCCTGATCATTTTTCACACGGGCCCACACAAAACTTGTCTCTTCGAAATGGAGAGAAAAGAGGCGTAAAAACGCTTGCTGGGAGAGAAAGACAAAAATGACCCTATTTTTTTGCTCTCACCTACTCCACTTAATTCCCACTTTCCCAACTCCCATCATCAATCTTCAAACTTCAGCCTCTTCACGGCTCAATGATAATAATCTCAACTTCTAGCAGTAGAAACTCCATTAAAACTTAAAAAGGTTCATAGATTGTTTTTGCAAAATTATCCCTCACATTTTTGCTTGGTAATTATACAGCAATTTATTCATAGATAAGCTAAGAATACATTTCACCTTAATAACTTCCGTTTGATGAGCTAAGAATATATTTCTCCTTAATAATTCTCGACATTATGTAATGTCATTGGACAATTGATGCTAAATTATGAATCATGCCACTAAGTGACTTCCATTTGAGTCATGAGAGTTGTAGCCATTTGCTATAACACTACGTAGTTTATTTTGTTAATTCATTTATTTAAAATCATATCTACAGAATCAATTTTGTGCATTGGAAAATACAAAAGAATTTAGTTACCATTGGCCCCTCAAAAGACTCTTTTGTTTTTCTTTGTCAATTTTTTCCTTTCATTCCAATTTAGGATTTATGCAGTTGTCTATTCAAGTCCCATAATTAATTCGGAATCGGGATATCAAAAAGAAAAGAAAAGTGAATTTCTCCAATTAAAGAGCAAATGGGGTGAATATGCATATATTAGGGAAGCATGATAATTTATATGAACTCATTGAAGTTGGTGCAATTGAATTTGAGTAGTAGGGCCCCATAGAGAGAAGCCATAAAATTTTGGGGAAAATTTTGATATATTAAAAAAAAAAAAAACACCTAGTTTTACATTTTTTTTTTCTCTAATTTTAAGAAGTCTCAAAAAATTGAGTAATACTAGAGATAATACAACTTTAAATACATGAGTCTTACAAATATGTGTCACTAATCATAAGAAATAATTCAGATATGAAAATGCTAAAAATACTATAAATTTTATTTCAAAACATTATAAATTGATTTGCTAATTAATATGATTTGCTAATTAATATCTACAGAATCAATTTTGTGCATTGGAAAATACAAAAGAATTTAGTCACCATTGGCCCCTCAAAAGACTCTTTTGTTTTTCTTTGTCAATTTTTTCCTTTCATTCCAATTTAGGATTTATGCAGTTGTCTATTCAAGTCCCATAATTAATTCGGAATCGGGATATCAAAAAGAAAAGAAAAGTGAATTTCTCCAATTAAAGAGCAAATGGGGTGAATATGCATATATTAGGGAAGCATGATAATTTATATGAACTCATTGAAGTTGGTGCAATTGAATTTGAGTAGTAGGGCCCCATAGAGAGAAGCCATAAAATTTTGGGGAAAATTTTGATATATTAAAAAAAAAAAAAACACCTAGTTTTACATTTTTTTTTCTCTCTAATTTTAAGAAGTCTCAAAAAATTGAGTAATACTAGAGATAATACAACTTTAAATACATGAGTCTTACAAATATGTGTCACTAATCATAAGAAATAATTCAGATATGAAAATGCTAAAAATACTATAAATTTTATTTCAAAACATTATAAATTGATTTGCTAATTAATATGATTAGCAAAAGTCAACAACTATTAAATTTATTTTTAAATTACTCTTTGTGATTGGTGATACAAGCCTCATGTAATAAAATTTATATCCCTAATATCATCTATTCAAATATTTGTTTATTATCTTCTTGAAATGTTACTAATCACATTCATTGTTACAACGTTTGTAAGTTTTGTAGTAAAATTTGTTACAACTTTAGCATTTTTCAAAAGAAAAAAGCATATTACAAAAAAAAAAAAAAATTGTTATAAAAAAATTATAGTATTAAATATTAGTTAAATATTATTTAAGTAATAACAAAAATGCATCATTTAAATATATCGTCTTATGCCTCCAAGTTTGTTGGGCCGCCACAGCAATTGAGAATTCTATAAGATCATATACATGCAAGAAAATGCAAAAAAAAAACCCATGATCTATATGAATCTTAAATGAGTTTGACATGCCATAGAAGCCATATGAAATTGTTTTAGTCAATGATAATAGTTTCATCTAGACACCGCATGTAGGTAATGGGTATTGTAGAATAAAAACTAAAATATATCGAGTTAGAAAATTAAGAGAGAAAATATTGAGTTAGTAAATAAAGGCTTTTATTTGTGGCAGGACCATGGTCCAGGTGAACATCAATGCAAGCAGTTAAAAAGACTGCAATGAGCTGAATAAGCACTTCAATACTTAGATTTAGATCCTTAAATTAAGGATCAATTTGAGTATTTCACAAAGTTCACTGGCTTCTAATTTCAAATTAGAAGATTAGGGGTTTAGGTTGATTTTGACCAAAAGTTCAGGATGTTTTTTTGCAGTATTCTCTTCATTTTTTTTATAGGTTTACCTTCTTACTAGCTTCCTTCTCCACTGTATTATTTTTTATTTTCAACCAAAAAAAAATTTATTATTTGAAATTAATATTCTCCCTTCTCTATTATTTTGCATTCCATTGACATCTCATCTCCTTCAATGTAGCATTCAATAATAGGAAGGAAATCAACTCACCCATTCTGAATCAATAGGATCACTGAAACAATTTTGAAGGTGGATGGATCAATCATGATGACATCAAATTGAGAACTCAAATATGTGCTATGCCATATTATACCTAATTCATCATATATGTTTTTGGCGGGTCTGTACAGACAACAATATTGACCAATTGGTAAACTAAACCAAACAAGATGGAAGATATGTTTGATCATACCCAAGCTGTGAAAGTGATCTACTAATATTACCAGCTTGCTTTAAACACTAGTTAAATTTTGTTGCTCTGAACCAGCTAGATCAACAAGATTTATTCTGCTTGTTTTGGAGATGCTTAAAACCATCTGCCTTGCTCTACTCTGTGGCATGGAAACAATAAAGAAATGAGGTATTTATAGTGTGTTTGGTTTTTTAAAGAATCCAATCCAAAATAAACTTAAGTAAGGAAGTGGGTACAAAATATATGTTAATTAGGGTAAGGCGTAACACACCCCCTTCCAGGAAGGACTACCTAACAACCGAGACTGAATTATGAGTCTTCCACAGATAGACCAAAAGACACCCCTTATAGAGATTTCACATAATTTGAATCAAAGACATCTAACTAGGCTCTGATTCCATTTTAACAAAAAACTAACCAAAAAGACAAATGCTGTTTGAAAGTAGGCCAACAAAGTTTTTCAGGTCAGACAGGAAAGAGTATCCATGTACCAAAAATGGATGACCATAATGCTTTTCCTTAGTTTCACTCTTTGAAACTGCATGGCACAAATCACATTCCCAGGTTAGTAGTACCAAACAGTGTTTGGAAGAATTTTGTTATACATTCTGACATTCTAAGTAACAAGTTCATTATCAAATGTTGAAGTCAATAACTACATGAAATGCCTACTTACTAGGCTAGAATAGCCCTGTGTTTTCATATTTTATAAATCTACATTTTAAGCCCCGTAATAGAACAAAAATTAACTCATACACCAAAAAAATAGCAAATAGCAATTAATGACCCAATCATCTATAATTCTCAAACATGGATAGTATTTAACTAGCATTGGGATTCAAACACAAGTAAAAGAGCATGTGAGCGGGAACTCTAACCATTAATACTAACATTAATACAAGCTTGGGGAAGAAAATTTTTAGGTAGGGCCCATGCATTTTTCACCCGGGCCTACACAAAACTTGTCTTCCCGAAATGGAGAGAAAAGAGGTGTGAAAACGCTTGTTGGGAGAGAAAGACAAAAGTGACCCTACTTTTTTGCTCTCACCTACCCCACCTAATTTCCTCTTTCCCAACTCTCGCCATCAATCTTCATACTTCAGCCTTTTCACAAGCCTCTTCACAGGTCAACAATAATAATATCAACTTCTGGCAGTAGAAATTCCATTAAAATTTAAAAAGGTTTAGAGATTGTGCTTGCAGAATTATGCCTCACATTTTTTTATTGGTAATTATTTAGCAAGCTAAGAATATATTTCACCTCAATAACTTCCATTTGATAAGCTAAGAATATATTTCTCCTTAATAATTCTCGACACTATGTAATGTCATTGGACAATTGATGCTAAATTGTGAATCATGCCACTAAGTGACTTCTATTTGAGTCATGAGAGTTGTAGCCATTTGCTGTAACACTACGTAGTTTATTTTGTTAATTCGTTTATTTAAAATCATACCTACAGGTTCAATTTTGTGCATTGGAACATACAAAAGAATTTATTTATCTATTCAAGTCCCATAACTAATTCGGAATCGGGATATCAAAAACAAAAGAAAAGTGAATTTCTCCAATTACAAAGCAAATGTGGGGAATATGCATATATTAGGGTAGCATTAGAACTTATATGAACTCATTGAAGTTGGTGCAACTAAATTTGTGTAGTATGAGCACAGGGCCGGCCCTAGTCCTAGGCCACTTAGGCCATCGTCTAGGGGCCCCTACTAGAGAAAGGCCATCAAATTTTGGGGCAAAATTTGATATATTTAAATAAATTAAAAAAAACTAGTTTTACATTTTTTTTCTTTAATTTTAAGAAGTTTCAAAGAATTGAGTAATGCTAAAGATAATACAACTTTAAATACATCAATCTTACAAATATGTGTCACTAATCACAAGAAATAATTCAGATAAAAAAAATGCTAGAAATACTATAAATTTTACTTTAAAACTTTTATAAAATGATATGACAATTAATATAATTTGTGAAAGTCAACAACCTATTAAATGCATTTTTGAATTACTTTTTGTGATTGGTGATACAAGCCTCATGGAATAAAATTTATAATATCCCTAACATCATTCATTCAAATACTTGTTTATTATCTTCTTGAAATGTTACTAATTACATTCATTGCTACATCATTTGTAAGTTTTGTAGTAAAATTTGTAACAACTTTATCATTTTTTCAATAGAAAAAAGCATATTACAAAATAAATAAATAAAATGGATTTTTGTTATAAAAAAATTATAATATTAAATACTAGTTAAATATTTTTTAAGTAATAACAAAAAGGCTAGAAATATATCGCCTCATGCCTCTAAGTTTGTTGGGCCGCCTTAGCAATTGAGAATTCTATAAGATCAAATAGATGCAAGAAAAACCATGATCTTTATGAATCTTAAATGAGTTTGACATGCCACTAGAGCTATCAAAAATTGTTTTAGTCAATGATAATAATTTCGTACAGACTCCACATGTAAGTAGTGTGTATCGTAGAACAAAAACTAATATATTTCAAGTAAGAAAATCAAGAGAGAAATATATCGAGTTTGAATATAAAGGCTTTATATTTGTGGCAGGACCATGGTCCAAGTGAACATCAATGCAAGTAGTTAAAAAGAGTGTAGTGGGCATAACCTATTCCATAAGCACTTCAATAATTAGAATTAGAACCTCAAATGAAGGTGCAATTTGCGTATTTCTCAAAGTTCAATGGCTTCTAATTTCAAATTAAAAGATTAGGGGTTTAGGTTGATTTTGACCGAAAGTTCAGGATGTTTTTTGCAGTATTCTCTTCATTTTTTATAGCTTGTACTGAAATGTGATACCTTCTTACCATCTTCCTTCTCCACTGTTTTACTTTTTATTTTCCAAAAAAAAAAAAAAATTTGTTTGAAATTAATATTCTTCCTTCTCCATTATTTTGCATTTCTTTAACATCTCATCTCCTTCAATGTAGCATTGAATTATAGGAAAGAAATCAACCCACCCATTCTGAATAAATAGGATTACGGAAATAATTTTGAAGGTGGATGGATCAATCATGATGACATCATTGAGAACTCAAATATGTGCTATGCCATATTAAACCTAATTGCTCATATATATTTTTGGCAGATTTGTCCATACAGCAATATTGACCAATTGGTAAACTATAAGAAAAATGCACCTTCACGTTAAAGACAATAAAGAAGATATGTTTCACCATACCAAAGCTGTGAAAGGGATCTACTAATATTCCTAGTTAGCTTTAAACGAGGCCCTGCTGCACCAGTTAACTTTTGTTGCTCTGAACCAGCTAGATCAACAAGATTTATTCTGCTTGTTTTGCAGGTGCTTAAACCATCTTCCTTGCTACTCTGTGGCATAGAAACAACAAAGAAACAGAGATATTTACAATTTGTTTGGTTTATTAAAGCATCCAATCCAAAATACACATAAGTAAGGAAGTGGGTACAAAATATATGCTAATTAGGGTGATGTAACACACCCCCTTCCTGGCAGGCCTGCCTAGCAACCCAGGCCGAATTATAAGTCTTCCACAGATAGACCAAAAGACACCCCTAATAGAGATTTCACATAATTTGGACCAAAGGCATCTTCCATTTTAACAAACAACTAACCAAAAAGACAAAAGGTGTTTGAAAGTAGGCCAACCAAGTTTTTCAAGTTAGACAGGAAAGAGTATCCATGTACCAAAAATGGATGACCGGAAGGCTTTTCCTTAGTTTCACTCTCTGAAGCTATGTGGCACAAAGCACATTCCCAGCTCAATAGCACCAAACAGTGTTTGGAATAATTTTGTTTTTCATTTTGACATTCTAAGTAACAAGTTCATTATCAAATGCTGAACTAAATAACTTCACAAAATGCTTGCTTACTAGGCCAGAAAAGCCCTGTGTTTTCATATTTTATAAATCTACATTTTAAGCTCTCTAACAGAACAAAATCTGACTCATACATCAAAAAATAGCAAATAGCAATTAATGACCCAATCATCTATAATTGTCAAACGTGGATAGCATTTAACTTGCATCGGGATTCAACACAAGTAAAAACAGCATGTGAGCAGGAACTCTAACTATTAATACTAACATTAATACAATCTTTGAGAATAATTAGAACAAGTTATGAAACGTAGGAGCTATTAGCTTGAAATACTCTTTCTAAATAACAACTCTTTTTTTAATTAATCTCGCAAATGGCAAGCCTTATGCATAAACCTCATAGAAGAGTAATGAATCCAGATGTGAGACATGATGTTAACCTGACCTTATTTTTATGTTTTAATCTCATCTATGAAATATAGCTTACAGCTTAAGATGCTTAAAAGCTTGGGGCCCGGGGTACTTTAAGTTTTTATCCTTCAATGTCTCAAAGTGACGAAGCACAAATATGTTTTTTTTTTTTTTTTTTTTTTTTTTTTTTTTTTTAAATAACCTTACAATCAAAATTTTGACAGTCTTTCCCCTCCCCCTTGGGTCTAAAACTAACTTAAATCATCAAAAATAAATCCTGAGATCTCCACTGCCGCTTTTTAATTAATTTAAATCCTAAGTGTTAAGCTTCTTAGCATAACACTACAACAACATTCTACATCAATGCAACTCCTTAATCAGGGATAAGACGCTTGAATCACCATATTCAATTCTCTAACTTCAGTCAATTCCTTCCCTTTTTTCTATTGTTAATAGGTAATTTAAGGTGCAAGAGTAGAATTTAAAGGCAGTATTCACCCATACAAAACTTGATGACAATTAGCACCATGATTCAAATTAATCTAAGGAAGCATCAATACCAACACAAGATACAATAAGCATATGGAGAAATGGAAACTCCTAAAAACAAGAATATATATATATATATATATAACCAACATCAGTAGTGAGACGAGGAAGTCCCATTTATACCACTGCTATTGGCTTTATAACTAGGATATACAACAATTAATTATCTCATCTACACTTTTAGGAATATTTATCAGATTCAAAAATAAATTACAAGCATCGAATCCTTCAAAAACATTTTCAAAATGCACAAATGCACTAAGCCTAAAATCTGCAGCTTCATCTCCAATTGATGAGTGGGTATAAGATTGAAGTGTATGTGTGTGTATCTGAGAGAGAGAGAGAGAGAGAGAGTCTACTGAAAAACAAGAGAAGGGTTTTGAGTTTTGATTCATTCAAAGTGAAACCAACTAGTTTTTTCTTCCCAATTTAAGCAACTCCCGCATCAAGATTGTATCAAGGCTGTGTCTTGACAGCATCCACAACATATCAGACTGTATCCAAAATTTAAAACATTTTGTAATCTCCAGATACTCTTTGGAGACCGTATTGGATACATCTCCAGCCATGAGAGATAATTCAAATGAAAGGCCACTTTTCTATCTAAAGTCCAATACATGCATATCGGAGGTACTTCAAATCTGTCCTACTTCATTGTTACATCAACACCTACTAGTAATATTAATGCAATTTTGGTTTTTGCCACTGTTAAATTATGGTCAATTAGGATTCCATTGTTTTAAACGTCTGAAAGGAAGCAAAATTTCAGCTACTGCTATTTGTTGGACTAAGAACAAGTGACAACTATATTCTATCACAAATAGCCATGGAACTAAATATTTCTAAGCGGACCAATTAGACAAAAGGGTTTTGGTATGGTCAATGGCAAAAGCACAATAGAACAGAATGGCTTAGCCATATGAAGTCCCCATTTGATCATTCCGCAAATGTAATTTAGCTAACTTCACCCGTTCATATTGAGAAATTTCTTAAACTCAAGGATGGAAACAATTACAACCTCAGTTTCAGGATCAAAATTACTAGTTAAAGTTATATACAAATTAAGCAATAGTAGCTAAAGTTAATTTTCACAATGATGGTGGCAGAACTGAGAGTGATATAATAGCTAAAGTGAATTTTCACATTTACTTACAACCATCGAGTAAAATCAAGCTCTCCATCGAATTAGTTGTGGAACCCACCCAATCAGCACCTTCAATTGCAAGAATGTTCCGATTTTGACTCTCAAGGTCAATTGAAACCAGCCCCAAGGCATTCTTAATCAAAAGTTCACCATTATCAGCAAAGCCAAAGAAATGACCATCCCAAAACCAATCCATTTGTACCATATATTTTCTGGTCCAAGATTCGGCCACACCATACTCCTCCATAACCCATATGTGGCATAAGACACCCTGATGATTATTTCCGTAAATGAAAACAGCCAGGGATCCCTTGTACAATGCAAGTTCAGTGAAATATCCAGGCACACAATACAAGAAAGTAGGAGGCCACTTTATCTCACGGAAGCTCTCATCATTGACGTTAAAGGACAGAATGAAAACGTGGTGACTACTGGCTGCTACAGAGTGCAAAGCTCCATTAAAAAATATACAGGGTGGATAAATATCAATAGTTCCAAAGTTGGGTTCATACCCTCCTAAGATCTCCATCGATATTACAACCTTTCTCCAGGAATCTGTACTCAAACTGTAAATCTCGGCCTCGGCCTCTTGTCCCAGAAAAACAGACAGAAGTCTCAGAATCTTGAAGTCATTATTTTGAGAATTATAAGCAAGTCCAATAACGGAGATGGTGTCCTCGTCAGTTAAGGGAGTAGCTAGAAGCTTCTTAAACATTCTAATACTTGGGTTCCACAGATAAATAATGTGACAAAGTTCTTTCTCATCACTAGCTAGGCAGAGCAAGCCATTACAGAGACCAACTATTTTGCATTCGTCAAAAAAAGAGGGGATTTCAAAGCTAGAAACCTGGGTCAATGTGCGGTCGTTGTTGCAAACCGCCGTACACAATTGTTCAGAAGATGATGAACTATTCTCATCCTTTTTAGTATATAGCAAATACCCACTGTGAGTGTTTGTGGATATCAATGATTCTGATTGGTTAAGGTTGAGCTTGAAGTGTCTGGTAATGAAAGTGGTGTCAGTGATGATGGAGTCACAAGATTTCGAAACACCCCTGAATCGGGTTGAGGATTTGACTGGGAGATGACCCAGGATGTCTTCCACTACGTCTTCTGGAAGAAGCTCACGCACTGTTGTTGTAGTAGTCTGAGACATCAGGAAGATTCACGAAGGGACCAAGTTTAAGGTTTTAGGATTTTGGCTGTCTGTTTCTCCCTTTTTGAAAACAAGAGTTTATGTTATGTTGTCAAATTGACGTACATAAGGAGGAGGAGAATGAAGATATGCGGTGGTGGAAGGAGGACAGGTATGCGTAAACGCCGATTTAAAAGGTTGCCCTCTAGCCTTTGCCATCCACCGACGATCTTCGTGTGTGTGAGAGAGAGAGAGAGAGAGAGAAAAAGAGAGAGAGCTTCTTGAATGCTCTGGAGTACACGAAGTGCTGCTAGAGAAGAAAAGAAAAAAGAAAAGTGAGGATAGAGCTCCATATGAAGTGCTAGAGAAGATAGAGACAAGGGAGAGGTGTGGAGGAGAAAAAAAAAGAGGAAAAAAGAAAAGAAAAGAAACGTGTGGATGAAAAAAAAAAGAAAAAAGGAAAAAATAAAATGAAGAATAAGGAATTAAAATTGAGAAATGTTACTATAATAGTTTTACAATTTTTTATAATAAATCTTAAATATTGGATTGTTACTAACTAATATTGATTAAAAAATATATATTTAAGTGATGTGTTCAAATTAAAATCAGTAAAAACTATCTTTATATAATTTATTGTGAAAATATTGTGGAAATATTTAGCTCAGACAGTTGGTTATAGACTCATAGCTTAAAGGAAAGATTCTTGCCGACGTAAAAAGCAGATTCTTGCCGACGTAAAAAGCATTACACGGAAAAGCAAATACCCCAAACAATAATAAAATAAACGCGGAGCTTCTCCGTCACTTCTCAGCCAAAAAAAAAAAAAAAGAAAAAAGAAAAAAGGAAAAAAAAATATATATATATATATTTGAAAAAAAAAAAAGGCGGAAGAAAGCTTTTTCTACTTATATATATAATATATATAAGCCTTGGCAAATTCTTGACGTTTCATCATAAAGATGTTCTTAACCATATTTGGCAATAACTGGAAGTTGTTTGTTAATGATTTACTGTCCGAATAATTCTCTCACACTTCTCTATTGAAATCCTAAACTATAGTGTCAAATTTTGGACAATCACTCACCCTTCACATACTTTTTCTGTAATCAAATGAATGAAGAATGAAAAAATAATATTTAAATGAGATAGAGAAAAGAATATAGAGTCTGTTGGAAAATGTATTTAAAAAAGTAGATAGACAAAAGGTAAAATAAACTGTTCACTTTTCGAACAGTACAAAAATTTGAAGAGGCCACTAGAGATGCTCTAAGGATAATTGAATATATGGCATTTGATATGTGGTGTTCTGGCCTACGCCTAACCCAAAAGCTTAATAATATATTTTTTGACACAAGCATTATAAAAATTGATGTAAGTGGCCCAAGAAAAGCAAGTTGTTTCCTTGTTTAACGTGGATGGAGGGTATGTATGGTTGAAAGTGGAATACGGTGAATAGAAAATAATGGAGAAAAAATAGATTTGTGTATTTTTTTTTGGTTAAAAGACGATTTTATTCCAAGACTAAACTGCAGACATACAGCCCAGCTACATCCTCTTCTAAAATACCTCTAATGTCCACAGGCGGACAATTGAAAGAAATAAACTCTGTAACTTGATCAAAACTCATCCTAGCAAACAAATCCGCACAGCAATTATCCTGACGGAAGCAATGTTTAAGCTGAACCTGCTGAAACCGGAGCAACAATTGCTTGCAATCCTCCAAGATAGGTGAGATAGCATTATTTTGGTAGTTTGGATTGAGAAAGACATCCACCACAGCTTTAGCATCAAGCTCAATGACTAGAAAATGGACGTTTAAGTTGCTGCAAAGTAAGAGACCTTCCCGAAGCCCCCATAGTTTAGCCACAAAGCTAGTAGTCACCCCTATACGCCTAGCAAACCCCGCAATCCACCTTCCATCCTCATTCCTCACCACTCCTCCACAACCTGCCAAACCTGGATTACCTTTAGAAGCCCCGTCCGTATTTAATTTAACCCAACCCACCTGTAGCTTCTCCCATCTAACTCCTTTGATGGTGCGACGAGCCAAATCTCTAGGAGAAGAAGCACAGTACAAAAACTCCCTCACTTGACTAACTACCTCCTTGGCCAAATTTGGATTCAGATTTTTCCCTCTAAAAACACTTCCATTTCTACTCTTCCATAAGTTCCACAAAGCAAAAGGGAAAAGCATCTTCCAAGGCATACTCCCAGTCGTGCCATTGAGCTTAGCGTTCCCATTGTAAACCAACCACTCTTGCAAATCTGCTCTCCAAAAAATTTGGTCTGAAGGCAGCACTCCCAAGTGCCTCCAAATTGATCTAACCCACGAGCAATCCCTAAGAGCATGCATCACAGTTTCTACTCCCTCTTGACATATAGGACATTTATCATCAACACCCCTTCACTCCTATGTTGTTATGAGTACATTGCCACATAAAAGTTTTAATTCGAGGCAGAATGTTAGCTTTCCAAATCCATTTAGCCGAGAAGGATGGATCTTGAGCAGCACCATTGACAAGGCTATACGTACTCTTTAAATAAAAAACACCTCTAGGATTACTCCGCCAAGCTAAGCTATCACTTCCTCTACCTACTAAAGGAAATGGAGTAGTGTGGATCATAAGACTCACCTTTAAAGGGAGCACAAAGGAGATCCGGCCTAAGTTCCACCCTGTATCCGTCATGAGGTCTTTCACTTCCCACTTGGATTCTTCAAAATTTAGTGGCCCTTGAATAAGATGCCGAAGGGGTCCTTTGTGTGTTGTTTGATTGTGGGGGGAAAATTTTTAGATGGGGCCCGAGCATTTTTCACACGAGTCCACACAAAACTTGTCTCTCCGAAATGGAGAGAAAAGAGGCGTAAAAATGTTTGCTCGAAAAGAAAGACAAAAGTAACCCTGCTTTTTTGCTCTCACCTACTCCACATAATTTCCACTTTCCCAATTCCCATCATCAATCTTCAAACTTCAACCTCTTCACAGTTCAATAGTAATAATCTCAACTTCTGGCAGTAGAAACTCCATTAAAATTTAAAAAGGTTCAGAGATTGTGCTTGCAGAATTATCCCTCACATTTTTGCTTGGTAATTATATAGCAATTTATTCATAGATGAGCTAAGAATATATTTCACCTTAATATCTTCCATTTGATAAGCTAAGAATATATTTCTCCTTAGTAATTCTCGACATTATGTAATGTCATTGGACAATTGACGCTAAATTATGAATCATGCCACCAAGTGACTTCCATTTGAGTCATGAAAGTTGTAGCCATTTGCTGTAACACTACGTAGTTTATTTTGTTAATTCATTTATTTAAAATCATACCTACAGGTTCAATTTTGTGCATTGGAAAATACAAAAGAATTTAGTTACCAATGGCCCCTCAAAGACTCTTTTGTTTTTCTTTGTCAATTTTTTCATTTCATTCCAATTTAGGATTTATGCAGTTGTATATTCAAGTCCCATAACCAATTTGGAATCGGGATATCAAAAATAAAAGAAAAGTGAATTTCTCCAATTAAAGAGAAAATGGGGTGAATATGCATATATTAGGGTAGCATTATAATTTATATGAACTCATTGAAGTTGGTGCAACTGAATTTGTGTAATAAGGCCCCCTAATAGAGAAAAGCCATAAAATTTTGGGGCAAAATTTGATATATTTAAAAGAAAAAAAAAAACCTAGTTTTACATTTTTTTTTCCTCTAATTCTAAGAAGTCTCAAAAAATTGAGTAATGCTAGAGATAATACAACTTTAAATACATGAATCTTACAAATATGTGTCACTAATCACAAGAAATAATTCAGATAAGAAAATGCTAGAAATACTATAAATTTTATTTCAAAACTTTTATAAATTGATTTGCGAATTAATATGATTTGTGAAAGTCGACAACCTATTAAATGTATTTTTAAATTACTCTTTGTAATTGGTGATACAAGCCTCATGTAATAAAATTTATATCCCTAACACCATCCATTCAAATATTTGTTTATTATCTTCTTGAAATGTTACTAATCACATTCATTGTTACAACATTTGTAAGTTTTGTAGTAAAATTTGTTACAACTTTAGCATTTTTTTCAAAAGAAAAAAGAATATCACCCAAAAAAAAAAAAAAGGATTTTTGTTATAAAAAAATTATAATATTAAATATTAGTTAAAATATTATTTAAGTAATAGCAAAAATGCATCATTTAAATATATCGTCTTATACTCTTATGCCTCCAAGTTTGTTGGGCCGCCACAGCAATTGAAAATTCTATAAGATCAGATACATGCAAGAAAATGCAAGAAAAACCATGATCTGTATGAATCTTAAATGAGTTTGACATGCCACTGAAGCCATTTGAAATTGTTTTAGTCAATGATAATAGTTTCATCTAGACACCGCATGTAGGTAGTGGGTATTGTAGAACAAAAACTAATATATATCGAGTTAGAAAATCATGAGAGAAATATATTGAGTTAGTAAATAAAGGCTTTTATTTGTGGCAGGACCATGGTCCAAGTGAACATCAATGCAAGCAGTTAAAAAGAGTGCAATGAGCTGAACCTATTCCATAACCACTTCAATACTTAGATTTAGATCCTTAAATTAAGGAGCAACTTGGGTATTTCTCAAAGTTTAGTGGCTTCTAATTTCAAATCAGAAAATTAGGGGTTTAGGTTGATTTTGACCGAAAGTTCAGGATGTTGTTTGCAGCATTCTCTTCGTTTTTTATAGCTTGTACTTAAATGTGTTACCTTCTTACCAGCTTCCTTCTCAACTGTTTTATTTTTTATTTTCAAAAAAAAAATTTATTATTTGAAATTAATATTCTTCTTCTCCATTATTCTGCATTCCATTGACCTTGGGTGGTAAGCAAATATTTGGTGCATAAGTTTGGTATAGCATACTTGATCAAGGGGTCACAAGAACTATCTAAATCCAAACCTTTTCAAAACAAACTTTTTGAAGAAGTGTTTTACATAATTATGGTGTAATGCTAGTGACACGACCTTTTTAAAACTTGCTTAGTTGATAAATTGTTATTGATTTTCATATTTGCCAGGTCACCATTTTATTGCCTACTATTGATAACTTACCAACTCAATAATTGTGGAGTAAAAAAAAAAAGTTGTCTGGCTTATTGTTTTGTATTTGGTGGTACAGGACATGGGGTATCATATGCTTGACTCTACTATTCATGTGGCTACTACATCATCTATTTGCTAGTACAACTCCATGAATCAGCGAAGTTACAGTAGATACTTTCATCTTTGCCGAGCTACATTTGGTAAGCATTCCATGCTGTATAGTGTATAAGTCGAAAAGACTTAGCCAAACTCACAAAATACTAATGAGATATATAACTATTTTTTATATCTCATTAGTATTTTAAAGGTACTTCTATGGTTTATTCAATGGCCGTAGATATCCTGAGCAGAAGTACAGAAACACTTACA
The DNA here is from genome assembly GCF_932294415.1 of Quercus robur. Lineage (NCBI taxonomy): Eukaryota > Viridiplantae > Streptophyta > Magnoliopsida > Fagales > Fagaceae > Quercus > Quercus robur. The sequence continues at coordinate 54,277,896 of NC_065544.1, read as the reverse complement.
GTAGATATCAAGCCCTTATACCCAAAATTTCTAGGATTTTGGGTGTTGTTAATGCGTTTGGGTTCATTGCTTTGGCCTTTAGAGGTCACAATCTTATACTAGAGATACAGGTATTATGACGCTACTGATACTATAAATTTTACTTTATAAAAGTCTTTTAAATTGACGAGTCAACTTACAACAAAGAGAAAGGGAGAGAGAGAGAGAGATTATTGAGATTAAATGTATATCTGTGGGACAATGGACTTTTTTTTTTTTTAATTGGAATTTTTGCAGGCTTCCATGCCTTCAAGTGAAAAGAATCCATCACAAGTGCCAATGTGGAAGGGTGTCAAATCTGCGTATCTTCCAATTGCAATGTGCTTATTTCCCCTTGCAATTGAAGGCTATTGGGCTTATGGAAATATGGTACTATTTATTTTCTCTGTTTCATATATCCCTATAATTGTTTTACAAAATCAAAATTCTCAAATTGTTCTAGTCCTTAACAGTTCATCAATGGTTATTTAAAGAGAAAGATATAGATTTCAATTTTTAGTTATAACTTCAAGTTAAGATGAAATGACAATTCTTTTTTTTTTTTTTTTTTTTCTATTGATGAAATTTATGGATAAAATTAAGCTTTATTGATTTGTAGATTTGAAATGATTAAAAGTAGATATTATTTCAAATCCATAATATCACAAGTGTTTTATTTGAGAAGAATCTTCAAACTCAAATCATTATGTGTTAAATTTATATCTAGTAATTTATACTAACAATCTTTCTTTGAATCCCAGTTTTTCCCTTCTCTTCGATTAATTTTCTTAAGTATATTTACTTAAGAATTAAATTTTTTATTGCGGTGACAGATACCAAAACAAGGGGGCATGTTAATAGCCTTGTTCAAGTTCCACCGGCATGAAACTTCAGAACTTGTTGTAGGATTAACAAAGCATATTGCTCATACTTAGTGTTGTAAGCTCCTTCCAACTCCATGGCATGCCAATATTTGATGGCATAGAGTATATACGCACAAGCAGGATGAAGCAGCCATGTCCGTGGTGGTTTCGAGCAATTGCCAGAGTCATTTTTGGGTTCTTCTGATTATTTTCAGCCGTCGCCATCTCATTTTATGGAAGCCAACTTCAATGTCTTAGTGGAGGCTTCTCATTACCTCTAACTTTAGCTCTTCCATGTTTTATGTGGATTAAGATTAGGAAACCAGAGGCATATAGCCCAATGTGGTGGTTTAATTGGACACGAGGGTTGTTTGGAATGGCTCTAAGTGGGATTTTGATTGTGCCAGGGGTGTATGCTGTAATTGTCACTGGTATTGAGGTGAGATTTTTCAAGCCACACTAATTGAAATATCATAGGTTGGATACTAAGGAGTAAGTTATTCTAACTCCTAAATTTTGATAATTTTTGTAATATATTTGATTGTGATATTTGATAGTTCAATAATATGATACAAAATAAAAAATTGAACTATAGTTCAATAAAATGATATAAGCTTCAATGAGCTCAATACATAAGAGATTCATTTGTACGGGCAAAGAGTCTCTCAAAAACACAAGACCAACAAGGTATTGGCCAGACCCCAAATGGTTTAAGTATTTTCGCTTCCTGTCTAACAAAATAGAAAAGAAAAAAAAGCAATCTAAACAATACCTGTCCATATGCAAAGACAGAACTATTGAATCAAGCCAAATAATTTTCAACAAGGGTCTCCCTCCTAAAAGCTGGAAGAAATTATCTTCCTGCTAATAAGATATATTTATTTAGCATTTAACACCAACAATCATTTAATTCCACATTGATAGGGATTTCGCCTATGTTGCTTCAATGTTAGCAACTGAGTCAGATAAATTCATAGGGTCATCCATTAATTGATAATGAATTACTTGAAATCTTCTTAATTATCATATCACCTCCATTCCTATCCTTGTTGGTGGCCACATTTCAAACTATTACCTAATCATTTTGTCACACAATTAGTCTAATGACACAACAAATTTCATTGCATTTTTCACAACTGATGAGGTATAAGGTTGTGAATGGTAATTTGGTATACAATAATAATAGTGATGTCAGTGGTGGTCCCAATGAAAGTGATGTTACACTGATCACAATCTACTAACTCAACAAATTGTGAAAAGAAAAAAAGGTTGTGAAATTTGTTGTATGATTGTATTTATAGCGCATTGTTGTTTGTCACAAGATTCTCCAAAAACCAGTGAAGATTTTAATGTTATTATATTCAACTTCCGAAAAAATGTAGTAAATTCAAAAACATGACGAAAATGCATGACTATACTAGTTTTACACTTTCTCAATCAGTAAACTAACACATAAGTAGATCCAAATCATCTTAGTAATTGAAAAAATGGAACAATAGCCAAAACCCCAGGGCTTAGATTAAGAGAAGAAATATCTCTTCTTCTCTGTCTCCCAAATAACATCCCTTCTCACCCCTTTAAAACCTTTATAAAAGGTCATACCTACTATACTAACCCAAAAAAAAAAGGTCATACCTAATACACAAAAAACTGAGAGAGTTGATTAGCAGGCAGTCTCATCCCCAATTATTTTGGGAGAGGTTGATTACCAAACTCAAGCCTACAACATGTTGATTTTGGTGGAATTGTCATTGCCATGACCCCAATTGTTAGCTATGTTTACTAGTTCTTTATTTGATTAATCTCTGGCATGGTGTTTCACTAACAGCATCTCATTACAGAGTTCATATTACTATTAACGTTCTGTATTTCTTTATACTTATGTGTCTTTGTACATAATGTAGTCTTGTTGCTCTAAAATAGTTCTTTACTTATCAAATGATATACTGCTACCCCACAGTTCCTTGCTGCGGTTGTTGATGATGCCAACTGCTGTCGTGGTGGCTGCCGGCTGCTGATAATAATAATGAGTCCAACACATTCATATGGGAGGTACTTCAAATCTGTCCTACTTCATTCTTACATCAACACTTACTAGTGAAATTAATGCAATTTTTGGTTTTTGACACTGTTAATTATGGTCAATCAGGATTCCATTGTTTTGAACTTAAAGGAAGCAAAATTTCAGCAATTGCTAGTTGTTGGATTTGAGAACAACTGACCACTATATTCTATTACAAATAACCATGGAATTAAATATTGTTAAGTGAGCCAATTGGACTAAAGGGTTTTGGTTTAGTCATGGCGAAAGCACAATAGAACAGATACTACTAAAGCACATTTCGGAGTTGCTAAGTACTATACTACTATGGAATACTCTTAAAGTATCTTGTTGCTACTTGCAACATTGATAACACCTATAATATACACAAAATTGCTGGATATTCCTGGCAATAATAACCAAATCTGTACAAAAATAAGTAGATGGCACTCAACGAAAATTTCCCCAAACCTCAATACGCATTGCCACCCACAATTACTTTCACCAAACACAGGCATACCACACAAACAGCTAACTAATCCTTCTTCCTATATACATTATATAGCACAAAAACACAGCAAAACTATTTCTATTTGAAACCATCGCATTCTCTCTAGCCACTACTGATGTTAATTTGAAATATGGTAGGGCAAAAACTAATATTAACACTGACTTAACAATCATTTTCCTTCCATTTTTCTAGCAACCAGCCAGAGGCTTAAAAGGGAAAAAAGAAAGAAAAAGAACCAAACAAAATGAGACTCTAAACAAAGCCAATACAGAACGCAATCTAGGAAAGAACAAAAGATAATCATTATTGAATTTTGTCTCCACAATCCTAATTAATCAGAGTCACTGTTTGGTTGCTAAAAAAATCTAAGAAAAAGAAAAGAAACAACAAAAAATAAGCATAAGTGATAGTTTTAACTCCAGGGTTGAAATCACCTAGGAAGATTAGAACAGGGCCAAAGACCTTAAGCATAGCATTCTCAAGCTGTAATTTGCTTATAAGAAATGCACATTGAAAAGAGAAAAACAAAACTAATAAGATTCACTTCAATTGAGCACTTTGAACTATCAATCCTCAAATGTAACTTAGCTAACTTCACCCATTCATATTGACATATTTCTTGAACGCAAGGATGGAAACAATTACAACCTTAGTTTCAGCATCAAAAGCTTTGAGTTTCCATAGACTAAAATACATATAAAACTATAATAGATAAAGTTAATTTTCACAATGATGATGGAAAAACTGAAGCTCTCAGCTCTGTAAGCCATATAATAGCTAAAGTTAAGTTTCAAATTTACTTTCCCCCATCAAGTAAAATCAAGCTCTCCATTGAATTAGCTGTGAAACCCATCCAATCAGCATCTTCAATTGCAAGAATGTTCTGATTTGGACTCTCAGGGTCGATTGAAACCGGCCCAGTGGCATTCTTAATTAAAAGTTCACCATTATCAGTGCAGCCAAAGAAATAACCTTCCCAAACCCAAATCATTGGTACCGTATATTTCTAGTCCAAGATTCGGCCACACCATACTCCTCCATAAACCATATGTGGCAGAAGATACCCCGATGACCATGAACGAAAACGAAAGCAGCTAGGGACCCCTTAAATACTGCAAGTTGGTCAAAATTTACAGGCACTCCATCCAAGTGATTAGGAGGCAATATTATCTCACGGAAGCTCTCATCATTGATGTCAAACGACAGAATGAAACGGTGGCGACAAGTGATTGCTACTGTGTGCAAAGCTCCATTCAAAAATATACAGGGTGGCACAACATAAGCAATATGCGGTTTTGCTCTTGCTACGAAGTCCCTATATTTAGGTCTAACAAAAACTTTGAATAGTTATATAATATAATAAGGGCACACATTAGAAAAATCCATATAATAATTTAGTATGTACCATGAAAAATGGAATTCTTTGTTTGTCTCAATTTCATTTCAAAGTTTATGAAATCAATGAGATAAAGACCATTTAAAAATAGATCTAGTCGCTACCATGATGCATCTCCCTTTTGCTGAGGTTTTGAGCGAAATAACCTCCTTCAGCCTTTCTATTTTGTAAGTTAGACAACGTTTGAAACAATTTTGGAAAATAGCATCTCGAGTTTCAAAAAATCGAGATCCACTTAAAAAACTCGACCTTCAAATACTCGCGTTCTGAGTGGGAAAATGCCACTTAGATCTCGAGTCTTTAAGACTCGAGTTTTATGCAAAAAATTTCACCTATAGTGGCGTTTTTAAGCCTTACAGTGACGTTTTAAATCCCTATAGTGGCGTTTTCCTGCAAAAAATTTTTGTAAGTACCAGGTTTAGAGTGCCCTATAGTGGCGTTTTTAATTCCTATAGTGACGTTTTAAAGCCATATAGCGGCGTTTTTTGCAATTTATGGAAATCGAGTTTATAAAACTCGATTTTCAGCGCAATTTTTTTTCTCCAAATCGAGACTTAAAAACTCGAGTTCCATCTGGAACTCGAGTTTTAGATACTCGAGATGTTATTTTTCAAAATTGTTTTGAAATATGACAATTAACTAAATTGTTTAATATTTATTGTTATTTTAAAAAAAAATTCCCCTTTTGCTACTTGACTAGTGAGAGAATCAATGCTTATGCTTGAGAAAAAAAGAAAAAGAAAAATTGTATGGTTTGAGTTTTAAACTCATAGTTTAGCTTAATTTTTTTTTTCAAGAATAAGGGTATCTAATATTTAATTTGTTCTTAAATTTTTAGAAATATTAAAGTTATTATAAAAAAAAACTTATAAATTGACAACAAATGTGATTAATATCGTTTAACAATTAATAAATAAATATTTGTATTACTTTTTGTAATCAGTGAAACATTAAGTAGTAATTTTTTTAATATCACTAGCATCAGTCTAACTTTTATACCATTATACTTAAGTGATACTTTTTAAAAATAAAACACTTCAAGTTTAGTATCAAATTAAAATAAAATTAACTATTATGGAATGCAATACTTGATTGTAATTACGAACACAAAAACTTTGAAAATTATTACAAATTTCATTACAAAAAACTTATAAATTTTCAATGAATGTGACTAATATCATTTAACAATTAATAAATAAATTTTTTTTGATAAATAATAAATAAATAAATATTTGTATTATCACTTTGTAATTCGTGAAACATTACGTAGTAATTTTTTTAATATCATCTGTATCAGTCTAACTTTTATACTTATGTTATATATTTTTAAAGTAAAAAAATTCAAGTTTAATATCAAATTAAAATAAAACTAACTAATATGGAATGGGATACTTGATTGCAATTGCAAACACAAAATCTTTAAAAATTAGTACTAAGTTTCATTATATATTGTATTGTTATGTTCTATGGACCCTTCACTAAAATAAATCGCCATGCCTAATAATGATAGCGATTAATTTAGGCCAATCAATCACTTAACAAGATTCAGAAACATAAACAATATTTTGTGTGGTATAATAATAATTTTATTATTATTTAGGGTTAAGGACAATGGTTAGCGGTGTCCAGGATATAAGACCAAATAAATAAATAAATAAATCCAAAGTACAAGAAGTATATTTGACAAATAAAAATATAACAAGATTTTAGGGTAAAAATGCAAATACATGCCCCTTCCAAATTAACTCCTCTTTAATATTATCTCATCACAATGTGAAAGGAATCATAAAATTTTGGGATTAAACTTTATGCTTTTGTTAAAGAACATCCTAAAACTTCGGTGGTTAAGGACTTAAAGGTACATTTAGTACTTTATTAAATTTTTCTAAAAAAAATTACTTTATTAAATAATATTCTTGTATATTATTCAAAAAATAAAATCAAATAGTAGATATATCGATGCCCTAAGAACATTAATTTATGAAATATTTTCAAAAAAATTTATGGGAAAATAAAAAAATATACATAACCTCAATAAATTTGCGTGCATAGCATAATCCAATGAATCATTTTTTTTTTTTAATTTTTAAATGTGCATTATAAATTATAATTGAGCATTTAATAATTCTTAACAAATGCATGTGACATTTATTTTATTTTAACGTGCACTATAACTCATAATTAAGCATTTATTAATTCTTAATATATGTATGTGGCAAATTAAAATAGTGTCATGATAAGTCCCGGAGTACCATAGATGTGTACTCCCCTCTCTCACATAACTGTGGGTCCCATCAATTAAATTTATGGTAGGACACACAATTCATGTGAGAGGGGGGAGTACACATTTATGGTACTCTCGGAGTATTCAATAATTTTCCTATCCTTAGAGCAATTATTAATATGATAAACCATTTTAAGAAAGTTTTGACATCACTTTCATTGGAAATATAAAAAGTTGATAAAACAATAAATGTTGTTGGCAGCTTTTTATATTTTTCATAAAAGTGGTGTCAAAATCTTCCTATTATAGTTTATTAACAATTGCCCTAAAGCATCCGTTAACATAACCATTCTTTTTTTCTCATAAAAAATTTCTATAAATAGTTTATTATCATAATGACCTTAAAGCATCCATCAACACTTCCCATAACAAAATTTACAAATACATAGCCTTCCATATTTTTCACCAATCATAATGTGAAAGGAACCTAAAATCTTGGGAAGAAGTTTGGCTGTGTAGTCAGCCTTGTTTGGGAGGAGGGAATGGAATGGAAAGGTATGAAAAGAATCATTTTAGAATATTCTTTCATTCTTTTGTTTGAGAGTTTAATGGAGGGAATGAAAAACTCATTCCATTGTTTGGGAGTTTAAGTGGGAATGAATGGAATGTGTATGAGGGAACACTCATTCCTCTCTATTTCCTTAAAACCTTAAATTTTCATTCCCCCCCGAAATTGGGAGGAATGAGAGGGAATGAAATTAGATTTAATGATTTTTTTTACTAAAACTCCCAAAATACCCCTATATATTCAACTCTTTATTTTAAAAATAGATGTCTAATAGTAATATTGTCATAAAATGATTCTATTTCATTCTCTTTATGTTGCTCCCAAATAAGATTACTTACATTCCATTCATTTTCATTACTTTCTATTCCTTTATTTTAAAACATCCAAGCAAGGTTACTTAATTTCATTCCATTCTTTTCCATTCCTTTCCCTTACTTAAATACATTCCATTCCATTCCATACTTTTCCATTCCCCTATGATCATTCAATTCCATTCCCTTATGAACTTCCAAATGAAGCCTTAGTGGGTAAATGTGAAATGAAATACCAAACAAAACAACGTTGACAGAGGAAAGCCAACTATAAAACATGTTGCCCTCTCCTATTTTGTCCAACACGCCAAACTCCAAAAATTTCTCTGTGTTTCTCTACCGTTTCATGAGTTCCAACATTTGGGACGTCTTCTAACAAATCTTTCATTCTCTCTCTCTCTCTCTCTTGGAAAAAGAGAGAAAGGGTCATCTCGTACACACTCAAGATCAAGGGAGAGACAGTCTATCAATCACCTCTTACTAGATGATTTTTGTGCACTGAATATGCCGTTTGTTATATGCAAGAAATATGAGTATGGGGAAGATTGTGGAGATGTTGGATGCAGGGGTGAGAATAGCAGCAAGATTTCATTCTCACTGCCCACAAACCGGCCCCATGTACTACCACCCACCGGCTGGCTTTGAGGACAACCACCAACACCACCACCAATCACATGGAGGTGCTTCCAAGGGCAGCATCAATGTGTCAGTGACCCAAATGCGTTATTGTGGTAACAAGGCTGTTCATGGGGGTGTTGAAACCACATAATTTATTCTATATTCTGTTTGATTATCAAAAAGAATGGAAGATGTTACTCACAATAATTGTGAAATTTATTATGTTTTATACGGAAAGTGTAATCTTGAGAAAGTTCATTGCTAGCTGTCCTCCTAAATTTTGTGATGAAGGGATGAGGAAGAGGGTTTGATACTTTAATTATACTTCAAGTACAATAGTTGTTTATTTTATTTTATATATTTATTTTTTAAATATTTAAACCATCGAAATCTCCATTGAAAACTCTAAAAAAAAGTCAATTAAGCTGCAAGGTTTTTGAAATCTGTTTCCTTTAACATTCATCCATTACTATAATTTATGAACTTCCTTTTCTTTTCTTTTTTTTCTTTTTTTTAATAGAAGAATATTAATATATAATAATGAGCAAGGTTTTCAGACTTGAACCGGACCGAGAGGTCGGACGGTGAAAATCGAAAACTAGGATGAAAACCGGTTTTTTAAGCCTAAAGAACCGGATTTTTTGCTAATTCCATGAACCCCTAAAACCAGGGTTGGACCGCACGAACCAGTGAGAATCATGAGGTCCAACCCCTTAGCAATTTTTTTTTTAAAAAAAAACCAACTTAACACAATTTTATTCTACTTAATTAAATTATCCATCTCTTACAAGGAATAAAAAAAAAAAAATTATAATTAAAATCCTTCAAAGCTATTCAACTTTACTTCAAAAATTAATCATAAATTTTAATGTTTTCATGGTTATTATTTTATTTTATTAACTTTCTTATTTAATTATTAAATATATGCTTGAAAATCATTAAATTTCCCTCACATATATAGATATATTGTCAATTTTGCTAGTTTTATAAATTTAATATCTATATTTAGGCTTTAATTAATTATTAAATTAATTATGACGTCATCATGGTTCGACCTTGGTTCAACCTCGGTTCGATCTCAAAAACCTTGAACCTCTCCCTTTTACGGTTCAATGAACAGTCCAAGTCTGAAAACCTTGATAATGAGGTTATGCACGCTTTAAAATTAATGGATGGTAATGGACTAGAGGTAGGTCATTGTATTCTCAAATGAATTCATTAGAAATCATAAGTTTATGAGAAAGAATCAAAGATATTTAATTGTCCAGTTCTACAAAAATCAACTTTGTGCGATGCTTTTCAACTGAGTCTATGACACATAATTTGGACCCACTTTTGATATATTGCCATATATTATGACCTTGCTTTTTCATTAAAACAAATACTAGTGTGAAATTTTCATCTAAATAACGTGGTGAGGCACTTTTAAATTTTGATCGATAATGGTAGGTCATTGTATTCTAAAAAATGGATTCTTTAGAGGATCACAAGTAATTTAATTGACCAATTCTGCAAGAATCAACTTGAGAGATGATTTTAAACTATAAAATTTGCACACTTTTGAATAAAAAATAGGCCAGTATTTGTTAAGAGGTGACAATAGAACTTAGATAATACAAAATGTGATATTATAAGAAGTTACTTATGTAAGCACAAACAACCTACAAAATTATAGCCCATATGTTAAATTGAGAGGTTTTTTACTCATTCATTAGGAATAAGAGGAGAGAGAGGGAAGGGAAGTGATGAGGAAAACACATCTTATTAAATTGGATTTTTTATGTACTTGAATTATTTTAGGATTCCATTTTATTTTGAGTTCAAATAAGGATTAGTTTTATAGATTATTATCAGTTTAGAGTTTAATAATTTGAACTCTTGTACTCGCAATGGTTTCTGTTTTAGGGCGAGACTTAGGTATAGTATTTAGGTACTGTTCCTTAAGTTCATCTCTTAAAATTTTGTCATGTGGATTTTTTCTTATGGAATGGAAATGTATTTTTCAGTAAAGTAGCCACATGGCGAAATCTGAAGAGGGGAACTTAAGAAATAGCACTTAAGGTACTGTACCTAAATTTTGTCCTATGTTTTATTAGACTATTGATTATTAAAAAAAAATTATTTGAGATTTTCCACTACATTGGGTGCTAACACTGCCTAAGTTTCTTGCTTGGTGTTGATTCCAAGTGAGTAAGCGACTCCTAGGAGCTGATTTTTATGATTTATCTTTTAATTTTTTTTTTAATTTTTTCTAAAAATTTTCTCTTGATTATCTTGCATAAGGAAAGTTTTACCTTTTGTGGTGTTAACGATATAAAGTGTGAGAGAAAGACTGAATAGTCTATATATTGATGTGTGTAAATAACAATGTACAATAGAGAGCCTTATATAGGCTAGGTATGTGTGTAGAACAAGTAATAGGAGTAAACTACAAGTACAGTATACTGGGCTAAGCCCAATGGGCTAAACTAGTCTAAGCTATACACTAACATCCCCCCTCGAACTCGAGGTGGCAAGGAGGTAACCAACTGGAGTTTGGATATAAGATCTCGAAGACGACCAGGCGGGTGAGTCTTGGTGAAGATATTAGTAGGCTGGTCAGCAAAGGAGATGGAGAACAACTTAAGATTTCCTTTCTTGAGATGCTGGCAAGTGATGTGGTAGTTGATCTCAATGTGCTTGGTCCATTCATGGAAGACATCATTATGAGCAATGTAGATAGCACTACGATTATCACAATAAAGAGGAGTGGCAGTGGGCTGTGAAGCATCCATGTCAGCCAAGAGCCAGCGAAGCTAGACAAGCTCGCAAGTGGTGTCAGCAAGGGCACGATACTCAGCCTCAGTTTTGGAACGGGAAACCACACCTTGCTTCTTACTACGCCACGAGACAAGAGAAGTACCTAACTGGAAACAGAAACCTGTGATAGAGCATCGATCAGTCGGATCACCTGCCCAGTCAGCATCTGAATAAGCATGAAGCTCGAGAGAAGATCGAGAGAAGTAATGTAGACCATGATAAAGTGTGCCTTTGACGTATAAGAGAATCCAAAGAATAGCAGCATAGTGGATAGAACGAGGGGCATCCATGAACTTACTAACCATACCCACAGATGTGAAATACCCGGACGAGTAATAGTGAGATAGATCAAACTGCCAACCAATTGACGATAGCGAGTAGCATCGAATATAGGTTCACCATCCAAGGGTGTGAGCTTTGCATTGTATTCTAAAGGAGTGGGAACAGCCTTGTTGTCGGTGATACCGGCTTTGGAGAGAACATCAGAAGCGTATTTAGCCTGGGAAAGATAGTATCCATCAGAGGATGAGGTAACCTCATGCCCAAGAAAATAACTGAGAGTACCTAGATCTTTCATCTCAAAATGCTGACTAAGGAAGTGCTAAAGAGAGCGGATACCTGCAGAATCATCTCCAGTAATAATCATGTCATCAACATAAAGAAGAATAAGAGTGATACCGGCAGAGGATCTTCGGACAAAGAGAGCAGTGTCATAAGGACTCGAGGTGAAACCCTACTGAGCAACAACTGAGCTAAACTTTTCAAATCAAGCTCGAGGAGCCTGCTTGAGGCCATAAAGAGCACGGCGAAGGTAGTAAACTTGAATGCTTGTGTGTGGATAGCCAGGGGGTGGTTGCATGTACACTTCTTCATGGAGGTCTTCATTGAGGAAAGCATTCTTCATATCCATTTGATAAAGAGGCCAACGGCGAACAGCAGCCACAGCAATGAGACATCTGACAGATGTAAGGTGAGCAACAGAAGCAAATATTTCCTCATAGTTAATACCATACTCCTGAGTAAAGCCCTTGGCAACTAGGCAAGCCTTATATCGTTCAACAGATCCATCAACCTTGGTCTTGATCTTGTAAACCCACCTATAACCTACTACAGACTGACCAGGAGGCAAATCAACCATATCCTAAGTGTGATTCTTATGAAGGGCATCTAGTTCTTCATTCATAGCTTGCTACCAAAGAGGGTTAGTATGGGCCTCACGATAGGTGTGAGGTTCATAAAGGGTGGCAAGAGCCAAAGAGCAGTGATAATCAGTGAGATAAGGGGGATGAATGCTTACCCGAGTGAAACGACGAAGTTCAGGACCAACAAGAGTCTCAGAAGAGGGTGGTGCCACAGGATCCAAAACAGGCGGGTCATATGCTGGGAACAGAACTAGAGATGAGTCATTTGGAAAGGCAGCCGATGTTGAAGAATCCTCCACAAGTTCAGGATAGAGGGGGAGGAAAATGTTAGGTTCTAAAGACTTAGTTTTTATGTATTTAGAACTCTAATGTGTATTGTTGGCAAACCATGATCAAAACAATATGGTTAGTAGTGTTTAGTCTTGCTCAAAGTTGTATTTTTTATGTAAAGTTGGAATCGAGTTAATGCAGAAGTTACTGTGCATTTCGGCCTAGCTCGATCGAATCTCGGGCAGAATGCGTTTTTTTGCAAATTTCCAACTCAGCCCTAGTTTGTTTAAAACTTAGGGTTTTCAAGGAGGAGATATTATCTACACCTTGATGATTAACTCAGTTGCTGCCATTAAAGCTTAAAGAAACACAAGCAGGTGTGCTTGTATCTAGTGGTGAATCCAAGAAAGAAGAAGTCCATGGATTCGGAACTTGCACGTGGTCGTGTCAGTAAGTTCTACTGGTGGGTAGCAATAAGAAGTCGAGCGTGGGCGCTTGTAAGTCTTATTGTATGAACTTCGATTCTTTCAAGATAGTGGGTTCAAGTTTACCTTGAGGATAGTTAGGTTAAATCCTTCCCAGGTTTTTACTGGTTTAATTTCCTGGGTGATCATATCTTTGTATTATTTATCTTTTCGCTGCTTTGCATGATATGATTGTTGTGATTGTGATAACCTAGATTTGTTAAATTGGACTAAGTAACAACTTGGCTAATTACCTAGGTTAATTCAATTGTGTTTTAAGGGGTCTAAAAACCATTTGAAAAGATCAGTAAAAATGGGAGACTCTGAGGAAGAGGACGCAGGAAATTGCTGAAGACTCGTGAAAGGACGATGTTCCCAAAACTCAACATGACGGGAGACACGAAGACGATGAAAAATGGGATCATAGCAGCGAAACCCCTTTTGAGATACACCATAACCAAGGAAACAACAGAGACGAGTACGAGGCTGGAGCTTTGTTCGTTTATGAGGAGGAAGAGAGACAAAGCAAGCACAACCAAAAACCTGAAGAGAGGAGTAGTCAGGAGTTTGACCATAAAGAAGCTCAAATGGCGATTTGTTGTATGTAGTTGGTGAAAGAATACGATTAATGGTGTACACAGCGGTGAGTGTGGCCTCACCTTAAAAGAGTTAAGGAAGAGAGGCAGAAATGAGAAGGGTGCGGACAACATCAAGAATGTGACAATGTTTTCGTTCCGCACGACCATTTTGTTGAGAGGTGTAAGGATAAGACCGTTGAGGAAGGGTACCATGACTGTCTAAAAAGGATAGGAAAGATTTATCATTATATTCTTGAGCATTATCTGATCAAAAGACTTTAATGGTGTGATTGAACTGTGTTTCAATCATTTTATGAAATGTTTGGTAAATAGACACAAGTTCAGACCTATGGTGAAGTAGATAAATCCAAGTATATCGAGAAAAATCATCCACAAATATGACAAAATATTTAGATCCCCCCTCAGTGGGAACAGGTGCAGGACCCCTAATATCATAATGTATAAGATCAAAAGGGGTAGAAGAAAAGGAGTCACTTTTATTAAAGAGAAATTTTGTTTGTTTGCCAAAATGACAAGAAGTACAATCAAATTTTTGAAACTGAACTGAACCTAAATGACCTCGAGAAGCTAACAACTGAAGACGAGATAAAGATGGATAACCAAGATGAGCATGCCATAGATCAGGTGAGGAGGTGGCAGTGGTAGCAGCTGCAGAAACAACTTGTGAAGGAATCTTCAAGTCATGAACCTTAAACATGCGACCAACCTTATGGCCTGTCCCAAGCACTTGACCCGTCCGGGGATCCTACACATCCACACCATGATCAGTAAATAGAAGATCTACGCCTAATTCACAAAGTTGACCAACAAAAAGCAAATTGAGGGATAACTTTGGAATATGAAAAGTGTCACTAAGGGATAAACAAGGAGAAGAGATTGTTCTTTTATGACTAACAGGTATAGGAGTTCCATCAGCAATGTAAATGGTGATTAGATGTTCTAAGGGTGCCTTATCAGAAAATTGGAATTCATCAGGAGTCATATGGTTACAACATGCAGTATCAAAAAACCAAGGTTATTTACCTAAGGTGACAGAAAGGGCAGTGGAAGTGTGAGATAAAACCTGTTGAACAACTGCCTCAATATCAACCGTAGTAAGTGAGGAAGCCAAAGATGGACCTGTAGGAACCGATGGATCTGAAGGACATACAGGAACTGCCTGAGAAAGAGAAGCTTTATTCTGCTCTTGCACAAATTTTTGTAGTTTGTGACAAACAGAGATGTCATGGCCTTTGGCATGGAAAAACTTACAGTAAGTACCTTTGGAAAACTGAGAGGTGGGACGCTCGGAGTTTATTCGTGGAGGAGCAGTGAATGCAACAATAAAAGGCTGTGGAGAGGGTGTAGCCAATACATGTGATAAGTAAGCCGACGATTCTTCTCAGAAATGAGCTCTTTTACTGCAGCATCAAGAGAATGAGTAGGAGACCGGCTAAGTAGAGAAGCCCTAGTAGGCTCAAAATCCTCACGTAAACCCATCATGAAGTGTATAAATTTACGGCGATCTTGATATTTGACAAAGAGCTCAATGTCCTTAGAAAACACCAGTGGAGGATCTGCAACAGAGAGTTGTTCCCACATAGTAGAAGTCTGAGAATAAAAATCAGAAATAGACTAACCTGTCTCTTGGTGCATTTGATAAAGCTTTGATTCAATGTGGAACTCCAAGCTTGAATTATTAGTGCAATTATAGCGATCGGCCAAAAATTTCCAAGCAGCCTCAGCAGTTTCAAGACGAGGAAGAAGATTATGAATGGAGGGAATAGAGGTATTGATAAACCAAGACAAGATCTTACTCTGAATACTCTCCCATTCCTCTAGGCATTCTTCATAATCATCTGTTGTAATAGCAGTCTTGGAAGACTCTTCAGCAGCTGTGGCTTTGGACTTAGGGTTTGGTACTGGCTTAGGAATTGAACCAGTCACATATCTCCACAATTTACGACCCTTGAGAAAGACAGTCATATTCTGAGACCATGCATGATAGCTAGTAGGACCATCCAACATAATGGTGATAAGACGTATGATATCTTGCTCATTTTGTTGAGCCATAATGAAGAAAATGACCAAAAAGTGAGATTTTGAGACCTCAAATGCAGAAACAGAGCCCAAAATCAGAATCTACGCGAAAAATTGAGCAAGACAAGTCATGTTGAAATATTTTGACTTGGTCAAAGTCAACGGTCAACGGTCTGGTCAAGTCAACGGTCAACGGATGACGTGTGATGACGTGGCAGGCACGTGTGGCGCGTGGAGGCCGTGTGTCCTGGCACGTGACGGATATGGACGGCGCGTGGAGCGCGTGCTCATGAGGCAGAAACTTTAGCTGGCGCATGGGGGCGCGTGTGAGGTGGTTTCTTGCCGTTCTTGGTTGGGTTTTGCTCGGGATCATCTGTTCTGTCACTCTATGCCTTTGCTTTGACAGCTGGATGAGCAGAATGATGAGATCCAAGAGTTGCTTGGACTGTGGGCGTGACAGCGGTGACTCACTTCTGACAGTGACTACTGGATGAAGGCGAGGGCAGCGGAAGAACGCTAGAGATGTCCACAGGAACCAGAACGTCAGAGGAATGACTCTGATACCATGTTAACAATATAAAGTGTGAGAGAAAGACTGAATAGTCTGTATATTGATGTATGTAAATAACAATGTACAATAGAGAGCCTTATAGAGGCTAGGTATGTGTGTAAAACAAGTAATAGGAGTAAACTACAAGTACAGTATATTGGGCTAAGCCCAATGGGCTAAACTAGTCTAAGCTATACACTAACATGTGGGAACGCTTCTTTTTTTTGGCAAGAAGGGTGAAATATACTTTCATATAAAAATGTAAAAGAGTCAAATGCTTATAGCTTCTAGCTTCAGTAACCAAGCCAAATTTGATGGTTCCCTTGCCTTATTCCTTCAAGCATATTCTTCTTCTTCCTTTTTTGGGTGCAAGTCACGGATATTCTTTGTCTTTGATTTCTTGATGCTTTTTGTTCAAATTTGTCATTTCCTTCCTTTTTTTTTTCTTTTTCTTTTGAAGTATGAATTTTTCAAGAAAAGACATCTTACAACTTAGTTTCAAATCTTACATGTGACTCACGAAATGAAATAGTCCTAGTCCATTCATCACAATTGTAGGCTGATACATTAGCTTCTCTTTCATTTGTTCAGCTTTTCATATTAGAGATCATTTTTTTTTTCCGGTTATGCACAACATAGCATTTCTCATAGTACAAGGAATTTTACTATCATTATATCCTTTCATTTTCAGGGTCTTGGAGAATCCAAGCTTTGCCATAGCCAATTCTTGGCTTCTAGCAATAATTGGTTTAGGTAAAATATTAGAGATAGCCATTGGCCACCACTATAACTATGTCTTCATACAAACTTGGATTTGGATCACACATTTCCTTTTATTTTATAAATTCTCTCGATGCTTGTGATCTAAAATAAATAAGTGTCAATCTGAAAGAGTATATTCCTACGACATGGAATTGCTTAATCCTCTAAAATAAAGAAGTGTCTTTGCCTTCACATGAACTACAGCTAACACTTCCAAATCTTTTTTATTACTTTATTTAATTATTTATTTTTTACAAATATTTGAATAAGAAAATTGACAGCGAATATATACTTTCAGAACTCACAGTTTGGTCATTTGTCATAACAGGTTGGCTGCAACAGAGAATTAATAAAATACTATAGGGCTAAAAAAATTGCTAATTCTACCTTGTATTCCTTATTGTTTAGTTATGGCTACCTACACCATCACACTCAAGTAAGAGGCTTCTCAAATTATCTTAGATGTAGTCTACTGTCAACAATTAACTAAATAAGAGAGGTGAAAGGGGCAAACCAATAACTATCCTTTGATTTTTAAAGCAAGGTGTGTAATAGTATTTATGAAATTTATAGAGGGAAATAGATACAAATAATGTTGCATATTCCGGCACCCATAAAAGACAGACTCTGGTTGTTCCATGTCTTGTCTAGATGTGTCTTGCACAACATAATCGCAGCACAAACCATTTTCTTCCCATCACGCTAAGTACCATTAATGATTCATTTTCTTCCCATCACGCTAAGTACCATCAATGAGGATACATTGTGGAAATACTCGAAACTAATCATATCCAGAAATGTGCAAACATAAGAATGTTCAAGAAACAAGGTATTAGTTCTTTAATTAGCAGAACCGTACAATTTATTTGTCACATGCTGCTGGACCCAATCCATTATGCTACAAGGCAGCTCTTGGAATTTGTATTAGCATCCTCTCCATTTGAAATGGATTCATTTCATGATTTAGATTAAATATTACAAATCCAATGATTCATTTGGATAACAAAATTTGGACATTTAGATTTGGATTTGAATAATTAAAATCCTAATACCTGTTTTAATAATTTTAAAAGATCAAGAATTTCAATTTACTCAACCCCACGGATCCAATCTTCAAAAATCTTTGGATTTTCAATGATATCTAAAATCAATGGATTTGAAACCAAGACATTTTAAATTTATTGATTTAAAATCCAAATCCAAATTCAAATTTTCCAAACACAATCTAAAGGTATATCAAGTGCCACATCATTTAAAATTAAACGTTGACTTGGCACCCTATATACGTTGTTAAATCCAAGAAATAAAATTTTAACCATGAAATTGACTCTATTGCAAGTAATTTGGGAATAGAGAGGATCATGTTCCTTGTAATCTAGGCAATGAAAGTGATCATATACATTTACCAACAACAAAAAATGTGCACCTCCAAATTTTCATTCGATAGATAAAATAGAAGTCACTACCCCAATAAAGCTGAAGGCTAATTCATAGCTCAAGCCATTGGAGGTGTACAGATGAACCCACAGATAACTAAACACAGACAAACAACTTTCAAATGGCAACTCAAAACTCAGCAAGATACAAATCACAAAGTCAATTAACATGGTCAAACCAAATTCTAACATACATTTCTACCTGACAGAATTCCTGGGAAATTTCCATGACTATGGTATCAGGTTAATTAGTTTACACTGCCACATTACAGATTATCTGAAAGTGGCTTCCGGGCCAAAAAGAAATACATTGGTGTGAAAATCTCTTTCCTGAAAGACAGAAATATAACGATGTGAGCAGCTCATGTGTACACAAGTATATTAACAGATTAACTCAATGACTCAAAAGGAAGAAACTATGATTCAACTTCAAGATAAGAATTTCAAACACCATTTCTTCTCACTATCCTTTCAAGCTTTGGGTGCACTTTAAATTTTAGGACCATTGACTTAGCTCAAAATACATACTTGCACTAGTTACAGGAATAAACCCTACATAGATGGATCTGATATAATGCTGGATTTACAGCTTGTGCACGAGGCCACAAACTTCCCCAATAAAAATATAATTCTTGCTAACTTTATGTTACTCAGGAAAAATATATAAAAAATTTAGCATGGAGCTCAAGAAAATAAGTATGATAGTGGGAACACTCACTTTCCACCTCCAAGTAGCCCTTCCGCAGCCTGCTCTAGAAAACTTTGGACACGTTGACTTCCCTCTGGGGCAAGCCCTACATATTCCAGGGTCTTGACCTAACAAAAAAATCAGCACTTATCAACTGCCTTTCTAGAATTGCACAAGTACAAATTCTCTCAAATCTCAAAGTCAAAATACAATTCCAGCCAAAAGCATGGCTTTTACAAACTTAGAGGTTGGGAAGAGGGAGCTAACAACACTAATGCAACATTAGAATGAAACAAATCTTACCATGTTTCTCGTGATGAAACGCCCAACAGTGGTTATACGGAAACTACTCAGTGAGAAGTGACTAGTATCTAAAGGCAAGTACCAGGGGACAGGTGAGTCCACTGCAAGATCTTTCTCCCATATGACCTTTGGCAGAATAAATAAATGGGTTGTCACTTGTGCAAATCACAAGAAAAGATTCAGAAAAAACAATCGTAACTAGCACTCACCTCAAAACCAGCTTGCTTCAGAGCTTCAAGGCATTCTCTGGTCAACCTGATGTCAGGAAGGCCATCACCAATCTCAATTTCTGCCTGTTTCAATGAAATTCTGTTACACTCACAAAATATAACTCCCTAAGATGAGATTCATGATAAAATCTCAACACCCCCCACCCCCTCCACCCTCAAAAAAAAATATCTTTTTCATGCTTCAAGCATATCTTACCTTTAGTTTTTGATGTTCTTGGTTATTGGGATCAAAAGAATCAGTCATGCACCACTCATATGCAGCAAAACATTGTCCAGGTTTTAATACTCTGTGTATTTCTTTGTAGCATCCATACTATCCAGATAAGGAACTAAGTTTAAACCAATATGAACCAGAAAGAAAAGGAGAAGAAGGGAGAGAGAGATTACAAAAGGTGGAAATAGATGTGCCATCCTAGCCAAGGTTTTAATATATTAGAATAAGGAATACATACCACATCTGGTGCATGACAAGTAGCTTCAATCGCATATACTGCATCAAAACTATTGTCAGGAAATGGCATTTTCATGAAGTCAGCCTGCATCATCAAGAATCAATAACAATCACGGATCTTTCACCATAAACCCCATTTTTTATTGGTAAGTTAAACACGCATCAGTGGATCTTGAATGGACTAATCACTCTCAATCTTGCTCTTGCAAGGAAAGAAGGTGTCATTTGAGTTAGAGCTCATTGGACCATAAACCCATTTGTAAAATAAATATAAAATACTTACAGAAGAATGATATAAAATGACAAAAGCATTTGGAAGTAAAGGAATGCACTACATAAACATGAACTTAGCCTGCAATATGACCAACCTTCACAAAGTTGCAGGTTTTCTCCACTCCAGCAATGCGGTTTAGTTCCTGTGGAGCAACAGAAGCTTGCAGGTGTCATTGCTAATTTAAGAATTTTAGAATTTCAGTGGTCATAAATACAAAGCCTATTGAGGAAAGTCCTTATAACTTCCACCAACCATGACTTCGGCATCATCTTAAAGGGAAGAAAAAACTCAACCACTATTCAGGGTTTCTGAACAACTAATCAAATCATAAAAACAAGAGGTAAAAATAGTATTTCTAAATGCAATTGATCTTTATATCAATGACTCAAAGATCAGTATGCACCTTTCCCCTTGATATCTGATATTCATTGATGTTCAATCCTGTGACTGATGTTGAGCTGCGACAAATCATAATTGCAAACATAAGCAAAAGGCTCTTTCTTAAAAATAAAAGTTCAATAAATATAAAAACTTACATACACACACACATATAATCAATTCATTAAAAAATGATCAAAAGAAAGGGGCACAACCCAAGTACCCAGGAAGTACACAAAGGATGAGCCAAAAGGTTTAATTTAGCAACTTAAAACACTTACACTTAGTATGAACATAAGAAGCTGTAAGTCATAACTTAAACAAAATAAGATATCAGTCCAAAAGGTATGGTAACAGTGCTTCTTCAAAGGAAAAAACTGAAATTTGTAAACGGGTTGTAAAATTCAATCCTACAAACTAGTAAAACCCAACCAATGCACTTTTCTCTTCTCAAAAATCTGATTGATATTATTATTTTATTGTTAGTAACCCACTGAATATTCATCCAGAACAACAAAGCACAACCCAATCTGATTTGAATGTACCAAGAATGCACATGAAAACTACAAACAAGTTGAAAGATGGAGCTCCATAAAACTCTTGTTTAATCAAATACTAGAAACCAGAAGGGAGGAAAGAGTGTAAATACATGAATTGCCATTCACCTGAATCTAGAAATTTCTCTTTGTGGTCCACCAATTCCACATCCTACGTCCAACACCTATCATGTCAAATAAAAATGTCAAAATTTGATCAGTCAATCTCTAAATTGTCAGTTTCTCCACCTTTTACTGAAAAATAAACCTTTTGTCCAGGCTTCAGGCCTAGTTGTAAAGCAAGGAAGTGCTCATGTCGCTTGATGCTCTCTCGAAGAGACTCCCCCTTCCATCTTTAAGAACAAAAGTAATGTACATCATTAGATTTGACCAGCAAAGTTCGTGAAAAGAATTTATCCTACACAGCTTGAAAGGCCACCTGGGTGCAAAATGAAAAGACTCCCCCCATCCAAACTCATAAAAGCTGGTAACAAGATCATAGTATTTATTTACCTGAAATCCACATGAGACAGCTCAATTTTCTTATTCAGAAGGTGTTAGATTTTAAATCCAATAGAAAATGAACATTAATCCTCATTTTAACCAATAAAGCAATGAAGAAAGAAAAAAGATTCATGCTCAAATATAAGCATAACAATGGCCAACCTTGCCAACAAACAAAAACTGGTAAATAAATCTGACTTTCAGTCACTGATTCCCTCAGGTTGCTAGCTTGCACATCGTTATACATACAGTACAAGGCTTTATCATCACATTGGTCAAATTACCTTATAAAATGATTTAGAAAGCTAATACGAAAAGAGCTTATTACAGAACAATTCCAGAGGCAGGTATACAATGGCATTGCTTAGAACATGCTGCAAGTGGGCAGTTTTTTTTTTTTTTTGCCGGAATAAGTGGGCAGTTAATTCTTTATACACAACCACCTTGATTTTTCAATAAAAAGACCATTAAAAAGGGAATAGCTCTCACCATGTCACTGTAGTTAGCTTTCCTCTCTTCCTCTTCACCTCCATAGAAGACATGATACTTCTCATACCTAAATCATCAAATCAAAACTTTTACCACAAAAACCAATTATGCCAACAAATGGTCAATGACAGAAAAGTCACATCATTATGTGTGCCACACCATGGGTATCATAGAAGATTTTCTAGAAATACTAACATTTACAGAGCATAAGAAGATTGATGTTGTCCTCTTTTTTTTTTTTTTTTTTTTTAATTGGCAATCACACAAACACAACTAGTGAGTCTTGAACTCACAACTTCACCCTATACCTTACTCATACAAGTGGACAATGTGCCACTTGAGTTAAAGCTCATTGGGATAAGAAAATTGATGTTTTAATATTTAATCGATTAGCCCAACAAATTATGAAACATGCTGCCAGTTCCTTGTGATTCCACATTCAAGTAAAAAGGCAGGCCATGCATATATGTTTGAACTCATGGTATACAAAATTCTTCAATAATGACTAAAGATACTAGAAGGCTGGGTGGCAGCTCATTTATCCACAGTTATGCAGATACTTTACAGTTGCATTGCATACTAACTTTACAATCAATGTGACACACAACGGATCCAATATAATTTTTTTTCCTTGTTGCGTTACATTTACTCATTAAAAATTATTGGTACACTACACTGGAAAAAGCTTCATATCCTCTAAACAACAGAGCTTGAAATTCCAGTTGGACGATCAAGGGTAAAAGAGGAAGAAAAATACAGAATGGAAATCAAACCTCACAACAACTATTCCAACCTCTAACAACCACAAAGCTTCCCAAGTTGTTGTTGTTGTTGTTTTTTTTTTTTTTTTTTTTTTTTTTTTTTTTTTTTTTTTTTCACTAAAGCACAAATTTACCATGAATTCAGATTCCATTGAAGTTCACCTAAGAAACCCCAAAAAAGCCAGAAAAACACAACCTCAATAAAAAGTAAAAAATCAGTTTTTATTGTGAATTCCCAGTTAAAATTTTCTTCACCAAGGTAGTATACTCAAAAGTCAAAACTCAATGGGTGCGTTCATAACTTATAGCATACCATCCAGTACATGTATCCTCCTCTCATGTGGGGTCCACCCCATACGAGAGGAGATACATGCACCAAATGCATGGTATATTTTCTTGTCAAGAACAATATCCAAAGTAGAACTAATAAAACCTATGCCCACACATATGATCTTTTGACCGTGTTGTTAAGCGGGCCCAACGATTATTTCTTAGTCAAGTTCCAAGGTCCCATATTTTTTCTTGATAAGCCTCACCCATTTCCTTAAATCACTAGCTCAAGTATAACTTAGGACTAGCCACTAGGCATAACCAAACAAACACGATGGTTTCAATGTAGCCACCACTATTTTTTTCACAAACCTAACATTCCCATACAAAAAGGTCGTTGAATTGAATCCATCAATCCCCACCATTGTTGTGTTCCACAAAGGTCAAAATCGTATTAAGTACGTGTTAAGCATCAATAATTAAGATTATTTGAATTTTGGAGCTTAATTAGCCCACAAACATCAAAATCAGTACTTGAATGAAGATAAGCATTTAAAACATCTATCATTCTAGAGAGAGAGAGAATGAAGATCCAAGATGTAGAGAGAGAGATGCGAAAGATCCAAACATGTTTCTAGAGAGAGAGAAAGAGCGATTTAAACATCATTCTAGAGAGAGAAACAGGCTGAGAAAAGAAAATTCACAACCACAATTCTAGAGAGAGAAACATTCTAGAGCCCTGGAGAGAGATTCGAATGTCATTGAAGCGAGAGAATCGTATTGAAAATCCACGTATCGCAGTTCTAGAGAGAGAATCAGGCTCTGAAGCATCATTCTAAAGAGAGAAACAGTGATAAAAAAAATCACATAACTCTAGAAAAAAAAAAGAGAAAACAGATTCCAAAAAATTCTAGAGTGAGAAAGAGTGATCAAAAAAAAAAAAATCAGATTCTTGTCATTGCAGCGAGAGAGGTTCTGAAGCATCATTCTAGAGAGAGAAACAGATTGAAACTCTCACAACAATAACAATCCTAGAGAGAGAAACAGTGATATCAAAAAAATCACATAATTCTAGAAAAAAAGAAAAAGAAAAACAGATTCAACGAAATTCTAGAGTGAGAAAGAGAAACAAAATGAAGACACAGTTCTAGAGAGAGAAACAGAGATTGAAAAAAAGAAAAGCATAAATCTAAATGAGAAATTATAAGGTTATCACGGTGGACAAGTGATGTGGTCCATCATTCTAATAAAAGATTTCTACTTGTTTAAAATTGCTGAGTCAATATTCAGTTTTTATTTAAAACTTCACAATTTTAAACAGGTTAGTCTTTTGTTGGAATGGTGGACTATGTCACTTGTCCACCATGAGGACCTCATAATTTCTTTAAATCTAGGAAGTGAGAGAGAGATGGTGGTTACTGATCAACAGTAGAGAGAACTTCATTTTTGTCGATCATTCCTCCGACACCCGATGCGAGATCTAATGCTCCTGCCTTGGACATCGCGATTTTCCCAAAAATAACACTACTCAAAAACAACAAAAACAGAAACACAAAAAGCAAAAAAAAAAAAAAAAAAAAAGCATTAGAATTATATTCAATTTTTTGTTGTTGCAATATAGTGCAGATTGTTTTAGTGTGTGAATCTTTTACATGGAAGAGGAAGAGGAGAGAGGATTTCAGATAGGAAATGGAGAGGTTTTTCGAGTGGAGGCTACAAGGAAGAGAGAGAGAGAAGTGAGAAATCTTAGGTATGTTGAATAAAGTGGATATATATATATATATATATAGTAGACATTCTTTTATTTTATTTTTTCTTTTTTAGCGTTGAATCTCTAGCATTTATTTTAGTTTCTGATGGTATTATTAGGATCTCTTATCGGTAGTTCTTTGTCATTAGACTAAAATACTAATTAATTTTTTGTATAAGCGGATATTGAACTCCAGATCTCTTATTCAACCATAAAAATCTTTACTAGTTAAGCTAATTGAAAATTACAAATCAATACAATTGTAACGTAAATACACACTACAATACTCATTGCTATGTCACGCTTTTTTTTTTTTTTAAATGTTTTCAGGTGTCATATGGCTCTCTCTAAAAAATTTATTTAATGTATCTAATAAACATTGTTTAACTTTTTTTTTTTTTTTTGGTAATACCTAATCTAAGTAGGAAGAATATACCACTTAGGGAGGTGCCCAATAAAAAGTCCATGTACGTGTACCCATCATTCCTGTTAGTCTAAAAATTATGAATTTGAGTAGTGATAAACATCATTTAATGCCCAGGTGGTTCCATGCCATAATGCAATATACAGGAGGTTACCCAAGAATCATTTTCCTTTCAGAAACACTAAACTTAAGTCTTTTTTTTTTTTTTTTTTTTTTTGATAAACACACACACAAACACACAAATATGGGGGAAGAGAATGAGATAAGGGAATACACTCACACGCCAACACCAAAATTACATGCAACAGTTAGTGTCGCGGAGCAAGTGATAAACCCCTTTCTCATTATCACTTCTTACTGATGTGGGATGACTCGACAACACTGAGTATCTTTTTTTATTTGAGAAACACACACACACATATATATATACGGAGAAGGGGGATGAGATAAGGGAATACACTCACACACTAAACATAAGTCAAACTCTTAAATTAAAAAAAACATAACTATACCTTTTGTTTGCACGAGCGATAAATTGTTTTCTATGACAACTAAGGATTATAAATTTTTAAAGGATAAATTATACCAAGTTCGTTCCCCTCATAGAATGCCCATGGATCATGGTTGTTCAAGTTTGCATTATGGAAATATTTATAAGTTGTGATGTGTGAGATTAGTTTCTTCATGCGAATAGATAAGCAAAAATAGTAATATTTTTCCAAAGATAGACTTTTAAGTTTTACAGAGAGGTGCTAATATCCTGAATTTCTTTTCTCCCTTTTTATAATTAAGAATATACTAAAATTAAATAGGGACTTGTCTGGTTCTTCCTACTCCGTGATGAACTGGAAACAACTTTTTTAAGCACAAGGTGCAACCAGATTGATGAAGGGTACAAATAGTTGAAACTTGAAACATGTTATACGTTTTCTTAATAAAACAAAGATTATTTCTGGGCGGCTATCTTTAGATATATTTTTTTCAATTTTCTACTTTCCAAGTGGAAGGAGCAATATTAGTACAAAAAAAAAAAAATTACATAATTTTCATTATAACTCGTTACATAGTAAGTTATAAGTGGTGGAGATGTGGATCTGTATGAACTCACTATTTTTTCTTGACCACTCATAATTTTATTACGTCTAACTGTGCAGCAAAAATTGTGTTAACTTTTATGTTCCTGTCAAGCTGAAAAGGAAAAAACAACTATGAAAGGAGAAATGATTAAGTCTTCATTATGGACCACATTACTTGTTTACCATTCCACTAAAAGAAAAAATTGGTTAGTCAATTTAACAAGTCTATTTGATTTTTTAATCATAAATTGATTCAAAAATTTTAAACAAGTAGAAGTCTTTTAGTTGAATGGTAGATAAGTAACGTAGTCTTAGGGCCGGCCCTTCCACTAGGCCAATTAGGCCATTGCCTAGGGCTGCCAAGTGGAAGGGGACCCCAAAATTTTGAAAAAGTAGGGATAGTAGGAAAAAAAAATATTTCAGATGCAAGTCCAAAAAATCTGATACATTCTTATGACCAAAGAACAAAAAATCTGGTACATTAATTCTGGTAAACATTGGTAGCCCAAAAAATTATTTGGTCTAAACAAAATCAATTATCCCAAAAATATCATCCTTAACCTATAGACAAATCAAAATTCAACCGGATAAAATATAAATCCAGTCTAAAAATACGAGATGATGATAGCTTGCAAAAATACTGTCTTTATCTTGAATTTTTTTTCTCAAACACGATATTTATTATGATATTGATTAGGATTAAAAGTTTTAAAAGAAATTTTATAAATTAAAGAATATACTCCAATTGACATACTAAATTATATAAAAAGGTTATATTCATTTCCAAATGTATGCATTGCATATAGAATTTTACTAACAATACATGTTATAATTGTTTCTGTAGAAAGAAGTTTTTTAAAATTAAAATTAATAAAATCATATCTAAGATCGACATTGTCCCAAGAAAGATTAAGTAGATTAGCTATATTATTGATTGAAAAAGAGATGTTAGAAGAACTTGAATACAAAAATTTATAAAAATATTAAATAAATATTAATTTAATTAATACATGAATATAAAAAATGCCTTATTTTAATTTTCGCTTAGTTTTTCAAGAGACAATATGAAGAAGTGTGTATCTTTGGTTGACGACAATGAGCATGCAAAAATAATAGTATTTTAAATAATTTTAAGCAAATGAAAGCCTTTTAATAAAATTGTGAACAAATCACATGGTGTAATCAAGTTCTCAAGAGAGATAGGGTGGAGGAGGGTGTCTTTTTGGTTGACGACAATGAATGAGTGCGCAAGAATAGGTGGTGTTTGCCACGTCAAATTTGCACATGCACGTATCTATACTACTATTTAAGGGGCTTCTCCTGTTTGGATTCCTCATTTTTTTAGTTCAAAAATGTCCCTATACCCCTATGTTTAAGTAGAAACAAAACTAAAGGATAATCCGGTGAAAATGCAACTCTAACTCTCACTAACACATTGCCCAAAATACCCTTATCAGGCCCACTTACAAGTTTTCAACTGATAGGGATGAATATATAAATTAAAACTCCTACACTTTAAGAGCCACAAACTCACGTATACTGCCAGTTTCTATCTCACTTTCGACCTCTCATTCTTCTTTAGATTGAAGACATTTAATTTAGCTTTACATCCTCCTTTTATTTTCTTCAGATTGAAGACATTTACTATCAGAGGCTCCAACAACTTTTTAGGTTCTATATTTTTACAGTGGCTTTTTAGGAGGGTTTGGGCTTGAACTAGTTGCTTGAAAAAGAATATTGGTAAACTCCTTTTTTGATATATATATTTTTGAATTTACGGTATTTTTATTAAGGGAATTAAGCTACTTGGATGAGAATTAAGACTGATTGGTTTTGCATTTATGTGTGTAGGTATTGGATAAGATTCGATTCAACAAGACTTTCACTATTTATGCATGCAGGTACTTATATATTATTCTTCTCTATTTTGGTCCAAGAACTTAATATTTAATGTGATTTTAGATTGCTAACACTTTTCCTGGTTTTTGGGTTATAGATTTGGTGAACAATTTGGGTCCAATTGCAAGGTCTAGGACCAAGGAATTTATGGAGGCATTGCAGGCTGGAGCGAATGTGTGCATGATTGGTCAATTTGGTGTTGGGTTTTAAGGGAACTAGCATGTAGTTCCATGCAAATGCATGGATGCATTTAAAATTAAACAAAAATTTTATTATAAAAATATAAATTATTAGTCAAATTATTATTTAGAAAAAAAAAAAACATGTAACACATGCATTCATGCATACGTATAGATACACTTAAAATTAAACACAATTTTTATCATAAAATATAGCTAATTAGTCAAATTATTTTTGACGAAAACACCATTTTGGTCCTTACATTTTTGGGTCATAGTCAATTTGGTCCTTACATTTTCGTAACAGTCAATTTAGTTCTTATCATTTTCACCTTGCGGTCAATTTGGTCTCTACTGTTAACTTACTAACAGAATTGCTTATGTGGCAAACCCTACCGTTAACTTACTAACGGAATTGATTATGTGGCAAATGGCGTGCACTATTGGCATACTTAAAAATGACGTGGCTAATAAAAAAATAAAGTTTTTTAATAAACATAAAAAATTACAATGTGTCGGCATTTAAATTAACAAAATTTAGATAAATTTTTTTTATCAATTTAAAAAAAAAAAGATAGAAAAAAAAAATTTAGACCATTCCCAATTTTCCTTTTACATTCTTTTCAGCCAAACACCAAAACACGAAACTCAAAAACAAATTTGTACCATATTTGACTATTCTTCTCTCTCAAACTCTTTATATTACTATCTCTCTTTCTCACTTGTCTACAACTGAACCTAGCTTTAATCCGCTTGATTGTCAGAGAAAATGTCTTCGCTCTCCTCTGCGGCCATTGACCGCCGCAACTCCATTAGACACGATGTTGGCCATAACAAATACCACACACAGAAACTTAGAAACCTTCCTTCCTTCAATTCTTTCCCTGGGACCATTTTCTCTTTGCTTGTCCAAAAACAAGACAAAATATAAAAAAGCAATTGAAATACTAGTCTTTTGGGTATTCTTTATTTGAATATGCGCCTTTGTTGCTGTTAGTTTGATTGTGAGTTAGCTGCAAGATTTCAGAGATTGTGAGATAAAAGAGAGAGAGAAAGGTAGATATTGGAAAGGGATCAAATCTGGGTTTCACTGTTTAAGAGAGAAACAAATAAAGAGAAGCAGAAAATCAAATTTGGAACAAATTTGAGTTTGAGTTTTGTGATTGGTTACCAGGAAAATACAAGAAAATTTGAGGATGATCTTCATTTTTTATTCTTGAGATTTTTTTTTTTTTTTTTTTTTACAATTTAAATACTGACATGGAATTTTTTAATGACTAATAAATTTTTTTATTATTATTTTATTAGTCACGTCATCTTTAAGTATGCTAACAATGCACACCGTTTGCCACATAAACAATTTCGTTAGTAAGTTAACAGTAAGGACCAAATTGACTGTTACTAAAATGTAGGGACTAAATTGATTATAACTCCAAAATGTGAGGACCAAAATGGTGTTTTCGCCATTAATTTTTTAAAGTAAATATAATTAATCACATATTAAAATTCTTACCTAAATTTAATACTACTTATTATCTTTTTTTTTTTTTTTTTTTTTCTAATTTT
Organism: Quercus robur; assembly: GCF_932294415.1. Lineage (NCBI taxonomy): Eukaryota > Viridiplantae > Streptophyta > Magnoliopsida > Fagales > Fagaceae > Quercus > Quercus robur. The sequence continues at coordinate 54,247,527 of NC_065544.1, read as the reverse complement.
TAATAAGATAGAACGTGTGGTGATTTTTATTTTATTTATTTATTAAGAAACATGTGGTGATTTTTATTGAGTATATGTAATTGTTTTTTTTTTTTTTAATTTTATATTTCCTTAATATTATATCCTTAATTTTATAGTAAACACATGACACATGCTTAAGTGGATAATTATGGTGTAGCCCCCACATAAATCTAGACACTTGCAAAATTGGATTATAATTTCAAATTCTAATTCAACTTTCTCTAAGTTTTACCTATTAATATTGTAGTTGCACGATTTTCCTAGCCCAAATCCTTTTGATCAGGCCCTGGCCCAAAGCGCAACACACAATAAATGTTTGTAGAGGATGGGTGAAAGAACTTAGCCTTAGTGAACCTGATCGGACTCAGGTATGGAGAAGGTTGTTACAAGGATAAAAACACCAGAATGAATATTCCCCAGAAACTTTTATTTCATAAGTGATGACTACAGTTTTTCCGTCCCCTTCTTTGAGGGGCTCTATTACATTATATAGCTCTATTATTCTTATCTGAACCTTACACTTGTTGATCATCTAAGCCCTCACTTGAGCACCTGTCTTATCAGACACCTTTATCATCCCCTTGTGAGTTGCAGTGGCCAAGGCAGTACTGTTCAGGGGTCTTTTCCTCATTAATGCGGCCAAGAGGGTGGTTGTGACACATTTAATGTGGCGGTAGCAGCTTTCCGTGAGATATTTTGGGTTTTATTCTTTTTATATGCTTGGAGGATGAGTTGCAGTGGTAGGGGCGAGCTTTTGGCCTGGACTTCGTAGCGTCCGAGGAGAGGTTACTCCTCGGACAGGTTTCCTTTACCGTAGTTGGGCGTGAATAACGTTTTGGCTATGACTTCTCCTCGGACATGATGCTTTTCGGACGGGCCTGTGCTTAAGTAGCCCATTGTTTTGGGCCGGGCCCCACAATAGCCCCTCAAAACTCCGGTTTTTATCTCATTCCGAGGAGAAAAGCGGGGTTTTGATGTCAGTGAGAGGATGGAAGCGAAGAAGCCTTGGGGCGCGCGTGCGGGCAGTTACTTTTGGACGCGCTACAATTTATGAGGCGCGGCCATTTACTTCCGGAGGTTTCTTGTCCCCTTCATCCAACGGTGTGACGTGGATCGAACGGCCATCATTATTTCTCGATTTTCTAGGCGAGGTCGATCTTTCCTCTCTCCTCCAAGCTATATAAGATGTCAGACAGGCTCCCCTCTTTTTTTCTTTTATCCGCTCATCAGAACAGAGATCTCCAGAGAACTCCAACGCCCAGAAATCCTTAAGCACATCCTTCCTTCAGATCTTCATCGTCATTTTTGCGAGACGCCCTCCATAGAAGAGCTTTCCGATTCCCTTATTGGGCATTGGAGAAGATACCTGTAAGTTCCGTTCGCTTTGTCGCTTCGACTTCCTCCTCGGACTTTATTTTTCCCTTGGTCTTTATTTTCATTCTTCCAGTACAGCTCGGATGGGTAGATTCAAAAAATTAGTAAATACTCCGGCCGCTATAGAGGCCTTTAGGGCAAAATACCACATTCCCCCGGGCGTGGGGCTGCGGTACTGTCCTCTTGAGGGAATATTGACAGATAGAGGCGAGGGAGAAGTTGTTATCCCCATGATTGCTTTCATAGAGGGAGGGATGACACTTCCCATGCGTAGGATCACAAGGGAGTACCTGTCCAACCATAGGTTGACGCCGTATCAGTGTCCCCCTAATATGTTCAAGATACTAGGCTGTGTAAATGTCTTAGACGAGCGGTTGAATCTAGGCCTTACTTGGCACGACGTGGCTTATCTGTATGAGTGTCATCACCTCGAGAGTGGCCTCGATAAGGGAGGGTATTATCTCAAATCCCGATCCGAGGTGGTTAGATTGATCTCCTATCTTCCAGTCTCCAATAAGACCGTGAAGAATGACTTTCTTATTGCTTCGGGGGAGTGGTTCGACGGTATTCATTGTCCGACCAGGGCAGGAAAACCAGGTGCGGCGTCTTTAGGGCCAGTCCTTTTGGGGATAGGGTTTAGCATTGGGGGGTCATTTTTCTAGCTTTCCTCACACTTGGAGAATTTCATGTACTAACCCCATTGTTTTTGGGATGTTTTGCAGATAAAGTTCACGTCGCTCCCCGGCTAAACTTCGTGAATGTGCCGGCGCTGAACTATCTTCTGAGGTCGGAGATTTACGTTGCCGAGGATGGACATTTACGTGCGGCTCATCTGGTCCTGGGCTATCAACCTTTAAGCCGCTCCTTTCAAGCCGTTGGTCACGCCATAAGGGCTGGCAGTCCGAGGTTGGCTAGGATTGACGTATCCATAAACGGGCTCCTAGCTCCACATGATCTTCCCCCAGTCATTCTACCCGTTGTTCGGCATCCCCGTATAGCAGAGCAACTACCTCCTCCGGAAGAGCCTGGTGTTGCTGATCCAGTTGAGGGGCACACCGAATCATCTCGTCTTTCCCTTGAGGAAGAAATAGACGAGTTTTACTTCGAGGAGGAAGTTCAGCAAGACCTCGTGGTTGAGCTTTCCGATCCTGAAGGAGAGCAGGACCGCAACTCCGTGGTCGCTGGTCCAATTATTATAACCTGCTCGGAAGACTCCTCGGACGAAGAAGGAGGTGATATGGGAAAATCTCTGAGAGAGTTGATGTCTAGTCGAGGCAAGGGTCAGTCTTCGAAGGCGCCTGCCAAAGCGCAAACCCAGGACCCACCTCCAATCGCCCCTCAGGTCCCTACTAATCCTGGCCTCAAGGCTATCCCTGACCTGAAAAAGAAGAGGCAGGCTGACATGCTTGAGGAGGGCGAGCTGGTCACCCGGCCTACTAAGCAGCAAAAGGCTACCAAGGGACAGAGGAGTAAGAGGGCAAACTCCTCGGAGAGCAAGGACGAGGAGAACCGTGCTGAGGTGCGCGCTACCCCGCGTACGTGGAGCCCTAAGTTGGAGTTGGATGGGGTCGCCATCCCCTAAAACTCATCGATCCGAGAATACAATCGGGGCCGAGCAGGGTATGTGGCTGATGCCTTAGAGCAACCCCTACTGCTTCCTCGGGATATGGAGGCCTATAGGCGGTTCTCTCAGCCGGAGCTTTTCCTATCCCTTAAAAGGGATCTTGCGATGGTGAGTAATTCTTTTACTGTTTCATTAACTTACTTAACCCTGCTAAACTCTGAGCCGATTTTATTTCGCTTGCAGATCACTCAGCAGGTATTTGTGGCTGAGGAATTTTGTCGCGATAGTCGGAGTCGGGCTGAGGCTGAGGCTCAGTCTCGGACGGAGATAGAGACAACCTTGGGGTCCCTCAAGCATGATCACCTTGGGCTTACTGAGAAGTTCAAGGAGTCGGAGAAACGGCGCAAAAGTGCTGAGGCTGGTCTGAAGAGTGCCGAGACTCAGGCAGAGGATCAGCGTAAAGAGCTGTACTCGACCCAGCTCAACCTCGCCACTGAGAAGCAGGCAGTGGTGGATCTCAAGACTGCACTGCAAAGAGTCGAGAGTGAGCTGTGGAGGGCTAGAGAGGAGGCTCAGCTGATCCGGGAGGCTGCGGAGGCTAAAAAGAATGCTGCTCGCTAGCTTGGGGTCCAAGAAACGGAGGCCAGGCTGTCCGAGGAGATCCCTGAGGTGTACGGGGACTACTGCAGTATCTCGTGGGCTCAGGCTCTTAATGCTGCAGGAGTTCCCGCTGATTCGGCGCTAAGGTTGCCTGAGAACGTTTTCTACCCTCAAGAGATCCGAGTGAATCCTAACGGCGCCCAAGCAGCTACTGAGCAGGATTTGGCGGTGCCTGACGCCGCCCCTGTGCCTGTCAACACGGAGAATCCGGCTGCGGACCTTGCCATCGTGGTTTCTCCTCCTCATCCAGAGCAGAAAGAAGACCCTCTCGCCAAGGATTAGTTTTTTGGCTTTTTAACTTTTGTATTTTCTTCATCTTTGCTTTTACTATTTATTTTTTTGAATGAGAGTTGTCCTGCTTTTGCACTCTTTTGTAAGGACCTCTCTTTTGTATTGGTCTCGGAATATTAATATAGAATGTTTCCTTCATTTTTATGGATTTATGTTAGCACCATCCCTTTATTTAGCGCTGATAATGATATAAACGGTCGTGGTGAAGAGGATGTTGTAGCGAATTTGAGTGAGGGTTGCAACGGTGCTAGACTGTGCGTGCGCCTAAAAATGATTTCCCTTAGGTAATAGTTTCCCAAATTGTCGAGTAATAATTTCCCCTAAGTCTGTGGTCCGAGGACCCATGCAGGACTTAGGTTCTGTTTAAAACTGAGTAGTTGCCATAAGTGATAGTTTCCCCTAAGTCTGTGGTCCGAGGATCCATGCAGGACTTAGGTTCTATTTAAAACTTGTATGAATAGTTGCCGTAAGTAATAATTTCCCCTAAGTCTGTGGTCCGAGGAGCCATGCAGGACTTAGGTTCTGTTTAAAACTTGTATGAATAGTTGCCGTAAGTAATAATTTCCCCTAAGTATGTGGTCCGAGGAGCCATGCATGACTTAGGTTCTGTTTAAAACTTGTATGAATAGTTGCCGTAAGTAATAATTTCCCCTAAGTCTGTGGTCCGAGGAGCCATGTAGGACTTAGGTTCTGTTTAAAACTTGTATGAATCGTCATGAGTAATAATTTCCCCAAAGTCTGTGGTCCGAGGAGCCATGCAGGACTTTAATTATGTTTAAAACTATGAAGAAATTGTCATGAGTAATAATTTCCCCAAAGTCTGTGGTCCGAGGAGCCATGCAGGACTTTGGTTCTGTTTAAAACTATGAAGAAATTGTCATGAGTAATAATTTCCCCAAAGTCTGTGGTCCGAGAAGCCATGCAGGACTTTGGTTCTGTTTAAAACTATGAATAAATTGTCATGAGTAATAATTTCCCCAAAGTCTGTGGTCTGAGGAGCCATGCAAGACTTTGGTTCTGTTTAAAACTATGAAGAAATTGTCATGAGTAATAATTTCCCCAAAGTCTGTGGTCCGAGGAGCCATGCAGGACTTTGGTTCTGTTTAAAACTATGAATGGTCGCCATAAGTAATAATTTCCCCTAAGTCTGTGGTCTGAGGATCCATGCAGGACTTAGGTTCTGTTTAAAACTTGTATGAATAGTTGCCGTAAGTAATAATTTCCCCTAAGTCTGTGGTCCGAGGAGCCATGCAGGACTTAGGTTCTGTTTAAAACTATGAAGAAATTGTCATGAGTAATAATTTCCCCAAAGTCTGTGGTCCGAGGAGCCATGCAGGACTTTGGTTCTGTTCAAAACTATGAATGGTCGCCATAAGTAATAATTTCCCCTAAGTCTGTGGTCTGAGGATCCATGCAGGACTTAGGTTCTGTTTAAAACTTGTATGAATAGTTGCCGTAAGTAATAATTTCCCCTAAGTCTGTGGTCCGAGGAGCCATGCAGGACTTAGGTTCTGTTTAAAACTATGAAGAAATTGTCATGAGTAATAATTTCCCCAAAGTCTGTGGTCCGAGGATCCATGCAGGACTTTGGTTCTGTTCAAAACTATGAATGGTCGCCATAAGTAATAATTTCCCCTAAGTCTGTGGTCTGAGGATCCATGCAGGACTTAGGTTCTGTTTAAAACTTGTATGAATAGTTGCCGTAAGTAATAATTTCCCCTAAGTCTGTGGTCCGAGGAGCCATGCAGGACTTAGGTTCTGTTTAAAACTATGAAGAAATTGTCATGAGTAATAATTTCCCCAAAGTCTGTGGTCCGAGGATCCATGCAGGACTTTGGTTCTGTTCAAAACTATGAATGGTCGCCATAAGTAATAATTTCCCCTAAGTCTGTGGTCTGAGGATCCATGCAGGACTTAGGTTCTGTTTAAAACTTGTATGAATAGTTGCCGTAAGTAATAATTTCCCCTAAGTCTGTGGTCCGAGGAGCCATGCAGGACTTAGGTTCTGTTTAAAACTATGAAGAAATTGTCATGAGTAATAATTTCCCCAAAGTCTGTGGTCCGAGGAGCCATGCAGGACTTTGGTTCTGTTTAAAACTATGAATGGTCGCCATAAGTAATAATTTCCCCTAAGTCTGTGGTCTGAGGATCCATGCAGGACTTAGGTTCTGTTTAAAACTTATATGAATAGTTGCCGTAAGTAATAATTTCCCCTAAGTCTGTGGTCCGAGGAGCCATGCAGGACTTAGGTTCTGTTTAAAACTTGTATGAATAGTTGCCGTAAGTAATAATTTCCCCTAAGTCTGTAGTCCGAGGAGCCATGCAGGACTTAGGTTCTGTTTAAAACTTGTATGAATCGTCATGAGTAATAATTTCCCCAAAGTCTGTGGTCCGAGGAGCCATGCAGGACTTTAATTCTGTTTAAAACTATGAAGAAATTGTCATGAGTAATAATTTCCCCAAAGTCTGTGGTCCGAGGAGCCATGCAGGACTTTGGTTCTGTTTAAAACTATGAAGAAATTGTCATGAGTAATAATTTCCCCAAAGTCTGTGGTCCGAGAAGCCATGCAGGACTTTGGTTCTGTTTAAAACTATGAATAAATTGTCATGAGTAATAATTTCCCCAAAGTCTGTGGTCCGAGGAGCCATGCAAGACTTTGGTTCTGTTTAAAACTATGAAGAAATTGTCATGAGTAATAATTTCCCCAAAGTCTGTGGTCCGAGGAGCCATGCAGGACTTTGGTTCTGTTTAAAACTATGAATGGTCGCCATAAGTAATAATTTCCCCTAAGTCTGTGGTCTGAGGATCCATGCAGGACTTAGGTTCTGTTTAAAACTTGTATGAATAGTTGCCGTAAGTAATAATTTCCCCTAAGTCTGTGGTCCGAGGAGCCATGCAGGACTTAGGTTCTGTTTAAAACTATGAAGAAATTGTCATGAGTAATAATTTCCCCAAAGTCTGTGGTCCGAGGATCCATGCAGGACTTTGGTTCTGTTCAAAACTATGAATGGTCGCCATAAGTAATAATTTCCCCTAAGTCTGTGGTCTGAGGATCCATGCAGGACTTAGGTTCTGTTTAAAACTTGTATGAATAGTTGCCGTAAGTAATAATTTCCCCTAAGTCTGTGGTCCGAGGAGCCATGCAGGACTTAGGTTCTGTTTAAAACTATGAAGAAATTGTCATGAGTAATAATTTCCCCAAAGTCTGTTGTCCGAAGAGCCATGCAGGACTTTGGTTCTGTTTAAAACTATGAATGGTCGCCATAAGTAATAATTTCCCCTAAGTCTGTGGTCTGAGGATCCATGCAGGACTTAGGTTCTGTTTAAAACTTATATGAATAGTTGCCGTAAGTAATAATTTCCCCTAAGTCTGTGGTCCGAGGAGCCATGCAGGACTTAGGTTCTGTTTAAAACTTGTATGAATAGTTGCCGTAAGTAATAATTTCCCCTAAGTCTGTGGTCCGAGGAGCCATGCAGGACTTTGGTTCTGTTTAAAACTTGTATGAATCGTCATGAGTAATAATTTCCCCAAAGTCTGTGGTCCGAGGAGCCATGCAAAACTTTGGTTCTGTTTAAAACTATGAATGGTTGTAGGTAGATCAGCAGATGAAGGATAATCAGGAAACAAAACATGGGCGAAGCCATTTTCATTAATAACAATATCTTCTGAGGTTATTTACATTCCATGGTCGAGGTACAGTTTTTTCATCCAAATCTTGTAGGTAGTAAGCGCCTATCCCGGCCACGGATGTGACACGGTACGGTCCTTCCCAATTGGGCCCCAACTTGCCCCAAGAGGGGTTTTTCGCGCTGCCGAGAATCTTTCTCATCACGAGATCACCTAGACCTAGAGGTCGCAGCCTGACGTTGGCATCATACCTTTGTCTCAGCTTCTGGTGGTAGTAGGCCATATGAATCATGGCTTTTTCCCTTCTTTCCTCGGCTAGGTCTAGACTTCTTCCCAACAACTCGTCGTTATCGCTTGGGGTAAACGAGCTAGACCTCAGTGTCGGGAAGTTGTTCTTGATTGGGAGCACGGCCTCAGCCCCATAAGTCATGGAAAAGGGGGTTTCGCCGGTTGAACGCCGCGGCGTTGTACGATAGGTCCACAAGACGTGCGGGAGCTCTTCTACCCATCTTCCCTTTGCCTCATCTAATCTTTTCTTCAATCCGTTCACTATGACCTTGTTCACGGCCTCGACTTGCCCGTTTCCTTGGGGGTATGCGGGGGTGGAATATCGATTAATGATCCCGAATTCGCGGCAATACTCCCTAAAACTCTTACTGTCGAACTGAAGACCATTGTATGAAACGAGTGTACGTGGGGTTCCGAAGTGGGTGATAATGTTCTTCCAGATGAATTTCTGGGCATCCACGTCCCTAATGTTGGCCAAAGGTTCAGCCTCCACCCATTTAGTGAAGTAATCGGTTCTGACTATTATGTACCGCTTGTTCCCCGCAGCCTTGGGGAAAGGTCCGAAAATATCAAGACCCCATTGTGCGAACGGCCATGGGCTAGAGAGTGGGTTGAGAACTCCTCCGGGTTGGTGGATATTCGGGGCAAATCTTTGGCACTGATCGCACTTTTTAGCGTACTCTTAGGCCTGTCTTTGCATGTTCGGCCACCAGTATCCTTGGGTGAGTGCCCTGTGCGCCAACGACCTTCCTCCGGTGTGACTTCCACAAATTCCTTCATGCAACTCTTCAAGTAGAGACTCGAACTCTTCTGGATGTACGCAGAGTAAGTACGGTCCAGAGTAGGAGCGCCGATATAGCTTGCGGTCCTCTGATAGCCAGAACCGAGGAGCATTTCTACGTATCTTCTCGGCCTCTAATTTTTCTTCCGATAAGATATCGTCTTGGAGGAAGTTCCTTATGGGGTCCATCCAGCTGGGACTTTGTCTAATCTGATGGACTTGGGCCGGGTTTTGACCGACGGAACTCGCCCTGATTAGATCTTCGACGAGGATCATTCGTGGCAGGTCATGCGCAGAGGACGTGGCGAGAGTGGCCAGCGAATCTGCATGAGTGTTTGCACTTCTGGGAATGTGCGTCAGATTGAATGACTCAAAACTCGTCTGCAGGCGCTTGACTTGTCCCAGATACTCTCGCATCCTAGCGTCTCTGGCTTCCAGCTCACCCATCACCTGTCCGACGACCAACTTGGAGTCCTAGAATGCTTCTATTAGTCTTTCGTCCAGTTTTTGAACCATAATCATCCCTTGGAGCAAGGCCTCGTATTCGGCTTCATTGTTCGTAGCCGAAAATCCGAGCCTCAGTGATTTTTCAATGGCGGCACCGTCTGGTGATACTAAAACTATCCCAACTCCAGATCCTCTCTGGTTGGCCGCGCCATCCACGTAGATCTTCCAATGCAAGGCCTTTCCTACCGTAATCACACCAACCGGTTTTCCATCCATGTCTTTCTTCTCGGTTACTGCTTCTATAGAGGGTTCAGCAAATTCCGCTACCAGGTCTGCGAGGACCTGGCCTTTGATGGAGGATCTGGGCATATATTTAATATCAAAGGCTCCCAAAAGCGCACTCCACATGGCAATCCTTCCAGTGTAGTCAGCGCTTCGAAGCACTGCTCGGAGGGGAAGCTGGGTGAGAACGATAACCGTGTGTGCTTGAAAGTAATGAGGGAGCTTCCGGGTGGCATGGACTACCGCCAGAATTGCCTTTTCCAGAGGTAGATATCGTACCTCGGCTTCGTGTCATGATTTGCTCACATAGTATACTGGTCGCTGCACCCCATTATCATCCCGTATCAGTACCAGGCTTACAGCATGGGGAGCAACAGCGATGTACGCAAACAACACTTCGTCTGCTTCAGGGCTGGACATAATGGGGGGTCGTGACAGATATTCCTTAAGCTGCTGGAAAGCCCGAACACAATCCTCCGACCATTCAAACCCTTTCCACTTGTTTATCAGGAGGTAAAAAGGTCGACACCTATCTGCTGACCGCGATATGAACCGGTTTAATGCTGCAATCATACTAGTGAGCTTCTGCACTTCCTTAGGGTTCCGAGGAGCCTGAAGGCTGTTTATTGCTTTGATTTGATCGGGGCTCACTTCTATTCCCCTGTGGGTTACCATGTACCCTAGAAATCTCCCCGACCCTACCCCAAAGGAACATTTAGAAGCGTTCAACCGCAACCGGTGTTCTCTTAGGATAGCGAAGATTTCTTTAAGGTCTTTCACGTGCTCGAACACCTTTTTACTCTTCACAACCATATCGTCTATGTAAACCTCAATGATCCTGCCCAGCTGTGGTTCGAACATCCAGGTCATCATCCTTTGGTAGGTTGAGCCTACGTTCTTTAGCCCAAACGGCATCACCTTATAGTGGTAGTTTCCAATGGGCGTCATGAAAGTCGTCTTCTCCTGGTCCTCTGCTGCAAGGGGGATCTGATGATAGCCCTGGAAGGCATCCAGGAAGCTCATCCGAGGGTGACCCACGGTCGCATCCACCAACCTATCTATTCGTGGTAGGGGGAATGGGTCCTTTGGGCACGCCTTGTTCAGATCCGTGAAGTCCACGCAGACCCTCCACTTTCCTGTCTTCTTCTTTACCACCACCGTGTTTGCCAACCATTCGGGGTAAAAAACCTCTTTAATAGCCCCTGCTTTTTTTAGTTTTGCAACCTCGTCTCTCACGGCACTAGCGTGTTCCTTCGAAGGGCGTCGGGGAGGCTGCTTCTTTGGAATGGAAGACGGGTTGACGTTAAGGTGGTGACAAATAAGACCAGGATCAACCCCCGAAGCGTCATAGGCGTCCCACGCAAACACGTCGACATTTCCTCTGAGAAATCCGATCAGTTCCTCTTTTTCTTGAGCAGGCAATTCAGAGCCGACCTGAAAAAACTTGTCCGAGTCGTTGTTGACAGCGATCTTTTCTAAACTTTCACACCTGATCTCCTCGGCTGGCTCCTCCCCTAACCCTGCCGAGGAGTCTGGTTGCTATAAGTTCTTTGGGGCCGAGGACTCGGCAACGGGCCGATGTAGGATGGCGGCAACCATACACTTCCTGGATACGGCCTGATCTCCTCGGATCTCTTCTACTTGTCCTCTGGATGGGTATTTTACTTTTTGGTGGAGTGTGGAGGTCACGGCTTCCAGGGCGTGGATCCATGGCCTGGCAACTATCGCGGTATAGGGGGAGTAAGCGTCGACCACGATAAAATTTACCTCCACCACCTCTGACCCCGTCTGCACGGGTAGCCGGATCTGCCCTTTCGGCGTAACCATCCTCCCTTCGAAGCTGAGAAGAGGGGAATCATAAGCTGCCAAGTCCTCCGGCTTGAGGTTCAGCCCTTTGTATAGATCAGGGTACATTATTTCCACCGCACTACCTGAGTCTACTAACACCCTTCTCACATCGAAGCCTCCAATTCTTAACGTAACCACCAAGGCATCGTCGTGAGGTTGAATAGTTCACTTCTTATCCTCGTCCAAGAATCCCAGTATCAAAGAGCTTCGCTTTTTCGACCTTTTGGGCTCCCTGTGCCCGTCCTCGGAGTAGGGCCGATCTACAGCCAATATTCTGGGGATGGGTGGCCCAGTTCTTCCTGATGCAGCGATGATGACATGTATCGTTCCAGTAGGGGGTCTTAAGGACACATCCTTTCGAGACTCTGGTATTGCTTAACCGTGGTGCCCGCTCGAGGGGTGTAGAAGGTGACGTAACTTCCCTTCTCGGACTAGCTGATCTAGGTGATTCCACAAATTCCTGCAATCCTCAGTGGTATGCCCATGGTCCTGATGGTAGTGGCAGTATAGATCCTGGTTACGCTTGGATGGGTCTCCGGCCATCTTCCCCGGCCATCTAAAGTAGGGCTCGTTTCTTACTTTCTCCAGCACCTGCTGCACTGGCTCCCTGAACACGGCATTCACTGTTTGTGCGTGGCTCTGTCCAGCCTGTCGCGAGAAATCTTTCCTCGGCTGGCTAGGGTTATACCGTTCCGTTCTAAAGTCATTTGCTTTGGGGGGAATGACCTTCTCCTTTCCCTTTCCCTGCAGCTGATCTTCCTCCACCCTTTTGTACTTGTCGATCCTATCCATCAGCTGATGAACATCGGCAACTGGTTTTCCAGTGAGGGATTTTCTCAAGCCATGCTCGGTGGGGAGGCCGCTTTTGAACGTGCTGATAGCAACATCGTCATGGTTGTCATCTAAGTCATTATACACCTCCCAATATCTATCCGAGTACGCTTTCAGGGTTTCCCCTTCGTGCATAGACAAGGATAATAATGAACTAAGGGGTCGAGGGACTCTGGTGTTTGTGATAAAACGGGAGCAGAAAGCCTGAGTGAGCTGCTTGTAGGAACCTATGGAGTTTGTCTTCAAGCTGTTAAACCACCTCATTGCCATTGATGCCAAACTGGACGGGAAGATCTTGCACATTAGGGCTTCGTTTTGGGAGTAGATTGCCATTTTCTGGTTAAACTGGCTCACGTGCTCTACCGGGTCCGCTCGGCCATTATAGATGACGAACGCCGGTTGGTTGAAGCGTCGAGGCAGCTTAGCCCCTTCAATTCTATATGTGAAGGGTGATCTCGAAACTTGGTCCAGCGCTTTCTTCATGACATCGTTCCCTGAACCTTTGCTGGACGGGTTTTCACATTTCCGCACAGGGCGTGGTTCCCTCTTGTAGGAAAAAGTCTCACCTGAGGGGGTCCTCGACCTCCGTCGGTAACTCACATCCTCCGCATTAGAAGACTCGTCTGAGTCAGACCGGGACCGTTTTCGCCGCACACGTCGTAACTCCCTTTTCAGGTCGTTTATCTCCCGCTGCATGGCCTAATGATTATTTCGCCTCTGGGACACGTGACTGCCTGTCTGAGTGTGACTCTGGCTCGTCCGGACAGTATGCATACTTCCCTCACGATTCCCCCTGCCGCCTGGGTTGGTGGGGTTATTCTGCCTCTGGGACTCAACGGGTTGTGTCTGTTGGGAGTTTGCCTGGTGGGGATTCTCCTGGTGCGGGCCTAGTTCTGCCATACTTCGACCGTTGTGCTAGCTGATGCTCTAGTTCTTCCCACAGACGGCGCCAATTGTAGTTGCATGATTTTCCTAGCCCAAATCCTTTTGATCAGGCCCTGGCCCAAAGCGCAACACACAATAAATGTTTGTAGAGGATGGGTGAAAGAACTTAGCCTCAGTGAACCTGATCGGACTCAGGTATGGAGAAGGTTGTTACAAGGATAAAAACACCAGAATGAATATTCCCCAGAAAATTTTATTTCATAAGTGATGACTACAGTTTTTCCGTCCCCTTCTTTAAGGGGCTCTATTACATTATATAACTCTATTATTCTTATCTGAACCTTACACTTGTTGATCATCTAAGCCCTCACTTGAGCACCTGTCTTATCAGACACCTTTATCATCCCCTTGTGAGTTGCAGTGGCCAAGGCAGTACTGTTCAGGGGTCTTTTCCTCATTAATGCGGCCAAGAGGGTGGTTGTGACACATTTAATGTGGCGGTAGCAGCTTTCCGTGAGATATTTTGGGTTTTATTCTTTTTATATGCTTGGAGGATGAGCTGCAGTGGTAGGGGCGAGCTCTTGGCCTGGACTTCGTAGCGTCCGAGGAGAGGTTACTCCTCGGACAGGTTTCCTTTGCCGTAGTTGGGCGTGAATAACGTTTTGGCTATGACTTCTCCTCGGACATGATGCTTTTCGGACGGACGGGCCTGTGCTTAAGTAGCCCATTGTTTTGGGCTGGGCCCCACAAATATATATATAGATGACTTATAAATTTGAATTTTTTTTAGTTATATGATTATGTTTTTTATGGTTTATTATATTGGACTCCTCGTTTTTTGCACTAAATTAACTAATTTTGCACAAAATTTAAAAATTTAGATTAGATGAGACATGTGGCGCAATATTAAACTCTAATTGAAATTCAATTTTTTTCACTAAATTAACTCACTTGGCACAAAATTCTAAAGTTTATATTAGATGAGACAAGTGGCGCAAAATTAGACTCTAATCGAATTTCAATTTGAAATTTAATTGGATTTTCTCTCTGCTTTACCTACTATTATTATTATTATTATTATTATTATATGGCTTATAAATTTGAATTTTTTTTAGTTATATAATTATATTTTTTATGGTTTATTATATTGGACTCTTTGTTTTCTACACTAAATTAACTAATTTGACACAAAAATTTAAAATTTTAGATTAGATAGGACACTCGGCGCAAAATTAAACTCTAATTGAAAATCAATTTTTACACTAAATTAACTCACTTGGCACAAAATTCTAAAATTTAGATTAGATGAGACACATGGTGCAAAATTAGACTTTAATTGAATTCCAATTTGAAATTTAATTAGATTTTCTCTCTGCTTTACCTATTATATATATATATATATATATATATATATATATAGATTAAGCTCCTTAAAGTGGTAATTTACGCTACTTTTTTTTTTAATGTAATTTACGTTAATTTTTTTTTAGAGGTATTATGTTAACAAGTTTTTCCATGTAATTTACGCCACTTATTTTTATAGGGTATTATTATATATTTGATGTATCATGTTAATAGTTACCCAATTTAAACCTCACATGAAGTGGTTGTTATCTAAGAAATTGTTGTAAAAAAATTTCTTTTGTAACATAAATTATATTTATCATTTGTATAATTCTATGTGAAATTAAATTTACATTTTTTTTATAATTATTAATTTACTACACCATAAAAAATGTTACGTACATTTTCTCAGTTTTAAGGGTAATTGATATTTTTGAAATTTAAACTCTTTTTAACTTTTGTTATGGATGTGTAATAAATGGCTAACTATTATTGATCCTTTTACCGTAAAATAAATATATTTGAAATTTAAACTTTTTTTTACTTTTGTTATGGATGTGTAGTAAGTGGCTAAATTTTAGGATTAAAGTACATGTAGTTTTAAAACTTTGAATTTGAAAAAAAAAGGGTGGTTGGGTAGTTTTTAAACGTAGGATAGAAAGTGGGATTTTTTTTAAATAGTATGTGGATAGAACAAGGGATTTTTTTAAATGTGTAATTTTTCTTTTTTTGATAAAATTTTAAATAAGGATAAGGATAGGGTCACACCAATTCCCCACCTTAATCTTTTAAATTTCCCTAAAATTTAGCATTTTATTTTCTTTCAAAATCAGATATGTTACTGTCTAAATAAAAGGATATGAATGGAGAAGTTATAGTAGTGGTTTTATAGTAGGAGACTTTTTTTTTTTCCAAAATATGGAAGAGGTTTAAAAGGAAAAAAAGAAGAAGAGGAAAACGTGAATTTGAAAAAAAAAAAGTGCAGTCGGGTAATTTTTAAACGTGGGATAGAATGTGGGATTTTTTTAAAAAGTACATGGATAGAACATGGGATTTTTTTTAAACGGGTAGCTTTTTTTTTTTTTTTTTTTTGATAAAATTTTAAATAAGGATAGGGTCACACCAATTCCCCACCTTAATCTTTTAAATTTCCCAAAAATTTAGTCTTTTATTTTCTTTCAAAATCAGATATGTTAGTGCCTAAATATAAGGATATGGATGGAGAAGTTATAGTAGTGGTTTTATAGTAGAAGTCTTTTTTATTTCCAAAATATGGAAGAGATTTCTAAGAAAAAAAGAAGAGGAAAACGTGAATTTGGAAAAAAAAAAAAAAAAAAAAAAAAAAAAAAGATGGTCGGGTAGTTTTCAAACATGGAATAATTTTATGTTATTTTTTTCCCCAAAATAGGGGTACCTTTTTTTGGATAAAATGTACGACGTAAAAAAATGTTACATACCTTTTTCTTAGTTTTAAAGGTTGTTGATATATTTGAAATTTAAACTATTTTTAACTTTTGTTATGGATGTGTAGTCAATGGCTAACTTTTAGGACTAAAAAACAAAATTATTGGATTACACAAAAATTGATAAATATTATTAATTTTTTTTTTAAAAAGAACAACACCACCAAAAATAACGTGTATCTCTTGCTATAAAATTTTAAATTTAAGCTTTTATTTACTTATGATATGGATGTGCACTAAATGGCTAAATTTTAGGATTAAAAAACTAAATTTTAGGATTAGACAAAAAATTGAGCCTTCAACGCGTGTGAGCACAATGTTGTTCCTACTGTTATGAACTTAAACGTGAGGATTTAAGTCGTAACTTTAGTAAACTAAATTTGGGATTCGGATTTGGATGTTGGTCCTACTGCTATGAACTTAAACCACACTTAGTGTACTTTAGTTCAATAAAAAATTTAGAATAACGGCATTGAGGAATTAAAATAAAAGTTCATTATTATTCCTATTGGGTTTTTGTTAAACCACCTTTAATAATACTTTATAGTATTATTATTATTTTTTTCTTCTCAACAAACAATCATGAAGTTTTCATACAATTTTTTTTCTACATACTTCTAATCATTCCCAATTGTATTAGCTTTTTGTTAAGGTCAAAGCACCATTTAATACTTTATTAAAAAAAAAATCTCAAAATACAATTGTGGTTTTATACAATTAACATGTATCTCTTGCCATAAAATTTTCAATTCAAGCTTTTCTTTACTTATGTTCTGGATGTGTAGTAAATGACTAAATTTTAGGATTAGACAAAAAATGATAAATGCCATGCATAAAATTTGAAAAAAATAACAACATCAACAACACCAAAAAGGGAAAAAAATAAAAATAAAAATAAAAAAGGTGGATGGGTAGTTACTAAATTTTAGGATCATTTCAAGAGCATTTCCTTTAACAAAAATCTTATTAATTTTCAACTCTATAGAAAATGTTACATACCTTATAAAGTACAATATAAGTATTGATAATGATAGTCTGTCAATTTAAAACTCATTCGATACTCACTAATGTAAAAATTAGTAGAAGCTCTAAATCCAAATCCAAAAATGCAAGCCAAGTATCAGTATGTCCCACGTAATTAAGGGTATTTTTTTATGGATAATTAAGGGTACTTTAGTAAAGAAGAGATTAAAAAAGTTTTAACGTAAAACAAAAATATTTTTCTTTTCAAACTTCAGTGCCTCTTTGCTTATTTGTTTGATATTATATTTATATCCGGTAAAGTGAGAAATTAAATGTACATTCAAATCCTATAAATACCCTTAAACGCTTTCATCTTCCTCATCACCTCCACAACTCTCAACTTCTAAACTCACCAAGCCACTTCTTCTCTCTCTTACACTTACACACAGACACACAAAGTTACAAACGTACACATTATTTTCTCATCCAAATTAACCAAAATTGCATGGTTTTGTATTAAACTATGTGAAATGAGTACGGCAAATTTAATCTAATTTTAACTATAAATTATTTTGTTAAATAAAGTAAACATTTTCTAAATTATATTTTCGTCATATTGATCTAACAATTCATAACCTAAATTTAAATGTATTCTCAAAACTTCTGCCTAAAATAAAATTTTAATAATTTTAAGAAGTGTAACTTCTTTCTCCTATTTTACTAAAAATTTATTACAATTACACATATTATTACAATTCTTACATGTGATTAATTTGTTCAATATTAGTTTACTTTATTGAGGTTTTAATACACCCTATTTGTGACAAGGAAAAATCTATTGATTATTGTGTATGTATGTGCAACCACCACTATAAATTTAATTTAATTTATGTAGAAATGAGTTCGCAAAATACAGCGATGGTGAATACCGATGACATAGAACGTCGTCGAGAACGATGGAGATATTATGCTCGCTTGAGAAGACAACGAGAAGACAATGAAAGCAGAAATATTCGTATGGTAAGACGTCATGCTAATTACTCAAGACAAAGGCAACAAACTTTGGGTGGTGATCACATTTAAATGGGAGGCCCAGCAAATTTAAATGAAGAAGATGTTGTACATTCTAATTCAACATCAACAAACCTATCACTAATATCACCTAATCACGACGTTGGACGAAGTCGTCGGCTTACACATATCCGTAACTTGACACGCAATATGCCAATTGAGCATAGGGCTATGCAAGAAGTCAGTGGTGAGATTATATTTTTGTATCTTAAAACATTCTTCATTGCTTGGAATCTTATTATTTTGAGAAAATCCATAGTTTCTGGCATGTTAGTTGTATGTCAATGTATACAAAGATAATAAGTCAATGTTTATAATATTAAATTTAAGTCTCCCACCAACCTATCAGACTATAATGGCAAATGACTTTGAGGCTAGACCAAGTCATATAAATTTTGATGTTAATACTGGTAAGTTTTTAAACGTGGGATAAAAAGTGGGATTTTTTTAAAATAGTAAATGGATAGAACATAGGATTTTTTTAAACTTGCAGTTTTTCCTTTTTTTGATAAACTTTTAAATAAGGATAAGGCTAGGGTCACACCAATTCCCCACCTTAATCTTTTAAATTTCCCTAAAATTTAGCATTTTATTTTCTTTCAAAATCAGATATGTTATTGTCTAAATATAAGGATATGGATGGAGAAGTTATAGTAGTGGTTTTATAGTAGGAGTCTTATTTTTCCAAAATATGGAAGAGATTTAAAAGGAAAAAAAGAAGAAGAGGAAAATGTGAATTTGAACAAAAAAAAAAGTGTGGTCGGGTAATTTTTAAATGTCGGATAGAATGTGGGATTTTTTTGAATAGTACATGGATAGAACATGGGATTTTTTTAAACGTGTAGTTTTTCTTTTTTTTGATAAACTTTTAAATAAGTTTAGGGTCACACCAATTCCCCACCTTAATCTTTTAAATTTCCCTAAAATTTAGCCTCTTATTTACTTTCAAAATCAGATTTGTTAGTGCCAAAATATAAGGATATGGATGGAGAAGTTATAGTAGTGGTTTTATAGTAGAAGTGTTTTTTTTTTCCCCCAAATATGGAAGAGATTTAAAAGAAAAAGAAGAAGAAAAGGAAAACGTGAATTTGAAAAAAAAAAAAAAAAAGGGTGGTCAGGTAGTTTTTAAAAAAGGGATAATTTTATGTTTTTTTTTCAAAATAGTGGTACCTTTTTTTGGATAAAATGTACGGCTTAAAAAAATGTTACGTACCTTTTTCTCAGTTTTAAAGGTTGTTGATATATTTGAAATTTAAACCCTTTTTAACTTTTGTTATGGATGTGTAGTAAATGTCTAACTTTTAGGACTAAAAAAAATAAATTATTGGATTAAACAAAAACAGATAAATGTTATTAATTTTTTTAAAAAAAGAACACCACCACCAAAAATAACGTGTATCTCTTGCTATAAAATTTTAAATTTAAGCTTTTATTTACTTATGTTATGGATGTGTAGTAAATGACTAAATTTTAGGATTAGACAAAAAATGATAAAAAATAATTTTATTTTAATTCCTCAATGGCAAAATTTTAGGATTAAAAAACTACATTTTAGGATTAGACTAAAAATTAAGCCTTTGACGCGAGTGAGCACAATGCTGTTCCCACTGCTATGAACTTAAACATGAGGATTTAATTCGTAACTTTAGTAAACTAAATTTAGGATTGGGATTTGGATGTTGTTCCTACTGCTATGAGCTTAAACTACACTTAGTGTACTTTTGTTCAATAAAAAATTTAGAAGAACAGCATTGAGGAACTAAAATTAAAGTTCATTATTCTTCCTATTGTGTTTTTGTTAAACCACCTTTAATAATACTTTATAGGATTATTATTCTTTTTTTCTTCTCAACAAACAATCATGAAGTTTTTATACAATTTTTTTCCTAGATACTTCTAATCATTACTTCCCAATTGCATTAGCCTTTTGTTAAGGTTAAAGCACCATTTAATACTTAATTAAAAAAAATCTCAAAATACAATTGTGGTTTTATACAATTAACGAGTATCTCTTGCCATAAAATTTTCAATTTAAACTTTTATTTACTTATGTTATGGATGTGTAGTAAATGACTAAATTTTAGGATTAAAAAACTACATTTTAGGATTAGACAAAAAATGATAACTGCCACACATAAAATTTGAAGAAAAGAACAACATCAACAACACCAAAATGGAAAAAAAAATATTTCAAAAAAAAAACGTGGAATGGTAGTTACTATATTTTAGAATCTTTTCAAGAGTTTTTCTTTTAACAAAAATCTTATTAATTTACTACTCCATAGAAAATGTTACGTACCTTATAAAATACAATATAAGTATTGATAATGATAGTTTGTCAATTTAAAACTCATTGGATAATCACTAATGTAAGAAGTAATAGAAGCATCCAAATCCCAATCCAAAAATGCAAGCCATGTATCAGTATGCACCACGTAATTAAGGGTATTTTTTTTATGGATAATTAAGGGTACTTTAGTAAAGAAGAGATTTAAAAAGTTTTAACGTAAAACAACAATATTTTTCTTTTTAAATTTCAGCGCCTCTTTGCTTATTTGTTTGATATTATATTTATATCCAGTAAAGTGAGAAATTAAATGTACATTCAAATCCTATAAATACCCTTAAACGCTTTCATCTTCCTCATCACCTCCACAACTCTCAACTTCTAAACTCACTATGATACTTCTTCTCTCTCTTACACTTACACATAGACACACAAAGTTACAAACAATCACATTATTTTCTCATCCAAATTAACCAAAATGGCATGGTTTTGTTTTAAAGTGTGTGAAATGAGTACCGCAAATTTAATCTAATTTTAACTATAAACGATTTTGTGAAATAAAGTAAACATTTTCTAAATTATATTTTCGTCATATTGATCTAACAATTTGTAACCTAAATTTAAATATATTCTCAAAACTTCTGCCTAAAATAATAATTTAATAATTTTAAGAAGTGTAACTTATTTCTCCTATTTTACTAAAATTTATTGCAATTTCACATATTATTAAAATTCTTACATGTGATTAATTTGTTCAATATTAGTTCACTTTATTGAGGTTTTAATATACCATATTTGTGACAAGGAAAAATCCATTAATTATTGTGTATGTATGTGCAACCACCACTATAAATTTAATTTAATTTTATGTAGAAATGAGTTCCCAAAATACAGCAGTGGTGAATATAGATGACATAGAATGTCGTCGAGAACGATGGAGATATTATGCTCACTTGAGAAGACAACGAGAAGACACTGAAAGCAGAAATATTCGTATGGTAAGACGTCGTGCTAATTACTCAAGACAAAGACAACAAACTTTGGGTGGTGATCACATTTAAGTGGGAGGCCTAGCAAATTTAAATGAAGAAGATGTTGTACATTCTAATTGAACATCAACAAACCTATCACTAATACCACCTAATCACGAGGCTGGATGAAGTCGTCGGCTTACACATATCCGTAACTTGGCATGCAATATGCCAGTTGAGCATAGGGCTATGCAAGAAGTCAATGGTGAGATTATAGTTTTGTATCTTAAAACATTCTTCATTGCTTGGAATCTTATTATTTTGAGAAAATCCACAGTTTC
The DNA here is from genome assembly GCF_932294415.1 of Quercus robur. Lineage (NCBI taxonomy): Eukaryota > Viridiplantae > Streptophyta > Magnoliopsida > Fagales > Fagaceae > Quercus > Quercus robur. The sequence continues at coordinate 54,226,186 of NC_065544.1, read as the reverse complement.
TAGCATGTTAGTTGCATGTCAATGTATGCAAAGATACTAAGTCAATGTTTATAATATTAAATTTAGGTCTCTCTCAAACCTAGCCAACTATAGTGGCAAATGACTTTGAGGCTAGACCAAGTCATATAAATTCTGATGTTAATACTGGTAAGTTTTTAAACTTGGGATAGAAAGTGCAATTTTTTTTAAATTGTAAATGGATAGAACATGGGATTTTTTTAAATGTGCAGTTTTTCTTTTTTTGCTAAACTTTTAAATAAGGATAAGGATAGGGTCACACCAATTCCCCACCTTAATCTTTTAAATTTCCCTAAAACTTAGCCTCATATTTTCTTTGAAAATCAAATATGTTAGTGCCTAAATATAAGGATATGGATGGAGAAGTTATTGTAGTGGTCGTATAGGACGAGTCTTGTTTTTTCCAAAATATGGAAGAGATTTAAAAGAAAAAAGAAGAAGAAGAGGAAAATGTGAATTTGAAAAAAAAAAAAGGGTGGTTGGGTAGTTTTTAAACATGGGATAATTTTATGTTTTTTTTTTTTTTTTTTTTTTTTCCAAATAGCGGTACCTTTTTTTGGATAAAATGTACAACTTAAAAAAATGTTACCTACCTTTTTCTCAGTTTTAAAGGTTGTTGATATATTAGAAATTTTAACTATTTTTAATTTGAAATTTTAACTCTTTTTAACTTTTGTTATGGACGTGTAGTAAATGGCTAACTTTTAGGACTAAAAAACTAAAATTTTGGATTAAACAATAATTTATAAATGTTATTAATTTTTTTTTTAAAAGAACAACACCACCAAAAATAACGTGTATCTCTTGGTATAAAATTTTAAATTTAAGCTTTTATTTATTTATGCTATGGATGTGTAGTAAATGACTAAATTTTTGGATTAAAAAACTACATTTTAGGATTACACAAAAAATGATAAAAAATATTTTTATTTTATTTCCTCAATGGCTAAATTTTAGGATTAAAAAACTACATTTTAGGATTAGACAAAAAATTGAGCCTTTGACGCGTGTGAGCACAATGCTGTTCCTACTGCTATGAACTTAAACATGAGGATTTAAGTTGTAACTTTAGTAAACTAAATTTGGGATTGGGATTTGGCTGTTGTTCCTACTACTATGAACTTAAACTACATTTAGTGTACTTTTGTTCAATAAAAATTTTAGAAGAACAGCATTGAGGAATTAAAATAAAAGTTCATTATTATTCCTATTGGGTTTTTGTTAAACAACCTTTAATAATACTTTATAGTACTATTATTTTTTATTTCTTCTCAACAAACAATCATGAAGTTTTTATACAATTTTTTTTCTAGATACTTCTAATCATTAATTCCCAATTATATTAGCCTTTTGTTAAGGTTAAAGCACCATTTAATACTTAATTAATAAAAATCTCATAATACAATTGTGGTTTTATACAGTTAATGTGTATCACTTGCCATAAAATTTTCAATTTAAGCTTTTATTTACTTATGTTATGGATGTGTAGTAAATGACTAAATTTTAGGATTAACAAACTACATTTTAGGATTAGACAAAAAATGATAACTGCCACACATAAAATTTGAAAAAAAGAACGACATCAACAACACCAAAAAGGTAAAAAAAAAAAAAAAAATGTGGATGGGTAGTTACTAAATTTTAGGATCTTTTCAGAAACATTTCCTTTATCAAAAATCTTATTAATTTACTACCCTATAGAAAATGTTGCGTACCTTATAAAATACAAAATAAGTATTGATAATGATAGTCTGTCAATTTAAAACTCATTGGATACTCACTAATGTAAAAATTAGTAGAAGCATCCAAATCCCAATCCAAAAATGCAAGCCATGTATCAGTATGTCCCACGTAATTAAGGGTATTTTTATTTTATTTTTTATGGATAATTAAGGGTACTTTAGTAAAGAAGAGATTAAAAAAATTTTAACGTAAAACAACAATATTTTTCTTTTCAAACTTCAGTGCCTCTTTGCATATTTGTTTGATATTATATTTATATCCGGTAAAGTGAGAAATTAAATGTACATTCAAATCCTATAAATACCCTTAAACGCTTACATCTTCCTCATCACCTCCACGAGTCTCAACTTCTAAACTCACTAAGCCACTTCTTCTCTCTCTTACACTTACACACTAACACATAAAGTTACAAACAGACACATTATTTTCTCATCCAAATTAACCAAAATTGCATGGTTTTGTTTTAAAGCGTGTGAAGTGAGTACGGCAAATTTAATCTAATTTTAACTATGACTGATTTTTTGAAATAAAGTAAACATTTTCTAAATTATATTTTCATCATATTGATCTAACAATTCATAACCTAAATTTAAATATATTCTCAAAACTTCTGCCTAAAATAATAATTTAATAATTTTAAGAAGTGTAACTTATTTCTCCAATTTTACTAAAAATTTATTACAATTACACATATTATTACAATTCTTACATGTGATTAATTTGTTCAGAGTTAGTTCACTTTATTGAGGTTTTAATACACCCTATTTGTGACAAGGAAAAAATCTATTGATAATTGTGTATGTATGTGCAACCACCACTATAAATTTAATTTAATTTTATGTAGAAATGAGTTCACAAAATACGGCGATGGTGAATACCGATGACATAGAATGTCGTCGAGAACAATGGAGATATTATGCTCGCTTGAGAAGACAATGAGAAGACAATGAATGCAGAAATATTCGATTGGCAAGACATCGTGCTGAATTACTCAAGACAAAGACAACGAACTTTGGGTGGTGATCGCATTTAAGTGGGAGGCCCAGCAAATTTAAATGAAGAAGATGTTGTACATTCTAATTCAACATCAACAAACCTATCACTAATACCACCTAATCAAGAGGCTGGACGAAGTCATCGGCTTACACATATCCGTAACTTGGCGTGCAATATGCCAGTTGAGCATAGGGCTATGCAAGAAGACAATGGTGAGATTATAGTTTTGTATCTTAAAACATTCTTCATTGCTTGGAATCTTATTATTTTGAGAAAATCCATAGTTTTTGGCATGTTAGTTGTATGTCAATGTATACAAAGATACTAAGTCACTGTTTATAATATTAAATTTAGGTCTCCCTCCAACCTATCCAACTATAATGGCTAATGACTTTGAGGCTAGACCAAGTCATATAAATTCTTATGTTAATACTGGAAAGTTTTTTAACGTGGGATAGAAAGTTGGATTTTTTTAAATAGTAAATGGATAGAACATGGGAGTTTTTTTAAAACGGGTAGTTTTTTTTTTTTTTTTTTGATAAACTTTTAAATAAGGATAATTATAGGGTCACGTCAATTCCCCACCTTAATCTTTTAAATTTCCCTAAAATTTAGTATTTTATTTTTATTTCAAAATCAGATATATTAGCGTCTAAATATAAGGATATGGATGGAGAAGTTATAGCAGTGGTTTTATAGTAGGAGTCTTTTGTTTTTCCAAAATATGGAAGAGATTTAAAAGGAAAAAAAAAAGAAAAAAAAAAAAGAGGAAAACATGAATTTTAAAAAAAAGAGAAAGAAAAAGTTGTTTGGGTAAATTTTAAACGTGGGATAGAAAGTGGGATTTTTTTAAATAGTACATGGATAAACACATTGTTTTTTTTTTTTTTTTTTTTTTAAACATGTAGTTTTTCTTTTTTTGACAAAATTTTAAATAAGGATAGGGTTACACCAATTCCTCACCTTAATATTTTAAATTTCCCTTAAATTTAGCCTCTTATTTTCTTTCAAAATCAAATATGTTAATGCCTAAATATAAAAGATATGGATGGAGAAGTTATAGTAGTGGTTTTATAGTAGGAGTCTTTTTTTTTTTTTCCCCAAAATATGGAAGAGATTTAAAAGAAAAAAAAAAGAAGAAAAAAAAAAGGGGTGGTCAGTTAGTTTTTAAACATGGGATAATTTTAAGTTTTTTTTTTTTTTTTTTTTTTTTTTTTTTTAAAATAGCAGTACCTTTTTTTGGATAAAATGTACGGCTTAAAAATGTTATGTACCTTTTTCTTTGATTTAAAGGTTGTTGATATATTTGAAATTTAAACTCTTTTTAACTTTTGTTATGGATGTGTAGTAAATGGCTAACTTTTTGGACTAAAAAACAAAATTATTGGATTACACAAAAATTGATAAATATTATTAATTTTTTTATTTAAACAAAAATAACGTGTATCTCTTGCTATAAAATTTTAAATTTATTCTTTTATTTACTTATGTTATGGATGTGTAGTAAATGGCTAAATTTTTGGATTAAAAAACTACATTTTAGGATTACACAAAAAATGATAAAAAATAATTTCATTTTAATTCCTCAATTGCTAAATTTTAGGACTAAAAAACTACATTTTAGGATTAGACAAAAAATTGGGCCTTTTACATGCGTGAGCAGAATGCTGTTCCTATTGCTATGAACTTAACCGTGAGGATTTAAGTCGTAACTTTAGTAAACTAAATGTGGGAATGGGATTTGGATGCTGTTCCTACTGCTATGAACTTAAACTACATTTAGTGTACTTTTGTTCAATAAAAAATTTAGAAGAATAGCATTGAGAATTAAAATAAAAGTTCATTATTATTCCTATTGTGTTTTTGTTAAACCACCTTTAATAATACTTTATAGTATTTTTTTTTTCTTCTCAAGAAACAATCACGAAGTTTTTATACAATTTTTTTTCTAGATACTTCTAATCATTAATTCCCAATTGTATTAGCCTTTTGTTAAGGTTAAAGCACCATTTAATACTTTATTTTAAAAAATCTTAAAATACTATTGTGGTTTTATACAATTAACATGTATCTCTTGCCATAAAATTTTCAATTTAAGCTTTTATTTACTTATGTTATGGATGTGTAGTAAATGACTAAATTTTAGGATTAAAAAACTATATTTTAGGATTAGACAAAAAATGATAACTGTCATACATAAAATTTGAAAAAAAGAACAACATCAACAACACCAAAAAGGCAAAAATGTGAAAAAAAAAAAAAAAATGGATGTGTAGTTACTAAATTTTAGGATCTTTTCAGGAGCTTTTCCTTTAACAAAAATCTTATTAATTTACTACTCCATAGAAAATGTTACATACCATATAAAATACAATATAAGTATTGATAATGATAGTCTGTCAATTTAAAACTCATTGGATGCTCACTAATGTAAAAATTAGAAGAAACATCCAAATCCTAATCCAAAAATGCAAGCCATGTATCAGTATGTCCCACGTAATTAAGGGTGTTTTTTTTATTTTTTTTTTTATTTATTTTTTTTTTTTATGGATAATTAAGGGTACTTTAGTAAAGAAGAGATTAAAAAAGTTTTAACGTAAAACAATAATATTCTCAAAACAATTCATAACCTAAATTTAAATTTATTCTCAAAACTTCTTCCTAAAATAATAATTTGATAATTTTAAGAAGTGTAACTTATTTCTCCAATTTTACTATAAATTTATTACAATTACACATATTATTACAATTCTTACATGTGATTAATTAGTTTAAAATTAGTTCACTTTATTGAGGTTTTAATACACCATATTTGTGACAAGGAAAAATCTATTGATTATTGTGTATGTATGTGCACCACCACTATAAATTTAATTTAATTTTTTGTAGAAATGTGTTCGCAAACTACAGCGATGGTGAATACCGATGACATAGAATGTTGTCGAGAACGATGGAGATATTATGCTCGCTTGAGCAAACAACGAGAAGACAATAAAAGCAGAAATATTTGTATGGTAAGATGTCGTGCTAATTACTCAAGACAAAGACAACAAACTTTGGGTGGTGATTACATCTAAGTGGGAGGCCCAGCAAATTTAAATGAAGAAGATGTTGTACATTCTAATTGAACATCAACAAACCTATCACTAATACCACCTAATCATGAGGCTGGACGAAGTCGTCGGCTTACATATATCCGTAACTTGGCACGCAATATGCCAGTTGAGCATACAGCTACGCAAGAAGTCAGTGGTGAGATTATAGTTTTGTATCTTAAAACATTCTTCATTGCTTGGAATCTTATTATTTTGAGAAAATCCATAGTTTTTGGCATGTTAGTTGTATGTCAATGTATACAAAGATACTAAGTCAATGTTTATAATATTAAATTTAGGTCTCCCTCCAACCTATCCAATTATAATGGCAAATGACTTTGAGGTTGGACCAAGTCATATAAATTCTGATGTTAATACTTGTATGTTTTATATAATATATTTGTAAAGCTTTAACCATTATTTTTTAGTAGCCTCTGAGCACACGCTCATGCGCGTGCTCAGATGCTCTTTTATTTTCCGAGTAAGAGTTAATTTAGATCATTTATTATAATTTGGAATTACTACATTTTTCAATTAAAAAAAAAAAAAAAAAAACCTAGGGTGTGATGAGGCCTAGTACTATTTAGTGGTGTTGGAGAATGGACCCGGGTGTATTTAAAAGATTCCGAGATTGCAAACGTATGAGCTGCTAGTGGGCCTCACTGTCAACCTTATCCTGATTGAGTCAACTTTAGATTTTTAGATTTCCTCTTTGTGAAAAAATTTGATAAAAAGGCAAAAAGCATATGACCTTTTTTTGGGGTTTTGTTGCCTATTTAATCTACCAAAAATTTCTTCTTCTTTTTTTATTACTTTTGGGAAAAAATTGTTATTTATATTATATTTAGGAAATAAATTTGAGATTCACAATTTTTTCCTAAGTTTTCACAACCGTTTATATGGTTTGTTATATTAGATTTATTAAAAAAAAAAAATAGTGTTAATACTTAATAATGGCTAGTGAGTTTCACAAAAATTATTAATTTGATTTACTACGACATTTTGAAATTTGGTTATGAAGAAATTGAAATATTACTCTTAATGGTGTAAATTATGATAATTAGCTTATAATCTTATACATATGCTTAATAGAGAAGGTATTTGGTATCAAATGATACCATGCTAGTAATATCAAAATCCAATAAATGTAAGACATGTCAGTAAAAAATAACTACTCCACTAACAAATGAAAGACATGTGTTAATAGACAGTTATTTTTACACACATCTCTCCTTTATTATGTTTTGATACGGATGACATGGTATCATTTAATACAAAATATTTTTTCATACTTAGTAAGTAACAGATTGTATATATTCATATAATTACATAAAAGATTAATAGATTTAAATTAAGCCTTTTTATTTTTTTGAGGTTTAGATGAACGAATTTGCATGAAAATATAACTAATATAGAATTATTGTATAATTGAAAGGAATCTTAACTTTAAATTGAACTTTTAAAACTCAATAAAGAAATAAACTAAAAAATTGATTTATTTTGTCCTTGATGTGTCACCAATTACATTCGTTATCATTTTTAATTTGTAAATGATTTTATAATAAAATTGATAGTAACTTTAATATTCCCTATATTTTATATCACAAATCATAATTGTTAAATCTTGTACTTAATATTTAAAAAATCAATAGTAAATATCAAACCTTGTTAAAGGTTTTTGAATAAATTTTTTGGGTTAAAATACCATTATTTAATAAATGAAATTACAAAGAGGGTCATGTTGTATAATTTTCCAAGTTTTCGTCAACCAATTGGAAAAATTATCACCTATAATATTCTCTGTACCAATTAATTTCAACAATTTGTCAATTCCTTAAGCTAACTCCTTATTGTTAGCCTATTAGTATTGTTATAGGTTTCAATAATTATTTTCTTTATGGAAAATTATTGAATACTCTAGGAGTACCATAAATTAGGGGTGTATGCGGTTTAGTCAGCTCAGTTTTTTCTCAAATTTGTTACTGAACTAATAGGGATCAGTTTTCTCATAATTAAAACCGATGCATACTGCTTGGGGTCGGTTTTCCGACCTATAGCGGTGCAGTTTTTTGCGGTTGGTTTAATCAGTTTGGTCGGTTTGAAGCATTAAAAATTCTATTTGTATTTATATATATATATATATATATATATATATATATATATATATATATATATAAACTGTTCAACCAATTGATAATTTGATATATATGCCCAGAAACATATTGATATTAAAACAATTGATAATTTGATATATAAGCATTAAAGAAATATGCCCAGAAACAGATATATAAGCAATTAGCCCAGAAACGGATTGATATGCCCAAAAACAGATTGATAATATAGTTAGTAGTTACTGGCTCTTGTACTTTGTGTTAACTTGTTCTTTTTATACTTTGGCTAGCACATGAACCAATCTACCAGACCAGTCAAAGAAGTGAAGATATGAAAAGTGAGAGAACTCTCTCAATCTCAGTCTCCTCTCCCTAACAATCAAAATACAGAAAAAAGAAGAAGTTAGCAAACTTAAAATTATAATTGATTTGATTAACAATTAAAGTGTTAATTGTTAATTATAGGCCATTGGGCTGCTACGTTATGGGCCATTTCTTTGGAAACACCTTTAAAATAGCCTATTGCAAACCCAATGTAGTTGTTTTCTTCAATTGCCGAAGCTCTCACCTGTTATGCATTCTCAAGATAGGAATAAGGAACACATAGAAGAAATATTCTTCAACTGACTTGAAATTTACATACTCATGTATGGGACAACAGAACATGACTTTCTCCAATATGAAGACACACTTTACAAACTTAGAATCGTACAAACATGGCAAGATATCAGGTTCACCTCATTACTAACTTGGCCAATTTTGAAGGTTCCATAAGTGCTATAGCTGACCTAGTCGTGACTCGTGAATGATGAGCCTGTCGAGTTGCAAGAGGTGACTCAGTGACTCACGATCAATTGTTGGTCACAGTCCACAGACTCAAGCGAAAGCGAGAGATACTGAGATAGAGTGTCTGAGAGAGTTGAGCGGCTGAGAGTAGAAAAATGCTATTTATACTAGGCAGAAATTAGCAACCCTAACTCAAAACGACACCGTTTTGAAATATTTTGTTTTTAAATTACTATGTGAAATGAATCGTTTTGTCAACAAAACACAAAATGTGAAAACACCTATAGAACGAAACAAAATATCGCCATATCGGACAGTTCGGTACCCAACTTGATTTGGAGTTGCAATTCTGATGGCAGCATCGCACCGGCATTGGAGCGGGATTCTCCATCCAATCGCCAACCTTGGCTCAGTCGGTTGGTGACAAAGACGGTATGGTTTGATCAGTGCTGGTCAGTTGGGTTGGCTCTGGTATCACTTTGCTCACCCCTACCATAAATGCATACTCCTCCCTCTCACATGAATTATGAGTCCCACCATAAATTTAATTAGTGGGACCCACAATTATGTGAGAGTACTCAATAATTACCCTTTCTTTATAATACATACATGTCAAGTCACAAATGTCAACATTGTCCATGGATGTAGAGTAAAGCAAGAATCATTATCAGCAGATTCAGCATGATGTGCATTGATAATAACTTAATTTTGTATATTTATATCATTGTTAGAAAGCATTATTATACTTATTTTGAGTTAATTCATGCATTTTATATTTGGTTTTGAAATAATGCTGAATAATCAATTTTGTGTTTAATTGAATTTTATTGCGTGAATTTGTTTTTTGTAAGAGAATGGAATTAAATAAGTGGATTTGTGCAGAGAAGAAAACTAATGAACTTTACTTTTACAAGGACCATGATGAAGTTAAAGAAGGCTAACCCAATTAAATTTAAGTCTAGTTGGAACAAGGAATCAAGGGAAATTTGTACCAAATCTAAGTTCAATTCGGATTAGGATTCCAACCTGCACATCATTTAGTATTTTTGGCATAACTTTCGGCTTAGATGTCCAATCAAGATGATTCAAGTTGCACTGGAAATTCAACTTAAAGGGCTACAAATTTGTCATTTACCCAAAGTCCAAATTATAACATTAAATGGGCCAAAATCATCGGTTAAGTGAAGCCTAAAAATCTGGAATTTTCTCCAAACGGGAATTCAACTTGTAATAGGATTCCTTGACCTATTTAAAGGCTATTTAGGGCAAAATTCAGAGGAGGCTAGTGCTAGGGCTGAGATGTAAAACAGAAAATTGGAGCAAGAGGCAGTGCCGCATGTGGCTTCTCTATAGCTTTTCTCCATGACAGCATTGTGACTATTTCTTTCTCTATTTTATTTTGTCTAGTTTGATGCTTAGTAGTTTATGTTTGTGTTTTCTTTCAATTACTATGAGTAGCTAAATTTATAATTAAGGTTGAGGATAAAACCTTGTTAAGGATTATCAATATTGTTTATGTGATTTGATTTTTCCCACAATAGTTGTTCTTTAATAATTTAAATTGTTTTTGCTTCATATCAATTGACTAAGATGAGATTCTAGATATAAGTTCAATCATGTTTTTCTCATGATTTAGGATTTGTCTTAATTAATTGAATACTTGGTTTATTATTTCTTGATTTTAAAATTGGATATCTCTTGTGATTTGTTTAGCTACGGATACAATTGATGATTTGATTTTATACTTAGGAAGCGAAGAAGAGCATGCTTTAGATATTTAAATAGAAGTTTTAATGATAATATTTTCCATGGTAGCAAGATTGATTTCTAGATTATCATGTAGTGGTTGAGAAAAATTAATGATCATAAATATATGTTGATATGACTTACAAGGCGGATTCCAAAACATTAATTCATTTCTCTAGATTGTTTACATCTCTTTACTGCTTTATATTATATCTTTGCTTAGTTTAATTATTTGCTTAGTAGATTTAATTGCAAACAACCAATTTTTATTAAACTTGATTAGGATTAATTCGGTTAAGATTTGATTAATTTTCCTACATTCATTCAAGTCCCTGTGGGTTCAACCTCGTTCTTGTCAAACTATACTTCGGTACGGTTCGTACACTTGCGAGTACTTTAAAATTTCACAACACAGCACCATCCAATAAATAAATAAATAAAAATATAGAAGGAATTGAATTTCAATGAATGAACCACTAAAATAGAGGTCATCATGAAGTTGTCTCTATTTGTCTACATGCGCCATATTTTCCATTTAACACCTTTTTGGAGAACAATTTTGTTATTTAGCAAGTTTTCAAAACATCTTAGCAAACTAGCATCTCGAGTCTTTTAGACTCGAATTCATAGTAGCAACTCAGGCTTAAGTGACTCGAGTTCTATGTGCTGGCAGAGCTGAGATGGATTTAAAATCCACATGGAACTCGAGTTTTAGACACTCGAGTTTCTTTCTTGTTGTTCCTTTTCATGTTCTCCCTCTTCTTCCTTCGTTCTTCCTTCTCCAAACCCTTTCTCTAAACCCAAATAAAAAACAAACTCCAGACCCAAATAAAAAACAACCCTACTCTTCCTTTTCTTCCTTCATTCTTCTTTCTCCAAACCCAAATTAAAATAGCCTTAGACCCAAATCAAAATCAACCCCACAGATTCATAATATCTCACACATTATTCTTCCTTTTCTTCCCTTTCTCAAACATTTCTCTTTTCCTCCACCACCACAAAGAGAAATAGAGAGAAAGAGAGAGGCAGCTCTCTTGATCGTTAGCCAAAGAACTCGTCGCCAAACTTGTTCCCTATCTCTCTTGGAATTTTCTCCCTCTCTTTGCAAGTTTCGATTTGAATGAGTTTGTTGGGTTTGGGTTTGCAGTTTGTGATTGGGATGAGGTGGTGCGTTTGTTGGGTGAGGAGCTTTGTGAATCCGGTGGTGCATTTGTTGGGTGAGGAGCTAAAGGTAAAGTGAATTTGGTCTTTTGGTTTTGTTTTGTGGAACTCGAGTCTCTAGGACTCAAGTTCCACATGTACTTTTTTTCCACGCCAGACTACCAACACTTGGAACTCGAGTCTTAGAAACCCGAGTTCCTTCTTTGAACTCAAGTCTCTAAGATTCAAGATGCTAGTTTGCTAAAATGTTTAGGAAACATGCTAAGTAACTAAATAGTTTCTAAAATGATGTTAAATGGCAAATTTTGTCGTCTATATATATAGACAATCCTTTAATAAATAATAAAAAAAAATAATTAGAGTAATAACTATTTTATTGAGAGTGATGGGGGGTAATAATAAGGTTATCTTATATAAGTAAGTATTATTATTGTGGTCTCCATTCTCCACCTTTTGGCACTAGAATTAAGAATTTTTTTAGGACATATGGCACAAAATTAGCCTATAATTGAAATTCAATTTATAATCTAATTGGGTTTTCTTTTAGCTTTTAGTTTAATATAAAACTAGCTTGTAACCCCATGCATATGCATGGATACAGATATACAATAAGATACATAATATAATTTATATATATATATATATATTATATATATATATAATATAAATACTATTGATAGTCATTTTTATATTTTGTTAATTCTTTAAAAAAAATTGTAAGGATATTATTAGGTATAAAATGTAAATTGTTCATTTATTTATTTATTTATTGTGAAGCACTTTTTTTTTTTAATTTTAATTTTTTTACAATTCATTTATTCTAGACTCTTTGGTTTTTGTATTTAATAACTCAATTGGATGAATATTTATGATGTGGTCCCACATTTGATTCTAAAATTAAGAAATAAAACTCTTTAAAAATAAATAATTTAGGACACATGGCGCAAAATTGGAACTCTAATTTGGAATTCTAATTTGAGTTTCTCTCAGCTTCACTTATTATAATATATATAGACTAGCATGTAACCCACAATAAGATCTATAGATTCTTTACCAAAAAAATAAAAGATTTGAAGATCATATATTTAGCTATCATATTTTAATATTTTAACTTAAACCATGATAATTTCATGTAATTTTTTGGTAGCACTTAAAAAAAAAATCAATCATATAGTTACAAGGAGGTGTTTTGATCCTACCTAACTTGTATATACTTTTAATTTGGTCAATAACAAATATTTATCATTTTTTTATATATTAAAATGAAACTTATCAGTTTCCCACGTGATGATTATAACATACTATATATGATCCATGAAATGCCACAAATCATCCCAAGATCAATCTTAAGGTGGTTTAGATCATTTGTATTTATATAATAAAATGATTAGATTAGGTGTATTTGGTTTTTTATATACTTCATTTAATATTGATCTCTTCGTATTTTTCAATGAGTAGTTAACTTGGTACAAAAAGTTAAAATCTTGAATAGGAAATGTGGTGCAAAATTGGATCTTAATTAAAATCCAATCAATTTATAATTTAATTGGATTTTCTCTCAATTTTGACTTTTAATATATATAAATATATATATATATATATATATATATATATATTATCCCAATCAAAAGACCTTACGATTAATTGGTTTTTAAAGATACTATAGGTTGGGTTGAAGATTTTTCAACCCAAGTTCGTTGGTTGGCTTAGATTGAAAAATAGCCAAAAAGACCAAAGAGGACCAAATAAGATAGAATAGGACCGAGCATGAACGAATGGACTAAATAGGACCAAATAGGAATGAATGGATCAAAAAAGTACATAATAAGAGCGAAGAGGACCGAACATGAACGAATGGACCGAACATGACTAAATAAGATTGAGTAGGACCGAATAAGATTGAAAAGGATCTAATAAGACTGAACAAAACCTATTAAGACTGATTGGACTGAATAAGACCAAACATAACAAAATAAGACCAAATGGACCGATAGGTACGAATGGTCCAAAAGGACCTAACAAGAGCAAAGAGGACCAAATAAGACAGAATAGGACTGAATGAGAACGAGTGGACCGAATAGGAGAAGACCAAATGGACTGACTAAGACTGAACAAAACTGATTAAGACTAAACAGAACTAATTAAGACTAAACATGACCGAATAAGACCGAACAAGACTAAACATAACCAAATATGACCGAAGAGGGTCGAAAAAGACTGAAGAGGACTGAATAATACATAATTGGACTAAATATGAATGAATGGACTAAACAGGACCAAATAAAACTGAAAAGGACTGAATGGACCAAATAGGATTGAATAAGACTAAATAGGACTGAATGGCCCAAATAGGAATGAATGGACTGAAAAAAGGACCTAATAAGAGCAAAAAGGACCAAATAAGACAAAATAGGACTAAACATGAACGAATGGACCAAACATGACCATAGAGGACTGAATGGACCAAATAAGACCAAATAGAACCAATTAAGACTGAAGAGGACTGAATAAGACCAAAAGAAACTATATATTTTTCTAACTCCGCGGTTTCTATTATTATCTCTTTCTTTTAGTTGGCTCAACTATTCTCTCACTCAGTCACAAAGAGCAGTGCTATTGACAATCTCAAGGTAGTAAAGATTATGGTCTTATGTGGGATCGATGAGAAGTTTTGCAGATCGGATTGAGAATTATAAGTTTAATTTTCTGCCAAAAAAAAAAACAAATAATCAGTAACAATAATACATGTTAAAGAATTATAATAACAAAATTAAATGTGGCCTAACTTACTCATAAAATGTACTAGTACCAAATTACCAATACATGAATAAATGACAAATTTCGAACTTACAAGTTCCAATATAAAAAAATGTACATAAAATTCCAAATTAACAAATCTGACATTGGCTACAAAAGGAAAATCATTCTCATTCCAATGTTATAAAGATTTTGTAAATATTTCAATTGTATTAATATAATGAGAAATGTCAAGCTCTTTAAAACCCTTTATAATTTAATCAATAGGGTTGGACAATCCTAATTTCATCGTAGAGAAACATAATTGTAAATAACTTTAATAATTTCAACAGATGTTGATTATATTGCTTAGAAACTATATAAATGATTTTACACCAATTCAAATTGATTCTATGAGATAGGATTGTAAGGATTCTATAAAGTAGGATAATAGGATCTTATGTTCCATCATTGAGGATTGTGGTCTCATATTGATCCTACCCCAAGAAAGATTCCACACCAATTGATCGTTTGTAGGTGATAGGATTGTAGGATTTTAAGAACCAAAATCAGAACCCTAAGGGGTTAGCTTAGTAGTCCTTATATGATATTCTTGATATCTTGGGTTCGAAATCTTTTACTAACATTTTAGGGTTGCCACTCCCATGAGATTTCTCCTTATAATAACATGAATGGAATCCATCAACCATTTAACTTGTCAAGTTGTCATTGATCTTTATATGGACCCAATTATTAATATTATTTTATTTTCTACCATTTACAATTTGAAATTTTTTTTATTACGAAATATTTTTTGAAAAAGATAAAAAAAAAAAAATTGTGACTTTTAGAATTTTTTTGTTTTTGTTTTGATAAACAACTTTTAAACTTAAGTATTCAATACCAAATCCAACCTACGCATGCCAAAAACAGAGTAAAAAAAAAAAACTTTAGGTAGACCCATGATTTTAAAAACTGGACCGAATTGATGACTGGTTCCCATTAAGAAAAAAGTAAGAAAAACCGGAACCTGTGTGGTTAAACTGGTTATTGAAATTGAAATTGTAAAAAAAAAAAAAAAACTATAACCAAATTGTGAAAACATATTAGATCTGTACTGAAATGAGATTTGGAGGAAATCTCAGATCTGTGAGTGAAAATAAAATCAAAGAAATACTTGTGTTGGATCATGGATGAAATGCATGAGAGAGCTTTGCTTTGAGCTTTGACTGGAATTAGATTTTGAAAAAGAACCTGTCGAGAGAGAGGGAGGAGGAGGAGGAGAATGCCTGCTGGCTTTGACGAAAGAGTATGGGAATTAAAGAAGACAACTGAAAGGTAAAAAGTTTGAATTTGATATGAATGACTTGTCTAGTCATGTAGATGTTTTGGCCTTTGAATTCAATTTATACAATTTTGACCGTAGTTTACTACGTGGCCACGACAAAAATTGTATAATATGTTGTAATACTAATATTACTTTTTTAAAAAAAAAATATTGTGGTCCTAGCGTTATTTTGTTAAAAAAATAAATAATTAAAAGTTAAATTTAAACTATTAAACTATTATTTATAAAAACAAAAATATGAAACTTAAAAGGCAAACTATATTTTCTAATTAGAAAAAAAAGGTTGTATGCCAAAAAATTCTTTCTATTTTTTATATTTTCTTAATATAGTTAATGAAAAATTAAAATTCACATAAAAATTACTTAAATATTTAAATAATATTAATTATGACATCATCAGTTCGACCAATAGTATGACCATAGTCAAACCACAAAACCAACGATCAATCCTTTTTTCAGTTCTTGTTCATTCCGGTTTTTAAAACCATGGGTAGACCTCTCTCCAAATAATAATAATAATAATAATAATAATAATAATTGTGGGGCCCAATAATTTATGGGCCCGGCACGCTTACTCATGGGGAGTCCACAGGCCCAAGCCGAAGAAGGCCATGGCCCAAGCTCAAAAATAAGAAGCACAAAAGGGCCCGGAGATATAGCCGAGGACAGCTTAGTCCTCGGCAGACCCAAAGTCTCATTGATGAAAGTGGTATACGAGCAAACTTTAAAGATCAAAAAATATCTCAGGGAAGTTGTCCTTAATACCCTTCATTGATAAGACTCTGCACCTAACAAAACCGGATTCTTAGGCTTTATTAACCATCCCCAACAATTTTGGGATTAGACTGACGGGACAAGTAGCAGTTCTAAAAAAGTTGACCCTACACGTGGACGAGGGACAGCGAACGTAGGCTAGTATAAAAGAGAAGATAAACTAATCAGAAAGGGATCCCCATCTCACTTCCTGGAAAAAACTCCAGGGATGAGAATGCCCGGACAATATATATACACCACCCCGAAAAACCCACCGCCGGGTAACCGGAGAAAGACATTAGTGCTCCTCGGACATGATCCGAGGAGTCCAATCCCTCAAGTTACAAAGCTATAGGGCTTAGATATCCAGGCTGGAGCCTTTTCTAATCTGAGTTTCCCTAAAGTCCGGTTTGGACCAACGCCCTGTGACCAAACGCTAGCCTTTCAAGCCCACTCTCTACAAATCTTATTGTGAGGGACCCTTCACGTGCGAGCCCAACGTCCTTGTTGGGCCGTTTGAGAATCGTGTCCCTACAATTGGTGCCGTCTGTGGGAAGGCTTGCGCGTTGGCGCAAGTGGCGTTTGAGTCAACTCTCTAGCAAGCAGAGATTTGCGGGTTTTCCCCCATCTCCGGTGACATGCGGTTGTTGTTCCGACATAAACTTCTGCCAGGGGCTACGTCCTGCAGTGCCAACCGCACGGGCAGCTCTAGGGGCTTCCGGTCTCAAACCAACTCTCCCCTCCATGGTCAAGGGGCTGACCTGCGAAAAAGCAAAAAAGTACAAAAAAGTACTCAAAAAGAAGTTTTGGACAGAACCAAGGCCTTGCATGGTCCTCGGACTCAAGCCTATGGGGAAACCAAGTACACAGAGAAAAAACTGTAAGTTTTGGACAGAACCAAGGCCTTGCATGGTCCTCGGACTCAAGCCTATGGGGAAACCAAGTACACAGAGAAAAAACTGTAAGTTTTGGACAGAACCAAGGCCTTGCATGGTCCTCGGACTCAAGCCTATGAGGAAACCAAGTACACACAGAAAAAACTGTAAGTTTTGGACAGAACCAAGGCCTTGCATGGTCCTCGGACTTAAGCCTATGGGGAAACCAAGTACACACAGAAAAAACTGTAAGTTTTGGACAGAACCAAGGCCTTGCATGGTCCTCGGACTCAAGCCTATGGGGAAACCAAGTACACACAGAAAAAACTGTAAGTTTTGGATAGAACCAAGGCCTTGCATGGTCCTCGGACTCAAGCCTATAGGGAAACCAAGTACACAAAAGAAAAACCATAAGTTTTGGACAGAACCAAGGCCTTGCATGGTCCTCGAACTCAAGCCTATGGGGAAACCAAGTACACAAAAGAAAAACCATAAGTTTTGGACAGAACCAAGGCCTTGCATGGTCCTCGGACTCAAGCCTATGGGGAAACCAAGTACACAAAAAAAAAAACCATAAGTTTTGGACAGAACCAAGACCTTGCATGGTCCTCGGACTCAAACCTATGGGGAAACCAAGTACACAAAAGCACAATCGGAGTTCCCTACTTCCCAGTCAACTGCTCGGATGGATTATTTAGAGATTATCAGTTTCGAACGGTATTCACGCGCTTATCACAAAATATTCAACTGTTATCCCGGTTAGTTTCCTAAGTTTGATTTACTATAAATTATCATCATAATACCTGGTAGTATTGGTAAATTAGAATTAGTTAGATTATGTTTCAAGGTATCCTGCTCTAAATATCCTTGAAGAAACACACACATGGAGCACACCCATTCACAAAGTAGTGTTGCCAAAAGATCAGTACTCAAAACATGTAAATAAATTTCTATTTTTACTAAAACAAAGAAATAGTACAGCGTACAATGAAAAGCTGGAATCAGCTTATGTCAGAGCTCACTACATAATTGAGTAGGAAGATACAAGAAAAAATATATAAAATAAAGCCGAGGAGCAGTACAGACGAGAGGTTGGCTACTAAAGCTAACCACATAATCAAAAGGAAAGATACAAGAAAATAAAACAAAGCCGAGGAGGTGGCACAGAAGAGAGGTTGGCTACTACTTCAAGACCTCGTTCTTCCTCAGTGCTTTTACATGCCCATAACTCAGGCAGCAAAAGAACCCAGCCTGGGGCCCACAACCTCGAAGAAAAAGTGTAGAGAGAACCCAACTTGAGCCTGACACCCTGAAGGAAAGGTGCAGGGAGCTGAAAGTTGAGGGGCTTTCTCTAAATATTTGCCTGCCACAAGGCAGAGGCGCTGATGACGGAGAATCTTTCTTCTGACACACCAAAATTCTGGCATGAACAGAACCTGCTTCGGATTTTGACTAAAAGAGGGAGAGACACCCTTTCCCCTCGATCGAAATGGAGTATTCTCTTGAACTTATGCTTCCTGTGCCCATGCCTCACTATTTTGAGTCTTAGGAGGGCGCGGCGCTTCTGTGGCGGAGAGAGTTCCTTCTTCCCAACCCTCGCCTCAAACATGTTATGCTAAGGGAGGACAGCACTGAATATAGGAGCTGTGATTTGGGAGGAAGCTGAAAGAGTTGTGTGTAGGTAAAGCAACTGTCTCTCCCATTTATTTAAGAGAATAAGGTGGTGGCAGTTAATTCGCGCAACATCCCAAGAGACGCTACAGACAAAATGGTTCTAGCTCAACTTCCAACGTCAACTTCAACCACAAGATTAAAGAAGCCTCGTAAAGGCGCACCTCGAACATTGGGACGTCAGAGAGTACCGCGTGGCCAAAGGCTGTAGAGATACCTCTTAATCCGTGGGCTTAGTGACTTCGCGGCCCAGGCCCGCTTTGCATGAGGGCCCAGGGACTGTGGCCCACGCCGAGAAATAGCCGTTGCCGAGGACAACCCCTGCTCGGCGCCTCGTGAAATACCTGAAGAAAGGGAGAATCTGAACTCAAAAAGTTTTGGACAGAACCTAGGACTTGCATGGTCCTCGGACTCAAGCCTATGGGAAAACCAAGTACAAAAAAAAAAAAAAAAAAAAAAAAAAAAAAAAACAACATAAGTTTTGGACAGAACCAAGGACTTGCATGGTCCTCGGACTCAAGCCTATGGGGAAACCAAATACTGAGAAAAACATAAATTTTGGACATAACCTAGGACTTGCATGGTCCTCGGACTCAAGCCTATGGGGAAACCAAGTACACAAAAGAAAAAAAAAAAAACATAAGTTTTGGACAGAACCTAGAACTTGCATGGTCCTCGGACTCAAGCCTATGGGGAAACCAACTACTCGGATGGGGTAGGTTCTCGGCTCAAATACTGTAAAAGCTTAAGGCCAGTGTGTTAAGAAGATGGCGAAATGACCCAATGTTCATTAGCTTAAGGAAACTGTTCATTTGGCGGGTGACATGTCCTCGGATAGTTACTTCCTATACCGTATCGAGCACTTAGTCCTCATCTTGGCTAATTTTAAGGTGAGTTTCGTCCCTCACTGGTCGGCATTGCTATGTCGAATAATTTTATTAAAGTTATGATGACATCTTTTTATTAGCAAATATTTTAGCCTTAGTTGTCATTGATTCAAATGCTATATTATTGGGCTGAGCAGCGCTTGTAAACTTGTAAAAACATAAAAACAGAACATGCGAAGTAAAGTAACAGCAACTTTTATTAATATGAAAAATTATTACAACGTACAAAAAGGGGCTTAAACAAGCCTATACAAAAGGTAAACTGCCGAAGCAACAATCATATTCGCAATACAGATAAGTAAACAGTCAGGTGCCTTTTAAACTCGTCTTCAAAATCTCTCCAATCTCTGCCTCAGTATTGCTCATATTGAGAGAAGGACTTCCTTTAGAAAAAGTTGAAGGAGAAGGAAGAAGAAAATGAAGGACAAGGAAGAAGAAAAAGTTGAAGGAGAAGGAAGAAGAAAATGAAGGACAAGGAAGAAGAAGAAGATGGAGGAGATGAATGAAGAAGATGGAGGACATGAGGAAGATGGAGGAGATGAATGAGGAAGATGGAGGACATGAGTAAAAGAAGGGGGAGAAGAAGAGGGAAAAGGTGAGAAGGAAGAAAGGGAGACAAAAGGAGGCGCCAGTGAACGAAGAGAGGAAGAAGCAGGGGCACTTAGTCCCTGCCCCAGTCCTGACTCCTAACACACTGACGCCATGTTAGATATGCTCATGAGAGAGCGGGTGGTGGTAATAAGGGATGTCCATAACTCAGTCACACCGAAAGTGGGATGTGACGAGTCCCTGCTTCGGATTTTGACTGAAAGGAAGGTGAGACAAATCTTGAATCTCCGCCATCCTTGCCCTGACCGAGCCATTTCAAGCTTTATTAGGACATGGTGTTTTTGAGAAGGGAATGGTTTCTTCATGGCTTACTACTATGGTGAGCGTATTATCGGATAAGGTATAACCAGAGGGGAGAAGTGAACTCTGGGAGGAATCTGAGGGATTCAGGTATGAGAGAATCAGCTTTTGTCTTCTCTCTTTATATAGGGGACGAAGAAAAGGGTACATAACACGTTCAGATCTCTAGGGAAATCTGCAAATAAGAATACGCCCGTTACGTTCCCCCATGCCATCAATAACCGTTACATCTGGGAGGTCTCGTAAAGGGAAGGTATTAAAGACGCGCTTCGGATAACTAAACGGCATAAGGGCATCGTGCGCAAATTAAGGGGAGCATCTCGTGGACCGGTACACTCCCTGGGCAGATGAAGAGTCGCCAGCGTCAGTCAAGGGCTGAAATAAATGAGCCACAATAAAGGCTCAGTATTACCAAAACCCACATTTCCAATCAAGATGTTGGACAGCAGGGTTTTGAGGGGCTATTGTGGGGTCCAATAATTTATGGGCCCGGCCCGCTTGCTCATGGGGAGTCCACAGGCCCAAGCCGAAGAAGGCCATGGCCCAAGCTCAAAAATAAGAAGCACAAAAGGGCCCGGAGATATGGCCGAGGACAGCTTAGTCCTCGGCAGACCCAAAGTCTCATTGATGAAAGTGGTATACGAGCAAACTTTAAAGATCAAAAAATATCTCAGGGAAGTTGTCCTTAATACCCTTCATTG
The DNA here is from genome assembly GCF_932294415.1 of Quercus robur. NCBI lineage: Eukaryota > Viridiplantae > Streptophyta > Magnoliopsida > Fagales > Fagaceae > Quercus > Quercus robur. Next base: position 54,204,650 of record NC_065544.1, on the reverse strand, counting down.
ATAAGACTCTGCACCTAACAAAACCGGATTCTTAGGCTTTATTAACCATCCCCAACAATTCTGGGATTAGACTGATGGGACAAGTAGCAGTCCTAAAAAAGTTGACCCTACACGTGGACGAGGGACAGCGAACGTAGGCTAGTATAAAAGAGAAGATAAACTAATCAGAAAGGGATCCCCATCTCACTTCCTAGAAAAAACTCCAGGGATGAGAATGCCCGGACAATATATGTACACCACCTCGAAAAACCCACCGCCGGGTAACCGGAGAAAGACATTAGTGCTTCTCGGACATGATCCGAGGCGTCCAATCCCTCAAGTTACAAAGCTGTAGGGCTTGGATATCCAGGCTGGAGCCTTTTCTAATCTGAGTTTCCCTAAAGTCCGGTTTGGACCAACGCCCTGTGACCAAACGCTAGCCTTTCAAGCCCACTCTCTACAAATCTTATTGTGAGGGATCCTTCACGTGCGAGCCCAACGTCCTTGTTGGGCCGTTTGAGAATCGTGTCCCTACAATAATAATAATAATAATAGTAATAATAAAGGACAAAATTTAGTTATAAAATTGGTTGTAGTCTAAAACTACAATTTTATTCAATAAAATAAACATTATTATAATTTTGAAAATCTAACCAATAAATTACATATTTTTTACGCTCTTAATACAAATGTCAAATTTTGTATCTATTAGATATTGTTTACTATATAATTTATAAACTTATATTTTATGCATAATTTTAAATTACAAAAACTTGCAATTTAAAAAATTTATTGATGACATAGTTTTTGATCTTTAATTTTCTAAAAAATTTGTAAGCATGGAGGATATGATAAGAAGATATAATCTAATGGTGGATTTGTCAAAATTCACCGTCAATAAAAAGTTATTTAATAAGGTTGTATCATAAGATTACCACTAATTTTGTAGTTAAACTTTGTTAAAAAAAAAAGTATACGTAGCTCTACTGACATGGCAAACCATAATGGATCGTTTAGTCAAATACTCCTCGACCACCATTACAGCAAGAGACATCAAAAAGGAAAAAGAAAACACGACTAAGATTTTGTGTTTGCAATTGCAATCAAGTATCCCATTCCACATTAGTTAATTTTATTTTAATTTGATATTAAACTTTAATTTTTTTACTTAAAAAATATATAACTTAAGTATAAAAGTTAGACTGATACAGGTGATATTAAAAACAATTACTACATAATGTTTCACGGATTACAAAGTGATAATACAAATATTTATTTATTTATTATTTATCAAAAAAATATTTATTTATTAATTGTTAAATGATATTAGTCACATTCATTGAAAATTTATAAGTTTTTTGTAATGAAATTTGTAATAATTTTCAAAGTTTTTGTGTTTGTAATTACAATCAAGTATTGCATTCCATAATAGTTAATTTTATTTTAATTTGATACTAAACTTGAAGTGTTTTATTTAAAAAAAGTATCACTTAAGTATAATTGTATAAAAGTTAGACTGATACTAGTGATATTAAAAAAATTACTACGTAATGTTTCACTAATTACAAAAAGGTAATACAAATATTTATTTATTAATTGTTAAATGATATTAATCACATTCATTGTCAATTTATAAGTTTTTTTATAATAAAATTTATAATAACTTTAATATTTCTAAAAATTTAAGAACAAATTAAATATTGGATACCCTTATTCTTGAAAAAAAAAATTAAGCTAAACTATGAGTTTAAAACTCAAACCATACAAAATAAAATAAAATAAAAATAAAAATAATCTCAAGCATAAATATTGATTCTCTCACTAGTCAGTAGCAAAAGGGAGATGCGTCATGGTAGCGACTAGATCTATTTTTAAATTGTCATTATCTCTTTGATTTCATAACCTTTGAAATGAAATTGAGACAAACAAAGAATTCCATTCTTCATGGTACATACTAAATTATTATATTATATAACTATTCAAAGTTTTTGTTAGACCTAAATATAGGGACCTCTGGAAGCATCGTAATAGAATTGTTTTTGATAATGCCCCTCTTAATCTTAATCTTCATAGCTATTGCCTTAATCAAGCTGTGGAATTTTTGTTTTGTGTTGGTAAGGTGAGACAAGTGAATAGGAGATCCATTATCGAGGTGAAATGGTCTAAGCCACCTGATGGATGGTACAAATTAAACACGGATGTGGCTTCTTGTGGGAACACAGACCGAGCGGGGGGTGGTGGACTTATAAGGGATTGTAATGGGAATTGGTTTAAAGGGTTTGCGAGGTCCATTGGTTTTGCTACCAGCATTATTGCTGAGTTTTGGGCTTTTTTTTTTTTTTTTTTTTGAGCTTAGTTTTGGGCTTTAAGGGATGGGTTAAAGCTGGCTTTGAATACAGGAATCCAAAGGTTGATTATGGAGCTGGATGTGAAAGTGGTGGTTGATCTTGTTAAGTCTAATGCAATCACTAATAAACCATATGCCCCTCTCTTATTTGATTGCAGGTGCTTAATGAGAAGATTTCTCCAGGTCCAAGTGACTCATGTGTATAGAGAAGGCAATAGATGCACGGATGCGCTTGCTAGATGAGACGGTTCTATGGCTGGAATTTTTGTTCTGTTTGATCAGCCACCAAGCTCTGATATTTTGTATTCAGTTAACACTACAGCAACATTTTGCATCAATGCAACTCCTTAATCGGGGATAAGAACCTTGAGTTACCACAAACAATTCTCTAACTTCAGTCAACTCCTTCCCTTTTTTTCTATTGTTAATAGGTAATTTAGGGTGCAGGAGTAGAATTTAAAGGCAATATTCACCCATACAAAACTTGATGACAATCAGCACCGTGATTCAAATTAATCTAAGGAAGCATAATAATACCAACACAAGATACAATGAGCATACAGAGAAATGGAAACTCCTAAAAAAAAGAATATATATAATATACCCAACATCAATAGTGAGATGAGGAAGTGCCATTTATAACCACCGCTCATTGGCTTTATAACTAGGATATACAACAATTAATTAACTCATCTACCCTTTTAGGTATATTTTATGTTATTAGATTCAAAAATAAATTACAAGCATCGAATCCTTCAAAAACATTTTCAAAATGCACAAACTCCTTCAAAGTGCAGACACAAATGCAACAATATCCATCGACCCCCATGACCAGGAAATCATGATCAATTGATGAGGTGTAAGATTGAAGGGTATGTGTGTGTGTCTGAGAGAGAGAAAGAGACTGAAAAACAAGAGAAGGATTTTGACTCATTCAAAGTGAAACCAACTAGTTTTTCTTCCCAATTTAAGCAACTCCCGCATCAAAATCGTATCAAGGCCGTCTTGACCACATCCACAACATATCAGACTATATCCAAAATTTGAAACATTTTTTAATCTCTAGATACTCTTTGGAGATTGTTTTGGATACATCTCCAGCCATGAGAGATATTTCAAATGAGAGCCCACTTTTCCTATTAAAGACCAGTACGTGCATATCGTAGGTACTTCAAATCTGTCCTACTTCAATGTTACATCAACACCTACTAGAAATATTAATTCAATTTTGGATTTCGGCACTGTTAAATTATGGTCAATTAGGATTTTATTGTTTTAAACTTCTGAAAGGAAGCAAAATTTCAGCTACTGCTAGTTGTTGGACTTGAGAACAAGTGACCACTATAATCTATCACATATAGCCGTGGAACTAAATATTGCTAAGCGGGCCAATCAGACTAAGGGTTTTGGTATGCTCAATGGCAAAAGCACAATAGAACAGAATGGCTTAGCCATCTGAAATCCCCATTTGATCATTCCTCAAATGTAATTTAGCTAACTTCACCCATTCATATTGAGAAATTACTTAAAATCAAGGATGGAAACAATTACAACCTTAGTTTCAGCATCGAAAGTACTAGCTAAAGTTATATACAAATAAAACAATACTAGCTAAAGTTAATTTTCACAATGATGGTGGCAAAACTGAAAGTGATATAATAGCTAAAGTGAATTTTCACATTTGCTTACCGCCATTGAGTAAAATCAAGCTCTCCATTGAATTAGCCGTGAAACCCAACGAATCAGCATCTTCAATTGCAAGAGTATTCTGCTTTTGACTCTCAAGGTCAAATGAAATCAGCCCAGTGGCATTCTTAATTAAAAGTTCACCATTATCACTGCAGCCATAGAAATCAACAAACCTAACCTGAATCATTGGTACCGTATATTTTCTAGTCCAAGACTCACCATACTCCATAACCCGTATGTTGCATAAGTCACCCCCAATACTAAGAGTGAAAGCGATAAGAGCTAGGGATCCCTTAGTATTCTGCTTTTGACTCTCAAGGTCAAATGAAATCAGCCCAGTGGCATTCTTAATTAAAAGTTCACCATTATCACTGCAGCCATAGAAATCAACAAACCTAACCTGAATCATTGGTACCGTATATTTTCTAGTCCAAGACTCACCATACTCCTCCATAACCCATATGTTGCATAAGTCACCCCCAATACTAAGAGTGAAAGCGATAAGAGCTAGGGATCCCTTAGTCAATGCAGGGTAAGAAATCGTACCCACGTCTCTGTTATTAAAAGGAAACATTATCTCACGGAAGCTCTCATCATTGACATCGAAGGACAGAATGAAATGGTGGCGGATAGTCATTGCTACAGTGTGCAAAGCTCCATTAAAAAATATACAGGGTGGATCCATATAACAAATTCTTCCAAAGTTGGGTTCACACCCTCTTAAGGACTTCATCGATATTACAACCTTTCTCCAGGAATCTGTACTCAAACTGTAAATCTCGGCCTCGGTCTCGGCTGCTGGTCCCTAAAGAACAGACCGAAGTCTCAGAATCTTGAAGTCATTGTTCTGAGAATTATAAGCAAGTCCAACAACAGAACTCTTATATTTCTTATTTTCCTCGTCAGTGAAGGGAGTAGCTAGAAGCTTCTTAAACATTCTAATACTTGGGTTCCACAAATATATAATGTGATTAAGATCATTGTCGCTACTAGCTAGACAGAACAAGCCATAACAGAAATCAACTATACTATATTTCTCAAAAAGTGAGGGGATTTCAAACCTTGAAATCTGGGTCAATGTGCTGTCGTTGTTGCAAACAACCGTACACAGATGTTTGGAAGATGGTGAACTATTCTTATCCTCTGTAGTATATAGCAAATACTCACTATGAGTATTTGTGGATATTAATGATTCGGATTGGTTAAGGTTGAGCTTGAAGTGTTTGGTAATGAAAGTGGGGTCAGTGATAATGGAGTCACAAGATTTCGAAACGAACCTGAATCGGGTTAAGGATTTCACTGGTAGCTAACCCAGGATGTCTTCCAAGACATTGTTTGGAACACGCTCACCCATTGTTGTTGCAGTTTGAGAAATCACGATGGGACCAAGGTTTTGGGGTTTTCGAGGTTTAGAGTGTAAAATGAAGAGCAAATCGGCAATGTGTGTCTGTGTCATAGGGAGGAGAAAAAGATTGAAGAAAAACAAGGATGGAGATTTGGAGAGCGAATTTGGGGACCAGCATAGTAAGATAAGACAATATAGTAAGTTAACACACGTTTGAAATGTTTTAACAAACTAGCATCTTGAGTTTTAGAAACTTGAGTTCTATGTAAAACTTGACTTTCAAAGACTCACTTTATACTGCATGATTTGGATAGAAAATCTACTCGTGTTCTACAAATAAAAATTGAGTCTTAAAGACTCGATTTTCTTAGGGAAAAATGTTTTATAACACATAGATCTCGAGTCTAATAGACTCGAGTTTTGCTGGGCAAAAATTTTATAAACACAGATACGCATCAATCACTAACTCAGCCCTCACTCTCACCCATAACACTCAGCCTCACACTCCTCATTGCCTCACTCACCCATAACTCTCACACTTCTCACACCACATTGCCTCTCACCCTCACTCACCACATTGCCTCTCACCCTCACTCACCACATTGCCTCTCTCACTGCTCCTCCCTCTCAACAAATTCATATCTCAAGTAAGGGTTTTTTTGATTTGATTGTCATTGTTGTAGGATATTATTTGTTGTTGGGTGTGGGTTAAAGAGTTTGACTATTTATTTTGTAGATAGTTAACATAACTTAGTTAAGATACCAATATTGTGAATTATAGAACTTTGCTTTGTTAGTGTTAATTTTTTGAGTATTTATTTGCATGGTTTTTGTTTTCAAAATGTATTCATCATTTCTAGGCTCTTATTTTTTGGGTACGAATGGGTAGTGAATGAATTGTAATGAAATGGGTATGTAATTCATGCCCTTTGAATGGGTATGAAATAGGTGTGTAATGAAATTCCCTTTGAATGGGTATGTAATGAAATGAGTGACTCACTCATGCCCTTCGAATGAATTATAATGAAATTGGTAAGTAATTCATGCCCTTTGAATGTGTAATAAAAAACGTGTGACATCAACGGCAAGAAGAGAAACTACAAATGTGCAGAGATTTATGATTTACTTTTTTGGATAAATGGGGATGTGCTTTTAAAAAATAGATAAAATCAATCTATAAGTTAAAGAAAACCAAAACAGGAAGAACAAATTTTGGATAACTACATGAAGCACAAAAAAATCAATGAAAACAGTAAATGAATAAAAGCTTTTTCATCAACTAAAATCCCCCCATGTTTTTCCTTATACGTTTGTTTTCTCAGCTTCCAAACAAAAACCCAAAAAAGAAATCTTCATCAAACAATAAGAATTATACATACCCAAGTTTAAGGTTTTAGGATTTTGTCTATTTTTCTTTTTCAATTGGAGGAGAAGAATGAAGATAAAGGATGAGTGAACCATTTGGGTCTAAGCCTAAAACCCAAAAGCCCAATAATATTTTATTGACACAAGCATTGTAAAAATTGATGTAAGTGGCCCAAGAAAAACAAGTTGTTTCCTTGTTTTATGTGGATGGAGAGTATGTTTGATTGGGAGTGGAATAGGTTGAATAGAAAATAATGGAGAAAATATGAGTTTATGCATTGTTTGTTAGGAGGGGAGGAAAATTTTTAAGTGGGGTTCAGGCATTTTTCACATAGGCCCACACAAAACTTGTCTCTCTGAAATGGAGAGAAAAGAGGCGTGAAACGCTTGCTGGGAAAGAAAGACAAAAATGACCCTGCTTTTTTGCTCTCACCTACCCCACCCAATTCCCACTTTCCCAACTCTCATCATCAATTTTCAAACTTCAACCTCTTCACAGCTCAATGGTAATAATCTCAACTTCTGGCAGTAGAAACTCCATTAAAATTTAAAGAGGTTCAGAGATTATGCTTGCAAAATTATCCCTCACATTTTTGCTTGGTAATTATACAACAATTTATTCATAGATGAGCTAAGAATATATTTCACCTCAATAACTTCCATTTAATGAGCTAAGAATATATTTCTCCTTAATAATTCTTGTCATTATATAATGTCATTGGACAATTGACGATAAATTATGAATCATGCCTTTAAGTGACTTCCATTTGAGTCATGAGAGTTGTAGCCATGTGCTGTAATACTACGTAGTTTATTTTGTTCATTTATTTAAAATCATACCTATAGTTTCAATTTTGTGCATTGGAAAATACAAAAGAATTTAGTTACCATTGGCCCCTTAAAGGCTCTTTTGTTTTTCTTTGTCAATATTTTCCTTTCATTCCAATTTAGAATTTATGCAGTTGTCTATTCAAGTCCCATAACTAATTTGGAATCAAGATATGAAAAATAAAAGAAAAGTGAATTTCTCCGATTAAAGAGCAAATGTGGTGAATATGCATATATTAGGCTAGCATTATAATTTATATGACCTCATTGAAGTTGGTGCATCTAAATTTGTGTGGTAGGGCCCCCTACTAGAGAAAAGGCATTAAATTTTGGGGCAAAATTTGATAAATTATATATATATATATATATATATATATATATATATATATATATAAAATAAAATAAAAAACTAGCTTTACATTTTTTTTTTCCTCTATAATTTTAAGAAGTCTCAAAAAATTGAGTAATGCTAGAGATAATACAACTTTAAATACATGAATCTAACAAATATGTGTCACTAATCACAAGAAATAATTCAGATAAGAAAATGCTAGAAATACTATAAATTTTACTTCAAAACTTTTATAAATTGATTTGCCAATTAATATGATTTGTGAAAGTCAACAACCTATTAAATTTATTTTTAAATTACTCTTTGTGATTGGTGATACAAGCCTTATGTAATAAAATTTATATCCCTAACATCATCCATTCAAATATTTGTTTATTATCTTCTTGAAATGTTACTAATCACATTCATTGTAATAACGTTTGTAAGTTTTGTCGTAAAATTTGTTACAACTTAAGCACTTTTCCAAAAGAAAAAAGCATATTACCAAAAAAAAAAAAAAATTGTTATTAAAAAAATTATAATATTAAATACTAGTTAAATATTATTTAAGTAATAACAAAAATGTCTCATTTAAATATATCATCTTATGCCTCCAAGTTTGTTGGGCTGCCCCAACAATTGAGAAATTGTTTTAGTCAATGATAATAGTTTCATCCAAACACCGCTGTAAGTAGTGGGTATTGTAGAACAAAAACTAATACATATCGAGTTAGAAAATCAAGAGAGAAATATATTGAGTTAGTAAATAAAGGCTTTTATTTGTGGCAGGACCATGGTCCAAGTGAACATCAATGCAAGCAGTTAAAAAGAGTGCAATGAGCTGAACCTATTCCATAAGCACTTCAATACTTAGGTTTAGATCCTCAAATTAAGGAGAAATTTGGGTATTTCTCAAAGTTCAGTGGCTTCTAATTTCAAATTAGAAGATTAGGGGTTTAGGTTGATTTTGACTAAAAATTCAAGATGTTTTTTGCAGCATTCTCTTCGTTTTTTATAGCTTGTACTTAAATGTTTTACCTTCTTACCAGCTTCCTTCTCCACTGTTTTACTTTTTATTTTCCAAAAAAAAGTTTTATTCTTTGAAATTATTGTTCTTCCTTCTCCATTATTTTGCATTTCTTTGACATCTCATCTCCTTCAATGTAGCATTCAATTATAAGAAAGAAATCAACCCACCCATTCTGAATCAATAGGATTACTAAAATAATTTTGAAGTTGGATGGATCAATCATGATGACATCAAATTGAGAACTCAAATATGTGCTATGCCATATTAAACCTAATTGATCATATATATTTTTGGAAGATTTGTACATACAGCAATATTGACCAATTGGTAAACTATAACAATAATGCACATTCACGTTAAAGACAATAAAGAAGATATGCTTCACCATACCCAAGTTGTGCAAGTGATCTACTAATATTCCCAGCTTGCTTTAAACGAGGCCCTGCTGCATCAGTTAACTTTTGTTGCTCTGAACCAGCTAGATCAACAAGATTTATTCTGCTTGTTTTGCAGGTGCTTAAACCATCTGCCTTGCTACTATGTGGCATAGAAACAACAAAGAAACAGAGGTTTTTACAGTTTGTTTGGTTTGTTAAAGCATCCAATCCAAAATACACATAAGTAAGATAGTGGGTACAAAATATATGCTAATTAGGGTGATGTAACACACCCCCTTCCTGGCAGGCCTGCCTAACAACTGAGGCTGAATTATAAGTCTTCCACAGATAGACCAAAAGACACCCCTAATAGAGATTTAACATAATTTGAACCAAAGACATCTAACTAGGCTCTGATTCCATTTTAACAAACAACTAACCAAAAAGAAAAAAGGTGTTTGAAAGTAGGCCAACCAAGTTTTTCAAGTTAGACAGGAAAGAGTATCCATGTACCAAAAATAGATGACCAAAGGCTTTTCCTTAGTTTCACTCTCTGAAGCTACGTGGCACAAAGCACATTCCCAACTTAATAGCACCAAACAGTGTTTGGAAGAATTTTTTTATACATTCTGACATTCTAAGTAACAAGTTCATTATCAAATGCTGAAGTCAATAACTTCACAAAATGCTTGCTTACTAGGCTAGAAAAGCCCCGTGTTTTCATATTTCCCTCTAACAGAAAACAATCTGACTCGTACACCAAAAAATAGCAAATAGCAATTAATGACCCAATCATCTATAATTTTCAAACATGGATAGCATTTAACTTGCATCGGGATTCAACACAAGTAAAAAATAGCATGTGAGCGGGAACTCTAACCATTAATACTAACATTCGTACAATCTTTGAGAATAATTGGAACAAGTTATGAAAAGTAGAAGCTATTAGCTTCAAATACTCTTTCTAAATAACAACACTTTTTTTTAATGAATCTCGCAAATGGCAAGCCCTATGCATAAACCTCATAGAAGAGTAATGAATCCAGATGTGAGACATGATGTTAGCCTGACCTTATTTTTATGTTTTAATCTATTCTATGAAATATAGCTTACGGATTAAGATGCTTGAGCCCTACACCTAGACATTCGACCACTTAAAAGCTTGGGGCCTGGGGCACTTTAAGTTTTTATCCTTCAATGTCTCAAAGTGATGAAGCAAAGATATGTTTTTTTAAAAAAAAAAAAAAAAATCAACCTTCCAATCAAAATTTTGACATTCTTTCCCCTCCACCTTGGGTCTAAAACTAACTTAATATCATCAAAAAAAATCTGAGATCTCCACTACCTCTTTTTAATTAATATTAATATTAAGTATTAAGCTTCTTAACATAACACTACAACAATATTCTGCATCACTACAACTCCTTAATCGGGGATAAGAACCTTGAATCACCATATTCAATTTTCTAACTTCAGTAAATTCCTTCCCTTTTCTTTTTCTATTGTTAATAGCTAATTTAGGGTGCAAGAGTAGAATTTAAAGGTAGCATTCACCAATACAAAACTTGATGACAATCAGCACCATGATTCAAATTAATCTAAGGCAGCATCAATACCAACACAAGATACAATAAGCATATGGACAAATGGCAACTCCTAAAAACAATATTCATCAACCCCCATGACCAGGAAATCATGATCAATTGATGAGTAGGTATAAGATCGAAGTGTATGTGTGTGTGTCTAAGAGAGAGAGAGAGAAGAGAGAGAGAGAGAGAGAGAGAGAGAGAGTCTACTGAAAAACAAGAGAAGGGTTTTGACTTGTTCAAAGTGAAACCAACTAGTTTTTTTTTTTTTCCCAATTTAAGCATCTCCCGCATAAAGATTGCATCCACAACATATCAGACTGTATCCAAAATTTAAAACATTTTTTAATCTCCAGATACTCTTTGGAGACCATATTGGATACATCTAAAGCCATGGGAGATACTTCAAATGAGAGGCCAATTTTCTAAAGTCCAACACATGCACATTGGAGGTACTTCAAATTTGTCCTACTTCATTGTTACATCAACACCTACTAGTAATATTAATGCAATTTTGGTTTTTGCCACTGTTAGCTTATGGTCAATTAGGATTCCATTGTTTTAAACGTTTGAAAGGAAGCAAAATTTTAGCTACTGCTAGTTGTTGGACTTGAGAACAAGTGACAACTATATTCTATCACAAATAGCCATGGAACTAAATATTGCTAAGCGGGCCACTTAGACTAAAGGGTTTTGGTATGGTCAATGGCAAAAGCACAATAGAATAGAATGGCTTAGCCATCTGAAATCCCCATTTGATCATTCCTCAAATGTAATTTAGCTAACTTCACCCATTCATATTGAGAAATATCTTAAACTCAAGGATGGAAACAATTACAACCTTAGTTTCAGGACCAAATTACTAGTTAAAGTTATATACAAATTAAGCAATACTAGCTAAAGTTAATTTTCACAATGATGGTGGCAAAACTGAGAGTGATAGAATAGCTAAAGTGAATTTTCACATTTACTTACCGCCATCGAGTAAAATCAAGCTCTCCATTGAATTAGCTGTGCAACCCACCCAATCAGCATCTTCAATTGCAAGAATGTTCTGATTTCGACTCTCAGGGTCAATTGAAACTAGCCCAGTGGCAATCTTAATCAGAAGTTCACCATTATCAGTGCAGCCATTACCGTAGAAATGATTATTCAAAATCATTGGTACCTTATATTTTTTAATCCAAGACTCGGCCACACCATACTCCTCCATAACCCATATGTGACAGAAGACACCCTAATGATCATCAGAAGTGAAAACAGCCAGGGATCCCTTGAGCACTACAAGTTCAGTCCAACATACTGGCACATCATCCAAGTCTAAGTGATTAGGAGGCAACATTATCTCACGGAAGCTCTCATCATTGACGTTAAAGGATAGAATGAAATGGTGGCGACTAGTGATTGCTATAGTGCGCAAAGCTCCATTAAAAAATATACAGGGTGGTTCAAACTCACCAATAGTTCCAAAGTTGGGTTCATACCCTCTTAAGGACTCCATCATTATTACAACCTTTCTCCACGAATCTCGGCTTCGGCTTCTTGTCCCCAAAAAAAAGACACAAGTCTAAGAGTCATTATTTTGAGAATTATAAGCAAGTCCAATAACAGACCTGGTGTCCTCGTCAGTAGAGGGAGTAGCTAGAAGCTTCTTAAACATTCTAAAACTTAGGTTCCACATATATATAATGTGACTAAGACCATAGTCAGCCATGCACAGTGACGACTCCAAAAAATTTTTTCAAGGTGTTTCTCAACAAGCATAAATTACACAATCTAATAAAAAGAAAAATTTGTTTCTCACAATAGTCAAACCGTGACGATGTCATAATTAATTTAATAATTAATTAATATGAAAATAAATAAAATAATTACGTAAATTTTAACAATCTTAACAAAAACAGTATTTAAAGATGTTAAAAATATATCTTGATTAAAGATTAGAAGATATTTCTCATAATTTACTACAAAAATTAATAAATATCCTCTAATTATTTAACATATTCTGTTAAATTTGCAATTTACTAATATAATAATTAGCCAAACTATTAATCTATTAACCAAACTACTAATATATAAGATATTCTATTCATCCGTAGCACAAAGTTGAAACTATTAATAACAGGATTTTATTAATGTGTGCCCTAAGGATACACAATAGTAAACCAATTTTGGAAAAAGTTTATCGGAAATAGAAAAAGTTTTGATAATTTTTTCAATTCCCAATAAAACTTTTCTAATAATGGATTTGTTAGGGCATACATTAACCGGATCCTAACTTAATTACATTACACATATTATATTTATATACATTCAAAGGCCTTCAAAAAGTAACGTTTATTTCATTAAAAAAAAAAAAAAAACTATATATATTAAAGTTTGAAATTGTAGCAAGTATTCAACTTTTTTTTGAGAAAGTAGCAGGTATTAAACTAGTCTAAAACACGTTTTTCAAAACTAAAATACATGTCAAAGTAACATGAAAACAGGTGTGTGGCTGTGGAATTTTTTTATTTAAAAAAATATAAAAGATCTCATCTCTATCTCATTCCCATACAATAAGAAACACAAACACGTTGAGCGAAGATTTCTGTGTGAGGAACCGTGAGAACCATTCACGGTTATGAGAACTGTGAGGTTTGAGTTTTTTTTTTTTTTTTTGAAGGTGTTCTTAATTTTGATTGAGGGTGTTCTTAATTTTTTTTTTAAGGGTAAACAAATAAATTTTTTTAATTAACATGGCGTCACCACTGGCCATGCAGAACAAGCCATTACAGAAACCAACTATGTTGCATTTATCCAAAAAAGAGGGGATTTCAAACCTAGAAACCTGGGTCAATGTGCGGTAATTGTTGCAAACAACCGTACACAATTGTTTGGAAGATGGTGAACTATTCTTATCCTCTGTAGTGTATAGCAAATACCCACTGTGAGTGTTTGTGGATATTAATGATTCGGATTGGTTAAGGTTGAGCTTCAAGTGTTTTGTAATGAAAGTGGGGTCAGTGATGATGGATTTCACTGGTAGCTGACCCAGGATGTCTTCCACGACGTCGTCTGGAAGAAGCTCACGCACTGTTGTTGTAGTGTTCTGAGACATCAGGAAGATTCACAAAGGGACCAAGTTTAAGGTTTTAGGATTTTGTCTGTCTATTTCCCCTTTATGTTGTTTATGTTGTCATGCATAAGGAGGAGAATGAAGATAAAACGAGGATAAGTGAATCTATGGCATTTGATCTGTGGTGTCTTGGGCCTAAGCGGCTAAGCCTTACCCAAAAGCCTAATGATATATTTTTTGACACAAGCATTGTAAAAATTGATGTAAATGGCCAAGAAAAACAACCTCTTTCCTTGTTTTATGTGGATTAAGAGTAAGCAACCAGAGGAATATAATTGGACACGGCAGCAGAAACTTCATTAAAATTTAAAAGGTTTTAGAGACTCTGCTTGCAGAATTATCCCTCACATTTTTGCTTGGTAATTACTCATAAATTTATTCATAGATGAGCTAAGAAAATATTTCACCTCAATGACTTCCATTTGATGAGCTAAGAATATATTTCTCCTTAAATTCTCGACATTACGTAATGTCATGAAGCATGACTCTGAGTGACCTCCATTTGAGTCTTGGCAGTTGTAGTCATTTTCTTTAACTCTACTTAGTTCATTTTGCTGATTCATTTACTTGAAGTCATACCCACATGTTCAATTTTGTGCATTGAAAAACACAAAAGAATTTAGTTACCACTAGTTGCTCGACGGATTTTTTGTTTTTCTTTGTCAATTTTTTCCTTTCATCCCCATTTACTGCTTGCATTGATGTTCACTTGGAGACCAAGGTCCTGCCACAAATATAAAACCTTTATTTTCTAACTCAATATATTTCTCTCTTGATTTTCTAACTCAATATATATTAATTTCTATTCTACAATACCCACTGCTTACATGTGGACTCTACATGAAACTATCATTGACTAAAACAATTTCTGATGGCTCTAATGGCATGTCAAACTCATTTAAGATTCATATAGATCATGGTTTTTCTTGCATCTATCTGATCTTATAGAATTCTCAATGCTCCTACTACACAAATTCAATTGCACCAACTTCAATGAGTCATATAACGCATTCACCACATTTGCTCTGTAATTGGAGGAATTCACTTTTCTTTTCTTTTTTGATATCCTAAATTAGTTATGGGACTTGAATGGACTACTGCATAAATCCTGAAAAGAGTACAATGAGCTGAACCTATTCCAGATGCACTTCAATCCTTAGATTTAGATCCTTAAATTAAGGATCAATTTGCGTATTTCTCAAATTAGAAGCCAGTGTTAAGTTTTATTTTGACCGAAAATTCAGGAGGTTTTGCAATAATCACTTAATCTTTTAGAGTTTACACTTAATGTTTTACCTTCTTTCTACACTGTTTCATTTTTATTTTCAAAAATTATATCATAAGAAGTTAATAATCTTCCTTCTCCATTATTTTCCATTCCTTTGATATCTCATCTCATTCAATGTAGCATTCAAATAATATAATATCAAACTCCATTCACCCATTCTTTATCAATAGGATTACTAAAATAATTATAAAGGCAGATGGATCAATCATATGATGACTTCAAATAGAGAACTCAAACATGTGCTATGCCATATTAAACCTAATTGAGCATAGATATTTTTGACAGGTTTGTACATACAGCAATATTGACCAATTGGCAAACTGCACAGAAAATGCATTTTCACATGAAAGAATATATATATATATATATATATATATATATATATATATATATATATATATTTGACCATACCCAAGCTGTGAAAGTGTTCTATTAATATTTCTAGCTTGCTTTGAACGTAGCCCTGTTGCACCAGTTAACTTTCTGTAGCTCTGAACCAGCTAGATCAACAAGATTTATTCTGCTTGTTTTGGTGCTTAAACCATCTGCTTGCTCTACAAAAACAATGGTTTACTTTAAAATTGAGACCGGATTATGAGTCTTGCACACATAGACCAAAAGACATCCCCAGTAGGGGTTTCACATGATTAAACCAAATAAATGTAACCAGGCTTTGATTCCATCTTATAAACAACTAACCAAAAAGACTAAAAAACTGTTTGCAAGTGGATCAACCAAGTTTTTTGCTACTCATATAGGGATGAGTATCCATGTACCAAAATAGGATGACCTGAGGGCTTTTCTTCTATTTCACACTCTGAAATGGCATGGCACAAAGCCCATATCCAGCTCAGTAGCACAGAGTTAGGCAGAATTTTATTACACATTCTAAGAAACAAGTTCATTATCAAGTGCTGAACTCAATAACTTCACAAAATGCTTGCTTACTAGGCTAGAAATGTCCTGCTCCATTTTTGTTCAAAACTTTCATGTTTTTTCAAAAAGTACACTTTCTTTATTCAAATTTTCATTAAATTTTGATTCTTTTTGTGAGTTTCTGTCTGAGTTCTAAATGATTTATGAAATTTATCTTAAAGCATTAGCATAGGAAAATTGCAGCTTAAGTGTTCAATGAAAATCGATAAGTTGTTATCGATTTTCATATTTATCGGGTCACCATTTTATTACCTACTATTGATAAATTACCAACTCAATAATTGTGGGGTAAAAAAAAGAGCAAAAAAGTTGTCTGGCTTATTGTTTTGTATTTGGTGGTACAGGACATGGGGTATCATATGCTTGACTCTATTCTTCATGTGGCAACTTTACACCATCTACTTGCAAGTACAACTTCATGAATCAGCTAAAATTGGAATGCGTTACAATAGATACTTTCATCTTTGCGGAGCTACATTTGGTAAGCATTCCATGCTGTATGGTGTATAAGCCGAAAATACTTTGCCAAACCCACAAGGGCATTATATATCTCATTAGTATTTTAAAGGTACTTCTATGGTTTATTCAATGGCAGTAGATATCTTGAGCAGGGACAAAAGTTCAGAACCACTTACAGATCAAAGAGGCCATTGCCCCCTAGCTGGCCCCCAATAATATATATATATATATATATATATATATATATATATTTATATAATTTGATTGTATAATCAAAATTTGGCTATACATTTTATAAGTGAACTAGATGAAATCTGCAATGCGTGGGAATATATCACTATTTTATAATGAGATGTAATATTTAAAAATAAATAAATAAATAAATTGCTTCAAGTATTGTATAATTTTTATAAACTTGTACAAATATATATATATATATATATATATATTATCTCTACAAATATACCATTCTATTATTTTTTTTGTATGTTTGATTAATAGTATTTTGCGGTGATTTATATTCTTCTAACTTGTGTTATAGTGTGTAATATTTGCCTAATATACAACTAAACTTTATAAGTTTTTATTATTCAAATTTCTCATATTTTAAGGAATAAGAGAATTGCCATGATGATCAAAAGTCATCACAAAATTATAACGTTATCTTAACCAAAATTAAAATGAAACCAAAGAAATAAAAGACAGACATTATAATAATTTATTACTTAAACAATTGGTAGGCACATTCAATTTCATAGCCATGTAAACTGTGTTTTGATATAAACTTAAATTCCTTTCTATATCTATATAATATCTTAAAGCTAAAGCGTAGTATTTGTTATTACTACGTTCCTATTGAGCCACATTGGCATAGCATTTCAATCCATTTCAGTCCACTTGGTTCATTTGGTCCACTTCAGTCAAATTCTGTTTATTCGGTCTATTTGATCCAATTTGGTCTATCCGGTCCACTTGGTCCATTCGGTCCAATTCTGTCTATTCGGCCCATTTCAGTCCAATTGCTCTATTCAGTCCAATTCTGTTTATTCGGTCCACTTTCGTCCATTTGATCTAATTTGTTCTATTCAGTCCATCTGCATCATTACGGTCCACATGGTCCAATTCTATCTATTCCGTCTATTCGGTCCATTTGATTTATCTCAGTCCACTTGGTCCATTTGGTCAACTTCAGTCCATTTAGTCCAATTTTGTCTATTCTGTCCACTTTGGCCCATTTGGTTCACTTCGGTCCAATTCGGTCTACCTTGACCCATTTACTTAAGAATAAGAAAAATTAGGTTTGAGTTGAAAGTAACGATTCTAAATACGAATTTATTAAAAAATATGGATCTCAAACTCGTTTCCAGTTTGAATCATTGAGAATTACATTTTAACACTAGTTCTATACAACTTTTGTTCCCCATTGCTTGAAATTTAGCTATGACTCAATTTGCCTAAAGAAACCTTGCAATTTCCCACAAATTTTTTTTTAAAAAAAAGTTGATGAATTTTTTCTTGCTCTTCTAGGGAATTCAGATGACAAAATAACATATTGGTTACTGTTATTCCCAATCATAGACCTATCAGCAGGTACATGCATGAATTTAACCATCGTTGTAGGCTCCACCTTGAATATGTTTGTCCAGATGTTGTGCAAGGCCATAGGCATATCAAGGCCATTAACAACTGTGGAGTGGTACTTGGTATTTACATGCGGCACTGTAGTTTTGTCTCAGATCCCCAACTTGAACTCTCTAGCAAGTGTGTCACTGATAGGAGCCATCTCATCTGTGAGCTATTGTACAGTACTCCTATGGGCTGTGCCAGTTAAAGAGGGTAGGTTGTCCAACATATTACACAATCCATCAGTGCAATCGAGCACGAAAATTTCTAGGATTTTGGGTGCTGTTAATGCGTTTGGGTTCATTGCTTTGGCCTTTAGAGGTCACAATCTTATACTAGAGATACAAGTATTATGATGTTACTGATACTACAAATTTTACTTCATAAAAGTTTTTTAAATTGATGAGTCAATTTTTAAACACAACACACACACGGAGGTTATTGGGCTTATATATCTGTGGGGAATTGAGCTCTTTTTGATAAATTGGGCATTTTGCAGGCTACCATGCCTTCATGTGAAAAGAATCCATCACAAGTGCCAATGTGGAAGGGTGTCAAATCTGCATATCTTCTAATTGCAATGTGCTTGTTTCCCCTTGCAATCGGAGGCTATTGGGCTTATGGAAATATGGTACTATTTATTTTCTCTGTTTCACATATCCCTATAAGTTTTTTACAAATTCAAAATTCTCAAATTGTTCTTCTGCTTAACAGTTCATCTTTGGTTATTTAAAAAGAAAGATTTAGATTTCAATTTTTAGTTAAATAACTTTAATATAAGACGAAATAATAATTCTTTTATTTTTTCTCTTTTTCTATTGATGAAATTTATGGATAAAAATGAGTTTTATTGATTTGTGGATTTGAAATAATTAAATGTAAGTTATTATTTCAAATTCATAATATCATAAGTGTTTTATTTGAGAAAAATCTTGAAACTCAAATCTTTGTGTGTTAAATTTATATCTAGTAATTTATACTAACAATCATTCTTTGAATCCCATATTTTCCGTTCTCTTCAATAAATTTTCTTAATATATTTACTAAAGAACTAAATTTTCTATCGCGGTGACAGATACCAAAACAAGGGGCATGTTAATAGCCATGTTCAAGTTCCACCGGCATGAAACTTCAGAACTTGTTGTAGGATTAACAAGCATATTGCTCATACTTAGTGTTGTAAGCTCCTTCCAACTCTATGGAATGCCAATATTTGATGGCATAGAATCTATATACACAAGCAGGATGAAGCAACCATGTCCTTGGTGGTTTCAAGCTATTTCCCGAGTCAAGTTCTTAGTGGAGGCTTCTCATTATCTCTAACTTTAGCTCTTCCATGTTTTATGTGGATTAAGATTAAGAAACCAGAGGCATATAGCCCAATGTGGTGGTTTAATTAGGCACTAGGGTTGTTTGGAATGGCTCAAAGTGAGATTTTGATTGTGGCAGGAGTGCATGTTGTAATTGTCATTGGTATTGAGTTGAGATTTTTCAAGCCACAATAATTGAAATATTATAGGTTGGATAGTAAGGAGTAAGTTATTCTAACTCCAAAATTTTGAAAATTTTTGTAATATATTTGATAGTTCAATAATATGATACAAAACAAAAATTAGGACTATAGTTCAAAAATATGATATAAGCTTCAATGAGCTCAATAAATAAGAGATTCATTTATACGGGCAAAGAGTCTCTCAAAAACACAAGGGATTAAGCCTTGATCACTGGGTAAGTTTTTTTTTTCCAACAAGGTATTGGCCAGACCCCAAATGGTTTAAGTATTTTCGCTTCCTATCAATCAAAATAGAAAAGAAACAAAAGCAATCTAAACAATACCTGTCCACATGCAAAGACAGAACTACTGAATCAAGCCAAATAATTTTCAACAAGGGTCTCTCCTACAAGCTGGAAGATATTATCTTCCTGCACATAAGATATATTTATTTAGCATTTAACACCAACAATCATTTAATTCCAACCTGAAAACAATCACATTGATAGGGATTTTGCCTATGTTGCTTCAATGTTAGCAATTGAGTCAAATAAATTCAAAGGTTCATCCACTAATTGATAATGAATTACTTGAAATCCTCTTAACTATCAGATTACCTCCATTCCTGTCCTTGTGTGGTGGCCACATTCAAACTATTACCTAAACATTTTGTCACACAATTAGTCTAATGACACAACATATTTTGTAATATTTTTCACAACTGTTGAGGTATAAGGTTATGGTTGATATACAATAATGATAGTGATTTCAGTGGTGGTCCCAATGAAAGTGATGTTACACTTATCACAATCTATTAGGTCAATAATCATGAAAAAAAAGTTGTGAAATTTGTTGTATGATTGTATTTATAGCGCATTGTTGTCTGTCACAAGACCCTCCAGAAATCAGTGAAGATTCTAATGCTATTATATTCAACTTCCGAAAAAATGTAGTAAATTCAAAGACATGAAGAAAATGCATGACTATACCAGTTTTAGACTTTCAATCAGTAAACTAACACATAAGTAGATCTAGATCATCTCAGTAATTGAAAAAATGGAACAGAAGCCAAAACCCTAGGGCTTAGGTTATGAGAAGAAATATCTCTTCTTCTCCGTCTCCCAAATAATATCCCTTCTCACCGCTTTAAAACCTTTAAAGAGGAGTGGCAATGGGTTGTGGAGCATCCATGTCAGCCAAGAGCCAGCGAAGCTAGACAAGCTCGCAAGTGGTGTCGGCAAGGGCATGATACTCAGTCTCAGTACTAGAACGGGAAACCACATCCTACTTCTTACTACGCCACGAGACAAGAGAAGTACCTCACAGGAAACAGAAACCTGTGATAGAGCGTCAATCAGTCGGATCACCTACCCAATCAGCATCTGAATAAGCATGAAGCTCGAGAGAAGATCGAGAGGAGTAATGCAGACCATGATAAAGTGTGCCTTTGACATATCGGAGAATCTGAAGAACAACAGCATAGTGGACAGAACGAGGGGCATCGATGAACTTACTAACCATATCCACAGCATGTGAAATACTCGGACGAGTAACAGTGAGATAGATCAAACTGCCAACCAACTAACGATAGCGAGTAGCATCAGATATAGGTTCACCATCCAAGGGTGTGAGCTTTGCATTGTATTCTAAAGGAGTGGGAACAGCCTTGTTGTCGGTGATATCGACTTTGGAGAGAAGATCAGAAGTGTATTTAGCCTGGGAAAGATAGTATCCATTAGAGGATAAGGTAACCTCAAGCCCAAGAAAATAATTGAGAGTGCCCAGATCTTTCATCTCAAAATGCTGAATAAGGAAGTGCTGAAGAGAGCGGATACCTACAGAATCATCTCCAATAATAATCATGTCATCAACATAAAGAAGAATAAGAGTGATACCAGCAGAGGATCTTCGGACAAAGAGAGCAGTGTCATAAGGACTCGAAGTGAAACCTTACTGAGCAATAACTGAGCTAAATTTTTCAAACCAAGCTCAAGGAGCCTACTTGAGGCCATAAAGAGCATGGCGAAGGCGGTAAACTTAACTACCTGAGTATGGATAGCCAGGGGGTGGTTGCATGTACACTTCTTCATGGAGGTCTCCATTGAGGAAAGCATTCTTCACATCCATTTGATAAAGAGGCCAATGGCGAACAGCAGCCACAGCAATGAGACATCTAACAGATGTAAGGCGAGCAACAGGAGCAAATGTTTCCTTATAGTCAATACCATACTCCTGAGTAAAGCCCTTAGCAACTAGGCGAGCCTTGTATCGTTCAACAGATCCATCAGCCTTGGTCTTGATCTTGTAAACCCACCTACAACCTACTACAAACTGACCAGGAGGCAAATCAACCATATCCCAAGTACGATTCTTATGAAGGGCATCTAGTTCTTCATTCATAGCTTGCTGCCAAAAAGGGTCAGTATGGGTCTCACGATAAGTGTGAGGTTCATAAAGGGTGGCAAGAGCCAAAGAGCAGTGATAATCAGTGAGATAAGGGGGAGGAATGCCTACTCGAGTGGAACGACGAAGTTCAAGACCAACAAGAGGCTCAAAAGAGGGTGGTGCCACAGAATCCAAGACAGGTGGGTCATATGCCGGGGACAGAACCGGAGATAAGTCATATGGAGAGGCAGCCGATGTTGAAGAATCCTCCACAAGTTCAGGATAGAGAGAGAGGAAAATGTTAGGTTCTAAAGACTTAGTTTTTATGTATTTAGAACTCTAATGTGTATTGTTAGCAAACCATGATCAAAACAATATGGTTAGTAGTGTTTAGTCTTGCTCAAAGTTGTATCTTTTATGTAAAGTTGAAATCGAGCTAATGCAGAAGTTACTGTGCATTTTGGACTAGCTTGATCGATCGAAACTTAGGCTCGATCGATCGAATCTCGGGCAGAATGCGTTTTTCTGCAGATTTCCAACTCAGCCCTAATTTGTTTAAAACTTAGGGTTTTTAAGGAGGAGATATTATCTACACCTTGATGATCAACTTAGTTGCTGCCATTGAAGCTTAAAGAAACACAAGCAGGTGTGCTTGTATCTAGTGGTGAATCCAAGAAAGAAGGAGTCCGTGGATTCGGAGCTTGCACGTGATCGAGTCAGTAAGTTCTACTAGTGGGTAGCAATAAGAAGTCGAGCATGGGGGCTTGTAAGTCTTATTGTATGAACTTCGATTCTTTCAAGATAGTGGATTCAGGTTTACCTTGAGGATAGCTAGGTTAAATTCTCCCCAGGTTTTTACCGGTTTGGTTTCCTAGGTGATCATATCTTTGTGTTATTTATCTTTCCGCTGCTTTGCATGATATGATCGTTGTGATTGTGATAACCTAGATTTGTTAAATTGGACTAAGTAACAACTTAGCTAATTACCTAGGTTAATTCAATGGTATTTTAAGGGGTCTAAAAACCATCAAGTGGTATCAGAGTGGGTTGCTCTCTTATTGTTAATCTTTTGATCACTAAGTTGATCCTTGACCCCTGTTGTCATGGAACACGGACACTCTCTTGTTATTCCTCCTCACTTTGATGGGAATAATTATGCTTATTGGAAAGTAAGGATGAAAACATTCCTGAAATCAATTGATGAAAGAGTCTGGAACTCCGTTGAATACGGATGGGAGAAGCCCACTACTCCTGTTAGTGAGTGACAAACTTCTCAAAAAGAAGCAGCCGTGTTCAATAGCAAGGTTATGAATGCTATCTTAAACGCTGTTTTTATGGAGGAATTTAAGAGAATCTCTAATATTGAGGTTGCTCATACTGCTTGGAATATCCTCCAGACTGTGCATGAAGGCACAAAGGCTGTCAAAATCAATAAATTGTAGCAATTGACATCAAAATTTGAAAGCATTAGGATGTCTGATGATGAATCTTTTGATGAATTCTATACTAAACTGAATGATATTGTTAATTTTGCTTTTAACTTGGGTGAAATCTATGATCAACCTAAAATTGTTAGGAAGATTCTTAGATCATTAATTGAAGACTTTAGACCCAAGGTGACTGTCATTACTGAGAGCAAGGATGTTGACTCCATCCCTGTTGATGAGCTTGTAGGATCTATTCAATCCTATGAGTTGGACCTACCCAAAACTAACAAATCCAAATCAATGGAACTTAAGTCAGTTGATGATGTTAAGGTTAGTGGATTTGATGATGAGCTCTCTACTACAGAGATTGCTTACCTTGCCAAGAATTTTAGAAACTTTCTCAAGAATAGTAACAGAAAGGCAAGAGGCACAAACACTGCTGAACCTAGAAACTTTAGGAAGAATGATCCCACTAAGGTTAACAATAATGATAAACCTAGAGAAAAAGTAGGTCAATTTTCTAATAATTCTATGGGTCCTCAATGTTTTGGATGACAAGGGTATGGTCACATGAAATCTGAATGTCCTACCTATTTGAAGTCTAAGGGTAAGGTTATGGCTGTAACTCTTAGTGATGGTGAAGTTTCTGATAATGAGTCTGATTGTGACAAGGATGGAAACTTCATTGCTTTCACTGCTACTGCTGTAGTCAATGAGAGCATATCTGCTGAAGAGAACCCTTCTGATGGGGAACTCTCTGAAGATGCAAATCTTCAAGAGACCTACAACAAACTTTGCAAAATTGCTGCAAAGGATGCTATGAATGTTGAACTTGGCCTGAAGA
This sequence comes from Quercus robur, assembly GCF_932294415.1. Taxonomy (NCBI): domain Eukaryota; kingdom Viridiplantae; phylum Streptophyta; class Magnoliopsida; order Fagales; family Fagaceae; genus Quercus; species Quercus robur. Next base: position 54,180,201 of record NC_065544.1, on the reverse strand, counting down.
AAATTGAATCTCTTGAGCTTGATAAGAAGAATTTGCTTGTAAAACTGTTTGATGCTAATGAACTTTTGAACAATGTGAAAACTGAGAATATGTTGTTGCTTGATAAATTTAAATCTTTGGAACTTGATTTATCTGTTGCTAGATCTACTAGTTCTAAACTTGATCAAATGCTGAGTGTTCAAAAGTCTCCTTCTGACAAATCTGGATTAGTTTTTGTTGAAAGCATCTCTGTGTCTACTCCCCATTCCACAAACTTTGTCCTTTCATCTTCTTCTGAACCTTCTGTGAGTGAGATTGTGAGTGAAACTGTCAAACCCCCTATGAGTGAGGTTGGAAAACCCGTAGAAGTTTCATCATCTAGGAAGATTAGGGTTGATCTGAAAGAATCTAAACCTAAAAAGCCTACCCTGTCTAAGGACAAGTCACATGATAAACCTGCATGGGTTTGTCATTTTTGTGGAAAGTCTGGACACATTCGTCCAAACTGTTACAAGCTGCAAGCTGCAAAGAGAGCAAACAAACCAAAAGTACTTGTGACTCAAGCACAAGATCCTATGGTACTCATTGGTGAATTGGTAAAGGCTTTAAACCTTTATTCCAATCTTGGAGTTGGTAATCATTCCCATGTGAATAAGAACTCCAATGCTCATGTTGCATCTAAAAGGTTTTAGATGCAAAAGACTCGAACTAATTGAGTCTTTGTGACATGGTCCTTGTACTTCATTGCTCTACCCTTTGTGACCATTGTTCTTTGGTTCTGTGTTTTTTTTTTCTAGGATTTGCATTGCATAATATTCATGCATTTCATTCTAGGTGTTCCTTTTTATTAATAAAATAAAATAAAATAAAATAAAAAAGGAAAAAGGGAAGAAAAAGGAAACAAATTGTATTTTTGCACTAGTTTCTTGGTTTTTGAGAACAAGGTTGGTCAATCTATTTTCACATAACATGTCTTTTGTACTTTGTTTAGCCTTGATGAGCTTACTTATTGCACTTTACTAGTTGAAGCTTTGTAGTGCATGTTGTGTGGGAAAGATGTTTATGGTTTTGATAATTTTGTCTTGATCTTGAAGTCACATGTTTTTGACTGTCGGACTTGAACTTTTAGAGAAAGGCATAAATAACCATCTCACCACGGTTGACTAGCCAATCATGAACACCTTAGTGAATATCGTAAGATTTTGTGTTCGAGAAAGTGTAGCACATGCTCAAAAAGAACATAAGGTGTAGCCTCGGTTTAATTACTTAATGCTTAAAATTGGTGTGTACTATTAGGCTTGATGCCAAATCACATAAATTAAAATTGGTATGTATATTATGAGGCAAAATTCAAGAAACTTACATGATTGCAAGCTTATGTTCTAGGAGATGTGGGAGTTATATGATGTAACTCTTCAGGTGATAGTCTCTTTTAAATTCTACGTGATGAATTTTGTAGACTTTGTAATTAATTGCTATTTACATATCAGCTCACATGTATCTCAAGTTTTTGCTAGTTGTACACACTACACAAGTTACTCTTTGCTAAACATTGTACATGTTATTGTATGTGTCTTTGGTTTGACCAACCAAGTTTGCAAATACCTTAAGTATTGTGCAAAATTGATTTGATGTTTGAAAATTTATGGAGAATGTAAGAAGTTTTAAAATTTGGGAAAATTGGGCATCAATTCTTGTTTTTGAAAATCATATAATCACATACTCATGCATTTCGTTCCTCAATTTCAATGCTTTGAGCTGTTCTTAAATCTTTTTCAAAAACTATTTTTTTTTCCTCAAATTTAGTGAGTCTCTGCCAATTTCAATTGATCCAACCTATTTTTCGATCAATCGAAATTCTTTTAAATTGTCTAAGGAAGCCTCTGTCTGTTTCAATTGATCGAAACTGTTTTTCGATCAATCGAAGCTGTTTTGAAATTGTTTTAAATTTTTTTTAAAGAGCCTCTGTCTGTTTCTATCAATCGAAACTATTTTTCGATCAATCAAAACTTGTCAATCAGGTTTTAAAAAATTCAGATTTGACTTGTTCAAAACACTTTTTCAAAACTTTTCATAACTTTTTTTCTCTCTCTCTAACTAGGCAAGGCTCCACTGAGATTTTTTTGTCGTTTTCCTCCAATTTTCTTGCAAGGATTCTCTCTCCCTAAGCCGGTATGTCTATTTTACCCTTCCTTTTGCATTGTTTTTCACATTTTCATGCATAAATCTCATGGTTTTTGGGTAATTTTCGAACTATGCTCTATTTGGGATTTTTGATTCATCAAGCCTTGTTTTATGAATTTGATCAATGGGTTTTGTTGCTACAATGATATATTCATGATCTATGTTGGTTAATTTGATCAATTTGGGGTTTTATGAAAAATAAAAAATTCTAGGGTTTGTCTTGAATCCGAATTGGGGCTTTTTGTTCAAATTGGTTCAATTGATGAAATTGGCTTGTTGAATTGATGTAATTGGTCATTATTTTCTGAAATCTATCTTGTATGATGATCAATTCGTCAATTTATTACAAATTGATCAAGTGGTTTTTTCAAAATTTTGGTTTTTTCAAAATTTTGGTTTTTTTGTTAGAAACTCTATGCTCAAGCTAACTTTGTGAACTTGAACTTAATTGCACTGCATTAGGTCATGCATCACTACATTTAATTTGTTCATGCATTATATAGATTTTTGCTCTATATTTTTTTGTGCTAACTTGCAGTCTGCCCTTGGTTTTTTTTTTTGCTTTGTGTCTTGGTCCTTATCCTAGCATTATGCCTAGGAAAACTAGAGCCCATAGGACCCCCTCCACTTCCTCTGAGTCTCCCTCTAGGAGTGAGGTGTTTAGGAATGACAAAAGCAGAGAGGCCTTTGAGAATTTGAACAGTAAGCGTAAGATTTGGGCTGAGCGTGCGCTGATTTTAGATGAGATTGATCCGGCCATTAGGGCTAACTTTGAGTCTAGAGGTTGGTTGTCCCTCTTAGAGATAGATCATCCACCCCCGACCACCGTGATTAGAGAGTTCTTCTCGAATCTCTCTTGCCACGTCTATGATTCCAACACCATTGTTAGGAGTTGGATACGAGGTGTTAACTTCACCATTACCCCTCGGGTAGTGGCTGATGCTCTTGGGGTTCCGGTTGTTCGGGAGCCTGACTATCCTTATGATGAGTCTCCACCCTTAGATGTTGTCATGTCATACATCACTGGGTCTTCTATCCAGTGGGGTTCTGATCCTCGGATCACGTCTACTGAGCTTATCGAGACTGGCTATCTTTTCTTTAGGATAGCGTGTCATTCTTTGTGGCCTATTTCTCATCTCCACACCATCCCTCTAGAGCGATGTATGTTTTTGTATGCTTTTGTTTCTGGTGCGTCTATCAGTTTTCCTCATCTGTTCCTTCATTCTTTGAACGAGGTTCATAGGAGTTCTGTCGTAGGGCATGCACTTATTCATCCTATTTTCATTCATAGGATTTTGTTGTTTCTGGGTCTAGATGGTTTTCCTTCCGGTGAGCCTGTTCATGTTGTTGCTCCCATAGGTGCCACCTTTCTTAGGCAGAGAGCTGCTCACTTGAGAGTTGCTCCTTCGCGTCCTAAAGGTGCGTCATCTGGTGCTGTTCCACCTCCTCCCTCTTCTACAGGTGCTGATGCTGCTGAGATGTTTGGTGTTGTTGCTGCTGATGCTGATGTTCCTCCACCGACTACTTCGGATGATTCAGACATTCGATGTACGTTGGATCATGTCTTGACCATTCAGGCGGCTCATGGACAGATTTTGGTGGACGTGCTCGATGAGATCCGTGCTTTGCGTGTAGAGTTGGTATAGTTTAGACGATCTTCACCGCCACCTCCCTTTTGATGATGGATTTTGATTGCCCTTTGGCATTCCATCACAAAAAGGGGGAGTACATATTTGAGCTCTTGTAGAGTTTTGTCTTCAGGGGGAGAGTATTTTTGTTGGTTGGAGCTTGTGGAGTTTAGATTGTATCTAGGTGCTTTACATTGTATTTTATCTTTTTAGCTCTTGCCATATTTTTGTCGGGATATTAATGTTAAGGGGAGTTACTTTTATTGCTTTATATCTTTCTTGTTTTCAACTGTTTATTGATTTATATTTATGAGTTTTTCATTGGTATATGTCTTTATTGTGTGTTGTTTGAAATCAAGAATTTATTTTGTTTACTTGTATTTTTCCACACATGCGGTTATGCATTTTGTTTAGTGTTTCAGGAAATATACAGGTTGATTCAATTGAACTACTATCTACACTTGCAACTGATGGATAGTAGTTAGGATTGAGTTTGTTTTATGGACATTTGTTTTGTAAAGGGCTTTTCTTTGTAAACTTTGAGCTTCTAGTTGTGTTTTGTCACGGATTGCCAAAGGGGGAGTTTGTTAGGTTCTAAAGACTTAGTTTTTATGTATTTAGAACTCTAATGTGTATTGTTGGCAAACCATGATCAAAACAATATGGTTAGTAGTGTTTAGTCTTGCTCAAAATTGTATGTTTTATGTAAAGTTGGAATCGAACTAATGCAGAAGTTACTGTGCATTTCGGCCTGGCTCGATTGATCGAAGCTTAGGCTCGATCGATCGAATCTCAGGCAGAATGTGTTTTTCTGTAGATTTCCAACTCAGCCCTAGTTTGTTTAAAACTTAGGGTTTTCAAGGATGAGATATGATCTACACCTTGATGATCAACTTAGTTGCTGCCATTGAAGCTTAAAGAAACACAAGCAAGTGTGCTTGTATCTGGTGGTGAATCCAAGAAAGAAGGAGTACATGGATTCGGAGCTTACACATGGTCGTTTCAGTAAGTTCTACTGGTGGGTAGCAATAAGAAGTCGAGCGTGGGGGCTTGTAAGTCTTATTATATGAACTTCGATTCTTTCAAGATAGTAGATTCAGGTTTACCTTGAGGATAGCTAAGTTAAATCCTCCCTAGGTTTTTACCGGTTTGATTTCCTGGGTGATCATATCTTTGTATTATTTATCTTTCTACTGCTTTGCATGAAATGATCGTTGTGATTATGATAACCTAGATTTGTTAAATTGGACTAAGTAACAACTTGGCTAATTACCTAGGTTAATTCAATTGTGTTTTAAAGGGTCTAAAAACCATTAGAAAAGATCAGTAAAAATGGGAGACTGAGGAAGAGGACGTAGGAAACTGCTGAAAACTCATGAAAGGATGATGTTCCCAAAAACTCAACATGATGGGAGACACGAAGACGATGAGAAATGGGATCATAGCAGCGAAACCCCTTTTGAGATACACCATAACCAAGGAAACAACAGAGACGAGTACGAGGCTAGAGCTTTGTTCGTACATGAGGAGGAAGAGAAACAAAGCAAGCACAACCAAAAACCTGAAGAGAGGAGTAGTCAGGAGTTTGACCATAAAGAAGCTCAAATGGCGATTTGTTGTATGTAGTTGGTGAAGGAATACGATTAATGGTGTACACAGCGGTGAGTGCGGCCTCACCCTAAAAGAGTTCAGGAAGAGAGGCAGAAATGAGAAGGGTGCGGACAACATCAAGAATGTGACGATATTTTCATTCTACACGACCATTTTGTTGAAAGGTGTAAGGATAAGACCGCTGAGGAAGGGTACCATGACTGTCTAAAAAGGATAGGAAAGATTTATCATTATATTCTTGAGCATTATCTGATCAAAAGACTTTAACGGTGTGATTGAACTGTGTTTCAATCATTTTATGAAATGTTTGGTAAATAGACACAAGTTCAGACCTATGGTGAAGCAGATAAATCCAAGTATATCGAGAAAAATCATCCACAAATATGACAAAATATTTAGATCCCCCTTCAATGGGAACAGGTGCAAGACCCCAAATATCAGAATGTATAAGATCAAAAAGGGCAGAAGAAAAGGAGTCACTTTTATTAAAGGGCAATTTTGTTTGTTTGCCAAAATGACAAGAAGAACAATCAAATTTTTGAAACTAAACTGAACCTAAATGACCTTGAGAAGCTAACAACTAAAGACGAGATAAGGATGGATGACCAAGAAGAGCATGCCATAGATCAGGTGAGGAGGTGGCAGTGGTAGCAGCTGCAGAAATAACTTGTGAAGGAATCTTCAAGTCATGAACCTCAAACATGCGACCAACCTTACGGCCTGTCCCAAGCACTTAACCCATCTGGGGATCCTGCACATCCACACCATGATCAATAAATAGAAGATCTATGCCTAATTCACAAAGTTGACCAACAAAAAGCAAATTAAGGGATAACTTTGGAATATGAAAAGTGTCACTAAAGGATAAACAAGGAGAAGAGATTGTTCCTTTATGACTAATAGGCATAGGAGTTCCATCAGCAGTGTAAATGGTGATTGGATGTTCTAAGGGTGCCTTATCAGAAAATTGGGATTCATCAGGAGTCATATGTTTACAACATGCAGTATTAAAAAACCAAGGTTGTCTACCTAAGGTGACAGAAAGGGCAATGGAAGTGCGGGATAAAACCTGTTGAACAACTGCCTCAATATCAGCTTTAGTAAGTGAGGAATCCAAACATGGACCTGTAGGAACCGATAGATCTGAAGGACATACAGCAGCTGCCTGAGGAAGAGAAGCTTTATTCTGCTCTTGCACAAATTTCTGTGGTTTGCGACAAACAGAGATGTCATGGCCTTTGGCACGGCAAAACTTACAGTAAGTACCTTTGGAAGACTGAGAGGTGGGACGCCCGGAGTTTATTCGTGGAGGAGCAGTGAATGCAACAATGGGAGGCTGTGGAGAGGGTGTAGCCAATACATGATCAGATGATGACATGTGATAAGTAGGCCGACGATTCTCCTAAAAAATGAGCTCCTTTACTGCAGCATCAAGAAAAGGAGTAGGAGACCTGCTAAGCAGAGAAGCCCTAGTAGGCTCAAAATCCTCACGTAAACCCATCATGAAGTGCATAAATTTACAGCGATCCCGATATTTGACAAAGAACACAATGTCCTTAGAACACACCAGTGGAGGATCTGCAGTAGAGAGTTGTTCCCACATAGTAGAAGTCTGAGAATAAAAATCAGAAATAGACTAACCTGTCTCTTGGCGCATTTGATAAAGCTTTGATTCAATGTGGAACTCCAAGCTTGAATCATTAGTGCAATCTTAGCGATCGGCCAAAAATTTCCAAACAGCCTCAGCAGTTTCAAGACAAGGAAGAAGATTATGAATGGAGGGAATAGAGGTATTGATAAAGCAAGACAAGATCTTACTCTGAATACTCTCCCATTCCTCTAGGCGTTCTTCATAATCATCTGTTGTAACAGCAATCTTGGAAGACTCTTCAGCAGCTGTGGCTTTGGACTTAGGGTTTGGTACTGGCTTAGGAATTGAACCAGTCACATATCTCCACAGTTTATGACCCTTGAGAAAGACAGTCATATTCTCGAGACCATGCATGATAGCTAGTAGGACCATCCAACATAATGGTGATAGGACGTATGATATCTCGTTCATTTTGTTGAGCCATAATGAAGAAAATGACCAAAAAGTGAGATTTAGAGACCTCAAATGCAGAAACAGAGCCCAAAATCAGAATCTACGCGAAAAATTGAGCAAGACAGGTCCTATTGAAATATTTTGACTTGGTCAAAGTCAACGGTCAAAGGTCTGGTCAAGTCAACGGTCAACAGATGACGTGTGCTGACGTGGCTGTGTGACGTCACCCTAGGGCTGACGTGGCAGTACGTGAAACGAAGCAGGCACGTGTGGTGCGTGGAGGCCGTGTGTCCTAGCGCATGAGGGATACGGATGACGCGTGGAGTACATGCTCATGAGGCAGAAACTTCAGCCAGCGCATGGGGGCGCGTGTGAGGTGGAGGAATGGCTCTGATACCATGTTAACAATATAAAGTGTGAGAGAAAGACTGAATAGTCTGTATATTGATGTGTGTAAATAACAATGTGCAATAGAGAACCTTATATAGGCTAGGTATGTGTGTAAAACAAGTAATAGGAGTAAACTATAAGTACAGTATACTGGGCTAAGCCCAATGGGCTAAACTAGTCTAAGCTATACACTAACATGTGGGAACGCTTCTCTTTTTTGGCAAGAAGGGTGAAATATACTTTCATATAAAAATGTAAAAGAGTCAAATGCTTATAGCTTTTAGCTTCAGTAACCAAGCCAAATTTGATGGTTCCCTTGCCTTATTCAAGCATATTCGTCTTCTCCTTCTTCTTCCTTTTTTGGGTGCAAGTCACGGATATTCTTTTAGTCTTTGATTTCTTGTTGCTTTTTGTTCAAATTCGTCATTTCCTTCCTTTTTTTTTTTCTTTTTCTTTTGAAGTCTGAATTTTTCAAGAAAAGACATCTTACAACTTAGTTTCAAATCTTCCATGTGACTCACGAAATGAAATAGTCATAGTCCATTCATCGCAATTGTAGGCTGATACATTAGCTTCTCTTTCATTTGTTCAGCTTTTCATATTAGAGATCATTTTTTTTTTCCGGTTATGCACAACATAGCATTTCTCATAGTACAAGGAATTTTACTATCATTATATCCTTTCATTTTCAAGGTCTTGGAGAATTCAAGCTTTGCCATAGCCAATTCTTGGCTTCTAGCAATAATTGGTTTAGGTAAAATATTAGAGATAGCCATTGGCCACCACTATAACTATGTCTTCATACAAACTTGGATTTGGATCACACATTTCCTTTTATTTTATAAATTCTCTGGATGCCTGTGATCTAAAATAAAGAAGTGTCAATCTGAAAGAGTATATTCCTACGACATGGAATTGCTTAATCCTCTAAAATAAAGAAGTGTCTTTGCCTTCACATGAACTACAGCTAACACTTCAAAATCTTTTTTATTACTTTTCTTTTTTTCTTTTTTTTTACAAATATTTGAATAAGAAAATTGACAGCGAATAAATACTTTCAGAACTCACAGTTTGGTCATTTGTGATAGTTTTTAGACCCCTTAAAACCAATTGATTTAACCTAGGTAATTAGCCAAGTTGTTACTTAGTCCAATTTAACAAGTCTAGGTTATCTCAATAACAAAGATCAAATCATTCAAAGCAGCAGAAAATAAATAACACAAGATATGATCACCTAGGAAACCAAACCAGTAAAAACCTGGGGAGGATTTAACCTAGCTATCCTCAAGGTAAACTTGAATCCACTATCTTGAAAGAATCGAAGTTCATACAATAAGACTTACAAGCCCCCACGCTCGACTTCTTATTGCTACCAACCAGTAGAACTTACTGACACGACCACGTGCAAGCTTCGAATCCACAGACTCCTTCTTTCTTGGATTCACCACCAGATACAAGCACACCCGCTTGTGTTTTCTTTAAGCTTCAATGGCAGCAACTGAGTTGATCATGAAGGTGTAGATAAAATCTCTTCCTTGAAAACCCTAAGTTCGTGTAAAGGAAAGCTCCTCTAGATCTCACAAGAGATTTACAGAAACAGCAATATGAGCAACACTAAAATGTGGCTAGGGTTTGCCTTTTATACTTAGGACAAATAAGAAACCCTAAAAACGTTTTAAAACAACTAGGGCTGAGTTGGAAAATTCTGCAGAAAAACATTCTGCCCGAGCTTCGATCAATCGAGCCTAAGCTTTGATCGATCGAGCCAAACCGAAATGCATTAATCTTTTCTGCATTCAGCTCAATTCCAACTTTACATAAACGCACAACTTTGAGTAAGACTAAAACACTTCTAAACACATTGTTTTGATCATGGTTTGCCAACAATACAAATTAGAGTTCTAAATACATAAAATCCTAAGTCTTTAGAACCTAACAATTTGTCATAACAAGTTGGCTGCAACAGAAAATTAATAAAATACTACAGGGCTAAAAAAATTGCTAATTCTACCTCGTATTCCTTATTGTTTAGTTATGGCTACCTACACCATCACACTCAAGTAAGAGGCTTCTCAAATTATCTGAGATGTAGTCTACTGTCAACAATTAACTAAATAAGAGAGGTGAAAGGGGCAAACCAATAACTATCCTTTGATTTTTAAAGCAAGGTGTGTAATAGTGTTTATGAAACTTATAGAGGGAAATAGATACAAATAATGTTGCATATTCCAGCACCCATAAAAGACAGACTCTGGTTGTTCCATGTCTTGTCTAGATGTGTCTTGCACAACATAATCGCAGGACAAACCATTTTCTTCCCATCACGCTAAGTACCATTAATGATTCATTTTCTTCCCATCACGCTAAGTACCATCAATGAGGATACATTGTCGAAAGACTCGAAACTAATCATATCCAGAAATGTGCAAACATAAGAATGTTCAAGAAACAAGGTATTAGTTCTTTAATTAGCAGAACCGTACAATTTATTTGTCACATGCTGCTGGACCCAATCCATTATGCTACAAGGCAGCTCTTGGAATTTGTATTAGCATCCTCTCCATTTGAAATGGATTCATTTCATGATTTAGATTAAATATTACAAATCCAATGATTCATTTGGATAACAAAATTTGGACATTTAGGTTTGGATTTGAATAATTAAAATCCAAATACCTGTTTTAATAATTTTAAAAGATCAAGAATTTCAATTTACTGAACCCCACAGATCCAATCTTCAAAAATCTTTGGATTTTCAATGATATCTAAAATCAATGGATTTGAAACCAAGACATTTTAAATTTATTGATTTAAAATCCAAATCCAAATTCAAATTCAAATTTCCCAAACACAATCTAAAGGTATATCAAGTGCCACATCATTTAAAATTAAACGTTGACTTGGCACCCTATATACGTTGTTAAATCAATGAAATAAAATTTTAACCATGAAATTGACTCTATTGCAAGTAATTTGGGAATAGAGAGGATCATGTTCCTTGTAATCTCGGCAATGAAAGTGATCGTATACATTTACCAACAACAAAAAATGTGCACCTCCAAATTTTCATTCGATAGATAAAATAGAAGTCACTACCCCAATAAAGCTGAAGGCTAATTCATAGCTCAAGCCATTGGAGGTGTACAGATGAACCCACAGATAACTAAACACAGACAAACAACTTTCAAATGGCAACTCAAAACTCAGCAAGATACAAATCACAAAGTCAATTAACATGGTCAAACCAAATTCTAACATACATTTCTACCGGACAGAATTCCTGGGAAATTTCCATGACTATGGTATCAGGTTAATTAGTTTACACTGCCACATTACAGATTATCTGAAAGCGGCTTCCGGGCCAAAAAGAAATACATTGGTGTGAAAATCTCTTTTCTGAAAGACAGAAATATAACGATGTGAGCAGCTCATGTGTACACAAGTATATTAACAGATTAACTCAATGACTCAAAAAGAAGAAACTATGAATCAACTTCAAGATAAGAATTTCAAACACCATTTCTTCTCACTATCCTTTCAAGCTTTGGGTGCACTTTAAATTTTAGGACCATTGACTTAGCTCAAAATACATACTTGCACTAGTTACAGGAATAAACCCTACATAGATGGATCTGATATAATGCTGGATTTACAGCTTGTGCACGAGGCCACAAACTTCCCCAATAAAAAAATAATTCTTGCTAACTTTATGTTACTCAGGAAAAATATATAAAAAATTTAGCATGGAGCTCAAGAAAATAAGTATGATAGTGGGAACACTCACTTTGCACCTCCAAGTAGCCCTTCCCCAGCCTGCTCTAGAAAACTTAGGACACGTTGACTTCCCTTTGGGGCAAGTCCCACATATTCCAGGGTCTTGAGCTAACAAAAAAATCAGCACTCATCAACTGCCTTTCTAGAATTGCACAAGTACAAATTCTCTCAAATCTCAAAGTCAAAATACAATTCCAGCCAAAAGCATGGCTTTTACAAACTTAGAGTTTGGGAAGAGGGAGCTAACAACACTAATGCAACATTAGAACGAAACAAATCTTACCATGTTTCTTGTGATGAAACGCCCAACAGTGGTTAGACGGAAACTACTCAGTGAGAAGTGACTAGTATCAAAAGGCAAGTACCAGGGGACAGGTGAGTCCACTGCAAGATCTTTCTCCCATATGACCTTTGGCAGAATAAATAAATGGGTTGTCACTTGTGCAAATCACAAGAAAATATTCAGAAAAAAGAATCGTAACTAGCACTCACCTCAAAACCAGCTTGCTTCAGAGCTTCAAGGCATTCTCCGGTCAACCTGATGTCAGGAAGGCCATCACCAATCTCAATTTTTGCCTGTTTCAATGAAATTCTGTTACACTCACAAAATATAACTCCCTAAGATGAGATTCATGATAAAATTTTAACACCCCCCAAAAAAAATAGCTTTTTCATGCTTCAAGCATATCTTACCTTTAGTTTTTGATGTTCTTGGTTATTGGGATCAAAAGAATCAGTCAAGCACCACTCATATGCAGCAAAACATTGTCCAGGTTTTAATACTCTGTGTATTTCTTTGTAGCATCCATACTATCCAGATAAGGAACTAAGTTTAAACCAATATGAACCAGAAAGAAAAGGAGAAGAAGGGAGAGAGAGATTACAAAAGGTGGAAATAGATGTGCCATCCTAGCCAAGGTTTTAATATATTAGAATAAGGAATACATACCGCATCCGGTGCATGGCAAGTAGCTTCAATCGCATATACTGCATCAAAACTATTGTCAGGAAATGGCATTTTCATGAAGTCAGCCTGCATCATCAAGCATCAATAACAATCACGGGTCTTTCACCATAAACCCCATTTTTTATTGGTAAGTTAAACACACATCAGTGGATCTTGAATGCACTAATCACTCTCAACCTTGCTCTTGCAAGGAAGGAAGGTGCCATTTGAGTTAGAGCTCATTGGACCATAAACCCATTTGTAAAATAAATATAAAATACTTACAGAAGAATGATATAAAATGACAAAAGCATTTGGAAGTAAAGGAATGCACTACATAAACATGTACTTAGCCTGCAATATGACCAACCTTCACAAAGTTGCAGGTTTTCTCCACTCCAGCAATGCGGTTTAGTTCCTGTGGAGCAACAGAAGCTTGCAGGTGTCATTGCTAATTTAAGAATTTTAGAATGTCAGTGGGCATAAATACAAAGCCTATTGAGGAAAGTCCGAGCATAGTCCTTACAGCCTATTGCTAAAGGGAAGAAAAAACTATACCACTATTCAGGGTTTCTGAACAACTAATCAAATCATAAAATGATAAAAACAAGAGGTAAAAATAGTATTTCTAAATGCAATTGATCTTTATATCATTGACTCAAAGATCAGTATGTACCTTTCCCCTTGATATCTGATATTCATTGATGTTCAATCCTGTGACTGATGTTGAGCTGCGACAAATCATAATTGCAAACATAAGCAAAAGGCTCTCTCTTAAAAATAAAAGTTCAATAAATATAAAAACTTACATACACACACATATAATCAATTCATTAAAAAATGATCAAAAGAAAGGGGCGCAACCCAAGTACCCAGGAAGTACACAAAGGATGAGCCAAAAGGTTTAATTTAGCAACTTAAAACACTTACACTTAGTATGAACATAAGAAGCTATAAGTCATAACTTTTAAAAAATAAGATACCAGTCCAAAAGGTCTGGTAACAGTGCTTCTTCAAAGGAAAAACTGAAATTTGTAAACGGGCTGTAAAATTCAATCCTACAAACTAGTAAAACCCAACCAATGCACATTTCTCTTCTCAAAAATCTGATTGATATTATTATTTTATTGTTAGTAACCCACTGAATATTCATCCAGAACAACAAAGCACAACCCAATCTGATTTTAATGTACCAAGAATGCACATGAAAACTACAAACAAGTTGAAAGATGGAGCTCCATAAAACTCTTGTTTAATCAAATACTAGAAACCAGAAGGGAGGAAAGAGTGTAAATACATGAATTGCCATTCACCTGAATTTAGAAATTTCTCTTTGTGGTCCACCAATTCCACATCCTACGTCCAACACCTATCATGTCAAATACAAATGTCAAAATTTGAACAGTCAATCTCTAAATTGTCAGTTTCTCCACCTTTTACTGAAAAATAAACCTTTTGTCCAGGCTTCAGGCCTAGTTGTAAAGCAAGGAAGTGCTCATGTCGCTTGATGCTCTCTCGAAGAGACTCCCCCTTCCATCTTTAAGAACAAAAGTAATGTACATCATTAGATTTGACCAGCAAAGTTCGTGAAAAGAATTTATACTACACAGCTTGAAAGGTCACCTGGGTGCAAAATGAAAAGACTCCCCCCATCCAAACTCATAAAAGCTGGTAACAAGATCATAGAATTTATTTACCTGAAATCCACATGTGACAGCTCAATTTTCTTATTCAGAAGGTGTTAGATTTTAAATCCAATAGAAAATGAACATTAATCCTCATTTTAACCAATAAAGCAATGAAGAAAGAAAAAAGATTCATGCTCAAATATAAGCATAACAATGGCCAACCTTGCCAACAAACAAAAACTCGTAAATAAATCTGACTCAGTCACTTATTCCCTCAGGTTGCTAGCTTGCACATCGTTATACATACAGTACAAGGCTTTATCATCACATTGGTCAAATTACCTTATAACATGATTTAGAAAGCTAATACGAAAAGAGCTTATTACAGAACAATTCCAGAGGCAGGAATACAATGGCATTGCTTAGAACATGCCGCAAGTGGGCAGTTTTTTTTTTTTTTTGCCGGAATATGTGGGCAGTTAATTCTTTATACACAACCACCTTGATTTTTCAATAAAAAGACCATTAAAAAGGGAATAGCTCTCACCATGTCACTGTAGTTAGCTTTCCTCTCTTCCTCTTCACCTCCATAGAAGACATGATACTTCTCATACCTAAATCATCAAATCAAAACTTTTACCACAAAAACCAATTATGCCAACAAATGGTCAATGACAGAAAAGTCACATCATTATGTGTGCCACACCAGGGGTATCATAGAAGATTTTCTAGAAATACTAACATTTACAGAGCATAAGAAGATTGATGTTGTCCTCTTTTTTCTTTCTTTTTTCTAATTGGTAATCACACAAACACAACTAGTGAGTCTTGAACTCACAACTTCACCCTATACCTTACTCGTACAAGTAGACAATGTGCCACTTGAGTTAAAACTCATTGGGATAAGAAAATTGATGTTTTAATATTTAATCGATTAGCCCAACAAATTATGAAACATGCTGCCAGTTCCTTGTGATTCCACATTCAAGTAAAAAGGCAGGCCATGCATATATGTTTGAACTCATGGTATACAAAATTCTTCAATAATGACTAAAGATACTAGAAGGCTGGGTGGCAGCTCATTTATCCACAGTTATGCAGATACTTTACAGTTGCATTGCATACTAACTTTACAATCAATGTGACACACAACGGATCCAATATAATTTTTTTCCTTGTTGCGTTACATTTACTCATTTAAAATTATTGGTACAATGGAAAAAGCTTCATATCCTCTAACAACAGAGCTTGAAATTCCAGTTGTACTATCAAGGGTAAAAGAGGAAGAAAAATACAGAATGGAAATCAAACCTCACAACAACTATTCCAACCTCTAACAACCACAAAGCTTCCCAAGTTTTTTTTTTTTTTTTTTTTTTTTTTTTTTTTTTTTTTTTAATTCACTAAAACACAAATTTACCATGAATTCAGATTCCATTGAAGTTCACCTAAGAAACCCCAAAAAAGCCAGAAAAACACAACCTCAATAAAAAGTAAAAAATCAGTTTTTATTGTGAATTCCCAGTTAAAATTTTCTTCTCAACTCTCTAGTACTCAACATAGACCAAGGTAGAAGACTCAAAAGTCAAAACTCAATGGCTGCGTTCATAACTTACAGCATACCATCCAATACATGTATCCCCCCTCTCATGTGGGGTCCACCCCCATACGAGAGGACATACATGCACCAGATACATGGTATATTTTCTCATCAAGAATAGTATCCAAAGTAGAACTAATAAAACCTATGCCCACACATCTGACCTTTTGACCGTGTTATTAAGCGGGCCCAACGATTATTTCTTAGTCAAGGTTCCAAGGTCCCATATTTTTTCTTGATAAGCCTCACCCATTTCCTTAAATCATAGTTGTCAAAACGTGAATTGTATCGTGAATCGATTTTTAATTTTTTCTTATCATGTATCGTATCTTATTGTGTATCGTAAGATACACAAACACTTAATAAAATTTATAAAAAATTATAAATACACATATATAAAGGGTATATTCATTATAAATTTTGAATGTATTCAACTAATGACTAATTTATTCATCACTTATGTAATGATATTTAACAATCTAACTAAATAAATCAAACCAGCATGTGTTTATAACATACACATTCAAATTACTTAAATTCAAAAGTGATAATATATTACAAATGACCCAAAAATAATAATTTATTTTCATCATATTCATCAAATTGCCTATCAACCCCATCTAAGTCAACGCTATCATTATGTTTATAATTTTGCAAATTTATTTCTTCATTAAAATTTTCTTCATCGTTATTCGTCATTAACATTTACTATCTCTTCTTCTTCTTTTTATTTTTATAATTTTTTTTTTTTGGCATTCTAGTTTCTTGGACCTATAACAATAACGATAAAAATAAATAAATAAATAAATTTTTTTTAAATATTAAAGTGAAAGGTAAATGTGTACTGTGTAGTCCAATTGTAGGAAAAAGAGGAAAAAAACTTATGAATATGTTATTTTAGTAGGCTAAATTAAGTAAACTAATAATTTTTTGCTAAAAAACAAGTCTAACAACTTGTTAGATTCAAATAAAAGTACAAATTTTAACAAAAAATCTTATTTTAAAGCATTTGTCTATGTATCGTATAATACATACGATTTTATAATACGATACGATACGATTCATACACGATTTTACGATATGATACGATTCATACGATATGCATACTATATCGTACGATTCATGAGAACTTACGATATGCCAATACGATACAAAACTTTTTCCACACGATATGATACGTATTGTATGATACGTATCGCATATCGTACGATACTGACAACTATGCCTTAAATCACTAGCTCAAGTATAACTTAGGACTAGCCACTAGACATAACCAAACAAACATGATGGTTTCAATTTAGCCATCACTATTTTTTTCACAAACCTAACATTCCCATACAAAAAAGTCGTTGAATTGAATCCATCAATCCCCACCATTGTTGTGTTCCACAAAGGTCAAAATCGTATTAAGTGCATGTTAATCATCAATAATTAAGATTATTTGAATTTTGGAGCTTAATTAGCCCACAAACATCAAAATCAGTACTTGAATGAAGATAAGCATTTAAAACATCTATCATTCTAGAGAGAGAGAGAGAGAATGAAGATCCCAGATGTAGAGAGAGAGATGCAAAAGATCCAAACATGTTTCTAGAGAGAGAGAGAAAGAGCAATTTAAACATCATTCTAGAGAGAGAAACAGGCTGAGAAAAGAAAATTCACAACCACAATTCTAAAGAGAGAGAAACATTCTAGAGACTGGAGAGAGAGATTCAAATGTCATTGAAGCGAGAGAATCGGATTGAAAATCCATGTATCGCAATTCTAGAGAGAGAATCAGGCTCTGAAGCATCATTCTAAAGAGAGAAACAATGATAAAAAAAAATCACATAACTCTAGAAAAAAAAAAAAAGAGAGAGAACAGATTCCAAAAAATTCTAGAGTGAGAAAGAGTGATCAAAAAAAAAATCAGATTCTTGTCAATGCAGCAAGAGAGGTTCTGAAGCATCATTCTAGAGAGAGAAACAGATTGAAACTCTCACAACAATAACAATCCTAGAGAGAGAAACAGTGATATCAAAAAAATCACATAATTCTAGAAAAAAAAAAAAAAAAAAACTGATTCAACGAAATTCTAGAGTGAGAAAGAGAAACAAAATGAAGACACAGTTCTAGAGAGAGAAACAGAGATTAAAAAAAGAAAAGCATAAATCTAAATGAGAAATTATAAGGTTCTCACGGTAGATAAGTGATGTAGTTCACCATTCCAGTAAAAGATTTCTATTTGTTTAAAATTGCTGAGTCAGTATTCAGTTTTTATTTAAAACTCCACAATTTTAAACAGGTGAGTCTTTTGTTGGAATGGTGGACTATGTCACTTGTCCACCATAAGGACCTCATAATTTCTTTAAGTCTAGGGACTGAGAGAGAGATATGGTGGTTACTGATCAACAGCAGAGAGAACTTCATTTTTGTCGATCATTCCACCGACACCCGATGCGAGATCCAATGCTCCTGCCTTCGACATCGCGATTTTCCCAAAAATAACACTACTCAAAAACAACAAAAACAGAAACAAAAAAAAAAAAAAAAAAAAAAAAAAAAAAAAAAAAGCATTAGAATTATATTCAATTTTTTGTTGTTGCAATATAGTGCAGATTGTTTTAGTGTGTGAATCTTTTACATGGAAGAGGAAGAGGAGAGAGGATTTCCGATAGGAAATGGAGAGGTTTTCCGAGTGGAGGCTACGAGGAAGAGAGAGAGAGAAGTGAGAAATCTTAGGTATGTTGAACAAAGTGGATATATATATATATATATATCTTTTTTTTCTTTCTTTTTTAGCGTTGAATCTCCAGCATTTATTTTAGTTTCTGATGGTATTATTAGGATCTCTTATCGATAGTTCTTTGTCATTAGACTAAAATACTAATTAATTTTTGGTATAAGCGGATATTGAACTCCAAATCTCTTATTCAACCATAAAAAACTTTACTAGTTAAGCTAATTGAAAATTACAAATCAATACAATTGGAACGTAAATACACACTACAATACTCATTGCTATGTCATGCTTTTTCTTTTTTTTTATAAATGTTTTCAGGTGTCATATGGCTCTCTCTAAAAAATTTATTTAATGTATCTAATAAACATTGTTTAACTTTTTTTTTTTTTGGTAATACCTAATCTAAGTAGGAAGAATATACCACTTAGGGAGGTGCCCAATAAAAATTCCATGTACGTGTAGCCATCATACCTGTGAGTCTAAAAATTATGAATTTGAGTAGTGATAAACATCATTTAATGCCCAGGTGGTTCCATGCCATAATGCAATATACAGGAGGTTACCCAAGAATCATTTTCCTTTCAAAAACACTAAACATAAGTCTTTTTTTTTTTTTTTTTGGAGAAACACACACACACACACACATATATGGGGGAAGGGAATGAGATAAGGAAATACACTCACACGCCAACACCAAAATTGCATGCGACAGTTAGTGTCACAGAGCAAGTGATAAACCCCTTTCTCAATATCACTCCTTACCGATGTGAGATGACTCGACAACACTGAGTATCTCTTTTTATTTGAGAAACACACACACACACACACATATATATATGGGGAAGGGGGATGAGATAAGGGAATACACTCACACACTAAACATAAGTCAAACTCTAAAATTAAAAGAACATAACTATACCTTTTGTTTGAGCGAACGATAAATTGCTTTCTATGATAACTAAGGATTATAAATTTTTAAAGGATAAATTATACCAAGTTCGTTCCCCTCATAGAATGCCCATGGATCATGGTTGTTCAAGTTTGCATTATGGAAATATTTATAAGTTGTGATGTGTGAGATTAGTTTCTTCATGTGAATAGATTAGCAAAAATAGTAATATTTTTCCAAAGATAGACTTTTAGGTTTTACAGAGAGGTGCTAATATCCTGAATTTCTTTTCTCCCTTTTTTTAATTAAGAATATACTAAAATTAAATAGGGACTTGTCTGGTTCTTCCTACTCCGTGATGAACTGGAAACAACTTTTTTAAGCACAAGGTGCAACCAGATTGATGAAGGGTACGAATAATTGAAACTTGAAACATGTTATACGTTTTCTTAATAAAACAAAGATTATTTCTGGGCGGCTATCTTTAGATATATTTTTTTCAATTTTCTACTTTCCAAGTGGAAGGAGCAATATTAGTACCAAAACAAAAAAAATTACATAATTTTCATTATAACTCGTTACATAGTAAGTTATAAGTGGTGGAGATGTGGATCTGTATGAACTCACTATTTTTTCTTAACCACTCATAATTTTATTACGTCTAACTGTGCAGCAAAAATTGTGTTAACTTTTATGTTCCTGTCAAGCTGAAAAGGAAAAAACAACTATGAGAGGAGAAATTATTAAGTTTTCATTATGGACCACATTACTTGTTCACCATTCCACTAAAAGACAAAATTGGTTAGTCAATTTAACAAGTCTATTTGATTTTTTAATCATAAATTGACTCAAAAATTTTAAACAAATAGAAGTTTTTTAGTTGAATGGTAGATAAGTAACGTGATCTTAGGGCCAGCCCTTCCACTAGGCCAATTAGGCCATTGCCTAGGGCCGCCAGGTGGAAGGGGACCCCAAAATTTTGAAAAAGTAGGGATAGTAGGAAAAAAAAAAAAATTTCAGATGCAAGTCCAAAAAATCTAATACATTCTTATGACCAAAGAACAAAAAATTTGGTACATTCTGGTAAACATTGGTAGCCCAAAAAATTATTTGGTCTAAACAAAATCAATTATCCCAAAAATATCATCCTTAACCTATAGACAAATCAAAATTCAACCGGATAAAATATAAATCCAGTCTAAAAATACGAGATGATGATAGCTCGCAAAAATACTGTCTTTATCTTGAATTTTTTTCTCAAACATGATATTTATTATGATATTGATTAGGATTAAAAGTTTTAAAAGAAATTTTATAAATTAAAGAATATACTCCAATTGACATACTAAATTATATAAAAAGGTTATATTCATTTCCAAATATATGCATTGCATATAGAATTTTACTAACAATACATGTTATAATTGTTTCTGTAGAAAGAAGTTTTTTAAAATTAAAATTCATAAAATCATATCTATGATCGACATTGTCCCAAGAAAGATTAAGTAGATTAGTTATATTATCGATTGAACAAGAGATGTTAGAAGAACTTGAATACAAAAATTTATAAAAATATTAAATAAATATTAATTTAATTAATACATGAATATAAAAAATGCCTTATTTTAATTTTCGCTTAGTTTTTCAAGAGACAATACGAAGAAGTGTGTATCTTTGGTTGACGACAATGAGCATGCAAAAATAATAGTATTTTAAATAATTTGAAACAGATGAAAGCCTTTTAATAAAATTGTGAACAACTCACATGGTGGAATCAAGTTCTCAAGAGAGATAGGGTGGAGAAGGGTGTCTTTTTGGTTGACGACAATGAATGAGTGCGCAAGAATAGGTGGTGTTTGCCACGTCAAATTTGCACATGCACGTATCTATACTACTATTTAAGGGACTTCTCCTGTTTGGATTTCTAATTTTTTTAGTTCAAAAATGTCCCTATACCCCTATGTTTAAGTAGAGACAAAACTAAAGGACAATCCGGTAAAAATGCAACTCTAACTCTCACTAACACATTGCCCAAAATACCCTCATTAGGATCTCACTTTCGACCTCTCATTCTTCTTCAGATTGAAGAAATTTAATTTAGCTTTACATCCTCCTTTATTTTTCTTCAGATTGAAGACATTTACTGTTAGAGGCTCCAACAACTTTTTAGGTTCTATATTTTCACAGTGGCTTTTTAGGAGGGTTTGTGCTTGAACTAGTTGCTTGAAAAAGAATTTACGGTATTTTTATTAAGGGAATTAAGCTACTTGGATGAGAATTAAGACTGATTGGTTTTGCATTTATGTGTGTAGGTATTGGATAAGATTCGATTCAACAAGACTCTCACTATTTATGCATGCAGGTACTTATATATTAATATTATCCTTCTCTATTTTGGTCCAAGAACTTAACATTTAATGTGATTTTAGATTGCTAGCACTTTTCTTGGTTTTTGGGTTATAGATTTCGTGAACAATTTGGGTCCAATTGCAAGGTCTAGGACCAAGGAATTTATGGAGGCATTGCAGGCTGGAGTGAATGTGTGCATGATTGGTCAATTTGGTGTTGGGTTTTAAGGGAACTAGCATGTAACTCCATGCAAATGCATGGAAGCATTTAAAATTAAACAAAAATTTTATTATAAAAATATAAATTATTAGTCAAATTATTTATTTTTTTTTTAAAAAAAAAACATGTAACACATGCATTCATGCATACGTATAGATACATTTAAAATTAAACACAATTTTTATCATAAAATATAGCTAATTAGTCAAATTATTTTTGACGAAAACACCATTTTGGTCCTTACATTTTTGGGTCACAGTCAATTTGGTCCTTACATTTTAGTAATAGTCAATTTAGTTCTTATTACTTTCACCTTGCGGTCAATTTGGTCTCTATTGTTAACTTACTAACAGAATTGTTTATGTGGCAAACCCTACCGTTAACTTACTAATGGAATTGATTATGTGGCAAATGGCGTGCACTATTGGCATACTTAAAAATGACGTGGCTAATTAAAAAAATAAAGTTTTTTAATAAACAAAAAAAATTACAATGTGTCAGCATTTAAATTAACAAAATTTAAATAAATTTTTTTATCAATTTAAAAAAAAGATAGAAAAACAAAATGTTAGACCATTCCCAATTTTCCTTTTACATTCTTTTTAGCCAAACACCAAAACACGAAACTCAAAAACAAATTTGTACCATATCTGACTATTCTTCTCTCTCAAACTCTTTATATTACTATCTCTCTTTCTCACTTGTCTACAATTGAACCTAGCTTCAATCCTCCATGGCCGAAGCACAAATCGGCCTCCATGGCCAAAGTCCTTAAGCTCTTCTAGCATTTACTACTAGCAGCGCCGCTGCTTGATTGTCAGAGAAAATGTCTTCGCTCTCCTCTGCGGCCATTGACCGCTACAACTCCATCAAACACAATGTTGGCCATAACAGATAACACACATAGAAACTTAGAAACCTTCCTTCCTTCAATTCTTTCCCTGGGACCATTTTCTCTTTGCTTGTCCAAAAACAAAACAAAATGTAAAAAAGCAATTGAAATACTGGTCTTTTGGGTATTCTTTATTTGAATATGCGCCTTAGTTGCTGTTAGTTTGATTGTGAGTTAGCTGCAAGATTTCAGAGATTGTGAGATAAAAGAGAGAGAGAAAGGTAGATATTGGAAAGGGATCAAATCTGGGTTTCACTGTTTAAGAGAGAAACAAATAAAGAGAAGCAGGAAATCAAATTTGGAACAAATTTGAGTTTGAGTTTTGTGATTGGTTACCAGGAAAATACAAGAAAATTTGAGGATGATCTTAATTTTTTATTCTTGAGAATTTTTTTTTGTTTTTATTTTTTTTACAATTTAAATACTGACATGGAATATTTTAATGACTAATAAATTTTTTTATTATTATTTTATTAGTCACGTCATCTTTAAGTATGCTAACAATGCACACCGTTTGCCACATAAGCAATTCCGTTAGTAAGTTAACAGTAAGGACCAAATTAACTGTTACTAAAATGTAGGGACTAAATTGATTATAACCCCAAAATGTGAGGACCAAAATGGTGTTTTTGCCATTATTTTTTTAAAGTAAATATAATTAATCACATATTAAAATTCTTACCTAAATTTAATACTACTTATGATCATTTTTTTTTCTAATTTTTAATAAGATAGAACATGTGGTGTTTTTTATTTTATTTATTTATTAAGAAACATGTGGTGATTTTTATTGAGTATATGTAATTTTTTTTCTTTTTTTAAATTTTATATTTCCCTAATATTAGATCCTTAATTTTATAGTAAACACATGACACACGCTTAAGTGGATAATTATGGCGTAACCCCCACATAAATTTAGACACTTGCAAAATTGGATTATAATTTCAAATTATAATTCAACTTTCTCTAAGTTTTACCTATTAATATATATATAGATGACTTATAAATTTGAATTTTTTTTAGTTATATGATTATGTTTTTTATGGTTTATTATATTGGACTCCTCGTTTTTTGCACTAAATTAACTAATTTGGCACAAAATTTAAAAATTTAGATCAGATGAGACACGTGGCGCAATATTAAACTCTAATTGAAATTCAATTTTTTTCACTAAATTAACTCACTTGGCACAAAATACTAAAATTTATATTAGATGAGACAAGTGGCGCAAAATTAGACTCTAATTGAGTTTTAATTTGAAATTTAATTGGATTTTCTCTCTGCTTTACCTATTATTATTATTATTATTATTATTATTATTATTATTATTATATGGCTTATAAATTTGAATTTTTTTTAGTTATATAATTATATTTTTTATGGTTTATTATATTGGACTCTTCATTTTCTACACTAAATTAACTAATTTGACACAAAAATTTAAAATTTTAGATTTGATAGGACACTTGGCACAAAATTAAACTCTAATTGAAAATCAATTTTTACACTAAATTAACTCACTTGGCACAAAATTCTAAAATTTAGATTAGATGAGACACATGGCGCAAAATTAGACTCTAATTGAATTCCAATTTGAAATTTAATTGGATTTTCTCTCTACTTTATATATATATATATATATATATATATATATATATATATATTTATAGATTAAGCTCCTTAAAGTCGTAATTTACGCTACTTTTTTTTTTTACTGTAATTTACGTTACCTTTTTTTTTAGAGGTATTATGTTAACAAGTTTTTCCATGTAATTTACGCCACTTATTTTTAGAGGGTATTATTATATATTTGATGTATCATGTTAATAGTTACCCAATTTAAACCTCACATGAAGTGGTTGTTATCTAAGAAATTGTTGTAAAAAAATTTCTTTTGTAACATAAATTATATTTATCATTTGTATAATTCTATGTGAAATTCAATTTACATTTTTTTTTATAATTATTAATTTACTACACCATAAAAAATGTTACGTACATTTTCTCAGTTTTAAGGGTAATTGATATCTTTGAAATTTAAACTCTTTTTAACTTTTGTTATGGATGTGTAATAAATGGCTAACTATTATTGATCCTTTTACCGTAAAATAAATATATTTGAAATTTAAACTCTTTTTCACTTTTGTTATGGATGTGTAGTAAGTGGCTAAATTTTAGGATTAAAGTACATGTAGTTTTTAAACTTTGAATTTGAAAAAAAAAAGGGTGGTCGGGTAGTTTTTAAACGTGGGATAGAAAGTGGGATTTTTTTAAATAGTACATGGATAGAACAAGGGATTTTTTTTTAAACGTGTAATTGTTCTTTTTCTGATAAAATTTTAAATAAGGATAAGGATAGGGTCACACCAATTCCCCACCTTAATCTTTTAAATTTCCCTAAAATTTAGCATTTTATTTTCTTTCAAAATCAGATATGTTACTGTCTAAATATAAGGATATGGATGGAGAAGTTATAGTAGTGGTTTTATAGTAGAAGACTTTTTTTTTCCAAAATATGGAAGAGGTTTAAAAGGAAAAAAAGAAGAAGAGGAAAATGTGAATTTGAAAAAAAAAAAGTGTGGTCGGGTAATTTTTAAACGTGGGATAGAATGTGGGATTTTTTTAAATAGTACATGGATAGAACATGGGATTTTTTTAACGTGAAGTTTTTCTTTTCTTTTTTTTTTGATAAACTTTTAAATAAGGATAGGGTCACACAATTCCCCACCTTAATCTCTTAAATTTCCCTAAAATTTAGCCTTTTATTTTCTTTCAAAATCAGATTTGTTAGTGCCTAAATATAAGGATATGGACAAATAAGTTATAGTAGTGGTTTTATAGTAGAAGTCTTGTTTTTTTCAAAATATGGAAGAGATTTAAAAGAAAAAAGAAGAAGAAGAGGAAAACTTGAATTTGAAAACAAAAGGGTGATCTTGTAGTTTTTAAACATGGGATAATTTTATGTTTTTTTTTTTTTTTCAAAATAGCAGTACCTTTTTTTGGATAAAATGTACAACTTAAAAAAATGTTGATATATTTGAAATTTAAACTCTTTTTAACTTTTGTTATGGATGTGTAGTAAATGGCTAACTTTTAGGACTAAAAAACTAAATTATAGGATTAAACAAGAATTGAAAAATGTTATTAATTTAAAAAAAAAAAAAAAAAAAAAACAACACCACCAAAAATAACGTGTATCTCTCGCTATAAAATTTTAAATTTAAGGTTTTATTTACTTATGTTATGGATGTGTAGTAAATGGCTAAATTTTAGGATTAAAAATATAAATTTTAGGATTAGACAAAAAATGATAAAAAATAATTTTATTTTAATTCCTCAATGGCTAAATTTTAGGATTAAAAAACTACATTTTAGGATTAGACAAAAAATTGAGCCTTTAACGCGCGTGAGCACAATGTTGTTCCCACTGCTATGAACTTAAACGTGAGAATTTAAGTCGTAACTTTAGTAAACTAAATTTAGGATTGGGATTTGGATGTTGTTCCTACTGCTATGAACTTAGACTACACTTAGTGTACTTTTGTTCAATAAAAAATTTAGAAGAACAGCATTAAAGAATTAAAATAGAAGTACATTATTATTCCCATTGGGTTTTTGTTATACCACCTTCAATAATACTTTATAGTATTTTTTTTTTTTCTTCTCAACAAACAATCATGAAGTTTTTATACAATTTTTTTTCTAGATACTTCTAATTATTAATTCCCAATTGTATTAGCCTTTTGTTAAGGTTAAAGCACCATTTAATACTTTAGTAAAAAATATCTCAAAATATAATTGTGGTTTTATACAATTAACGTGTATCTCTTGCAATAAAATTTTCAATTTAAGCTTTGATGTGTAGTAAATGGTTCAATTTTAGGATTAAAAAACTACACTTTAGGATTAGACAAAATATGATAAATTCCATACATAAAATGTGAAAAAAAGAACAACATCAACAACACCAAAAAGGTAAAAATGAAAAAAAGAAAAAAAAATGTGGATGGGTAGTTACTAAATTTTAGGATCTTTTTAGGAGCTTTTCCTTTTACAAAAATCATATTAATTTACTACTCTATAAAAAATGTTACTTACCTTATAAAATACAATATAAGTATTGATAATGATAGTCTGTCAGTTTAAAACTCATTGGATACTCACTAATGTAAAAATTAGTTGAAGCATCGAAATCCCAATCCAAAAATGCAAGCCATGTATCAGTATGTCCCACGTAATTAAGGGTATTTTTTTATGGATAACTAAGTGTACATTAGTAAAGAAGAGATTTAAAATGTTTCCACGTAAAACAACAATATTTTTCTTTTCAAACTTCTGCGCCTCTTTGCGTATTTGTTTGATATTATATTTATATCCGGTAAAGTGAGAAATTAAATGTACATTCGAATCCTATAAATACCTTCAAACGCTTTCATCTTCCTCATCACCTCCACAACTCTCAACTTCTAAACTCACTAAGCCACTTCTTCTCTCTCTTACACTTACACACAGACACACAAAGTTACAAACAAACACATTATTTTCTCATTCGAATTAACAAAAATGGCATGGTTTTGTTTTAAAGTGTGTGAAATGAGTAAGGGAAATTTAATCTAATTTTAACTATAAATGATTTTGTGAAATAAAGCAAACATTTTCTAAATTATATCTTCATCATATTGATCTAACAATTCAGAACCTAAATTTAAATTTATTCTCAAAATTTCTGCCTAAAATAATAATTTAATAATTTTATGAAGTGTAACTTATTTCTCCTATTTCACTAAAAATTTATTACAATTACACATATTATTACAATTCTTACATGTGATTAATTTTTTCAATATTAGTTCACTTTATTGAGGTTTTAATACACCCTATTTGTGACAAGGAAAAATCCATTGATTATTGTGCATATATGTGCAACCACCACTATAAGTTTATTTTAATTTTATGTAGAAATGAGTTCGTAAAATACAGCGATGGGGAATACAGATGACATAGAACGTCATCGAGAACAATGGAGATATTATGCTCGCTTGACAAATGCAATGAAAGTAGAAATATTCGATTGGCAAGACGTCATGCTAATTACACAAGACAAAGACAACAAACTTTGGGTGGTGATCACATTTAAGTGGGAGGCCCAACAAATTTAAATGCAGAAAATGTTGTACATTCTAATTCAACATCAACAAACCTATCACTAATACCACCTAATCACGAGGCTGGATGAAGTTGTCGGTTTACACATATCCGTAACTTGGCACGCAATATGATAGGGTCACACCAATTCCCCACCTTAATCTTTTAAATTTCCCTAAAATTTAGCATTTTATTTTCTTTCAAAATCATATATGTTACTATCTAAATATAAGGATATGGACGGAGAAGTTATAGCAGTGGCTTTATAGTAGGAGTCTTTTTTTTCAAAGATATGGATGAGATTTAAAAGGAAAAAGAAGAAGAAGAGGAAAACGTGGATTTGAAAAAAAAAAAAAAAAAAAAAGGTGGTTGGGTAGTTTTTAAACATTGGATAGAAAGTGGGATTTTTTTAAACTGTACATGGATAGAACATGAGATTTTTTTAAACGTGCAGTTTTTCTTTTTTTGATAAAATTTTAAATAAGGATAGGGTCACATCAATTCCCCACCTTAATCTATTGAATTTCCCTAAAATTTATCCTTTTATTTTCTCTCAAAATCAGATATGTTAGTGCCCAAATATAAGGATATGGATGGAGAAGTTATAGTAGTGGTTTTACAGTAGGAGTCTTTTTTTTCAAAAATATGGATGAGATTTAAAAGGAAAAAGAAGAAGAAGAGGAAAACGTGAATTTGAAAAAAAAAAAAAAGGGTGGTTGGGTAGTTTTTAAACGTGGGATAGAAAGTTGGATTTTTTTAAACTGTACATGGATAGAACATGAGATTTTTTTAAACGTGTAGTTTTTCTTTTTTTGATAAAATTTTAATTAAGGATAGGGTTACACCAATTCCCCACCTTAATCAATTAAATTTCCCTAAAGTTTAGCCTTTTATTTTCTCTCAAAATTAGATATGTTAGTGCCTAAATATAAGGATATGGATGGAGAAGTTATAGTAGTGGTTTTATAGTTGGGGTCTTTTTTTTTCCTAAATAAGGAAGAGATTTGAAAGAAAAAAAAATGAAAAAAGAAGAGGAAAACGTGAATTTGAAAAAAAAAAAGGTGGTCGTGTAATTTTTGAACGTGGGATTTTTTTAAATACTACAAGGATAGAACATGGGATTTTTTTTTAAACGTGTAGTTTTTCTTTTCCTTTTTTTCATAAACTTTTAAATAAGTATATGGTCACACCAATTCCCTACCTTAATATTTTAAATTTTCGTAAAATTTAGCCTCTTATTTTCTTTCAAAATCAGATTCGTTAGTGCCTAAATATGAGGATATGGATGGAGAAGTTATAGTAGTGCTTTTATAGTAGGGAGTCCTTTTTTTTTTCCAAAATATGGAAGAGACTTAAAAGAAAAAAGAAGAAGAAGAGGAAAACTTGAATTTGAAAAAAAACAGGGTGGTCGTATAGTTTTTAAACATGGGATAATTTTATGTTTTTTTTTTTCAAAATAGTGGTACCTTTTTTTGGATAAAATGTACGACTTAAAACAATGTTGATATATTTGAAATTTTATCTCTTTTTAACTTTTGTGATGGATGTGTAGTAAATGGCTAACTTTTAGGACTAAAAAACTAAATTATTTGATTAAACAAGAATTGTAAAATGTTATTAATTTTTTTTATAAAAAAAAAACAACAACACCACAAAAAATAACGTGTATCTCTTGCTATAAAATTTTAAATTTAAGCTTTTATTTACTTATGTTATGGATGTGCAGTAAATGGCTAAATTTTAGGATTAAAAAACTAAATCTTAAGATTAGACAAAAAATGATAAAAAATAATTTTATTTTAATTCCTCAATGGCTAAATTTTAGGATTAAAAAACTACATTTTAGGATTAGACAAAAAATTGAGCCTTTGACGCGCGTGAGCACAATGCTGTTCCTACTGCTATGAACTTAAACGTGAGGATTTAAGTCGTAACTTTAATAAACTAAATTTAGGATTGGGATTTGGATGTTGTTCCTACTGCTATGAACTTAAACTACACTTAGTGTACCTTTGCTCAATAAAAATTTTAGAAGAACAACATTAAAGAATTAAAATAAAAGTACATTAATTCCCAATTGTATTAGACTTTTGTTAAGGTTAAAGCACCATTTAATACTTTATTAAAAAATATCTCAAATTACAATTGTGGTGTTATACAATTAACGTGTATCTCTTGCAATAAAATTTTCAATTTAAGCTTTGATGTGTAGTAAATGGTTCAATTTTAGGATTAAAAAACTACATTTTAGGACTAGACAAAATATGATAAATTCCATACATAAAATGTGAAAAACAGAACAACATCAACAACACCAAAAAGGTAAAAAAGAAAAAAGAAATGTGGATGGGTAGTTACTAAATTTTAGGATCTTTTCAGGAGCTTTTCCTTTTACAAAAATCATACTAATTTACTATTCCATAGAAAATGTTACGTACCTTATAAAATACAATATAAGTATTGATAATGATAGTCTGTCAGTTTAAAACTCATTGGATACTCACTAATGTAAAAATTAGTTGAAGCATCCAAATCCGAATCCAAATATGCAAGCCATGTATCAGTATGTCCCACGTAATTAAGGGTATTTTTTTATGGATAACTAAGTGTGCTTTAGTAAAGAAGTGATTTAAAATGTTTTAACGTAAAACAACAATATTTTTCTTTTCAAACTTCTGCGCCACTTTGTGTATTTGTTTGATATTCTATTTATATTTGGTAAAGTGAGAAATTAAATGTACATTCGAATCCTATAAGTACCCTTAAACGCTTTCATCTTCCTCATCACCTCCACAACTCTCAACTTCTAAACTCACTAAGCCACTTCTTCTCTCTCTTACACTTACACACAGACACACAAAGTTACAAACAAACACATTATTTTCTAATCCAAATTAACCAAAATGGCATGGTTTTGTTTTAAAGTGTGTGAAATGAGTACGGCAAATTTAATCTAATTTTAACTATAAATGATTTTGTGAAATAAAGTAAACATTTTTTAAATTATATTTTCGTCATATTGATCTAACAATTCATAACCTAAATTTAAATATATTCTCAAAACTTCTGCCTAAAATAATAATTTAATAATTTTGAGAAGTGTAACTTATTTCTCCTATTTCACTAAAAATTTATTAGAGTTACACATATTATTACAATCCTTACCTGTGATTAATTTTTTCGATATTAGTTCACTTTATTGAGGTTCTAATACACCCTATTTGTGACAAGGAAAAATCTATTGATTATTGTGTATGTATGTGCAACCACCACTATAAATTTAATTTAATTTTATGTAGAAATGAGTTCGCAAAATATAGCGATGGTGAATATAGATGACATAGAACATCATCGAGAACGATGGAGATATTATGCTCGCTTGAGAAGACAATGAAAGTAGAAATATTCGATTGGCAAGACGTCGTGCTAATTACTCAAGATGAAGACAAAAAACTTTGGGTGGTGATCACATTTAAGTGGGAGGTCCAACAAATTTAAATGAAGAAAATGTTGTACATTCTAATTCAACATCAACAAACCTATCACTAGTACCACCTAATCACGAGGTTAGACGAAGTCGTCGGTTTACACATATCCGTAACTTGGCACGCAATATGCAAGAAGTCAGTGGTGAGATTATAGTTTTGTATCTTAAAACATTCTTCATTGCTTGGAATCTTATTATTTTGAGAAAATCCATAGTTTTTGGCATGTTAGTTGTATGTCAATGTATACAAAGATGATAAGTCAATTTTTATAATATTAAATTTAGGTCTCCCACCAACCTATCCAACTTTAATGGCAAATGACTTTAAGGCTAGACCAAGTCATATAAATTCTGATGTTAATACTAGTAAGTTTTTAAAAGTGGGATAGAAAGTGAGATTTTTTTAAATAGAAAATGGGATTTTTTTAAACATGAAATTTTTCTTTTTTTGATAAAATTTTAAATAAGGATAAGGATAGGGTCACACCAATTCCCCACCTTAATCTTTTAAATTTCCCTAAAATTTAGCATTTTATTTTCTTTCAAAATCAGATATGTTACTATCTAAATATAAGGATATGGATGGAGAAGTTATAGCATTGGTTTTATAGTAGGAGTCTTTTTTTTCAAAAATATGGATGAGATTTAAAAGGAAAAATAAGAAGAAGAGGAAATTGTGAATTTGAAAAAAAAAAAATGGTGGTTGGGTAGTTTTTAAACGTGGGATAGAAAGTGGGATTTTTTTAAACTGTACATGGATAGAACATGAGATTTTTTTAAACGTGTAGTGTTTCTTTTTTTGATAAAATTTTAAATAAGGATAGGGTCACACCAATTCCCTACCTTAATCTATTAAATTTCCCTAAAATTTAGCCTTTTATTTTCTCTCAAAATCAGATATGTTAGTGCCTAAATATAAGGATATGGATGGATAAGTTATCGTAGTTGTTTTATAGTTGGAGTGTTTTTTTTTTTCCTAAATAAGGAAGAGATTTAAAAGAAAAAAAAAGAAAAAAGGACAGGAAAATGTGAATTTGAAAAAAAAAAAGGGTGGTCGTGTAATTTTTAAACGTGGGATAGAAAGTCGGATTTTTTTAAATAGTACATGGATAGAACATGGGATTTTTTTTAAACGTGTAGTTTTTCTTTTCTTTTTTTTGATAAACTTTTAAATAAGTATACGGTCACACCAATTCCCCACCTTAATATTTTAAATTTCCCTAAAATTTATCCTCTTATTTTCTTTCAAAATCAGATTTGTTAGTGCCTAAATATAAGGATATGGATAGAGAAGTTATAGTAGTGGTTTTATAGTCGGGTGTCCTTTTTTTGCAAAATATGGAAGAGATTTAAAAGAAAAAAAGAAGAAGAAGAGGAAAACTTGAATTTGAAAAAAAAAAGGGTGGTCGTGTAGTTTTTAAACATGGGATAATTTGATTCTTTTTTTTTTTCAAAATAGCGGTACCTTTTTTTTGGATAAAATGTATGACTTAAAAAAAATGTTGATATATTTGAAATTTAAACTCTTTTTAACTTTTGTTATGGATGTGTAGTAAATGGCTAACTTTTTGGACTAAAAAACTAAATTATTGGATTAAACAATAATTGGAAAATGTTATTAATTTAAAAAAAAAAAAAAAAAAAAAAACACCACCACCAAAAATAACGTGTATCTCTTTCTATAAAATTTTAAATTTAAGCTTTTATTTACTTATGTTATGGATGTGCAGTAAATGGCTAAATTTTAGGATTAAAAAACTAAATCTTAAGATTAGACAAAAAATGATAAAAAATAATTTTATTTTAATTCCTCAATGGCTAAATTTTAGGATTAAAAAACTACATTTTAGGATTAGACAAAAAATTGAGCCTTTGACGCGCGTGAGCACAATGCTGTTCCTACTGCTATGAACTTAAACGTGAGGATTTAAGTCGTAACTTTAATAAACTAAATTTAGGATTGGGATTTGGATGTTGTTCCTACTGCTATGAACTTAAACTACACTTAGTGTACCTTTGCTCAATAAAAATTTTAGAAGAACAACATTAAAGAATTAAAATAAAAGTACATTATTATTCCCATTGGGTTTTTGTTATACCACCTTTAATAATACTTTATAGTATTTTTTTTTTTCCTTCTCAACAAACAATCATGAAGTTTTTATACAATTTTTTTTCTAGATACTTCGAATTATTAATTCCCAATTGTATTAGCCTTTTGTTAAGTTTAAAGCACTATTTAATACTTTATTAAAAAATATCTCAAAATACAAGTGGTTTTATACAATTAATGTGTATCTCTTGCAATAAAATTTTCAATTTAAGCTTTTATTTACTTATGTTATGGATGTGTAGTAAATGGTTAAATTTTAGGATTAAAAAACAACATTTTAGGATTAGACAAAATATGATAAATTCCATACATAAAATGTGAAAAAAAAGAACAACATCAACAAACACCAAAAAGGTAAAAAAAAAAAAAAAAAAAAAAAAAAAAAAAAAAAAAAAACCCTTGGATGGGTAGTTACTAAATTTTAGGATCTTTTCTTGAGCTTTTCCTTTTACAAAAATCTAATTAATTTACTGCTCCATAGAAAATGTTACATACCTTATAAAATACAATATAAGTATTGATAATGATAGTTTGTCAGTTTAAAACTCATTGGATACTCACTAATGTGAAAATTAGTTGAAGCATCCAAATCCCAATCCCAATCCCAATCCCAATCCCAATCAAAAAATTAGTTGAAGCATCCAAATTATACTCACTAATGTTATGAGGCCTGTGGTGTTGGAGAATGGACCCGTGTGTCTTTAAAAGATTCCAAGATTGTAATCGTATGAGTTGCTAGCGGGCCTCACTGTCAACCTTATCCTAATTGAGTAAACTTTAGATTTTTAGATTTCCTCTTTGTGAAAAAATTTGAACAAAAGGCAAAAAGCATATGACTTTTTTTTGTGGTTTTTTTGCCTATTTAATCTACCAAAAATTTCTTCTTCTTTTTTTATTACTTTTGGGAAAAAATTGTTATTTATATTTTATTTATGAAATAAATTTGAGATTCACAATTTTTTCCTAAGTTTTCACAATCGTTTATATGGTTTGTTATATTAGATTTAAAAAAAAAAATAGTGTTAATACTGTATAGTGGCTAGTGAGTTTCACAAAAATTATTAATTTGATTTACTATGACATTTTGAAATTTGGTTATGAAGAAATTGAAATATTACTCTTAATTGTGTAAATTATGATAATTAGCTTATAATCTTATACATATGCTTAATAGAGAAAGTATTTGATATCAAATGATACCATGCTAGCGGTATTAAAACCTTATAAATGTAAGATATGTCAGTAAAAAATAACTACTCCACTAACAAATGAAAGACATGTATTAGTAGGCAATTATTTTTACACACATATCTCTGATTTATTATGTTTTGATACGGATGACGTGGTATCATTTAATACAAAATATTTTTTCATACTTAGTAAGTAACATATTGTACATATTCATATAATTACATAAAAGATTAATAAATTTAAATTAAGCCTTTTTATATTTTTGAGGTTTAGATGAATGAATTTCCATGAAAATATAACTAATATAGAATTATAGTATAATCGAAAGGAATCTTAACTTTAAATTGAACTTTTAAAACTCAATAAAGAAATAAACTAAAAAAATTGATTTATTTTGTCCTTGATGCGTCACCAATTACATTCATTATCATTTTAATTTGTAAATGATTTTATTATAAAATTGATAGTAACTTTAATATTCCCTATATTTTATATCACAAATCATAATTGTTAAATCCTGTACTTAATATTTAAAAAATCAATAGTAAATATCAAACCTAGAGGGTGACGGATGGATGAGCCATCCAGGAGAGACGGAGTTTATGCCCGTCGACACAACTTGGGGAGTTTTACATTCAACTCGTATGCATCCGTCACATTTGCTTAATATTTTACATTCGTCAGCTATAGTCGTTTTCTTTAACCGTCTATTTCCTCTATAGGTAGACGGCGCCCCCAAGTCAGCGTTGAGGAGTTTGGCTTCCTAGAAAGAATTTTTCAGAAGACGAAGCTGGAAGAACGGACTTGGCGAAGTTGGTAAATCCGAGAACAATCCAATGGTATTGTGATGGTCCCGAACCTACCCGTGAAGCCATCAGATACGACGAAAGAGTTCACAGACGTAAGTCCGTCATCTTTTACTTTGCGTAAATAGTTTTAATTTATGTAGATAACTTCATCCGTCTTGTATTACAGAGATGGACAACGCAAAGAGGAGGGCACTGATAAAATCACAGGCCACCAAGCAAAAGGAGTCGGGCGAGGTTGTGGTTCCTAAGGGGACGGTGTCGTCGGCAAAGAGGAAACAGTCGTCCTAGTCTGACCGTCCACATAAGCAGCAGAAGGTCCCTTTGGAACCCGTCGTAGGGTTGATGGTTGAGGGTGCGAAGACCGTCACCCCAGCAAAACAAGGGTCTGGCAAGGGCTTAATGAAGGCCCCGTCCACTAGCCAGGAGAAGCCTCCTCCTCTTCTCCGTGATGACTCCAAATTTTCCTTGGAGAGACTTTCGTCAATTATTTCCTCGGAGGACTACGAGGACCTGGGCAATCATTCGACGGAGGCAATGGGGGAGACGAGTCTCTTTGCCATTGCACAGGTAACTTTATCCGTCGATTTGAGTCCGTCTATTTTGCTTAGCTTTCTGTTTAACACCTTTTAACTTGTTTATTTCAGTCCTTGGTTATGATGAAGGGCCTAATGGACCGGTGTCTAAACCGTGAGGCAGCTCTAGAACGTGTACGAGCAAAGGCAGAGCAGACCGAGGATGAACTCGGTCAACTTCATAAGTGGAAGTCTACAATGGAGAAGAAGTTTGACCTGTCAGAGCAGGCGAGAAAAGAGCTCGAGCAGAGGACGGAGGAAGCTGGGAAGGCCTTGGAAGCCAAAGACAAGGAAGTTCAGGACTTGAAGGAAAAGCTCCGTCAAGCTAAGGAGGTTGCGGTCCGTGAATACCGAGACTCCGACGCTTTGTTGAGAGAGCTGGGGGGATAGTTCCTTCAAGGCTTCGATGATGCACTCCGTCAACTTAAGAAAGCCTACCCTGAACTGGACGTGTCAATGATAAATGTCAATGATCAAGATTAGACGTCTGCTTTGCCCGTCGCTTCAAAGAATACAGACGACCTCTTTGGTGATGATGCAGTTCAGGGTGACGGAGAATCAGTCCCATCGAAGGATGTCCAAGATGCCGACCCAAAAATGTAGATCGATATTACATATCTTTTTTTTTTTTTGTATTTATTTTGAGAACAATCCGTCCTTTATTTTTGTATTAAACAGTTGCCCCCTGGGGGTTTTATCCGTTATTAATGCTTCATTTTATTTTTATGCTTTCTAATACTTTTTGTTTGAAACTTTCTTAAATATCCGTCCTCTTTATGAAGGGGAGATTGAGAAAATACTCGTCTATCCATTATCTATCTAACACGAGTATTTCTAGCCAACGCTCAATCCGTCCACTTTGTGGAGTTTAATTAAATTTCAGCATTGATTGATCCGTCCACTCAGTGGACTGTAAAAAGTCTTCACCCTTGGGTAATCCGTCCTCTTTGTGGACTAGTATGTCATCCTTTGGGTGGTCCGTCCACTTTGTGGACTGTAAATTATGTCATCCCTTGGGTGATTCGTCCACTTTGTGGACTAAGTTGTTTCACCATTTTGGTGATCCGTCTATTTTGTGGACTAAATTATTTCACCATTTTGATGATCCGTCCACTTTGTGGAAAATTATTTCACCCTTTGGGTGATCCGTCCATTTTGTGGCCTAAGTTATTTCACCATCTTGGTGATCCGTCCACATTGTGGACTAAGTTATTTCACCATCTTGGTGATCCGTCCACATTGTGGACTAAGTTATTTCACCATCTTGGTGATCCGTCCACTTTGTGGACAGTTATTTCACCGTTTTGGTGATCCGTCCATATTGTGGACAGTTATTTCACCGTTTGGGTGATCCATCCATTTTGTGGACTTGTAAATTAGTTCATCGTTTTGGTGATCCGTCCACTTTGTGGACAGTTTTCTCACCATCTTGGTGATCCGTCCACTTTGTGGACAATTATTGCTTGTAGCATATCCATTCATAATAAACATCCATGTGGAAAATCAAAGTTGTATCTGAATATTCTTCTTTAAAGAAAATGCGTTTGTAGAAAAAGTACCTGCCCCCTTGGGCTTAAAAAGGCACAAAAAGATTGTAGCAAAAGTCAAAGAAAAACTAGTAAATTGTAGCTAAAAGAATAGAATAAAATAAACTAGGAAATCGCTGGTTCCTCATATTCTCTCTACTGGTAGTATGTCCGAAGATGCTTCGTGTTCCAAGGGTGCTGCAGCTTTTGTCTGTCCATTGTCTCGAGGTGGTAGGTGCCCTTCCTTTGCCATGACGCGATCCTGTAGGGTCCTTCCCAGTTGGGGACGAGTTTTCCTTGTGAAGGATCTCTAGCAGCACCCATTACTTTCCGTAGTACAAGGTCCCCGACCTGGAAGTCCCTACACCTCACTTTGTTGTTGTAGTGTTTCGCCATGAGATTCTGATAGTGCGCCAACCTCTGCTCTACTGTCGCTCTGACTTTGTCTACTAGATCAAGTTGGAGGCGCATAGCCTTTTTGTTCTCATCTTCGTCGTAGCTCTCCACCCGGTAGCTCGTGAGCCCCACTTCTGCGAGAATGACAGCTTTGGTTCCATATGCAAGTCGAAATGGTGTTTATCCAGTGGGTGTTCTTACTGTGGTCCGGTATGCCCATAGGACGCTAGGTAGTTCGTCCGGCCAGATACCCTTTGCCCCCTCAAGACGGGTCTTGATTATTTTGAGTAGGGACCGGTTCATGACTTCAACTTGCCCGTTTGCCTGTGGGTGTGCGGGTGACGAGTAGTGATTCTTGATCCCTAGCTCCGAGCAAAAGTCTCTGAGCGTGCTGTTGTCGAATTGCTTACCGTTGTCAGAGACCAGTACCTTGGGTATCCTGTACCTGCATACGATATTTCTCCAGACAAAACTCCGGATGTTTTTCTCTGTGATGGCGGCTAAGGCTTCCGCCTCGACCCATTTAGTGAAGTAGTCTATGCTGATGACCAAGAATTTCAGCTGTCGAATCGCCGTTGGGAATGGGCCCATGATATCAAGTCCCCATTGTGCGAACGGCCAAGGTGTCGTCATAGGTGTCAGTTCTTCGGACGGCTGCCTGATGAGATTGCTGAACCTCTGGCATTTGTCGCAAGACTGGACATAGGCTTGCGCATCCTTCATCATTGCAGGCCAGTAGTATCCTGCTCGGATCAACTTATGCACAAGTGATCGTGCGCCCGAGTGGTTCCCGCAGATACCCTCGTGTACTTCTCTCATCACGTAATCTGCTTCCTCTTGGCACAAATACCTCAGGTACGGCCGAGAGAAACCCTTTTTATATAGGACGTCCTTTATCAGCACGAACCGTGATGCCTGGACTTTCAGCTTTCTTATGACACCCTTCTCCTCTGGTAACACCCCAGCCTTTAGGTAGGAGATCAATGACGTGGTCCAGTTATATTCAGAGTTCACCACCTGCATATTTGCTTCGTCATCGATAAGTGAGGATATTTGGACGAATGATAATACCTGTTCGGGAACTAGCATGAATTCGGCTGATGCAGCTTTTGCTAGGTGGTCAACCCATTCGTTCTCTTCTCTTGGGATCTGAATGAATTCGACTTCGAGGTTGCTGATTCGGTACTTCACTTCTTCTAAATACCTCTTCATTCTATCGTTCTTGCACTCGTAGTCGCCATTGATCTGACTCGTTACCACTTGTGAATCGTAGTGGACAATTATGTTTTCTGCTCCCGCGGCCTTTGCAAGGTCTAGCCCTACGACCAAGGCTTCATACTCTGCCTCGTTGTTGGTTGTTGGGAAATCCAGTCGGATCATGCATTGTATCTTGTCCCCCTGCGGAGTTTGGATCACTACTCCAGCTCCTCCGGCTCGTCTGTTTGAGGATCCGTCTGTATAGATATTCTACTGTTCTTTCTCTTCTACCAACTGGTCTTCCCCGAGTGTGAACTCGGCGATGAAGTCAGCTACTGCCTGTCCTTTTATGGCCGTCCACGGGCAGTATTGGATGTCGAATTCGCTTAGCTCTATTATCCACAAAGCCATTCTTCCTGCTGCTTCTGGGCTATTCATGGCTTTTCTCAGTGGCTTGTCCGTTAAGACAATGATTGTATGCGCCTGGAAGTATGGCTTAAGTCTTCGCGCAGTGATTACTAACGCGAAAGCCAACTTCTCCATCTGAAGGTACCTCTCTTCTGCTCCACGGAGTGCACGGCTGGTAAAGTAGACGGGTTTCTATATTCTGTCCTCCTTCCTCACCAAAGCTGCGCTTACTGTGGCATGCAAGACTGCCAAATAAAGGTAGAGTTCTTCACCTTGCACGGACGGACTGAGCAGCGGTGGAGACGAGAGATACGTCTTTAAGTCGTTGAAGGCCGTTTGGCATTCATCCGTCCACTCAAATGATTTTCTTAGAGTGCGGAAGAATGGTAAACATCTATCCGTCGCCCTTGAGACGAACCTGTTTAGAGCTGCGATCTTTCCATTTAGACTTTGGACCTCCTTAACCGTCCTTGGTGGTTCCAACTCCATTATGGCCCGTACCTTCTCCAGGTTGACCTCTATTCCTCTTTGGGATACCATGAAACCCAAGAATTTTCCCGCCGTTACTTCGAATGCGCACTTGTTCGAATTCAGCTTCATGTTGAACGATCAGAGTGTATCGAATGTTTCTTTGAGGTCGTCTAGGTGATCTTCTTCGTGCATACTTTTAACCAACATGTCGTCAACATAAGCCTGAACGTTCCTGCCGATCTGATGTGCAAACATCTTGTTCATTAGCCTTTGGTATGTTGCTCCAGCATTTTTGAGTCCAAAAGGCATCACCTTGTAGTAGAATAATCCCTGGCTTGTGAAGAAAGAGGTCTTCTCTTGATCAGATTCGTCCATCCTGATCTGGTTGTAGCCAGAGAAAGCGTCCATGAAGCTTAGAAGCTGGTGTCTTGCAGTCGAATCCACCAGGGTATCTATCCGTGGGAGCGAGTAGCTGTCATTGGGGCAAGCCTTGTTGAGGTCTGTGAAATCTACGCACATCCTCCAATTTCCATTGGCCTTTTTAACCATAACGACGTTCGCCAACCAGTTGGGATAGTATACTTCCCGAATGAAACCTGCCCCCAGTAACTTCCGAACCTCCTCGGCTATGGCCTTGTCCCGCTCCTGGGCGAAGACTCGTTTCTTTTGCCAGATTAGAGGGAAGGAGGGCGACACATTCAGCCTGTGGACCATGACTGAAGGGTCGATTCCTGGCATGTCTTCATAACTCCAAGCGAAGACGTCTTGGTTATTTCTTAGGAAAGTCGTGATCGTCTGGCGTACCGGCCAACTGGCTAGTGTGCCAATTTTAGTCATTCGTTCAGGCCGCGTGTCGTCAAGTCTTACTTCTTCTAGCTCTTCAACTGGCTCTGCTAATGCTCGCTGCTTCCCAATACACATCGTCTGTTGCTGATCCTCCATCTCTAACATGGCAATATAGCATTCTCGTGCTGCTACTTGATTTTCCCGCAGTTCTCCTACCCCATATTCCGTCGGGAATTTGATCATCAGGTGGTATGTTGAAGTTACCGCCTTCTAGGAATTGAGAGTGGGTCGCCCGAGGATGGCGTTGTAGGCGGACGAGCAGTCGACTACGAGAAACGTTATCTCCTTAGTGATCTGCTGAGGATAGTCACCTGTCGTCACAGCTAGTGTTATTGCACCCAAAGGGAACACCTTCGTACCCCCAAATCCCACGAGTGGGGCATTCGTTGGGGACAACCGTTCCCTGTCAATCCTCATTTGTTGGAATGCTGGATAGTACAGGATGTCTGCTGAGCTGCTGTTGTCGACGAGGACCCGGTGCATGTTATAATCCCCTATCTGCAGGCTGACCACTAACGCGTCGTCATGAGGATGGTGAAGTCTCCGAGCGTCATCCTCTGAAAATTTTATGACGGGGTTATCTATTCACGGCATCTTTGGTATGGATCCTGTGAGTTGGACGCTATGGACCATCTTGAGGTAGGTTTTGCGGGCTTTCTTGGAAGATCTGGCTGTAGCTGTGCCCCCTACGATCATTCTTATGTCCCCTATCGGTGGTCTAGGGTGCTCGTTCTCCCGTCGTGGGGCCTGTTCCTCCAATGTATCAGTTCTTTCCCTACTGACGAACCTCTGTAGCTTCCCCTGCCTAATTAGGGCCTCAATCTGCTGCTTTAGGTCATAGCAGTTGGCTATGTCGTGCCCGTGGTCTCGGTGAAAGCGACAATACTTGTCTCTCGGTCTTTTGTTGGGGTCTCCCTTCAACTTTCCAGGGAAAGTCAATGCTCCTTCATCTTTGATTTGCATCAATACTTGGTCGATCGGGGCGGTTAACGAGGTGAAATTGGTGAATCTTCCAGTGGGGGGTTTGGAGCGCTTTTCATCACGTTGATCCCCAGTTCTAGCGACTTTTCGCCCCTATCCTGTCGCGTGTCCTCCTGCCTCTCTCTCTTCTTAGGCTTTTCCTCGCGGGCCAGCAATGCATCCTTTGCATTCATGTACTTGGTAGCCCTGTAGAGAACGTCCGTCATGGTCTTTAGGTCATTCTTGTACAAGGAAAACAAGAACTTACCCTTCCGTAGCCCGCTAGTAAATGTGGCTACGAGTATCTTATCGTCAGCTTCGTCAATCGAAAGGGCTTCTTTGTTGAAACGAGTTATGTAGGCCCGCAGCGTCTCGTCTTCTCACTGCTTGATGCTCATTAAGCACGCGGTGGACCTTTTGTACCGATGTCCGCCTATGAAGTGTGAGATGAACTGGGCGCTCAACTCCTTGAAAGTATTGATGGAGTTTGGTGTCAACCTGCTGAACCAAACCCTCGCAGGCCCCTTCAGCGTGGTCGGGAACGCCCTACACATGATCTCGTCTGGTACCCCCTGAAGGTGCATCAGGGTCTTAAAGGTCTCTAAATGATCGAGGGGGTCCTTGACCCCGTCGTAGCTTTCGATCTAGGGCATTCGGAACTTTGGTGGCAAGGGGAATGAATTGAAAAACGTGGTGAATGGTGAGTCGGTTCTGTTCACTAAATCGTCGAGATCAGAAGATACTCGTCCCTTGAGGGCATTCATCATGACCTCCATCTGCTCTTTCATCGCCTGCATCTCTGCGATGATAGGTGGAGGGGCAAAATCCATGAGAGACGGAAGGCTTACGTTTTGCCACTCCGGTCGG
Organism: Quercus robur; assembly: GCF_932294415.1. Taxonomy (NCBI): domain Eukaryota; kingdom Viridiplantae; phylum Streptophyta; class Magnoliopsida; order Fagales; family Fagaceae; genus Quercus; species Quercus robur. The sequence continues at coordinate 54,137,358 of NC_065544.1, read as the reverse complement.
CTTGGGGCGTTGCTGCCCTCTGGCCTCTCCTGCTCCCTTCGCTCGGCACTGTTACCTTCCTGGTTTTGCTCCTGAAGGTTAGGTCCTGCATCCCTTTGGCGTAGCTGCTCCTCCAAGTCATGGTTCTGCTTTGTGAGTCGTTCTACTGCTGTCATGAGAGTCTGGACCTGCCTTTCTAATGCAGTAGATCTCGATGGCTCGTCTTCTTGAGCGTTGTTGGTGGTAGCCATCGAGCGAGTGAATACCATGCGACTCTTGTGTCCGGGAGGCGATAATCTAGCCCAAATTCTTTGCGTTCCCACAGACGGCGCCAACTGATGATGCTGTAAAATCACCAGTGAGCTACACAATTCACGCTCGCTCAAGCTTACAACCTGCAAGAAGAAATAAGTGATCTCGCCGAGGGCACCGGTGTGGTGTCGGCCAAATACCCTCCGACGATCAAATTAGAATTGTTCTCAACTCTAGAGTGCTAGAGAGGGTAAATTATGTGTACCTTGATTTGCGAGGGTATTGAGGCTTTTATAGTAGTAGGTTGACCTCTCCTCCTTGATATGGAAATCTTTTCCTTATAGGAATCCTCTTGAGTAATTTCAAACGTGATGGACAAGACATTTCTTTGTAGAGGGGATTAACGCACGTATCTTCCGGAATGCTCTTTACGCTAGGTTTCTGATTTCCTTGAAGACCCTACGTGTGCGACAAGAATATGGAACTACTCTAGGCCACTAAGCTCTACTGTTGCCGGCCCATGGGCTTGGATCTGTCAGGCCCAATGCGGTGAAAGTCCATTGCGCTAAATTTTGCCCCTTCAGTTAGCTATGTTTACTAGTTCTTTATTTGATTAATCTCTGGCATGGTGTTTCACTAACAGCATCTCATTACGAAGTTCATATTACTAATAACGTTCTGTATTTCTTTACACTTATGTGTCTTTTGTACATAATGTAGTCTTGTTGTGCTAAGATATTTCTTTACTTATGCAATGATATACTGCTACCCCACTGTTCCTTGCTGCAGCTGCCGATGTTGCCAACTGCGGTGGCGGCTGCTGGCTGCTGATAGTAATAATAGATTCCAACAGATTCATATGGGAGGTACTTCAAATCTGTCCTACTTCTTTCTTACATCTACACCTAGTGAAATTAATGCAATTTTTGGTTTTTGACACTGTTAATTATGGTCAAACAGGATTCCATTGTTTTGAACTTAAAGGAAGCAAAATTTCAGCTATTGCTAGTTGTTGGACTTGAGAACAACTGACCACCATATTCTATCACAAATAGCCATGGAATTAAATACTACTAAGCTAGCCAATTAGACTAAAGGGTTTCGGTATAGTCATGGCAAAAGCACAATAGAACAGAATTACTTAAGCCATCTGAAATCTTCATTTGAGCACATTTCGGATTTGCTAAGCACTATACTACTATGGAATACTCTTAAAGCATCTTGTTGCAACTAGCAACATTGATAACACCTATAATATACACAAAATTTCTGGATATTCCTGGCAATAATAACCAAATCTGTATAAAAATAAGTAGATGGCACTCAATGAAAATTTCCCCAAACCTAAATACGCATTGCCACCCACAATTACTTTCACCAAACACAGGCACAAACAGCTAAATAATCCTCCTTCCTATATACATTATATAGTACAAAAACACAGCAAAACTATTACTATTTGAAACCATTGCATTCTCTCTAGCCACTACTGATGTTAATTTGAAAAATGGTAGGGCAAAAACTAATATTAACACTAACTTAACAATCATTTTCCTTCCATTTTTCTAGCAACCAACCAGAGGCTTAAAAGGGAAAAAAGAACCAAACAAAATGAGACAAAGCCAGTACAGAACGAAATCAAGGAAACAGAAAAAGCTAATCATTATTGAATTTTGTCTCCACAATCCTAATTAATCAAAGTCACTGTTTGGTTGCTAAAAAATCTAAGGAAAAGAAAAGAAACAACAAAAAATAAGCATAAGTGATAGTTTTAACTCCAGGTTTGAAATCACCTAGGAATATTAGAACAGGGCCAAAGACCCTAAGCATAGCATTCTCAAGCTGTAATTTGCTTATAAGAAATGCACATTGAAAAGAGAAAAACAAAACTAATAAGATTCACTTCAATTGAGCACTTTGAACTATCAATCCTCAAATGTAACTCAACCAACTTCACCCATTCATATTGACATATTTCTTGAACGCAAGGATGGAAACAATTACAACCTTAGTTTCAGCATCAAAAGCTTTGAGTTTCCATAGACTTAAATACATATAAAACTATAATAGATAAAGTTAATTTTCACAATGATGATGGAAAAACTGAAGCTCTCAGCTCTGTAAGCGATATAATAGCTAAAGTTGAGTTTCACATTTACTTTCCCCCATCAAGTAAAATCAAGCTCTCCATTGAATTAGCTGCAAAACCCATCCAATCAGCATCTTCAATTGCAAGAATGTTCTGATTTGGACTCTCAGGGTCAATTGAAACCGGCCCAGTGGCATTCTTAATTAGAAGTTCACCGTTATCAGTGCAGCCAAAGAAATAACCTTCCCAAACCCAAATCATTGGTACCATATATTTTCTAGTCCAAGATTCGGCCACACCATACTCCTCCATAACCCATATGTGGCATAAGATACCCCGACGACCATGAACGAAAACGAAAACGGCCAGGGATCCCTTGAACACTGCAAGTTCCGCAAAATTTACGGGCACTCCATCCAAGTGATTAGGAGGCAACATTATCTCACGGAAGCTCTCACCATTGACGTCAAAGGACAGAATGAAACGGTGGCGACTAGTGATTGCTACTGTGTGCAAAGCTCCATTCAAAAATATACAGGGTGGCTCAACATAAGCAATAGTTCCAAACTTGGGTTCATACACTCTTAAGGACTCCATCGATATTACAACCTTTCTCGACGAATCTGTACTCAAGCTGTAAATCTCGGCTTCAGCCTCTTGTCCCCCAAAAAAAGACACAAGTCTAAGAATCTTGAAGTCATTGTTTTGAGAATTATAAGCAAGTCCAATAACGGAGGAGGTGTCCTTGTCAGTAGCTAGAAGCTTCTTAAACATTCTAATACTTGGGTTCCACAAATATATAATGTGATTAAGATCATTGTCACGACTAGCTAGACAAAACAAGCCATTACAGAAACCAACTATACTATATTTCTCAAAAAGTGAGGGAATTTCATACCTTGAAATCTGGGTCAATGTGCTGTCATTGTTGCAAACAACTGTACACAAATGTTTGGAAGATGGTGAACTATTCTTAACCTTTGTAGTATATAGCAAATACCCACTGTGAGTGTTTGTGGATATTAATGATTCGGATTGGTTAAGGTTGAGCTTGAAGTGTTTGGTAATGAAAGTGGGGTCGGTGATGATGGAGTCGCAAGATTTAGAAACGCACCTGAAGCGGGTTAAGGATTTCACCGGTAGCTGACCCAAGATGTCTTCCACGACGTCATCTGGAACACGCTCACGCATTGTTGTTGTAGTTGTCTGAGACATCAGGAAGATTCACGAAGGGACCAAAGTTTAAGGTTTTAGGATTTTGTCTGTTTTTTCTTTTTCATTTGGAGGAGAAGAACGGAGATAAAGGATGAGTGAACCATTTGGGCATAAGCCTAAAACCCAAAAGCCCAATAATATTTTTATTGACACAAGAATTGTAAAAATTGATTTAAGTGGCCCAAGAAAAACAAGTTGTTTCCTTGTTTTGCGCAGATTAAGGGTATGTTTGGTTGGGTGTGGAATAGGATGAATGGAAAGTAATGGAAAGAAAATAGAAGAGAAAATGAGTTTGTGTGTTGTTTGGTTGGGAGGGGGGAAAGAAAATTTTTAGGTAGGGCCTAAGTATTTTCCATCCAGGTTCACACAAATCTTGTCTCTCCAAAATGGAGAGAAAAGAGTCGTGAAAACGCCTACTGGGAAAGAAAGACAAAAGTAACCTTGCTTTTTGGCTCTCATCTACCCCACCCAATTCCCACTTTCCCAGCTCGCATCATCAATCTTCAAACTTCAACCTCTTCACAAGCCTTTTCACAACTCAATAGTAATAATATCAACTTTTAGCAGCAAATTCTCCATTAAATTTTAAAAAAGTTTAGAGATTTTGCATGTAGAATTATCCCCCACATTTTTGCTTAGTAATTATTCAGCAACTTATTCATAGATGAGCTAAGAACATATTTCACCTCAATGACTTCCATTTGATGAGCGAAGAATATATTTCTTTTTAATAATTCTCAACATTACGTAATGTCATTGGAAAATTGGAGCTAGACTATAAATCATGCCACTAAGTGACTTCCATTTGAGTCATGGGAGTTGTAGCCATTTACTTTTAACTCTACGTAGTTCATTTTTTTTTTTTTATTCATTTACTTAAAGTCATACAAACATGTTCAATTTTGTGCATCGGAAAACACAAGAATTTAGTTACCACTAGCCGCTCAAAGGCTCTTTTGTTTTTCTTCTGCGTCAATTTTTTCCTTTCATTCCATATAGGATTTATGTAGTTGTCCATTCGAGTCCCATAACTAATTGGGGATATCAAAAAATAAAAGAAAAGTGAATTTCTCCAATTATAAATCAAATTTGTTGAATATGCATATATTAGTATAGCATTATATGAACTCATTGAAGTTGGTGCAACTGAATTTGTGTAGTAGGAGCAATTGAGAATTCTATAAGATCAAATAGATGCAAGAAACACCATGATCTGTATGAATCTTAAATGAGCTTGACGCGCCACTAGAGCCATCAGATATTGTTTTAGTCAATGATAATAGTTTCATCCAGACTCCACTTGTGTGTAGTGGGTATTATTGAACAAAAACTAATATATATCAAGCTAGAAAATCAAGAGAGAAATATATCGAGTTAGAAAATAAAGGCTTTATATTTGTGGCAGGACCATGGTCCAAGTGAACATCAATGCAAAAGTTAAAAATAGTGGAATGAGCTGAACCTATTCCGTAAGCACTTCAATACTTAGATTTAGATCCTTAAATTAAGGATCAATTTGAGTATTTCTAAAAGTTCAATGGCTTCTAATTTCAAATTAGAAGATTAGGGGTTTAGGTTGATTTTGACCAAAAGTTCAGGATGTTTTTTGCGGTATTCTTTTCATTTTATATAGCTTGTACTTAAATGTGTTACCTTCTTACCAGCTTCCTTCTCCACTGTTTTATTTTTTATTTTCAACAAAAAAAAAAAATTATTATTTGAAATTAATATTCTTCCTTCTCCATTATTTTGCATTCCATTGACATCTCATCTCCTTCAATGTAGCATTCAATTATAGGAAAGAAATCAACCCACCCATTCTGAATCAATAGGATTACTGAAATAATTTTGAAGGTGGATGGATCAATCATGATGACATCAAATTGAGAACTCAAATATGTGCTATGCCAAATTATATCTAATTGATCATATATATTTTTGGCGGGTTTGTACATACAACAATATTGACCAATTGGTAAGCTAAACCAAACAAGATAGAAGATATGTTTGATCATACCCAAGCTATGAAAGTGATCTACTAATATTACCAGTTTGCTTTAAACGCGGCCCTGCTGCATCATTTAACTTTTGTTGCTCTGAACCAGCTAGATCAACAGGATTTATTCTGCTTTGCAGGTGCTTAAAACCATCTGCCTTGCTCTACTTTGTGCCATGGAAACAATAAAGATTTAAAGCATCCAATCCAAAATAAACTTAAGTAAGGAAGTGGGTACAAAATATATGTTAATTAGGGTAAGATATAACACACCCCCTTGCAGGCAGGACTGCCTAACAACCGAGACTGAATAATGAGTCTTCCACAGATAGACCAAAAGACACCCCTAATAGAGATTTCACATAATTTGAACCAAAGACATCTAACTAGGCTCTGATTCCATTTTAACAACCAACTAACCAAAAAGACAAATGCTGTTTGAAAGTAGGCCAACAAAGTTTTTCAAGTCGGACAGGAAAGAGTATCCATACACCAAAAATGGATGACCGGAAGGCTTTTCCTTAGTTTCACTCTCTGAAGCTGTGTGGCACAAAGCACATTCCCTTCTCAATAGCACCAAACAGTGTTTGGAAGAATTTTGTTATACATTCTGACATTCTAAGTAACAAGTTCATTATCAAATGCTGAAGTCAATAACTTCACAAAATGCTTGCTTACTATGCTAGAAAAGCCCTGTGTTTTCATATTTTATAAATCTACATTTTAAGCCCTCTAACAGAACAAAACCTGACTCATACACCAAAAAATAGCAAATAGCAATTAATGACCCAATCATCTATAATTCTCAAACATGGATAGTATTTAACTTGCATTGGGATTCAAACACAAGTAAAAAGAGCATGTGAGTGGGAACTCTAACCATTAATACGAACATGAATACAATCTTTGAGAATAATTGGAACAAGTTATGAAAGTAGGAGCTATTAGCTTCAAATACTCTTTCTAATTAACAACTCTTTTTTTAATTAATCTCACAAATGGCAAGCCTTATGCATAAACCTCATAGAAGAGTAATGAATTCAGATGTGAGACATGATGTTAACCTGACCTGATTTTTAGGTTTTAATCTCATCTATGAAATACAGCTTACGGCTTAAGATGCTTGCCCTACACCTGGACATTCCAGCACTTAAAAGCTTGGGGCCTGGGGTACTTTAAGTTTTTATCCTTCAATGTCTCAAAGTGATGAAGCAAAGATATGTTTATTTCAAAAAAAAAAAAAAAAAAAAAACTTCAAATCAAAATTTTGACATTCTTTCCCCTCCTCCTTGGGTCTAAAACTAACTTAAATCATCAAAAATAAACCCTAGGTTCTCCACTACCTCTTTTTAATTAATGTAAATCGTAAGTATTAAGCTTCTTAGCATAACACTACAACAACATTCTGCATCAATGCAACTCCTTAATTAGGGATAAGAACCGTGAATCACCATATTCAATTCTCTAACTTCAGTCAATTCCTTCCCTTTTTTCGATTGTTAATAGGTAATTTAATGTGCAGGAGTAGAATTTAAAGGAAGTATTCACCCATACAAAACTTGATGACAATCAGTACCATGATTCAAATTAATCTAAGGAAGAATCAATACCAACACAAGATACAATAAGCATATGGAGAAATGGCAACTCCTAAAAACAAGAATATATATATATACACCCAACATCAATAGTGAGACAAGGAAGTGCCATTTATAACCTTTGCTTATTGCTTTATAACTAGGATATACAACAATTAATTAACTCATCTACACTTTTAGGAATATTTATCAGATTCAAAAATAAATTACAAGCGTCAAATCCTTCAAAAACATTTTCAAAATGCCCAAATGCACTAAGCCTAAAATCTGCAGCTTCATCTCCAATTGTCCCCCACTTCTCAAACCCACAAGTATCATACTGGTAAAAAGTAAAAACAGAAACTCAATTATGTCCCACATGCATCACAAACTCCTTCAAAGTACAAACACAGATGCAACACTATCCATCAACCCCCAAGACCAGGAAATTATGATCAATTGATGAGTAGGTATAAGATCAAAGTGTATGTGTGTGTCTAAGAGAGAGAGAGAGTGTGTACTGAAAACAAGAGAAGGGTTTTGAGTTTTGACTCATTCAAAGTGAAACCAACTAGTTTTTTCTTCCCAATTTAAGCAACTCCCGCATCACGATCGTATCAAGGCTGTGTCTTGACCGCATCCACAACATATCAGACTGTATCCAGAATTTAAAACATTTTTTAATCTCCAGATACTCTTTGGAGACCTTATTGGATACATCTCCAGCCATGAGAGATAATTAAAATGAGAGGCCACTTTTCTATCTAAAGTCCAACACATGTATATTGGAGGTACTTCATTGTTACATCAACACCTACTAGTAATATTAATGCAATTTTGGTTTTTGCCACTGTTAAATTATGGTCTATTAGGATTCCATTGTTTTAAACATCTGAAAGGAAGCAAAATTTCAGCTACAGCTATTTGTTGGACTGAGAACAAGTGACAACTATATTCTATCACAAATAGCCATGGAACTATATATTGCTAAGCGGACCAATTAGACTAAAGGGTTTTGGAATGGTCAATGGCAAAAAGCACAATAGAACAGAATGGTTTAGCCATCTGAAATCCCCATTTGATCATTCCTCAAATGTAATTTAGCTAACTTCCATTCATATTGAGAAATTTCTTAAACCCAAGGAAGGAAACATTTACAACCTTAGTTTCAGGATCAAATGTACTAGCTAATTAGCTAAAGTTATATACAAATTAAGCAATACTAGCTAAAGTTAATTTTCACAATGATGTTGGCAAAACTGAGAGTGATAGAATAGCTAAAGTGAATTTTCACATTTACTTACCACCATCGAGTAAAATCAAGCTCTCCATTGAATTAGCTATGCAACCCACCCAATCAGCATCTTCAATTGCAAGAATGTTCTGATTTCGACTCTCAGGGTCAATTGAAACCAGCCCAGTGGCAGTCTTAATCAGAAGTTCACCATTATCAGTGCAGCCATTACCATAGAATTGACTATTCAAAACCATTGGTACCATATATTTTTTAATCCAAGACTCGGCCACACCATACTCCTCCATAACCCATATGTGACAGAAGACACCCAGTGATAATCAGTGTAAATGAAAACAGCCAGGGATCCCTTGAACACTGCAAGTTCAGTCCAACATACATACACACTATCCAAGTCTAAGTGATTAGGAGGCAACATTATCTCACGGAAGCTCTCATCATTGACGTTAAAGGACAGAATGAAACGGTGGCTACTAGTGATTGCTACAGTGTGCAAAGCTCCATTCAAAAATATACAGGGTGGATCAATCCGACGAATTTTTCCAAAGTTGGGTTCATACCCTCTTAAGGACTCCATCGATATTACAACCTTTCTCCACGAATCTGTACTCAAGCTGTAAATCTCGGCTTTCGCCTCTTGTCTACAATAAAAAGACACAATTCTAAGAATCTTGAAGTCATTATTTTGAGAATTATAAGCAAGTCCAACAATGGAGGTGGTGTCCTCGTCAGTAAAGGGAGTAGCTAGAAGCTTCTTAAATATTCTAATACTTGGGTTCCACAGATATATAATGTGACTAAGATCATCGTCAGCAATGCAGAACAAGCCATTACAGCAACCAACTATGTAGCATTCGTCAAAACAAGAGGGCATTTCAAACCTAGAAACCTGGGTCAATGTGCGGTCGTTGTTGCAAACAACCGTACACAATTGTTTGGAAGATGGTGAACTATTCTTATCCTCTGTAGTGTATAGCAAATACCCACTGTGAGTGTTTGTGGATATTAATGATTCGGATTGATTAAGGTTTAGCTTCAAGTGTTTGGTAATGAAAGTGGGGTCAATGATGATGGAGTCACAAGATTTAGAAACGCACCTGAAGCGGGTTAAGGATTTCACTGGTAGATGACCCAGGATGTCTTCCAGGACGTCTTCTGGAAGAAGCTCACACGTTGTTGTTGTAGTGTTCTGAGACATCAGGAAGATTCACGAAGGGACCAAGTTTAAGGTTTTAGGATTTTCTGTCTGTTTTCCCTTTTTGAGAACAAGGGTTTATGTTATGTTGTCATACATAGGGAGGAGAAGAATGAAGATATAATAGGGATAAGTGAATCTATGGCATTTGATCTGTGGTGTCCTGGGCCTAGGCGGCTAAGCCTTACCCAAAAGCCCAATGATATTATTTTGACACAAGCCTTTTTTTTTTTTTTTTTTTTGGGTTAAGGGGAAATACAAATAACAAACTATCTCAGAGTAGAGTCAAGATCAAGTTCAGTTATCCTATTAACAAACATGCCAACATTATCCATATTGACTAAATACACAACATCAGGACTTGGCAGATTATCAAAAACAGCAAAAGGTTTCGCCATGTTGCTACCCCATCTCGCAAGTGCATTTGTACAACGATTGCCTTCTCTATACACATGAACCACTTGGACCTGAATGAACCTTGTTAGCAAGCACCTGCAATCATATAAGAGAGGGGCATACAGCTTATTAGTGGTTGCATTAGATTTAATAAGGTCCACCACCACTTTCGCATCTAACTCCATAATCAATCGCTGGATTCCTTCATTCAAGGCAAGTTTCAACCCATCTCTTAATGCCCAAAACTCAGCAATAATGCTGGTAGCGTATCCAATAGATCTCGCATACACTTTAATCCACAACCCATTGCAATCCCTTATAATACCACCACCTCTCGCTTTGCCTGGATTTCCATATGAAGCCCCATCCGAATTTATTTTAAACCATCCAACAGGGGGCTTGAACCATTTCACCTGTACAATAGTTCTCTGTTTAGCTTTCCTCATAGTACCAACACAATAGAAAAACTCCACAACTTGGGCAAGACAATAGCTATGAAGATTGAGATTAAGGGGAGCATTATCAAACATGACTCTATTACAATGTTTCGAAAGATTCCAGATGGCAAAAGGAAAAATAATACCCCACGGGATATGATTTTGCTGAAAATGGCCAAAGGCATATAATTGGACATGGCAGCAGAAGCTCCATCAAAATTTATAAGGTTTCAGAAACTCCATCAAAAACAAGCTCTTTCCTTGTTTGCCGAATTATCCCTCACATTTTTGCTTGGTAATTGTTTAGAAATTTATGCATAGATGAGCTAAGAAAATATTTCTTGACCTCAATGACTTCCATTTGATGAGCTAAGAATATATTTCTCCTTAATAATTCTCAACATTACGTAATGTCATGAATCATGACTCTAAGAGACCTCCATTTGAGTCATGGGAGTTGTAGTCATTTGTTTTAACTCTACCTAATTCATTTTGTTGATTCATTTTTGAGTCATGGGAGTTGTAGTCATTTGTTTTAACTCTACCTAATTCATTTTGTTGATTCATTTACTTCAAGTCATACCCACATGTTCAATTTTGTGTATTGGAAAACACAAAAGAATATAGTTTCCACTATCCACTGAAAGGATTTTTTGCTTTTCTTTGACAATTTTTTCCTTTCATCCCCCATTTACTGCTTGCATTGATATTCACTTGGAGACAATTTTTTCCTTTCATCCCTCATTTAATGGCAGGACCATTAATGGTCCTGCCATAAATATAACGCTTCTATATTCTAAATATATTTCTCTCCAAAAAAAAAAATTTCTCTCTTGATTTTTTAACTTGATATATATTAGTTTTTGTTCTACAATACCCACTACTTACATGTGGAGTCTACATGAAACTATCATTGACTAAAACAATTTCTGATGACTTGCATGTCAAACTCATTTAAGATTCATACAGATCATGGTTTTTCTTACAACTATTTGATCTTATGGAATTCTCAATGCTCCTACTATACAAATTCAATTGCACCAACTTTAATGAGTCATATAATGCATTCACCACATTTGCTCTGTATTTAGGGGGTGGTATTAGGTGTTTCGAATACATGCATCCTTACACTCACATGAGAGTGGACCCCACAAGTATGGGACCCACCTTCATATAAGTGGGAGGATGCATGTATCCGAAATACCTTGTATATTCCCCTATATTTAGAGGAATTCACTTTTCTTTTATTTTTTGATATCCTGAATTAATTATGGGACTTGAATGGACAACCGCATAAATCTCGAAAAGAGTGCAATGAGCTGAACCTATTCCATATGCACTTCAATCCTTAGATTTAGATCCTTAAATTAAGGATCAATTTGGGTATTTCTCAAATTAGAAGCTAGTGTTAAGTTTTATTTTGACCGAAAATTCAGGAGGTTTTGCACTATTCACTTCATCTTTTAAAGCTTACACTTTAACGTGTTACCTTCTTTCTACACTGTTTCATTTTTATTTTCAAAAAATTATATCATTAGAAGTTTATAATCTTCCTTCTCCATTATTTTCCATTACTTTGACGTCTCATCTCATTCAATGTAGCATTCAAATAACATAATATCAAACTCCATTCACCCATTCTGTATCAATAGGATTACTGAAATAATTATAAAGGTGGATATATCAATCATATGATGACTTCAAGTAGAGAACTCAAACATGTGCTATGCCATATTAAACCTAATTGATCATAGACATTTTTGACAGGTTTGTACATACAGCAATATTGACCAATTGGTAAACTGCAAAGAAAATGCATTTTCACATGAAAGAATATATATACGTTCGACCATACCCAAGCTGTTAAAGTGATCTACTAATATTCCTAGCTTGCTTTGAACTTGGCCCTGCTGCACCAGTTAACTTTTGTTGCTCTGAACCAGCTAGATCAACAAGATTTATTCTGCTTGTTTTGGTGCTTAAACCATCCGCCAATTGCTCTACAAAAACAATGGTTTACTTTAAAGTCGAGAACGAATTATGAGTCTTGCACACATAGACCAAAGACATCCCCAGTAGGGGTTTCGCGTGATTTGAACCAAATAAATTTAACCAGGCTTTGATTCCGTCTTATAAACAACTAACCAAAAAGACTAAAAAGCTGTTTACAAGTGGAGTCCCAACCAAGTTTTTTGCTACTCATACAGGAAAGAGTATCCATGTATCAAAATAGGACAACCTGAGGGCTTTTCTTCCATTTCACACTCTGAAATGGCATGGCACAAAGTCCATATTCAGCTCAGTAGCACAGAGTAAGGCAGAATTTTATTACAGATTCTAAGGAACAAATTCAATATCAAATGCTGAACTCAATAACTTCACAAAATGCTTGCATACTAGGCTAGAAATGTCCTGCTATATTTTTGTTCAATACTTTCATGTTTTCACAAAAAGTACACTTTCATTTTCATTAAATTTTGATTCTTTTTGCAAGTTTTTGTCTGGACTCTAAATTATTTATGAAAATTTATCTTAAAACATAAAAACAGGATAATTGCAGCTTAAGTGTTTGATGAAATTCCCCTAAGAAGCAAACACACACATAAATATTCTTTTATAAGTAATTCGGATAAAAAAAAACATGGTTGTCTTTGGTTAATCTAGAGCTACAATATGAAGGTTTAGACTATAACAAATTTTATATGCATTTGGGTTTGAGTGTATCTCGCACCCCTCACTCGAAATCCTAGCTCCGTCCCCGGTCTAGTTGCTGATCTAGTTGCTACTTGTAACATTGATAACACCTACAATATACACAAAATTTCTAGATATTCCAGGCAATAATAACCAGATCTACACAAAACAAGTAGATGGTACTCAATGAAAATTTCCCCAAACGCCATTTGATACCCACAATTACTTTCACCAAAACCGAGACAAAAACAGCTAAACAATTAATCCTCCTTTCTATATACATTATACAGTGCTAAAACACAGCGAAACAACTAACATTTGAGACTCTAAGCAAACCCAATACAGAAAGAAATCAGGCAAACAAACAAATAAAAGCTAATCATTATTACGAAATGAAAGGAAACATAGTGAAAAATATAAGCACAAGTGTTAGTGGAAGTTAATGATTCGGATAGGTTAAGGTTGAGGTTGAAGTGTTTGTTAATGAAAATGGGATTGGTGGTGATTGAGTTACCAGATTTAGAAACGCACCCGAATCGGATTCAAGGATTTTTTTTCACAGTTAGCCGATTCAAGTGCGTTTCCAAATCTGGAACTCAGTCACGCTTGAGAGACATCAGTGTCTTACTATGTTTGGAAAAGATAAAGGATTAGGGTTTTTAAGGTTATAAATAGGATGGAGATTTGGTCAGTGGAAACCTATTGGGCCAAACCTAAGCCTGACCAGAAAGCCCAACCAGGTTTTTTTTTTTTTTTTAATTTCCCCAAAGTTGAAAATTCATGGCCTTTGATCTGTGGTGTTCTGGGCCTAAAAAGTAATTAAGATTAAGAAGCCTATGGTATATAGCCCAATGTAGTGGTTTAAGTGGATTTTGATTGTGGCAGGAGTGTATATTGTAAAATTAGAATTTTCAAGCCACACTGATTGAAATGTTATAGGTTGGATTGTAAAGAGTGGGTGATTTTGAGTCCATAATATTGAAATTTTTTGCAATATGATTGATTGTGATATCTATACTATTTATAAAAGAATTCCTCTCTTTGGACTGGACTTTTATATAGTCCAGAAATACTCTTAAACCTTATGTTTAATAAAGAAAAATTTTTAAAGACAACCTGGTAAAAATATTTCTCTAACTCCACTTAAAATATCTACAAAATAGAACAGTCTCCTATTAATCTATATTTTCAAAACAAACTTATCCAATTTTTTTTTTCTTTTAAAAGGGAAATTATGATTAGAATTTGATGGCCTTTATTACCATCCATCATCAGCCCAACCCAAGTTTAATATCCAACCACAGACGTTTTAGAGCTTTGTTTTTCATTTGCTAATATTAGAACTGTTATTTAAAATTTGTATTTGAATTTTTTTTTTTCAAAAAACTTTTTTTTTTTTTTTTTTAAGAACCGATTTGGAAAACAAGTTTTCAAAATTGAAAAGACAAAATATATTGTTTGGTCACAATGTTATTCCCAGAAAAAATATGGGGAAATAAAAATCATTAGGTTATTATTTCCATCCAAAATAGTTGTATTGAAATGAGTAAAAAACAATACCATGACAAGTGATAATATACATGGGAGTGCTGTCGTAATTAAACTTGGGTTGCTAATTTTAAATTCTCCTTAAGAATTATAACATCACTCATCTTTCTTACATGGGAAGTAGTGTGGAGATTCTAAAGACTGGGTTCAAATTTAGGGCCATCTATTTTGAAACTATGATAAAATTTAGGGCCACCTTTACTTAAGAGTCATAGCCACATGTTCAACACCAACCAAGAAAAAAGTAACTACTAGACACTCAAAACTCAAAAGGACTTTTTGTTTTTCTTTGTCAATTTTTTCTTTTCATTCCAATTTAGGATTTAAGCGTTTGTCCATTCAAGTCCCAAAACTAGTTGAGGATGACAAAAAATAAAAGCATAATTACATCCTACCGAATTTCTACAATTACAAAGCATATGTAGTGAATGTACATATATTAGGGTAGTATTATATGAACTCAATGAAGTTGGTGCAACTAATTTTGTGAAGCAGTAGTTGAGAATTCTATAAGATCAGATAGAAGCAAGAAAAACCAAGCTCTATATGGATCTTATATGAGTTTAACATGCCACTAGAGCCATCTGAATTCTGAAATTGTTTTAATCAATGATAATAGTGCCATGAAGGCTCCACATGTAAGTAGCCGATGTTGTAAAAGAAAAATTGAGAGAAATAAATCAAGAAAGAAAACCAAGGTTTTATATTTGTAGCAAGATCATTGTCCAAGTGAAGTTCAATGCAAGCAGTTAAAAATAGTGAAGTAAGCGTAACCTATTTGTAAGGTTGAATTTAATCAACCATCTTGTTGGTTTTATTCCGTGCCAAATTTGCTTGTATTTCAGCATTTAGTAACCCTGTATTTAGGTGGGATTGTTGTAAGGGTAGTGAGTGAGATAGAGTGTTGAAATGCTTAATAGTGTGCAAGAAAACAGAGACTCGCGACTGGATCTCGCGGGTGACTCGCGGCTTCAAACCGCCAAAAGCAACACACATGCTAAGCATCCCAGAAGTTGAAGCGTCATGCTAGTTGGAGCACTACAGGACAAAATAGGACAACTGACCGTTCTATTATCTCGCGATTGGATCTCGCGACTCAGTCAAGCCGCGAGCTAGCCTTGTTTTGAAAATCCTGACTCTTCACATTCCATTCTCACCCCAGTATAAATGCCCTAGTATAAATACCCCTTATACCCACAAAAGAAAGAGAGCTTCCAGAGAGAATTTTGAGAGAGAAACTCTAAAGTAAAATAAGATTGATTCATCCACAATCTTTACATAAGAGACTCTTCAAATTCCTCAACTCTATTCCTCTACATTGTTAAACCCTTGAGAGGTCTTTTTACCAAAACTTTTTCTCACCATATCCATTACTGTGAGAGGGCTATTTGGTGTTCTGGGAAGCAGTTAGAAAGAAACCAATCTACATTGGTTGATGATATGGTCAAGTAGCGGAATTTGGGAAGTTAAAAAAGAAATAGGTTCGGCGCAACCTCGTTGGAGCAAAAAGCTTGGAGGTCTTAGGTACACTGGGTAGAATAGGCTTGGAGGGTCTATTGCTGTTTATGTATCCCAACTATATTTTCTAGTGGATTACTTACCGCTTAGAGGGCGGCGGAGAGGTTTTACGCCGAGGGCTTCGGTTTTCTCTTCGATAACACATCGTGTGTTGTCCTTGTGTTTGCATCTTCCTTCCTTTTTTATCTTTGCCTTTTATTATCTGCTATGGTTGTGATTTTAATTGGTTTAGATTGTTTACCAATTCTGTTTATAACTTTTGTTCATTTTCCACACACTAGTTGTTTGTCATAAAGTTTGAATTGGTTATTTTGTAATTGGGAGTCTAAATATTCAAGGGTGTTTTATATACTATTTGAACTTTCACTATTCCACAAGCACTTCAATATTCAGAGTTAGATCCTTAAATTAGGATCAATTTGGGTATTTCTCAAAGTTGAGTGGCTTCTAATTTCAATTGAAAAGATCAAGGGTTTAGTTTGATTTTGACAGAAAGTTTAGGAGGTTTTTTGCACTATTCTCTTCATCTTTTATCTCGTACTTAATGTGTTAACTTCTTTTCAGGTGCCTTCTCAACTATTTCATTTTTATTTTCAAAAAATTATATTATTAGAAATTAATAATCTTCCTTCTCCATTATTTTCCATTCCTTTGACATCTCATCTCCTTCAACGTAGCATTCAATTATGAAACCACCCTAAAATGCAATAAGCAAAAAGATAAGGAAAGAAATCAACCCACCCATTCTGAATCAATAGGATTACTGAAATATTTTGAAGGTGGATGGATCAATCATGATGGCATCAAATTGAGAACTCAAATATGTGCTATGCCATATTATACCTAATTGATCATATATGGTTTTGGCGGGTTTGTACATACAGCAATATTGACCAATTGGTAAACTAAACCAAACAAGATAGAAGATATGTTTGATCATACCTGTAACACCCCAAAACCATACGAAGGATTTAGATGCACGACCTGTCTTATAAATAATCAACATTTGCTATAATGGAACAAAGCGTAATTAAATATCCACAAAAAAAAAAAAATCAAACCAACAAGTCTTTCTTATAAAATCCATCAAACTAAAACTTTATCAATAAAGTCTTCAAATACAATCCCAAATAGTTTCAAGAATACTAAACTCACTGTCTTAAGAAAAATATACCAAAATAGTCCATCAACTAACATAGCTTCAAAAGAAGTCATCAATTTATAGCTCCAATGATATACCACCAAAATATATTCCATTGCTTTAATCTGAAAGGGTGGAGAAAAGGGGGTGAGCTAGAAGCTTAACATGAGGATGTCTTTCAAAACAAAACAATAGTATCATTGATAAAATATAAGCTTTACAAAACATTTACAAATAGTTTTAACACTAATATAATATACTTTGTAAAACTATCAAGAATAAAACATTTAACTATAACACTGTAATCATTAAATAAAATAATAACCACTTTAATTGGCCAAAATGCACTAAATAGTAGGGGTGGTAAAGTAAACTCAAATCCATTTGCCCACCCAAAAGTCTCAAACCCACCCACTCTAATTGAACTCAAATCCACTCAATTGTTAGTTGGGTTGAATGGATATCAATCCAATTAGACTAAATAATTATTGGGTTTTAACTAAAAACTCATAGAAGCCCATTTAACTCAAAAACAATTTACCCAAATTCAACCTAGCCCTTCTCATAATTAAAAAAAAAAAAAAAAAAAAAAAAAAAAAAAAAACCTCAACGTTTTAGTATTTCAGGATTTTCATTTTCCTTCATTTTCTTGGCCTCCAAACACTTCTCCCTCCCTGGCTTGCTCTCTCTCTCTGATCTCTCACTATTCTTCTCTACGCAAAACCTCATAAAAAGACGAAATAAAATACAGACACCTGTAAAGCTGAAGCAGTAGTAGTATCTATCTGTAGCGCCATTACAGATTTTACACACACATCCCTCAAACCCTAAAAAAAACCCACAAAATCCTAATCCCTAAAACCCCTAAATTGAAGTAGAAGAAGAAGAAAAATGGACATAGAGCAAAAGCAAGCGGACCTGATCAAGCAGTTCGTGAAGTAAGCTTCGTCTCTCCATGGCTCCGCACTCGCTCCTCTCGTCGCCGACGCCACCTCTCACCCTTCACTTTTCGCCTTCTCCGAGATTCTCTCCGTCCCTTCCGTCCTACAGGTTCGCCTTATATACTCAGAATTTGATTGAACTGGCAGTGGAAACAATTACAACCTTAATTTCATTATCAAAAGTACTAGCTAAAGTTATATACAAATTAAGCAATACTAGCTAAAGTTAATTTTCACAATGATGGTGGCAAAACTGAAAGTGATATAATAGCTAAAGTGAATTTTCACATTTACTTACCGCCATCGAGTAAAATCAAGCTCTCCATTGAATTAGCCGTGAAACCCACCCAATCAGCATCTTCAATTGCAAGAAAGTTCTGATTTCGATTCTCAGGGTCAAATGAAATCAGCCCAGTGGCATTCTTAATCAAAAGTTCACCATTATCAGTGCAGCCATAGAAATTAACACTACCCCGAATCATTGGTACCGTATATTTTCTGGTCCAAGACTCAGCCACACCATACTCCTCCATAACCCATATGTCGCATAAGTCACCCATAAGAGCGAAAACAGCTAGGGATCCCTTAAACAATGCAAGTCGATACTTCGTAACCACATAATTAAAAGGAAATTTTATCGCACGGGAGCTGTCATCATTGACATCAAAGGACAGAATGAAACGGCCGCGGCTAGTCCTTGCTACAGTGTGCGAAGCTCCATTCAAAAATATACAGGGTGGATCAAGCTTATCAATAGTTCCAAAGTTGGGTTCATACCCTCTTAAGATCTTCATCGGTATTACAATCCTTCTCCAGGAATCTGTACTCAAACTGTAAATCTCGGCCTCGGCTTGTACCTCAAAAAAAGACCGCCGAAGTCTCAGAATCTTGTAGTCATTGTTCTGAGAATTATAAGCAAGTCCAACAACAGACCACCCATGGGGAGTAGCTAGAAGCTTCTCAAACTTTCTAATACTTGGGTTCCACAAATATATAATGTGGCTAAGATAATAGTCAGAACAAGCCAGACAGAACAAGCCATTACAGAAACCAACTATATTATATTTCTCAAAAAGTGAGGGAATTTCAAACCTTGAAATCTGGGTCAATGTGCTGTCACTGTTGCAAACAACAGTACACAGATGTTTGGAAGATGGTGAACTATTCTCATTCTTTGTAGTATATAGCAAATACCCACTGTGAGTGTTTGTGGATATCAATGATTCGGATTGGTTAAGGTTGAGCTTCAAGTGTCTGGTAATGAAAGTGGGGTCAGTGATGATGGAGTCCCAAGATTTCGAAACGCACCTGAATCGGGTTAAGGATTTCACTGATTGCCGAACCAGGATGTCTTCCACGATATCGTTTGGAACACGGTGACCCATTGTTGTTGCAGTTCGAGAAAAAGAGTAAAAAAAAAAAAGACGATTTACGCGTATTTAGTAGAGCCAGATTCAGCGACTTCTAAGTCGGTTCCTATTTCCCATTATGCCCTTGGTGGAAATAACCTAGTTTTCTACTTTTTTGTGAGTTTGTTGCGGCCCTTTTTGGGTATTTTGGTTCTTACTCCTAATTCTACACGCAATGTGATAACCGACCCACGCCCAATGAGTCGCGCTTTTCGCACGATCCAATGGGAATAGAGTGCTTAAATAAGTTGAAAATCTAGTGGGCCGCGGCCCAGTTGTTATGAGAATTTCCCAAACGAAATAAGCCACACAAAAAATGTGGGACCTTCTATAACACGTGTCATTCATGCTTGCATTCCACCACTCGACCACCTTGGTTCTTAGACCACATGATTGTTATATTTTGTTTGTGGAAATTTTGTTAATCAATTTTTGTCACCGAATATAAATGATTAAGTTGCAATTTCTTGCTTGAAATTTTAGGTAATTTTGATTTTATCCTTTTTAAAGTTTAAATTTTATATACTTTTTAAGAGCACTTGTATAAGTGCTTGTATAATATAAAAATTATCGCATTTTAACTACTAATCCTAAAATTCATCAATAAAAAAAAAATCATAAAATTCACTTACATCATGTCATACAAAATTGTGTAAAAATACATTTTTTTTACCGTAATCATACAAAATTATACTAGCACTATTCATTTTGCATTTAACTTTTTATTCTTTCTTTACATATCTCGATAATGAAATAAAAGAATGAATGATGATTGTTATTTGTAAAAAAAAAAAAAAAAAGAAATAATTACAAAAATCAAGAAAATTTTATATTTTAATGAAATATAGTGCAAGAAATAAAATATGATGTAGGGTATTATGAAAAATAAGTATGTAAAATTGGAAAAATAGATTTGTATGTCACAATAGACATAAAATTTTATAGGGTAAATTGCAAATTACACCCTGAAGTTTGGGGTTGACTGGATTTTACACTCCAAAGTTTCAAAAATTTTATTTTATACCCTGAAGTTTGGTTCCGTTAGCAATTCACCCCTCACGGGTAGTTTTTGTTGTTAAGTAACACATCATCATGCTAATGTATTTTATTTTTGTCAAATTAGCCAAAAAACCTACGTAATTTTAGTGATGACTAAACGAAGATATGGCATACATCACAACTACATCGTTTAAGGCATAAACTTAAGCAAAAATCTCTAGCCTAAACAACAAGATAAATTCTAAAATCTAAAAGCAAAGACCACGATGAACTCACACCTCCCTAGCCCAAACCCCACGAACCCAAACCTCCCTAACCTAAACCCCTCAGCTCAGACTGAACTCAGATAGACCATCGGCTCACATCGTGAACCCAGGCGACAACAGTGACTGCGGCGGCCACACCGATAGTGAGCTGCTCTTCTCTTTCTCTCTTTTCGAATTTGGCTTGTGTAATCTTAATTCCTACTTGCCAACATTAAATCGTGGCATAACACCAATACAACAATAAATTAAAACCATTGGAAAAACGAAATTGAAAAATATTTACTTCATTTCGTGGTCACTACCAGTGAGGTGTGTAAATATTCAGTCATATTTGTGTTGATTTTTTCAATGACATTTTGGGCTGTGGTTTTGAAGTTTTTCATGTTGGTTGTTAAGATTGAATTCCTATTATTTGGGAAGATGCTATTTTTTTATATGGATCATAAATTATTTGAAATTTAGAACTTTCTGCGATAGTTTATAGTTATGCACAATAGGTGTTTGTCAAAATATTTGTGCCAATCTGTAGTGATAACTGTACAGTCAAAGCAATATTATTTGCTTTGGTTTTTTTTGCAAAATTAACTTGAAGAAAGAAAGAAAATTGAGTTTAATTTTATCTTCATTGCTAAATAATATGTTCGAAACATCATAAATCCAAAAAAAAAAAAAAAAAAGGATGGAGATTTGGGAAAGTGAACCTATTGGGCCTAATCTGAAAACCCAACAAGGCTTTTATGTGTTGATAATCCATGGCATTTGATATTTGGTGTCCTAGGCCTAAGTCTAACCCAAAAGCCCAATAAGTCTTTATTTAGAATTTTTGGGTAGTGCTGCAGCTCCTTCCAACTCTATGGCATGCCAAATATTTTGGAACTGCTTAGCCTTACTTTTTGCACTGTGTAGCCAAACAACTTCATTTTCAAATTGTGCAGCGAAATATCTCAGTTTTGGAACTTGACATTAGTAATGTTGTATTCTATGCATATTTTTTCATTTAAATTTTCTCGAAAATTTTGTGTATAACTCAACATTAGGAATGTCAAATTCCACTTTAAAATATGCATAGAACTCGATACTGATTATATCGAGTTCCAATTAGAACTCGACATCAGTAATATCAAGTTTCAAAATAAGGGTATTTTGCTACATAGTTTGAAAATAAGGCCGTTTGGTTAGTTCAAAAATTAAGACTAAAAATCCATTTTCCCCCAAATATGTGATGGCATAGAGTCTAAATATACACAAGCATGATGAAGCAACCTTGTCCTTGGTGGTTTTGAGCAATTTCCCCGAGTCATTTTTGGGTTCTTGTGTTCCTTTTTAGCTTTGGCCATCTCATTTTATGGAAGCCAGATGCAAGGTCTTAGAGGAGGGTTCTCATTGCCTCTAACTTTAGCTCTTTCTTGTTTTATGTGGATCAAGATTAAGAAACTAGAGGCATATGGCCCAATTTGGTTGTTTAATTGCACACTAGGTTGTTAGGAATGGCTATAAGTGAAATTATGATTGTGGCAGGAGTGTATGTTATAATTTTACTGAAAGTATTATAGATAAAGCTAAAATAGTATAATGGAACTCATGAATAGTACTTAAAAATGCAATGGGACCCATGATTAGTACAAAAAATAAGCTGAATTGTAAAAAAAAAAGCTAAAGAATAAAAAAAAAAAAAAGCTGCCTTTTTAAGTCAATGCCAAACGCAACCTAAATCTCTTTTTCAAAAAAATCATTTCAAAAAAAAGTTTTCGAAAATTGGAAAATTTGTGATGTACATTGTCATCTTGTCATTATTTGCTCATTTGGGAATTCTTGGACATTGTGTGATCTAGGTGAAAATTTATTGTTTATGGACATGTTGATTTATAGGGCATTTTTGAATTGATGAAGATTGTCATATTTGGACAATGTTGATGATTTATGGAGGGCACGTAAGTCCATTTGATGATTAAGATCTTTATTTGCTCAATTTGAAAATTTGAAAATTTTCCTGTAATGGACAAAAGAAAATTTATATTAGAATTTTGATGATCGAGGCTTTATCTTTTCAATTGTCATGCATCATAGATATAAGATAATTTATGAAGCTCACTTTATGAAAACATGAGATTTGATAATAATAAAAATTAAAAAAAAAAAAAAAAAAAAAAAAAACCTCAAAGATTTTATTGATTATGAAAGCATGAGATTTTGATAGAAAAATTTAGAGACTCGTAAAGCGAACTTCATAAATTATCTTAGATCTATTATGCATGAATCATATGAACATATGAATATATTAAACATGGGAGAAAGACATGAATAATAATGGGCATATATGCAATCAATCAAGCATATGAATTATGAATGTATTGAAAAAAGAGGACTTACAGAGTAAAAACTTGCTTGCATGAATTTATTCTATGAGAGGGGATTGCTTTAGAGATCAGAGAGAATGAATTTGCTGACTTCTAAAGCAACCCCAGCCTATTTTTTAAGTAGATACACCTCTAGAAATAAAGGAGAAAACCTAAAATTCAGCTCACCCCTCTCTTCCCCTTGCTTTAGAAATTCTGGAAGCTTTGGTTTAGGAATTTCTTTTCTGTTAAGTGATCTTAAGGAAGATCGGTGATCCATGGTTACTACTACCAAATTTTTGAAATGGGTTCTTGCATAATTTATTGTTTCATGGCATGCACAATGACAATTAAAAGAAAGCTATAAATAAACAACATGGTATTTCATACAATATTTCATATTGAGTTAGGAACTATACTTGGACATGTCTAGGGCTCATATATTTTATAAAATCCATCTTAACCTGATAGTTAAAGCTATAAAAAATTATCCCAAAGATAATTATCCTAAAAATTTAATTATTCATTCAATTTTAACATTATCAGGTTATTTATTTTATTCCTATGCAACCAAACTTATTTTAATCAAAATAAACTATCAATCACAAAAATTCATTTAATTAATTTAATTGTCAACCAATCAAAATTAATTTCAATTAATTAAGCATTCTTATTAATTTGAAAAATTACAATTGATAGAAAGAAACTATACATGACTTTTTTTCCTAGTTACAATATAGTAAAAGAATTACATGGCCTTGTTTTCTAGTTACAACCTACCAACAATAAAGACTATTCTACGAACCTAAGACCTATGGTTTGGGGCTAGGTTACAATATGATTAGAATTTGATGGCCTTTATTACCATCCTTCATCAGCCCAACCCAAGTTTAATATCCAACCAAAGACATTTTTTAGAGCCTTGATTTTTGTTTGCTAATATGAGAATTGTTATTTAAAATTTGCATTTGAAATTTTTTTTTTCAAAACACAAATTTCCTTTTTTTTAAGAACCGATTTTGAAAAACAAGTTTTCAAAATTGAAAAAACAAAATATATTGTTTGGTCACAATGTTATTCCCAGAAAAAAATATGGGGAAATAAAAATCACTGGGTTATTATTTCCATCCTAAATAGTTGTATTGAAATGAGAAAAAAACAATGCCATGACAAGTGATATTAAACATGGGGTGTTGTTGTAATTAAACTTGAGTTGCTATTTATAATATAATTGCTCTCTATTAAAAATTTTAAATTCTCCATAAGAATTATAACATCACTCATCTTTCTTACATGGGAAGTAGTGTGGAGAGTCTGGGTTCAAATTAAACTTAAAATTTGAAACAATGTCCAATTTATTATGTATCTTGATGTAATTGAGCATAATTTCTTTGTTCAAGTGTTTAAATTTGTGACAAATACTTGAAAAAGTTTAGGCAGATTTCTTTCCTTTGTACTCTACAGAGTTGTAACAAAGATTTCTATTTTCTTGCCTTTAACCTTTAATTCTAGAAACCAAGACCTAACAAAATACTAGTTCCTCTATGACCACAACATCTGTGTTGTAACGATTGTCACAAATCTAACATAGTTAAGAGTGAGTGGTTGTCTACCACGTTCACTTGGATCAACCACTTTTTCTTCACAAAAGGAAATGAATTTGAGTGAGTGTTTCTACTTTGCTCACATCAATTATATTGTTAGTTTCATCGATGGCTATTTCCTTATCCTATAGATCAAATAGCCCCTTAACAGCTTCCTCATCTATTTTCATCTCTTCATTACCATTGTTTTCGACACGACGTAATGTCAAATTCAAACTTCTACGAATCCATGACACTGAGTAACCTCCATTTGAGTCATGGGAGTTGTAGCCATTTTTTTAACTCTACATAGTTCATCACGTTGATTCCTTTAAGTCATAGCCACAAGTTCAATTTTGTGCATTGGAAAACACCAACTAAAAAAAAGTTACTACTAGACGCTCAAAGGCTTTTTTGTTTTTTCTTTTCATTCCAATTTAGGACTTAAGCGTTTCTCCATTCAAGTCCCAAAACTAATTGAGGATGTCAAAACATAAAAGCATAATTACATCCAAACGAATTTCTACGATTACAAAGCAAATGTAGTGAATGTGCATATATTTGGGTAGTATTATACGAACTCAATGAAGTTGGTGCAACGAATTCTATAAGATCAGATAGAAGCAAGAAAGACCAAGCTCTGTATGGATCTTAAATGAGTTTAACATGCCACTAGAGCCATCTAAGATTGTTTTAATCAATGATAATAGTGCAGTGCAGGCTCCACATGTAAGTAGTCGGTGTTGCAAAAGAAAAACTAAGAGAGAAATAAATCAAGTAAGAAAACCAAGGTTTTATATTTGTAGCAGGACCATTATCCAAGTGAAGATCAATGCAAGCAGTCAAAAAGAGAGAAGTAAGCATAACCTATTCCACAAGCACTTCAATATTCAGAGTTAGATCCTTAAATTAGGATCAATTTGGGTATTTCTCAAAGTTGAGTGGCTTCTAATTTCAATTTAATAGATCAGGGGTTTAGTTTGATTTTGACAGAAAGTTCAGGAGGTTTTTTTTGCAGTATTCTCTTCATCTTTTACGTTATACTTGTGTAAACTTCTTTTCAGCTGCCTTCTCCACTATTTCATTTTTATTTTCAAAAAATTATATTATTAGAAATTAATAATCTTCCTTCTCCATTATTTTCCATTCCTTTGACATCTCATCTCCTTCAATGTAGCATTCAATTATGAAACAACCCTAAAATGCAATAAGCAAAAAGAAAAGGAAAGAAATCAACCCACCCATTCTGAATCAATAGGATTACTCAAATAATTTTGAAGATGGATGGATCAATCATGATGACATCAAATTGAGAACTCAAATATGTGCTAGCCATATTAAACCTAATTGACCATATATATTTTTGGCAGATTTGTACACACAGCAATATTGACTGACTGATTGGTAATCCATAACAAAAATGCACCTTCACCTTAAGGACATTAAAGAAGATATGTTTCACCATACCCAAGCTGTGAAAATGATCTACTAATATTCCCAGCTTGCTTTAAACGAGGCCCTGCTGCACCAGTTAACTTTTGTGGCTCTGAACTAGCCAGATCAATAAGATTTATTCTACTTGTTTTGCAGGTGCTTAAACCATCTGCCTTGCTCTACTCTGTGGCACTGAAACAACAAAGAAACAGAAGTATTTACAGTTTGTTTGGTTTTTTAAAGCATCCAATCCAAAATACACAATGCTAATTAGGGTAACGTAACACACCCCCTTCCTGGCAAGCCTGCCTAACAACCGAGACTGAATTATGAGTCTTCCACAGATAGACCAAAAGACACCCCTAGTAGAGAGTTCACATAATTTGAACCAAAGACATCTAACTAGGCTCTTATTCCATTTTAACAAACAACTAACGAAAAAGACCAAAGCTGTTTGAAAGTAGGCCAACCAAGTTCTTCTAGTCAGACAGGAAAGAGTATCCATGTACCAAAAATGGATCACCTGAAGGCTTTTCCTTAGTTTCACTCTTTGAAGTGGCATGGCACAAAGCACATTCCCAGCTCAGTAGCACCAAACAGTGTTTGGAAGAATTTTGTTATACATTCTGACATTATAAGTAACAAGTTCATTATCAAATGCTAGAGCCAATAACTTCACAAAATGCCTGCTACCTAGGCTAGAAAAGCCGTGTTTCCATATTTTATAGATCTACATTTTAAGCCCTCTAACAGAACAAAATCTGACTCATACATCAAAAAAGAGAAAATAGCAATTTATGACCCAATCATCAATAATTCTCAAACATGGATAGTATTTAACTTGCATCGGGATTCAACACAAGTAAAAATAGCATGTGAGCAGGAACTCTAACCATTAATACTAACATTAATACAATCTTTGAGAATAATTGGAACAATTTATGAAAAGTAGGAGCTATTAGCTTGTAAAACTCTTTCTAAATAACAACTCTTTTTTTAATTAATCTCGCAAATGGCAATCCTTATGCATAAATCTCATAGAAGAGCAATGAATCCAGATGTGAGACATGATGTTAGCCTGACCTTATTTTTATGTTTTAATCTCATCTATGAAATATAGCTTACGGCTTAAGATGCTTGAGCCCTACACCTGGACATTCCATAACTTAAAAGCTTGGGGCTTGGGGCACTTTAAGTTTTTATCCATCAATGTCTCAAAGTGATGAAGCAAGGATATGTTTTTTTTTTCCCCCAAAAAAACAACCTTCCAATCAAAATTTTGACATTCTTTCCCTTCCCTCTTGGGCCTAAAACTAACTTAAATCATCAAAAATAAACCCTGAGATCTCCATTACCTATTTTTTATTAATATAAATCTTTAGTATTAAGCTTCTTAGCATAGCACAACAGCAACATTCTGCATCAATGCAACTCCTTTATCAGGGATAAGAGCCTTGAATCACCATATTCAAATCTCTAACTTCAGTCAATTCCTTCCCTTTTTTTCTATTGTTAATAGGTAATTTAGGGTGCAGGAGTAGAATCTAAAGGCAGTATTCTCCCATACAAAACTTGATGACAATCAGCACCATGATTCAAATTAATCTAAGAAAGTATCAATACCAACACAAGATACAATAAGCATACGGATAAATGGCAACTCCTAAAAACAAGAATATATATAATATACCCAACATCAATAGTGAGATGAGGAAGTGCCATTTACAAGCATCAAATCCTTCAAAAACATTTTCAAAATGCACAAATGCACTAAGCCTAAAATCTGCTGCTTCATCTTCAATTGTCCCCTAGTTCTCAAACCCATAAGAATCAGACAGTTAAAAAGTAAAAACAGAAACTCAATTATCTCACACGTGCATCACAAACTCCTTCAAAGTGCAAACACAGATGCAACAATATCCATCAACCCCCATGACCAGGAAATCACGGTCAATTGATGAGTAGGTATAAGATCAAAGTGTACGTGTGTGTCTAAGAGAGAGAGAGAGAGAGAGAGAGAGTCAACTGCAAAACAAGAGAAGGGTTTTGACTCATTCAAAGTGAAACCAACTAGTTTTTCTTCCCAATTTAAGCAACTCCCGCATGAAGATTGTGTCAAGGCCGTCTTGACCACATCCACAACATATCAGACTATGTGCCCGTTTGCTTTGGACGTTTTGGGTCCGTTTGGATTGAGCTTATTTTTGCTGAAACTGAAAACTGAAACTGAAAACACTGTAGCAAAATATTTTTTAAATGTGTGAATAGTACCGTGGGACCCAATTTTAATAAAAAATTGTGAAAAGTGGAATTTGTGGGTCCGTGAACAGTGCACAAATGCACTGTTCACAGTTGAAAAGTCAACATATACGGCTGAACAGTAGTGAAACGCGAGAAAACAAAAAAAAAAAAAAAAAAAGGGGACGCGTTTACTGTGTTACTGTAGCATGGGTCCCATGCCCAAAACGCAGACGCACTTCAGCAACAAAACGTCCAAAGCAAACGGGCACTTTGTTGCTGAAGTGCGTCTGCGTTTTGGGCATGGGACCCATGCTACAGTAACACAGTAAACGCGTCCCCTTTTTTTTTTTTTTTTTTTTTTTTGTTTTCTCGCGTTTCACTACTGTTCAGCCATATATGTTGACTTTTCAACTGTGAACAGTGCATTTGTGCACTGTTCACGGACCCACAAATTCCACTTTTCACAATTTTTTTATTAAAAATGGGTCCCACGGTACTATTCACACATTTAAAAAATATTTTGCTACAGTATTTTCAGTTTCAGTTTTCAGTTTCAGCAAAAATAAGCTCAATCCAAACGGACCCTATATCCAAAATTTAAAACATATTTCAATATCTAGATACTCTTTGGAGACTATTGGATACATCTCCAGCAATGAGAGATACTTCAAATGAGAGGCCACTTTTCCTATTAAAGTCCAACACATGCATATTGGAGGTACTTCAAATCTGTCCTACTTCATTGTTACATCAACACCTACTAGTAATATTAATGCAATTTTGGATTTTGGCACTGTTATATTATTGTCAATTAGGATTCCATTGTTTTAAACTTCTAAAAGGAAGCAAAATTTCAGCTGCTGCTAGTTGTTGGACTTGAGAACAATAGCCATGGAACTAAATATTGCTAACCGGGCCAATTAGACTAAAGGGTTTTGGTATGCTCAATGGCAAAAGCACAATAGAACAGAATGCCTTAGCCATCTGAAATCCCCATTTGATCATTCCTCAAATGTAATTTAGCTAACTTCACCCATTCATATTGAGAAATTACTTAAACACAAGGATGGAAACAATTACAACCTTAGTTTCAGCATCAAAAGTACTAGCTAAAGTTATATACAAATTAAGCAATACTAGCTAAAGTTAATTTTCACAATGATGGTGGCAAAACTGAAAGTGATATAATAGCTAAAGTGAATTTTCACATTTACTTACCACCATCGAGTAAAATCAAGCTCTCCATTGAATTAGCCATGAAACCCACCCAATCAGCATCTTCAATTGCAAGAATGTTCTGCTTTCGACTCTCAGGGTCAATTGAAACCAGCCCAGTAGCATTCTTAATCAAAAGTTCACCATTATCAGTGCAGCCATAGAAATTACCAACACTAACCCAAATCATTGGTACCGAATATTTTCTAGTCCAAGACTCAGCCACACCATACTCCTCCATAACCCATATGTGGCATAAGACACCCGCATGACTATGAGTAAAAGTGAAAAGAGCTAGGGATCTCTTAAACAATGCATGCTGAGCGAAATGCGTAACCACGGAAGCTCTCAAATGATTAGGAGTCAACATTATCTCACGGAAGCACTCATCATTGACATCAAAGGACAGAATGATAGGGCGGCGGCAAGTCCATGCTACAGTGTGCAAAGCTCCATTCAAAAATATACAGGGTAGATCAATGTCAAAAATTCCTCCAAAGTTGGGT
Source organism: Quercus robur (assembly GCF_932294415.1). Taxonomy (NCBI): domain Eukaryota; kingdom Viridiplantae; phylum Streptophyta; class Magnoliopsida; order Fagales; family Fagaceae; genus Quercus; species Quercus robur. Next base: position 54,107,136 of record NC_065544.1, on the reverse strand, counting down.
TCATACCCACTTAAGGATTCCAACGATATTACAACCTTTCTCCAGGAATCTGTACTCAAACTGCAAATCTCGGCCTCGGCCTCTGGTCCCACAGACAGAAGTCTCAGAATCTTGAAGTCATTGTTCTGAGAATTATAAGAAAGTCCAACAACAGACAACTTAAATCTCTTATGAACCTCGTCAGTAAGGGGAGTAGCTAGAAGCTTCTTAAACATTCTAATACTTGGGTTCCACAAATATATAATGTGATTAAGATCATAATCACGACTAGCTAGACAGAACAAGCCATTACAGAAACCAACTATACTATATTTCTCAAAAAGTGAGGGGATTTCGAACCTTGAAATCTGGGTCAAAGTGCGGTCATTGTTGCAAACAACCGTACACAGATGTTTGGAAGATGGTGAACTATTCTCATCCTTTGTAGTATATAGCAAATACCCACTGTGAGCGTTTGTGGATATCAATGATTCAGATTGGTTAAGGTTGAGATTGAAGTGTTTGGCAATGAAAGTGGGGTCAGTGATAATGGAGTCACAAGATTTCGAAACGCACCTGAATCGGGTTAAGGATTTCACTGGTAGCTGACCCAGGATGTCTTCCACGACATCGTTTGGAACACGCTCACCCATTGTTGTTGCAGTTCGAGACATCACGAAGGGTCCAAGGTTTGAGGTTTAGAGTGTAAAATGAAGAGCAAATTGGCAATGTGTGTCTGTGTCATAGGGAGGAGAAAAAGAGTGAAGAAAGCCTACTCTGAAAACCCAACAAGGCTTTTATTTGTTGATTATCCAAGGCATTTGATATTCGGTGTCCTAGGCCTAAGTCTAACCCAAAAGCCCAATAAGTCTTTTTTTTAGAATTTTTGGCCAGTGCTACAGCTCCTTCCAACTCTATGGCAGGCCAAATATTTTGGAACTGCTTAGCGGCTTTAGCCTTACTTTTTGCACTGTGTAGCCGAACCACTTCATTTTCAAATTTGCAGTGAAATATCCCAGTTTTGGAACTTGACATTAACAATATCGTATTCAATGCATATCTTTTTATTTAAATTTTCTCGAAAATTTTGTGTATAACTCAACATTAGGAATGTCGAGTTCCACTTTAAAATATACATAAAACTCGACACTGATTATGTCGAGTTCCAATTAGAGCTCGACATCAGTAATATCAAGTTTCAAAATAAGAGTATTTTGCTATATAATTTGAAAATAAGGCTATTTGGCTACATGGTTCAAAAATTAAGACTAAACAGTTATTTTCCCCCAAATATGTGATGGCATTGAGTCTAAATATACACAAGCACAATGAAGCAACCTTGTCCTTGGTGGTTTCGAGCAATTTTCCCCCCAGTCATTTTTGGGTTCTTATGTTCCTTTTTAGCTTCGGCCATCTCATTTTATGGAAGCCAGATGCAAGGTCTTAGAGGAGGGTTCTCATTGCCTCTAACTTTAGCTCTTTCTTGTTTTATGTGGATCAAGATTAAGAAACCAGTGGTACTTATAAAAAAAAAAAAAAGATTAAGAAACCAGTGGCATATGGCCCAATTTGGTTGTTTAATTGCACACTAGGTTGTTAGGAATGGCTATAAGTGAAATTATGATTGTGGCAGGAGTGTGTGTTATAATTTTACTGAAAGTACTATAAATAAAACTAAAATGTAGCTAAAATAATACAATAGGACCCATGAATAGTACCAAAAAGTACAATGAGACTCATAATTAGTACAAAAAATAAGCTAAATCATATTATCTATATATATATATATATAACCGAAGCTTTTGAAGCTCCCACAATTTTCCACGTCAGCACAATATTTAAACAATTTTCCACGTCAGCACAATATTTAAATTAAATTAAATTTTCCACCTCATCACTGTTTTCCTTTTCGAATGCAAATTAGACTTCTACCCAAATAAGGACACTCTCCCACCGCCTCTACTCTCTCTTATTTAAGAATTGCTTGCGTAGAAAACCTAAGCCCCAAAAACTTATTTTTGCCGCAACACAATTTTCTCCTTAAAACTTATTTTTCTTCAAGATTTTTTTTTAGGGCGGCTCATGCTTCACAATTCACATATTCCACTTATGTATTGGACTCCTCTCCTTCTTCGGTCAATGCATCAAGGTTAGGGTTATTTGATTTGTTCAATAAAAATGATAGATTTGTTGCTTTTTCTTATAAGTTTGTCAATTGTTGTTTTGTTTATTTAATTGCTGGGCCTGAATCTTTTGATTTGTTCAAATTTTTATTGAACAAATCAAATAATCCTAACCTTGATGCATTGACCGAAGAAGGAGAGGAGTCCAATACATAAGTGGAAAAGCTATAATCATGGATTCCCTTCTTTCTATTGTATTTCTCTATTGCGTAATTATATATATTGTTTTATTTCAATACTTTTGAAGCTTTGAATCTTCTGATTTTTTTAAAATTTTTTTTTTGGCCTTTTGGAAGTTTTAACACCATAACTTTTGGGTTTTATTTTTTCTATTATCAGAAATTATCTAGAAGATTTCAATGAATATCCATGGATTATTCTTTTTGAGGGTAACCCATCTTTATCTTATATTTCTATTCCTAACTTTTTTTTCCTATATTTTTTCTTTAATTGTCCGTGTTTACGTCTCTTTTGTTTTTCTTATTTTTTCTTTAATTGTCCGTGTTTATGTCTCTTTTTGTGTGAGTATGTGTTATCGTATCTGGGTACTTAGGCAAAGTCTATAAAGACTAAAGATGCTTTTTTTTTTTTTTGGGGTAATGAATCCTGTGTTTTTCATGACTTTAGTGAGTCATATTCTTAATGATCGAAATGGTTTTGTTTGACATGGATTTTGTTCATATTGGTTTCAAAGTTTATTTCTTGGCTTATATTATAGATTGTAATATATTTATTCATCAAACTGTTTAGTTGAGTTTGTTTTCGAAATTGTTTTCAATGTTGGACATTTTCTTGAAGCATGTTGGTATCATATATTAAAATACTGTTAAGTTGATAATAATAATAATAATAATAATAATAATATAGTTTAATAAATGTCTGAAACGTATAGCTGTTAACAAATGTTTTACCTATATGATTTTATTTTACAAATTCAATTTTGGTGTTGTAGTAAAATAAACAAAGATTAAATTATATATTGTACTCAATACATTTCCCGTGCATCGCACGGGTTAGCGACTAGTATTATATATAATAAAAGTTGGGCTTAGACGCCGTGGTTGTGCCACGTGGCTTCACCAAATTGCATAAATTTTAATAAATTTTTAGATTTTAAGAATAGATATATACATATTTTTTGGATAAATATGACGAATCAAGTAAAGAAAGGAAGTAGTATTTGATTTACAACTATAACAATTGTGTCTATCTAAAATGTTATCAACAAACCCTAAAATCAATAGAATAGAATTAGCTAAGGATAGAATTTAAATAAAAAAGAGATTCTTTCATCTTGATGCTTTTTAAATATATATTATTTTTCTTCTCCTATAATTTCTAAATTGATAAAAATCATAATTTGATTACAATCTATTCATACACCTCTATAAATTAGACTGACATTAGACCTTTTGTTCATATCAACTTCTTCAATGTGGAGTGTATATATATAAGATAATTCATAATAAACACCTACCATACAATTTTTTTTCCTCTATTATTCCCTTCTTCTCCCTACAACCTTACACATATGTATTTGTTTACTCTAATTTTTTTTAATGTATTTGTTTTTTTTTTTTTTGTTCCCATCAAATTGAATAGGTTTTGTGTATTTTTTGTCTTTTTTTTTTAACCTAATTTCCCAAAGTTTTATCCTATTTATTTGGTTATTGTTTGAGCATCAATCATTAAATAGAGTTAGACATGAATTTTTTTTTATTTTGTATATCATATATGAATTACACTCAACAATAGCACACTTCTATTTTTGTTTAGTACAGTTTCATTTGAAGTTCTGCATATTGGACAAACTGCTTCAACATAAACACCACGCCTAGATAAATTGTCCATTGCAAGTAAAGAATTACTCAATGATTTCCAAAGAAAAAGTAAGACATTTTTCCCCTTCATTTATTTTATTCTATTTATGCCTCAATAATTTTTATTTTGTTGGTCTTTTTGCTTCTTCTTTATATATTTTTATTTATCTGTGTTGCTCACATTGTTAATTGGGAAACTACTGTTTACCATTCTCTTTGTAGTTTAAGCCTTATTTGAAAAATCTTAATTAGGTGAACTAGATAGGAAATATGATGCTAAGCAGTTTTTTTTTTTTTTGTGTTTTTTTTTTTTTTTTTTTGTTCTTGTTTTTGTGCTACTTATTTTGGTTTGTTAATAATAGAGAGAGAGAGAGAGAGGTTGAGATCAAATAATAGAGATTATTGTTCACAACTAAAGGTCAAAATGGATGCTACTATTGAAAGGTATCACTTCTCAATTCTCATCATATCTCAATACTAATGAATTTATTTATTTTTTTGGTTGGGTGAAAATCACTCAAGTTTTAGTGTCTTCTCCCATGCTTTCAAGGACAAAAATTATATTTTCATGTATGTCTCTCTACTTTATATTTTTAAATGTTTAGTTATTTAGATTATTCTTAATTACTGAATTGAGGTTTTCACTTAAATATGCTTTCAATCATTTTTTTAATAGCTTTTAATGATTAAATTCAAGGTTTTTCCATTTAAATATTACTTGAGCCCTAAATCTCAATATATTATGAAAAATCCTTTTATATTTCTTTTATGTATCTCATTTTATATTAGTTACTTAGTTATCTACCATCTTCCATTCGATTATTTTAGACATATATATATATATATATATATATATATGCTTTTAAAACATTTTAGTATCACACAATATGCATTTATTATATAACTTAAAAGTAAAATATTATTCATTTATTTTTTATTTTATTATTTAATTTTAAGGAAATTAATAAAAAAAATTGTTTACATTTGAATTTTAATTAAGCCGTTGGGCTTAGAAGCTGTGGTTGCGTCATGTAACTTCACCAAATTGCAAAAAATTTATTAAATTTTTAGATTTTTAAAGGAATAGTATACTACCAGGACTCTAATTCATTCTTATCATTAAATAAAATTATATTAACATTATTTTTTTATTTGTTAGGATATATTTTGTAAATTAAGGGATAATATTTAACATACAAAAAATTAATTTAGATCATATTTATCATCTAATTAACATTATTTTTTTTATTTTTTAGGATATATTTCTTAAATTAGGGGATAATATTTAACATACAAAAATTTAATTTAGATAATATTTATCATCTAAATTTTCAAAATTTTAATATTATTAAATTAATATTATTTTATCTAAATATCAGGCTATAAAACTTGATTATTAAGGGATAAGCACAATCCAAATTCTTCAAGAGGTGATTAATATAAATCTATCCCAAGAAATAGTATATATCTCTAATAATTTGATAATCTCTATCTATCCCAAAAAACAATATATATCTCCATTAATTTTATAATTTTTAAGTTGATGACATTTAATATATATATATATATATATATATATATATATATATTCCTTATAGCTATCAACCACGTTCTCTTTCTCTTTTTTTTTTTTTTTTTTATAATTTATTATTATTATTATTATTATTATTTTCATTTTGTTTATTTTCTTTAGTGTTATTATTGGTTTTTTGTCTTCATGTAATTTTAATTAATGAATTCAAAATATTCGAAAACATTGTCAAGTTTCTAAAGGCTCCTTTTTTGTTTTTGTATTTTGTTTTTATCAAATTGATTAGGTTTTGTGTATTGGTTGCCTTTTGTTTAAACTAATTTTCTTAGTTTTGATATAATTTATATGCTTAGGGTTAGGGTCTTAGAATTAATGATTAAATATTATTAGAATTAATAGATTAATTTTAACAATTTTTTTATTTGATTTTTATGTTACATCAAATTATCAATATGTTCTACACATGTATTCTTGAATTATCAACTTTAATTTTAATTTATAATATTATCAAAATTATATTAATTTTAGATTTATCAATTGTTTAGTACATTTTTTAAAATAATTATCAATTTAAAATTCAATTTTGGTATTATCAATTTAATTTAGTTTTAGGAAGAAATCTTACCCCTTATTTTAGTGAGATAATTATTTACACTTGATAAATTTTTTTCTTTTATCTTTATTGAATCTATTAAAATATATAATTATTTATACATTTATTTTATAAGTTTTTTCATAAAACCGTGCAACGCACGGGCCTATAACTAGTAATAAAAAAAAGCTGGCTTTTTAAGCCAATGCCAAACGCAACCTAAATCTCTTTTTCAAAAAAATCCTTTCAAATTTTTTTTTTCTAAAATTGGAAAATTTGTGATGGACATTGTCATCTTGTCATTATTTGCTCATTTGGGAATTCTTGGACATTGTGTGATCTGGGTGAAAATTTATTGTGTATGGACGTGTTGATTTATAGGGCATTTTTGAATTGATGAAGATTGTCAAATTTAGACAAGGTTGATGATTTATAGAGGGCATGTAAGTCCATTTGATGATTAAGATCTTTATTTGCTCAATTTGAAAATTTGAAAATTTTCCTGTAATGGACAAAAGAAAATTTATATTAGAATTTTGATGATTGAGGCTTTATCTATTCAATTGTCATGCATAATAGATCTAAGATAATTTATGAAGTTCCCTTTATGAAAACATGAGATTTGATAGAAAAACTCAAAGGTTTTATTGATTATGAAAGCATGAGATTTGATAGAAAAATTTAGAGACTCGTAAAGTGAACTACATAAATTATCTTAGATCTATTATGCACGAATCATATAAACATATGAATATATTAAACATGGGAGAAAGACATGAATAATAATGGACATATATGCAATCAATCAAACATATGAATTATGAAAGTATAGAAAAAGGAGGACTTACAAACTAAGAACTTGCTTGCATGAATTTATTCTATGAGAGGGGATTGCTTTAGAGATTAGAGAGAATGAATTTGCTGACTTCTAAAGCAACCCTAACTTATTTTTTTAAGCAGATTCACCTCTATAAATAAAGGAGAAAACCTAAAATTCAGCTCATCCCTCTCTTCCCGTTGCGTTAAAGAAATTCTGGAAGCTTTGGTTTAGGAATTTCTTTTCTGTTAAGTGATCCTAAGGAAGACCGGTGATCCATGGTTACTACTACCAAATTTTTTAAATGGGTTCTAGCATAATTTATTGTTTCATGGCATGCACAATGATAGTTAAAAGAAAGCTATAAATAAACAACATGGTATTTCATACAATATTTCATATTTAGTTAGGAACTATACTTGGACATGTATGGGGGTCATATTTTTGATAAAATCCATCTTAACTTGATAGTTAAACCTTTAAAAAATTATCCCAAAGATAATTATCCTAAAAACTTAATTATCCATTCAATTTTAACATTATCAAGTTATTTATTTTATTCTTATGCAACCAAACTTATTTTAATCAAAATAAACTACCAATCACAAAAATTCATTTAGTTAATTTAATTGTCGACCAATCAAAATTAATTTCAATTAATTAAGCATTCTTATTAATTTGAAAAATTACAATTGATAGAAAGAAGCTATACATGACTTTGTTTCCTAGTTACAATCTAGTAAAAGAATTACATGGCCTTGTTTCCTAGTTACAATTTACCAACAATAAAGACTATTCTACGAACCTAAGATCTATGGTTCGGGGCTAGGTTATAGAATGATTAGAATTTGACGGCCTTTATTACCATCCTTCATCAGCCCAACCCAAGTTTAATATTCCAACACAAATGTTTTAGAGCCTTGTTTTTCGTTTGCTAATATGAGAATTGTTATTTAAAATTTGTATTTGAAATTTTTTTTTTCAAAACACAAATTTCCTTTTTTTTTTTTTAAGAACCGATTTTGGAGAACAAGTTTTCAAAACTGAATAGACAAATTATATTGTTGGTCACAATGTTATTCCCAGAAAAAATATGGGGAAATAAAAATCATTGGGTTATTATTTCCATCCTAAATAGTTGTATTGAAATGAGTGAAAAACAATGCCATGACAAGTGATATTAAACATGGGAGTGCTGTTGCAATTAAACTTGGGTTGCTAGTTATTATATAATTGTTCTCTATTAAACATTTTAAATTCTCCTTAAGAATTATAACACCAGTCATCTTTCTTACATGGGAAGTAGAGTGGAGAGTCTGGGTTCAAATTTAGGGCCACCTATTTTGAAACTACGATAAAATATAACATTAAACTTGAAATCTGAAACAATGTCTAGTTCATCATGTATCTTGATGTAATTGAGCATAATTTCTTTGTTCAAGTGTTTAAATTTGTGACAAATGCTCGAAAAAGTTTAGGCAGATTTCTTTCCTTTGTACTCTACAGAGTTGTAACAAAGATTTCTATTTTCTAGCCTTTAACCTTTAATTCTAGAAACTAAGACCTAACAAAATACTAGTTCTTCTATGACCACAACTTTTGTGTTGTAACGTTTGTCACAAATCTAACATAGTTAAGAGTGAGTGTTTGTCTACCACTTTCACTTGGATCAACCACTTTTTCTCCACAAAAGGAAATAAATTTGAGTGAGTGTTTCTACTTTGCTCACATCCATTATATTGTTAGTTTCATTGATGGCTATTTCCTTATCCAATAGCTCATAGAGCCTCTTAACAACTTCCAGACTCTTAGAGGCTTTTTTGTTTTTTTCTTTTCATTCCAATTTAGGACTCAAGCATTTCTCCATTCAAGTCCCAAAACTAATTGAGGATGTCAAAAAATAAAATCATAATTACATCCAAACGAATTTCTCCGATTACAAAGCAAATGTAGTGAATGTGCATATATTTGGGTAGTATTATACGAACTCAATGAAGTTGGTGCAACTGATTTTGTGTAGAAAGTGCAGTTGAGAATTTTATAAGATCAGATAGAAGCAAGAAAAACCAAGCTCGGTATGGATCTTAAATGAGTTTAACATGCCACAAGAGCCATCTGAGATTGTTTTAATCAATGATAATAGTGCCATGCAGGCTCCACATGTAAGTAGTCGGTGTTGTAAAAGAAAAACTAAGAGAGAAATAAATCAAGTAAGAAAACCAAGGTTTTATATTTGTAGCAGGACCATTGTCCAAGTGAAGATCAATGCAAGCAGTTAAAAAGAGTGAAGTAAGCTTAACCTATTCCACAAGCACTTCAATATTCAGAGTTAGATTTTTTAAATTAAGGGTCAGTTTGGGTATTTCCCAAAGTTGAGTGGCTTCTAATTTTAAATTCAGAGATCAGGGGTTTAGTTTGATTTTGACAGAGTTCAGGAGGTTTTTTGCACTATTCTCTTAATCATTTAGCTTGTACTTAATGTGTTCCCTTGTTTTCAGCTGCCTTCTCCACTATTTCATTTTTATTTTCAAAAAATTATATTATTAGAAATCAATAATCTTCCTTCTCCATTATTTTGCATTCCTTTGACATCTCATATCCTTCATTGTAGCATTCAATTATAGGAAACCACCCTAAAATTCAATAAGCAACCAAAAAAGGAAAGAAATCAACCCACCCAGTCTGAATCAATAGGATTGCTGAAATAATTTTGAAGGTGGATGGATCAATCATGATGACATCAAATTGAGAACTCAAATATGCCATATTAAACCTAATTGATCATATATATTTTTGGCGGGTTTGTACATACAGCAATATTGACCAATTGGTAAACTAAACCAAAAATGCACCTTCACATTAAAGACAAGATAGAAGATATGTTTGATCATACCCAAGCTGTAAAAGTGATCTACTAATATTACCAGCCTGCTTTAAACCCAGCTCTGCTGCACCTATTTAACTTTTGTTGCTCTGAACCAGCTAGATCAACAAGATTTCTGCTTGTTTTGCACGTGCTTAAACCATCTGCCTTGCTCTACTCTGTGGCATAGAAACAAAAAAGAAACAGAGGTATTTACAGTTTTTTTGGTTTGTTAAAGCATCCAATCCAAAATACACAAGAGTAAGGAAGTGGGTAAAAAATATATGCTAATTAGGGTAACGTAACACACCCCCTTCCTGGCAGGCCTGCCTAACAACCGACACCGAATTATGAGTCTTCCATAGATAGACCAAAAGACAGCCCTAATAGAGAGTTCTCATAATTTGAACCAAAGACATCTAACTAGGCTCTGATTCCGTTTTAACAAACAACAAACCAAAAAGACCAAAGCTGTTTGAAAGTAGGCCAACCAAGTTTTTCTAGTCAGATAGGAAAGAGTATCCATGTACCAAAAATGGATGACCTAAAGGCTTTTCCTTAGTTTCACTCTCTGAAGCAGCGTGGCACAAAGCACATTCCCAGCTTAGTAGCACCAAACAATGTTTGGAAGAATTTTGGTATACATTCTGACATTCTAAGTAACAAGTTCATTATCAAATGCTGAAGTCAATAACTTCACAAAATCCTTACTAGGCCAGAAAAGTCCTGTGTTTTCATATTTTGTAAATCTACATTTTAAGTCCTCTAACAGAACAAAATCTGACTCATGCACCAATAAAGAGCAAATAGTAATTAATGACCCAATCACCTATAATTCTCAAGCATGGATAGTATTTAACTTGCATTGGGATTCAACACAAACAAAAACAGCATGTGAGCAGGAACTCTAACCATTAATACTAACATTAATACAATCTTTGAGAATAATTGGAACAAGTTATGAAAAGTAGGAGCAATTAGCTTGAAATACTCTTTCTAAATAACAACTCTTTTTTTTTAATTAATCTCACAAATGGCACGCCTTATGCATAAACCTCATAGAAGAGTAATGAAACCAGATGTGAGACATGATGTTAGCCTGACCATATTTTTATGTTTTAATCTCATCAATGAAATATAGCCTACAGTTTAAGATGCTTGAGCCCTACACCTGGACATTCTAGCACTTAAAATCTTGGGGCCTGGGGGACTTTAAGTTTTTATCCTTCAATGTCTCAAAGTGATGAACCAAAGATATGTTTAAAAAAAAAAAAAAAAAAAAAAAAAAAACCTTCCAATCAAAATTTTGACATTCTTTCCCCTCCCCCTTGGGTCTAAAACTAACTTAAATCATCAAAAATAAACCCTGAGATCTCCATTACCTATTTTTAGCATATCACCATATTCAATTCTCTAACTTCAATCAATTCCTTCCATTTTTTTTTTTCTATTGTTAAAAGGTAATTTAGGGTGCAGAAGTAGAATTTAAAGGCAGTATTCTCCCATACAAAACTTGATGACAATTAGCACCATGATTCAAATTAATCTAAGGAAGCATCAATACCAACAGAAGATACAATAAGCATACGGATAAATGGAAACTCCAAAAAACAAGAATATATATAATATACCCAACATCAATAGTGAGATGAGGAAGTGCCATTTATAACCACTGCTCATTGGCTTTATAACTAGGATATAAAACAATTAATTAACTCATCTACCCATTAAGGTATATTTTATGTTATCAAATTCAAAGATAAATTACAAGCATCGAATCCTTCAAAAACATTTTCAAAATGCACAAATGCACTAAGCCTAAAATCTGCAGCTTCATGTCCAATTGTCCCCCAGTTCTCAAACCCACAAGAATCAGACAGTTAAAAAATAAAAACAGAAACTCAATTATCTCCCACGTGCATCACAAACTCCTTCAAAGTGCAAACACAGATGCAACAATATCCATCAACCCCATGACCAGGAAATCATGATCAATTGATGAGTAGGTATAAGATCGAAGTGTATGTGTGTGTGTCTAAGAGAGAGAGAGAGAGAGTCGACTGCAAACAAGAGAAGGGTTTTGACTCATTCAAAGTGAAACCAACTAGTTTTTCTTCCCAATTTAAGCAACTCCCGCATCAAGATCGTATCAAGGCCGTCTTGATCACATCCACAACATATCAGACTGTATCCAAAATTTAAAACATTTTTTAATCTCTAGATACTCTTTGGAGATTGTATTGGATACATCTCCAGCCATGAGAGATACTTCAAATGAGAGGCCACTTTTCCCATTAAAGTCCAACACATGCATATCGTAGGTACTTCAAATCTGTCCTACTTCTTTGTTACATCAACAATTACTAGTAATATTAATGAAATTTTGCATTTTGGAATTGTTAAATTATGGTCAATTAGGATTCCATTGTTTTAAACTTCTGTAAGGTAGCAAAATTTCAGCTACTGCTAGTTGTTGGACTTGAGAACAAGTGACCACTATAATCTATCACATATAGCCATGGAACTAAATATTGCTAAGTGGGCCAATTAGACTAAAGGGTTTTGTTATGGTCAATGGCAAAAGCACAATAGAACAGAATGGCTTAGCCATATGAAATCCCCATTTGATCATTCCTCAAATGTAATTTAGCTAACTTCACCCATTCATATTGAGAAATTACTTAAACTCAAGGATGGAAACAATTGCAACCTTAGTTTCAGCATCAAAAGTACTATCTAAAGTTATATACAAATTAAGCAATACTAGCTAAAGTTAATTTTCACAATGATGGTGGCAAAACTGAGAGTGATATAATAGCTAAAGTGAATTTTCACATTTACTTACCGCCATCGAGTAAAATCAAGCTCTCCATTGAATTAGCCGTGAAACCCACCCAATCAGCATCTTCAATTGCAAGAATGTTCTGCTTTCGACTCTCAGGGTCAATTGAAGCCAGCCCAGTGGCATTCTCAATCAAAAGTTCACCATTATCAGTGCAGCCATAGAAATTACCAACCCTAACCCAAATCATTGGTACCATATATTTTCTAGTCCAAGACTCAGCCACACCATACTCCTCCATAACCCATATGTGGCATAAGACACCCCCAAGACTACGAGCGAAAACGAAAACAGCTAGGGATCTCTTAAACAATGCAAGTTGATACTTCATAACCACATCTGAGTAATTAAAAGGAAACATTATCTCACGGAAGCTCTCATCATTGACATCAAAAGACAGAATGAAACGGTGGCGGATAGTCATTACTACAGTGTGCAAAGCTCCATTCAAAAATATACAGGGTGGATCAATCTTAACAATTCTTCCAAGGTTGGGTTCATACCCTCTTAAGGACTCCATCGATATTACAACCTTTCTCCAGGAATCTGTACTCAAACTGTAAATCTCGACCTCGGCCTTGGCCTCTGGTCCCAAAAGAACAGACAGAAGTCTCAGAATCTTGAAGTCATTGTTCTCAGAATTATAAGCAAGTCCAACAACAGAACTCTTATGTTTCTTATTATCCTTGTCAGTAAAGGGAGTAGCTAGAAGCTTCTTAAACATTCTAATACTTGGGTTCCACAAATATATAATGTGATTAAGATCATTGTCGCTACTAGCTAGACAGAACAAGCCATTACAGAAACCAACTATACTATATTTCTCAAAAAGTGAGGGGATTTCAAACCTTGAAATCTGGGTCAATGTGCTGTCACTATTGCAAACAACCGTACATAGATGTTTGGAAGATGGTGAACTGTTCTTATCCTCTGTAGTATATAGCAAATACCCAGTGTGAGTGTTTGTGGATACTAACGATTCGGATTGGTTAAGGTTGAGCTTGAAGTGTTTGCTAATGAAAGTGGGGTCAGTGATGATGGAGTCACAAGATCTCGAAACGCACCTGAATCTGGTTAAGGATTTCACTGGTAGCTGACCCAGGATGTCTTCCACGACATCGTTTGGAACACGCTCACCCATTGTTGTTGCAGTTTGAGACATCACGAAGGGACCAAGGTTTTGGGGTTTTAGAGGTTTAGAGTGTAAAATGAAGAGCAAATCGGCAATGTGTCTGTGTCATAGGGAGGAGAAAAAGAGTGCAGAAAAACAAGGATGGAGATTAGGAAAGTGAACCTATTGGGCCTTATCTGAAAATCCAACAAGGCTTTTATTTGTTGATAATCCATGGCATTTGATATTTAGTGTCCTAGGCCTAAGTCTAACCCAAAAGCCCAATAAGGCTTTATTTAGAATTTTTGGGAGTGCTGCAACTCCTTCCAACTCTATGTATTCATACAGCCTATTTTCCAAATTATATAACAAAATATCCTTGTTTTGAAACTCGACATTGCTGATATCGAATTCTGCTTGGAACTTGACAATTGCAATGTTGTATTTTATGTCTATTTTGCCACTTAAAATTTTTTTTTTTAAATTGCGCAGAACTCAACTTTAGGAATGTCGAAATCCACTTAAAAATATGCATAGAACTGGATATTACTAATGTTGAGTTCCTGTCAGAACTCGACATCAGTAATATCGAGTTCCAAAATAAGGGTATTTTGTTACATTATTTGAAAATGATGCTGTTTGGCTACATAGTTCAAAAATTAAGACTAAACAACCATTTTCCCCCAAATATGTGATGTCAGAGTCTAAATATACACAAGCACGATGAAGCAACCTTGTCCTTGGTGGTTTCAAGCAATTTGCCCTGAGTCATTTTTGGGTTCTTTTGTTCCTTTTTAGCTTTGGCCATCTCATTTTATGGAAGCCAGATGCAAGGTCTTAAAGGAGGGTTCTCATTGCCTCTAACTTTAGCTCTTTCTTGTTTTATGTGGATCAAGTTTAAGAAACCAGAGGCATATGGCCCAATTTGGTTGTTTAATTGCACACTAGGTTGTTAGGAATGGCTCAAAGTGAAATTATGATTGTGGCAGGAGTGTAAGTTATAATTTTCAATGATATTGAGTTGAGATTTTTCAAGCCACACTAATTGAAATTGTTTAGGTTGGATATTAAAGAGTGGGTGATTTTAAGTACATAATATTGGGAATTTTTGTAATATAATTGATTGTGATATTTGATAGTGAATAAGTTTGTGTCTCAATGTGGGCTAAGAATTTTGTGGCCTTATTACTATCCTTCATCAACCCAACCCAAGTTTAATATCAAACCGAAGATGTTTTAATTTTTTAAACCAAAAGTTACAAGGTTATACCCAGAAAAATAGGGAAATAAAAATCACTGAGTTACTAACAAACATCAATCTTGGATAGTTGTTTTGAAATGTATGAAAAACAATGTACTCTTTGGGCAAGGGCTGTTATACATGGGAGTGATGTTGTAACCAAACTTGGGTAGTTATTTATATCATAATGGTTCAATATTAAAAAATTTCAAATCTCTATAAGAATATAAGATCACTCTTTTTTTTTTTTTTTCTTTTTTTACAAAATAGGAATTTCATTCTAGCATAATCTAAGTGTATATGTGTGTAAAGCTCTCTCTTGGAGACTTGAATTCCAATCTTTGCCTCCCTCTTGTAGAGTGATAATCACACCAAGGGTGCGTGGTGATATCATTCTTTTTAAAAAATAAAAAGATTTTGATTAGGGAGACCCAAAATGCTAACATAATATAGAAAAATTAATGACTATTATAGCCTACTAATGAGCCTTTAGTGAACTTTAATTAGACAGAGTTACTTATAATAGCAAAGAACAAAATCAAAAAAGCAAATCACACTGAATCTCCTTTCATATAGCGAAATCAAATTTGTAATACCTATTTTCTAAGACATCAGTCAAAAATCAAAATTATCAAAATAATTGACACTCCTTTTTTTGCCTCTCCCCCCTCATAACTAATGGCATCAACACTCGATACCAAAAATTCCTTTTCTTAAGAATATTCTGAAGTAAAAAATGTGCAATTTTTTTTTTTTTACTATCTTTTTAATGAGATTACATTAGTTTGAACTTCTTTCTTGAAAAAAAAATAGTTTGAACTTTGAAATAAAACAAAATAAAAGAAGAAATCTTAACCAAACAGTTCCCAACAAAAATGCAAATATATCTTACCCTTAGCCAAACCTACAGGAGTATATATCTATAAGTCTTCTTCCCAAGTGTGTGTCTTTCTCAAAAAAAGCAAACAAGTGGGTTTGTCCCACATCGCCCAAGTGTGTGTCTCCCAATGGGTTTAAAGCCTTCACACAACATTCAAGAGTTACCGGCTTTTGTATGTTGTGAGTTGTGTGATATTAAACCTGGGTTCTCACTCCCTCTGTGTGTGTATGATGAACCCAAAGCCAAATTATTGTACTTTATTTTATATGGTTTGTGGACAATTGGCTGCGTTTGGATTTGATTTATGGGCTTGGAAGAGTGTTCTTCCTTATATTGTAAATTTTGGGAAGGTTTTTAACTGCCTTCCTCCCTCTAAAACGGAAAGCATTCAAATCAATTATCAATAAAAATTCTAGTCTCTTTTAGAAAGGAAGCCATATTGCATCCTATGCATGGATAAGTATTTAGCATTTTGGGTCTCCCTAATCAAATTTATGGTGAGATGCAACGTTTATTTGAGAAGAAAGAACACAAGGTTAATATATAGTGATGAAAAGATTTTAAAATCTATATTATGTTAGCAAAATCTATATTATGTTAGCATTTTGGGTCTCCCTAATCAAAATCTTTTTATTTTTTAAAAAGAATGATATCACCACGCACCCTTGGTGTGATTATCACTCTACAAGAGGGAGGCAAAGATTGGAATTCAAGTCTCCAAGAGAGAGCTTTACACACATATACACTTAGATTATGCTAGAATGAAATTCCTATTTTGTAAAAAAAGAAAAAAAAAAAAAAGAGTGATCTTATATTCTTATAGAGATTTGAAATTTTTTAATATTGAACCATTATGATATAAATAACTACCCAAGTTTGGTTACAACATCACTCCCATGTATAACAGCCCTTGCCCAAAGAGTACATTGTTTTTCATACATTTCAAAACAACTATCCAAGATTGATGTTTGTTAGTAACTCAGTGATTTTTATTTCCCTATTTTTCTGGGTATAACCTTGTAACTTTTGGTTTAAAAAATTAAAACATCTTCGGTTTGATATTAAACTTGGGTTGGGTTGATGAAGGATAGTAATAAGGCCACAAAATTCTTAGCCCACATTGAGACACAAACTTATTCACTATCAAATATCACAATCAATTATATTACAAAAATTCCCAATATTATGTACTTAAAATCACCCACTCTTTAATATCCAACCTAAACAATTTCAATTAGTGTGGCTTGAAAAATCTCAACTCAATATCATTGAAAATTATAACTTACACTCCTGCCACAATCATAATTTCACTTTGAGCCATTCCTAACAACCTAGTGTGCAATTAAACAACCAAATTGGGCCATATGCCTCTGGTTTCTTAAACTTGATCCACATAAAACAAGAAAGAGCTAAAGTTAGAGGCAATGAGAACCCTCCTTTAAGACCTTGCATCTGGCTTCCATAAAATGAGATGGCCAAAGCTAAAAAGGAACAAAAGAACCCAAAAATGACTCAGGGCAAATTGCTTGAAACCACCAAGGACAAGGTTGCTTCATCGTGCTTGTGTATATTTAGACTCTGACATCACATATTTGGGGGAAAATGGTTGTTTAGTCTTAATTTTTGAACTATGTAGCCAAACAGCATCATTTTCAAATAATGTAACAAAATACCCTTATTTTGGAACTCGATATTACTGATGTCGAGTTTTGACTGGAACTCAACATTAGTAATATCCAGTTCTATGCATATTTTTATTTGATTAGGGAGACCCAAAATGCTAACAAAATCTTTCTTCTCAAATAAACGCTGCATCTCACCATAAATTTGATTAGGGAGACCCAAAATGCTAAATACTTATCCATGCATAGGATGCAATATGGCTTCCTTTCTAAAAGAGACTAGAATTTTTATTGATAATTGATTTGAATGCTTTCCGTTTTAGAGGGAGGAAGGCAGTTAAAAACCTTCCCAAAATTTACAATATAAGGAAGAACACTCTTCCAAGCCCATAAATCAAATCCAAACGCAGCCAATTGTCCACAAACCATATAAAATAAAGTACAATAATTTGGCTTTGGGTTCATCATACACACACAGAGGGAGTGAGAACCCAGGTTTAATATCACACAACTCACAACATACAAAAGCCGGTAACTCTTGAATGTTGTGTGAAGGCTTTAAACCCATTGGGAGACACACACTTGGGCGATGTGGGACAAACCCACTTGTTTGCTTTTTTTGAGAAAGACACACACTTGGGAAGAAGACTTATAGATATATACTCCTGTAGGTTTGGCTAAGGGTAAGATATATTTGCATTTTTGTTGGGAACTGTTTGGTTAAGATTTCTTCTTTTATTTTGTTTTATTTCAAAGTTCAAACTATTTTTTTTTCAAGAAAGAAGTTCAAACTAATGTAATCTCATTAAAAAGATAGTAAAAAAAAAAAAAATTGCACATTTTTTACTTCAGAATATTCTTAAGAAAAGGAATTTTTGGTATCGAGTGTTGATGCCATTAGTTATGAGGGGGGAGAGGCAAAAAAAGGAGTGTCAATTATTTTGATAATTTTGATTTTTGACTGATGTCTTAGAAAATAGGTATTACAAATTTGATTTCACTATATGAAAGGAGATTCAGTGTGATTTGCTTTTTTGATTTTGTTCTTTGCTATTATAAGTAACTCTGTCTAATTAAAGTTCACTAAAGGCTCATTAGTAGGCTATAATAGTCATTAATTTTTATTTTTATACATCAATAGTTGGGGGTTTGGGAATTCGAACCTCCGATATCTTTCTTGAAAATACTAAAAGGTATCAGTTGAACTATAAGAGTCTTAGCATAGTACTCTCAAAAAAAAAAAAAAAAAAAAAAAAGAGTCTTAGCATAGTAATCTTTATTAATTGAACAAACTAATAACATTATCAATTCTTTTTTTCTTTTCGGATTTAAGATTAAGAGAAACTAATAGCTTAAATTAACACAGGAAAGATGGAGAAGGGCTAACTTTCCCATTAACCATAGAACCATCCAACTTTTAATGATAGAACAATGAATAAATTGAATAGATTAAAGTTTTATTAGTGATTTGGTTAGGAAATTTTTATGTATTAATAAAATGGTTAAAACATTCTTATAAATGGACAAAGTTTGTTTACAAACTTGATTATAGTCTAAGGCTACAATTTCCACTAAAATAATTTACATGACTATACATTTTGAAAGTCTAATCATTGGATTGCATATTTTTTATATTTTTAACACACGTCAAATTTTGTGTCAATCAGATGTTATTTACCATTTGATTCATAAAATTATTTTTATACATAACTTTAAACTACGTAAACTTGAAATTTAAACATTTGATTGATGACATAAAAATATTGATTTTTGATCTTCTAAAAATTCTGCAAGCATAAAAGATATAAGAAAAAAATGTAATCCAATGCAATAGTTGATTTATCAAAAATTATATGGCTAGAAATATTTAATTTGTTTCAAAAAAGTGCCTTGCACTTGTTATACCACTAAAAAAGTGCATTCCGCTTATTTTGCTAAAATTAAAAACTTTTTGCTGAAAGTATTGTAGAAAAATGTAAAAGTTAGCTGAAATAGTACAGTGGAATCTATGAATAGTTACAAAAATGTGCAGTGGGACCTATGAATAGTATAAAAAATAAATTAAATAGTAAAATAAGTTGACAAAATTAATTATGCCAAACGGAATTATCTTTAGTGGACATTTTATTTTTAATAATATCTTTAGTGGCCTTTAGGATGACTAATAGAGCATCTAGCTTCTTTCTTCTTTTTTATTTTTCTTTTTTTGGGAGAGAAATAGAGCATCTAGCTAGATTGTCATTTAAGGTAGTGGTTGGGCCAAAATAGATGGTGGCGATGCATCATCATTGTCAAGTGTTTCAATAAATGGAACATTGAGTGGCCAGTCCACTAACAATTATGGAAGAAATTATTGGTTACATCTAATAAACTATACATTTTTCTTATAGAAATTTGGGTTATATGCGCAGGATTCACGTTCCTTATGAAATCTACTTTTATGTGAAAAGAAGTAATAGTAACCTAGGTGCATTGAATAATTTCACTAGCTTATTAGGGGAATTTTCTTAGGTGGATAAGAATGCCATTAGGTTTTTTTTTTTTTGGGTCAATTTTGTAGTTTTGTTGTTAGGTACAATCTCTCTACAAGATATATCTGGATTTGAGTTATCTCCTTTGTTGCAAGGAATTAAAAAAAAAAAAATGCTACATAACAAATTACACCATTTTAAGTTTCAAGCTCATTCCTATATATATATATATATATATATATATATATATATATTTTTTTTTTTTTTTTTTTTTCATTTCGGTCCTTTCATTTTAATAGTAGCTTGTTTAATACTCCCTCCGTTCCAATTTGTTTGTCTTGTTTCAAAAATTCAACTTTTTAAGGAAATATTATTTGGGACAAAGTTTAGGTATAATTTTGTTGTAACCTTAGACTACAACCTTATTCTATAAAATAAATATTACTACATATTTTAAAAAATTTAACCGTTGAATTTAATTTTCTTTATTCTTTTTATAATCATGTCAAATTTTGTGTTCATCGGATATTATCTACTATATGATATATAATTTTATATTTTATGCATAATTTTTAAATACAAAAACTTGCATTTTAATCAATTTATTGATGATACAGCTATTGATCTTTAATTTTTTAGAAATTTTGCAAGCATGGAGGATATAAGAAGAAAATGTAATCTAAAGGTGGATTTATCAAAATTCACTTCTAATAAAAAGATATTAAGTAATGTTATAAGCCTAAGACTACAACCAATTTTGTAATTAAACTTTGTCCTATTATTTATTGACTTGTCTAAATAAGATGTAATCCAATGGTGAATTTGTCAAAATTCACTTCCAATAAAAAGATATTGAATAAGGTTGTAACCTTAGGTTACAACTAATTTTGTAACTAAACTTTGTTCTATTATTTATTGATTTGTCTGTTGTATAAAAAGATATAAGTTGCCAGAACCCCCATTAATTTAAACTATAGAAAAAGAATAGTATTGACTTTTTAAATAAAATAAATGATAAAATAAAAATTGTATTTATTAATTTTAAAAAGAATACTTCATTTTGGGACATCCCAAAATGGAATAGAAGACCAATAAATTGAGACGGAAGGAGTAGTAAAAAATTTATTATTAAACAAGCTAAAATGTTGCAATTTTATTTTTGTCCCAATTTTACCCTTACCCCCTTTTTTTACCCTTCTTTATCTTTATCTTAGTTTTTTTTTTTTTTTTTTTTTTTAATAATAATTATTATCATCTCTATTCCTTTTCTTTTCTCCTCTACCCGTCCCCTCTCCTTTGTCCTTTCCAAATCCCCAATGGCCATCTCACAAATACACCAAGCAAACTTGCCCCTCACTCCAATGAAACTGATTTACAATAAATTTCATCAATTTATTAATAACAATTCCAATACAATTACAATTTCTCTAACCCCTCATTAGAACCTAACAACAAAATTCAAAACTTTTATACTGATGCAACATATGCATTAGAGTTTTGCTGCCCACTGGAAGCACAAGAATCATGAGCTTTAGAAAAGAACAATATTCTTTACACTGCAATTCAACATACTATGATGATGATACAACGTATCACATAAACCAACTGAGAAATAACATCACTTGCATTTGTATATGAATGGAATGGAAGGCACATTTGACTTTGACACCCAGAAACTCATTTCTTATAACACAACGACAAAATATCCACCCATTCGCCCCTTATTTGTTTATTTATAAGTACAGTAGAATTTAAAACATATGTCTGCTCTATAAAAATTGTTCTTTATCATTAGACAAAAACATTAATGAATCTATTTTCGATATAAGTGAGATTCGAATATAAATCATTTATTTGATAATATGAAACTTTATTAATTGAGTTAGTAATAAATCCACATTTTTACCCTTTAAAAAAGTATCTATTTTATGAAATTTTGATTGAGTAAAGCGTTTGCATCTATTGGGAAAAGAATTATATGAAATGATAAGAGAAATATCCTTCAGACCACTTTAAAGAGAAAGTGTTATAATTCAATTATCACTTCTTGTTATTTCCAAGGAATGCGTTTATGATTCGAATCTTTTTTTTTTTTTCTTTTTTTTTTTAAAAAAAAAAGAAAAAAACTGCTTGTAATGGATTTATGAAAAGTGGTTAATGTGGTGGCAAAATAAAAATTGTCTTCTATAAAAATTAAATAAGTATAAATAAAAATTGTCAATGTACCTGTTGTCGGCAATCACTTTTGACTTTTGAGGAGAGGAAGTAGGCCAAATGCTAGGTATCAAGGGTTGAGTAAAAACGTAAGGGATGAGGTGGATTTCTGATTCATTGCACTAGTTCAAGTAAAAAAGCATTAGCATTTGGGGATGAAAAAAAAAAAAAAAAAAAAAAAACCTATTTTACATCATTACGATTAAAATATTATATTTTTTTTCTTACAATCTATGAATAGTAATTGTTCATAGGTTGCAAATTTTTTTAAGTTTACAAACTCGGATGGAGTGAGTTTTGGATGGCTTGAGTTGTAAAATAGCAACTGGAGGGGTGTAATTTACACCTCCTCAATGCTAGTGCTGTAACCTTTTAGTGTTGTATCAATTTAGTTCTTATTGTTATCGCTTGAATGAATATTTTTGATGTGGCTAACGGTCAAAATAAAAAATTAGTTTCTGTTGATGTGACAATAAACTAATTTTTATTTTGGCTATTTACCACTTCAACAATTAATTTTCATCCAAAAGATAGCAGTATAGACTAAATTAATACGACACTTAAAGATTAGGAACCAAATTGATATAATTGAAATGTTAGAGACCAAATTAAAATATCGTATAAAATATGAGGATCAAATACATAGTTTACCCTTTAATATACTAGTTGTAGACATGTTCATTACACGCGATATTATTCAAAATAATCAAATACTAATAGATAGTAGTTTTCAATTAATATGCATAGATTATCAAAATATTGTACTCCAAATATAGAAAATAAATTATTTTAATTATTACTTATAGACTTCTAAGCATTATTTTTATGGATAAAACTTAAGTACAATATTTAGGTGCTGTTTCTTAGGTTTCCTTTTAATATTCTGCTATATAGATTTTTTCTCATGAAAATGAAATATAGTTTTTAGTTAAGTAGCCATATGACAGAATCTTAAAAAGTGGACCTAAGTAACAACACCTAAAATATTGTACCTAAGTTTTGTCCTATTTTTATTGTGGTATTGAAAAAGATGAAAGAAAATATACGAATTTAAGATCACTCTTAAGTACTCGTATGACTTGGGTGGTATTTAATGATGTTTTTGATAAAGTCTATACCTTATAGAGAAAAAATTAATATTAAAGCAATTGCTTGCATTTTTCATAATTTACAGGATCAAGTCATAGTGTAGTTATCTTCTCAAAAAAAAAAAAAAAAAAAAAAAAGGAGAGAGAGAAGAAGAAGAAGTCATAGTGTAATTAATAGTGAATTCTTTCGGGACTAATAAAGTTGACTCACTTATTAAAAAAAAAAATTTAATGATGATTTCACGCCAAAATATTTTCACATGAATTATACAACATATGAATATATAAGCTTAAATTCAAGTTACACCTAAACTATACTCGAATTTCACTTAATATTACTCTAGTTAATAATTTACAATTAAATGACTATTTTGACAAACCCTTCCGTGAATTTCACTTCCTCCACATACTCTATACCTTGCTGAAAGTCAAGATGGCTAGAAAATGACAATTCTCCTGTCTATAAAAACATTCATGATGTTTGTATCCGTCATTAAATTATATTATCTACTGTTTAAAAAAAAAAAAAAATGAGTTCATAAGTTTGGTTATAATTTTTTTTTTTAGAATACTAAGTATTTTTAACACACATAGAGAGAGAAAAAATGTTTTAAAAAAACTGACAGTAATAGATATTCAAAAGGGTCTGGTTTGATTGTAATTGACTTATGATTTAATTGAAATTTATTGTGTATTTTGACATTAATAATCACCATTAGATTATAAAATTTACTTATAATCTTTGTGCTTGTAAAATATTATAATAGTCAAATATCAATATTAACATTGTGGAGACTTTTTGCCTCAGCTTGGCCAATAACTTGCTTGTAACCCGGCCAATAGTTTACTTGTAACCGATTTTGGCTTGAATCCCACATCGAAGGAAAACCCCCCCACTTGCTGCCTTATAAGCTGTGAAGCTAAGGGAGTAGTGTACCACCAAACATCATGAGGGATTCAAACCAAAATCGGTTACAAGCAAGCTATTGGCCGAGCTGAGGCAAAAAGTCTCCACAAACATCATTCATAAAATGTTTAAATATATTGTAAGGGATTTTTTTTTTTTTTTTTTTTTACCTTAAACTTATCCATGGAAATATGGAATACAAGTCTATCGATAGAATCCACACAATTTTAGTTTTGTTTAAACCTAATACTAATATAATATCCAAAAATTTGTTTCTATTGACATCATGGGTTTAACCCATGATGTCAATAGAAACAATTTTTTTTTTAAAAAAAAAATTTTATAACATGCTAGGTGATTAATAATAGAAACAATTGTTAATTAAAAACTAGATCACGCTAGGATAAAAGAAAGTAATTTTGTAATGGCTTTTTTTTTTGCACAAGCATGTTGGTTGTTAGGTGAGTGTCTAAATGTCAATGGACACAAGAAATCAAGAGTGCTGTCTTTGCAACAAACCGCATTGTGCAGACCTGCGCAAGTTTGTTAATGAAAACTATGCAGATTAGAAGCTTTTTTGCCTTTAAAAATAGGAAAAATTCTATGAACACGACCAACTCTTTAATCTATCTAATAATCCGCCAAAAATAAAGTTATCCAAAACTTTCAACCAATAACATATCACTTTGTGAAAGCTAGTGGTACGACAGCATATTGAAAAAAATAAAAATGTCAATTCTTCGTGAGCATTTACAATTTTAACATCCACATGTTTGTAAAAACTTTTTTTTTATTCAATTATTTGATAGTTAAGAAGAATAAGATTTGAACTTGAATGTTTATATTAGAAATATTAAGTGGTGTCAATTGAGTTACAAAAATTTTGAGCATATGTTTCCATTCACGAACTTACATAAATAGATACATAGTAGCATATGCTAATTCACTATGTTCAAGGAGGGAGTTGATAGTGCATTTCAATAGTTTAGGAGGTTAAGTGTAATTTCAGTGATTATATATATATATATATATATAGGGTAAAAAAAAAGTGTAGTTTGCCAAAAAAATGATATATTTTCTACATTAATTGTGTTTATCAATTAAAGTTTATTTATTTATTTATTTATTTATTTTTTACACATGAATAGGCCATAGCCATTTTATAATATTTGTATTTTTGTAAAGATTTCACTTACGATTGAGATGGAAATTTTTTTATTAGGTAGCCTAATCTCAATGAGATCATATATATTCTAATATTTTTGTCAATACAGATTCATAAAATGGTTAAATTGTAACATTTTTAAAGCTATATTAGAACACATATGTACTAAAAATTTTAGAGTTAACTTAAACAATATTAAATTTTGTTGTTTATTATGTAATCATTATTATATTTTATAATTCATACACAAATTTACATAAAGAAAAATAAATTAGAATTACATTAATTTTTTTTCCTTTTTCATTTTTAAAGGTAATAATAATATTATTATTTTTTAAAATAAAACTCTTGCTTTTTTATTTCTTTAATTTTTCTTAAACATTTATTTTCCTTTTATAGGTTTGGAATAATTGAAAAACAGTGATGAAATAAGATACATTTTCTTTTTCTTGATCAAATCAAGTTTGACATATAAACAAATGATAGTCTATTAATTATGCATAACTCAACTTGTGTACAATCCCAATTTCTTCACAATATATTTTTATTTTTATTTTTATTTTATCAAAATTTTTGTTTCAACTATGATATTCAATTCTTATATGAAATTAAAATTAATTAAATTGATATTATTCATCAAATTATGTATTTAATGTAAATAATTAACCATGTTTTGATTAGTATTAAATAGTTTTATAATTAATATTTACATATAAAAAACTCCACATGAGTTTTTCACCCCAAATTATGTTGAGCCGTCCCTGGAAAAAGAGAGAGCGGAGACTGAGTGCTAAAGTAGCTCAGATCAATTCTAGTGAGCTATATACAGTTATACACATCAGTGCTTTTCCTTTCCCTTTTAAGAGTTTTTTGAATCTTTGACTTTGATAGCATTTGCTGTGAGTCATTTTGATCATAATAATTAACTAGCTTTTTGAATATTTTTTTATCATAATGATTAACTAGCTTTTTGAATCTTTGATAGCATTTGCTGTGAGTCATTTTAATCATAATGATTAACTTCTGAAAATATTTTGACTAAGAAATGTGGCAAACAATTAAACATGTTATGCTTCCAATTTATATTATTGTAAATATATATTTCCCCACACACATACACACACACACACACATATATATATATATATATATATATAGGGCAAAGTTAGGTACAGTACTTAAATGTTGTTGTTCAAGTTCTCTTCTTAAGATTTTGCTATGTGAATTTTTTCTCATGAGATGAAAGTGTATTTTTTTAATTAAGTTGTCACATGGTTAAATTTTAAGAGATGAATCTAAAAAATAGCACCTAAGGTACCGTGCTTAAGTTTTGTCTATATATATATAGATATATATATTTGTTGACATGTCATTTTTTATTATTTTATATTTTTTTTTGAGAAACTATTATTTTATAATTCAATAGTTAAGTAAGGATGAGAAGAAACTTAAGCTAAAATTGTTTTTGAGTTATATTTGAGTTTAAAAGCTAAAAACTAAAGATAATATTTGAGCCAACACATTATTGAGTGAATTAAGAAAATAAAATATGAGATATAGATTAGGGTTTTGAGTTATGTGAATTGAGATTTGGGAATTGAGTTTTTAGTGATGCTAAAATGAAACACAGCTTAAATGTCTCAAAATCATCAGAAAATGTTGAGTTTTATTACTCTAGGCTTCATTGTTTACATGTTTATTTATTTATTTGACGTCATTGTTACATGTTAATGTTGAAAGATGGGAAAAATCTTTTATGCACCTGGCACATGAAACATCTCTCTCACTGACAGGTGGACCCTACCATTAGTGAGAGAGATGTCTCACGCCTCGGGCGCATGAGATACCTCCTCTGAAAGATGGTATTCATTTGGTCCATAATAAATGGACAGACTCCACCCATTAGTGAGAGAAATATCTAACGTGTCGGGCGAATGACCTCTTCTAAAAGATGATATTCATTTGGCCCATAATAAATGGACAGATCCTGCAAAAGAAAATAATAATAGTTTGATATTTTTCAAACCTTGTCGCCTAGCAGCAACAAAAATAAATAAAGAAATAAAGGCAGGACAGGTCACTTCCCACCTGGACCGCCACCAGTAATAGGCATCTTTGTATATCCACAGAATAAAGTGGACAAAGTTGTACTAAAAGGAGAATCTTCGGGGATCCGAATATGAATACACCATGCATCAACATAAAAAACAATTGATTGGTCAAATTATGTGATTTCTATTATTATTATTATTATTATTATTATATAAGTTTAGAATCTAATTTGATTTAAACTCTTCAATTTTTGTATTTAATAATTTATTTGTTACAAAAAATTAAAAATTAGATAGAACATATGGTGCAAAATTGAATTTCAATTAAAATTCAATTTAAAATCTAATTGAATTTAGACTATTTGATTTTTGCATCTAATAATTCACTTGACACAAATTTAAAAATTAGATGAGACGTGTGACACAAAATTAGACTCCAATTTAAAATTTAATTAGATTTTCTCTTTACTTTGGCTATTAATATATATATATATATATATATATATATATATATAGATTAGGGTTCTAATTATTTTAATTGGTAAAATTAATTGTATAAGTGACTTAATTGAATATTATCAATAAAAAAAATATAAATTGATTAGTGTCTTAACTCTTAACTTAATGATAAAAAATAACAATTATTAAAAACATGTTATAGGTTCAAATCATAAATCTTATCAAATTAAATAAAAAAAGATTAATAAAATGACTAAACCCTAATTATCCTATGATGTCATTGTTAGAATATAATTAAATGGTTAAATTCATCATTATGTTTAAATTTTTAAAAGAAATGACAATTTATCATAATATTATAACATATAATTATATGTTCAAATCATGCCTCTACTCTATCTCCTATATATAAAAGTTGAAAATTTCTCGTGATTTATTAGAGTACTAGCATATGACCTATACAAATGTATGAATACATTTAAAATTAAACATAATTTTTATTATTAAAATATAAATAAATAGACAAATTATTAAAAAAAAAAGCATATAACACATGCATACATATGGATACATTTAAAATTAAACACAAATTTTATCATAAAAAACATAAATAATTAGTCAAATTATTTTTTTCAAAGTAAACATAATTAGTCACATATTGAAATTCTTACTCAAATTTAATACTACTTATGATCATTTTTTTTTCCTAATTTTTAATAAGATAGAATGTGTGGTAATTTTTGTTGTGTGGTGATTTTTATTGAGTATATATGATTATTATTATTATTTTTTTCATTTTATAGTTTATTAATATCAAATTCTTAGTATTTTGCACTTATTAACTCACTGGGCATAAAGATTAAAAAACTTAAGTGGACAAATGGCACAAACTTAAGTGGATAATTAATTATAGTGTGGTCCCCACATAACTTTAGACACATAGTGCAAAATTGGATTCTAATTTCAAATTCTAATTGAATTTTCTTTTTGAGCTTTGCCTATTAATATATATATATATATATATATATATATATATATATTAGTGTTTGTTTAGACCCTTTAAAACATATTTTTTAATCTTTATGAGATTTATGTTAAACAAGGATAAATTATATCATGTACAACAGCGGAAAAAAAAGAAACATAACGATATGATGACGCAAGAAAACCAATGAAACCAACAGTTCTAAGGTAAAAACCTGGGAATGATTTGACCTAACTATTCTCAAAGTAAAACAAATCCACTATAGAGAATTAAAGTTTTTACAAAAGATTTAGCCCTAAATCTATTGTTACCTCCAGTAGGAACTTACTGGCATGACCACGTGCAAGCTCCGAATCCACAGACTCTTTCTCTCTTGGATTTGTAGCACACAAGTATCCACACTTATGATTTTGAGATCTCACTCAAAAGTTTCAGATCATGGCTTGTTGATCTATGCAGCAACTAGATTCCACCATTGTAAATCTTGTTCTGGTAGATGCTTGTAGTGTAAAAAGGTACAAAACTTCTCAGATCTCACATGAGTAACTCACAAGTCTTTCAAGAGTCTTCAAAACGTGGCTAGAGTTTTCCTTTTATTCGTAGGAGTGTTGGACTGAAAATCAAAACGTTTTCACGGGCTTAGGCCTATTTAAAATTCTATAGAAATTCTTTTTCTGCGATTTTCGATCGATCAAGCTTCATCATTTGATCGGTCGAGCTTTATAGAAAAATTAAAATTTTTCCTGCAGTTTGTACATTCTTGAGTTTTGACTTGTACAACTTTGAGCAATGTCTAATACCTATTCTAGACAATTTTTTTTTTTTTTTAATCTCGGTTTACCAACACATACAAGTTGAAATTTTAAACATTTAATTCTAAATCTGTAGAACCTAACAATTAGCATCCAAGTTTCTAAAAATTTTCCATTAAATATATCATTTGAAAAAGAAAAAGACAAAAAAACTCCTCTTTTCTCCTAGTTAGCATTAGAAACATGGCAAACACTCAACAGTAACCTCATAGTGTCTTTGAATCTTTTAAAAATCTTCCATAGTGGCTTCGTAAATGGAAATTTTTTTTCCAAGAGAGAGTAGAAAAAAGAGCAAGCTGTTTCGACTAACAATTTCTTTCTTTTACTTTCCATTGTCTTCACCTAATTTAGAAAAAAAAAAAAAAAAATTACAAAGTAACTATTTTCAGTCTTTTGTCATTCTGTGTCAGCTTCTGCTACAATTTTTAACAAAATAAATACCATAGCCAATTGAGGAGTTAGCAGTTTGAAGTTTGAACCCGTAATATTCTTCTACTTTACCAGGGAAAACCAAAAAATTGTATTCAGATAGATTGTAGAAAGCTTCAACTAAAATTTTCTTTTAATAACTAATTCTAGTTGTTTAGACTTGTGCTTTACATGGGATATATTTATCTCAAAATAATCAAAATCTCAATTAAATAGTAATTCGCGGCATGTAAAGCCCTGGTAAGGATCTTCGCTTTAATTTGCATCGAATTAAATCATTTGCTCCACCACTTGTGCGGACTTGCCAATTATTGCTTTGAATTTATAAGTATATA
Source organism: Quercus robur (assembly GCF_932294415.1). Taxonomy (NCBI): domain Eukaryota; kingdom Viridiplantae; phylum Streptophyta; class Magnoliopsida; order Fagales; family Fagaceae; genus Quercus; species Quercus robur. The sequence goes on along the minus strand of NC_065544.1, from coordinate 54,076,740 downwards.
TTTAATATAAGTATTCAAACCATTGAGTTACTAATAAAAATGCTTAGTGTATATATATGTTGGTGCAAACACAATAATAATGGAAACAACATAAAGAGAAACTGAATAACACGCTAAATATTATTAATTTGAAGAGATGAATTACACAACACTATTTGGACTGAGGCGCGGCACTCGCTCTCTTTAAGGAGATTCAAGCCCTTGGTTGGCTAATTTTTGTAACCGGTGCAGACCTTCTCTGACTTGTCTCCCCCAGGATACAACAGTCCAACAAATGTTGTATAGCTAGAACAGCTTCTGCACAAAGTGTTCAAGCCCAAAGCTCCACCAGAAGAAAACCTTTCTTTGCCTCGAAATCTCTCAAGTATTTAGGAATATTATTGAATTCACTCTCTCACACAATACTCTTTACTTTTAACTATTTTCTTCATTCACTCTTGATATAAAATTAGTCCATAGCATAACAGTATATATAGTCTTCCAACCCTTCACATAACCTACATGTTATTTATTAATTTAGAAAACTTCTCTTAATTTATTTAATCTAACTTACATACAAGTAACTCTTTCTTTAACAAATTATAACTCAACTCTTTATTCATCTTCAGTTATTTTGAGTTTCAACATATTTAATTTAAAATGTACTAACACTCCCCCACTCATTTTAATATTAAATTTGGAAAATGAGAGATTACCAAGCAAAGAGGGATTATTATGCATCATAAAGGTGTGCTCTGCATTGAACCTTTACTTAGTGAAACAACAATTTCTACTCCAGAGTCAATAGTGGTCTTTGACTTGAACTATGATTGCTTAAGGGAAATAAAGTATTACTGTTCACACATAATGATCCAGGTGTTGACATGAGCTTTTATAGCTAGCACTTTACGGCCATGTGCTGATCCCAGTTTTATGAGTGTATTTGAGATTAAGTCCAAATCTCATAGGGAGCAGCCCCACCCCCCACACTCACATAGGTGAAATTTTGTCAAGGGTGCTCCTGTAATTCTGACACCCTACTCATACAAGTTACAAATTTCATTAAGAGTTTTTTACTAAACCTCTCCACATTACAGGATAAATGCACTTACATCATAGGGATGAACAATTAAAAAATTATTTACAAAATAAATAATTTAAAAAATTAATAGTGCATTTCTTACGACCATCATATGATTCGTTTTTCCCATTGAACCCAATTCTCAGGATCTCTGGTCCTTGGGTTGGGTATCCTCATACATGGCTCATGATTCTATGGACTTTAGTCCCATCCCCCTCGATGTATTCCAGACCCTATCTTTTGCCAAGGCCTTGGTAAATGGATCTGCAAGATTATCATTAGATTTAATATAATCTACAATTATGATGCCACTACTCAAATAAGATCGTACGGTACTATGCTTTCTTCTTATAGGTCTGGATTTACTGTTGTAGTAATGGTTTTTGACTTTACCAATTGCTGTAGTGCTATCACAATGAATTAATATAGGTGGAGTTGGCTTTTCCCAAAGTGGAATTTCATATAACAAATCTCTAAGCCAATTTGTCTCTTCACTAGCTGAAGCTAATGCTATTAATTCAGCTTCCATTTTTGAATTAGCAATTATTGTTTGCTTTTTAGATTTCCAACAAATAGCACCACTACTTAAGGTAAAAATATAACCAGTGGTAGAGAGAGAATCACCTTACAAAGTATTCCAATCGGCATTACTAAAAGCTTCAATCACAGCAGGGTACTTTTTATAAAATAAGCCATAACTTTTGGTACCAATTAAATATTTCATGACTCGCTGAATAGCTAGCCAGTGATCTTTACTAGGCTTGCTAGTAAATCTGCTAAGCACTCCTATTGCATATGCAATGTCAGGTCTAGTACAATTAGTAGCATAACACAAACTACCAATGATGCTAGCATAATCCTTTTGATTAAAAATCTCTTCATCATTGTTCACAGGAAAAAATGAACACTAGAATCAAAAGGAGTAGCTACACTTTTGTGATCATGAAAATTATATTTTCTCAACATAATGTGATTGATCAAGATATATTCCATCACATGTTTTTGTAATTTTCATGCCCAAAATGAAATTAGCCTCACCAAGATCTTTTATATCAAAATGGCTTTTTAACATATTTTTTTGTCTCATTTATAGCATGCATATTTGAGCCAAAAATCAACATATCATCCACATAAAGGCTAATAATAACATGTAAATTATTCCATGATTTAGAATAAATACATTTATCACATTCATTTGATTTATAACCATTCTCAATCATGAAAGAATCAAACTTTTCATGCCACTGCTTAGGTGCTTGTTTTAAGCCATATAGGGATTTAGTTAGCTTACATACCTTGCTTTCTTGTTCAAGCTCTACAAAGCCTTCGGGTTGATCCATATAAATCTCTTCCTCTATGTCCCCATTTAGAAAAGCAGTTTTTACATTCATTTGATGAATTTTCAAATCAAAAATTGCAACAATAGCAATTAACAATCTAATAGATGTAATTCTTGTTACCGGAGAAAATGTATCAAAGAAATCCAGATCAGCTTTTTGTTTAAAGCCTTTTGCAACAAGTCTAGCTTTAAATGTATCTATTGATCCATCCAGTTTCAACTTTTTTCTAAGGACCCATTTACAACCTATGGTCTTACAACCCGGTGGAAGATCTACTAATTTCCAAGTTCTATTAGAAATTAGAGATTCCATCTCATCATTTACAGCCTCTTTCCAAAATATAGTATCAGGTGATGTTAAAGCCTCTTTTAAATTTTGGGGATTTTCCTCAATGTTAAAATCATAATAATAAGGACCAAAATCCTTTTCAACTCTAGCTCTTTTACTCCTTCTAGGTTCCATTTCAAAGTTTTCTTGATTTCATAAATGTGAAGTGAAAGAACTAGATTGTGACAAAATATTTTCTTCACCGCCACTATTTTTCAATTTAAAAGGAAATTTTTCTTCACGAAAAATTGCATCACCAGATTCAAAAATTATTTTGTTTTCAAGATCAAAAAATCTATAGGCTGCACTATTAATTGCATAACCAAGAAAAGCACAGGTAGTAGCTCTTATACCTAATTTAGGCATTTTAGGGCCAGTAAGCCTTACATAAGCAAGACAACCCCATACTCTCAAATATCCCAAATTTGGCTTATGTCCTTTCCACATCTCAAAAGGTGTGGTATGTGACTTTTTATGTGGCACCTTATTCAAAACATGACATGCAGTTAAAATAGCTTCACCCCAAAAAGGTAAAGGTACACCAGATTCAATTAACATGGCATTTGTTAACTTAATTAAAGTTCTATTTTTTCTTTCAGCCACACCATTAGAAGCAGGTGAATATAGTGCAGTAGTTTCATGGATAATTCCCAAAGATTGAACAAATGAGTTGAATGCACTTGATTCATACTCACGGCCTCTATCACTTCTTATTCTTTTTATTTTTCTGCCAAATTGATTTTCAACTTCTTTTAAAAAATCTTGAAATTTTTCAAAAGTATCACTTTTATTTTTCAACAAATAAACAGTTGTATATTTTGAGAAATCATCAATAAAAGTGATAATATATCTATTTCCTCCACGAGTTAAAATTCCCTCAAATTCACATAAATCGGAGTGAATTAACTCAAGCAATTCGGTATTTCTTACAACACTTTTATGAGGCCTTTTTGTAATCTTAGCTTGACTACAAGTTTCACATTTTTCAAAATCTTTTCATAGTCTTGGAATTAATCCTAAACTAATCATGATTCCCACATATCTACTATTTATATGACACAAACGAGCATGCCAAAAATTAATAGAAGAAAGCATATAAACTGAACTGGTAGATGCTTTATTATTCTCAACATTCAATTTAAACATTCCATCACAAGTATAACCCTTGCCCACAGATAATCCCTTCTTAGTGATTACATAATTATCAGATTCCATAGTTTGCTTGAAGCCAGCCTTGTTAAGCAAAAAACTTGACATCAATTTCTTCCTCATGGACGGAGTGTAAAGAACATCTTTCAATGTTAGCACGCGTCCAGAAGTAAATTTCAATTCAACCTCACCACTTCCAAGAACCTTGGTTTTGCTAGAGTCACCAAGCATAACAATTTTTTCCTCTTCAAAAGGAGTGTACAATTTGAACCAATTTTTGTCATAACAGATGTGCCTATTAGCACCAAAATCTGCCCACCACCCTTCAACATATTGCACCATATTGATGTCTTTAATCATAGCCACTAAAGGCTCTTCGATTACGTTAGCCTGTGGGGCAGATTCATGTTTCCGAAATTTGCAAAATCGAGCAATATGCCCACTCTTGCCACAGACAAAACAGGATCTATTAAATTGATCTTGTGAAAGGGGTCCTTGGTTCTTATTGTAATTTTTATTCGGGTTTCCCCTTCCTTGAGGTCTATTATTATTTTTAAAGGTTTTCTTTTTAGGCTTCAATTGACCATTTCTAGGAAAATGATTTTTGGACATATTATTATTGGCTAAAATAAGGTTTACCTTTGTGGTGGAATTACCATTGCTCTCTTGTGTTATGAGTGTGTCTTGTCCTCTAGCCTCCTCCTCCACATAGATGCGTGTGATCAAAGTCTCCAAGGATGTCTCCTTTTGTTTGTGTCGCAAAGTCTTTTGGAACTCCCTCCAAGATTGTGGTAGTTTATCAATTATGCCAGCTACCACCAAATTGTCTCCAATCTTTATGCTTTCGGATCTCAATTCTGCCACGATCATTTGGAAGTCTTGTGATTGATCCACCACCGATTTTCCATCAACCATTTGGTAACGGAAAAATATACTAGCAGCATACTTCTTTGCACCAGCCTCCTCAGTATCATACTTGCTTTGTAAAGCTTTCCAAATTTTCTTAGCAGAATTATATGTTGTATCATAATAATCATAGAAATAATAGGCAAGACAATTCAAAAGATAAGAACGACAATTATATTCATCTTTTGTATACTTATCTATTTTTTCTTGATGGAGACTAAATTCTTCCTCACTCATCTCATCGGTAGAAACCTTTGATGGATTCTTGTTAGTGAGGATGTAGGCAACTTTGAGAAGACTCAAGTAGTAGAGGACCTTTCCTTTCCACCTCTTGAAGTGGGCTCCCTTAAAGTGAAAGGGCTTGTTGAGATCTCCAACAATCTCATTTGGTTTCTCTTGTGTAGGCTCCATGTTTTGAATCTCCTTAAAATTGTTGGTGCAAACACAATAATAATGGAAACAACACAAAGAGAAACTGAATAACACGCTAAATATTATTAATTTGAAGAGATGAATTACACAACACTATTTGGACTGAGGTGCGGCACTCGCTCTCTTTAAGGAGATTCAAGCCCTTGGTTGGCTAATCTTTGTAACCGGTGCAGAGCTTCTCTGACTTGTCTCCCTCAGGATACAACAACCCAACAAATGTTGTATGGCTAGAACAGCTTCTGCATAAAGTGTTCAAGCCCAAAGCTCCACCAGAAGAACACTTTTCTTTGGCCCGAAATCTCTCAAGTATTTAGGAATATTATTGAATTCACTCTCTCACACAATACTCTTTGCTTTTAACTATTTTCTTCGTTCACTCTTGATATAAAATTAGTCCATAGCATAACCGTATATATAGTCTTCCAACCCTTCACATAACCTACATGTTATTTATTAATTTAGAAAACTTCTCTTAATTTATTTAATCTAACTTACATACAAGTAACTTTTTCTTTAACAAATTATAACTCAACTCTTTATTCATCATCATTTATTTTGAGTTTCAACATATTTAATTTAAAATGTACTAACAATATATATATATATATATATATATATATATATATATATATATCACCAAACAATGTGTACATCAAATGAAGATAGAAAATTACTTATTTTCAATATCAAAAAAAGAAGAAGAAGCTTATTTTCATCTCTCTTTTTTTTTTAATGCTGTAAAATTAATTATTTTCAATGAAACCTAAAGTCATATATTTAGAAATTCATAAACATTATTTTTGTTAGCACATTGGAAAAAAAAAAAAAAAACAAACAAACAAAATTTAAGAGCAATCTCATCTACTCATTAAGGCTATATCCAATTTAATATTTCTTGGAATATGTGTACATTTTTTTTTCGAAAATACTAAATATTTTTAACACACACGGGGAGAAGGGAGAAAGTCTTAAAGAAACTTACAGTGGTATATATCCAAAAGGGTTTAACTCTTGAATATACAATACAAGCTTTAAACCTCTTTAATTCACACTCATTTTCCAATGTGGGATTAACCCACTATTTTTTCTTTTGAGAATACTAAATATTTTTAACACACATACACGAAAAAAGGTGAGACGGTCATAAAGAAACTTACAATGGTGTATATCCAAAAGGGTCTAACTCTTGAATATATAACACAGACTTTAAATATATAGGATTGCGTCATTGCATAAACATAAAGTAACAATTAATTTATGAGTAATATTATAGATACAAACTATTTTGCAATATTTTTATAAATTGTTGATGTGGTTTTAGTAATTTTCAAATAAGTATTGGTAAACATAAATGTGATGTTAGAAGTGGACCCATATTAGAATTAATAAGAATTTGCCACATCAATAGTTTGAAAAATGTTATAAAATAGTTTGTGACTGTAGCATTACTCTTTATTTATTCCTCATCTAAAAAAAACAATTAATTCAATTCAAATTGTTTTTACCATATTTACACAACATATGGTTGACATAATTTTTGGTGCATATTAGTTACTATGAAGAGTAATTCAATAGGAGAAGTTATTAAGTGATACAGATTTTTTTTTTTCAAAAAAGAAAGTGCTATATATATATATATATATAAAAGTAGATAATGTGTTCCTAAAGATATTTGGTTTATTAAGTACAAAATTGTGTTTCTCAAATAAAAAAAGATACTCGGTGTTGTTGAGTTATCCCACATCGGTAAGGTGTGATATTGAGAAAGGGTTTATCACTTGCTCCGTGACACTAACTGCCGCATGCAGTTTTGATGTTAGCGTGTGAGTGTATTCCCTTATCTCATCCCCCTTCTCCTATATGTGTGTGTGTGTGTTTCTCAAAAAAAAGAAAAGAAAAAAAAGATAAGGCTAATCCTTCAAAGAAGTGCGCGTGTCCGTGTGTTTAAGTCTAGAGTAAATGTTTCCCAAATGAACCCAACGGACAAAAAAAACAAAACCTAAACATTATCTAAATAACAAAATCTCATATTCCGTGAAGCATGCGCCTGGCCAAGTTTATATGTAGTAGTGAATCATGTGATAAACATGACCTTTTAATTATGGGCAAAATTTAGGTACGATACCTTATGTATCTAATTAAACAACTCACATAACATTGTTAAAACTCCCCTCTCTCTTTTTTTTTTTTTTTTTTTTTTGGCTTTGTCTCTAATCTTACCAATTTAGCCGATCTCTGTCTTCTATTCTGATTCTCCTTCGCATGTTCTTTCCACTATCAAATACTAACAATCTACAACTGAAGTCAGACCCTTGAATAAAGGAAATTCGAATCCAAGGTAAGAATTTCAATTCGCTCTTCAATTAAAATCCAAATTCTATTTCTCCTTAAAAGCCTAACCAAATTCTTTTAAAATCCAAATTCTAACAAAAAATACATTCTTTTAATCTCTCTTTTTTCTTTTTCAATTTTCCAAATTCGATTTTTTTGTTTAATTATTATTAATTTTTTATTATGTTTTAATATTGGAATTGTATTGAAATCTAGTTAAGGATGGCAATAGGGAGAGGCAGGGCTGAAGGATGTGGTCTTCAACCCTGCCTCGCATGGTTTTATCTTACCTCATCCCCGCCCCCGCCTTGCCTTGCATCGCAGGGCAAATTGCCTTGCCTTGCCTCACCAAACTTTGCTTCGTGCTTAGGGGTGACAGAATCTGACATGACTTGCAAACTCAACACGACTAACCCGTTTATAAACAGGTCATGGGTTGAGGCTAAACGGGTTTAGGTCATATTTAGGTTGACATGGCTAACTCGTTTAATAAACAGGTCGTGTTTGTGTTAAACATGCGAACCCATCTGACCTGTTTAGCTTATAAAGTTATTAGTTATTTTGATATTATTGCTTAATTAATGTTTGTTTTTATATGTTTATTACTATATTTATCGTTGTAATTGTATTTTAATTTTAAATATATGGGAATTGATAAAGATTATATAGGTTATGTATGACCTATTAATCAAATAGATTATTAAATGGATTATTTATATTGACCTTGACATGACTTGTTAATTAAATGAGTTAAACGTGTCAAGTCAAGTTGACCTGTTTAATAAACATGTGGTGTTCGGGATGAGGATTCCTTACACGTTTACTAAACAGGTCGAATTTTGGTCAACCCAACACAACATGAACCTGACCCGCGAACACAAATTGCCACCCCTATTCGTGCTAATTTGTCACACCCCACCCTAAACCAATTACAATTTAAAAAAAAAAAAATTGTTTCATTAATATAAATGTACTTGAATTTACAATTAAATTTATTATATCAAACAGTGGTGGCTCCACATGCAAGCTAGGGTGGTCATAAGACCACTTTGACTTGAAAAAAAATTGTATATATACACTTGCCAAAAAAAAAATTATAAGCTAAACTAACTTATTGTGACCCCTCCTAATAAAAATGTTGAACACCCAGACTTGAGAATTACAAAAATTTTTGTTAAAAAAATAAAAATAAAATAATACTACATTTACAAGAATTTTATAACAAATCCAATGTGGTAAGCTGTTACTTATTCTTATATGAGCCTAATACTGATATTATTTTTTTACCCACCAATAATAGCTTTTTGCATAAAATTAATTGTAAAAATGTTGTGAATATAGTATTACTCCAAAATTAATTCTGCCCCTCAAACATAATCCTTAATTCCTTTTTATTTTATTTTTAAAAAAAGTTTAAATAACAACAATAAATATTAACCCAAATAACAACAAACATAAACCAAACAATAACAAGACAAAACCAAACAACAAGTGAACAAATTATTCAACAAAAAATCTATTATTAAACAAAAGGATAAAATTTGTAGCTCGTTCAACCCATTCAATAAAAATAACCTCTAATTTCATTTTTTCTTAAAAAATCGTACCAAGAAAATATTGTGGTTGTGAATTCTCTTTGATGGTGACTAAAGTTATATTTTTTGGCTTTGCAGTTGTAACAATTTTGCTCTCCTTTGTGACTCGACTTGTAGTTGTAGCAAATATTCAATTTATCACTTTATTAGATTTTGTATAATTTAAACTTCTTAATGACCATCCTAAAAAAAATTCATAGAGCTACCATTGACATTAAATCAAATTAATTTTTAGCTAGGATTGAATTATATTTTTAACAAGACAATATCACTATAAAACAAAAAAAGTTTTAATATTCATGCATTTAAATATTTAGTAATACAACTTAAGTGTTTAGCAATAATAAAGTGGGACGGGGCGGAGATGGGGGAGGGGGGTGGGGGCTAAAAAGCCTAAATGCATCCCAGTCCCACCCCTAGGTGCAGGGGAAAAATCTTGACCCATCCCCACCCCAACACCTTTTTGGGGCAAGGAAAGCCCGCATGGGGCAGAACGGGAAAAAATTGTCATTTCTAATTATCTAGTGCGATTGTGAGCTTAGTAATCAACTTGAAGGTTTCAATTCTGAAAGTGCTTTATTGCCTAACGAACAGGTTAGGGTTCTTATGTAGAATTGTAGATATGTATTGTGTATGTGTGCTTAGAACTAAAGACATTTGACTACTCTTGGTTGATTTCGTTATATTTTATCACATAAGCTTTTGAGGCTTTATAATTTATACTTCATTATTCTATTATAGTTTTATTTGATTTTAAATTCTATTATATATTTAAATCCTTCATTAAAATATCACCAAATAATTACCATAATTATTTAATATTTTTATACAAGATAGAATTTCTACTCTAGCCTAATCTAAGTGTATATATGTGTGAAACTCTCTCTTGGAGACTTGAACCCCGGCCCTTAACCCCCACACCCCACATGCACTTATACTTGTGGAGTGACCATCGCACTAAGGGCGTGTGGTTTACCATAATTATTAAAATATATAGTTCTATATAGGAAAAAAAATCATAATAAATGCCCATTAATAATAATTACCATAATTATTAAGTTTTATGCTAAGTCAAAAAATAAAATATAGAAAAAAATATAAAATTTCTAAAATTTCTAGTACATTGCACTGGTTATGACAAGTTATCTATATAACAAAAATCTCAGTTTCGATGAAGCGTGCCTCTCTCTTGAGTTGTTTAATTAACATCGTAATCAAGGGTCATATATCATCAATTAAGTGTATATTTGGATTGCACTGAAAACAGGGGATTTGCGCATCTGTGTTTTTTTGTGTGGGTCTTATGCACTATTCATGAGACTCGTAAATACAGATTTTAGCAAATTTTTCTTTAAAACTGGGTCCAACGGTACTATTCACACATTTAAAAATTATTTTGCTATAATGTTTTTAGTTTTTAACAATAAACGGTATCGAAATAGATCCTAAGTCTAAAAACCAATGTATGAACTCCAAGTTTATACATAAATACACAAGTTCTTTTTAAGTTACATGGTCAAAGCATATTATGTAAGACCATATTTTATCAAAATTAAAAATTATGATAAATGATTTCAATAATAATAAAATTTCTTACAACTTAAACTTTTAATTCCAAGTTTTTAAAAAAAAAAATTATTTTATTATTATTTTTTATTCCATCACAATTTCAACAGTTTTCTAAACTTTTAGAACTTTGGTAGCAGAGTTTCTCTTCCTTCTAAAACAAAATATTTTTTGATCTTTTAATATATTTTTTTAGAGTAATGATTTTAAGGCACTTAAGTAAGCTGCATGATGCATATATCTCATATAATGATAAAATTAAGCCATAATGTGACTAAATTACGGCATCTAAAATCCAAACTTTTAGTATATTATTACATATGATACTATACTTGAATGTGTTTTAATCTTAGGATATTTTAACATAGTGATGACTTATATATTGTATAAATATAATCATTATAAACCAAAATGCCCTCGCCTTGTACGCAAATATGCATCATTAATACTGGCCACGTACTTAAAAATAAATAAATTATACCACATCATGCTAACGCAAGGACATAGACAGAACCCTCATAAAAAATAATTGAATGTCCACTAATAAGACTCATAACATCCTAGTAGTTTTTAAAATAATGCATCACATAAAACAAAAAAAGAAAAGCAAAAAACAGATACATTGTGTTAAAACTTGATATGAGTAAGACTTACAACTAAGTGAAATAGCAATTTGTAAATTAAAAGCATAATGGAAATAATTAGTTTCTAGTTTCCACACCAAATGGATCAAGCTAAAAATTTCTTACTCTGTATTAATAAACAGAGAGTCAAAGAGTTTTATCAAATCATCTAAGAGACCATTTAAATTAAGGATCTGTTTGGATACCGCTTATTACTGAAAATACTGTAACGAAATAATTTTTAAATATGTAAATAGTATCGTGGGACCCAAGACTCTCGTTTAAAAAAAATAAAATAAATAAATTTGTACGATTCTCAACTCAATTACGAGAAGCCCAAAAATAAACAAAGTATAAATGGACAAGGACAGGTTGTAAGGGCAGCCTCATGCTACAAAAAAACTGGCCTAAAGCTGCGTTTGAAAAACGCAGCTTTAGACCCAAAAAACGCGGCTATAGGCTTTTAGCCGCGTTTCCTATGGCATAAACGCGGCCTAAAGTCCGCAGCTCGAAGCCCAGAGCTACACATGTTTATCATGGAACCACGTGGCTTCATTTAAATATTATTTTTTTCATTAATTTCTTTTTATTCTTCTCACTTTTCAAAATACCCACTTTGTTTTATCACAGTTACTAAGTCACAAGATTAAAAAACAAAAGTTTACGAAATGAAAAATTCTCCCTAAAAATAGAAAGCAACTGTGGCTAAAACCCATCTTGGGAGGGAAATAGTAAGCTAATGCAGTAGGGTTTATTGGTATTCTTTTGTTTTGGTTACTCTTATTCATATTCATCCCCTACCTTATTTTAGGTAATCTGTTACTAATGCTTTTATGCAGAAAATGTAAGAGGCTCAAAAATCTTGGTAGAAGACATAATTTTTTCATATAATTCCATTCTTCTTTACTTTCTTTCCTTTTTTTTTTAATGATAATACGGTAGTTACAATAGGTTAATGAAAATTTGAATCTGGACGTATTTGACCGAAAGATCAGAAAGTAAAGGGGATCTTAGCTGTGATGATACACCATGATTTAATTAAATTTGAATGAATGATTTTCTTTCAAGAAAGAAAGCAACAATATAAACTAACGTATGAAGTCAATTTTAATCATACTCGGCATGAATCTTGTATGGTCTTTGTCACGGTTAAAACTTAAAAGTGGGGAAAAGATTATAATGGTCTGGTAACGTGTCACAATACAACGCCATAATGATCTTCATGCATGCGATGCGAGGGCTTTCTATATTCCACTAAACTTTATTATAGATAAAACAAAATGGAGCAATGTTTATATAGGATCTAGATCCCTTGCAAATCTACTTAAAGAGAAAATTTACAAAACTAAGAGATGTCAAAAAGATAAAATATTAAAAGATAAAAATGGTCAAGTAACGTGTCACAATACAACGCTATAATGATCTTCATACATGCGATGCGTGGGCTTTCTAGATTGCACTAAACTTTATTATAGATAAAACAAAATAGAGCAATGTTTATATAGGATCTAAATCCCTTGCAAATCTACTTAAAGAGAAAATTTACAAAACTAAGAAATGTCAAAAAGATAAAAGATTAAAAGATTAAAAAAAGCTTTGAGAAATATTATGTTTATAATATTTTCATAACAAGATAAGTTGTTATTTACCATTATCAGTGGACAAAAGAGTAATATCAATAATAACTGATAATAAGTTACTATTTAAAATTTGTTGTAAAGATGTTTTGTACACGACACTTCTTAAATTCTGATTTATGGGTTTAAAATTTGAAAGTAAACTCTTTTTAACTTTCGATCTAAGTTATTGAAGAACAATTATATGGGTTACAGATATTTAAGGTTTATCTCTCTTAAAACTAGGCAATAGATTTATTTGAGACAGGCAGAATGAGCGAGTGTACAACTGTACAAGTTCTCCACGAGAACCAGTAGCCATTAATAATTATATATATACCAGCAATCGCTAGCTTAATATTTGCTACAGTGCTATCATTCTCCGAATATTTTAAATATAGCTTTTGAACTTAGAGCAGAGGAAGGTAGCCATGGGAGAAATGGTAGGATTAAATAGTTGACAAGTCATGCCACTCGCGACTTCACCTTCAAATACCTATATACTGGAGCAGAGGTAATGCAAATGATAACCATTATAGGTGGTGATTCCTCAAAAGGTTACGAGCACAATCCACAGAAAGCTTGGCTTCCAATCACTGAGTCCAGGAATGGCAACACCTATTTTACAACGTTTCATTTAAGTTGCTCAGGATGGCAAGCTCTTTCGCTTCCTATTGCATTTGCCACACTTGGATGGTAAGCTATATCGTTTTCCAATGATTTATAGCCCATTTTGCTCAACTAATAAAGTCATATTGTTCATAAATCCAAGAGAAGAGGATGAGTTGTGAAATGAGTGACATGCAGTGTGAATTTAACTGAGAGTCAAGCTCTAAGGTCATGCATGTGCATGTGTATGGTTTGTCAATCCATGCTTGAAAAGGAATCACCCTTCATGAATATATGATGTTTAACTGTATCTACTTTTAGTTACTAAATTTCATCAATTTAAGTTATAAAATAAAATTGTCATTTTGTCTAATAATTTGATCAATTATGTATATTTCCATGATATAAAAAATGTGTATATTTTTAAATACACTCATGCATATTCATGGGTTATAAGATAGTATGATAATAATAATATGTATGGTTTTAAAAGTTGATACAGTCAGAGAACCATTTTTGCTCCTGGATTATGATTTTTACCGGTCTTAGGAGCTCGGTTCTCGATTAGACCTACCAATTCAGTTCAGTTTTTAAAAATATGATAATATGTTTGGGAAGAAGCTTAAAAAATTAAATCTTCACTTATGTCTATAATATAATATAAAGTGAACTTCATTAATCTCAAACTGAATGATAAGATAGATAAAGTCTTTGGATTTTAACTAATAAATTTGGTCATATATATAAATTATCTAGTTCATAGTAAAAATTTATTCATATGGTGTGTTTTAACTATCAAATTATCAAAAAAAAAAAAAAAAAATTATATATATAATCTAATTACCATAAAAAAATTTTAAATTTTATGCATATCATCACAAATATAAAGTTGTTGATTTTTTTTTTCTTTTAGATAATTCGATAATTACAACGTGAGAAGGGGAGGCGGGTTTGAACCCTGAATGTCATAAGCACATCATGAGGTGCCAACAAGTTGAGATACATTTATAGAGTTATAAATGGAAGAAAAAAAAAAAAAAACACTATCATGACCAACATTATCTTAATTACGACTTAAGTAAATACATGTAAACATGAATTATGAAAAAATTATGAATTTTTTTATATATTAAGAAATGTTAATAACAATTTTATTGTTGTGCAAGGAGGAAATAAGTTAATTAAACATCTTGCTGAATTTATTTAAATAATAAATGAACCAAGCTTAAAAAGATTGATAATATTGTTTGGGGGAAATGTATCTTATTGAATCAATATATATATATATATATATATATATATATATATAAAATATTTTTTTTTAAAATTAGGTGGGCATTACCGGTACCCAAGTCCGTAAATAGCTACATCCATGTCTATATGCATGCTTACTGTAAAGTCTTAAGAATCAAAGGGGTCCTTAATTTTAACTAGTTAATGGTGTTTTGGATTTGTGGGAACTTCGTGTTCCATGAGATTTCATATATAGTTGGGCATGAAATACATATATTGCTTACTTATCAACAACATATATTGCTCTCACACCGTTAGGGCTGCTCTGCTAGGGTTTCTCGTTAGGGTTTCTCAAGCAAAGTTGCTCGGTGCCGTGTGTAGAATTCCGCCCTCCCACTGTGGAGGTTGCTCTGTTCCCTTCAGGCCGTGAGTCTGGTAGGACGGCTGGTTTTGTTCTCTGGTTTTTCTGGTACGGTGTGGTGGTTCATTGGTTTTACTGGTACGGTGTGGTGTTGCTTTTTTTCCCTGATAGTGAGATGGCGAATATAGAAGACCTTTGGGCTCGGTTTTCACTGACAGAAGAAGAGAAGCAGGGTGCTGATGTACCCAGGAAGAAAGATGTCGCTATTGTTCGTTTGGCGGCAAAATTTTTTACGAAAAGAGTGGTCAATGCAGAAGCAGTTGGTTGGACCTTTAAACCACTGTGGAAACCTATTGGGGAGATGAAAATCAAGGATATCGGGGGCAACATTCTGTTGTTCGAATTTGATGATGCAATGGATTTAGAAAGAGTCCTGGAGTTCGAACCATGGTCCTATGACAAGAGCATTGTTGTTCTGCGACGTGCAGTGGATGCAGAATCTGCCCCTTCTTTAAACTTTGATTCAGTGACCTTCTGGGTGCAACTCCACAATGTCCCAGACAAGTGTCTTACTCAGGCAACAGGGGAAGTGGTGGGCAACAACATAGGGACTCTAGTTCAGGCAGCAGACCCGGAAGATGATGGGGAAGGCAGTGAGTTATTGCAAATCCGGGTTAAGATGGACATCACTAAGGCCCTTCCACGGTGCTACACATTGTGGTCTGAGGGTGAACATGTTGGCTGGGCACTACTTAAATTTGAACCGCTTCCTAACTTTTGCTATTGGTGTGGACGGCTTACTCACAGCGAAAGAGACTTCGAAGTGTGGCTTAGGGGAAAGGGAAGTTTAAAAAAGGATGAACAACAGTATGGGAGTGGCTTCGCGCCGACCCATTGAGACAATCTCGGAAAACAATTGTGGTGGTATCTGGAACCTCACAGGGTGCTAAGAGTTGGAAGAAGGGGCCGACTATAGGAAAAAACCAGCCAACTCACACGAGTTCGTCCAATCGGGAGGGGAGTGTTTCTAGTTATGGGAAGTATGATGGAACAGATAGGGACGTGACTGAGGTGATATCCATGGAGGCCGAACCTACAGGTGTTGTTTTTTCTAACCATGCTAAGTCTCTGAGTGATTTTCATAATGGCCATAATGTGAGCAGTGAAAACTTGAATAAAGGAATAGAAGAGGTGAGGGACCCGCAGCCTTCCCACATGCCCATGCAAAATTCCAATAAAATTAATGAAGTAGGTACTGCCTTTTCCCAAGGGCAGCATGGCATGTTTTCCTTTACTGCAATGCAGGCTCCTTTCTCGGACATCACCAATCAAGCAGTTACACAGCCTCTGAATAACGCAAAAAAAAAAAAAAAAAAAAAATGGGCGAGACTGTTGCGTGAGGTAGGGGAATCAGACAATGGTAGTGTAATGGAGATCCAAGAAAAAAGGCGCCCAGATTTGGAGCCTTCTGAACATGCAGTGAAGAAGAAGAAAAGAGTTGATGCGTTGGGTGGTGGAAAGAAGGAAAATTCTCAGGTGGTGGCTGGTATCCAGCACCACCAGTTACAATGAGTTGCCTTAGCTGGAACTGTCGTGGGCTTGGGAACCCATAGACAGAAGGCGAACTTGTTGACTTGGTTGGCAAAAAGGATCCCAAAATGGTCTTCCTAATGGAGACCAAAGTTGAAAAGGAGGTTATTGAGAGACTTAGCCGTAAATTGCAGTACCCTAATTTCTTTGTTGTTCCTTGCCATAATAAGGGCGGGGGGCTAGCTCTTTTGTGGAAAGATGATTTTATGCTGGATGTTCTTACTTCTTCTGATAATCACATTTATGGGGTGGTGGATCAAGGAATGAATGATGCCTGGCGGTTCACTGGTTTCTACGGAGACCCTAACACTGCTAGCCGGGAAAATTCCTGGAATCTACTTAGAGATTTAAGCCAAAGACAAAATTTACCTTGGATTTGTGTAGGGGATTTCAATGAGATTCTCAGACTTGAAGAGAAGCAGGGGTGGTTGGTTAGACCGGAAAGGCAGATGCAAGGATTTCGGGATGCTTTGGATTTTTGTGGGTTTAAAGACCTTGGGTTCAATGGCTTTCCATTCACTTGGTGTAATAGAAGACCGGGGGATCACAATGTTTGGATTAGGCTTGACCGTGGGGTAGCAACAGTGGATTGGTTTTTAAGGTTCCCAACATCACGCATCCACCATTTGGAGTGTTTCCACTCGGATCATAGACCTATCCTCCTCATCTCCGATGCCGAACAAAAAAGATTTTACAGGAAAGGGAGGCCGTTTCGTTTTGAAGCGATGTGGGTAAAAGACAAGACATGTGAGGAAGTGATTAAAGATTCATGGGCTGGTTTGGAGGACTCTAATCCAGTTAGAAAACTGTTGAGGAAGATTACTAGCTGCCAAGACAACCTTCAGACTTGGAATCGAGTCACCTTTGGGCATATAAGGACTACTTTGGCAAAGAAAATGAAGGAGTTGAGTTCTGTAGAGGAAGCGGGTTTATACAGTACAAATCCGACCATGATTGAGAAGCTTCATGATGATATTCAAATGCTTAAGGTGAAGGAGGAAACTATATGGAAACAACGATCCCATATTGAGTGGCTCAAGGAGGGGGACCGAAATACTAGGTATTTTCACTGCAGGGCAAACCAATGTAGTAAACGTAATTACATTCTGGGTTTAGAGGATGATCTTGGTCATTGGCTTGAAGATGAGGAACAAATGGAGCATTTGGCAAGTAATTATTTTGAGGCCATGTTCACTACTTCGAATCCGGTTGGTTTTGATGATATTTTGTGTGGATTAACACCCACTGTCACAGCTGAGATGAATTCTAGCTTGGATAGACCTTTCGTTGCTGAAGAAGTACAAAGAGCACTTCACCAAATGGCTTCGCTTACAGCCCCTGGCTCGGATGGTATGTCTCCTATTTTTTATAAATCTTTTTGGCATATTGTTGGTAAAGATGTCACTGAGGTAGTCCTGAATGCCTTAAACTCAAGTTTTGTTCCAGATTCATTAAACTCCACTTTCATTACTCTTATCCCTAAAATTAAAGATCCTAAGAAAGTCTCAGATTTTAGACCAATTAGCCTTTGTAATGTGGTCTACAAGCTCATTGCAAAGGTGTTGGTTAATTGTCTGAAATTGATTTTGACCTATGTAGTGTCTGATTCTCAGAGTGCTTTTCTTTCGGGGAGGCTTATCACTGATAATGTGCTGGTAGCTTTTGAGACTCTCCACTATTTAAAGTGTCGAACCCAAGGGAAGTCGGGGTACATGGCTCTAAAGCTTGACATGAGCAAAGCTTATGATAGAGTGGAGTGGGGTTTCTTGGAGAGGGCGATGTTGCATTTAGGGTTCTCCGGGAGATTTTTTGCTACCATTATGTCTTGTATCAAGTTTGTTTCATACTCAGTTTTGCTTAATGGGGTTCCAGGCAGTGTTATCAAACCAAGTAGGGGGTTACGGCAAGGTGATCCACTCTCCCCTTATTATTCCTGGTTTGTGCCATGGGGCTGCAGGGCTTGCTCCACAAAGCTGAGGCTGATGGGTCTCTCAGGGGGGTCTCAATATGTAGGAATGGACCCTATGTCTCTCATTTGTTCTTTGCAGACGACAGTGTACTCTTTTGTCGGGCAAAGGAATCAGAATGCCAGGTTATCCTTGATATCTTATCTGTCTATGAAAGGGGATCGGGTCAAAAAATAAATAAAGATAAGACAAACATTTTCTTTAGTTCCAACACTCAACATGATCTTCAAACCAAAATCCAACAGCTTTTGGGAGTTCCAGCTATTAGGCAGTATGAAAAATATTTGGGGTTGCCAGCATTTGTGGGAAGAGCTAAGAAACAGGGGTTTGCTTACATCAAGGAACGAATCTGGAAAAAGATTCAGGGATGGAAGGAGAAATTGCTTTCACAAGTAGGCAGGGAGGTGCTTATTAAGTCGGTGATCCAAGCTATTCCAACTTATTCTATGAGCTGTTTCAAGTTGCCTAAAGGTTTGATAAAGGAGATTGAGATTATGATCCGAAAGTTTTGGTGGGGTTATAGTGGTGATAGTAAAAAAGTGCATTGGGTTAAGTGGGGATGCCTATGCCAAGGTAAGGATTTTGGAGGGTTGGGTTTCAAGGAGATTGAGAAGTTTAATGAGGCCTTACTCGCCAAGCAAGTATGGCGAATGTTGAAAAATCCGGATTCATTGTGCCATAGGGTCTTTAAAGCCCGGTTTTTTCCAAATTGTTCCATTCTTGAAGCTTCAAACTCGACAAGTGGGTCTTATGCATGGAAGAGTATATTAAGTGCCCGGAATGTGGTACGGAAGGGTGTGGTGTGGCGGATTGGTGATGGTAAGTCGGTGTGTATTAAGGAAGACAAATGGCTCCCGGATCAAGTCTATAAGTCGGTGACTTCGCCCCTACCTTCTATTCCTCCTGATGCAAAGGTAAGTCTTCTCATTGACGAGGTAAATGGGAGGTGGAAAGATGAGGAGGTCAAACAATTGTTTCTGCCCCATGAAGTTAAGAAGATTTTAAGCATTCCCATTAGTCCCAGATTGCCTCATGACTGTCTCATTTGGTCAAAAACTCCTTCGGGTATGTTCTCCACCCGAAGTGCTTATCGACTGTTGGCTACCGAAGCTTCGGCCAGCAGTCCTAGTAGCTCAAATCAACACCCCCAGAGGCAGCTTTGGAGAGGTGTTTGGATGCTACGTACCCCCAATAAAGTGAAGCATTTTATTTGGCGTGCTTGCAACAACTCCCTCCCGACGTTGGACAACCTGTTTCGCCGCCAATAGTCTCCTCTGATTGTTGCCACATCTGTCATGCCCACCCTGAAGATATCCTGCATGTAGTATGGGGTTGTACAGAGGTAGCCAATATGTGGAAGGAGCTCATCTGGGCTCACCTCTCGGTTCCCCACCATCCAGGGGAGTTTACTAACCTTTTCTCAAGTTTTTTGCAAGTTACAGAGGACTACAGAGTGGAAATATTTTCCATTGCAGCCTGGATGCTTTGGACTCGAAGAAATTCACTTCGTCTTGGTCGCCCGGCTCGGCCATTGATCCAGATTTTTTCTGAGGCTGGCAGACTCCTGTGTGACTTCCTTGAAGCTCATGATGAAGACCTCGGTCCAGCTCCGATTCCAGTTCCTATCCAAGCAAAGTGGACTGTTCCGACCCAGACAAGATACAAAGCCAATTTCGATGCAGCCCTGTTCAAGCACAACGACACAGCTGGTTTGGGAGTTATCATTCATGACGTCAACGGTGCAGTCATTGGTGCCTTAGCGATGCGTATTCCACTCCCCCATTCAGTTGCTACAGCTAAAGCTCTAGCCTGTAGAAGAGCTGTGCAGTTTGCCGCTGAAATCGGACTCCATGAGGTGACCTTCGAAGGTGATGCAGCAGTGGTTATCAATGCCATCACAGCTGGTGCCACAGAACACTCCTCGTATGGCCATATTATTGGAGACATCCTTGCTCAAGCTGCCACTTTTTCTTCTTTTGATTTTTGCTATGTTAATCGGTCTTGTAACAGAGTAGCTGATTCTTTGGCCAAACATGCTAAGTCAGGTTTAGACTTGCAAGTTTGGTTGGAAGACTGCCCTCAGGACGTAGCCATTTTGGTCTTAGACGACATTTCTTGATTTTATTTTTAAAGTCTAATAAAAGCCCAGCCCTAATTTGGGTCTGGTTTCTCAAAAAAAAAATATATATATATATATATATATATATATATATATATTGCACTCATTTATAAACATTTATCAGAATAATAATAAGTTTTGAGTCATGTTAATGGGTGCCTTTAGGAAAATTATTAGTAATAAATTATTGTAAGAAAATTTTGACACAACTTTTAAGGAAAATATTAAAAGTTGTAAAAAAATATTTGCTTTATTATTTTTTCATAAAATGTTTCTAAAATAACTCATAAACCAATACCCTTAGAAGAAATTATTATTTACACCATAAGGGCTGTTGATGTGGTCCTCCCTGACCAATGAGATGATGCCATCTATGCAAATGTATGTGTGAACTTCCTAATTAGAACAATGAATAAAAAAATAAAAAATAAAAATAACTAGATGATGTCACATTTGCATAAATAATAACATTTTATTAGTTGGGAGGTTAGGGAGAACCACGTCAGTTGTCTTCCTGGTAGACCTAATAATTTCTCTTCTCTTAGAGTATCCGTTAACTTTTTCTTAAGTAGTATCTGTGTGAATTTAATTAATAGAATATAATATTATTTGAAGCGTTCCCGGAATTGATCTCTCCAAAATATTTGGGTTAAGAAGGCCTACCATAACATTTTTCAAATTTCATAATAGTAAGAGTTTTGAGAGCATGCTTAGTATTATTGTATACAATAAAATTTAAAAGTTTGAAATAAATTTATTTATATGATTAATAGAACATAAATAATATATATATATATATATATATTTATAAAAATTATATATGTGATTGAATCTAACTTTTGTCCTTAAATGGGAAGAAAGAACATCACTTTAGAACTATTGAATAATTATTTCAGTAACATGATATTTTGTCGCCTCTCTTTGTCTCTATTCTCTCGTTGAATTAAAAATAACACCTTGCCCAAAAGATGTTCAATCATGGACACAAGTTCACATCCACATCGATTTAATTTAGGAAAATCTTATGGAGTTCATACCAAGTAACAGAAAACTTTAAAGTTTATTGTTCTTATTTGCATTTGTTGAACCAAATTTATTCTTTAAAACTGTAACTTCTATTCAATTTGCTATGGTCCATGCTATTGCTAAATGCTAATAGGGTTGCTCTCAATTTTGGCTACAAAGAAACCATCCAATTGTTGCTTGCAATAAGCTCCAAATGTAGCAGCTTGAAGGAAAGTCCTGTCGTTTGACTTAACTTCATGAGTTTGAGTAATGGTATAACACAATAATTAAGTGGAGAAATTTTTATTCATTCTCAGTTATTGTGTCTATTATTGACATCAATTTTTTTTGGGATAGGCTCCCCTCCCGTTTATAACTCTCCCGTTTTCTCCCATTTTAATTTAGATGACTGACACGTAGCACACATAAAATCCAAGGGTTAAAAAACATCCATGACATATTAAGTTTTCTCTCTCTCTTTGTTTTTTTGTTTTTTTTTTTTTTTTACTCTCTCTTATCTACCTCTTTTGCCGATCAGCAACATCGCCTTCATCCTTTGGTGGATGGTGGCAGTTTGGACTGAAGCGGTGGTGAGATTAATGGCTGAGAGCATCAAGACTCAGTTTGGTGGCTGTGCGAAACTAAATAGGGAGATCCTTCAGCTAGTTAGATGGGTATGAGTTGGTTTCTTTGGCATTTGCAAATACTGATTGAATGAATATGGTTTGGGTACTGTGTGTGATTAATGGCTCTTACAGGTGACTTTTTTTTTTTTTTTTTGAACGTTTTTAGACCCTTTAAAACACAAGTTGTTTAACCTAGTTATTTAGCCAAGTGATTACTTAGGTAAATTATTCAAATCTAGGTTAACACAAGTAAATCATATCATGTAAACAATGCGGAAAATAAAGAACACAACGATATGATAACCTAGGAAAACCAAACCGGTAAAAAACCTAAGGAGGATTTAACCTAGCTATCCTCAAGGTAAAACAGATCCACTATGAAAGAATTGAAGTTTTACAATAGCGACTTAGACCACTAACATCCTATTGCTACCTCGAGTAGAAAACTTGACCACGTGACAGCTCCGAGTCCACGGATTACTTCTTTCTTTGATCCACAACAACCATAAGTTCTCCTACTTGTGTTTTTCTTTAAGCTCTTGAAACAGCAATCGAAGAGATCACCAAGCTCTTAACATCAGTCTTGATCTTGATAACTCTAAGTGTGTATGAAGGTAAACACCTCTAGATCTCACAAGAGATTCATACATACAACATATCAACAACCTCTAAAAAGTGGCAAGGGTTTTTACTTTTATACTTGAAGCAAAACATAAAACCCTACACGTCATATGGGCTTGGGTTGAGTTGGAGAATTTTGCAGAAAAACAATCTGCATGATCTTCGATCGATCGAGTCTAATTTTCGATCGATCAAGCCTAGTGGAAATTGAATAGTAATTTCTTACAATTACTCAATTCCAACTTTACACATAACCACACTTTGAGCAGCCTAAAACTAGACTAAATGTTTTGATCATGGTTTGCCAACAATACACATTGAAGTTCTAATACATTTAGATCCTAAAGTCTTAGAACCTAACATTTTTTTTTTTTTTTTTTTCAGCCAGTGGTTGTAGAAAATTAGATCAGAGGTGATATGTATTTTTGGAGTGGGACTTTTGATGGGTAGCGAATTTGGTATGAGCTGGGGTTAGGCCATTGCTAATTTGATATTGTTGTGGCGCAGTGATACAAAGAGAGAAACTGTGTTGAGATTGTAAGTTAGAGTCTCATAAGTTAGAGGTAGGTGTTAGTAATGATGTTGGTTGGAGAAAGAGGCATATTGGATTTGTCTGTTAACAATTTTTTACTTCATTACAAACACTATCATAGGCTAATTGCTCTTTTTTATTTTCTGGGAAAATGAGAAGTCATAACAATGGGAGCTTAAGACATCGAAAATTGATGAGATAAAATATAAAATTCATGTTCTATTTTTTGAGGAAAGGAAGTGAACCTTGCTTCAGTCCAAATTACCACTGTCCAGAAGTCCACCAAGTGTTGAGGATGATGATCTCTGAAAACTCTCTTTTTGATAATAAGAGGTTTGGAAAATGAGAGAGCGAGCAAGAGATGTTGAGGACGATGATCTTGGATAGAGAAAGCGGCAACAAAGAGAAAAAAAGTGAGAAAAAGCTTAATATGAGGTGAACGTTTTTTAACCCTTAGATTTTATTTGTGCTACGTGTCAGTCATCTAAATTAAAATGGGAGAAAACGGGAGAGTTATAAACAGGAGGGGAACCTGTTCCATTTTTTTTACCTACTACTAATAACCATTTGTCACTTCAACAATTGTGAATTTTGTGTGTGTGTGTGTGTCCAATATCTCTATTGTAATTAATTATTTCATTGGTTGCAGGGCATAGGGTATCCTATGTTTGTCACTAGCATTTGCATGGCAGCTATATAACATATTTATTCTCATTCAACTACATGAATTAGTCCCTGGAATTTGCTACAGCAGATACATACAATTTGCAAAAGCTTCTTTTGGTTAGTACGAAACCCCATGTTGTTATTATGCACAAAGTTTTCCTCCAAATTAATTTGAGAGAATTTTTCTTCAACTCATTACGTGATGATTTATAAGTCAATACATGTGTATTATTTAAGCAAGTTACATGACTCTTTAAAGGTCATGTGATATTGGTACACATAGATATTAGATAGTTTGTTTAATAGCCACAAAGTGGGTTGGAGGAAATCTTTATGTAAACTAGTTTGCATATAAACTTTTTCCTATTATTAATTGATGATTCCTTGGAAATCAATAGGTTGAAAGTCTCGGGTGCTGATGATCTTCGGGCTTGATCCTGAAAACAAATACTAAGTCAGAGGGGACCGGCCAAAAGTCCTCCGATGATAAAGTCAGTGGATTTGCAATTCCTAGTAAAAAGGAAGTAATTTCTGAGAAAAGTCTCTAAGTGTCCCTTACCTTCTCATCGATCAATGCTTATATAGCATACGCGGAACGGTTATCTGTTAAATAACCGTTCCTATTGTCGAGGAGTCTGGAGGATTCAGAGGTAACTTCCATAACCGCCATGGAAGTTACCTTATTTGGACTTGTGTTCCGTAATGGTTAATGGAGAACTTGGCACATAGTAGGTCAACTCGTCCCTTACACTTGGTGGAGATCAAAGTCGTCCATAGTCCAACATGTTCAACCTAATGAACTCGTCCATCCTTTATTAAGGACAGACGAGGCTATTAAGGATGACTTTTCCTCGTGCGTTCATTTTTTCTTAATTTCGTGTAGAGCTCGTCCGTCCAAACAATTCTAAGGATGGATAGGCTTTTCATGGGACCTCGTCTGTCCAAAGACGAACGAGGTCATCAAGGACACTTGGGACGATCACCTCATGTGCTTGGTTCCCCCTAGTCGGTCTTTCATTGGACGAGCCATATGGACGAGTTCAGGAGTTGGTGCTTTTTTGTAACACCATCAGTTGCCCCTTTGTTCATATGGATCGTCTAAAGGATTTGCACACTTAATGTCTAAAACTGTACGTGCCATGTGTCATGATTTCACTGACATCCACTCTCGTCAATTTATTTTTTCGAGGGGTAGGCCTCGTGTCGCATCCTGGTTGGTTGTGCCATTTCGAATACCCAGGTCAGATGTGTATAAATAGTGGAATTCCTCCCCTACCCTTTACATTTCTGAAATCTTTCTTTGTCTAAAGCCCTCATCTAGAAGTTCCTCCGCGTCCATAGTCCTCTCTCGTCTAGAGCTAGGTACTCTCTTCTTTCTCGTCTTTAGGTATTTAGTTTCCAAAAAATGTCTCAAACTATTATTTCCTCGTCTAGCGATAGTACAGAGAAAGCTATAGATGAGTATTATGACACAACCAGCAATGGTAGTTTAAGTAATAGTAGTCATAGTAGTGGGGAGAGCTCTACGGACGAAGGGTATACCTCTGGTGTGCCCGGGCTTCTTTTAGAAGTTATCCAAGAGCAAATTAGGAAAGCCTCTGGTTCCAAGGCTGGCACTTCGTCCAATGTGCCTCCGTCTAGTCCTTTGGACGAAGAAGAGACAGTTTATAGTTGTGCTGTAGGTGTTCATTCTAAAACGAATGAGCAAAGGCTAAACAATCTTAGGGCATGGTACCAAATCTCGGACGAGCTTAACCCTAGGTTGCCCGTCCGTGGAGAGTGGTGTTGCAATCCCCGTTTTGGGGTGGGCGTCTATGAGGCTTATTTCTTGGGGGGTTTTAGGTTACCCTTGAATGCATTTGCCAGAGAGTTATTGGTTAGGTTAGGTTTAGGTATATGTCAGTTTAACCCTAATGCATGGAGACTAGTTATCTCGATGCAAGTTTTGTGGAATGAAGTATTTGGGAGGGACCGTCCCCTTATTGTGGACGAGTTCCTTTTTTGCTACAAACCTTTAGAGACAAATCAATCCCTTGGATTTTACCAATTCACAACCAGGGGTAAGGATTGTAGACTAATCAAGTCTCTGGCCTCATTTGACAGAAATTGGAAGACAGAGTTTATCTTTGTCTCTGGTTTTTGGGCAGGGAATCCTGTGGACGTTGGCAGGGACCCTTTTGCTCCTTACTCTGGGGACTTAAGGAACCTGCGTCCTGAAAGTACGTCCCTCCCCTTTTTCATCTTTCTTTCTTTCAACTTATTTTTTATTTGTTTCTAACTTTTGTTTGTCATTTGTTTAATAGGTGTTAAACGTCCGTCTTTAAGCAAATTTCACCATGATCGCATCCATAGAGCTCGTCTTTTTGCCGATAGGGATTTTCATTCTTTAGTCACCCTACGACGTCTTGCCAAGTGGGGACTCGGCCCTGAACCCTCAGACGAGGCCATTGCTCACGAAGTCATAGTTAGAAGAAGTAAGTTTCTACCTAATGTCGTTTTGAACACTTTACTTATTTTCTGATCAACTTATTTCTCACTTATTGTCATTGTTCTTCACCTTTAGGAGTGTCAACCATGAAAGAAAATAAGGGAAAAGAGATTGTAAATGAAGAAGATCGTCCTGAGTCCCAGCCTCAAGTTCGTCCATTGGCTGGGGACAAAAAGAGATCCTTGTCCAAAAGTCTTGATTTGGGAAATCTCCCTAACCATCGAGGCAAAAAGGCCAAGCATGGGTCGTTCCAAATAATTAAGCCCAACATTTCCTCGTCTCAACAGCTTGTCAGAATTTACGATGTGGACTCGTCCACTCCAATTAAGACTACTCCGTCCAAGATTCCTCCGTCCAAGATGGCTGTGCCTGCCACATCCCAGCCTTCTCAACAGGTCCCTTCAAATATCATTGAAAATGAAGACCTGGCTTGGGAGTGTTTTCAGAAGGCTGTTTTAGACGAGGACATAAATGTTTGCTATGACATGTCTTTGAAGGATTTTGAACATTCTAGTGTTCATGATCTTTTCAAGGTAAGTAATTATCTATTTTTCCTTGTCTTTGCCAATATATATATATATATATATATATTGTCATTTAACCTTCATTTCACCTTTTTTTTTTTTTAGTCTATGTCAAAATTTATAGCAACGTCTAGGCAGGCTACAGGATTGGACAAGACGAGAGTCTTGCTGGAGATGAGGATTTACAAGGTGAAGGAGGAATCCAAGAAATGGGCTGGGGTGGCTGCTCAGGCTAAGGAGGAAACAACAGAGCTCCAAAATTTGATTGAGGAGTTGAAGACTGATGTAGCAGAGAAAGACACTCGTCTTGATCATTTACAGAAGAAGTACGATGAGCTGAGTGTTCTTTTGTCCAAGGCTAAAGAGGATGCAGTGACTGAATTTAAGGCGTCTAAGCAATACACTGATCTTCTGGATGCCAATTATGCAGCAGGTTTTGAGGACTTCAGAGTGGATGCTATGGAAAACTTCCCAGAAGTGGACTTTAGCTCTATTAAGCTTAACCTTGTTGTTGCAACCAGCTCTCTTCTTCAAACTAGCTTCGAGGACGTCAATGTGGAAGACGATGCCAGTACTCAGCCACCCCAAGACGACCCCAATGCTAATGCCCCCTCTTCTTAAAGATGAGACTTTTTACACTTAAAGCAATCCTTGTATTTCTTTTCCTTTGATTTGGTTTTTGTTTGGTCCTTTGTTTTGGGACCTTTTTATGTAACTAAAGTACATTTGCCTCATCCATGGTTTTAGGATGGGGTTTTAAACAATCATTTTAGTTCGTTTTGACTTAACAAGGGTTTTTGGTCGTAGGATGTCCACCCTTTAGTTAATGAATGAAAGTTTATTTTCTCTTTGTGTGGACGAATGCTATTATCTATACCAACTCCAGCTTTGGCTCGTCCATGGCGAAATATATATATATATATATATATATTTTATATTATTTTTGTTAATGTAACTCGTCTTTGCAGGTAGTATTTTCATTCAGCTTTATTCGTCCTAAGATTTGCAAGTTGATTTTACATACTATCTAGTTTCTTTTGCCTACCTTTTCACTCATCCAAGGATTGGATTGTTTCAGTTGGCTTTTGATTCTCGTCTTTAAATTGGACAAAAATGCTTTATAAGGCTTTCCCTCGTCCATGACTTGGACGAGTATGCCTAAGTTTTTTCCTTGTTTTACTCAGGAAAACTTATAGATGTTACATCTCTGCGTCCAGAGAATTTATTTGTCTTGAATCTTTTAGCCCCCTTGTGGGTTGGCTTGAATGAAAATAGCATGGAGATTTGAAATTCACACAACATTCTGTACTTAACATAAATATCGTTTACAGATAAGGCACATGCATGCTAATGCCTTTTTTATTTAATAAGTGCAAACTCCATAACTTCGTCCATAATCACGACATCAATAACCACAACATAAATAAATAAAGTAGCAGTATAAAACACAAACAGCATCAAACATAAGTAGAACGTAAGTAGACAAACAAGCTCCAAGCTCGTCCATAGTAATACTCGTCCAAGCTCACTTAATTGATAGTACCTCCTTAGGTGCTCCACATTCCAAGGATGCTTCAATTTTCTCCCGTCCAGGGCCTCCAAGTAGTAGGATTCTTGCCTTTTACAGTTGATAACTCTATAGGGTCCTTCCCAATTAGGTCTCAATTTCCCATAAGTTGGGTTTTTGGTTGCCAAAGAGACCTTTCTCAGGATGAGATCTCCTATGTTGAAACGCCTTGGCTTCACCATTGCATCATATTGCCTAGCCATGAGGTTCTTGTACTTTGCTGCCCTGTGCTCTGCATCTGCCCTTACCTCGTCTACTAGATCAAGGTTCAAACGGAGTTGCTCCTCATTATCCTTATCTTGATACATCATCACCCTGTGATTAGCCATATGTACTTCTACAGGTATGACTGCTTCGCTTCCATAGGCTAGCTTGAAAGGAGTTTCCCCCATAGGGGTTCTCACAATCATCCTGTACGCCCATAGAACACCTGGTAGTTCATCTAGCCATATTCCCTTAGCCCCCCTCAAGTCGAGTCTTGATGATTTTCAACAAGGATCGGTTTGCAACTTCAGCCTGACCGTTGGCTTGGGGATGGGCGGGCGAGGAATAATGATTTTGAATTCCGAAGTGTGCGCAGAAGTCCCTAAAGAGTGCATTGTCAAATTGTTGTCCATTGTCAGACACCAATACCTTGGGCACTCCAAACCTGCACACAATGTTCTTCCACACGAAATTTTTAACATTCTATTGTGTGATATTTGCTAACGGTTCAGCTTCCAACCATTTGGTGAAATAATCAATGCCCACCACTAAAAACTTCATCTGCCTTGTGCCCAGTGGAAAGGGACCCAAAATGTCTAGTCCCCATTGTGCAAAGGGCCACGGTGCCATCATCAGGGTGAGGTACTCTGATGGTTGTCTGGGGACGTTACTAAACCGTTGGCATTGGTCACAGACCTTGACGTATGTTTTAGCATCAGCTTGCATATTTGGCCAATAATACCCCGCACGGATGACCTTGTGGACAAGTGACTTGGCTCTCGAGTGATTTCCACATGCTCCTTCATGAACTTCTCTCAATACGTAGTTTGCTTCGTCCGGAGCCAAGCATCTAAGATAAGGCTGAGAAAAACCTCTTTTGTATAGCACCTTGTCCATAAGAACGTACCTAGCCGATCTTACTCTCAACTTTCTGGCTTCGTCTTTCTCTTTTAGTATTCGTTCGTCTTTCAGGTATGATACAATCAGGGTTATCCAATTTCCTCTGCTCTCTACCTATTACACTTTTGGGATATCTATACTTGGCATATATTGAATTTCATCAAATTCGTCCATGGATTCATTTGCTGAGGCTTATTTTGCTATGGTATCAGCTTCCACGTTCTCCTCCCTTGGGATTTGAACGAAGTTAGCTTCTTCAAATATTTTCATAAGGCGCATCACCCTACTAAGGTATTTCCTCATCCATTCTTCCTTAACCTCGTATATCCCATTCACTTGGCCCATAATCAACTGAGAATCCCCCAAGACGAGTATAGACTTGGCTTTCACAGACTTAGCCAATTCTAGCCATTTGAGAAGGGTTTCATACTCGACTTCATTATTAGTTGTTTGGTATTGCAAACAAACTTTGTGTTTCAGTTTGTCTCCTTCCAAGGATTGTAGGACCACACCAATTCCACCTGCATGCCGTGTAGATGAACCATCCACATGGACAACCCATCTCTTATTGTTTTCTGTCTCATTATGATTTGGGGTAAACTCCGCAATGAAATCTGTTAGGGCTTGAGCTTTTATGGCATGCCTTGGTTGATATCTAATGTCAAACTCACTGAGCTCTACAGCCCACTGGATCAATCGTCCTGCAGCTTCCAGTCTGTTCATTGCCTTCTTGAGCGGATGATTTGTCATGACATTAATGACATGTGCTTGGAAATAATGCCTTAGCTTCCTGGAAGCGGTTATTAATGCGAAGGCTAATTTTTCCTTTTGTGGATATCGTCCTTCCGCTCCCCTCAATGCCTTACTTGTATAGTACATAGGCCTTTGCACTTTGTCTTCTTCTCTTATCAATGCTGAACTCACGGCATGTAGGGTTACTGCCAAGTACAAGTACAAATACAACTCTTCTCCCACCATGGACGGACTTAGCAAAGGAGCCATGGTAAGATACGCCTTCAGATCTTCGAAAGCTTTCTGACACTCATCGGTCCATTCAAATGCTTTTTTAAGAATCTTAAAAAATGGCAAACATTTGTCGGTGTCTTTAGAGACAAATCTGTTAAGTGCAGTAACTCGTCTAGTGAGGGATTGGATTTCTTTGGTATTTTGCGGAGGCTTCATGTCCAGTATTGCTTGAATTTTATCAGGATTCGCTTCAATTCCCCTATGGGAGACCATAAATCCAAGGAATTTCCTTGATGATACCCCAAAAGCACATTTGCTAGGGTTCAGCTTCATGTGATACTGTCTAAGTGTGTCAAATGTCTCCTGCAGGTCATCCATATGCCTTCCTTCGTCCTGACTCTTCACCAGCATGTCATCTACATAGACTTCCACATTCCACCCAATCTGCGGACGAAACATGTGGTTAATCAATCTCTGATATGTCGCCCCTGCATTCTTTAAGCCAAAGGGCATCACCTTATAACAGAACAAGTCTTAACTGGTGACAAAGGACGTCTTCTCTTGGTCTACCTCGTCCATCCTTATCTGATTGTATCCAGAGAAAGCATCCATGAAGCTAAGCAACTTGTGCCCCGTAGTGGAATCTACAAACTGGTCAATGTGTGGCAGCGCGTAGCTATCCTTGGGGCAAGCCTTATTTAGATCGGTGAAGTCTACACACATTCTCCACTTGCCATTTGCCTTCTTGACCATTACTACATTGGCCAACCAATTCGGATAGTACACTTCTCAAATAAACTTCGCCACAATTAACTTTTGAATTTCGTCTTTGATAGCATTGTCTTTCTCAGGGGCAAACACCCTCTTCTTCTGTCGCACTGGCTTAGAGGAAGGACATACATTTAGATGGTGGGTAATGACACTAGGATTTATACCCGGCATGTCCTCATGACTCCACGCAAACACATCATTATTTTTCTTCAAAAAATGGAAGAGGTCCTTCTTAATCTTCTCCTCTAGATCTGCTCCAACCCTGATACACCTCTCAAGGTTATTTTCATCTAAGGAAATATTTTCCAATGCTTCGGTGGACTCTGCTACAATTCTCTTTTCTTCAATATTCATGGTCTGAACCTGTTCATCCATGGCCAACATGGCCAGGTAACATTCTCTTGCTACTAGTTGGTCTCCTTGTACCTGTCCTACTTCGTGTTCTGTTGGAAACTTGACTGATAGGTGGTAGGTAGATGTAACAGCCTTCCAACTATTTAAAGTTGGCCTTCCAATTATGGCGTTGTAGGAGGATGAACAATCTACCACAAAGAAGTTCACATCCTTGGTGATTTTTCGCGGGTATGCCCCCACTACCACTGATAATGAAATAGTACCCACAGGCTGTACCTTTATTCCACCAAAACCTACTAGGGGGGAGTTCACTAGACGGAGCTGGTCTCGTCCTAACCTCATCTGCTGAAAAGCTGGATAATATAAAATGTCTACCAAGCTTCCGTTGTCCACTAGCACTCTTCTGGTTGTGTAGTCAGCAATAAGCAAGGTAATGGCGATAGCATCATCATGAGGGTGATGAATTCTCTCAGCGTCTTCGTTCGTGAAAGTGATTGCTTGTTCGTCCGTGGACCTTGCCCTTGGTGATCGTCCAGAAAGTTGGACGCTCTGCACCACCTTCAAGTATGCTTTCTCGGACTTGGACGACTGGCCTGTCGAATTTCCCCCTATGATGACTCTTATTTCTCCGAGCGGTGGTTGCGATGATTCTTCCATCTTTCCTTTCAGTTTCTCGTCCTTGTGGTCTCATCCAAGGAAATTCCTCAACTTCCCTTGCCTTATGAGATTTTCAATCTACTGCTTTAAATCAAAACATTCGTCTGTATCATGCCCATGATCCTTATGGAAGCGACAATATTTATTCCTATTGCGCTTATTGGGATCTCCCTTCATTTTCTCCGGCCACTTCAAGGAAGGATCGTCCTTGATTTGCATAAGGACCTGCTCAAGTGGCATGTTCAAAGGGGTATATTGCTGATTCCGTGCTGAAGAGCTTGACTTCTTATTGTCTCGGTCTTTCCTCTCTTCCGTCCGTCCCTTCTTTGGACGAGAGCCTTGCTCAGAATGACGATTGGGGTTTGCTTTTACTCTTTCAGATCTCTTCCTTTTCTTAGCAATGATCGCGTCCTCTGCATTCATAAAATTTTGGGCCGAATGGACGAGTTCGGCCATGGACTGAGGCTCTTTTTCATAGAGTTTATGTATAAATAAGTCCGAATTCACCCCATTATGGAAGGCCGCTAATAAAAGCTTATCATCTACTTCGTCCACACTTAGGGCTTCTCTGTTGAAACGAGTGATGAACGACCGCAGGCTCTCGTTCTCCCCTTGCTCTATGGTCAACAAGCTAGACGAGGAACGCTTGTGTCTTTGTCCCCCAATGAAATTATTAACAAACAACTTGCTTAACTCTTCAAAAGAACTTACGGAATTCGGGGGTATTTTGCTGAACCGGACTTATGCCGGACCCTTAAGGGTAGTAGGGAAGGCTCTACACATGATTTCATCAGGGACCCCTTGAAGGTGTATTGTTGTTTTGAAAGTAGCAATGTGATCAAATGGGTCACGCGTTCCATCGTACGAATCCAGAGAAGGCAACTTGAACTTTGATGGTAGAGGGTGACCATTGATGGAAGCCGTAAAAGGGGAATCAGTTCTCTGGACCAAATCTTCTATTGGATTTGCCCTTCTCATGTTCTCTTTCATTTCTTCCATGACTTTTTTCATTTGGTCCATCTCCTCTTTCAAGTGTGGTACCGTTCGTGAAGTGGTGCCTCTTAACTGACTTCCAATTTCAGTATTTTCTCTATCATCATGACTCTGTGTTTGTCCTCCTCCTTCACGTTCTTCACGTGTCTGCCTTCTCAGATTAATCTCCACTCTTAACTCTTGGTTTTGGCGAGTTAACTCCGCCATTGCATTCGCCATAGATTACACATGTTGGACAGATGATGTCTGCATGACCGGTGTAGATTGGCGATCGCGATGGGGGTTGCTTGAAGCATCTCAGCTTCCTTGATGACCTGGGCTAGTAGCCCTTGATTTGGTTTGAACCATCCAACCTTTTGTCACGGAAAAGAAAATTACAAAACAATCTTCTTCCCACGGACGGCGCCAACTGATGATTCCTTGGAAATCAGTAGGTTAAAAGTCTCGGGCGCTGATGATCTTCGGGCTTGATCCTAAAAACAAATATTAAGTCAGAGGGGACCGGCCAAAAGTCCTCCGATGATAAAGTCAGTGGATTTGCAATTCCCAGTAAAAAGGAAGTAATTTCTGAGAAAAGTCTCTGAGTGTCCCTTACCTTCTCATCGATCAATGCTTATATAGCATACGCGGAATGGTTATCTGTTAAATAACCGTTCCTATTGTCGAGGAGTCCGGAGGATTTGGAGGTAACTTCCATAACCGCCATGGAAGTTACCTTATTTGGACTTGTGTTCCGTAATGGTTAATGGAGAACTTGGCACATAGTAGGTCAACTCGTCCCTTACACTTGGTGGAGATCAAAGTTGTCCATAGTCCAACATGTTCAACCTAATGAACTCATCCATCCTTTATTAAGGACGGACGAGGCTATTAGGGATGACTTTTCCTCGTGCGTTCATTTTTTTCTTAATTTTGTGTAGAGCTCATCTGTCCAAACGATTCTAAGGATGGACAGGCTTTTCATGAGACCTCGTCTGTCCAAAGACGAACGAGGTCATCAAGGACGCTTGGGACGATCACCTCATGTGCTTGGTTCCCCCTAGTCAGTCTTTCAGATGAGCCATATGGACGAGTTCAGGAGTTGGTGCTTTTTTGTTACACCATCATTACTATTATCATTATTTTACTTTTTGTTAATGAATATTAATTCAAAAAGCTCAAGATAAAATGCATTCAGTATTTATTAGATTATAATTTTATTTTCTAAATAATTATATATATATATATATATATATATATATATAAGTTAAACCGTGCTTGCTTTTTTTATTCATAAAGTTACACTCGCACGTGATAAGTCATGAACTCATAACTTTATGTCTCCACCCTTCACTCAGGACTTATAAGGAAAGTAGGTGTCAATTAAATTAAAGTTCATTAATTAGCATGCAAATATTAAGAAAAACACGCAACTGCAATTCGTTTTGTGTGAAAGCTAATAAATTGTTGAAAAGTATATTTTCTTATTAAAAAGAACTGTATATTAAAAGTTATAAGTGTATATTTATTATTCTTTTAACTTACAAGACCCCATTTTTCTCAATTCTTTAACTTGTGGATTGTTAATTTTTTGATATCAATAAGTAATGCAAAATTTTTAAAATGTACAAGAGAGAGTAAAATTCATAGAAAAATGATATTTCACAATTTACTACTTTAACAAGTGAGGCAAATTTAAATTGTATTCCCAAGTTAACATTCAATTGCATTTGTTCTAATAATGAATTACTATGGTCTCACAACTTATAAATAACAAGACGTGGGACAAATGCAAATTGTGGTCCCCAGTTAACATTCAATAAAATTTGGTCAAATGACAAAGATCTTACCCATGATGCATAGGAGGGTCATAATGTGTTATTATATACAATACCAAAGCCTTAGTCCCAATTTTTTAGGGTCACCTATGAATCTTCAACAATTAGTTAAGATCAATCACATGTATTTTCCTCCTCAATTTTATTATACCTAAAGTCATAATATGTTACCATATGTAGGTCAAAAATTCGGGAACTAGTTAGCCCTATTCCCTGTGACATACAATGCAGGGGGTGCGTGTGTCCTTCTAATTATCATTGGAGATGGGATCCTAGGTATCTTATTCAAAACCATATGTGATGGGGATGCCGAGTGTCTTGCCAAATCATTGACACGTACAGAGTGTTACTTGGTGTTCACATGTGCAGCATTACTTATAGCCCAACTACCCAACCTTAACTCTATAGCTTGGGTGTCTCTAATTGGGGCCACCACAGCTATTGCATACAATACTTCGATTTGGATTCTCTCAATAACCAAGGATAGGCCCACAGACATATCCTACTGTCTATTTGGTGGAGTGAAATCTAATATGGAAAGATTTAGTGATGCATTGGATGCGCTTGGGTTCATTGCCATTGCATTCAGAGGACATAATGTTATCCTCGAGATACAAGTTAGTATCTATAACATCCTTCATGCATTTTCCCTTTTCAAGTTCCAATGAGTTAGTGATTTGAACTTTGACAAGCATGAAACCTAAAATATGAAACTCTATAAGGATATGTACTCACACAACACTTCAATCTTAGGAAAGGTTTATCTCTAAACTACTTTGGAGAAAAACCCTCCAAACTCCATTCGATATCTTTTTATTAGATGTGAAGTGACAGAAAAAAGAAAAAAAGGAAAAAAGAAAAAATAAAAGGGAGAGGTGAAGATTCTGGAGAAGAAAGAAGAAGAAAAAAGAAAGAGGGAGTGATAGAAGATGAAGGGAGAGGCAGAGAAAGAAAGAAGAAAAAAGAAAGAGAGAGAAGAAAGAAAGTCATAAAAGAAGAGAGAGAAAATGAATAATTTTTTTTTTATAGCATTTTCGTCTGTACCGTTCCAAAGATGGAATAGTACTGTTCATGTGTGCTAGATATTATAACATTTAGAACATCTCATGTAAGGGATTTTTTGGTGTTTGGTGTGCCAAATGCCAAATATTTGACACACCTAATGGGAATGCTCTAAGAATATATATATATATATATATATATATATATATATATATTTATTTTTTATTTTTTATTTTATCAATCAAATAAGTTCCTCTTTGGGGTGGTGATTTAAAAATGCAATTTTAGAATATAGTTTTATAAAAATCCCATTAGGTATAGTTTCTCATATGATTTATTGAAAAGATAGTCAAAATGCAAACCCCTCCCCCCCCCCCCCCCCATTTGGGTCAAGTGTAGCCTTTTTTTTTTTTTTTTTTTTTTTTTTTTTTTTGGGGTCAGGTGTAGCTTGTAAACGCTTTTAGTGTAATTATTAATTTTAATTTTTAAACACTTGAGGTTTTTCAATTGTTCAAGCTGGCCCTATGTTAAAATTCTATTAGTCATCTGAGTAATTCTTTGAAAAATTCCTAGATACTCCCGGAGTATGAGGAAATTGTACTCCCTCCTTTTACATTCATGGTGGACCTCACCGTGAATTTAATGAATGGACTCCACCATGAATGTGAGAGGAGGGAGCATCATTTTCCATGCTCTAAGAGTACCTAAGAATTACTCATTTTCTTAACTCTCTCTCTCTCTCTCTCCATGGCTAATTCCTTTGATCTCTTTATGGGTATTGCAAGCAGAGGTATTGTTGAGAATTTATGGTGGAAATTTGAGTGATTTGTGAACTTACGAATTGATATTTTGGTTTGTTGTGGATTGAGGGCATGAAATTGGAGATTAATTATTATTATTTTTTGATAACATGGAGATTAATTATTTTGTCCCGTGTAAAGGGCATGAATGTAGGGAAATTTCTGTACTAATTTTAATTCTTGGTCAATTGTGTAGCAAGAATTTGGGCATTGATTTTATAATGTTAGATATGAAGTTTTCATCTTATTGACAATTCAATATTTTTTTTATAAATAAAAAAATATATTATTTCCATTAATTTTTTTAAAGATATTATTGTTTAAAAATAATTTTGTATTAATTTTATTAAGTTTTATTTAAAAAAATGTTTTTTAATAATAAACACATACAAGGCGCATGATCCCAATTAATATTGGTCACATACTTCAAAAAATAAATTATACCTTATCACACTAACCCAAATACAAAACCCTTATAAAAAGTAATTGAATATCCACTAATAAAGACTCATAGGATCCTGTTAGCTTTTAAAATAATGCATCACATGAAACAAAAAAGAAAAGCAAAAAAAGGATACATTACTTTGAAACTTGAGCAAAGACTTATGATTGAGTGGGAATGGCTATTTGTAGGAAACATAATGAAAAGAATTGGTTTCCACACCAAATGGATTAAGCTTATAAATGGAAGGTCTCACTAAACTTTCTTAATCTGTGTTAAAAAACAGAGCCAAAGAGTTTTATCAAACCATCTAGGGGACCATTAAAGGGATCCTCTATCATCATTTTTTTGTATTGTTAATTAGATGTAGGACTCTGAACAAAGTATAGCCCAAGAGCTAGTACACATGTTCTTCAAGGTCAAGGAACCATGTGGCACTGTTAATATGCCCGAAGATCTTGACAGAGGACCCCAATTTTTTGATGTCAAAAGTTGAAATTATTGTACGATGTAACCATTTTTTCTGAATAACTTGATAGTTAGAGATGAAAGATTAAAATAATGTAACTATTTTTTCTTAATAACTTGATAGTTAGAGGCAAAAGATTTAAACCCTGGACGTATTTATTGAAATATCAGAAATTGCAGGGCTATTAGCTCTTGTACAACATACCTTGACTTTACTAAATGTGTGAATGAAAGATTTTCTTTTCATACTAATAGTGAATGAATGATTTTTTTTTTCTTTTTCAGAAAAGGTTGCAACATTAATATTATAAATTACCTTATGATATTAGTCAATTTTAATTATACTTGGTATGAATCTTGTATGTTGTTTGTTAAAAGTGAGGAATAATCTTCCTTTATACGGAAAAATATTATAAAGGTGCAGTGACGCCGCTAGTTACATCACTAGCATCATGTCATAATTGCGGTGTAATCCTAGTCAGTAGTCACATTCCTTTCATGCAATACTCTTCCTCATATGGTTGTGACTTGTTCCTTCTCACCAAAAAAAAAAAAAAAAGGTTGTGATTTGTGAGGGCTTTCTAGAGGACACTAAGCATTATCTATATATATTATATATATAAAACCGAAACCTTTGCTGGCACCACAATTTTCCACGTCAGCACAATATTTAAAAAATAAAAAATAAAAATAAAAATATTATAACTCCTCAAAACCCTAGCAACCTTACCCCTCTCTCAAGTGAAGAAATATAAAGCCATAGAACGATTTAATGCTGGAGAATCCGCACTGTTCCTCGCCGTGGATACTGAAAATATTTTACATGTGATGTACTAATTAACAAGATGGCTCGTCATATCCTAAGTGTAGCTCTAGACGACTGCTCCTACGCTGGAAGGCACAGCATGAATGTCTTGCATGCACTTATCCTTCACACGAGTTGTTGTAAGTGCTGCTCAATCCAGCCTGCTTCTTAAATATTTTTGCACTAACTTATATATCAATCAAAATTGGTGAGTTCAATTAAACAGGTGTGGACAGATACTGAAAATATTTTACATGTGATGTACTAATTAACAAGATGGCTCGTCATATCCTAAGTGCAGCTCCAGATGACTGCTCCTACGCTAGAAGGCACAACATGAATGTCTTGCATGCACTTGTCCTTCACACGAGTTGTTGTAAGTGCTGCTCAATCTAGCCTGCTTCTTAAATATTTTTGCACTAACTTATATATCAATCAAAATTGGTGAGTTCAATTAAACAGGTGTGAATAGAAAATGTTCTCCGCATACAATTGCATGCACACACACCTAAACGCACGGTATAGCATTCAAGATCTACAACGCACGGTATAGATTTTAGCTTATAAAGTTCAGCTTTTGTAAGGTTAG
Source organism: Quercus robur (assembly GCF_932294415.1). Lineage (NCBI taxonomy): Eukaryota > Viridiplantae > Streptophyta > Magnoliopsida > Fagales > Fagaceae > Quercus > Quercus robur. The sequence continues at coordinate 54,037,119 of NC_065544.1, read as the reverse complement.
TTTTTTTTATATATTAATTAATACATAGTACTTTGTTCACCATTGAATACTCATATAATCAATTTCCAATTCAGTGTTCAAGAATTAAACCAAAATTCTAACTGCACTATCATAAAATATTATTATTAGTATGAATTTTATGGAGTTGCGGTGTTCAGGAATTAAACCAAAATTCTTTTAAATTATCTATAATATTTTGTCCTCCGAAATTTTCTCTTTTTGATTTTAGTATATTGTGTTTCTTAAGCTATAGAGAGATTTTCTTTGGTTTCTGCAAACTCTCTCTCTCCAGATGTAGGAAGCCCTAAGCGCACGGTATAGCATTCAAGATCTACAACTCACGGTATAGATTTTAGCTTATAAAGTTTAGCTTTTGTAAGGTTAGTTTTTTTATATATTTTGATAGAGAAACATGTTCAATGTGGTACGGCTTAATAATCGCATTAATAGCCAATAGTTAATACCATTTGCAAATTCAATTCATGGAGTTACAATTTTCATTAAATCGTTCTATGGCTTGAAGCACTTGCATTTTAACAAATTGGACATGTCTTTAAAGTCCTTTTATTTCTTTGGGGAAAAAAAAAGAAAAAAAAAAGGAGAGGATATGTTAAAACTTGGCATCATCAAATTATAAGAGAGGATATGTTCTTAGATGGTAGGAATAGGACAAAATAGTTACATGTTTGTTACGCCTGACTGCCAAAAATTGCTCATAAAGATGTATGCACATGATCTACTTCCCTTTGCTTTTAGTGAAAGATTAAATGCACACCAATGTTGAGATCAACCACTCTAAAAAAATAGTCTGTGCAATCATAAAATATTATTATTAGTATGAATTTTATGGAGTTGCGTTATTCAGGAATTAAACCAAAATTCTTTTAAATTATCTATAATATTTTGTCCTCCGAAAATTTTCTCTCTTTAATTTTATTATATTGTGTTTCTTAAGTTGTAGAGAGATTTTCTTCTTTATTTTAAATTTTATGGGATGTAAAGAGATCTTTGATTTCATGAAATAATTTATACTCTCTCCTTCTTTGATTTGATTTACTTACTATTTTTGGCACTTGCCATCGGCAATTACTCAGGGCCACTCTTATGGACTAAATCAACTTATTCTCCCGTCACCATCATTGATAAATGAGAAATCAAATCAAGGTTATAATTTTTCTATTTGGTTGCTAGGGTTTTTGTTCATGAAATTGCTATTTTCTATTTAAAAATTGCACCTGTAGATCAATATTTATATTTCTTAACTTGGCATTTTGCACCTATGGCTAAAATTTGTGTGGATCTTTGTAAGTTCAAAAATCTTTTCTCCATTCACCATGGTTTTTCATTGAGTAATTTCTTTCTCTCTTACTCCTCTTGACGAGTTTTGTTTTTGACTAGAAGAAAGCTTTTTTGCTTTGAAGGTCATGCAGCACCTGTCTCATTTTATTTGTCCTCACCACAAGGAAAACATCTAGGTAAGGCAAATAATCTATTTTAAAGTTTGAATGGAAATTACCAAGTACAAGAGGTAAATCTTTAAGGGATGAGCTTAATTGTTTCTTATTTTCAATAATAAATCATTTTATTGCAATATCGGGTTTGAGAAATCCAATATGTTCATATCTCTATAGAATAGAGAATAGTAGAAGCCAATTTTATTACAACTACTTAAATTGAGTTGACTTAATTCCGTACAATTACAAAGTATAGCATGAAAGATAATGGAATTAATTGTTGTAATTTTTATTTTCTTTCCATGTTTTGAATTTCCTCTATATTATTATTACAACTGAGCAAAGATTGAGAAAGTAACATTACTACTCTAATTTGAAGTTTAATGCGTCCTTCTCAAGTCATGGTCTTTATTTATATATTTGCAATTTATATTTCTAACTGTTGATGAGAAATTAAGGCTCAATTGCACAATATATGTAAATTCTTCATAAGGCTACTTTAAATAGTAAGTCAATGTGTCTCTTACATTTGGGTATTAGTTAGAATTGTTTTCAAATGATTGTACCAATAAAGGTGAATGTGTATAAATTTTGTTTAACTATCCCGTGCATCGCACGAGTTAGCGACTATTTATATATAAAACAATGCTATGTTATACACAAATTTACACTCGCATAAAAAAGCAATTGAAACTGTGACTTTAAGTCATGATTTTCAATTTGGATTTTAGTTGTTTTTTAGCACGTATGTATAAATGCATGTAACAACTTTTTCTCATAAAACAAGGGCAATATTTTCTGGATTTGGATCCCTTGCAAATCTACTAAGAGCACTAGCACTGACAGTGCCAAATTGCCAAATTTGGTCTAAGAGTTGAAAATTTAAAAGTAAACTTTTTTAACTTTCAATCTCAGTCATTAAATAGGAATTATACAGGCTTCTAATATCAATCCAAGATTATTTCCTTCGAATTTTATTAATTCTTTGTTCAAGCTGACCCTATGTTCAAGTTGTATTAATTATATTAAGTTTTATTTTTAAAAAATGTTTTTTTAATAATAAACACATACAAGGCGCATGATCTCAATTCATCCTAAAATTGACGGAAGTTTAACATATAGGTGAATTTGGACATTGTTATATCTCAAGGGACTAAAAGTTTAAATTGATAGTCCAAAGAATGTGTTTGAAATGAACTCTATCAATTTCTGATAAAATATGGAAGGGGAAAACAGAAGGCTTATATTTATAGGCACTTGTATATACTTTTAGAAGTTTATTTCGCTATTCTATATATCAAAAAATGTGAGTGAGTGTCTTCTAATTCTCCATTTGATATAATGAAATTTGACCTCTCCATAAAAGTTAAACAATTTTGTGGAACTACATAAATTCTTGTATGTTTCTTCTATATTGTGCTTGTTATATACTTGCTCAATTCATATTTATGTGCAAGATATATCACTTCTAAAGAAACCTAAGAATTTAACAAATCATCCAAATTTGCCATTGTTATGGACCATCATTCAAGAAGCTTTTCTCAACAAAGTTGTGGACAATCTCCTTATTTATTTATTTATGAATGCCAGGTATCGTATAATGGAGGAGATGCATTGTTGGTTACATTTGCACAAATCCATGGATCCAACATCTCGAAGTCAATGATGGTCACAGTTTACCTTAGTATTGGTGAACTGTTTATGTGCATTCCAAGTTTATGTCATGGTAGTTTTTGACAACTTTGAAGGTAGGTACACAAGCAAGAAGAATCGGCCATGCCCATTGTGGATTCGCACATGCATTCGAGTTGGCTATGGAGGGTTGGCTTCCTTTCTTTCTGTGACTTTTCCATTTTTGCGAAGCCTAGCCATGGTTTTAAAAACCGAACCGGTCAAAGAACCATTTTTTTTTAAATTTCCGGTTCAACCCCGGTTTTTGACCGGTTTTTTGCCGGTTTTCCGGTTGTTGACCGGTTATTGACCGGTTTTGGAGCTTTTAACCGGACCGGATTGGCTTCCGGTTCCCGGTTGAACCGGTCTGACCGGCCGGTCCGGTCCGGTTTTTAAAACAGTGAGCCTAGCACCTCTAGGTGGAGGTGCTACATTGCCTTTAACTTTTGCTTATCCATGTTTCATGTGGATTGCAATGAAGAAACCTCGACCAAATGGTTTGGTTTGGTTTATAAACATGGGGTTAGGTTGCTTTGCCGTTGTCTTGACTGTTCTAATAGTTATTGCAGCGGCTTGGACCTTAGCTGACAAAGGCTTAAAAGGAAACTTCTACAGGCCTCTATGCCAGATTTAGTAAGAAATAAAACCAATACCCATTTCGAATGTATGTATGGACCTCATAGATTACTTATTCAATTAGCCATCTTGTGTTAACATCAACAAAGGTTTGAGGATAAAATCTTGCATTAGGAGCCTTACACAAAGTTGTCAATAATATCATAAAGGATGTTGTTTCAATTTGGATAAGAGAATAAAATATTTTAGTACAAATGAATATTGGTGCACGTTTTCGATGTTACCAAAATTTATATATATTGTTTACAAAACAGAAGTTAAAAAATATATATTTTGTTAAGAGTTTTGTAGCTCAACTAACATTTATTGATGTTTCTATTAGCCATCTCAAATGTATGTATGGACCTCATAGATTACTTATTCAATTAGCCATCTTGTGTTAACATCAACAAAGGTTTGAGGATAAAATCTTGCATTAGGAGCCTTACACAAAGTTGTCAATAATATCGTAAAGGATGTTGTTTCAATTTGGATAAGAGAATAAAATATTTAGTACGAATGAATATTGGTGCACGTTTTCAATGTTACCAAAATTTATATGTATTGTTTACAAAATAGAAGTTAAAAAAATATATATTTTGTTAAAAGAGTCTTGTAACTCAACAAACATTTATTGATATTTCTAATAAAGACGTTTGTAGGGACTGGGTTCGAGCGCTTCTTCTATTGGACGAAAGGTCTCAAGCCCAACTACCCCAATATAATGAAATTTTAGAGAATGGATTTAAGAACTAGGTCTTAGTCCGAACCACAATCACTAGACAAAGTTAGGTGTGGGCTGAGTAACAAGGAAATGGGTTGAAGTATGGAATTTTGTCCTCGGGCGCTTCGTCCGAGGAACTCAGTATTCTTCTTCTTCTTCTTCCAGTACTAGGTTATAGGGGTTTTTAAGATCATGTAGACTGCCACAGCTTCCTCCTTTTTCTCTCTTCCTGCTATTTTTCCGTGCCCGCCATTCTTGGAGGGTCTCTCACATTATATACTTCTTTCCAGTCGATCTTGGCCCTCCACCTGTTGATCATGTAGGTCACTACTCGAGTGCTCGTCCCATCAGCCACCTTCCCAAACCCTCTGTGAGTTACGGCAACCAAGGCCGCACTGTTCAGGGGTCATTTCCTCATTAATGCGGCCAGAACGTTAGTTGGGTGCATTCAATGCGGAGGTGACAGTTTCTCCTTGGATTGCTCCTGCACCATACGCCTATGGGTATCCTATTATACTTATCCTTCTCCTGGGGGCGCTCTGGGAGGCTGCCTTTGCCGGTGTGTTGTTCTCTCTTCTTGGGATCTGGGATGCCGAGAGCAAGATCGTCCTCGGCAACATTTCTAGGCCATTTAGGCTTTCTTTGTCCGTCCTCTGCCATTTCTCCCTTCTCGGCACGGGCCTTGGGCCCAGTATAAAGTGGGCCGAGGTTGTCAAATTCCTTGGCCCCACAATAGCCCTCAAAATCCTGTTGTCCGGCTCCTCAGACGAAGATGAGGGTTTTGGTGACATTGGGCCTTTGTCATGGCTTGTCAAGTCTTGTCCTCCATCAATGCAAGAGCCTTTTCGTTTGCCCGAGACACGTTCCTGGCGCCTTGGTATACGAAGCATGTCTTCATTAAATGCTGGCGGCTCTGTGCTCCCCACGTTCAACGGTGCGATGGTCATCTAACGGTGGAGATTTCCTTACCTTTATGGGCGGGAAAACCCGCACAGTTACATTTAATGGGAGGTATAAATACCCATTTGAACTGATTTGTCTCTTTACCATTGCACTTAAGAGTTCTTGCGCACACATCCTGGTTCAGTCAAAATTCCAACCAAACTCAAGTCTCTTTCCAGCATAAAAAGCCTGTCCGAAGAGCTTTTCCTCATTTCTGTAAGTTTTCTTCTCTCTCTAACTCGCGTTTTCTCTCTTTTAAATTTATCTTTCTCTCGTTCCTCCCCTTCTTTTGTCATCACCTGAGTCTCTTTGGAGGTTTCTACAGATGGGTAAATTAAAAAAGTTGGTTGAGACCGAAGAGGCGATGGAAAAATTCATCGCTGATTATAGGATACCCCCCAATGTAGGTTTGAGGCACTGTGAGGAAGGGGAATGGCACTTTAGGAGAAACGCGGGCGAGGTGGTGATTCCCCTACTCGCCTTTATAGAAGGGGGTGTGAGAATCTCCATGGGGCCAATAATGAGGGATTACCTTAGGCACTTCCGATTAGCTCCCACCCAGTGCGCTGGTAATGTGTTTAGGATCCTAGGTTGTGTGGATGCCTTAAACGAGAAAATGGGGCTGAGGTTGACCCATCATGACGTAAACTAGTGCTACAACCTCCAACTCTTGAAGGGCAAATCCTACTATATGAAGACGAGGGACGACAGGGTTCGGCTTATTCAGTGCCTCCCCGAGTCCAGCGAAGGGTTAAACAAGGACTTTCTCATTGTGTCTGGGGAGTGGCACGATAGCCTTCCTTGCCCAATAGTGGAGGGGGAACCAGGAGGGGGATGATCTTCTTTGCCATCGTGATTTGCACGATTTGGTTACTAATATGAACTTGTCTTCTTTTTGCAGATCCACACGCCTTTCAACGACACTTCCACCTAACCAACCGGGGAGATTTGGAGACTATTCTCAAGGCTGCGGTTTTTGTAGACAAGGCGGACAACCAAGTCAGAGCTGCTCACAAGATCTTAGGGTACGACCCTATCCAAAAGTCATTTGCCGCCCCGAAGCATGTGATCAGAGCTAACGATCCCTGGTTTCAGAAAATCACTGTAGTAGAGCATGAATTTCTGATTCACGAAGGATCTCCTGTTCCAGAGGGCATCTCATTGGCCGGCTCTTCTTCGTCCCACCAAGTAGCGGAGGCCGAGAGTGATTTGGGTTTGCCTGAAGAAGGATTCGGTGTGTTTGGCCAAGCTAGTCCGTCTGAGGATCTTTCTGGTGACTTGGGGGACCCCGACTTGTTCGAGGCGGATCTCTTGTCAGCAGGGATATCTTCTCAAGCAGAGATGGGTTTTAAGAGGAAGCCCTAGATAAGCCTATTTAACCTGATTGAGGGCCAGCAGGGGAAGGATGCGCCAGGGAAGTCACAATCCAACCCTCCTCCTCCTCCACCACAGCCTCAGCCTGTTCAGACCAAGTCTTCTCCATCCCGATCGCAGCCACCCTCTCCCCGATCCAAACTTCCCATTCCTCCCCAATCAACTCTGCCTCCTTGGCCTGAGCCTGCCGACCCAAAGAGGAAGAGGAGTTCCAAGGGCAAAGAGCCAATGGATGGGGGGAAGTCTCGCTCCTCTCAAGAGGAGAGTGAAGCCCCGCGGGCTCAAAAGCAACTAAAGATAGGGCACCAAGGCTGTGGAAAAGAGGTCGATGCCCAACCTGCGACTCAGGCTTGGCTTCCTACACCAATGCTTCATGGGGAGCCGCTGATGGACGACACTTCCCTAAAGGATTTCCAGGGCGGCAAAGGCACATATGTGGTCGACACGTTGGAGAGGACCCTGCTACTCCCTCCCGATATGGATGAGTTGAAGGGTTTGAGGAGGCAAAAGGCCTTCCTCAACATCAAGAGGTATTTGGGCATGGTAAGGTTTCTTACACTTGTGACTTCACTGATTTATGCTCCTTGATTTCCCATTTATTGTGTGTTCGTCCCAATTGGCAGGTAATCTAGGCCACTTACAAGCTAAAGGATGAGGCCAAGGAGCAGAGCAAGTCCTTGGAGCTTGAACGTAACAATCGCGTGGATGCTGCGCTGACCCTCAAGAACTTCAAGACTAACCTCTCTAAGGTCAGGGAGGATCTGAAGGAGATGACAAGGGCCAGGGACAGCGCCGAATTAGGCCTGGCTAGTGCCCAAAAGCAGGCCGAAAACTAGACAAAACGCTTACTTGAGATTGAAGATCAGCTAAAGATTGCTAAGGAGCAAATCGTTGATCTAAAGAAGAAACTGGTTGAGGCGGAGGAAGCCAAAAACGTTGCGGAGTGGGCTAGGGACGAAGCTCTAAGGGCTAAGACGGAGGCTGAGACCTCTAAGGAGAAAGTCGAGGAGGAGGCTTATGACACGGGGGTGGCTAATACCCAGGCCATCCTTAAGGCTCAAATCCCTGGAGTATGCAGGCTATACTGCTCCCAGGTCTGGAATGAAGCCCTCAAACAAGCTGGGGTTGAGGCTTCATCCGATCTGTGAAAGGTGGAGAAGGTATACTATCCTCCAACCATCCGTGAGACCGCCTCTGCCAGCTCCGTGGCTGTGAGTGCTTCAGAAGGGGCTGAGACTGCTTGGCCTGAGGCTGCTCTGGTTGTATCCACTCCTGACGAGCTAGCCAAGGGGGGCGAGCTTCCTGGGGTGACAGAAACACATGGAGGCTCGAATCTTGAAGTGTCCTAGGAGGCCACCGAGTCCATAGTCAGTGCTCAGGTCTCTCATGCCGTGGAGCCGGCTCTTTTGGTTCAGTCCCTTCAGACCATTCCTCCTGCTGATGCCTCTAAGGGTCCTAAGGCCAATCCTGCCCAGCTTCCCAAGGAAGGGGATGTCTCCTAGGGTCCTGAGGCCAATCCTGCTCAGCTTCCCAAGGAAGGGGCCAAAATAAAGTTGAAGAAGTAGGGGTCCTAGCCAACTTTTGTATCGGTTCTAGTTTAGCTTTTAGTTAGTTCTCTTTTGTTTTAAGGACCTTGAAATTGTTTGTAATTAAGTTTTTCGACTACATGTATGAAATTCATTTCTTCCTTTTTCTTTTGAATTATGCATTTATTGTCACCATCGCTATTGCTATTACTGCGAATCTCGTTCCTTGTGAATTGGTTACCTTAACGGGTATGAATGGTTGCGTACATAATATATTTGAAATTAAACCCCTAAATTCTAACTCGCCGGCGTCATGGGGACGCTTGGTTTGCGTTTACCCATGTTTTTAGGGGGTTGAGTGTATGATCCGAGGTACCGAGCGTGTACTTAGGTTTGAGTCTGAGGATCATATAAGACCTTGGTTCTATCCAGTACTTAGATCTTCCTTAAAGTAACTAGTTTCCCCATAGGTTTGAGTCCGAGGACCATGCAAGACCTTGGTTCTGTTTAGTACTTAGATCTTCCTTGAAGTAACTAGTTTCCCCATAGGTTTGAGTCCGAGGACCATGCAAGACCTTGGTTCTGTCTAGTACTTAGATCTTCCTTGAAGTAACTAGTTTTCCCATAGGTTTGAGTCCGAGGACCATACAAGACCTTGGTTCTGTCTAGTACTTAGATCTTCCTTGAAGTAACTAGTTTCCCTATAGGTTTGAGTCCGAGGACCATGCAAGATCTTGGTTCTGCCTAGTACTTAGATTTTCTTGGAGTAGCTAGTTTCCCCATAGATTTGAGTCCGAGGACCATGCAAGACCTTGGTTCTGTCTAGTACTTAGATTTTCTTGGAGTAGCTAGTTTCCCCATAGGTTTGAGTCTGAGGACCATGCAAGACCTTGGTTCTGTCTAGTACTTAGATTTTCCTTGAGTAGCTAGTTTCCCCATAGGTTTGAGTTTGAGGACCATGCAAGACCTTGGTTCTGTCTAGTACTTAGATTTTCCTTGAGTAGCTAGTTTCCCCATAGGTTTGAGTTTGAGAACCATGCAAGACCTTGGTTCTGTTTAGTACTTAGATTTTCTTGGAGTAGCTAGTTTCCCCATAGGTTTGAGTCTGAGGACCATGCAAGACCTTAGTTCTGTCTAGTACTTAGATGGTTGCCAGAATGCGAGACGTGTAATCAAGATGGACTTAAAATTTGAACTAGATAAATGCTTTTATTAATAATAATACCTTCTCAGGTTATTTACATTCCATGGACGAGGTACAACTTTCTCATCTAAGTCTTCTAGGTAGTATGCTCCTATTCCCGCAACTAAAGTAATTCAGTATGGCCCTTCCCAGTTGGGTCCAAGCTTTCCCCAGGATGGGTTTTTGGCAGCACCCACAACTTTCCTCAGCACTAAGTCCCCCGGTGCTAGCGGTCTAAGCTTCACGTTGGCATCATATCCCTGTTTGAGCTTTTGGTGGTAATAGGCTAACTGGACCATTGCCCTTTCTCTTCATTCGTCGATCAGATCTAGGTTCTTCCCCAGTAGTTCGTTGTTACTATTCGGGGTGAAGGAGCTCGTCCTCAGTGTTGGGAAGTTTGCCTCTAGAGGGATAACAATCTCGGCCCTATAGGTCATGGCAAAAGGTGTCTCCCCTGTTGACTGCCGTGGTGTAGTCCGGTAAGTCCATAAGACGTGCGGTAGCTCTTCCACCCATCTTCCCTTGGCGTCATCTAGCCTCTTCTTAAACCCGTTAACTATGACCTTGTTGATAGCCTCGGCTTGCCCGTTTCCCCAAGGATAGGTTGGAGTTGAGTACCTGTTAGTGATCCTTAGCTCACAGCAGTATCTTCTGAAGGCCTTGCTGTCAAACTGGAGTCCATTGTCTGAAATGAGGGTGCGAGGGACCCCGAATCGTGTAACAATGTTTCTCCAGATGAATTTCTTAGTATCCACATCCCTGATGTTGGCCAGGGGCTCAGCTTCGACCCATTTAGTGAAGTAATCTGTGCCGACCAGTAGATATCTCTTATTTCCTGCTGCCTTTGGGAAAGGTCCCACTATATCCAGGCCCTACTGGGCGAACGGCCATAGACTGGACAGAGGGTTGAGGATCCCACCTAGCTGATGAATATTCGGGGCGAACCTTTGGCGTTGGTCACACTTTTTAACGTATTCCAGGGCTTTCTTCTGCATCCTCGGTCACCAGTATCCTTGGGTAATGGCTCGGTGCGACAGAGATCTTCCTCCTGTATGACTTTCGCAGATCCCTTTGTGCAGCTCTTCAAGCAATAGTTCTGATACTTCAGGGTGTACACACAGTAAATATGGCCCGGAATATGAGCGTTTGTACAATTTATGGTCCTCAGACAACTAGAACCAAGGAGCTTTTCTTCGTATTTTCTCTGCCTCCGACTTTTCCTCGGGCTAGATGTCATCTTTGAGGAACCTCACCATAGGGTCCATCCAGCTAGGGCCCACTCTAACCTCATGAACATGGACTATGCCTTTGGCTACCTCATTCACTCTGTCCAGATGCTTGACAAGAATAATTCGAGGTAGGTCCCCTGCCGAGGAGGTGGCAAGTGTGGCCAGTGAATCTGCATGAGTGTTTCCACTTCGGGGGACATGCGACAAGCTGAAAAAATCGAAGCCCGGCTTCAAGCGTTTGACCCGGCTTAAGTACTCTTGCATCCTTGCGTCTCTGGCCTTTAATTCTCCCTTTACCTGGCCCACTACTAGTCTCGAGTCCGAGAACATCTCCACTGCTTTTCCTCCCATTTTCTGTACCATGGCAATTCCTTGTAGCAAGGCCTTATACTCGGCTTCGTTGTTCGTGGCTGAGAACCCAAATCTCAGGGACTTCTCTATGATGGTTTTCTCGGGAGATATTAGGACTAACCCCACTCCGGATCCCCTTTAATTTGTTGTGCCATGGACGTACACCTTCCAACATGGGGGCCCTGGTGCAGAGATTACTCCAATCGATTTTCCATCCATGTTCTGCTCCTTTGACACTATTTCTACTGGTGGTTCAGCAAATTCGGCTACTAAGTCAGCTAGGACCTGGCCCTTTATAGAGGTCCGAGGCATGTATTTGATGTTAAAAGCTCCCAGAATTGTGCTCCATATGGCAATCCTTCTGGTGTAATAAGCGGTTCGAAGTACAAACTTCAAGGGTAGTTGGGTTAGAACAACCACCGTGTGGGCTTGGAAATAATGGGGAAGCTTTAGCGTAGCGTGGACCACAGCCAGAATAGCCTTCTCCAGGGGTAGGTATTTGACCTCAGCTTCATGCAGTGACTTACTCACGTAATAGACTAGCTTTTGGATGCCATTGTCATCTCGTATTAGCATTATGAGTACCATGTAGCCCAAAAACTTGCCTGACCCCACGCCAAATGAGCACTTGGAAGCATTCAGGCGCAGCTTATGCTTCCTCAAGACACCAAAGGTGCTGCCGAGGTCCCCTAAATGCTCGGACACCACTTTAATCTTCATCACCATGTCATCGACATAGATTTCGTTACTCTTGCCCAACTGTGGTTCGAACATTCTTGTCATCATCCTTTGATAAGTGGATCCTGCATTCTTCAGACCAAACGACATTACCTTATAGTGGTAATTCCCAGTTGGTGTCACAAAGGCTATTTTCTCCTGATCCTCCAGTGCTTGTGGTATTTGATGATAGCCTTGAAAGGCATCTAGGAAGCTCATTCGAGGATGGCCTACTGTCGCATCCACTAGCTGATCTATCCGAGGCATAGGGAATGGGTCTTTAGGGCACGCTTCATTCAGGTCTGTGAAGTCCATACAAACTCGCCATTTCCCACTTTTCTTCTTGACCACCATAGTGTTGGCCAACCATTCGGGGTAAAAGACTTCTTTGATAGCCCCAGCATGCTTAAACTTCGCCACTTCATCCCTAATCGCATCGGCATGCTCTTTTGACGGGTGACGGGGCGGTTGCTTCTTGGGAGTGATGGCCGGGTTGACATTGAGGTGATAAGAGATGAAGGCTGGGTCGATCCCGAGGGCATTGCAGGCATCTCATGCAAATACATCAATATTTCTTTTAAGAAACTCAATCAGCTCCTCCTTCTCTTGAAGAGGCAGCTGAGCCCCTACCCGAAAGAATTTCTCCAGGTCGCCACCAATAGCCTCCTCTTTTAAATCTTCACATTTTACCTCATCGGCAGTTGTGTCAGGGGGGCGAAACCGAGGCCTTTGATTGCTATAAATTCTTCTCAGCGAAGGCCGAGGACTCCGCATCGAGCCGATGCGAGACGGCTACTGCCACGCATTGCCTCGCCATAGGTTGGCAACCATGGATTTCAAGAACTTGGTCCCCTGACAAGAATTTCACCTTCTGGTGCAACGAGGAAGCAACAGCCCCTAAGGTATGGAGCCAGGGCCTACCGACGATGGCTGTATAGGGGGAGTAGGTGTCCACCACAATGAAGTTCACCTCCACTATCTCTATGCTAGTCTGAATGGGTAGCCTAATCATGCCCATCGAAATGACAAGCTTCCCGTCGAAGCTCATTAAAGGAGAGTTGTAGGGCATCAAATCTTCTAGTTTTAACCCCAGCCCCTTGTAGAGGTTGGGGTACATAACCTCGGCTGCACTGCCGCCATCCACCATCACTCTTTTCACATCATAGTCCTCGATTCTGAGGGTGATCAGCAGCGCATTATCGTGGGGCTAGATTGTCCCGACCTTGTCCTCCTCTGAAAAACTCAAGACGGGACGAAAGTTCATCCTGGCTCTCTTCGGCCCTGGCTGGGACTCCTCGGCAGGCAGTTGAGCCACCGATAACACTCGTGCAGGGCGCGTGCTTGTTCTCCTTGGTACGGCCACGATTACGTTGATCGTTCCTGCGGGTGGCCTTAGGGCAACATCCCTCCTGGCTTCTTAATGGCCTTGATGACCACTGGAATGATGCAGAAGGTGGTTCAGCTTTCCTTCTCGGACTAGCTGGTCCAGGTGGTTCCAGAGGTTCTTGCAGTTCTTCGTGGTATGCCCATGGTCTTGGTGGTATTGGCAATAAAAGTTCTGATCGCGTCTCGAGGGTTCTCCCGCCATCTTATTCGGGCACCTAAAGTATGGTTCATTCTTGATTTTCTCCAACACCCGATGTATTGGTTCTCGGAATATGGCATTGACAGTCTGTGCATTGGTTGTTTCGGGTTGCCTTACGAAGTCCCTTCTCGGGTGGTTGTTGTTATACTGATCCGACCTGAAATCCCTCCTCTCTTGAGTGATAACCTTCTCTTTTCCTCTTCCCTGCAACTGGTCTTCCTCCACTCGCTTATACTTGTCGATCCAATCCATCAGTTGGCGCATATTGGTGGCGGGTTTGCCGGTCAGAGACTTCCTCAGACCGTGATCGGCTGGGAGACTATTTTTGAAAGTGATAATGGCAACATCATCGAAATTGTCTTCCATTTCATTGTATGTCTCCCAATATCTATCCGAGTAGGCCTTTAAGGTTTCTCTGTCATGCATGGATAGCGACAACAAAGCGCTCAAAGGCCGAGGGGCTTCGCAGTTCGTAACAAAGCGGGAGCCAAAAGCTTAGGTCAGCTGCCTATACGAATCTATGGAGTTCGTCTTTAGACCATTAAACCACCTTATCGCCACTGGTCCCAAGCTGGACGGGAAAACCTTGCACATCAGCATCTCGTTCCTAGAATGGACAGCCATCCTTTGGTTGAACTAGCTCACATGCTCCACAAGGTCTGTTTTACCGTTGTAAATGGCGAAGGTCGGCTGCTGGAACCATCGAGGAAGTATGGTCCCTTCTATGTGATGCGTAAAAGGCGACTTGGAGAGTTGATCCAATGCCCTGCTCATGGCATCTTTTCCCAAGCCCCTAGGAGATGGGCTTCTGTGCCTATGTCTCCGGTAGTGCTCCTCTTCATAGGGGAAGGTCTCACTCGGAGGAGTCCTCGATCTTCGTCTATAGTGATCGTCACTTTCATCGTTGGAGGGCATGTTAAGCCTAGATCGAGATTGCCTTTGCTGTGCATGGTGCAGCTTTCTCTTCAGATCGTCTATTTCTCGCTGCATGGACCGCTTATCGTTTTGTTTCTGAGACATATGTCTCCTAACTTCTTCTAGTTACGAAGCCCGGTTGTTATTTTGTCTCTGAAGCACGTGACTACTCGTGCAAGAGTGGCTCTTGCTGGTCTAAGTGGTGTTTACGCTACCCTCTCGAAACCTTCCATTCTCTTCATTTCGATCACATTCGGGGTTAGGAAAGTTACCCTGTTATTGGGATTTGGCTGGTTCGGGCTGATGGGAGCCTGCTTGATGAGAGCCTGATCCTACCATGCCTGATCATTATCCTTACTAACACACAAGTTCTTCCCACAGACGACGCCAATTGTAGGGACTGGATTCGAGCGCTCCTTCTATTAGATGAAAGGTCTCAAGCCCAACTAACCCAATACAATGAATTTTTAGAGAATGGGTTTAAGAACTAGGTCTTAGTTCGAACCACAATCACTAGACACAGTTAGGTGTGGGCTGAGTAACAAGGAAATGGGTTGAAGTATGGAATTTTGTCCTCGGGCGCTTCGTCCAAGGAACTCAGTATTCTTCTTCTTCTTCTTCTTTCAGTACTAGGTTACAGGGGTTTTCAAGATCATGTAGACTGCCACAGCTTCCTCCGTTTTCTCTCTTCCTGCTATTTTTCCGCACCCGCCATTCTTGGAAGGTCTCTCACATTATATACTTCTTTCCAGTCGATCTTGGCCCTCCACCTGTTGATCATGCAGGTCACTACTTGAGTGCTCGTCCCATCAGCCACCTTCCCAAACCCTCTGTGAATTGCGGCAACCAAGGCCGCATTGTTCAAGGGTCATTTCCTCATTAATGCGGCCAGAATGTTAGTTGGGCGCATTCAATGCGGAGGTGACAATTTCTCCTTGGATTGCTCCTGCACCATATGCCTATGGGTATCCTACTATACTTATCCTTCTCTTGGGGGCGCTTTGGGAGGCTGCCTTTGCCGGTGTGCTGTTCTCTCCTCTTGGGATCTAGGATGCCGAGAGCAGGATCGTCATCGGAAACGTTTCTAGGCCATTTGGGCTTTCTTTGTCCATCCTCGGCTATTTCTCCCTTCTCGGCATGAGCCTTGGGTCCAGTACAAAGTGGGCCGGGGTTGTCAAATTCCTTGGCCCCACAACGTTCATGATTCAAATTCTTCCTACCCAGCCCCATTGTAATTATTGAATTATAATATATATATATATATATATATATTTATATAATAAGTGCTTAGTCCAAATTGCGTGCCTGTCCCTCCAGTGTGTTTATGTTCGTATTCAAGAGTCATATATCATCAATTATGTCAAAAAACAATGCGTGAACTCCAAGTTTACAGCACAGTATTCATGTGATACATATGTTCTTTTTTAGTTACATGGTCAAAGCATACTATGTAAGACCAGATTTTTATCAAAATTAAAAATTATGATAGATGGTTAAAATAATGATAAAAATTTCTTACAACTTAAAGTTTTAGATCCAACATTTATTTTTCTATCACAATTCCAACAGTTTTCTAAACCCTTAGAACTTTGGTAACAGAGTTTCTCTTTCTTGTAAAAAAAATTATTTTTGTGATTTTAAGGTATTTAATATATCATACATTGCTAAAATTAAGTCATGCGGCTAAAATAAGACATATAAAATCCAACTTTTAGTATATTAACATATGATACTGTACTTAATACAAATATTTTGATAGAAATGAATGTGTTTAATCCTAGGATATCTTAGCCTAGTGATGACCTATATATTGTATAAATTGTAATCATTATAGAGCAAGATATCATAAGCTAAAACCATATTGTAGGCAAAGGTATCACAGATGCAATCTTTCACACACTTAATTAATACTGGCCACATACTTCAAAAAATAAATTATACCTCATCACACTAACCCAAATACAAAACCCTTATAAAGAGTAATTGAATATCCACTAATAAAGACTCATAGGCTCCTGATAACTTTCAAAATAATGCATCACATGAAACAAAAAAGAAAAGCAAAAAAAGGATACATGACTTTGAAACTTGAGCAAAGACTTATGATTGAGTGGGAATGGCTATATTTGTAGGAAACATAATGAAAAGAATTGGTTTCCACACCATATGGATTAAACTTATAAATGGAAGGTCTCACCAAAGTTTCTTACTCTGCATGTATTAAAAAACAAAGAGCCAAAGGGTTTTATCAAATCATCTTGGGGACCAGTAAAAGGATCCTCTATCACCATTCTTTTGTATTTTTAATTAGATGTTGGACTCTGAACAAAGTATAGCCCCAGAGCTAATACACATGTGCTTCAAGGTCAAGGAACCATGTGGCACTGTTAATATGCCCGGAGATCTTGGCAGAGGACCCCAATTTTTTGATGTCAAAAGTTGAAATTATTGTACGATGTAATCATTTTTTCTTAATAATTTGATAGTTAGACACGAAAGATTTGAATGTTGTAACCATTTTTTCTTAATAATTTAATAATTAGAGGCGAAAGATTTGAACCCTGGACATATTTATTGAAAAATCAGAAATTGCAGGGCTGTTAGCTATTGTATGAATACCTTGACTTTACTAAATGTGTGAATGAATAATTTCCTTTGCACTGAAAAGGGGCTAAGTTTGTGTCTGTTGTTTTATATGTGGGTCCCATGCATTGTTCACGGGACCCGCAAGTACAATATTCAGGAAAAAAAAAAAAAAAACGTTAAAACTGAGTCCCACATGGTACTATTCATATTTAAAAATTATTTTGGTACAGTGTTTTTAATTTTCAGTTTTCAGTAATAAGTGATATACAAACAGAACCTAAATGTGAATGAATAATTTTCCTTTTTTTATTTTTCAAAAAAAGTAGCAACAATATAAATCACCTTATGATGTTTGGCAATTTTAATTATACTTGGTTTGAATCTTGTATGTTGTTTGTCAGAAGTGAGGAATAATCTTCCTTTATACGCGGAAAAAGATTACAAAGGTGCAGTGACGCCGCTAGTTACATCACTAGCATCATGTCATAATGGGGGTGTAATCCTAGTCACAGACCCTTCATGCAATACTCGGTTGTGAGGGCTTTCTAGATGGCACTAAGCATTATTATATATAAAACAACGCTTTGTTACACACAAATTTACACACGCGTAATAAAATAACTACAATGGTGACCTGAAGTCAAAATTTTCAATTTGGATTTCAAATGTCTTTTCGCATGTATGTGTAAATGCGTATGTAACAACTTTTTCTCATAAAACAAGAACAATATTTTCTAGATTTAGACCCCTTGCAAATCTACTTAAAAAAAAGAAAAATTATGAAAAGTAAAAGATTTAAAAAAATAAAATAAGGTGAAAAGATTAAAAAACAATCTCGTGGGTTGAAAATATGAGAGTAAATTTTTTTAACTTTGGTTGGGTGGATTTTAGGGAGAATACAAAAAAAAAAAAAAAAAAAAAAAGAAGAGTGGAAAATAGGAGAGAAAATGGGTGGAAATGGTGTTTGGTTGGGAGGAGGATGGAGAGAGAAAAGTGGTGAGGCCCAACTATTTTCTCTTCGCACCCATCAAAATTCAATTTTCACAAAATGGGGAGAAAATGGGAGAGAAAAAGGGGAAGATGTGTGTTAGACAAAATTACCATTCTCCACCCATTAGCCAAACTTTTTGTCTTTCCCTTTTTTTTTTGGTGGATAAAATTTCTTCTTGTTTGCACTTTGCACCATACGTTCACATTGGTTCATTTTGTTTGTTTTTATCTATTTATTTATTCTTTTGGCATTTGCTTATTTTATAAATTAAAAAAAAAAAAATTGAAGTGTCCATACAAATGTTTTTTAATAATAAATATGTTACTTTTTGTTTATATATTTAGTAAGGACATAATGGTAAATTTATACTAACTTTATTTTCTATCCTCTCATTTTTCATCTCAACCAAATAAAAAAGTTTTTTATTCTTCCATTTTTCCACTTCTCCTACCAAACACAAATGAGGGAAAACTAAGGGCCCATTTGGTAATGTTGCTCTAGTAACGTTATTTGTGTTTTTTGAAAATACGTGTAAGTGAAAAAGTATGTGAAAATATGTGTAATATTGTTTAAACATTAAAAACTGTTGTTTAAACAATGGTAACGAGCCCTAAATCTTTTTTATCCTCTCTCTTTTCCATTCTCTCACAATTTTTTATCTTTTCACTTTTTCATCTTCCCAACGGTACCACTGTACTCTGTACCAAGACCCGTAGTCATTATATATATACCACCAACCATCAGCTTTATATTTGCAAAACCCACACCTAATATTTTCAACATAGCTTTTGAACTAGAGCAGAGGAGGGTAGCCATGGCAGAACCAAATTATAGAAAAGTTATGCCTCTCCCAGCTTCACCTCCCAATACCAAAACCCTGGGAGAGCTAATGCAAATGATAATCATTATAGATAGTGAACCCTCAAAAGATGTTACTACATCTGCAAGTTTGCAAGGTTATCAGCACAATCCACAGGAAGCTTGGCTTCCCATCACGGAGTCCAGGAATGGCAACACCTTTTTTGCAGCGTTTCATTTACTCTGTTCAGGAATTGGATTGCCAGCTCTTTTGCTTCCTGTTGCATTTGTCACACTCGGATGGTAAGCTATCTTTTGCAATGATTTAAGTTGTCTTGATTAAGGTCAATTTTGCTTAACGAATAAAGTCATTAATTGTTCATAAATCCAAAGAGAAAGGATGGGTTATGAAATGAGAGTTTCATGACTAACTAAAATTAAGCTCCTACAGACGTGTAGACTTGGAAAGTTTATGGTCATTTTCTTTCCATGTGTGTGATAGAGATTTGTTAATTGCATTTTACCCATATATGGTTTGGTCAATTTGTCTATTCAAACGTGAAAAACAATTACATTTCATTGATATATGATGTTCATTTGTATCTACTTTTAGTTACTGAATTTAATCTATTCAAGTTATAAAATATAATTGTCATTTTTTTTTTTTCAATTTAAAATCCAAATGATCCCTTTTAGGAGACAATTTATAGTCTCAGTACACAAAGAAATGGAATGTTTGAGTACCCGAAGGCTGAAAATTGATCTGTTATGCACAAAAAAATAATAATAATAAAATAATAACTGATCTGATAAATAGCTAGGTTGGCTCAACTACTTGGGAAAAAAAACTTATTTATTATTTATTTTATTAAACAATCAGTCAAGCTTAACCTTTTAGACTTAATATAAAGGCTAGCTTATGCTTAAAATATGACCATATAACTTGGGGAAAAAAAAATACTTCTTTATTATTTATTTATTAAACATTCAATCAACCTCAACCTTTTAGACTTGATGTAAAGGCAAGCTTATGCTCAAAATATGACAATATATTTGGGAAGAAGCTTATATGTGTAACTAATCAATAACCATGCAATACACATTAAAGTTTATCAAAGTATGATTTTTTTTTCCCTTTATTTTACTATTTACTTTTCTTTTTCCTTAGAATTCTTTTAGTATTTGTCCAACTTTGAAATTTGATAATTATATTAATTAATAATAATAATTATTTATAATTGTGTCAATATATAAAACTGTCTATTTTATCATTTAAAGAAAATATAGCGTAGCGTGTTACGTAACATGTTTTACTAGTTATTAAGCTAAAATTATCATAAAATATTACAACCATACATTCATAGTACAAGATTTTATAGTTTTTTCCCCCATTTATGACCAAAAAAAAATATACATTGCTCTTTGCTCACTTTTCTCAAGATCTGAGACACTCTCACGTTATACTCATTTTTCTTCCTCTGTGCATGCATAGCGTAATTAAAAAAAGAATCATAAAGGTCTGCCTTTAATTAAAGAACAAGGAACTGCGCGTTCCATGATATTTCCCTGTTGACTCCGGAGTCCTGATCTGTGAGCCTTATTAATTAAAGTGGACGCGTTTATATAATTTTTATGTTCATTTATAGTAATATTAGGGGAAAGAAATATATATATATATATATATATATATATATTTATAAATATATATTGTTCACATTTTTCAACAATAATATAATGTTCACATTTTTCAACAATGACTTCGAAATTATATATATGACCATATGAGAACAGAATCTTGGAAACTTGTTCAATAACAATATAGTAATGTCACTACCTTCCACGTGAGAATATATATAATAAGTCTTTCCCATTCCCCATGTGAGTTTTATTAATATTAATAAAATCTAATATTTTTCGAAGAGCTTGAAAATTAACTTTTCCAAAAAATTGGGAGAAAGAAAGTATATAATAATCTTTTTCAAATTATTTTGTAAAAATAAGAGTTTTATGGTTTAGTAATATTATCTAAAGAGTAAAATTTACTTTTCTTAATTAAATTCAAATTTAATAATAATTATGTGATTAAATTTAATTAAAGAATTTAAAGTACAACATTAAGAATCTGGTTGTCCTTATATGAGAATAATAAAGAAAGAACATTATTTTTAGATACTAATAATTATTTCAGTATCATGATATATTCTCTCCTCTGTTTTTCTCTTCTCTCATTGAATTATAAGTAACACCTTGTCCAAAAATGTTAAATCCTGGATACTCAAGTTGACATCCAACAACCATTTAACTTTTGAACATTAGGAATTCATACAGAGAAACATATAACTTTAAAGTTTATCGATCTCATTTGCATTTTTTTGAACCAAATTCATTCATTGAAAATGTAACTTCTATTTGATTATCTGTGATCCATGCTATTGCATAAACAGCTTGAAGAAAACTAGAAAAGTCCTATCATATGATTTAAGTTCATAAGTTTGAGGAAATTTTAAAACTTTTTTCACAATAATTGTGTTGGCAAGATTTACTCATTCTCAATTGGGTCTATCACTAACATTATCATTTTACCTACCTACCTACCAAAAACAATTTGTCACTTCAACAATTGTGAAAAAAAAAAAAAAAAAATTGTGCTCTTAATCTTATTGTAATTTCATTGGTTGCAGGGCATGGGGTATAATATGTTTGTCACTAGCATTTGCATGGCAACTTCATACCATATTTATTCTCGTTCGACTCCATGAATCAGTTCCTGAAATTCGCTACAGCAGATACATGCACCTTGCAATAGTTTCTTTTGGTTAGTACAAAACCCCTGTTGTTGTTGTTATTATTATTATTTTACTTTTTGTTTATAAATATTTTAAAAGCACAAGATAAAATGTATTTAATATTTTATTAGATTATATTTTATTTTCTAAACTTTTCATTTTTTAAAGTCAAATTGTAATCGCTTTTTTATTTTTTTATTTTTTTATTTTTATAATAAATTACACATGCACTTAATAAGTCCTGATCTAATAACTTCATGTTTTCACCCTCCACTAAATACTTATAAGGGCAGTAGGTGCCAATTGATCAATTAGAGTTCATTAGCGTGCAAATATCAAGAAAAATACACCCAACCACAATATATTTTGTGTAAAAGCCAATAAATTGTTGAAAAGTATATTTTTCCTTTTGAAAAGTATTATACATTATAATTCATAACTGAATATTTTATTATTATTATAACGTACAAGGCTAATTTTTTTCATGATCCTTTAACTAGTGGGTTGTTATTATTTTTATCTCAACAAAAAATACAATTTTTTTTAATAATTATCTTGATTATATATAATGCTTAGTACATAATAAAAGTAGTTTCTTTTTAAATAATATTATTTTTATACATACATATATATATATATATATATATATATATATATATATAAAGTAAAATCTATATTTGATATTTCACAATTTACTACTTTAACAACACGGGAGACAAATCTAAATTGTATTCTCATTTCCCTAGTCAACATTCAATTGTATTTGTTCTAATAATGTGTTGCAAAGTTCTTACAACTTACTAAATTTAACAAGAAGTGGGACTAATACAAACTATGTTCCCCAATTAACATTCAATAAAATTAGGCCAAATAACAAAGGTCTTACCCATAATGCATAGGAGGGTGATAATGTGTTATTATATACAACACCAACGCCTTAGTCCCAAATTTTTGAATCGGCTGTGGATACGTAATAAATTAGTTAAGATCAATGACATGTTTTCTGTTCCTTAATTCTATACTATCTTAAGTCATAATTTATTACTATATGCAGGTCCAAAACTAGGGAAGTTGCTTGCCCTATTCCCTGTATTATACAATTCAGGGGGTATGTGTATCATTCTAATTATTACTGGAGGTAGGACGTTGGACCTCATATTCAAAACCCTATGTGATCGTGATGCCATGTGTCATGCTAAATCATTAACAAATACAGAGTGGTTCTTGGTGTTCACATGCTTAGCAATACTTATAGCCCAACTACCAAACTTGAACTCTGTAGCTTGGGTGTCTTTAATTGGGGCCATCACAGTCATTCTATATTCTACTTTGATTTGGGCTCTCTCAATTACCAAAGATAGGCCAATAGGCATATCCTACGGTCAGTCTGACAAATTGAAATCTAACATGGAAAAATTTAGTGATGTGTTGAATGCACTTGGGATCATAGCCCTTGCATTCAAAGGACATAATGTTATCCTCGAGATACAGGTTAGAATCTCTAACATCCTTTCTACTTTTCTCTTTTCAGGTTCCAATGATAGTTTAATGTTGTTCATGTTAGTGATTTGAACTCCACCTCTTCCTCTCTCAATATTTATCTAAAAACAAATCCTTTTCTTTTTCAAAAAGTTTAGAATTACACTTTTTTTTTTTTTTTTGGTTTTAGGGTAAACAATGGTTTATGAATACATTATTTGCATAGAATTTCATAACCTGTCAAATTGGTAATTTGTAATTAGTGTGTGAAAATAATTTTTTATGCACAAGTCCATGTGAATATGATGCCAAACAAATTATAATTTTTAGTGAAAAGTGTGCTATACCATAACTCTTTGCTTTTGGGGTAAGATATGCTTCAACAGTTGTGAGCTAATTAAGTCAAGGTTTGTGCCTTCACCCAACTTTAGGATCCAACATGAGAGTATCCAACTATGTAAGAAAACTCAGCCCAGCCTAAACTCATGACCCTTTTAGATTCAATAGAACTTGGACATGTCAAAATCCTAAAATATGAAACTTTATATAAGGATGTGTACTCACGCAACATTTTTTTTTTCTTGAGTACTCACGCAACACTTCAATCTTAAAGCTTGGAAAAGATGTCTAAGAGATTTTGTATTTCACAGAGAAACTAATAAAAGATCACTAGCCCTTCCCCAATGATGGACTCACTACCACTCCCTTGCGAGAGGAGGATTCTTTGGTTAGGGAAGATAAATTTTAAACAATGTGACAATCTGTTTATCTTCATTATTAGGTTCATTGGGTTAACTCCTCTACAATCTCCCCTCTCACATAAGATTGGCCCTAAGTATTAACAATTATCTCATACATTCAATACATACATAATCTTTGAACTTATACCATATGAGAAATATATATATATATATATATATATATATATATAGACACACATACCCTCTCACTAGAGATCTACCATTCAAGTGAAAGGAGGGAGGAGTCTGCCATATATAATAGTGATGCACTATTATAAAAACAAACCAAACTATGCTTTAAAATAATAGATATATTTGTCATCTTGATTTGAATGTAATTTTAAGTTAAAATGTCTTTAATTTTGCAGGGAACGTTGCCTTCAAGTCCAAAACAAACATCCTATAAGTCAATGTGCATAGGGGTGACAATATCATACATAGTAATCGCTATGTGCCAATATCCCCTTGCAATAGCTGGATTTTGGGCTTATGGAAACAAGGTAAGCAAATCTTCTTTTTTTGAACTTATTGAGATTTGATATATACTTTCCTAGGAAAGAGATTTATTTTATATCATCGTGATTTTTTCACTAGTCAAATAAGTTCATGTTTGAGACAGTGGTTTAAAAATATCCTTTTAGAATATAATTTTTAAATTTTTTTTTTTTTAATCCCACTTCTTTTTAGGTATAGACGTACTGTTTCTCGAACAATCCATTTAAACCAAAAAAAAAAAAAAAAAAAAAATCAAAATATGAAAACACCACTGAGATTTGGGTCAATTGTAAACATTAGTGTACATTCAATTTGAATTTTAAACAATTGAGGCATCGCAATTCATTTCTTAACCCTCTCTCTCTCTTTGCCTACCTCTCCCATTTGCACTATTTCCCTCTCCTTGTTCCCTGGGGTGGCACTGGACGTTGGGCTTGGGCCCAACTAGACCCAAGGAACGCTCCTTCCACTATGGTCTACTTTGATGTCAAATTGAGGTTAAAGGTTTTCGATTTTTTTTTTTTTTTGATAGGATTTGAAATTTTTATTTGGTTTGGGGAGTTGTGAACTTTCGAATTGATAGTTTGGAAATTGGACATAAATGATTTTGTTCCGACTAAAAGGCATGAATTTAGTGAAATTGGAGATAAATAATTTTGTATCACTTTTATTTTAAAAAAAAATATATTTTTTAATAATAAATGTGGTCATACACAAGGCACGTGATCACAATTTGTACCTCAAAGATACGAAATCTTAACATAGGGGTTGATTTGGATACTTGTAAGATCTTAAGGGACTAAAAATTTAAATTGATAGTGCAAAAAATGTGTTAATTTGGATACTTGTAAGACTTATTTTTTTCATTTTTATTTATTTATTTATGAATGACAGGTACCGTATACTGGAGGACAAGGACTGTTGATTGCATTTTCACAAATCCACGGGCCAAACACCTCGAAGTTAATTATGACCTCAATTTACCTACTTGTATTGGTGAACTGTTTATGTACATTCCAAGTTTACGCCATGGTTGTTTTTGACAACTTGGAAGTTAGATACACAAGCAAGAAAAATCAGCCATGCCCAAGATGGGTTCGCACATGCCTTCGCATTTTCTATGGAGGGTTGGCTTTCTTTCTTTCTGTGACTTTCCCATTTTTGGGAAGCCTAGCACCTTTAGTTGGAGGTGCTACATTGCCTTTAACTTTTGCTTATCCATGTTTCATGTGGATTGCAATGAAGAATCCTCGACCAAATGGTTTGGTTTGGTTTATAAACATGGGTTTAGGTTGCTTTGGCATTGTCTTGACTATTCTAATAGTTATTGCAGCGGCTTGGACCTTAGCTGACAAAGGCCTAAAAGCCAACTTCTACAAGCCTTAATGACAGATACATTAGTAAGAAATTAAACCTATAACCATTTTGGATGTATATATGGGCCTTAGGGAATTACTTATTTCGATTGGCTGTCTTGTGTTTTTTTTTAAGATAATTTTAACTTATGGTGTTCGCTCGTATGGATGATAGATTTTTATCATCAGACCAAGATACTAACCAGTTTATGTTAATTGTTCTTTATATAGGTATATACAAGGAAAGTTGTATTTTTTTTTTTTTTTTTTTTTTTTTGGGGAAAAAGGTAAGTTGTAATATAATATATGGAGAATGGAGAGGATACCATTTGTATAAGATGATGAGCAAGAGGTCAATTGGTTTTTTTAAGGGGTTTAACTCCTTTTTAATTTAAGTTCGACAAACTGTTATAATGCTTTCTAAACGTTAAAATCAATTAAAGTAACTCTAAATGTGCCTTTTGACCCACTTGACTATAAATACTGATTCGTGTTCATTTTGTAACTACTTTTCAAAAATTTTATTGAAATTCACAAGAACTCTCTCAAGATTACTACTTGAAGAATACTTGGCTTAGTTGTATTCTGGGAACATATTTGCAATAAGCTTGTAGTATATTTTGTGTGGGGTAAAAATTGTCTATGGATAACGAAGTGTTAGCGCCTCTAAACCCTTTTTTATCCAACTATTTAATGTTATTCCTTTATTGTATTATATACATATTCCCAACATTAACATCAAGAAAGGTTGAAAATACAATATTGCATTAAAGTGTCTTGTACAAAGTTGTCAATACCATATTTTAGTATGAATTAATATTAGTGTACGGTTTCGATATTACCATAATTTATATAAATAGAATTTAAAATATACATATTTTAATTCATAACAATCGATTATAATATATATATACACACACACCCGATTCTCTGTTACTCCCATAATTGATTTTCTTTTTTTATTCCTTCTACTAATGTAATTTTTGATAGAATAAATGTGTTTTAATCCTACGATATCTTAACCTAGTGATGACTTATATATTGTATAAATTATAATCATTAAAAAGTAAGATACCATGAGCTATTGAAGCCAGCAAAAAGAAGAAGAACACAAACAAATCCCCTGACCTTGTACGCAAAGGTATGCGTCACATATGCAAATGCAATCTTGCACACACTTAATTAATATTGGCCCCACTTTACTAGCCCCATACTTTTAAAAAATAAAGGAAAAAAATGCAAAACTGACCCTCTAACTTTCACTCTTTTTCATTTCAGTTTTCTAACTTTCAGTTTTGTCAATTCAGTCCTTTAACTTTCAATTTTTGTCAATGCAGGATTCCGTTAAACCCGTTAAACCCCAGTTATGGACTGCCGTTAATGTCACTAAAACAATGTTGTTTTCCTTTTCTTTTTTTTTTCCCTTTTTTTTTTACTTTTTTTTTTTAATTTCAGAATTAAAAGAAAAAAAGAAAAATTTGTAAAAAAAATTTAAGGCCACATATCACACACCTTAACACCAACTCTGCCACCTTCACTCTCTTATCAGCTACCTTCACATTTATCTTGGGACATTCCTAGGACTTATACCAACACCCAAATAGCTCATCCTTAATTCCCAACACACACACTTTCAAAAATCTAGAAAACATAGAAGAGAAATTAGAGACAACCCTCAAAACTCACACAAGGCCACCCAAGCACTTACTCATAACCACTAGCAATAATTTCCACTACATTAATACACAAACAAGGTAGACACAACTTTTATTTTTTTTTTTTTCAATTGCTCAATATTTGGTGATGGAGATTAGTGCAAGCCTGTGAGGTGTGCCAAGTGGTCAAAGCTAGAGGTAGCAAAAATGCATGACCTCTATATGGAGAAAGGGTACCTCATCGTTTTATAAGTAGGCAAAAAATCAAAACCAAGGACCTCATCTTCCTCATTAATATCGGACTCGTCATCGTCCTTGAAGCCCTGGAAATCGAGCTCAAAATTGTGGTCAATGTCCACCATAGGCTTCGAGAACCTCCTTCCTGAGGTGGGTTTTTTCCGATCTCCCTAGAGATAGTCCGCCAAGGTCCGATTGGCACTATGAAGTCGGTTTTGATTTCAGGGGAAGGGGAAGTTGTTGTTCCCCTTAAATGTTTTTTTCTTTTTTTTTTTCTTTTAATTCCAAAATTTTTAAAAGATGAAGAAGAAGAAGAAGAAGGAAAACGGAGTCGTTTCAGTGAAATTAATGGCAGCCCATAACTGGGGTTTAACGGAATCCTGCATTGACAAAAATTGAAAGTTAAGAGTACTGAATTGACAAAACTGAAAGTTAGAGGATGAAATGAAAAAGAGTGAAAGTTAGAGGGTTAGTTTTGCATTTTTACCAAAAATAAATTCTACCACATCATGCTAACCCAAAGACAAAACCCTCATAAAAAAATTTAAAAAAAATTAAAAAAAAATGAATATTGACCAATAAGACTCATTACATCTTGGTAGTTTTTAAAATAATGCATCACATAAAACCCAAAAAAAAAAAAAAAAAAACAGATACATTACATTGAAACTTAATATGAGCAAGATTTATGACCGAGTGAAGTAGTAATTTGTAAATTAAAAGCATAATGGAAATAATTGGTTTCTAGTTTACACACCAAAATAGATTAAGCTGAAACTTTCTTACTCTATATTAATGAAAAGAGAATCAAAGAGTTTTATCAAATCATCTAGGGGAGCGTTCAAAGGATTCTCTCTCTCTCTCTCTCTCTCTCTCTCTCTCTCTCTCTCTCTCTCTCTCTCTCTCTCTCTCTCTCTCTCTCTCTCTCTCTCTCTCTCTCTCTCTCTCTCTCTCTCTTGCTATTCTATTTTGTTAATTCTTTTTTATTACAGGTTATGTTTTGGTGGAAGATAGTAAATCTATTGTGACTAAAAAGAAAGTTACTTTTTAAGTGTTGTACGACACCTGAAAAATGTGGTAGAAGGATTTTTTTTTTTTTTTTTTTTTTTTTGAGAAGAATGTGGTGGAAGGTGAGTGAATATTAATGTATTTGTTTATTTGTATATTACATGTTATAATAATAGTATGGTCCAATTAGGAGAAAAAAAAAATCATGGAAGCAGAATATTGCCATGAACCCCCAAGGTTGAATGAGGAAGAAGATGAGCTAGGTCGTAGTGTCAAGAAATTTAAGGAGAGCAATGGAGCAAGGCAATTTACCCCACCACAGACTCTTGCTAGCTATAAAGACAGTCTTGTGGGAGACATTCCTGGAGCTTATGAGCAAGCCTTCAAGCTGGACAATGTCTGGGATGATGGAGAGGAGTCGAATTCAGAAGTAGAACCTCTCATTGAAGGAATGGCGAAAGTGAAGCTGTCAAAGGAAACCAAGGCTTGTATCAGAGCCCCAGGGTCAAAGGCTTTGATAGTGAAAGTATTTGGTAGAACTGTTGGTTTCAGTTATCTCACTTTCAAGATCAATGCCTTATGGAAACTTGCAACTAGGATGGACTGTGCTAATCTTGGGAAAGACTATTTCTTGATTAAGTTCTATAGTTCAGATGATTACGATAAAGTTCTTCGTGGAGGCCCATGGTTTATTGGTGAGCATTTTTTGGCCATTAAGCCTTAGGAGCCTTATTTCAAAGCCTCAGGAGACAATCTAACGTCAATAGCAGTTTGGGTGAGATTCCCTGAATTGCCTATTGAGTTTTATGATATGAAAGTTTTGAAGGAAATAGGTAGTGCTATAGGTAGTGCTATAGGTCCCATGCTTCGCATTGATTCATACACTGCTACAGGATAACGTGAAAGTTATGCAAGACTCTGTATACAAATTGATTTGGAGAAGCCATTAATAAACTCCAAAAGGATAGGAGGGTTGGTGCAGCAAGTAAAATATGAAGAAAATTCTTCTCTTTGTTTCTGCTGTGGGAGGCTTGGGCACAAACAAGAGAATTGTTGTTACCATATCAAGGAAAAAGGATAGGAATGGGAGTGAAGAGAATTGTTGTTTCTGCTTGTGTTGCTTTTCTTTTCTTTACTTCATGCCCTCCACGTCCTTCAAGTTGGGTTAGCAATTGACTTAGCTCCACTTTGCATGAAAAACCCTAATCACCTATTAAACAAAGATAATATATAATCAATCACAAGATAGCATAAAAATATGGTAAAAAATGCAAATATGAGAGTATTTTATTATATAAATGATTTGAAGAGAATTGTAATCATGTGCTCGTGTTGTTTCAAACTGACGGAAGTTTAACATAGAGGTCAATTTGGATACTTGTAAGATCTCAAGGGACTAAAAATTTAAATTGATTGTACAAAAAATGTGTTTGTAAGCAAACTGAACTTTTAGAGATATTTTTTGCATTTTGCCCAAAAATAAATTGTATCGAACAAACGCATCTACAATATATAAAATCTTATTATCATAAGATATCTTCTATTTGTGAAATGGGTCTTATTAGATATTACAAATAGATTTGAACACTATTAGACTAAAAAAAAATATTTGAACCTTGAAATGGACTCTTTCAATTTCTCATAAAACAGAGAATTATGTTTTTTCATAAACAGGGAAGGGGAAAATGCAAGACTTTAAAGGCACTTGTATATACTTAAAAAAGTTTATATCAATGTTCTCTATATCAAAAAATGTGAGAGAAAAGCATGATTTTGACTCTTCTAATTTTCCATGATATAATGAAATTTGGCTTCATAAGTTCTTTTTTCTTTTTATTTTTTCATTTTTCTATGTATTTATGAAATTTGGGTTCGCACATTCCTTCGCATTTTCTATGGAGGGTTGGCTTTCTTTCTTTCTGTGACTTTTCCATTTTTGGGAAGACTAGCACCTTTAGTTGGAGGTGCTACATTACCTTTAACTTTTGCTTATCCATGTTTCATGTGGATTGCAATGAAGAAACCTCGACCAAATGGTTTGGTTTGGTTTATAAACATGGGGTTAGGTTGCTTTCGCATTGTCTTGACAATTCTAATAGTTATTGCAGCGGCTTGGACCTTAGCTGACAATGGACTAAAAGCCAACTTCTACAAGCCTTAATGACAGATAAATTAGTAAGAAATTAAACCAATAACCATTTTGAATGTATATATGGGTCTCAGGGAATTACCTTTTTTATTTTTTTATTTTTTGAGAATGAGGGAATTACTTATTTGATTTGCCGTCTTGTGTTAATTATACTTTATAAAGGTATATACAAGATAAGTTGTAATATATTATATTGAAAATGGAGAGACTACTGTTTGTATAAGCTGATGAGCAAAAGATCAACTGGTTTGTTTAAGGGGTTTAACTCATTTTCAATTCAAGTTCGACAAACTGTTATAATGCTTTGTGATTGTTAAAATCAATTAAAGTAACTCCCCAAATATGCCTTTTGAAGGGCTATGTTCCACTTGACTCATTCATTTGCTCACTACCTTCCACCATTTTCATTGAAATTCACAAGAATTCTCTCAGGATTACTACTTGAAGAATTCTTAGCTTAGTTGTATCTTGAGAACAAATTTTCAGTAAGCTTTTATTATATTTTGTGTGTGGACAAATATTGTTTAAGGATAGTGAAGTGTTCGTGCCTCTAAGCCATTTTTTATCCAACTATTTATTGCTATTCCTTCATTGAATTACATACATATTCCCAACATTAACATCAAGAAAGGTTAAAAATACAATCTTGCATTAAGGAGTCTTGCAAAAAGTTGTCGATACTATACTGGAGGCCATTTCGACTTGGATAAGAGAAGGAAATATTTTGGTAGGGATTAATATTGGTGTACGGTTTTGATATCACCACAATCAATATATATAAGCAGAGACCTTATGCGGGAGTGCATGAGGTCCTGTTAGGTAGCGCTCTAATTTTACTTTTAGACTTTTTAACATTTTTCAATCTGTTTTTTAACTATTACCCAATAGATTATAGTGACTTCTTTTTACTGTTACATACTATATGGACTGAGCTTGAAAATTACACCAAATGTCGTAACTCTCTAAAAAAAGTGACTACCTTTTAAAAATAGACCAAAATTACGAAAAGCCTTAGCCCAAATCTTATGACCCAAGTCTCACCCTCCCCACCCACATGTAAATCAAAGCCTAAACTTTTACCCACAAACTCTCTTCTTCCTCCTACGTGTGGATGAAACCTAGCCACTTATAAACTCTCTTCTTCCTCCCCGCGTGTAGATGAAACCCAGCCAAAACCTTCACTCACTTACAACCTCTCTTTCCCTGTACAAACACTCTTCAACTTCTAAGAAAATAACGGTTTCCACTCCAACTCAATGATTATTTGAAGGCATAAATGTAGGAGCTTAAAAGATTTCAGCATTTGGTATTTTGGGCTTCAATGCAACCACTTCTAGCCAATTATACAATGCAGTTAACACCAGGTAAATAACACCTGATTTATGAAATTGAAAAGTTAGTTTCATTTATTGTTTGCATTGCATGTTGTAAAATCTGTTCTTTTATATATATCCATCTCCTTAAGCTTCAAAAGTTATGCCACTATAATTTATTACAATTCATTTCAAAGAGGTATGCTTATTTTCTTTATTTCATGTTTCTCTTAAATAGTTTGTTTATTAATTTGTTGGTGAATCCCAAAATACTATGTTGGTTGTTATGACATTTTAATTTCTTACATTTCATTTCATGAATTTAAAATACAGGCCAAAATGGGCATTTGCCCCTTTCGCCCAAATATGTAGCAAAATGCCCATGTTCTGAAACCATCTAACAAAATGCTCATGTTTTGAAACTCAATTTTTAGAAAATTGAGTTTCAATGAAAAACTCGATTTGATGAAAATCGAGTAATGTGAGAAATTTTACATGGAACTTGAGTTCCATGTATTTTTTTTATTTTTTTAAGTTTGATTTCACATAACTTGATTTTCTAAAAATCGAGTTTTTCTTTGGATTTTGATTTTTAGAAAATCGAATTTAAAACAAGGGTATTTTGCTAGATAGTTTTAGAACAAGGGTATTTTGTTGGAAAGTTTTGGCAAAAGGAGAAAATGCCCATTTTGGCCTTAAAATACATATATTTTGATTCATAACAATTGAATTATAATATATATATATATATATATATATATATATATATGATGAACACAAGGAAATCAGTTAGGCTGAATGTCTCGGGCGTTGATGATCTTTGTTACTTGGAATATCCTGAAAAGATGAACACAAAGTTAGAGGAGACCAGGGAAGACCAGTCAAGAATCCTCTGATGGTAAAGTTAGTATTTTCGAAATTCCAATTTGTATGGAAAAATGTCTGAATGCCTTACCCTCCTGTAGAAGAGCCTTTATATAGCATTTGTTTGAGGTAGTTACTTCTACCGTTGTGGAGTTCAGAAGATTCGGAGGTAACTTCCATAACTGCCATGGAAGTTACATTATTTGGGGTCCATTGACTACAAACCGTTTATTAGGGGAAATAGGAAAACAGTATCTGCTTCAAGGAATATGTTCAGGACGCAAGGTGCTCGTCCAACCAACTTCATGGACGGACGAGCTTTCTCCTTGGACAAACATGCTCTGACAATTAACCTTATCCTTAGGACGAGACATATGGATGAGTTCAGAAGTTGGTTTTTTATAACAGCATCAATATATATACACGATTCTTTGTTACTCTATCAATTGATGTCTTTTTTTAATTCCCTCTACTAATATCTTTTTTTTTCTTCTATTTTATTTTTATTTGCTCAATTTGAATATTGGATAAACTTCTTGTTTTTTACTAGTGCATGCACACACATACTCACAACTTGGATATATATATAAAAGACAAAACTTATGTACAGTACCTTAGGTGCTGTTCCTTAGGTTCAATTTTTGAGATTCTGTCATATGGCTACTTAACTTAAAAAATAGGCGTAAATGCACTTTTAGTCCCTACATTTTGACGTTTTTCCATTTTAGTCCCTACATTTTATTTTTTCCACTTTTAGTCCCTAAAACCAATTTACGCTTTCCGTTTTCGTCCTTTCCGTCAGTCAACCAACGGAAATAGCTGAGGTGGCAGCCGGAACAATTAAAATATTATAAAAAATGCCACATCACCCTGACAAATCAGCATATAAATTTTAAAAATTAATTTATTAATTTTAATTAAATAAAAAAATTAAAAACATAATTAAAAATAATAAAATCAAACCTAAACCCAGAAAATCAAATCCAAGAACACGAATTCAGAATTAAAAACAATGAAATCAAATGCCTATGAACACAAGAACACAAACCTAGAAAATCAAACCAAGAACAAGAATTCAAAATTAAACCCATTGAATCAACTTCCTTTCCCACTTAAAATCAAATCAATAATGCAATAAAATTTGAGAAGAGAACAAAGACCAATGCTGAAAGACCCATGCTGAAAATCCATAAGTTTTTCTCGTTCTTCCCCAAAGATTCATAGCCAAAATCATAAAATCAAAGAAAACCCAGAAATCTCAAACACTCAGAAACCCAAAAACTCAAACAAAACCCAGTTTATTTCAAACAATCAACAACAAAATCAAACAACAAGGCCAACTCGACTCATTGAATCAAACAAACACACAAACCTAGAAAAACCCAACCAAACTCAGCTCATTGAATCAAACTCGGCTCATTGATTTTTTTTTTTTTCTGGTTTCATTTTTTGGGTTTGGGTATTTGATTTTCGGGTTTGATTTTCTGGGTTTGGGTATTCGTTTTGGGTTTCTTATACTCGGCTTCGGATCTAGCCAGCGCTTCCAGCGTTTCTTTCGACCGTGCTTGAAAATTGCCGGTGTCGGATTCTTCTTCATTTTGGTGGGTTCGGAGCACGGTCTCTAAGGATGAGAGTTGAGCTATCTCACTCGATGGCGAAGCTTGAAGGCAACGGCAGAGCTTGAAGATGACAGCGATAATGGCAGAGCTTGAAGGCGATGGCAGTGCTTGAATTCGACGGTGGCGATGGTAGATCTTGAAGGCGATGACGGCGATGACAGAGTTTGAAGACAACCTTTTACTCGCCTGGGTTTGTTGTCGTCGGTTGTGGCTTTTGCTCACTGGGGTTCACTTGTTGTGGGTTTGCCGCCGTGGGTTGAATCGATTTTGAGGCTTGGGTTTGAATGGGTTGTGGGTCTGAATAGGTTGTGGTTCTTAGGATTTGGTGGTTGTGGGTTGCTGTTCTTGGATTTGATTTTCTGGGTTTGGGTTTGATTTTATTGTTTTTAATTATGTTTTTAATTTTTTAATTTAATTAAAATTAATAAATTAATTTTTAAAATTTATATGCTGATTTGTCAGGGTGATGTGGCATTTTTTATAATATTTTAATTGTTCCGGCTGCCACCTCAGCTATTTCCGTTGGTTGACTGACGGAAAGGACGAAAACGGAAAGCGTAAATTGGTTTTAGGGACTAAAAGTGGAAAAAATAAAATGTAGGGACTAAAATGGAAAAACGTCAAAATGTAGGGACTAAAAGTGCATTTACGCCTAAAAAATACTCTTCCATTCATAAGAAAAAAGCCACATGGCAGAATCTTAAGAGAAGAATTTAAGGAACAGCACCTAAGTCTTGCTCATGTATAAATATTAGTGGATTGAAGCATACTCACAACTAGATTCACACATATTCACACACCACTCAGATAAATGGAAAGAGAAAGAAGAGAGACAAATTAGCATACGAAGTCAATTATGATAATTCTGGCCACGAATCTTCTGTGGTCTCTCTCTTTTTAATGAATTTTTATGGTCTTTTTTAAAAGGGAGAATAATCTTCCCTCATACGCGGAAAAGAACATAAACAACTAAAAATACAGTAACGTCGCACATTTATATCACTATGATGATATCACTCTTGATGTGTAAATTAAGTCATATACCCTTCATGCAGTCTTACTCATGTGGCCGCCTGGGACCTTCTATAGAGGGAGACTACAAAGTAAGATTTTTTTTGGGTTGGAGGCAACTAACCATTACTATATATGAAAAAGAAAAGTCATGTGTTGGAGAAAAAAAGAAAAGAAAAAAAAGCTAATTATAAAGGTGATAGAGTCAGAATGAAAATTAAACGTTTTGTTGAAAGAGTGTTATACTTTTACATTGAAAAATTTTGAAAAAGTAAAAAAAAAATTGGAGAAAATTGGAGGTTTTAAAAAGTTGTATATGAAAACATTAAAAAAAAAAAAAAAAAAAACCTGTGCTTATAAGCTGATGCCAAATAAACACTTATCATAATTGGAATATATCATTAAGTGCCCGTTTGGGAAGTGTGTTTGTGCGTTTCCCAGTTGTGCGTTTTTGGATGGTGGGTATCGTGTACTGTTCACGGGACTCACAACTACTTTTTTCAGCAAAATTTTCCTTAAAACTGGGTCTCATGGTACTATTTATACATTTAAAAATTATTTTGCTACAATATTTTCAGTTTTCAGCAATAAGCGGCATTTAAATAGCCCAAAATTGTGGCAAAAGCATATGAAAAAAAGAATATGAGCTATTTGCAGCATTTACATCTGTAGAGATCATGACCAGAAGGCAGTTGTCATTATATACACCACCAACCACTTGTGTTATATTTGCAACACCCACTCCTGATATTTTAATATAGTTAGCTCTATATATCATAATCCCATATAGCTTTTGAGCTAGAGAGAAGAAGAGGAGGGTAGCCATGGGAGAAATGGGGGAACCAGATTATAGACAAGTGATGCCTCTCTCACCTTCACCTTCACCTTCCAATACCAAAACAATAGAAGGGCTAATGGAAGTGATAACCATTAAAGACAGTACTGATCCCTCAAAAGAGAGTACTACTATATCTACCAATTTGCAAGGTCACCGGAAGAATCTACAGGAAGCTTGGCTCCCCATCACAGAGTCCAGGAATGGCAATTCCATTTACGCAATGTTTCATTTACTCTGCTCAGGGATTGGATTCCAAGCTCTTTTTCTTCCCGTTGCATTCGCAACACTTGGATGGTATGCTATCTTTTCAATGATTTGATTAAGTTGGCATGTTGTTTAGCCAAAAAAAAAAAAAAAAGTTGGCATGTTTAAAGTCAATTTTGCTCAGCTAAAAGTCATTGTTCATAATTGATCATCCAAGATATATAAGTGCATGAGTTGTGAAGAAATGTGTGGCAGTGTGAATTTGATGACTAGGTCAAGACTCAAATCAAGCTCTAACAGACGAGTAGAACTTGAAAAGTTTAGGGTCATGTTCTGTGCATTTGTATGGTTGGGAATGGTTAATTGCATTGATCACCTTTCTCTGGTTTGGTCATTTTGTCAACCCATGCGTGAAAAAGCATCACTTTACACTGATATATATGATGTTTAGTTGTATTTACTTTTAGACTTTTAGTTACTGAAATTTATTTATTCAAGTTATAAAATAAAAGTCATTTTGTTTTTCTATCGAATCTATCCAGATTAGAGTACCCCAAGGCTGAGCACAAATTTAACTGGTCATAAATAGCTAGGTCGGCTCAACTTGGATAATAATAAAAAAAATGTTTACATTTATTTATTTAATAATCTATCATGCTCAACTTAACCTTTTTAGACTTGATGGATAGGCAAGCCTAAGCTCAAAATATGATAATATGTTAGGGAGAAAAAATTGTGAAAATTTTAGCTTTAGTTACATGCGTAATATAAATATAAAGTGAAATTCATTAATCTCAAATTTATTGATAAGATGATAACGAAACAACTTGTTGCTGAATTTATTTAAAAATAAAAATAATTAAATTAAACAAATTTAAAAATGTGATTTGACTTTATAATGAACTCAAACTTAATTTGTATTTAAAATGCAATCAAACAAATCATTTTTTTATATAGATAAATATAATTTGATTTCAAATCTATGACATTTGTATTATGAAAATTGCTCTTTATTATTTTTAAAATTTTGAAAACTAATTTGTTATTTCTAAATTTTGAATGCTTAATTTAACTGGAAAGCAATTATAAAATTAATTCACCATCAATTTTATATTTCAAGTTATCATAAAATATTGTATCTGTACTACTTCTTTAGTAAAAAATTTTATGGTTTTTTTTTTTTTTTTTTTTTTTTTTTTTTTTTTTAGGACAAGAAATACTGTGTGTGTGTGACGGCATCTCTCCCTCTTTTTTTTTTTTTTTTTTTTTTCATTCTTATATGTGAAAAGTCAAAAAGGTTCCCCTTTATTTTACGCAAAGCGTGATATTTCTCAGT
The DNA here is from genome assembly GCF_932294415.1 of Quercus robur. Lineage (NCBI taxonomy): Eukaryota > Viridiplantae > Streptophyta > Magnoliopsida > Fagales > Fagaceae > Quercus > Quercus robur. The sequence goes on along the minus strand of NC_065544.1, from coordinate 53,999,369 downwards.
TTGTTTCGTGACTGTAGACCTAAATGTCGATGTCTTATCTAGTTTTTATTTTCATTCACATATATCAATAATGACTTTGAGATTTTATATATGAGACACAAACTTATTCAATATGGCAATGTTATTTCCTTTCACATGAATAATAAGTCAGTTCCACTGTGAATCTAACTAGTAGAATCCACTCTTTAAGGTTAAAAGTTAGTTTTTCCAATTTAATTCAAGTATGAGATTATATATATAAATATATATATATATATATATATATATATTTTTTTTTTTATAGATACAATAAAATTTTAATTTATGCTATCTGTTTCATAATGATTATTCATTATTATTAGGCCAAGATACTCATCAATTTCTTATATTATAACACAAACAATATTATCTTTTTTAATAACAATTAAATTTAATTAACGAAATTTGAGGTATAATATTTTAAGTACTTGTACCTTACTTAATTTTGTCCATCTTTGAGAATATAGAACTTAATTTTGTCCTTATTTGAGAATATAGAACTTAATTATTCCTTGCTCTCTTTGTCTCTTCTCTCTCGTTGAATTAAAAATAACACTAACACCTCGTCCAGAAATGCCAAATCATGGATCCACAAATTCACATCCAACAGCGATTTAACCTTTGAATTTTTTTTAGAAATTCATAGAAAGCAATAAATAACTTCAAAGTTGTTTGTTCTTATATTTTGCCTCTCATTGAACCAAATTCATTCACTAAATTTGTAACCTCTATTTGATTATCTGTGGTCCATCCTATTGCTAATTTGGTCAAAGAAATCATCTAGTTTTGCTTGCAGTAAGTCCAAATGCAGCAACTTTAAGAAATTAAAGTCTTATCATTTGATTTTAACTTCATTGGTTGCAGGGCTTGGGGAATCATATGTTTGTCACTAGCATTTGCATGGCAGCTCTATACCATATTTATTTTGGTCCAATTACATGAATTAGTTCCGGGAATTCGCTATAGCAGATACCTCCAACTTGCTATAGTTTCTTTTGGTTAGTACAAGGAGACTATTTCTAATTTTTTGTTTTGTTAACAAGTGATCTAATAAATTAAGGTTTGGCTTATCTCCGATGCTCTTGCATATCAGAGGTGATGCAGGCCCAATATGTGTCCTAAAATGGTCATTTGCTAGTCAAGTATCCCGTTCAGCATAAAGAATATTTATAAAATGTAAAAATAAAAATAAAAATCTTAGTAACCTATTTAATACTCTACTTATCACAGTCTACCATGTCTTTTAAAAAGAATAGTACACATGACAAACTAATGAACTATAGTTGATGAAGCATAAAATGAACCGGGATAGAAGAATTTTTTATTTATTTACTTTTTCAGAATTAAATTCAAATGGTGTCCAAATATCAAGAAAAGCACACCAATACAATAAATTTTGTGTGAATACATTCAATTATTAAAAAATGTATTTTAATTCAGAAAACTATATATATAATTCATAATTAAAATTTTATTATTCTTTCAACATGATTTTCTCTCAATTATTATTATTATTATTATTATTATATATCTAAATTTAGTGATATTGCATTAATAAAAATAGTATTAATGATAAACTAATATAAAAGATATTTCACTGATCACAATTTTACACCATAACAATTTGTGGGACAAATTGTGTTCCTAAGTTAACATTCCATATAATTTAATTAAATAACATATCACAAAGGTATTAAGTAACCATGATATATACGTTGATAATGTGTTATTATATGCAGGTCCAAAACTAGGGAAGTTGCTTGCATTATTTCCAGTGATGTATTCATCAGGGGGTGCCTGTGTCCTTATGATTATTAATGGAGGTCACACCTTGGACCTCTTATTCAAAACCATATGTGACTTTGAGGCCACATGCCATGTCCAATCATTGACAGGTACAGAGTGGTTCTTGGTGTTCGCATGTGTAGCAATACTTGTAGCCCAACTACCAAACCTAAACTCGATGGTTGGGGTGTCTCTAATTGGGGCCATTACAGCCATTGGATATTGTACATTGATTTTGGTTCTCTCAATCACCAAGGGTAGGCCCATAGACATATCCTATGGTCAATTTGACGTGGTGAAATCTAACATGGAAAAAATTAGTGATATATTGAATGCCCTTGGAATCATTGCCCTTGCATTCAGAGGGCATAATCTTATCCTTGAGATACAGGTTAGTATCTACAACATCCTTATACTTTTAAAAGTTTAGAAACACATATTGGCACACAATTTCACAATTTGCCACTTTGCGGCAAATTGTAGTTGGCATTTGTTAACAAATGTTCTCGTGTACTCATTAAGAAGGTTGAAAATGGTTTCCACCTACATTAAGAAGTAATGAAAATTAATAAACAAATTTTTTTTAAATTGAAAGTTTCTCATCACCCAATAGACAATATTATAAAATAAAACCTTAACCAACAATGCTTTATACCACCTTGGTTTGAATAAGTGTCTTTTTGGCATGATTAATTTTACTAACCTATTTTGCTACTTAGTTTATTTTTGTTATTATTCATAGGTCCTACTATACTTTTTGGTACTATTTATGAGTCTCACTATACTATTTCAACTAATTTTTATCTTTATCTACACTACTCTTAGCAAAAAATTTTCAGTTTTAATAAAATAAGCAGATCCCAAACAGACCCTAAAAATAATATTAGCTAATCATAACTTTCAACCTTAACCAATCCAAAAAAAGAAAAAAAAAAAAGAAAAAAAGAAGTGAATCTACATTTTTGGTAAGACAGTCATCCACAGTGAGTGGTCAGCCCATTGCCATTCAAAGTAGCCTGCAATATTGCAGGCCAAGTTAAGGTTAACTAGGGCCTTGGCCCTACTTTTGGACCCAACATTGTTATTGTGGTACATGGTACAAGGGCCTCTAAAGAAAAAGAGGCAACTTTAAATCCAACTACCAAAGAAAGCTCAGCCCAGCCTAAGCTCAAGATCCTTTTAGATTCAAAAAGAAATTTGACATGCCCAGAAACAATGATATGAAAGTCTCTACGGAGAAATATGTACTCCACGCAACACATTAATCCTAGAGCTTGGCAAACTTAACCTCAAAGGCACCTGAAATACTTTGATTTGGATTACACAGACAAACTAATAAAGTTACCAGGTAATACTATTTTTCAAATAAATAAGTTAGTAAGGTTTTTAAACCCGGACCGGACTATACGGTCCGATCAGGTTAATGTCCGATCAGGTTAATCGTGAACCGTTTATGAAAACGGTTTTTTATATACAAGAACCGGGCATGTAAACAATATGAGAGAACCGCTTGAACTAAGGTCTAACCTGAAAAACCGTTCAAACCGTAAGCCGGTTCAACCGTATTTCTGAAGAAATTTGCTTTCCGATCTGAAATTCTGGCATGGATTTGAAGTGAGAAAAAAAAATAATAAAAGGAGAAAATGATGAAGAAGATCCGAAAATGAAGCAAAAAATAAAAGAAGCACAGATGGTACGGTGAGATTAAAAAAAAAAAAAAAAAAAAAAAAAAAGGAAGAAGATGAGATGAGTCGCAGACGTGAGGAGGACGATGGATGGGAGTAAGAGCTGGTACTGGGAAACTGTGTAAAGGAAGTAATGTAAAGCATCACAAAAGGAGAGTAATAGTGTGAAGAGATGAATCTGAAATGACGCGGGTGGGTGGGTAGGTGGGAGTTAGAATATAACAATAAGATTAAAATTGAAAATGAGTTTTGAAAAAAAGCAAATACCCCATGGTTTTTTTTTTTTTTTTAAAGGAACGTCAATTACCCGTACTAGTAAAAGAGAGTTTTTACTTTTTTTTTTTTTTTTTTTTTTTTCCTTCCTTCTTTTTATTTATTATTTTTTTTAACTCTCATACTCTTATTTGGATTTTTTTTAAACATTATAGGTACTTCATTAATTTATATCATTTAGGTATAATAAGAATAAGTAATTATCTTTTATTTGAAAGTTTGTTTCAATCTTTAAAAATATTTTTGTCAAATTTGCTATTATTTATAGATTTAATATGTTTATATTTATTTTATTTAATTATTAAATTAATTATGACGTTATCACGGTTCGACCTTGGTCGAACCTTGATTGAACCTTTAAAACCTTGAACCTCGCCTTTTAACGGTTTTTTGAACAATTTGGGTCTGAAAACCTTATTAAAACACACATTTGTCATCTCGATTTCAATGTCATTTTTGGTTAAAATGTTTGTGTTGTTGCAGGGAACATTGCCTTCAAATCAAAGACATACATCGTATAAGCCAATGTGCGCAGGAGTGACAATATCATATATAGTAATCGCCATGTGCCAATTTTCCCTCGCAATAGTTGGATTTTGGGCATATGGAAACAAGGCAAGCAAATTTTCCTTTTATTGAACTTAATGGTATTTTAATGTCATGAGATATGCATCATATCATTCATGATGTTTGCATCAAACAAGTGTACGTTTGAGAGTACGGTTTAAAATTGCATGATTACACAATATTAATATAATACTAATCGCTGACCTGTGTAATGCATGAGAATAGCTACTAGATGAGTTTTAAGTGAAAAAAAAAAAAAAAAAAACCCTTATTTAAAAAAAAAATGATATTGAAAGAAATAGCACAAAGTTTTATTAGAAACAAACTAAATATTAGAGGCAAAACGTTGCGTCTCTAATTTATTTTGTATTGTATATATAGGTATATACAAGATAGATTGTAATATATACCAAAAAGGTGTCTATTGAAATATCATAATTCTTCAAATTGGATATACCAAAAGGTACCTATTATATTAGATATATATTAAAAGTGCTTATTGAACGAAAGTGTGTCTAATGACTGAAAATGTGTCTATTGAACGAAAAATTATCTATTGGCTGAAAATGTGCCTAATGAAGAGTGATTATTTTTTGAGTATAAATAATGGTTCATATTCATTTAGTAACTTCTTTTCATTCATCTTTCTTAGAAAGATAAGAAATTTGTGGATCATCTTCAAAAATGCTATTCGTAGAACCGAATAAATTTGGTTATATTCTATGGACAAATTTGTAGCAACCTTACAAACTCTTCCCTACCCCTTAAATTCAAAACACTTCCTAGTATCTTTCAGTTTCAGACCACTACAACAAAAAGACTTCTGCTTTGCAAACAGCCACAACTCCGCCCTTATACCACTGCAGTTCCCTCAAATTCATGCACATCACAAACAAAATTTGAACTTTTCAGAATATATTCCACGTGGCTCTTGCGTACACAATCAAGAACAATTTTGTAGGACAACAGTACAATGAGAAAACAATCTTCTTGCTCATGAAAAACACAAAACAAAACTACAAAGAAAATCCAAAATTATCCAGGTTTTTTTCTTCCAATCAAAGAATAACCCAAAAATAAAAAAGACAACAAATAAAAAAGTAAAAAATAAAGAAATATCAGGGAGAAAGCAAAGGGTTTTAATAGACCAAAGAAGAGAAAAAAGATTTATAAGATTCTCGTGAAAACCAAAAAGTCTTTGCAATAATAAGCACAAAAGAGTGAAAGAGAAAGAGAGAGAGACCGAGAGAGAAATTGAGCGTGAAAGTTTATCAAATTGCTTATTTAAAATATATATCACATAATATATAAGAAAAACAGAGAGAATACCAGTCAACTACCTGAATTTGCTATGAAATTTACCAACTTTACACTACGGTTTCACCAAGTCTTAGACTTAGTGCTTGTCCACGATCAGATGAGAATTGATGACTCGCTAAGACAAAACAATCAATAAAAGAGAAAACAAAACAACAACAAAAGTAAAGCGTAAAAGATATACTACGGTTTCTTCTTGATGACCCGATTCTTAGGAAGAAGATGTCTGTTAGTGGGTATGGTGGGTTTTCAGATGCGACGCTTTAGTGTTGGCTTGTTGTGGATCTGATTGGCTTGCCATGGATCTGATCAAGGAGGAGCTAGTAGACAGAAGGCAGGAAGAGAATGCACAGTATCGTGTAAGGTAAAGGCAAAGTCGGGTTTTAGAAAAGTGTTTTCTTTTTTGTTTTTTAAATACTGTATTGACGTGGAAAATTGTGGGAGCTTCAAAGGTTTCGGTTATATATATATATATATATATATATATATATATAAATTAGGTACAAGCTCATTTTCAAAAAGTTGTACCAAATGAACATGATTACAACTTATAAATTCCATTATTAGATATTTTTATTTGTGAAATAAATCTTATTAATCTCTAGTCTCCTTATGGAATGAACCTAGATTTGAATCTCCCTCCACTCACTTATTGGAGGGAAAGAGAGAGAGAGAGAGAGAGAGAGTCTATTAGTTCTCCATTTGATCTTACTCATATGTCTTCTACATATGCTTGTTATTACTCTATTTATATTGGTGAAAATTGTTACAAACCATCCAAAGTTGGTTGTGTTGTGGGATTGGAACATGCAAATGCAACTTTTGTGCCACAACTTTGAAGTGATCAAGTTGTGCTAGTGGTGAAGAAAAAGTAATGAGTTTAAGTAAAAATAATTGTCTATCATACTCACAGTCAACCGCTTAATCAGACTAGTGTATAAATGGTGTGATCGTAGAACAACGACATTCATTAACATGTTCTCATGGACAATCTCCTTATCTAACGACTTCTTTCTTTTTTAATGAATGTCAGGTACCATTTAGTGGGGGATTGTTGAGTGCATTTTCACAAATCCATGGAGCCAACACCTCAAAGTTAATTATGGGCTCAATCTATCTGCTGGTATTGGTGAACTATTTATGTGGATTCCAAGTTTACGCCATGCCAGTTTTTGACAACTTGGAAATGAGATACACAACGAAGAAGAAGAAGCCGTGCCCAAAGTGGGTTCGTACATGCCTTCGCATTTTCTTTGGAGGGGTGGCTTTCTTTGTGGCTGTGGCTGTGCCATTTTTGGGAAGCCTAGCACCTCTAATCGGAGGTATGGTATTACCTATGACTTTTGCTTATCCATGTTTCATGTGGATTGCAATGAAGAAACCTCAACCAAATGGTGTGGTTTGGTCTATAAACTTCTGGCTTGGTTGCCTTGGCATTGTCTTCAGTGTTCTAATAGTTATTGCAGCGGCTTGGACCTTGGCTGACAAAGGCTTAAATGCCAACTTCTTTAGGCCTTAATGACAAACACATTATTTGTAAGAAATTAAAGCAATTAAACATTTGAAAGAATATATATATTCTTTCGAAATTTTGGAGGTGAATGAAATATTTTGGGGAAATTACACTTATCTATCTATACTGTAAGAAAACTCGCTTAGGCTATGTTTGGTAGACTGTAATAGGAACTGTAATATAATAGCTATTCCTATAGTTTAGCTATTTAGTAATTTGGTTATGTTTTTATTGTAAAGAATAGTCATTCCTTATGAATAACTGTGGGGTCAAAGAATTTGACAACCCCGGCCCACCTCATACTAAGCCCAAGGCCCACGCTGAGAAGGAAGGAATGGTCGAGGACAAATAAAGAAAGCCCAAGTGGCCCAGAAATATCGCCGAGGATAATTTTGTCCTCGGCCAACCCAGATCCTAGTAGGGAAGAATGGTCTGCCATCAACGGCATACTCCCAGAGCATCCTAAGAAAAAGGACAAGTACTGTAGGACAGCCACAGGAGCATGGTGTAGGAACAGTTTAGGGAGAAACTGTCACCTCCGCATTAAATGCCTACAACTAACGTTCTGGCCGCATTAATGAGGAAATGACCCCTGAACAGTATGGTCTTGGTTGCTGCAACTCACTGAAGGTTTAGGAAGGTGGCTGATGGGATAGATAACTCGAGTAGTGACCCACATGATCAACAGATGGAGGGCCAAAATCGACTGGAGGGAGATATATAATGTGAGAAATCCTCCAGGAGAGAGGGAGGAGAATACGGGAGCAATTTGCATGATCTTGGAAACTTTTGTAACCTAGCACTGAAGAAAGAATAAGAACGCTAAGTTCCTCGGGCGAAATGCCCGAGGACAGAATTTTTATACTTTAGTTCATGTCCTTATTATTCAATTCATTCATAACCGTGTCTAGTTGTTGTAATCCTCACTAAGACCTAGTTCTTAAACTTACTCTCTATAAAATTTATTGTATTGGGCTACTTGGAGTTGAGTCCACTCATTTGGTAGCAGAAGTGCTCAAACCCAATCCCTACAATAACTATTTTTTAAAATAATGAATAACTATTCATTTCTAAAAGAGATGTAATAATTATTCCTTAGTAGGTGTATTAATTTCTACAATTAATATATTTCTAAATAAACAAACTTTCCATATGCACATAACAATTATGAATATAAAAAATCATAAAAAAAAAAAAAAAAAAAAAAAACTAATCTCTCTTTCAAATTGAAAAAAAAAAAAAGGAAATATAATTATATGAGTAAGATATTTCCTAAAATATATTTTAAGTTTGATTTTTTTTTTTTTTTTAAATACTAGATAGAATTTCTACTTTAGCTTAATCTAAGTGTATATGTGTGTGAAGTTCCCTCTTGGAGACTTGAACCCCGACCCTTATACCCCACACCCCACAAGCATTTATACTTATGGAGTGACCACTGCACCAAGGGTGCACAGTAATATCTTAAGTTTGATTTAAAATGCTTTCATTCTATTATATTCAGGGTTCTATTATTGTGTTGTCACCAAACAAATGAATAGTAATAAACATTATATTACAATATTTTATATTCTTTGTAATATCTATTTATATTCCTATATAATTACCGTTACAATCCACCAAACGTGCCATTCTCTAAACTATTACCCATAGGATGAGGTATAAAGTGTTACATGAGTAATTTCTTAAGGGGGTAAGTGTGCACTCTCATAGTTTGGGGAGAAAATGTTATACGGGTAATAGTTTAGGGGGATAAAGTGTGTATTCTCATTGTTTAGGGGAGTAATTGAGAATCCAAGTGTTTTAATTCCTTTGGCAAAAGAAGGATTTGAAAAATGACACTCATTGTTCCTAAACTTGAGAATCAACGGCCTATAATCACTAGCATGTTAATCTTTCTCTAAACTTAATCTTAATATATCATTTACAATTTTGGTTTAAACTAGAAGGAGCTTTTCGTGGTAAAGAAAGTTTATAATTTCAAATACAAATATTACTCCCTTCAATGTGAACTACACATTTACACCCCATATTTTCTAATTAATTAAATATGTTATTATACATGCTCCTTATTGATTATGAGGAAGAATCATAAAACATGAATATAAGAACAAATGCTTAGACATACCAATCTATGGATATCTCAACTTTATACACAAGAATGTAGTTAAGGGAGTAAACACATCATTTATTTAATTACATCTCTTACTTTGAAATTTGAATTGCAACGACATATATGTATATTTATTTACATCATTTAAGGCAAATTACAATAACATAAATATTTATTTATTTTACATCACTTACAAGAAAATTAAATAACAGAAGTACTTATTTATTTACATCTTGTAATCCAAATTGTAACGTAGAAATTCCTACAAATTAGGGAAGGCAACCATGACTTTGAATTGAGAAACATTCATATTCTATTGGTTATGACTCATGTGTTGAACTCCTGAAATGAAATTTACAATTAATAGTACATAAGAAACTTACGGTAAGAATAATACTATGATCAATGATTATACAAAACATAAAAAATATTTAATATGTTCATTCAAGATTATGGGTGCCAATGCCTTATTGCTTAAACTTCAAAACACAATGTTTCAACACCACACACCCTTGGTACAATGGTCACTCCATAAGTATAAGTGCTTATGAGGTGTGGGGGGTAAGGGCCGAAATTCAAGTATACAAGAGAGAACTTTACACATATATACACTTAAATTAAGCCATAGTAAAATTTCTATCTTGTAAAAAATAAAATAAAAAACACAATGTTCCAAAAACGAAATTTAATTCCTCCATCAATTAAATAGGATTCCATGTTTATTTTTCTCTTTCCCTTTTTTTTATTTTTTATTTTTTATAGTGGGGAAATTAGGGGACGTGGGAAAAAAATTTTTAAATACAACTTAAGTTTTGGAATTTCAATTTCCTTCCAAAAAGAGATTTTTGGTTTTATAATTTATTTGGATAACAAGGGCATTACCTTTTTTAAAAAAAATTTAAAAAAAAAAACAAAAAAAAAAAACCAACATTCAAATATTGGTCTATTATCACCGCACATCCTTGGTGCGATGGTCACTTCACAAGTATACGTGTTGTTGGATGTGGGGGGTAAGGGCCAAGGTTCAAGTATCCAAGAGAGAAATTCACACACATATACACTTAAATTAGGCTAGAGTAAAATTTCTATCTTGAATCAAAAAGAAAAAAAAAAAAGATTGGTCTATTAGTATTAGATCAATACCCATTGTTAAGCATAAAAACTAAAAACCATAATAAATACCTCATCTTCCTTCTACTTTCTAGAAGTATTTACTTACAACATCTTCCCTATTGTCAACTTGAACCCATAATCAAAGCCCCCAACTTTGGTAATTTGCCAATCATTAATTTTTTGAGGCTCAACTCAAAATCCTGATTTTCTTCTCCCTCCATCAAACTTAGCTCTTCACAATCCCAAATTATAAAGGTCTCTAGAGTAGTTAGGTGTTTGATACTGAGTGACAGAGAGGTCAAACTTGGACAATATGCAACAATCAATGTTCGAAGATTTGCGAGACAACCATCCATCCCTTCAAACAAACATTTTAGACTCAAACATTCATATATAATTAAAAATTGTAGAGAATTCAAGCAACCTACTGTCTTCTCTAACAAGAAAGTATGCTTTGTTGTAACTATCATTAACCTGAGGCTAATTATGTCCCCTATACCTTTGGGCAACCATTCAAGATTGATGCAATTTTCAAGCAGTAAAGTTTGCAAACTATGTAGCTTGCAAATGGAATTAGAAAGTTGCTTGATTTTGCGATTATCTGATAGGTCAAGATATCTCAAATGTTTCAAAGTTCTGATAAAACTTGGCAACACCTTGAATGATGATTCCCTCAAATCAAGCACCCGCAAGTACTTAAATTTCGATATGCATACTTCAAGTAAGGACATTGCTTGAGTAGTTTGGAATAATGATCTGAACTTTGCTCAACTTCTCTAATTGTGGTGTAACTTCTTGGTTATTGTCCAAAAATGTCAAATGATAAACTTTTGCAGCAAGAGTGGACTTCTTGGTCACCACTGAACACTCACCTTGGGCAATTGAGAGTGCAAGATCATGGGCAATATCATGCTTTTTGAAGGTAATGCACTCGAATTTGTGAGCATTATCATCTTGAAAGAAAGATCTTGACAACAACTCCTTGATATACAAGTCACCAACATCTTCTAACTCTTTATTTTTGCCGAGGGATTGAAGAATTCCATATGCCATCCAAAATTGAATCAATTTAAAACTATAGAATACATAATTCTTTGGAAAAAGAGAACAATAGGCAAAGCATTGCTTTAGTTGAAAAGGAAATTGATTGTAACTAAGCCTTAATGCAGGTAAGATGCCACCATCTGGTTATAAATTCCATATCTCGTTATCTCTCACAAATTTCCACTCATCTTCATCAACTTTTGAATAAAGTATATTAGCTATAGTCTTTATTGCCAATGGGATCCCTTTACATTTTCTAACAATTTCTTTTCTAATTTCTAAGAGGTTTGGATATTGATCGTGTCCTTCCTTAAATGCAAATTTCACAAACAAAGACAAACTATCCTTTGGGGGTAGACCTTTTAGGTCGTATGTGGGAGTTATGCCTGTAATAATAGCAACAGAGCTATTTCGTGTTGTCACTATAATTTTACTTCCAATGCAACCACCAAGTAACAGACCTATCAGTTCACTCCATTTGTTATCATCCTCATTCCAAACATCATCCAAGACAAGAAGAAATTTATTATCTTTTATATGTTCTCTTAAGTGAATTTGCAACTGATCTATGCACAAATTCTCATCAATTGTAACATTTGCAAATTTAAGGATTTCTTGTATTAGAGTTGTAACGTTAAAATCCTCAGACACACATGCCCACATTCTCAATTGAAAATGACTAACTACCCCTTCATTGTAATATACCAACTTGGCAAGTGTGCTTTTCCCCAAACCTCCAAAACCAACTATAGGAATTACACTGACATTTCTATCAGCATCTTGCTGCATCAAAAGATTTATAATCTGTTTTTTATCATCATCCCTACCGATGACAATCTGAGGAGGAACAAAGGAGTGGGTTATGTGACTCATGTCCCTCTTGTGTATTGTTGTCCTCCCAACTTCAAGTTGTGTAGCAAGATTGAATTCAGCCTTTAGAGTTGAAATATCATACCCTCTCCCTAATACCCTTGATTTTATGCACCATTTCAAAACAAAGTACAAGTGGATTAGAACCAGAAAAGAAATAACACACCTTTTTGCAAGTGCTTCTACACTTGTATATAAAAATAATTATTCACTAACACATGTCTTTCATTTGTTAGTAGGGTGGTTATTTTTTACTGACATTTTCATATTTATTGGATTTTAATACCACTGACATGGTATCATTTGATACCAAATACCTTTTTGATATTCAAAAGGTGACTGTCCCTACTGATGAGTCGATAATCTAAAAAAAAATGGATAGTAAAATGAATTAATTTGGAAGGAATTCTATTATGCCCAATGATCCCATTCGTGAGACCCAAATTAAGGTTTTATATTAATTTGTTTCGGATTAAAAACATGAAATGTTCATTCTTCTTTTTACTTTTCCTTTTCTTTTATATATATATATATATATTGGTGACAAGCGTAAGGGCTATTAATTGTTTTAGAACCTCCATGACAACATGAGAGAGCTGCAGCGTTGGTACAATTTTGAATTTTGTTTTGTTTTATTTTTTGTTTTTGTTTTTGTTTTTTGTTTTTGTTTTTTTTTTTTTTTTTGAATGAAGAATAGAATTGTGCGTGAAAGTGTGTTTGAAACTCATGTATCACTTTATTTATTTATTTCCGGAATGAAACTCATGCATCACTTGAAACTCTGTAGCACTACCAAAGGTATCAAAGTCAAAACACCTTTCTCCGGACTGTGGGCTTTAAAAAATCTAGGGTCCATTTGTTACATGCCTTTAAACAACCATTTTCAGTTTTTAAATAACATTACACATATTTTTACATACTTTTTCACTCACACATATTTTCAAAAAATACAAACAATATTATTAAAACAACATTACCAAACTAACCCTGATATGGCAAAATCATACGAGACTCAACACACCATCCTCCTGCGAAGGTGGTGGGTACTATTGAAAAAGATTGCATAGTGCAATAGATTGGAAATAAAATATAAAATATTTGTTGCGACACTATCGACACTAACTATAAAATATAGTTTCCAACCTTTGCGACAGGCACTAACTATCAAAACTATAAAATATGGTTTCCAAATCCAATCTTTTGTGACACAATCTAAAGCTATAAAAACTATAAAATATAGTTTCCAATCTATTGCACTATTTATTTTCCAATTTATTTCTTTTGATATCCCCCTGCTTGTATTTTGGAAAAAATTAGGCTTGATGCCTTAGGTACTTTGTATTGGAGACACTGCACTAGCAGCTCCTTTTCTCTTTAGGTTCTTTATAATATTTCCAATTTGCCAAAACAAATCTATTGCACTATGCAAGTCTTTTGTCCATTTGGTAATAGTGTTTAAGTATTGTTGTTCAGTTTTCAGTGTTATGAAAATACGTGTTTAAGTGTTATAAAAATACGTGTTAAAAGTATTATTTTTGTTTAAACACTAAGAGGGTGGTTTAAAAGTCATTACATAGTTTCTAATCTATTACACTATGCAGTCTTTTCCAATAGGCCCCATCACCCTAACCCCGAAGAAAGGTGTGTCAAGTGACTCGAGTCTCACTTGCCCAGACATGAGTAATATATTTGTGCATCCCAATTCTCACTTGGATACTTGGATACTCTGCTTCTTTCCTTGTGCCTCCCACTTACCGGAGATTACAAAAAAAAAAAAAAAGGGGGGAAAAATGCCCATACACCCCTTAAACTTTCAACTACTGGCCGAAAGACCCCCTCAACTTTTTTATTGGCCAATTTACTCCTTAAACTATTCAAAACTGCCAAATCAATACTTTAGTTAGTCTCACGTTAAAACACTAACGAAATAAGCACGTGGAACTCACATGCCTTTTAAAAACAAACTTAATCACCCAAAAGTCCCAAAACCCAGCGGAAAGAGGAGGGAGGAGAAACAATCCATCAATGAAAGAGCTCAGGCAGTCAGTTCAGAGCCACTGTGAGTTTTCCCCTACTGTCTCGCCACCCTTGTCCCGGCGGTGCCTTGGTGGTTCTTTCTCGCCTGAGACATATAGCTACTGCTTTGATGGTTTAAACAATGAAGCTTGAAATTGGCTACACGCATTAATGAAGATACAAATTGCAAATAATTTCAATAGTGAAAAGAAAATCTTACTTGGTCCTTCACTAAGCTTCTTGCCCATTTAAAATCTTACTTGGTCCATCTCTTTTGCGATTTTCAGCATATCTTTTAGCACAGTGCTTAGTTCCCATGGTTCTATACAATTATGTTCCCTGTTTGTGGCTTTACTGAGTGCACCAATGCAGATTCCACTGCTAGCTTTCTTAACTTCACCAATTGAGCCATTGACATGCCCATCTTATGTTCATTGCCTCTGCTAGTAAACATTGACACCTACATGTCCCTCCCATTGACATGCCCATCTTATGTAACCTGGGGTTCTTATGATTTTAAAAACTGTTTGTTGTAGGGAACACAGTTGTCTTAGGTGATCAGGTTGAAGACAGAAGAATGTAATGTATGTAACTACTTTGAGAGGCATGACATTGAATTCGTACCATCGAGAAAAAAGTGTAATTACTAGACTATTGGACACTAATGGAAGGTTGAAGAATGAAGCTTGAATGGATAAGAGAATCCCTAAGTGGCTTTGGTGATTATTAGTGGTTTCTTAAATCAATAGTGGGATTGTGATAGCCTTTTGCATGGGGTCCAAGTGTTAACATTGAAAGTCATCTTTATTTGCAGTGACTGAATATGTAGGAGTACTAAAAAAAAGGATTTGTAATGTAAAATATCTATATGTGAAAATTAGATGTAAGGTAATATAAAAATGTTCACAACTATGTAATGTTCAACTTATGAAGTTAATGGCAATATATTTTCTCAAGTTTAGTAATTATCAATTGCCATGCTCAGATTTGTATTTTCCTTTAAAAAAGAGCTTTTGGAACTTTTTGGAGCCAAATATCCTTAGATTTTATAGTTCATATAAATATAAATAACTGGTGTGATCAAATATTGTTCTGCATCATTTACATTAAACACTATTGAGTATTGATGCTATTACAAAAATGTATATTGCAACCTTTGCTCCCTCTTCATGCCCACAAATGCCCTTTTAATCTTCTCTTCACGCACGATTGAACATGTTGATATTGTTATTGATATTCAATAGAATCAATACCATGTCATTTGAGGGTGGAACATCCCTTAATCGATGCCCTTAGACATCCCTTAATAAAACCCAAAAATAACAATAAAGGTTTAAAAATAAATGATTACCCTAGAATCAATTCTTTAGAAATAGCAACTAGATGAAAGTATCATCTTAATTGCAAAGGCATCTCAATCTTCATCCATCATAAAATATTAGATAGAAAAATAAAAATGTATATACTGTAAAGCTTTACTCTTAGCTTCTTACAATCAAATAAAGTTCAATGGAAATCAATCAGTATTCTTATGCAATAACTCTAAGGATCTCAATCAGTATTCTTAAAAGGATCTCAATATGCCATGAATTGAAATATCTAATGAGTGTTTACAAATAGTATATTGTTTGCCAAAAAATAACACTCAATGAATCAACAATTACACTTTTCTAGCAATATTGAAAAATAAAAGTATACCAATTCCATTAGTATTTTTAAAAGGCTATATATCACTTGATGGTGTCACAAATCATCCAAGTCCATAACCCGTCCATATGTCTCGTCCAAGCAAAGAAGCTACATTAGGCGGAGGAAATTCCTAACATCCTGGTTAACCTCGTCCATATATGGACGAGGAATACCTCATGAAATCTACTCATTATTTATGCAGGGCAAGCCTTCCAAGATGGTCTCGTCCATCTTTCACTAAAGATGGACGAGCTCATCGTGGAAGTCTCGTCCATCTTTGCTAAGGATGGACGAGTTCATTGGCCCGTCCAACCCAGGTAACTTCCACAGCGGTTATGGAAGTTACCCCCAATTCTCCGGACTCCTCGACATTGGGAACGGTTACTAAACAGATAATCGTTCCACACATACTATATAAGGCTTCTTCCATGAATGGTAAGGGCATTCAGACAATTTCCTTTGGAGAGAATATTTATTCCTTACAGAGAGTTCAAAAGTAACTAACTTCATCATCGGAGGATTTTTGGCCGGTCACCACCGGTCCCCTCTGATTCAGTGTTCTTTGTATTACAGGAGATAGCCCAGAGATCATCGCTCGAGTCTTGTCAACCTACTGATATCCAAGGAATTATCAGTTGGCGTCGTCTGTGGGGAGAGATTGTTCCACAGTTTACTTCTCCGTGACAAAGGGTTGATGGTTCGGACTAGATCAAGGGCTACTAGCCCAGGCCATCAAGGAAGCAGCAACCCGCATCGCGATCGCCAGTCTGCGCCGGTCATGCAGTCATCTGCCCAACATGCACAATCTATGGCAGATGCTATGGCGGAGTTGACTCGCCAAAACCAAGAATTACGAATGAAGATTAATATGAGGAGGCAAACAAATGAAGAACGTGAAGGAGGACAAACACAGAGTCATGGCGGAAGAGAGAATACCGAAGTTGGAAGTCAGTTTAGAGGCACCACTTCACGAACGGTACCACACTTGAAGGAAGAAATGGACCAAATGAAGAGAGTTATGGAGGAAATGAAGGAGAATATGAAAAGGGCGAATCTGATAGAAGATTTGGTTCACAGGACTGATTCTCCCTTTACGGCTTCCATCAACGGTCACCCCCTACCATCAAAGTTTAAGTTGCCTTCTCTGGATTTATATGATGGAACACGTGACCCGTTTGATCACATAGCCACTTTCAAGACCACCATGCATCTTCAAGGGGTGCCTGATGAGATAATGTGTAGGGCCTTCCCTACCACCCTTAAGGGTTCAGCGCGAGTTTGGTTTAGCAAAATACCTCCAAATTCGGTGAGTTCTTTTGAAGAGTTGAGCAAGTTGTTTGTTAACAATTTCATTGGGGGACAAAGGCACAAGCGTTCCTCATCCAGTTTGTTGACAATAGAGCAGGGAGAGAACGAGAGCCTTCGGTCATTTATCACCCGTTTCAACAGAGAAGCTCTCAGTGTGGATGAAGCAGATGATAAGCTTCTACTGGCAGCCTTCCATAACGGTGTGAATTCGGATCTGTTTATACACAAGCTCTATGAAAAAGAGCCCCAGTCCATGGCCGAACTCGTCCATTCGGCTCAGAATTTTATGAATGCAGAAGATGCAATCATTGCTAAGAAGAGGAAGAGGTCTGAGAGAATGGACGCAAATCCCAGTCGCCATCACGAGCAAGGTACTCGTCCAAAGAAGGGACGGACGGAGGAAAGGAGAGACCGAGAAAGTAAAAAGCCAGGCCCTTCAGTACGGAACCAGCAATATACCCGTTTAAACGCCTCGCTTGAGCAGGTCCTTATGCAAATCAAGGATGATCCTTCCCTGAAATGGTCGGAGAAGATGAAGGGGGATCCTAACAAGCGCAACAGGAACAAGTATTGTCGCTTCCATAGGGATCATGGTCATGACACAGACGAGTGTTTTGACTTAAAGCAACAAATTGAAAATCTCATAAGGCAAGGAAAGTTGAGGGGTTTCCTTGGACGAGACCAAAGGGACGAGAAACAGAAGGGAAAGATGGAAGAATCAGCGCGACCACCACTCAGGGAGATAAGAGTCATCATTGGGGGAAGTTCAACTGGCCAGTCGTCCAAGTCCAAGAAAGCATACTTGAAGGTAGTACAGAGCGTCCAACTTTCTGGACGATCACCGAGAGCAAGGTCCACGGACGAGCAGGCAATCACTTTCACGGACGAGGATGCTGACAGAATTCATCACCCACATGATGATGCTCTCATCATCTCCTTACTAATTGCAAACTACACAACCAGAAGAGTGCTTGTGGACAATGGAAGCTCAGCAGACATTTTATATTATCCAACTTTTCAGCAGATGAGATTAGGACGAGACCGGCTCCGTCCAGTGAACTCTCCCCTAATAGGTTTTGGTGGGATGAAGGTGCAACCAGTGGGTACTATTTCCTTATCTGTGGTAGTGGGGGCATATCCACGACAAATCACCAAGGATGTGAATTTCCTTGTGGTAGATTGTCCATCCTCCTACAATGCCATAATTGGGAGACCAACTTTGAATAGTTGGAAAGCCGTAACCTCTACTTACCATTTATCAGTCAAGTTTCCAACAGAACACGGGGTAGGACAGGTACAAGGTGACAAACTAGCAGCAAGAGAATGTTACTTGGCCATGCTGGCCATGGATGAACAAGTTCAAGCAATGAATATTGAAGAAAAAAAGGTTGTAGCAGAGCCTACTGAAGCATTGGAAGATATTTCCTTGGATGAAGATAACCCTGAGAGGTGTACCAGGGTTGGAGCAGATTTAGAAGAGAAGATTAAAAAGGACCTCGTCCAATTTTTGAAGAACAACATCGATGTGTTTGCGTGGAGCCACGAGGATATGCTGGGTATAGACCCTAGTGTCATTACCCACCGTTTGAATGTATGTCCTTCCTCCAAGCCTGTGCGGCAAAAGAAGAGGGTGTTTGCCCCTGAGAGGGATAGTGCAATCAAGGATGAGGTCCAAAAGCTGATGGTAGCAAAGTTCATTCGGGAAGTGTATTACCCGGATTGGTTGGCCAATGTAGTAATGGTCAAAAAAGCAAATGGCAAGTGGAGAATGTGCGTGGACTTTACGGATCTGAACAAGGCTTGCCCCAAGGATAGTTATCCGCTACCGCGCATTGACCAGTTAGTAAACTCAACTGCAGGCCACAAATTGCTTAACTTCATGGATGCCTTTTCAGGATACAATCAGATAAGAATGGACGAGGCTGACCAAGAGAAGACATCTTTTGTCACCAGTCAAGGCTTATTCTGCTATAAGGTGATGCCGTTTGGTTTAAAGAACGCAGGGGCGACATATCAGAGGTTGGTCAACCACATGTTTCGTCCGCAGATTGGGCGGAATGTGGAAGTCTATGTAGATGACATGCTGGTGAAAAGTCAGGACGAAGGAAGGCATCTAGACGA
Organism: Quercus robur; assembly: GCF_932294415.1. Classification (NCBI taxonomy): domain Eukaryota; kingdom Viridiplantae; phylum Streptophyta; class Magnoliopsida; order Fagales; family Fagaceae; genus Quercus; species Quercus robur. The sequence goes on along the minus strand of NC_065544.1, from coordinate 53,979,937 downwards.
CCTACAGGAGACATTTGAAACATTGAGGCAGTATCACATGAAGCTGAATCCTAGCAAATGTGCCTTTGGAGTATCATCAGGGAAATTCCTTGGCTTTATGGTATCCCACAGGGGAATTGAAGCGAATCCAGATAAAATTCAAGCAATATTGGACATGAAGCCACCGCAAAATACCAAGGAAATCCAATCCCTCACTGGACGAGTTGCTGCGCTTAACAGGTTTGTCTCTAAAGCTACTGATAAATGTTTGTCATTTTTTAAGGTTCTCAAAAAAGCATTCGAATGGACCGACGAGTGTCAGAAAGCTTTCGAAGATTTGAAGGTATACCTTACCATGGCACCGCTGTTGAGTCCATCAGTGGAAAGAGAGGAATTATATTTATACTTAGCGGTAACCCCGCATGCCATGAGCTCAGCATTGATAAGAGAGGAAGATAAAGTGCAAAGACCTGTGTACTATACAAGCAAGGCATTGAAAGGAACGGAAGGACGGTATCCACAAATGGAGAAATTGGCCTTCGCACTAATCACCGCTTCAAGGAAACTGAGGCATTATTTCCAAGCACATGTCATTAATGTCATGACAGATCATCCGCTCAAGAAGGCAATGAATAGACTGGAAGCTACAGGACGATTAATCCAGTGGGCTGTGGAGCTTAGTGAGTTCGATATCAGGTATCAACCAAGGCATGCCATAAAAGCTCAATCCCTAGCAGATTTTATTGCGGAGTTTACCCCAAGTCATAATGAGACAGAAGACTGTAAGAGATGGATCGTCCACGTAGATGGTTCGTCTACACGGCATGCAGGAGGAATTGGTGTGGTCCTGATATCCCCAGAAGGAGATAAACTGAAACATAAAGTCCGTCTACAGTACCAAGCGACTAATAATGAAGTCGAATATGAAGCCCTCCTCAAAAGGCTAGAATTGGCTAAGTCTGTGGAAGCCAAGTCCATATGTGTCATGGGGGATTCTCAACTGATCATGGGACAAGTGAATGGGATGTATGAAGCGAAGGAAGAACGAATAAAGAAATACCTTGGTAGGGTGATGCGCCTTGTGAAAAGGTTTGAAAAAGCTGACTTCGTTCAAATCCCAAAGGAGGAGAATGTGGAAGCTGATACTATAGCAAAAGAAGCCTTAGCAGATGAATCATTAGAGAAGTCAGATGAAGTTCAATATATGCCAAGTATAGACGTTCAGGAAGTACAACAGGTGGATAACAGTGAAAATTGGATGACTCCCATTATATCATACTTGAAAGACGGACGATTGCCAGAAGAGAAGGACGAGGCCAAAAAGGTGAGGGTGAGATCAGCTAGATACGTCCTTATGAATGAAGTGCTATACAGGAGAGGTTTCTCTCAACCTTACCTTAGATGCTTAGCTCCGGACGAAGCAAACTACGTGCTGAGAGAAGTTCATGAAGGGGCATGTGGCAATCACTCAGGAGCCAGATCACTTGTCCACAAGGTCGTCCGAGCAGGGTATTACTGGCCGAACATGCAAGCTGATGCTAAAGCATACGTTAAGGTCTGCGACCAATGCCAGCGATTTAGCAACGTCCCCAGACAACCATCGGAATACCTCACCCCAATGGTGGCACCGTGGCCCTTCGCACAATGGGGACTGGACATTTTGGGTCCCTTCCCTTTGGGAATAAGGCAGATGAAGTTTCTAGTGGTGGGCATCGATTACTTCACCAAATGGGTGGAGGCAGAACCGTTGGCAAATATCACACAACAGAATGTGAAAAACTTCGTGTGGAAGAACATTGTATGCAGATTTGGAGTGCCAAAGGTATTGGTGTCTGACAACGGACGACAATTTGACAATGCACTCTTCAAGGACTTTTGCTTACACTTTGGAATTCAGAACCATTACTCCTCGCCTGCACACCCCCAAGCCAACGGCCAGGCTGAAGTTGCAAACCGATCCTTGTTGAAAATCATCAAGACTCGGCTTGAGGGGGCAAAGGGAGTATGGCCAGATGAATTACCAGGAGTTTTATGGGCATACAGGACCACAGTAAGGACCCCTACAGGGGAGACTCCTTTCAAGCTAGCCTATGGAAGCGATGCAATCATACCTGTAGAAGTACATATGGCTAATCACAGGGTGATGATGTATCAAGACAATGATAATGAGGACCAGCTTCGTCTGAACCTCGATCTAATAGACGAGGTAAGGGCAAACGCAGAACACAGGGCAACAAAGTATAAGAACCTCATGGCTAGGCAGTATGATGCGATGGTGAAGCCTAGGCGTTTCAACATAGGAGATCTCGTCCTGAGAAAGGTCACTTTGTCAACCAAGAACCCAGCACATGGGAAGTTGGGCCCAAACTGGGAAGGACCCTATAGGGTTATCAACTGTAAAAGGCAAGGATCCTACTACCTGGAGGCCCTGGACGGGAGAAGGTTGGAACATCCTTGGAATGTGGAGCACCTGAGGAGGTACTACCAGTAAGAGTGAACCCATGGACGAGACTGGGTCTTATTTGTCTACCCACGTACTACTATGTATGATGTTGTTTGTGTTTGATACTACTATGTTTGGTGTTGCTTGTGTGCGGAGTTTGAAACTACGATTTTATTACTTATTATAGTTGTGTTATGGACGAAGTCATGAAGTATGTATTTATTAAATAAAAAGGCATCAGTGTGCATGTGCCTTGTCTATAAACAATATTTATGTTATGTACAAAATGTTGTGTGAATTTTCTCCATGATATTGTCGTCCAAGTCGATCCTCAAGAGGGTTGAAAGATCCAAGACGAACAAAATCTCTGGACGCAGGGATGTAACGTCTAAATTTTCTTGAATAAAGCAAGGAAAAAACCACATCCATACTCGTCCAACTCATGGACGAGGCAGAGCCAACTGAAACAATCCAAATTCTGGACGAGAGAAAAAGTTGGCAAAATAAGTAGATGGTATGTAAAATTAGTTTACAAGTCTTAAGACGAATCAAGCTAATTAAAAATACTACCTGCTAAGACGAGTTAGACTACATGAAAAATATGTATTCTTGACATGGACGAGCTAGGAGTTAAAATAGCTTAGCAGCATCCGTCCATGCAAAGAAAATGAAATCACTTGTCCATGCAAAGAAAATAAAACTTCATTCAAAGGGTGGACATCCTACGTTCAAGGAGTATAGTTTGAAAAACAGAAATACTTAAAAAACCCGTCCTAAAACCATGGACGAGTATAATGTATTCTTGTTACATAAAAGGTCCAAAAACAAAGGACCAAATACAAAACCAAACTAAAAAGAAAAACAAAGCTATAAAGGTTAAAAGTCTCGTCCTAAGAAGGGGGAGCATTCATAGCAGGCTCGTCCTGAGGAGGCTGAGTACTGGCGTCGTCTTCCACGTTGACATCATCAGAGCCGGTCTGGAGAAGAGAGCTTGTGGCAGCAGCAAGGTTAAGCTTGATTGCGCTAAAGTCAACTTCAGGGAAGTTCTCAATAGCGTCCATTCTGAAATTTCAAAACCAGCTGCATAATTGCGATCCAAAGTGTCTGTATACTCTTTGGAAGACTTGAACTCAGCCACAACGTCCTCTTTTGCCTTGGAGAGACGTGCATTCAATTCATTGTTCATCTTTTGCAAGTGATCAATGCGCGTTTCCTTCTCCAATGCATCAGTCCTTAGCTCCTCAATCAGCTTGTTACGCTCTTTGACCTCGTCCTTAGCTTTTTCAGCAGCCCCAGCCCATTTTTTACAATCAGCATTCACCTGCTGAATCCTCATCTCCAACAAGACTCTCGTCTTGTCCAGCTCTGTTGCCTATCTAGACGCCGCTATAAACTTTGACATGGCCTATGAATAGACAAAGCAACATAGAATGATTAAGTGGGGAAAAGTTGCTAACTGAACAAGGAAGAGAGATATTGACATACCTTAAAGAGGTCATGGACGCCTGAATGCTCAAATTCCTTCAAGCCCATGTTATAGCACATGTTTATGTCCTCGTCCTGGACGGCTATCTGGAAACGTTCCCAAGCCAGATCTTCGTTCTCAACGATGTTCGTAGAAGGCTGGGACGAGCCAAGCGTAGTAGACTTGGCCAAAGGAGTTCTAGGCGGAGTCTTGGACGGAGTGGACTCAACTGGAGTGGACGAGTCCAAATCGACTATCTGGACGGCAGGCTGAGACTGAGGAGGTTTGGACTTGACCACCTTGGACAAGCCCTGCTTAACCCTTTTGTCTCTACGACTGGGGAGCCCTTCCAGGTCAATGTTCTTTGGCAAGAATTTTCTTTTGTCCCCAACCGTTGGACGTGTCTGACCGTCAGGACGATCCTGGGCCATACCCTCAGGACGTTTCCACTCTCCTGCAATTTCTTTCCCTTTGTTCTCTTTCATTGTTGACATTCCTAAGATGAGATGAACAAATTAGGAAATGTATACATAAAAAAGAAAAGGGAAAGGAAGTTTAGCTAAAAACTTACTTTTTCGCACAGTAACTTCGTGGGCTATAGCTTCGTCTGAAGGCTCAGGACCTAAACCCCACTTGGCTAGACATCTAAGCGTGACAAGAGAATGAAAGCTCCTGTCTGTATGTAGACGAGCCCTGTGGATGCGGTCACGGTGAAATTTGCTCAAGGACGGACGTTTGGCAACTACAACACAATGAACAAACAAAGGTTAGGAATTGTAAATGTACCAAATAGAAGTAAGAATAAAAATAAACAGGGGGAAGGGACGTACCTTCTGGACGAAGGTTCCCTAGGTCCCCAGTGTAAGGGGGAAAGGGATCCCTGCCAACGTCCACAGGGTTCCCTGCCCAGAAGCCTGAAACAAAAATGAACTCCGTCTTCCACTTCCTATCAGACGAAGCTAGGGACTTAATCAACCTACAATCGTTCCCCCTAGCAGTAAACTGATAAAAACCCTCAGATTGGCTTATGGCAGATGGTTTATAACAATAAAGGAACTCGTCCATTGTAAGAGGACGGTCCCCACCAAAAACTTCCCTCCACAAAATTTGCATGGAGATAACTAATCTCCATGCATTAGGATTGAATTGACAAACACCTAAACCTAATTTGACTAATAACTCTCTAGCGAAGGCATTTAAAGGAAACCTAAGGCCACCTAAGAAGTAAGATTCATAGACGCCTATTCCAAAACGGGGTTCACAACACCACTCTCCACGGACGGGCAGCCTAGGGTTAAACTCGTCTGGAATTTGATACCAGGATTTAAGACTACTTAATCTTTGTTCGTCCATCTTAGAATGGACGCCTACAGCACAACTAAAGACGGTTTCTACCTCGTCCGTAGGATTGGACGGAGAACCAGCTTGAGAGCCAGAAGCTCTCCTAAGCTGTTCTTGGACGACCTCAAGAGGGAACCCAGGGGCCCAGAAGAGTGATTCTCATCCGTGCTTCCTCCACTCTCATCACTAGCGCTGCTAGAACTAGACCTATCACTAGTATCCTCACAGTACTCGTCTATAGCCTTATTAAGGCTATCAGTAGACGAGGAAGCAATAGACATCTCTAATAAAAACTTAAAACCTAAAGACGAGGAGAAGAAGAGTACCTGGCTCTAGACAGAAGAAGACTCTAAACGCAGAGAAACTCCTAGACGAGGCTCTAGACGATGGATGTCAAGGAAGAAAATCTCTGGAATGAGGAGGGTTAAGGGAGGCATTCCACTATTTATAGGATGCTGACCTGGGTAATCGAAACGATCCAACCAATACGAAAGCGACACGTGGCATCTACCTCGGAAAAATAAATCGACGGAATCAGTTGCCAATAAAAAAAATGACACGTGGCGCAGTAATTATGAACGAATTATATACGTCCAAGGACGTCCAACCCTTTGGACGACTCACATGGACGATGGGGCAACTGATGGTGTCACAAATCATCCAAGTCCATAACCCGTCCATATGTCTCGTCCAAGCAAAGAAGCTACATTAGGCGGAGGAAATTCCTAACGTCCTGGTTAACCTTGTCCATATATGGACGAGGAATACCTCATGAAATCTACTCATTATTTATGCAGGGCAAGCCTTCCAAGATGGTCTCGTCCATCTTTCACTAAAGATGGACGAGCTCATCGTGGAAGTCTCGTCCATCTTTGCTAAAGATGGACGAGTTCATCGGCCCGTCCAACCCAGGTAACTTCCACAGTGGTTATGGAAGTTACCCCCAATTCTCCGGACTCCTCGACATTGGGAACGGTTACTAAACAGATAACCGTTCCACACATACTATATAAGGCTTCTTCGATGAATGGTAAGGGCATTCAGACAATTTCCTTTGGAGAGAATATTTATTCCTTACAGAGAGTTCAAAAGTAACTAACTTCATCATCGGAGGATTTTTGGCCAGTCACTACCGGTTCCCTCTGATTCAGTGTTCTTTGTATTACAGGAGATAGCCCAGAGATCATCGCTCGAGTCTTGTCAACCCACTGATATCCAAGGAATTATCATCACTAAATAAAATATTGAACTAAAAAATTATTTATCTTCTTGCTGCCACTAGGCCTTAGCCTTTCCCTTATCCTTCTTGCTTCCACTAGTGTTGTCCTTTGTACAACTTTGACTTGATTGTTGATTATCTGTATTTGATTTCTAAGTACCCTGTAAAAAGCCAAAAAGGTTGGAAAAGTTCAACAAAGTAGTACTTGAAATTTACCGATAATTTTTTACTCCCTTTAGCTCCAAATGTAGATGATTGTCCTGATTGCCCTTTCTTTTTCTTTTTATAAGCCTTCTTGTTGGGGTTATCAGGAGCTTTACAAGTTCTTTGATTATGGCCCCATTGGAAACAATTCCCACATTTCATGGCAGTTCCTTTCTTGCTCACCCTAAATGCATTAATAGTTTCTCCTGCCTCTCTCTTTCTTACCTTCTTACGCTTGCCTACTTTCTTTGTAAATTTTGGGGGCTTGATTGGGTCATAGGGTGTTTTGGGCCACTGTTCATGGCTTGGAAGTGGGCTTACCATCCATTGGTAACAACTTAGGAATGTCTCCTTAGTGTGAGCAATGTCTACATAAGTCTCAAGTTGCTCTCCATTCTCAATTATTGCAGCAGCAGCATGAAAACATGGGATTCCACTCAATCCCTATCTCCCACAACCACAAGTCCTCTCATTCAAGTCCACCACATATCTTCCACCATAAATGTACTCCACCTCATATTTGGACTCTCCATTCCAACGAGAAATGCAATGTCCAACCTCACTTTTTATCCTTTCAAGCTTCTTATATATTCTTGGACAAATCCTCCCCTCATACCTTCTCATATGATCTCTTTTGGTTTGCAACCTTTGCATCAACATCACTCTTATGATCTCCATCATTGTCAACACTAGTTTATCCCTAGCCTCCAAAATCCAAGCATTGAAAGACTCTGCTATATTGTTTACCAGAGTGTCACTCTTGCTTCTTGGATTAAAAGCATGTCTGCTCCATGTTCTCACATCTAACTTCACAAGCCACTCATATGCCTTCACAACTAGCTTCTTCAATTCATCCATGTGGAAGTCAAAAGAATTCTTTGTTGCTGCCCTAGTAGCATTCCACATTGAATCTTTGAGTACCTTCCCAGGAAAATCCTTCTTGAAATTTGCATGTAAATACCTAACACAAAATTTGTGCGTGCTCTACATTCGGCATCAAAATCCTTAAAGGTCTTTACTAATCCCTGCCGTAAAAAATACACAAATATACATTAGTAATTCATATCTAGGTTATAGATCATGATATTTTTAAAAAATAAATAAATAATTCACATGCACATTAATTGTTTCTTGCCTTCTGTCGATCTGAGATAAAGACCCATCCATTCTCATCCACATGTTCGATGTCATCCAACAGACATTGTAGAAACTAGGTCCAAGAGCTTTTATTCTCAATTTCAATGATAGCATAAGCGATTGGGAAGATATTATCATTCCCATCCTTCCCAACAGCAACCAACAACTGTCCCCCTATTGTCCCCTTCAAATGACAACCATCTATCCCAATAAGTGGTCTACAACCTGCTAAGAATCCCTTTTTGCTAGCATCAAGACAAACACACATTCTCTCAAACACATCATTTGCAATTTGTATCTTCATTGTGCTACCCACATTCCACTTCCTAATAGCAGCTACATAGTCCCAAAGTCTCTCATACTGCTTCTCCTCAACACCATGTATCATCTTAAAGGCCATTCTCTTAGCCTTATAACATTGGTCCAAAGTCACATCAACTTCATGGTCCCTAAACACTACACCCTTCAATGCATTTGCTGTCCAAGTATGATCATCTCTAAAGAATGGCAAATATCATTGGCTAGCCACCTTGAAGAAATCTTACTATTCTTATGATCCTTGCCACACGTATGTATGCTCTTAAAACTTTTGATTTGAAAGGCATCTCCCATTTGTGTTTGGGATGCATGTATCTTCCAACCACATTTTTTTTTTTTACAATACAACTGTCACTCTCCACTTATCATTGTGCTTATACTCAAAATTATTTTTTTTTTTTTTTTTTTTTTTTTAGTACACCACTCCTTTAGTGCCTCCTTGAAGACTACACGTGATGCAAATTTTTGATCCTTCACTAGTTGTACATTCTCCATGCCAATGCGCTAGTTAAACTCAGGGAACCTAGGCCTTGAATTCCCTTCATCATCAAATGACCCTTCTGCACTCCTTAACTTATCACTATCTCCATGATCTGAGTCTCCTTCACCATTCCAAACTCCCTCAAGCTGCTTGCCCCCAATTGCTCTATTGATTCCAACATCCTCCATACCAAAATCTTCATCTATATCATCATCAGATTCAGAAAAATCACTCAAATTGTAATCTTCGTCATCCTCCACATCAATTGGAACATTAATAATTTCAGATTGGCCATTAGCCTCAATAGAATCATATTGGGATTAAGGGGCTTGTACATTTGGCACAGAAGGTGAATTTCCAAGGAGTGACAGTGGACATTCATCCATGGCTACAATACAAAATTAACAAGAACATTAATAGAAGAGCTAGAGGAAAAAAAAAAAAAAAACAATATAGAGAATAGTGGAAAAAAAATATAACAATTTACACATCAACAGGAATTCCACATAAAAAAAAAATATAAAACAAACTAATGTTTAAGCATGCTAGCTATTTTAGACAAGAAATTCCAAGAGCATGAAGCAGTTTTAGATCAACAGAACTCAGAACACAACCAGCAGTGATAGGCTGATAATTCACTGGCAAGCACCTCTCTTGGCTCTTTCAAAATTAACTGTGATGCTACACATCTAGATTAACACTTCTGTGCTACTATGGTGATAAGAGATGGGAGGGACATGTAGGTGTCAATGTTTACTAGCAGAGGCAATGAACATAAGATGGGCATGTCAATGGCTCAATTGCTGAAGTTAAGAAAGCTAGCAGTGGAATCTGCATTGGTGCACTAAGCAAAGCCACAAACAGGGAACATGATTGTATAGAACCATGGGAACTAAGCACTGTGCTAGAAGATATGCTGAAAATCATGAAAGAGATGGACCAAGTAAGATTTTCAAATGGGCAAGAAGCTTAGTGAAGGACCAAGTAAGATTTTCTTTTCACTATTGAAATTATTTGCAATTTGTATCTTCACTGATGCATGCTACCAATTTCAGGCTTCATTGTTTAAACCATCAGAGCAGTAGCTATATGTCTCTCAGGCATTTAATCAAACACAGTGAATGACACATGGAGATATAAAATTAAAAAAAAAAAAAAAAAATCACAAATACCCAACCCAAAAATTAAAACAAACAAATAATTCTTACTATAGAAATTCTCACATGGAGATAGAAAACAAGTTCTTTGTGGATTTAAATAGCAATACGTAAGAGGGGAAAAACAAACATACCAGGTGGTACAACACCAAACCAAGCTCACAAACACCCAACCCAAAAATTAAACCAAACCAATAATTTCTATTATAGAAATTCGTACATGGAGATTAAAAAAAAAAAAAAAAAAAGTTCATTGTGGATTTAAATTCAGGGGAAAAAAAATACCAAGATAGAACAGTGCGGCGAAACCACCAAGGCATCGCCTGGACAAGGGCGGCGAGACGGTAGGGGAAAGCTCACAGTGGCTCTAAACTGTCCACCTGAGCTCTTTCACCATCAGATTGTTTCTCTCCCCTCCTCTTTCCACTGGGTTTTGGGACTTTTGGGTGATTAAGTTTGTTTTTAAAAGTCACGTGAGTTCCACGTGCTTATTTCATTAGTGTTTTAATGTGAGATTAACTGAAGTATTGATTTGGCAATTTTGAATAGTTTAAGGAGTAAATTGGCCAATAAAAAGGTTGAAGGGGTCTTCCGGCCAGTAGTTGAAAGTTTAGGAGGTGTATGGGCATTTTTTCCCAAAAAAATAATAAAAAAATAGAAATTTCCCAATTTCATAGCCCTTTTGTAAAACCTTTTCCTACTCCTTACACGGTTTACACTTTTTGCACAAACATCCCCCATTCTTCCTAGTTCTTACCCTTGACATGTCGTATTTTTTTGCCTCCTCCATGGCCAGGTAACACTAGCTAGCTAAAGTTATATGTGTGTTTGAGTGTGGAGAGAGGGTTCTTATTCTTTTCCATTAATATTCAAACAATATCTTTTTGCAACAGTTTACATTTCAGCATTAAAGATGTTACAGAAATCGTGACCCTGCTGATCCTCATTCTTAATCTCATTGCTAAACTCCGCAAGTATATAAGATATTTCAGAAGCGGTGGCCAAACGGTGGTTGACAGCAGAGTCGCTTGCGGTGACAACACTACCGACAACCAAATGGGTATCAAATGCTGATGACAACTCCATCGTAGCCCCTGTTGAAAATTCTACATCTACAGGAAATGGTGTTCATGCAAAGAGTACTCTTTCTTACTATATTACTAAATTTCACGCTGCTTTTTTCTAAGGTTTAGCACAATAAGATAGCATGGTTTGAGGCTTAATCCTATTCTTGGGTCCATTATACAATATTATCCTTACTTGTAGTACAATACTGATCTCATTCATCCCTAACTCACCCCAAAAAAAAAAAATCTTGTTTTGTAACGTTTTTAGTTGTAAAACTTGGTGATACGTACTGTGGCTTAATTCTTAATAAAAGTATTGTTTTTATCATATATGTGCATGTCAACATATATTATTGATTATTATGCTAGTGTATGCCTAATCCATTTGAATTGATCTAAGTTTGCAAAGTTCTATCACAGATTGTAGGGGGTTTTTTAAACAAAAATTATTAATTTTTATTTTGCATTGGTTCAAATATGTTTGATACCAAACTTTATCAAATATTTAACAGATATAAAAGCATATTTTACAATTAAAAAAAATAGAATTGCAAAAAATAAAGTTATATTTCTATAACTGTTAGACCAATTTTTTTTTTGAGAGCATTATTGACTAATTCAAATATTTGGGAGGGCCAACTCTTATTTTTGTAGACTAAATTTTGAAAACATTAAAATAATTGTATATATATTTTAAAATATTTCAAAGTTTTTTTTGGGGGGCGGGGGGAGGGAGGGAGGGGGTCATGGCCCCCTACCCTTATATATACCTCCACCCCTACTAAGAGATGTCTACAATATTTTCACAACAAGATAAGTTGTTATTTACTATTATTAGTGGGCAAAAAAGTAATATCAATAATAACTGATAATAATTTTCCACCTAAAATTTATTGTGAAAATATTGTGTACATGACATTTCTTAAATTCTGATTGAAGGGTCCCAATTTTTTAGGGTCACCTATGAATCTTCAACAATTAGTTAAGATCAATCACATGTATTTTCTTCCTCAATTTTTTTATACCTAAAGTCATAATATGTTACCATATGTGGGTCCAAAATTTGGGAACTGGTTAGCCCTATTCCCTCTGATATACAATGCAAGGGGTGCATGTGTCCTTCTAATTATCACTGGAGGTGGGACCCTGTGTATCTTATTCAAAACCATATGTGATGGGGATGCCGAGTGTCTAGCCAAATCATTGACATGTACAGAGTGTTATTTGGTGTTCACATGCATAGCATTACTTATAGCCCAACTACCCAACCTCAACTCTATAGCTTGGGTGTCTCTAATTGGGGCCACCACAGCTATTGTATACAATACTTTGATTTCAATTCTCTCAATAACCAGGGATAGGCCCACAGACATATCCTACAATCTATTTGACGAAGTGAAATCTAATATGGAAAGATTTAGTGATGCATTGGATGTGCTTGGGTTCATTGCCATTGCTTTCAAAGGACATAATGTTATCCTCAAGAAACAGTTCAATATCTATAACATCCTTTATGCATTTTTCCTTTCCAAGTTCCAATGATTGCTCAATGGTTATCTTGTTAGTGATTTGAACTTTGTCATGAAACCTAAAATATGAAACTCTATAAGGATATGTACTCATTCTCCATTTGATATAATGAAATTTGACCTCTCCATAAAAGTTAAACAATGCTGTGGAACTACATAAATTCTTGTATGTTTCTTCTATATTGTACTTGTTCTATACTTGCTCAATTCATATTTATGTGCAAGATATATCACTTCTAAAGAAACCTAAAAATGTAACAAATCATCCAAATTTGCCGTTGCTATGGACCATCATTCAAGAAGCTTTTCTCTACAAAGTTGTGGACAGTCTTCTTATTTATTTTTTTATGAATGCCAGGTATCGTATAATGGAGGTGATGCATTGTTGGTTACATTTGCACAAATCCGTTGACCCAACATCTCGAAGTCAATGATGGTCACAGTTTACCTTCTAGTATTGGTGAACTGTTTATGTGCATTCCAAGTTTATGTCAAGGCAGTTTTTGACAACTTTGAAGTAAGGTACACAAGCAAGAAGAATGGGCCATGCCCATTGTGGGTTCGCACATTCATCCAAGTTGGCAATGGAGGGTTGGCTTTCTTTCTTTCTGTGACTTTTCCATTTTTGCGAACATAGCACCTCTAGTTGGAGGTGCTAAATTGCCTTTTAACTTTTGCTTATCCATGTTTCATGTGGATTGCAATGAAGAAACCTCGACCAAATGGTTTGGTTTGGTTTATAAACATGGGGTTAGGTTGCTTTGCCGTTGTCTTGACTGTTCTAATAGTTATTGCAGCGGCTTGGACCTTAGCTGACAAAGGCTTAAAAGGTTAAAAGGAAACTTCTACAGGCCTCTATGCCAGATTTAGTAAGAAATAAAACCAATACCCATTTCGAATGTATGTATGGACCTAATAGATTACTTATTCAATTGGCCATCTTGTCTTAACATCAACAAAGGTTTGAGGATAAAATCTTGCATTAGGAGCCTTACACAAAGTTGTCAATAATATCATAAAGGACGATGTTTCAGTTTGGATAAGAGAATAAAATATTTTAGTACAAATTAATATTGGTGCAAGTTTTCGATGTTACTAAAATTAATTTATACATATTGTTGAAAAAATAGAAGTTAAAAAATATATATTTTGTTAAAAGTCTTGTAACTTAACTAACATTTATTGATGTTTCTAATAAAGACGTTCATGATTCAAATTCTTCCAACCCGGCCCCATTGTAATTATTGAATTATAATATATATATATATATATATATATATATATATATATAAATAATACGTGCTTAGTCCAAATTGCATGCCTGTCCCTCCAGTGTGTTTATCCTCGTATTCAAGAGTCATATATCATCAATTATGTCAAAAAACAATATGCGTGAACTCCCAGTTTATAGCACAGAACTCATGTGATACATATGTTCTTTTTTAGTTACATGGTCAAAGCATACTATGTAAGACCAGATTTTTAACAAAATTAAAAATTATGATAAATGATTAAAATTAATAATGACAAAATTTCTTACAACCTAAAATTTTAGTTCCAACAATTTTTTTTCTATCACAATTCCTACAGTTGTCTAAACCCTTAGAGCTTTGGTAACAGAGTTTCTCTTTCTTGTTAAAAAAATTATTTTTGTGATTTTCAGGTACTTAATATATCATACATTGCTAAAATTAAGTCATGTGACTAAAATACGACATCTAAAATCCAACTTTTAGTATATTAACATATGATACTGTACTTAATACAAATATTGTGATAGAAATGAATGTGTTATATATTGTATAAATTGTAATCATTATAGAGCAAGATACCGTGAGCTAAAACCATATTGTAGGCAAAGGTATCACAGATGCAATCTTACACACACTTAATTAATACTGGCCACATAGTTCAAAAAATAAATTATACCTCATCACACTAACCTAAATACAAAACCCTTATAAAGAGTAATTGAATATCCACTAATAAAGACTCATAGGCTCCTGTTAGCTTTTAAAATAATGCATCACATGAAACAAAAAAGAAAAGAAAAAAAAGGATACATGACTTTGAAACTTGAGCAAAGACTTATGATTGAGTGGGAATGGCTATTTGTAGGAAACTTAGTGAAAATAATTGTTTTCCACACCAAATGGATTAAGCTTATAAATGGAAGGTCTCATCAAAGTTTCTTACTCTGTATTAAAAAACAGAGAGCCAAAGTTTCTTACTCTGTATTGGAAAACAGAGAGCCAAAGTGTTTTATCAAATCATCTTGGGGACCAGTAAATGGATCATCTATCACCATTCTTTTGTATTTTTAATTAGATGTTGGACTCCGAACAAAGTATAGCCCCAGAGCTAATACACATGTGCTTCATGGTCAAGACTCAAGGAACCATGTGGCACTGTTAATATGCCCGAAGATCTTGGCAGAGGACCCCAATTTTTTGATGTCAAAAGTTGAAATTATTGTAGAATGTAATCATTTTTTCTTAATAACTTGATAGTTAGAGACGAAAGATTTGAATGTTGTAACCATTTTTTCTTAATAACTTGATAGTTAGAGGCGAAAGATTTGAACCCTGGACATATTTATTGAAATATCAGAAATTGCAAGGCTGTTTTACTCAAAAAAAAAAAAATTTGCAGGGCTGTTAGCTATTGTACGACATACCTTGACTTTACTAAATGTGTGAATGAAAGATTTCCTTTTCATACTAAGCCTCCATTTGGATTACACTGAAAAGGGTCTGAGTTTGCGTCTGTCGTTTTATATGCGGGTCCCATGCACTATTCATGGAACCAGCAAGTGCAATATTCAGGAAAAAAAAAAAAAAACTTTAGAACTAAGTCACACACGGCACTATTTATATTTAAAAATTATTTTGCTACAGTGTTTTTAATTTTCAATTTTCAGCAATAAGTGATATCCAAACAGACCCCTAAATGTGAATGAATAATTTTCCTTTTTTTTTTTTTTTTTTTTTCAAAAAAAGGTAGCGACAATATAAATCACCTTATGATGTTTGGCAATTTTAATTATACTTGGTTTGAATCTTGTATGTTGTTTGTCAGAAGTGAGGAATAATCTTCCTTTATACGCGGAAAAAGATTACAAAGGTGCAGTGACGCCGCTTGTTACATCACTAGCATCATGTCATAATGGGAGCGTAATCCTAGTCACAGACCCTTCATGCAATACTCGGTTGTGACTTGTGAGGGCTTTCTAGATGGCACTAAGCATTATTATATAAAAAACAACGCTTTGTTACACAAATTTACACGCGCGTAATAAAATAACTACAATCGTGACCTGAAGTCAAAATTTTCAATTTGGACTTCAAATGTCTGTTCGCATGTATGTGTAGATGCGTATGTAACAACTTTTTCTCATAAAACAAGAGCAATATTTTCTAGATTTAGACCGCTTGCAAATCTACTTAGAAAAGAAAAGTTATGAAAGTAAAAGATTTAAAAAATAATAATAATGTGAAAAGATTAAAAAACAATCTTGTGGGTTGAAAATTTGAGAGTAAATTTTTTTAACTTTGGTTGAGTGGATTTTAGGGAGAATGAAGAAAAAAAAAGAGAGTGGAAAATAGGAGAGAAAATGGGAGGAAAGAGTGTTTAATTGGAAGGGGATGGAGAGAGAAAAGTGGTGAGGCCCAATTGTTTTTTCTTCGGACCCACCAAAATTCAATTTCCACAAAATAGAGAGAAAACGGAAGAGAAAAGGGGGAAGATATGTGTTGGACAAAATTACCATTCTCCACCCATTAGCCAACTTTTTGTCTTTTTGTTTTTCTTCTTTGTCTTTCCCTTTTTTTTTTTTTTTTTTTTTTTTTTTTGGATAAAATTTCTTCTTGTTTGCACTTTGCACAATACGTTCACATTGGTTCATTTTGTTTATTTTTATCTCTCTCTTTTTTTTTTCATTTTTTTTTTTTATCCTTTTGGCATTTGCTTATTTTATAAATAAATAAAAAAATTTGAAGTGTCCATAAAAAAAATTTTTAATAATAAATGTTAATTTTTGTTTATATATTTAGTAAGGACATAATGGTAAATTTATACTAACTTTATTTTTTATCCTCACATTTTTCATCTTAATCAAACAAAAAAATTTTCATTCCTCCACTTTTCCACTCCTCCAACCAAATACAAATGAAGAAAAACTAAGGATCCATTTGGTAATATTGTTCTAGTAACGTTGTTTGTATTTTTTGAAAATACGTGTGAGTGAAAACATATATGAAAATACATGTAATGTTGTTTAAATATTGAAAACTATTGTTTAAACAACGGTAACGGGCCATAAATCTTTTCTATCCTCTCATAATTTTCTATTTTTTCACTTTTCCATCTTCTCAATCAAATCTCAATTATTAGATAAGAATTATACAGGCTTTTACTATCGATACATGATTATTTCCTAAAAATAAAGAAAATATATATTTATGAAAGGCAGAATGTACCACTGTAATGTGTGCAGGAGGTCCACCAAGACCCGTAGTCATTATATATATATATATATATATATATATATATATATATATATATATACCACCAACCATCAGCTTTATATTTGCAATACCCACACCTAATATTTTCATCATAGCTTTTGAACTAGAGCAGAGGAGGGCAGCCATGGCAGAAATGGTAGAACCAAATTATAGAAAAGTTATGCCTCTCCCAGCTTCACCTACCAATACCAAAACCCTGGGAGAGCTAATGCAAATGATAACCATTATAGATATTGACCCCTCAAAAGATGTTACTACATCTGCAAGTTTGCAAGGTTATCAGCATAATCCACAGGAAGCTTGGCTTCCCATCACTGAGTCCAGGAATGGCAACACCTTTTTTTGCAGCGTTTCATTTACTCTGTTCAGGAATTGGATTGCAAGCTCTCTTGCTTCCTGTTGCATTTGCTTAACTAATAAAGTCATTAATTATTCATAAACCCAAAGAGAAAATGTTGGGTTATGAAATGAGAATTTGATGACTGACTAAAATCAAGCTCCTACAGACGTGTAGACTTGGAAAGTTTAAGGTCATTTTCTTTCCATGTGTATGATAGAGAATTGTTAATTGCATTTTACCCTTATATGGTTTGGTCAATTTGTCAATTCGAAATTGAAAAACAATTACATTTCATTGATGTATGATGTTTATTTGTATCTACTTTTAGTTACTGAATTTAATCTATTCAAGTTATAAAATAAAATTGTCATTTGTTCTTCAATTTAAAATCCAAATGATCCCTTTTAGGAGAATTTAGAGCCTCAGTATAGGAAGAAATGGAATGTTTGAGTACCCGAAGGCTGAAAATTGATCTGTTATGCACCAAAAAAAATAAATAAATAACTGATCTGATAAATAGCTAGGTTGGCTCAACCAATGTTTTGAATACCGTTTCAGACCCTGTTTCAGTTTGTCCAGTAGAATGGAATATTTTAGTGTACAGTTTTAGGGTGTTTCGGGGTTTTTAAAAAATAATTTATATATATTCTTGTAGAACATAAAATTGTCAATTCTAATAAATAAATAACTAAATATCAAATAATAAAAATCATTTAGTCTGAACTCTTAAGTCTTAAACATCAATACAACATCAATTTAACATCACACAATAAGAAGATTTACAAGTCAATAACTAAATATCAAATAATAACTCCTAAGTTCTTAACCACAAAACAAATCATAAGATAAAGAAAAAAAAAAAAAAAAATATATATATATATATATATATATGACAGAGGGAGAAGGAATGAACAGACAAAAGACATTATTTATGACAATGTATAATTGCATACCACAATCACATATCTTAAGTTCTTAACACTTAATCTTAATTCCTAACTCCTAAGTTCTTAAATGAATTGGCTGAAGCTTTAATCCGAGAGAGTGAGAGTAGAGAAAGAATACCTGTTTGGCTGAAGCTTCAATCCGAAAGAGCCAGAGATAGAAGGAGTCACGAGAGAGTGAGAGACTTGGAAGAGAGCAGTGAGCACAGTGGTAGAGAGAGCACTTGAGATGAGAATTGAGAGTGAAAGAATCAAAGAATATAATGGAATATAGGATTAGGTTTTTTAGTAAAGTCCAAAACAACGTTGTTGGACCTTTTACTGTGTGTGTGGGTGTTTTTTTTTTTTTTAATTTTTTAAATAAAAAATAAAAAATAACAAGCCAAATCCTGTACCGGCCGAAATTCACATCTCGGTCAGAATTGGCTGGAATGACCCGAAACGGCCCGAAATCTGACCCAAGGTGGAACATGATATATTCTCATACCAGTTTGCATACCGGTATGAAAAATTCCAGCCGTTTCGACCAGAACAAAACAAAATCAATAATAATGGACTCAAATACTTGGGGAAAAAAAAAACTTCTTTATTATTTATTTTATTAACAATCAGTCAAGCTTAACCTCTAGACTTGATGTAAGGGCAAGCTTATGCTCAAAGTATGACCATATAACTTGGAAAAAAAAAAAAACAAACTTCTCTATTATTTATTTATTAAACAATCAATCAACCTCAACCTAATAAACTTGATGTAAAGGCAAGCTTATACTCAAAATATGACATTATATTTGGGAGGAAGCTTATATGTGCAACTAATCGATAACCATGCAATACACAAAAAAGTTTATCAAATTATGATTTTTTTCCCTTTATTTTACTATTTACTTTTCTTTTTTCTTAGAATTCTTTTACTATTTGTCCAACTATGAAATTTGATAATTATATTAATTACTAATAAAAATTTATTATAATTATGTTAATAAATAAAACTATCTATTTTATTATTTAAAGAAAGTATAGCGTAAGTTATTGAGCTAAAATTATCATAAAATATTACAACCATACATCCATGGTACAAGATTTTATAGTTTTTCCCCCCATTTGTGACCAAAAAAAAAAAAATATATATATATATATATATATATATACACACACATTGCTCTTTGCTCACTTTTCTAAAGATCTGAGACACTTACACGTGATACTCATTTTTCTTCCTTTAAAGAAACAATCAAAAAGATCGCCCTTTAATTAAAGAACAAGAAACTGCGTGTTCCATGTTATTTCCCTGTCGACTCCGTGTCGGAATCTGTGGACCTTATTAATTAACGTCGGCGCGTTTATATAATTTTTATGTTCATGTATAGTACTATTAGGGCAAGAAATATATATATATATATATATATATATATATTGTTCACATTTTTCAACAATAACTTCCTTTTTTTGGTAAATTTTATCAACAATGACTTCAAAATTATATATGAGAACAGAATCTTGGAAACTTTTTCAATATAGTAACGTCACTACCTTCCACGTGAATATATATAATAAGTCTTTCTCATTTCCCATGTGAGTTTAATTAATATTAATAAAATCTAATATTTTTTGAAGAGTTTGAAAATTAACATTTCCAAGAGATTGGGAGTGACATAGTAGTATATAATAATCTTTTCCAAATTATTTTGTAAAAATAAGAGTTTTATGCCTCAGTGATATTATATAAAGAATAAATTTTAATTGTCTTAATTAAATTCATATTTAATAATAATTATATATTTAAATTTAATTAAAGAATTTAAAGTACAACATCTAAGAATTTGGTTTGTCCCTATATGAGAATAATAAAGAACTTTGTCTTTAGATACTAAAAATTATTTCAGTATCATGATATATTCGATCTTTTCTGTTTTTCTCTTCTCTCATTGAATTATTAGTAACACCTTGTCCAAAAATGTTAAATCCTGGATGCACAAGTTGACATCCAACAGCCATTTAATTTTTAAACGTTAGAAATTCATACAGAGAAACATATAACTTTAAAGTTTGTTGATCTTATTTTCATTTTTTTGAACCAAATTCATTCATTGAAAATGTAACTTCTATTTGGTTATCTATGATCCATGCTATTGCATAAACAGCTTGAAGAAAACTAGAAAAGTCTAATCATATGATTTAACTTCATAAGTTTGAGGAAATTTCAAAAAGAATTTCACAATAATTGTGTTGGCAAGATTTACTCATTCTCAATTGGGTCTAACACTAAAATTATTGTTTTACCTACCTACCAATAACAATTTGTGATCACTTCAATAATTGTGAATTTTTTTTTTTTTTTTTTTTGGTGTGTTCTTAATCTTATCATAATTTCATTGGTTGTAGGGCATGGGGTATAATATGTTTGTCACTAGCATTTGCGTGGCAACTCTATACCATATTTATTCTCGTTTGACCCCATGAATCAGTCCTTGGAATCCGCTACAGCAAATACATGCAACTTGCAATAGTTTCTTTTGGTTAGTACAAAACCCCTGTTGTTGTTGTTATTTTACTTTTTGTTAATAAATATTATAAAAGCACAAGATAAAATATATTTAATATTTTATTAGATTATATTTTATTTTCTAAACTTTTCTTTTTTAAAAGTCAAATTGTAATTGCTTTTTTTTTTTAAAGGGTAAATTCCATTCATACCCCTTGAGGTTTGGGCTAATATCATCCAGGTCCAAAACTTTTCAAAACTAACCAATTTAGTTCCTAAAACTAATTTAGTCCTTAAAACAATTGAGAAAAAATAACTAACTGCTTAGGGACTAAGTTGGCTTTAGGGACCAAATTGGCTAGTTTTGAATAGTCTTGGACTTGATTGGCATTAGCCTAAACCTCAAGGTATGTTAGTAGAATTTAACTTTTTTTTTTTAATAAGTTACACATGCACTCGATAAGTCCTGATCTAATAACTTCATGTTTTCACCCTCCACTGAATACTTATAAAGGGAGTAGGTGCCAATTGATCAATTAGAGTTCATTAGCGAGCAAATATCAAGAAAAATACATCCAACCACAATATATTTTTTGTAAAAGCCAATAAATTGTTGAAAATCATATTTTTCCTTTTGAAAAGTATTATATATTATAATTCATAATTGAATATTTATTATTATAACATAAAAGGCTCCTTTTTTTTCATGATTCTTTAACTTGTGGGTTGTTAATATTTGTATCTCAATAAGAAATACAATTTTTTTTAATAATTATCCTGATTATATATAATAATTAGTACATAATAAAAGTAGTTTCTTTTTAAATAATATTATATATATATATATATATATATAAAAAGTAAAATCCATATTTGATATTTCACAGTTTTCTACTTTAACAACACGGGAGACAAATTTAAATTGTATTCTCATTTCCCTAATTAACATTCAATTGCATTTGTTCTAATAATGTGTTGCAAAGTTCTCACAACTTACTAAATTTAACAAGAAGTGGGACTAATACAAATCGTGTTCCCCAATTAACATTCAATAAAATTAGGCTAAATGACAAAGGTCTTACCCATAATGCATAGGAGGGTGATAATGTGTTATTATATACAACACCAACACCTTAGTCCCAAATTTTTGGATCGGCTATGGATACTCAATAAATTAGTTAAGATCAATGACATGTTTTCTCTTCCTCAATTCTATACCATCTTAAGTCATAATTTATTACTATATGCAAGTCCAAAACTAGGGAAGTTGCTTGCCTTATTCCCTGTATTATACAATTTAGGGGGTACGTGTATCATTCTAATTATTAATGGAGGTAGGATGCTAGACCTCATATTCAAAACCCTATGTGATCGTGATGCCATGTGTCATGCTAAATCATTGACAAATACAAAGTGGTTCTTGGTGTTCACGTGCTTAGCAATACCTATAGCCCAACTACCAAACCTAAACTCTGTAGCTTCGATGTCTTTAATTGGGGCCATCACAATCATTCTATATTCTACTCTGATTTGGGCTCTCTCAATTACAAAAGATAGGCTCATAGGCATATCCTATGGTCAATCTGACAAATTGAAATCTAACATGGAAAAATTCAGTGATGTGTTGAATGCACTTGGGATCATTGCCCTTGCATTCAAAGGACATAATCTTATCCTCGAGATACAGGTTAGAATCTTCAACATCCTTTCTACTTTTTTCTTTTCAGGTTCCAATCATAGTTCAATGTTTTTTATGTTAGTGATTTGAACTCCACCTCTTCCTCTCTCAACATTTATCTAATAAAAAAAATCTTTTTCCTTTTCAAAAAGTTTAGAATTACACCTTTTTTTTTTTTTTTTTTTTGGTTTTAGGGTAAACAATGGTTTACGAATACATTATTCGCATAGAATTTCATAACTTGTCAAATTGTTAATTTGTAATTAGTGTGTGAAAATAATTTTTTATGCATGAATCCATGTGAAAATAATTTCAGACAAATTATAATTTTTAGTGATAACTGTATTATACCATAGCTCTTTGCTTTTGGGGTAAGATATGCTTCAACAATTGCGAGCTAATTAAGTCAAGTTTTGTGCCTTCACCCAACTTTAGGATCCAACGTGAGAGTATCCAACTATGTAAGAAAGCTCAGCCCAACCTAAACTCGTGACCCTTTTAGATTCAATAGAACTTGGACATGTCAAAATCCTAAAATATGAAACTCTATATACGGATATGTACTCATGCAACATTTTTTTTTATTGAGTACTCATGCAACACTTCAACTTAAAGGTTGGAAAAAATGTCTAAGAGATTTTGCAATACATAAAGAAACTAATAAAAGATCACGAGCCCTTCCCCAATGGTGGTACTTCACTACCACTCCCTTGGGAGAGGATGATTCTTTGGTTAAGGAAGATAAATTTTAAATGATGTGATAGTCTGTATATCTTCATTATTAGGTTCATTGGGTTAACTCTTCTACAATCTTCCCTCTCACATGAGATTGGCCCTAAGTATTAATAATTATCTCATACATTCAATACATACATAGTCTTTGAACTTATACCTCTTAAGAAATATATATATATACACACACACCCTCTCACTAGAAATCTACCATTCAAGTGAAAGGAGGGAGGAGACTGCCCTATATAATAGTGATGCATTATTATAAAAACAAACCAAACTATGCTTTAAAAGAATAGATATATTTGTCATCTCTATTTGAATGTAATTTTAAGTTAAAATGTCTTTAATTTTGCAGGGAACATTGCCCTCAAGTCCAAAACAAACATCCTATAAGTCAATGTGCACAGGGGTGACAATATCATACATAGTAATCGCTATGTGCCAATATTCCCTTGCAATAGCTGGATTTTGGGCTTATGGAAACAAGGTAAGCAAATCTTCTTTTTTTGAACTTATTGAGATTTGATATATACTTTCCTAGGAAAGATATTTATTTTATATAATCGTGATTTTTTCACCAGTCAAATAAGTTCATGTTTGAGAATTGAGACAATGGTTTAAAAATGCAATTTTAGAATATAAAAACATTCGTGTACATTCAATTTGAATTTTAAACAATTGAGGCATCGCAATTTATTTCTTAACCTTCTCTCTCTCTCTCTCTTTCTCTCTTTGCCTACCTCTCCAAGGCAGATTCCCTTGATCTCTCTCCCATTTGCACCATTTTCCTCTCCTTGTTCCCTGGGGTGGCACTGGACGTTGGGCTTGGGCCCAACTAGACCCAAGGAACGCTCCTTCCACTATGGTCTACTTTGATGTCAAATTGAGGTTAAAGGGTTTTGAATTTATTATTATTATTTATAGGATTTGAAATTTTTATTTGCTTTGGGGAGTCGTGAACTTTCGAATTGATAGTTTGGAAATTGGACATAGATGTTTTTGTTCCGACTAAAAGGCTTGAATTTAGTGAAATTGGAGATAAATAATTTTGAATAACTTTTATCTAATTTTTTTTTTAAATAATAAATGTGGTCACATACAAAACACGTGATCATAATTCATCTTTTAAAGATACAAAATCTTAACATAGGGGATAATTTGGATATTTGTAAGATCTTAAGGGACTAAAAATTTAAATTGATAGTGCAAAAAATGTGTTAATTTGGATACTTGTAAGACTTTTATTTTTTTCATTCATATTTTTTTCATTAATATATATTTCTTTCATTTTTATTTATCTATTTATGCATGACAGGTACCGTATAGTGGAGGACAAGGATTCTTGACTGCATTTTCACAAATCCACGGGCCAAACACCTCGAAGTTAATTATGACCTCAATTTACCTACTAATATTGGTGAACTGTTTATGTACATTCCAAGTTTACGCCATGGTTGTTTTTGACAACTTGGAAGTTAGATACACAAGCAAGAAAAATCAGCCATGCCCAAGGTGGGTTCGCACATTCCTTCGCATTTTCTATGGAGGGTTGGCTTTCTTTGTTTCTGTGACTTTCCCATTTTTGGGAAGCCTAGCACCTTTAGTTGGAGGTGCTACATTACCTTTAACTTTTGCTTATCCATGTTTCATGTGGATTGCAATGAAGAAACCTCGACCAAATGGTTTGGTTTGGTTTATAAACATGGGTTTAGGTTGCTTTGGCATTGTCTTGACTATTCTAATAGTTATTGCAGCGGCTTGGACCTTAGCTAACAAAGGCCTAAAAGCCAACTTCTACAAGCCTTAATGACACATACATTAGTAAGAAATTAAACCTATAACCATTTTAGATGTATACATGGGCCTCAGGGAATTACTTATTCGATTGGCCGTCTTGTGTTTTTTTTTAGATAATTTCAACCTATGGTGTTCACTCTTGATGATGATAGTTTTTTATCATCGGGCCAAGATACTAATCAGTTTATGTTAATTGTACTTTATATAGGTATATACAAGGAAAGTTGTAATTTTTTTTTTTTTTTTTTTTTTTTTAAGGAAAAGGTAAGTTGTAATATAATATATGGTAAATGGAGAGGATCCCATTTGTATAAGATGATAAGCAAGAGGTCAATTGGTTTTTTTAAGGGGTTTAACTCCTTTTTAATTTAAGTTTGACAAACTGTTATAATGCTTTCTAAACGTTAAAATCAATTAAAGTAACTCTCTAAATGTGTCTTTTGACCCACTTGACTATACATATTGATTCGTGTTCATTTTGTAACTACTTTTCACAAATGTTATTGAAATTCACAGGAACTCTCTCAAGATTACTACTTGAAGAATACTTGACTTAGTTGTATCTTGGGAACATATTTGCAATAAGCTTGTAGTATATTTTGTGTGGGGTAAAAATTGTCTATGGATAGCGAAGTGTTAGCACCTCTAAACCCTTTTTTATCCAACTATTTAATGTTATTCCTTTATTGTATTATATACATATTCCCAACATTAACATCAAGAATGGTTGAAAATACAATCTTGCATTAAAGAGTCTTGTACAAAGTTGTCAATACCATTTTAGTAGGAATTAATATTAGTGTATGGTTTTGATATTACCATAATTTATATAAATAGAATTTAAAATATACATATTTTAATTCATAACAATCGAATTATAATATATATATATATATATACACACGATTCTCTATTACTCCCATAATTGATTTTCTTTTTTTTATTCCTTCAACTAATGTAACTTTTGATAGAACGAATGTGTTTTAATCCTATGATATCTTAACCTAGTGATGACTTATATATTGTATAAATTATAATCATTAAAAAGTAAGATACCATGAGCTATTGAAGCAAGCAAAAAAAAGAACACAAACAAATCCCCCGACCTTGTACGCAAAGGTATGCGTCACAGATGCCAATGCAATCTTGCACACACTTAATTAATATTGGCCCCATACTTTAAAAGAATAAATTATACAATATCAAGCTAACCCAAAGACAATACCCTCATAAAAAAATAATTGAATATCGACCAATAAGACTCATTACATCTTGGAGTTTTTAAAATAATGCATCACATAAAACAAAAAAAGAAAAGAAAAAACAGATTCATTGCATTAAAACTTAATATGAGTAATACTTATGATCAAGTGGAAAAGTAATTTGTAAATTAAAAACATAATGGAAATAATTGGTTTCTAATTTACACTCCAAAATAGATTAAGCTGAAACTTTCTTACTCTATATTAATAAAAAGAGAATCAAAGAGTTTTATTAAATCATCTAGTGGACCGTTCAATGGATCCTCTCTCTCTCTCTGTTTTTTTGCTATTCTGTTCTGTTAATTCTTTTTTATTACAAGTTATGTTTTGGCGGACGATAGTAAATCTACTGTGACTAAAAAGAAAGTTACTTTTTAAGTGTTGTACGACACTTGAAAATGTGGTAGAAGGATTTTTTTTTTTTTTTTTTTTTGAGAAGAATGTGGCCGAAGGTGAATGAATATTTATGTATTTGTTTAATTGTATATAACATGTTATAATAATAGTATGGTCCAGTTTATAACTTAAATGATATAATATGTAATATAGCGTTTTATATATATTTAGTGATGATTTAGCAAAAAAATATATTAAGTGATGTATTTTTATTAATGTAGTGGTTTTTGTTGTATTATTATATTTTTCTATAGACTTTGTTTGGGTTTGTTTGGTTGTATAAGAAAGTACAGAAACTTTGAAGGAGAAATGGAGAAACAATATGCGAGAGAGAGAATGAAAAATTCTGATTTCAATTCAATAATGAATCTGTACAAGCTCTGCGTCTAAATACCAAAAACAGAGGACTGGAAACCATGAGTGGGAGGGTTCTCTAACCGATGTGGGACTTGCGGTTGGTACGCGAGGACCAAGTCCTTGGCTGCCCCCTTCCTACACTCGGGGACGAGGACAAAACCGTGAGGGACTGGCTCCCCAAAGCGGACAAATACCGATTGGTGCGAGTCATGTACTCGCAACAATTATATGGGTTTCAGATATCAATTAATATTTATATCCTAAAACTAAACAATAGATTTATTTAACACAATCAGAGTGTAAGAGTGTACAAGTTCTCCACGAGAACCAGTAGCCATTAATCATTATATATATACTAGCAATCGCTAGCTTAATATTTGCAACAGTGCTCATTCTCTTAATATTTTCAATATAGCTTTTGAACTCAGAGCAGAGGAAGGTATGTCAAAGTTCAAATGATAAGAAGTTAAATGGAAGCATTTCAAGATGAGTCACCAAATCAGGCAGAGAGGCAGAGTATTGGAGCAGAGCATTTGTGTTGGAGCAGAGCATTTGTGGATTAATTTGATATTCCACTAAACGACTACTGCATCAGATACGACCTGTAGTTTTAGTCTTGGATTAGTTGGTTATTATGTATGGACACGTGTAGTGTGCTGATCAATAGAAGTTGGTTGATCCGTGTATTTAGGAATTAGTTTAAAGTTAGTTATTTTGTTTTTCACTAATTCTGCTATATAAACCTTTTATAATTCATTTTCTGGCATTCAATGAAATATCTCAGTTTTCTTCATTCTTGATTCTCCATCTCTCTCTCTCTCTCTAGCTTCATTACACTGTAATACTCTGTTTTTCTTATATGGTATCAGAGCCTGAGCTTTCATCAATGGCGAATCAAGATCAAAACTCTTCATCTTCTGCTTCTTAATTTACTGCTCATCGTGAGCTTACTCCAATGGAGGATCCGAGAAGCCCTTTCTTCTTGCACCATGGAGAATCACCAGGTGCAATTCTAGTCACTCAACTCTTAACTGAGGACAATTATCCTAATTGGGCTAGGGCTATGCTTATGGCATTAGATGCGAAAAGCAAGCTAGGTTTTGTGGATGGATCTATTACGTATTCCATGGCTGTTACACCTCTGGAGAAGATTGCTTGGTCGAAGAACAATTCCATGATTTCCTCATGGATCCTGAATTCCGTTTTACCTCATATCACTGCAAGTGTGATTTACAGAAACACTGCAATGGAGGTTTGGAATTCACTCAGAAACCGTTTCTCCCAAGCCAATGGTCCACGGATTTCGCAACTTCAGAAAATGATCTCAGCAATTATGCAAGGAGATGCAACAGTGACTACCTACTTCACTAATCTTCAAGCTTCTTGGGATCAATTGCTTAATCTCAGGCCTTTACCATCTTGTTCTTGTGGGAGGTGTGTCTGTGGAGTGAACGATAAAATCACACTTTTCAATCATCAAGATACATTGATGCAATTCCTCAATGGCTTAAATGAAGCTTTCTCACAAGTTAGGACTCAGATCCTAATGATGGAGCCAAGTCCTTCAATTGACAAAGCTTTTTCTTTGCTGATACAAGAAGAAAGGCAAAGGGCTTTAGGTTTCAATGGAAGTGGCGTGTCAGTTGATTCAACAGCTCTTGCAGTCAAGACTCAAGGGTTCAATCAAGGTGGGAAGAACAAAGGCAAGGGCAGACCTGTATGCAGCCACTGTGGCAAACTTGGCCATTTCATGGAAAAGTGTTACAAGATAGTGGGATTCCCTCCAGGATACAAGCAAAAGGGCAGAGTTTCTGTGGCAAATCAAGTGACCTTTGATGGTGAAACTGGTCAATTCGAAGCTGCATCACAATCAAGCTCTTTCCCTTTTACAGCTGAACAATGCCAGCAGTTACTGTCAATGCTGAGCTCACATGCATCTCCTTCCAATAATCAAGAGGTTGTTCATGCAGTAAATCCTTCAAACAAAACAGTCCATAATGCAGAAACTTGGGTTCTTGACACAGGAGCCACTGATCATATCATCCATTCTACATCTCTTTTTACCAATATAACTAGTTCACTATCATCATTTGTGCATTTGCCTAATGGTGAAAAAGTCCTTGTTACACACATAGGCACAGTTCAACTCACTCCAACCTTGATTCTTGAAAATGTGATTTGTGTTCCAGCCTTTTCTTTTAATCTGATCTCAGTAAGCAAATTAACCAAATTCTTGTCATGTTGCTTAGTTTTCCTATCAAACTATTGTTTCATACAGGACCTTACTTGTTGGAAAGTGATTGGATTGGGTAAGCTTCACAACAACCTCTACCTGCTGCAAACTTCAGAGAATTGCAAGTCTGCATCAGAAGCCACTACTGTCCTAGAGTCAGTTTTCAAATCTTTTGTTCATTCTGTTTCCAATGCTTCTACTGTGAATAAGCCTTACTTGTGGCATCTTAGATTAGGACATGTTTCTGATGACAAACTTCCCTATTGTGTATCAAATGTACCCTCTCTTTCTTCAAATAAAGACTGTGTTGTATGTCCAATTGCAAAGCTTAAAAGACTACCCTTTCCCAATTCTAATCATCTATCTGAGTATGCCTTTGATTTAATACATTGTGATGTATGGGGACCATTTGCTAAAGTAACTCATGATGGTTTTAGATACTTTCTTACAATTGTAGATGATGCTACAAGGTCCACATGGGTTTACCTCATGAAATTTAAAACAGAAACTAGGCCTTTGTTAATCTCATTTTACAAAATGATCTTAACTCAATTTCAAACCAATATCAAAGTAATTAGGACTGATAATGCTCAAGAATTCTTTCTAAAAGACTTTTATGCTCAACATGGGGTTATTCATCAACACTCATGTGTTGCTACTCCACAACAAAACTCAGTTGTGGAAAGAAAGCATCAACACATTTTAAACATTGCTAGAGCATTAAAATTTCAGTCTAATATCCCGCTTTGCTATTGGGGGGATTGTGTTTTGACAGCTGTATACATTATTAACAGGCTGCCTAGTACTGTTTTGAACCTTAAAACTCCATTTGAGAAATTATATTGCAAAACCCCTTCTTATCATCATTTAAAAGTGTTTGGATGTCTTTGTTTTGCATCTACTCTAGCTCATAATAGGTCTAAATTTGCTCCTAGATCTATTCCTTGTGTCTTCATTGGCTACCCTTTTGGTGTTAAAGGTTACAAATTGTTAAATTTGGTCACAAAACAAATATTCATTTCAAGGGATGTTTCATTTCATGAACATGTCTTCCCTTTCATTTCTTTTGTCAACTCACCCCAATCATCCATTTCTTTCCCTCATATATGTCCTAATAAGGCAATCCCAGTTGATGCCATGTTTCTAGATCCTATTGTTCCTCCTCTAGGCATGCCTTCTTCCACTTGTAGTTCCACTCAGGTTCCTAATCAAGTTTTAGATCCTATGCTTCCTGTCATTTCAGATTCTGCAGAACCCGAATCTGTTATATCAGATTCCAATCATAGCAATTCTGCAGAACCTGCTTCTTTGTCCCATGGTAACACTCCCATGGTTGTTCCATCTGCTTCCATTCCTTCTTTAAGAAGATCTTCTAGGCCTTCCAAAACTCCTGCATACTTGCAAGACTATAAATGCAGCACTATCAGTTCAACTAAGCTTACACAGTCCACTCATCTCAACAACAAGTCAGGTACTAAATATCCTCTTTCTGATTACATTGATTCTTCCCATCTCTCTCCTTCCTATGCCAATTTTTGCTCACTTATCACCTCAATCCCTGAACCAAGATTCTATCATGAGGCTGTTAAGGATCCTAAATGGAAAGAGGCCATGAATGCTGAGATTGCAGCCTTGGTTTCCAATCATACTTGGACTCTTACCCCTTTGCCTTTCAACAAAAAGGCTATTGGATGCAAATGGGTCTATAGAGTAAAATACAAGGCAGATGGGTCTGTGGAGAGATATAAAGCAAGACTAGTTGCAAAGGGGTTTACTCAGCAAGAGGGGTTGGATTTTACTGATACATTCTCACCAGTTGCCAAGTTAACTACTGTTAAGACTCTTCTTGCCATTTCTGCTGTGAAAGGATGGAATTTAGTCCAATTAGATGTCAACAATGCATTCTTAAATGGGGACTTACATGAGGATGTCTATATGCAACTTCCTCAAGGCTTTCACAGCAAAGGGGGGAATATTGTTTGCAAATTAAATAAGTCTCTATATGGCCTTAAACAGGCATCAAGGCAATGGAATGCCAAATTCTGTTCTGTTCTTAAGCTGCTCGGTTTTAAGCAATCAAAGGCTGACTACTCCTTGTTTACAAGGAAGTTTGATAGTTCTTTCATAGCATTGGTGGTTTATGTTGATGATATACTCATAGTTAGCAACAATGTTCAAGAAGTTGAAGCACTTAAAGTTTCTTTAGATCAACACTTCAAACTTAAAGACCTTGGAGGTTTGAAGTACTTTCTTGGTCTTGAGATAGCCAGATCAGATAAAGGAATTAGCTTATGCCAACGAAAATATGCTTTAGAGATTTTAAAGGATGCAGGAATGTCAGCTTGTAAGCCTAGTAAAATACCAATGGAGCAGAATTTGAAGTTGAGCAAGCTTCAAGGTTCATTGTTACCTGATCCTGGAATCTACAGAAGGTTAGTGGGTAGGTTGTTATACCTAACTATCACTAGACCAGACATAGCATACCCGGTTCATAAGCTGAGTCAGTTCATGTCCAAACCCAGGAAACCTCATTTAGATGCAGCTTACAAGGTTTTGCAGTACATAAAGGGGTGCCCAGGTCAAGGAATTTTCTTATCCGCATCTTCAGATTTTCATTTGAAAGCTTATACAGATGCTAATTGGGCATCTTGTATAGACACCAGACGATCAACCACAGGGTATTGTATATTTTTGGGTGATTCTTTAATCTCTTGGAAGTCTAAGAAACAGTCTATAGTACCTAGATCTTCAGCTGAGGCAGAATATAGAGCTATGGCTGTAACAGTATGTGAGTTGACTTGGCTGCTAGCATTATTGAAGGATTTGGAGATCTATCATCCTCAACCTGCTCTTTTATTTTGTGACAATCAAGCAGCCATTTATATTGGAGAAAATCCCGTATTCCATGAGAGAACCAAACACATAGAAGTTGACTGTCATGTTGTCAGAGATAAGGTGCAAGACAATGTGATTAGATTGTTTTTCACTCCCACACACACACAACTGGCAGACTTGCTTACTAAAGCCCTTAACAGTTCACAGCTGAGATACTTGTTAAGTAAAATGAATGTTATGAATATCCACAGCTCAGATTTTCATCCTAAGGGGGAATGTAAAAATTTAGGTGATAAAGGGTCAGATGCAAAGAAGACAGATGCAAGCAACAGTTCAGATTCTCATCTTGAGGGGGAATGTCAAAGTTCAAATGATAAGAAGTTAAATGGAAGCATTTCAAGATGAGTCACCAGATCAGGCAGAGAGGCAGAGTATTGGAGCAGAGCATTTGTGTTGGAGCAGAGCATTTGTGGATTAATTTGATATTCCACTAAACGACTACTGCATTAGATACGACCTGTAGTTTTAGTCTTGGATTAGTTGGTTATTATGTATGGACACGTGTAGTGTGCTGATCAATAGAAGTTGGTTGATCCGTGTATTTAGGAATTAGTTTAAAGTTAGTTATTTTGTTTTTCACTAATTCTGCTATATAAACCTTTTGTAATTCATTTTCTGGCATTCAATGAAATATCTCAGTTTTCTTCATTCTTGATTCTCCATCTCTCTCTCTCTCTCTCTCTCTCTCTCTCTCTAGCTTCATTACACTGTAATACTCTGTTTTTCTTATAAGGTAGCCATGGGAGAAGTGGTAGAATTAAAAAGTAGTCAAGTCATGCCACTCGCAACTTCACCTTCAGATACCAATACTGAAGCAGAGGCAATTCAAACGATAACCATTATAGATGGTGATCCCTCAAAAGATATTACTTCATCTACAAACTAGCAAGGTTACCAGCACAATCCACAGGAAGCTTGGCTTCCCATCACTGAGTCCAGGAATGGCAACACCTATTTCGCAACGTTTCATTTAATTTGCTCAGGACTTGGATGGCAAGCTCTTTTGTTTCCTATTGCATTTGCCTCACTTGGATGGTAAGCTATCTTTTTCCAATGATTTATAGTCAATGTTGTTCAACTAATTAAATTCAGCTAGTGGTGAGTTAATCTAGGAGTCCCCTTGTGGGGCTCTTGTCCCACATCGTTTAGTTTCAGTTGTGTGTGTGAGTTTAAAAGTCTTGCTTAAACCTTCAAGAGTTAGGCCATTTGAAGGTTCAAGTATTGTAAGCCTTTCTAACCAAAAAAAAAAAAAATTAATATGGTCATATTATTCATATATCCAAGAGAAGAGGATGAGTTGTGAAATGACTGCAGGGGCAGAGGCATATGTAACTTTTTTTTTTTTGGGGGTGGGGGGAGGATTTGTAATGATTAGGCCTATTATAAATAAGCCGGGTTTTATAAATTGTAATAATTGGCCCCACCCAATTAAAGCGTAAACTTTTACTAAAACCTTACAAATGCCTAAATGGCATGTGTCCTTTCAGTTCGTTTATAAGCGAACAAAAGTATAGTGCACTGTATCGCTTTGTATGTTTTGTACATTAGCTCGAACTTATGGGTATTTTTCTTCACACATTTGATCTTTTTCTCATCATCTTATATTTTCCCTAGCCAATTCTATCTTTCAATTTTGGTTTTAGATGCTTGATCAGTTGTGCTAACCTTGATTTGTTTTTAGAAAATAATTTAGGTTGCCATAGAGATGAGATTTATTATTATTATTATTTTATGGTTTGAAAAGAAAATTGCTAAGAAAATCCACATAGAATTGATACTGAATTAATTTATACTACGATGGATCAATGTCAAGCATAACTTTTTCAGGAGATGCTAAGCTTTAAAAAAAATTGGTACATATTTATAGCAAATTAGACAATTTGTATACATTGATTTGAGTTTAGAGATAATATTATTATATTTTAAATTTGATCATTTTGATGACTGAGTCAAGCTCTAACAGACTTGTACACCTTGGAAATTTTTAAAGTCATGCATGCTCTAACAGACTTGTAGAGCTTGGAAATTTTTAAAGTCATGCATGTGGAAATTTTTAAAGTCATGCATGCCCTAACAGACTTGTAGACCTTGGAAAATTTTAAAGTCATGCATGTGCATGACTTTAAAAATTTCATGCACATGCATGACTTTAAAAATTGACACGGTCAAAGAACCATTTTTATATTGTATGTACTTTTAGTTACTGAATTTCATCTATTCAAGTTAAAAAATAAAATTGTCATTTTGTCTAATAATTCGATTAATTACGTATATTTTATGATTAAAAAAATGTGCTGCTTTTTAATGTATTTATGTGTTGTAAGGATTCAATTTGTAACAATCCCAAATTGATATTGGGTTCGTACATTAAAGGCCCAAACAATAAAATTTGTAGAGCGTGGGTGTCCAAAAACTAGGTAAACTCTAAAAGAAAAACGATTAAATCCCACCTTTATAGATGGATTAGCACTGATATAACAATTAGTTTTTCCTTTGAAACAAGTTCAGTTCTTTTGTTCTTCAGGCTTTCTTCTGAGTACTCTTTATCTTTTTGATGTTCTGATTTTCTTCCTCAATGCTTTCTTTCATGTTATATACTGCCCTCTTCATATCATCTTCACCACACACGTGTTAGTTGGGTTTAGGGGATCTCTTTCTGTCCCATCTAACACCTTTTGGAACCTCCAACTAGCAGCTGTAAGGCTGCTTCATCACTGTTCAGGCATTACCTCCACATTAATGCGGCCAGAGAGTTGGTTGAGAGGCAATTAATGCGGTGGCAGCTGTCGTTATAGATATTTGTTTGCCTTTTCTTTCTTATCCTTGGTCCCATATCCCGCTTTTAGTGGTAACGTAGCTCCAAAGTACGTTTGTAACAAGGTGGTGTTCTGGTCATTCTCGGACTCATATTCCTGAGAAGGATTTTGTCCTCGGACGAATACTGAACTCACCTTACGTGAAATCTACTCTTCCTTTCGTTTGGTTACCCTTACAACCTGACATGGGCATCCTCGGACAGCTTTACATCCTCAGATGGGCCACAGGCCCAATTAACTTGACTTAAACAACTTTATTGACTAGCCGGCCCCCACATGTGTATTCATGGGTTACAAGCTAGTATGATAATAATAATAAAATGCATAATTTTAAAAATTGACACGGTCAAAGAACCATTTTTGCTCCTAGTTTTTAGTTTTTACTAGTTTTGAGAGTATGCCCACTCCACTTCCCCACGCCGTCAATAACCGTCGAATTTAAATGGTCTCGTAAAGGGAAATCATTAAAGGCGCGTTTCGAATAATGAAACGGCAGGAACGCATCATGAATGAATTCAAAGGAATGTCTCATAGCCCGATATGTTTCCTGGATAGATGAAGAGACACTCACATTGATGAAGGGAAAAACTAAGTAGACTGCAATAAAGGCGTGACATCACCCAAAACCCTCCTCTCCGACCAAGAGGTTGGATAGCAGGATTTTGAGGGGCTATTGTGGGGCCAGAGACTTTGTAACCCCAGCCCATTTCACGTTAAGGCCCAAGGCCTGCGCCGAGGAGATATAGGGCAGAGAACGCACCATGAGAGTCAAGGACGGTCTAAGGAAGTGACCGAGGACGAACTCCTGCTCGGCATGCCATAAATGCCCCTAAAATGGAAGAGTGGTCGTAGTGCAGAACAGCACGATTAAAAGGCTGCCAGAACTGCAATAAAGCATTCTGCACCTGACAGAGCCATGCTTTCCAACTTTTACAACCACCCCTAACGACTTTGGGTATGGGCTGATGGGACAAGTATCAGTCTTGGAAAAGTCGACCCTACACGTGGACGAAGGATAAGGAACACAGGCTAATATAAAAAGAGGGACAAGCAATCCGAGGAAAGGGGCTGGGAAAAATGGCAAAAAACCAGAGCCTCCCAGCCCGCCTCCAGGAGAAAGACTCTTAGGGCGAACACGATTTAATTATGTATGAACACCACAAAAAAACCACCGTTTGTTGATCAAGACCTAACCTTTCAAACCCACGCTCTATAAATGATATTGTTTGAGCCTTTTTACTTGCGAACCCAATATTATTATGGGTTGTTACAAATCGTGTCCCTACAATTGGCGCCGTCTGTGGGAAAGGCTTGTGTCTTGGCACAGATGGTGGGTTGATACAATCCTTCACATCATTTCCAGCAGCCGAATGTAGGGTTCTAGCGTAAAGTTCCACTAGGGGCTATGGTTCTTCACTAGGGGCTGCGCTTCGTAGCGTCAGCAGCACGGATGGTTCTAGGGGCTTGGCCGAGGAGCTAAGCCCCCAAAACCAAGGTCCCATGCTGCAGTTGAGGGGTTAATTCCCCAAACTACTTATAGAAATCAAGTTTTTGACAGAACCAAGGTATTGCATGGTCCTCGGACTCGAACCTATGGGGAAACCAACTACTTAAAAATCAAGTTTTGGACAGAACCAAGGTATTGCATGGTCCTCGAACTCAAACCTATGGGGAAACCAACTACTTAGAAATCAAGTTTTGGACAGAACCAAGGTATTGCATGGTCCTCGGACTCAAACCTATGGGGAAACCAACTACTTATCAAAATCAAGTTTTGGACAGAACCAAGGTATTGCATGGTCCTCGGACTCAAACCTATGGGGAAACCAACTACTTATCAAAATCAAGTTTTGGAAGAGCCAAGGTATGGCATGGTCCTCGGACTCAAACCTATGGGGAAACCAACTACTTAGAAATCAAGTTTTGGACAAAACCAAGGTATTGCATGGTCCTCGGACTCAAACCTATGGGGAAACCAACTATTTAGAAATCAAGTTTTGGACAGAACCAAGGTATTGCATGGTCCTCGGACTCAAACCTATGGGGAAACCAACTACTTAAGAAGAATTCTAAGTCGCTTAGTTCTCGGACCAAATACCAAGAAAAGGTTAAGGCTATGAAAGTTATTGGGAAGATGGTGAAATGCCTTATTACTCAGCAACCTACAAGGGCTGTACATTTTTGGGTTATATATCCTCGGATGATTACTTCCTACGTGGCATCGAGCATTCAGCCGTCACCTCGTTCAAATTTGGGGTATACAACCCATTTTCAGATCAGTCTTATTATACACAATACCTCTAATAAGTTCATAATAACATCTTTTTTCTTAGTAAGGGATTTCGGCCCTAAATATTGTTTTCTCAGGTCGGCGTCATTATGCCAGACAGCTCTAATAAGCTCATCATAACATCTTTTTCTTTTCTTCTTAGTAAGGATTTGTATCATTTGTTCAAATCGGCATTATTATGCCGGATAGTTTCAATAAGCACAGAGCAAGGTTTTTTTTATTAACTGGGATCTCGGCCCTAAGCATCGTTCACAGTATAAAAATAAAAAAAGAAGTCACAGGATAGTACGTCTATTCACGGCATAACCATTTCAAAAGAAGAGATAGAATATACGAAATAAAGAAATGACGACCTTTATTAATATAAAGAGGTATTACAGCGTACAATGAAGGGCTTAAACAAGCCTATATAGAAAATGAGTTACAAAAACAATAAATAAAAAAATAAAAACAAAACAAACAAACAGCCAGAAATCTTTTTTAAGCTCTGCTCCCAAGTCTTTCCAAATTCTGCCCCAGTAGCACCTATATTGAGAGGAGGACCTTCCTTGGTGGGAGAGGAGAAGAAGAGGAAGAAGGAAAAGCACCAGGATGGATCTGGTGATGGGAAAGAAGAAAAAGGAGAGGCAAAAGGAGGCACCAGTGAAGGAAGAGAGGAAGAAGCAGGGATACTTTGTCCCTGCGTCAATCCTGACTCCTAACACGTTGGTGCCATGTTAGCTATGCTCGTAAGAGAGTGACTGGTACTGATAATGGGTGGCCCCAGCTCAGTCGCGCCAAAATTTTGACGCGACGAGCCCCTGCTTCGGATTTTGGCTGAAAGGAGGGTGAGAAGTATCTTGAGTCTCTGCCATCCCTGCCCTGACCGAGCCATTTTGAACTTCACAAAAACGTAGCATTTCTGGGAAGGGTATGGTCTCTTCATTCCCGCTCCTATCTTGGACGTATCACAATCCAAGGGGTAAGCAAGCGGATAAGGGAAACTCTGGAGGAGGCTAAGGGTTTTCAAACTTTTAAAGGATTGAAAGGTCTCTGTGTAAGGGAGATAACCTCTTGCTTTCCTTCTTTTATGAAGGGAAAAACGGGAGGCATTTAATCTGTTCAAATTTCCAAGAAAATCTATAAACGAGAATATGCCCACTCCACTTCCCCACGCCGTCAATAACCGTCGAATTTAAATGGTTTCGTAAAGGGAAATCATTAAAGGCGCGTTTCGGATAATGAAACGGCAGGAACGCATCATGAATGAATTCAAAGGAATGTCTCGTAGCCCGATATGTTTCCTAGATAATGAAGAGACACTCACATTAATGAAGGGCAAAACTAAGTAGACTGCAATAAAGGCGTGACATCACCCAAAACCCTCCTCTCCGACCAAGAGGTTGGATAGCAGGATTTTGAGGGGCTATTGTGGGGCCATTGTGGGGCCAGAGAGTTTGTAACCCCAGTTCATTTCACGTTAAGGCCCAAGGCCTGCGCCGAGGAGATACAGGGCAGAGAACGCACCATGAGAGTCAAGGACGGTCTAAGGAAGTGACCGAGGACGAACTCCTGCTCGGCATGCCATAAATGCCCCTAAAAAGGAAGAGTGGTCGTAGTGCGGAACAACACGATTAAAAGGCTGCCAGAACTGCAATAAAGCATTCTGCACCTGACAAAGCCATGCTCTTCAACTTTTACAACCACCCCCAACGACTTTAGGTATGAGCTGATGGAACAAGTATCAGTCTTGGAAAAGTCGACCCTACACGTGGACGAAGGATAAGGAACACAGGCTAATATAAAAAGAGGGACAAGCAATCCGGGGAAAGGGGCTGGGAAAAATGGCCAAAAACCAGAGCCTCCCAGCCCGCCTCCAGGAGAAAGACTCCTAGGGCGAACACGATTTAATTATGTATGAACACCACGAAAAAACCACCGTCTGTTGATCAAGGCTTAGCCTTTCAAATCCACGCTTTATAAATGATATTGTTTGGGCCTTTTTACGTGCGAACCCAATATTATTATGGGTCGTTACAAATCGTGTCCCTACAATTCTCAAAAAATATTTCAAAAATAATTTTTAAATCAATATCCTTAGAGCATATGTTAATTTTTCCATAAATGGTTTCTATGTGAATTTAATTAATAGAATCTAATATTATCTGAACCATTTGGGAATTTATCTCTCCCAAATATTTGGGTTAAAATGGCCTACCATAACATTTTCCAAATTTCATAAAAATAAGAGTTTTGTGCACTTGTTATTATTGTATAAAATAAAATTTAAAATTTTGAATTAAATTCAATTATGTGATTGTATTTGATCAATTGAACATAAATAATACTATCTTTTTAATAACAATTATGTCATTGAATCTAACTTTTGTCCTTATATGAGAAGAAAGAACATCAATTCCGAACTATTTAATAATTATTTCAGGAACATGCATGATATTTTGTCCCCTCTTTATCTCTTTTCTCTCGTTGAATTAACAGTAACACCTCTTCCAAAGATGTTAAATCATGGACACACAAGTTCACATCCATGATCCAACTGTAGTTTAACTTTCGGAAAATCTTATGGAATCCATACCAAGTAACAGAAAACTTTAAAGTTTGTTGTTCTTATTTGCATTTGTTGAACCAAATTCATTCTTTAAAACTGTAACTTCTATTCAATTAGCTGTGGTCCATGCTATTGCTAATAGGGTTGCTCACTTTCTTTGGCTACAAAGAAACCATCCTATTGTTGCTTGCAATAAGTTCCAAATGTAGCAGATTGAAGAAATTAAAGTCCTATCATTTTATTTAACTTCATGAGTTTAAGTAATGATATAAACACGATAATTAAGTAGACAAACTTTTACTCATTCCCAATTATTGGGCATATCACTGACATCATTATTTTACCTACTAGTAATAACTATTTGTCACTTCAACAATTGTGAATTTTTTGTGTCCAATTAATATCTTATTGTAATTATTTCATTGCTTGCGACATGGGGTATCATATGTTA
This sequence comes from Quercus robur, assembly GCF_932294415.1. Classification (NCBI taxonomy): domain Eukaryota; kingdom Viridiplantae; phylum Streptophyta; class Magnoliopsida; order Fagales; family Fagaceae; genus Quercus; species Quercus robur. Next base: position 53,939,847 of record NC_065544.1, on the reverse strand, counting down.
ATTTGTCACTAGCATTTGCATGGCAGCTCTATACCATATTTATTCTTGTTCAACTGCATGAATCAATCCCTAGAATTCATTACAAGAGATACATGCAATTTGCAATAGCTTCTTTTGGTTAGGGCGACACCCCTTGTTATTATTATGGACAAGGTTTTCCTCCAAATTAGTTTGGGGGAATTTTCATCAACTCAGAACCTGGTGATTTATAAGTCTATATGCGTGTATTATTTAAGCAAGTCTCATGACTCATTAAAATGTTATGTGACTAATAGTACACGAAAATAGTTTGTTTAACAGCCACGAAGTGGGTTGGAGGAAATTTCATGTAAACCAATTTGTGTATAAACTTTTTATTATTATTATCTTTATATATTAAGAGGATTTAGAAAGTTAGTTATGACTTTAAAAAATATCAAAAATATCCCTAATCTAATTAGATAATCCTTATTCTTATAAAATAAAAAATAGGGTTAAAATTGTAATTCAACAAAATTCAAAAATAAAAAAAGAAACTACCCAATAAATTTTTTTTCCTAAAAATTAGCACACTTTCTATTTAAATATATCTTACGCATGTTTAATACAATTTTTCCCTAAAACCTAGCACACACTAAACCTAGGCATTTACTTATTGTCAAATCCTAAATTTTGGTTTTTTAAAAATTCATTCTTATGTAACCTCACTAATAAAAGATAAATTCAAATTAAAAAAAATTACATTTAACTCAAAATAATAATAAAAGAACTTCATCACACGTATATAGTCATGTGATGAGGCTAGTTCTTATTATTATTATTATACTTTTTGTAAATGAATATTCAAAAAGCACAAGATAAAATGTATTCAGTATTTCATTAGATAATAATTTTATTTTCTAAACATATATATATATATATATATATAAAAGTCAAACCATGCTTGCTTTTTTTTACTAATATATAAGTTACACTTGCACTTGAGATGTCATGAACCCATAACTTTATGTCTCCACTAGGGGTGGCAAATGGACGGGTTGAGTCATAAAATGGGTTGGGTGTGTAATTACTCATTTATTCATTTATAACCCGTTTATATATAAATTAATTATCCATTACCCGTCCAACCCATTTAATTAGTAACCCGTCCATTTAACCCAATATGATCCAAATAAATAAATAACTTCTTAAAAACTTTAAAAACAAAAATTAAAAAGTTCAAAAATCACTTTTCCTGTTTTTTCCTTTCATTTTCCCTTCACAAAATTCATTTCCCAGCAGCCAAACAAAGAGGAAAAAAAAAAAAAAAAAGACTTTTTTCTTCTCTGTTTTTTTTTTTTCCGGCAACGAAACAGTGTCTGAGAAAATATTACCTAAAGAAAAAGAAAAAGAAAAGAAAAGAAAAGAAAAATAAATCCCTAGCAACATCATATAGCTAAGGAAAGCCCAATAAAATTCATGAAAGGCGAAGAAGTTAAAAGGAGGGAAAAAGTTTTCATGGAAAAACAAAGCTTTCCTGAGAAACAAACATGGGGTACGTGGGAAGAGCTTCTGCTAGCTTGCCCACCGTTTCGGCTGGGACTCCTTCAAGCTCGTCGGATTCCGACGCCGATTCCACAAACAGCTTCCTCAACGGTGACCAGAGACTCAAAGAATCGACCCTGGACTTCAAATCTCCATCGTAACCGCCACTGAACAAAAGATCTCGATTAAATATCGGAAATATCAGCCGGATCTGACCGTTAACGAAAACATCGTCCGCCGATATCGACGACCCATCTGGATTCGTACAAGAAAACGAGAACGCCGGCGAACATAACCAGCTTCGCCGGAGATGTAGCTGATACACTACCTCTGGTGAACTCTGATTCTATCCTCGTTCCTCTCTCTAGAATTTCCTTTTGTTTAATTACTGAGTGTTAGAAATACTAGAAGATTGTATTGTATTTCTTCATGAGAGAATATACATCAGAGCCCATAATATACATTAACAGCCCCCCTCAAACTCAAGGTGGATGTGAGACCAACTTGAGGTTGTCAACCAAATCACGAGTGCGTCCCTTAGGAAGTGACTTGGTGAAGATATCTGCAAGTTGATCTTTGGAGGAGACAGAAAAGAGCTTGAGAGCACCATGGACAAGATGATAACGGATAAAATGACAATCAATCTCGATGTGTTTAGTCCGTTCATGGAAGACATCATTGTGAGCAATATGAATGGCACTCTGGTTGTCACAATAAAGGGGAGTAGCAGAGGATGTGGACACACCTAAATCCTTAAGAAGCCATCGTAGCCAAAGGAGCTCAGATGTGGTATCAGCAAGGGCACGATATTCTGCTTCAGTACTGGAGCGGGCCACAAAGGTTTGTTTCTTACTTCGCCAAGAAATTAAAGAAGAACCAAGGAGAAAGCAATAACCTGTAGTGGACCTGCGATCAGTGGGATCCCCTGCCCAATCAGCATCAGAGAATGCACGAAGTACAAGAGGAGACTGAGCTGAGTAGAAAAGGCCATGAAAGAGAGTGCCCTTTAGGTATCGAAGAATGCGCAGAACAGCAGCATAGTGAGTAGATCGTGGAGCAGACAGATACTGGCTCACCTATGAATAGCATATGAGATGTCTGGACGAGTAACTGTGAGATAAACTAGGCTGCCAACCAATCGTCTGTAAAGAGAAGGATTAGACAATGGTTTCCCCCCCGAGGGTGTCAAATGCGCATTAAGTTCAACCGGAGTGTCAACAGTCTTGCTGTCAGTAAGTCCAGCTCGAGATAAAAGGTTAGAAGCATACTTAGCTTGAGTAATATAAAAACCATCTGTGGAATGAGTAATTTCAAGACCCAAGAAATAACTGAGATGTCTAAGATCTTTCATCTCAAATTGCTGACTAAGAAAATCCTTGAGTTCTTGAATGCCACTGAGGTCATCACCAGTTATGATCATATCATCCACATATAGAAGAAGCAAAATAGTGCCTTTATCAGTACGACGAAGAAATAAGGCAGAATCATACAGACTGGCAGTGTAACCCAAGCGAAAGATAGTGGAGCTAAACTTGGCAAACCAAGCTCGTGGAGCTTGTTTAAGACCATAAAGTGCACGTCGAAGATGACAAACCTTGTTTGAGTCAACAGAGAGACCAAGAGGAGGTTGCATATAGACTGCTTCACTCCAATCCCCATTAAGGAAAGCATTTTTAACATCCATCTGAAAAAGATCCCATTTACTAGCAGCAGCAACAGCTAAAAGGGCACGAACAGATGAGATACGAGCAACTGGAGCAAAGGTCTCTTCATAATCAATCCCATACTCCTGTGTAAAACCTTTTGCAACAAGACGAGCCTTGTAGCGCTCAATGGACCCATCAGAGCGAGTCTTGATCTTATAGATCCACTTACAACCATCCACAGACTGTCCAGGAAGGAGAGTGACCAGATCCCAGGTATGGTTTTTGGTTAATGCATCAAGTTCCTCTTTCATTGCAATCTGCCATAAAGGGTCAGTGGAGGCCTCACGATAGGTTTGAGGCTCGTGAAGTGTAGCAAGGGCAGTGTAACAATGATAGTCAAGTAAATGTGTAGGAATGGATCTTACCCGGGTTGAGTGGCGATGTGGAATGTCTTGTGGAGGATCTTCAGGCGGAGCAGGAGCAGGGGACCCAGGCTCTAGGTGGGGTAGCTCGTCATCAACCTGTTCATCTTCAACCTGTCTAGGAGAAGCATCAAAAATATCTGGAGAAGGGTCTAAAGGAGGATCAAAAGTATTTGTAGAAGGAACAAGAGACTCATCTGGAAAATTTTCTAAAACAGAGGAGGTAGTTAGGGAAGAACGAAAGTGAGAGAGTTCAACAAACAATCGATGTTCCCAAAAGACAACATTACGAGAAACACGAAGACGATGAGAGACAGGATCATAACACCTATACCTTTTTTGAGTTTCGCCATAACCAAGGAAACAACAAAGTCTAGATCGAGGCTCAAGTTTGTTGTGTTCATGAGGCTGAAGAAGAACGAAACAAGCAGATCCAAAGGATCGAAGGTGATGATAATCAGGAGGTGACCCAAAGAGACGCTCATACGGAGTCTGGTTATGGATGACAGCACTTGGAATGCGATTAATCGTATGAATAGCATTAAGAGCAGCTTCACCCCAAAATGGGGCAGGAACTTTGGCAGAAAGAAGAAGAGCACGAACAGTGTCAAGAATATGACGAAGTTTTCTTTCGGCTCGACCATTTTGCTGAGAGGTACCTGGACAAGTTAGATGATGCACAGTGCCATAGGAATGTAACAAAGCTTGAAATGCATATTGAGTATATTCAAGAGCATTATCAGAACGAAAAGTTTTGATACGTTTGGAGAATTGGGTTTCAACCATTTTTGCAAAGTTGCTGTATATTGGTAAAATTGCAGAACAAGATTTCATAGGAAAGATCCAAATATAACGAGAATAATCATCAATAAAGACAACAAAATATCGGGATCCACCAATACTAGCAACAGGAGAAGGTCCCCAAACATCAGAATGAATTAACTCAAAAATACTATTAGAAATGGATTCACTGTTATTAAAAGACAAAGCTGGTTGTTTTCCTAACTAACATGAAGTACAATCAAAATTGTCTTTGGACACAGAACCCAACAGACCCCTAGAAACTAACTGTTGTACCCGAGAAGATGATGCATGACCAAGACGAGAATGCCAAAGTGCAAGAGATGGTAAGGAAGAAACTGCAGCAGCTGCAGCAGCAACAGAAACAGGAGCAACAGGTGGAAGATGAAGATTGTCCACGGGAAACATACGCCCAACTCTAGGGCCGGTCCCAAGCTCTTGTCCCGTCCTCGGATCCTGCACAATACACCCAGAATAGTAAAAAATAAGGCGATAACCTAGTTCAGCTAATTGGCCAACAGAACACAAATTATAGGATAGGTCAGGTACATGGAAGACTCCAGGAACAGAGAGGTTGGAGGTTGAAAGAAACCTAGACTATTCCCATGCATGGTGGAACCATCAGCTATATGAATATTTAGAGGGTGTGGTGCAGGGTCAAGTTTGGAGAATAGGGAGGAGTGAGGTGTCATGTGATTGCAACAGGCAGAGTCAAAGAGCCAAGTTTGAGACTTACTGGGTAGAACTGAGAGAGCAGTGGAAAGAGATGCATTACCAGCCATACGAACAGCCTGAGCTATGATCTCCTGTAGTTCAGTGGGAGAGAGGTTGATAGTGGATCCAGAAGACTGGGACTCAGCTGAAATGGAAGCCATCGGCGGAGTAGGCTCAGTATTAGCAATGGCAGCAGTAGATTTGTGGCGACGATAACAAGTCTCAATGGTGTGGCCAGGACGCTTGCAATAGTTGCAGAACTTTTTGTTGGTCTGCTTGTGACGATTGCTAGAGCCAGAGGAATCACCTGATTGTTGAGGTTGCTCTATGGGTGGAGCAGAAGCTGTAATAGTCAAAACATTGAGCTTATTCTGAGCTTGAAGGGTTGCAAGACGAGCTTCTTCTCTAACCAACTCATTCACAGCAGTATCAAGAGAGGGAGCAGGACTGCGATTTAGCAGCTGGCCTCGAATGGGCTCAAAATCCTTGTGAAGGGACATCAGGAATTCATAGAGACGAAATTCATCTCTGATCGAAGCATATTGTTGAGCATCCTTTGAGCATGCCCAAGTTGGATCAGAAAGGTCAATTTGGTCCCAAATGAAGCGAAGCTGATCATAGTAGTCATTGATGGATTGCCCTGGTTCTTGTCTGAGTTGATGCAATTCAACCACTAACTGATATTTCATGGAGCCATGAGTAGTGGAGTACCTTTTGGCCAACATATCCCACGCTGACTTGGCATCATCATAGCTGCCCAACAGGTTGGAAATGGAGGGAATGGAAGTGTTCCGAATCCATGTGAGGATCATGTGGTTGTGACTATCCCATTCAATCATACGACCAAGGAAGGCAGTATCTTCTTCACTTGCTCCTTTGACAGGAATGGCGACTGCACCAGTACAGTAATGCCAGAGCATGCGACCCTTAAGAAAACTGCGCATAGCTTGAGACCAAGATAAGTAATTCTTGTTCCCCTCCAATACAGTATTGATGGGGCAAGGAAGAAAACCATCCTTTTTATCCATTTAGAGACCCAATATGCAAAAACGGAATGCAAAAATGAAATCTACGCGAAAAACTGGGTAAGGAGAACCTGGACTGCAAAAGTCAACCCTGTAGAAAAGTCAACGGTCAAAGTCAACGGCCAGTCAAAGTCAACGGTCAACGGTCAGCAGATGACGTCACAGGATGACGTGGCGCTGACGTCAGCAGATGAGTGGATGCTAACGCAGCTAAGGCTGACGTGGCACTGATGACGTCACAGGTGACGTCAACTGGAACTGATGACGGCGCGTGGGGCGCGTGTGGAGCGTGGGTCTCTGACGCAGAATCTTCAAGCGGCGCGTGACGGCGCGTGCAGTCGCTAATGACTGCGAGGCTTTCACCGCCGGGTAGATCGGTTGAAGATGAACACAGTGATATCTCCAGAAATTTTATCGGAGCAATATTTGTGGCAGCGATGACACATGCAGTGTTCTGTGCGGTGTTGGACTCCTCAACGACAGCGGCTGCAGGTCCGGAAACCAAGGACGACGGCTGGAAGACGTCGGAGTTTCAACGGCGAAAGGCTGCGGCGACTGTTGTGATAGCGGAAGCGATGTTGAGAGTGAAGTAACACCAATACAGACAAGACTGCTAAGAAAATGTCAGAGCAGTGGCTCTGATACCATGTTAGAAATACTAGAAGATTGTATTGTATTTCTTCATGAGAGAATATACATCAGAGCCTTATATAGGAGGTGTAAGTGTGCGGTACAAGTAAAGTGTAGTACAAATATAAATGTGCTATACAAGTAAAGTAACTGGGCCTAAAGCCCATAATATACATTAACACTGAGAAAATCTGAGGGAAAGCATTAGGAGTTAGAAATCTAGAGGTTAAAGTGTTTGAGAAAGTGTTTGGTTACTAAAAAAATCTAAGAAAAAGTGAAATTGAGGTCATACTATTTATTTAAGTTTTAGATTTTAGAAGAGTTTGAGTATTAGTGGGTTTATTTAATTTTAAATTTTGGATGGGTTTAGTGGGTATTAGTGGGTTTATCCATTTAGTCTCATTTAATTAAATAACTAAATAAGTCTTTATTCATTTAACCCAAATACTCAAATGAGTTGGGTTAAGACTTTTCCAAATAAGATGGATAATGGACGGGTTCATAAATATGGATAAAAATTACCACCTCTAGTCTCCACCCTTCACTCAGTACTTATAAGGAAAGCAGGTGTCAATTATATATATAAGTCAAACCATGCTTGCTTTTTTTGTTTTTTTTTTTTTGGTCAAATGCTTGCTTTTTTTGTTGATATATAAGTTACACTCGCACTTGAGAAGTCATGAACCCATAACTTTATGTCTCCACCCTTCACTCAGCACTTATAAGGAAAGTGGGTGTCAATTAAGTTAAAGTTCATTAGCATGCAAATATGAAGAAAAACACCCGCTACCGCAATAAGTTTTGTGTTAAAGCTAATAAATTGTTGAAAAGTTATCTTTCTGTTTAAAAAGAAATGTATACTTTTAACGTACAAGCCCCACTTTTCTCAATTCTTTAACTTGTGGGTTGTTGTTTTTTATTTTTAAATTTTTTGAGAAACGGGTTGTTAATTTTTTGATATCAACATGTAATACAACATTTTTAACAAGTATCTTGATTATATATATACAGAGAGAGTGAGAGAGAGAGTAAAACCCATAGAAAAATGATATTTCGAATTCACAGTTTACAACTTTAACAAGTGAGACAAATTTAAATTGTATTCCCAAGTTAACATTCAATTGCATTTGTGCATTACAAAGGTCTCGCAACTTACTAAATAAAAAGACGTGTGGCAAATACAAATTGTATTCCTCATTTGACAAAGATCTTACCCATGATGCATAGGAGGGTGATAATGTATTATTATATATAATACCAAAGCCTTAGTCCCAAACTTTTGGGGTCACTTATGAATCCTCAACAAATTAGTTAAGATCAATTACATGTATTTTGTTTCCCAATTTTATTATATCTAAAGTCATAATATGTTACTAGATGTAGGTACAATTCAAGGGGTGCTTGTATCCTTTTAATTATCACTGGAGGTGGCACCCTAGATATCTTATTCAAAACCATATGTGATGGTGATGCCATGTGTCATGCCAAATCATTAACAAGAATAGAGTGGTACTTAGTGTTCACATGCGTAGAATTACTTAGAGCCCAACTACCCAACCTCAACTCTATAGCATGGGTGTCTCTAATTGGGGCTACCACAACTGTTCTATATTCTACTTTGATTTGGGTTCTCTCAATTACCAAAGACAGGTCCATAGGCATATCCTACTGTCAATCTGATGAAGTGAAATCTAACATGGAAAAATTTAGTGATGTGTTGAATGCACTTGGGATCATTGCCCTTGCATTCAAATGACATAATGTTATCCTCGAGATACAGGTTAGAATCCCTAACATACCTTCTACATTTTCTTTTTCAAGTTCCAATGATAGTTCAGTGGTTATCATGTTAGTGATTCGAACTCCATCTCTTCCTCTCTCAATATTTAATAATAATAAAAAAAATCCTTTTCCTTTTCAAAAGGTTTAGAATTACACTTTTTCTTTTGGTTTTTGGGTAAACAAAGGTTTATGAATACATTATTCGCGTAGAATTTCTTAACTTGTCAAATTGGTAATTTGTAATTAGGTTGTGAAAATAATTTTTCATGTGTGAGTCTATTTGAAAATGTTGTCAGACAAATTGTAATTTTCAGTAAAAAAAAGTGTGTTATACCATCTTTGCTTTTGGGGTAAGATATGCTTCAACAATTGCGCGCTAATTAAGTGAAGGTTTGTGCCTTTGCCCAAATTTAGGATACAACATGAGAGTATCCAACTATGTAAGAAAGCTCAGCACAGCCTAAACTTGTGACCCTTTTAGATTCAATAGATGTTAAAAATATAAAACTCTATATAAGGATATTTACTTACGCAACAATTTTTTAAAATTGAATACTCACACAACACTTCAATCTTAAAGGTTGACAAAAATGTCTTAGATATTTTGCATTTACATACAAACTAATAAAAGATCACCAGCCCTTCCCTAGTGATGGTACCTCATTACCACTCCCTTGCAAGAGGAGGATTCTTTGGTTGGGGAAGATAAATTCTAAATGATGTGATAGTCTGTATATTTTCATTATTAGGTTCATTGGGTTAACCCCTTTATAGTATCCCCACACACAGAAAGGTTGACCCTAAGTATCAACAATTATCTTGTACATTCAATACATACATACACCCTCTTACAATGTGGGAGTTCCATGGTATATATATATACCATTCACTAGAAATCTACCATTCAAGTGAAAAGAGGGAAGAGTCCACCCTATGGACATAATAATTTCTCCTAAAATAAGAGAGCTTACCTTCTAAATAACTTAAGGTTATGCTATCATTTTGATTAGAAAAATAAAAAGTGTTGCACTATTATAAAAATAAACCAAGTAATGCTTTAAAAGAATAGATACATTTGTCACCTCGGCTTGAATGTAATCCGCCACGCGCCTTCCACATGCCGAAGAACTGCTGCTGATGTCATCTGACGTCACTGATCCACATCAGCATGCCACGCACGCCCTAGTCCACGTCATCAGACATGTTATCTAGCCACGTCAGCAGTGTCGCCTCATCAGCACCACATCACCTAACTGACCGTTGACCCGGCCGACCCGACCCAGACCACCTGGATCTAACCCGTGAGCACTGACTATTGACTTCACCAGGATCTGTTGACTTTGACTTTTTGCGTTGACCTTTGACCAAAAGTCAAAATTTCCGACAGGGTCTATCTTGCTCAGTTTTTTTTCGTAGATTCCAATTTCGACCTCCGTTTCTTCATTTGAAGCTCCGAAATTGGTCAATTGGCACATTCTTCATTGTGGTTTCCTCAAAGGCATTCTTCAAGGCATCTCCAAGTGATCTTCTCATGCTTATCCAACCTCAAACCTTCATCAAGCTTCCACCTTGAGTTTGAGGGAGAGTGTTAGAGATATATATTAGACATATTAGTCCAATGTAATAGGCCCAAGCCCAGTCCTACTTGTACTAGTAGTCTAGGGTTTAGTCACCTATATATACTCATGTTATGGCTCATTGTAACACAGAAGTTATTGTACTACACTCTTACACAATAAAGATGTAGCCTTTAAGGGATTCCTCTGTGGATGTAGGCCGTCAAGGCTGAACCAGTAACCCTTGTGTTCTCGGTGTTCCTATTCTATGCTTCCTCTTCCACATCCACTCTAGCATACACAACATGGTATAACACATTGCGTTGCTGATAATAATTAATTAACAACAATATCATACATAGTAATCGCTATGTGCCAATACCACCTTGCAATAGGTGGATTTTGGGCTTATGGAAACAAGGTAAGCAAATCTTCTTTTGTTGAACTTATTGAGATTTGTTATATACTTACTTAAGAAGAGATTTATTTTATATCATCATGATTTTTTCATCAATCAAATAAGTTCCTGTTTGAGATGGTGGTTTAAAAATGCACTTTTAGAGTATAGTTTTTTAAATTCTCACTTTTTGTTAGGTATAGATATATGGTTTCTCAAACAATCTCACTTATTGCCCTTTCTTATCTTAACGCTCCTGCCATGATGGTGTTTTCTTTGATGTCAAGTTGAGGTTAAGGGTTTTTAAATTTTTAACATTGTTTTGCAACTTGCAAGCAGAGGTATTGTTGAGAATATATGGTGGAAATTTGAGTGATTTCGTGAATTTACGAATTGATAGTTTGGTTTGTTTTGGAAAGAGGGCAAGAAATTTGAAAATTGATGATTTTGTTCCGTGTAAAAAGCATGAATTTAGGGGATTTTTTCTGTACTAATTTTGATTCTTCGTCAACTGTGTCGCATGAAATTGGGCATTGATCTTATAATATTAGATATGAAGTTTTCATCTTATTGACAATTCAATTTTTTATAACAAAAAATAGTTTTATATGATTTCTAAAACTATTGACAATGCAAGACTTTATAGGCACTTGTATATACTTAAAAAAGTTTATATCAATGTTCTCTATATCAAAAAATGTGAGAGAAAAGCATGATTTTGACTCTTCTAATTTTCCATGATATAATGAAATTTGGCTACACAAATTCTTTTTTCATTATTTTTCATTTTTCTATGTATTTATGAATGACAGGTACCGTATAGTGGAGGACAAGGATTGTTGACTTTGTTTTCACAAATCCACGGACCAAACAGCTCGAAGTTAATGATGACCTCAATTTACCTACCAGTATTGGTGAACTGTTTATGTACATTCCAATTTTACGCCATGGTTGTTTTTGACAACTTGGAAGTTAGATACACAAGCAAGAAAAATCAGCCATGCCCATGGTGGGTTCGCACATTCCTTCGCATTTTCTATGGAGGGTTGGCTTTTTTTCTTTCTGTGACTTTTCCGTTTTTGGGAAGACAAGCACCTTTAGTTCGAGGTGCTACATTCATTACCTTTAACTTTTGCTTATCCATGTTTCATGTGGATTGCAATGAAGAAACCTCGACCAAATGGTTTGGTTTGGTTTATAAACATGGGGTTAGGTTGCTTTGGCATTGTCTTGACTATTCTAATAGTTATTGCAGCGGCTTGGACCTTAGCTGACAATGGACTAAAAGCCAACTTCTACAAGCCTTAATGACAGATACATTAGTAAGAAATTAAACCAATAACCATTTTGAATGTATATATGGGCCTCAGGGAATTACTTATTTGATTGGCCGTCTTGTGTTAATTGTTCTTTATAAAGGTATATACAATATAAGTTGTAATATATTATATTGAAAATGGAGTGTATCGTTTGTATAAGCCGATGAGCAAAAGATCAATTAGTTTGTTTAAGGGGTTTAACTCATTTTCAATTCAAGTTCGACAAACTGTTATAATGCTTTGTAAACGTTAAAATCAATTAAAGTAACTCTCCAAATATGCCTTTTGAAGGGCTATAACCCACTTGACTCATATTCATTTTGTAACTACTTTCCACCATTTCCATTGAAATTCACAAGAATTCTCTCAAGATTACTACTTGAAGAATTCTTAGCTTAGTTGTATCCCTAGAACAAATTTGCAGTAAGCTTTTAACATATTTTGTGTTTGGACAAATATTGTTTAAGGATAGCAAGGTGTTTGTGCCTCTAAGCCATTTTTTATCCGACTATTTACTGTTATTCCTTCATTGAATTACATACATATTCCCAACATTAACATCAAGAAAGGTTAAAAATACAGTCTTGCATTAGGGTGTCTTGCACAAAGTTGTCAATACTATACTGGATGCCATTTCGGTCGGGATAAGAGAAGGAAATATTTTGGTATGGATTAATATTAGTGTACAGTTTTGATATCACCACAATCAGTATAGACCAAATTTACGAAAAGCCCTAGCCCAAATCTTATGACTCAAGTCTCACCCTCCCCACCACATGTAGATTAAAGGCTAAAAGGTCTAACCCTCCCCACCGCATGTAGATGAAAGGCTAAAAGGTCTGACCCTCCCCACCCAAAAGTAAATCAAAGCCTAAACTTTTACCCACAAAATCTCTTCTTCCTCCCATGTGCAGATCAAACCTAGCCACTTATAAACTCTCTTCATCCTCCCCACGTGTAGATGAAACCCAACCAAGACCTTCACTCACTTACAACCTCTCTTTCCCTATACAAACACTCTTCAACTTCTAAGAAAACAATGATTTCCACTCCAACTCAGTGATTATTTGAAGGTATAAATGTAGGAGCTTAAAAGATTTCAGCGTTTGGTATTTTGGGCTTCAATACAGCCACTTCTAGCCAATTATACAATTCAGTTAACACCAGGTAAATGCCACCTGATTTATGAAATTGAAAAGTTAGTTTTATTTATTGTTTGCTTTGCTTGTTGTAAAATATGTTCTTTTATATATATCCGTCTCCTTAAGCATCAAAAGCTATGTCACTATAATTTATTACAATTCATTTCAAAGAGGTATGCTTATTTTCTTTATTTCATGTTCTCATAAATAGTTTGTTTATTAATTTGTTGCTGAATCCCAAAATACTATGTTCGTTTTTATGCCACTATAATTTCTTACATTTCATTTCATGAATTTAAAATACATATATTTTGATTCATAAGAATTGAATTATAATATATATATATATACATGATTCTTTGTTACTCTATTAATTGATATGTCTTTTTTTAATTCCCACTACTAATCTTCTTCTTTTTTCTACTTTTTTTTTTTTTTAATTCGCTCAATTTGAATATTGGATAAACTTGTTTTTTACTAGTGCATGCACACACATACTCACATACTCACAACTTGGATATGCAGGGGCGACGCCACCTTAAAGTCAGGGTGGTCCCAGGGCCACCTTGACTTGAAATTTTATATATATATATAATAATTTAAAATTTTTTATTTGTCTACCCTTCAAAAAAATTTGGGAACACCCTTAGTTTTTTTTATGCCACTAAAATTAAATTTTGCTCCATAATTTTTTCTATATTCAGTAGATGAATGTCTGTTCGGCTGTATACATTAAAAGAGATGTAACTTATAATATTGAAAATGAAACTATCATACAACAATTTTAAAATATGAAAACTCGTAGAAGGTAATTGTAAATTTTATGTATTTGTGTGTTTTTTTTATTGTTGTTATTGTCAATATATAAATTTCTCTTTTTATTAGATTATATAATTTATGTTTCTTAAGGAACACCTTGAGAAAAATTATTGGGACCACCACTGTGGATATATATAAGTATTAGTGGATTTTTTTTTTTTTTTTTTTTTTTTTTTAGTGGATTGAAACATACTCACAACTGGATTCACACATATTCACACACCACTCATATAAATGGAAAGAGAAAGAAGAGAGACAAATTAACATACGAAGTCAATTATGAGGGAAATTATTATGTACTCCCGGAATACCATAAATACGTACTCCTTTTTATCACATGAATGATGGATTCCACTAATTAATTCTGGTCACGACCCTTTTGTGGTCTCTCTCTCTCTCTTTAATGAATTTGTATGGTCTTTTTTAAAAGGGAGAATAATCTTCCTTCGTACGCGGAAAAGAACGTAAACAGCTAAAAATATGCAGTGACGTCACACATTTGTATCACTATGATGATATCACTCTTGATGTGTAAAATAAGTCATATACCCTTCATGCAGTCTTACTAATGTGGCCGCCTGGGACCTTCTACAGAGGGCGACTACCAATTAATAAGAATTTTTTTTTTTTTTTTTTTTTTGGGTAGGAGGCTACTAACCATTGCCATATTATATGAAAAAGAAAAGTCATGTGTTGAAGGAAAAAAAAAAATTTATAAAGGTGATAGAGTAGGTATGAAAATTAAACGTTTTGTTGAAAGAGTGTTAAAGTATATTTTTATATTGATAAATTTTGAAAAAATGTAAGAAAATTTGAGATTTTAAAAAGTTGTACTTGAAAACTAAAAAAAAAAAAAACCTAAAAATTGAACTTATAAGCTAATGCCAAATACACACTTATCTTAATAGAAATATATCATTAAATTATGGCAAAAGAAAATGAGCTATTTGCAGCATTTACATCTGTAGAGATCATGACCAGTAGGCAGTTGTCATTATATACACCACCAACCACTTATGTTATATTTGCAACACCCACTCCTGAAATTTTAATACATATAGTTAGCTCTATATATCATAATCCCATATAGCTTTTGAGCTAGAGAGAAGAAGAGGAGGGTAGCCAAACACTTCTAGCTAGAAGGCTAGCATGTACACCCAAACAAAAAAGGAAAGAAAAGAAACCACTGGGACCACTGAAGAGTACGCCCAGTGGTCCTTTCCATACTAAATGTGAAAGAATGATTTTCCTTTTTACTTTTACAAAAAAAGTGGCAACAATATAAATCACTTTATGACGTTAGTTAATTTTACTTAAGATCTGAGACGCTTTCACGTGATCTAATTTTTCTTCCTCTGTGTATGCATAGTGTAAATTAAAGAAAGAATCAAAAAGGTCTCCCTTTAATTAAAGAACAAGGAACTGCGTGTTCCATGATATTTCCCTGTTGACTTCGGAGTCCGGATCTGTGAACCTTATTTATTAAAAAATAAATAAGAATTATACA
The DNA here is from genome assembly GCF_932294415.1 of Quercus robur. Classification (NCBI taxonomy): domain Eukaryota; kingdom Viridiplantae; phylum Streptophyta; class Magnoliopsida; order Fagales; family Fagaceae; genus Quercus; species Quercus robur. The sequence goes on along the minus strand of NC_065544.1, from coordinate 53,924,584 downwards.
GGCTTTTACTATCGATCCATGATTATTTCCTAAAAATAAAGAAGATATTTATTTATGAAAGGCAGAATGTACCACTGTACTCCGTACAGGAGCTCCACCAAGACCCGTAGTTCATTATATATATACCAACACCCTTCAGCTTTATATTTGCAAAACCCACACCTAATATTTTCAACATAGCTTTTGAACTAGAGCAGAGGAGGGTAGCCATGGCAGAAATGCTAGAACCAAATTATAGAAAAGTTATGCCTCTCCCAGCTTCACCTTCCAATACCAAAACCCTGGGAGAGCCAATGCAAATGATAACCATTATAGATAGTGAACCCTCAAAAGATGTTACTACATCTGCAAGTTTGCAAGGTTATCAGCACAATCCACAGGAAGCTTGGCTTCCCATCACTGAGTCCAGGAATGGCAACACCTTTTTTGCAGCGTTTCATTTACTCTGTTCGGGAATTGGATTGCCAGCTCTTTTGCTTCCTGTTGCATTTGCCACACTTGGATGGTAAGCTATCTTTTGCAATGATTTAAGTTGTCATGATTGAGTTCAATTTTGCTTAACTAATAAAGCCATTAATTGTTCATAAATCCAAAGAGAAAAGGATGGGTTATGAAATGAGAATTTCATGACTAACTAAAATCAAGCTCCTACAGACGTGTAGACTTGGAAAGTTTATGGTCATTTTCTTTCCATGTGTGTGATAGAGATTTGTTAATTGCATTTTACCCTTATATGGTTTGGTCAATTTGTCTATTCAAACTTGAAAAACAATTACATTTCATTGATATATGATGTTCATTTGTATCTACTTTTAGTTACTGAAATTAGTCTATTCAAGTTATAAAATAAAATTGTCATTTGTTTTTCAATTTAAAATCCAAATGATCCCTTTTAGGAGACAATTTATAGTCTCAGTACAGAAAGAAATGGAATGTTTGAGTACCCGAAGGCTGAAAATTGATCTGTTATGCACACACACACACCAAAAAAAAGAAAAACTGATCTGATAAATAGCTAGGTTGGCTCAACTACTTGGGGAAAAAAAAAACTTATTTATTATTTATTTTATTAAACAATCAGTCACAACTCACAAGCTTAACCTTTTAGACTTGATGTAAAGGCAAGCTTATGCTCAAAATATGACCATATAATTTGGGGAAAAAAAAAAACTTCTTTATTATTTATTTATTAAACAATCAATCAAACTCAACCCTTTTAGACTTGATGTAAAGGCAAGCTTATGCTCAAAATATGACATCATATTTGGGAAGAAGCTTATATGTGCAACTAATCGATAACCATGCAATTAATACAGAAAAAAGTTTATCAAATTATGATTTTTTTCCCTTTATTTTACTATTTACTTTTCTTTTTTCTTAGAATTCTTTTACTATTTGTCCAACTATGAAATTTGATAATTATATTAATTACTAATAAAATTTTATTATAATTGTGTTAATAAATAAAACTATCTATTTTATCATTTAAAGAAAGAATAGCGTAAGTTTTTTTTTTGATATATATATATATATATTTTTGATAATCATGAAAGAAACCAACCATACATCTTATGGTAAAGAATAGCTTAAGTTATTAAGCTAAAATTATCATAAAATATTACAACCATACATCCATGGTACAAGATTTTATAGTTTTTTCCCCCATTTATGACCAAATATACATATATATATATATATATATATATATACACTTTCTCTTTGCTCACTTTTCTAAAGATCTGAGACACTTACACGTGAAACTCATTTTTCTTCCTTTATTAAAGAAAGAATCAAAAAGGACTGCCTTTAATTAAAGAATAACGAACCGCGTGTTCCATGTTATTTTCCTGTTGACTCCGTGTCGGAATCTGTGGACCTTATTAATTAACGTCGGTGCGTTTATATAATTTTTAGGTTCATTTATAGTACTATTAGGGCAAGAAATATATATATTGTTCACATTTTTCAACAATGACTTCCCTTTTTTTTGGTAAATTTTATCAACAATGACTTCAAAATTATATTCTTTCTGTCTTAGTTTATCTGTCATCTATTCCAATTTGAGATGTCCCAAAATATTGTCATCTTTTTAAAAGTAAAAGTTATTAATTTACTAATGTTTCTAATATACCCATACTTTATTTTCAAAACTATTAGAAAAGAAAACTAACAAATATTTAAAAAAAATTAATCTAATTGGGGCACCCTTTTAATTGTCTCATTGAGAATAACTCTTAAAAAAATTAATAAATTTATTTAAGGGTAGTTTTGTAAACTTATACATTTTTATAAGGTAAATAAGATAATAAATGATGTTCCCTTAAAAAATTTGACTTTTCAAATAGGACAAATAAATTGGTACGGAGGGAATATATGAGAACATAATCTTGGAAACTTTTTCAATATAGTAACGTCACTACCTTCCACGTGAATATATATAATAAGTCTTTCTACTTCCCATGTGAGTTTAATTAATATGGGTTTTGCTAACGAGTGCTCTTAGGGCACTCATTAATAATCCATTTTAGGAAAGTTTTGATACCATTTTTATGGGAAATGAAAAAAGCTATCAAAATATTAATTACTTTTTTTTTTTTCATTTCCCATACAAATTTTCTTTAAATGGATTATTAATTAGTTCTCTAAGGGCACTCATTAGCATTTCCCAATTAATATTAATAAAATCAAATATTTTTCGAAGAGTTTGAAAATGAACTTTTCCAAAAGATTGGGAGTAACATAGTATATAATAATCTTTTCCAAATTATTTTGTAAAAAAAAAAAAAAAAAAAAAGAGTTTTATGCCTCAATAATATTATCCAAAGAGTAAATTTTAATTTTCTTAATTAAATTCATATTTAATAACAATTATATATTTAAATTTAATTAAAGAATTTAAAGTACAACATCTAAAAATCTGGTTTGTCCTTATATGAGAACAATAAAGAACTTTGCTTTTAGATACTAATAATTATTTCAGTATCATGATATATTCTCTCCTCTGTTTTTCTCTTCTCTCATTGAATTATCAGTAACACCTTGTCCAAAAATGTTAAATCCTGGATACACAAGTTGACATCCAACAACCATTTAACTTTTGAACATTAGAAATTCATACAGCGAAACATATAACTTTAAAGTTTGTTGATCTTATTTGCATTTTTTTGAACCAAATTCAATCATTGAAAATGTAACTTCTATTTGATTATCTGTGATCCATGCTATTGCATAAACAGCTTGAAGAAAACTAGAAAAGTCCTATCATATGATTTAACTTCATAAGTTTGAGGAAATTTCAAAAAGAATTTCACAATAATTTTGTCGGCAAGATTTACTCATTCTCAATTGGGTCTATCACTAACATTATTGTTTTACCTACCTACCAATAACAATTTGTCACTTTAACAATTGTGAAAAAAAATTTTGTGTTTTTAATCTTATCATAATTTCATTGGTTGCAGGGCATGGGGTATAATATGTTTGTCACTAGCATTTGCATGGCAGCTCTATACCATATTTATTCTCATTCAACTCCATGAATCAGTTCCTGGAATCCGCTACAGCAGATACATGCACCTTGCAATAGTTTCTTTTGGTTAGTACAAAACCCCTGTGCTTGTTATTATTATTATTATTATTATTATTATTATCATTTTACTTTTTTTTAAGAAATATTCTAAAAGCACAAGATAAAATATATTAAATATTTTCTTTTCTAAACTTTTCCTTTTTAAAAGTCAAATTGTAATCGGTTTTTTTTAAAAAAAAGTTACACATGCATTCAATAAGTCCTGATCTAAAAACTTCATGTTTTCACCCTCCACTGAATGCTTATAAGGGGGTAGGTGCCAATTGATCAATTAGAGTTCATTAGCATGCAAATATCAAGAAAAATACACCCAACCACAATATATTTTGTGTAAAAGCAAATAAATTGTTGAAAAGCATATTTTTCCTTCTAAAAAGTATTATATATTATAACTCATAATTGAATATTTATTATTATTATAACGTACAAGGCTGATTTTTTTCATGATTCTTTAATTTGCGGGTTGTTATTATTTTTATCTCAATAAAAAATACAATTTTTTTTAATAATTCTATTGATTATATATAATGATTAGTACATAATGAAAGTAGTTTCTTTTTAAATATTATATATATATATATATAAAGTAAAATCTATATTTGATATTTCACAATTTACTACTTTAACAACACGGGAGACAAATTTAAATTGTATTCTCATTTCCCTAGTTAACATGCAATATTTGTTCTAATAATGTGTTGCAAAGTTCTCAAAACTTACTAAATTTAACAAGAAGTGGGACTAATACAAACTGTGTTCCTCAATTAACATTCAATAAAATTAGGCCAAATGACAAAGCTCTTACCCATAATGCATAGGAGGGTGATAATGTGTTATTATATACAACACCAACGCCTTAGACCCAAAATTTTGGATCAATTATGGATACTCAATAAATTAGTTAAGATCAATGATATGTTTTCTCTTCCTCAATTCTATACTATCTTAAGTCAAAATTTATTACTATATGCAGGTCCAAAACTAGGGAAGTTGCTTGCCCTATTCCCTGTATTATACAATTCAGGGGGTACATGTATCCTTCTAATTATTACTGGAGGTAGGATGCTGGACCTCATATTCAAAACCCTATGTGATCGTGATGCCATGTGTCATGCTAAATCATTGACAAATACAGAGTGGTTCTTGGTGTTCACGTGCTTAGCTATACTTATAGCCCAACTACCAAACCTGAACTCTGTAGCTTGGGTGTCTTCAATTGGGGCCATCACAGTCGTTCTATATTCTACTTTGATTTGGACTTTCTCAATTACCAAAGATAGGCCAATAGGCATATCCTACGGTCAATCTGATAAATTGAAATCTAACATGGAAAAATTTAGCAATGTGTTGAATGCGCTTGGGATCATTGCCCTCGCATTCAAAGGACATAATGTTATCCTCGAGATACAGGTTAGAATCTCTAACATCCTTTCTACTTTTTGCTTTTCAGGTTCCAATGATAGTTTAATGTTGTTTATGTTAGTGATTTGAACTCCACCTCTTCATCTCTCAATATTTATCTAACAAAAAAAAAAAAAAAAAATCCTTTTCCTTTTCAAAAAGTTTAGAATTACACTTCTTTTTTTTGGGGGGGTGGGGGGTGTTGGTTTAGAGTAAACAATGGTTTATGAATACATTATTCGCATAGAATTTCATAACCCATCAAATTGGTAATTTGTAATTAGTGTGTGAAAATAATTTTTTATGCACGAGTCTATGTGAAAATGATGTCAGACAAATTATAACTTTTGTGAAAATTGTGTTATAGCATATATAGCTCTTTGCTTTTGGGGTAAGATACGCTTCAACATTTGCGAGCTAATAAAGTCAAGGTTTATGCCTTCACCCAACTTTAGGATCCAACATGAGAGTATCCAACTTTGTAAGAAAGCTCAACCTAGCCTAAACTCGTGACCCTTTTAGATTCAATAGAACTTGGACATGTCAAAATCCTAAAATATGAAATTCTGTATAAGGATATGTACTCATGCAACAATTTTTTTTAATTGAGTACTCACGTAACACTTCAATCTTAAAGCTTGGAAAAGATGTCTAAGAGATTTTGCATTTCACAGAGAAACTAATAAAAGATAACCAGCCCTTTCCCAATGGTGGTACCTCACTACCACTCCCTTGCAAGTTGCGAGAGGAGGATTCTTTGGTTCGGGAAGATAAATTTTAAATGATGTGACTATCTATATATCTTCATTATTAGGTTCATTGGGTTAACTCGTCTACAATCTTCCATCTCACATGAGATTGGCCCAAAGTATTAACAATTATCTCATACATTCAATACATACATAGTCTTTGAACTTATACCTTATGGGAAATACACACACACACCCTCTCACTAGAAATCTACCATTCAAGTGAAAGGAGGGAGGAGTCTACCCTATATAATAGTGGTGCACTATTATAAAAACAAACCAAACTATGCTTTAAAAGAATAAATATATTTGTCATCTCGATTTGAATGTAATTTTAAGTTAAAATGTCTTTAATTTTGCAGGGAACATTGCCTTCAAGTCCAAAACAAACATCCTATAAGTCAATGTGCATGGGGGTGACAATATCATACATAGTAATCGCTATGTGCCAATATCCCCTTGCAATAGCTGGATTTTGGGCTTATGGAAACAAGGTATGCAAATCTTTTTTTTTTTGAACTTATTGAGATTTGATATATATTTTCCTAGGAAAGAGATTTATTTTATATTATCGTGATTTTTTCACCAATCAAATAAGTTCATGTTTGAGACAGTGGTTCAAAAATGCACTTTTAGAATATAATTTAAAAAAAAAAAAAATTGAAATCCCACTTCTTTTTAGGTAGAAACGTACTGTTTCTCGAACAATCCATTTAAATATATATATATATATATATATATATATATATATATATGAAAACACCAATGAGATTTGGGTCAATTGTAAACATTCGTGTACATTCAAATTTGAATTTTAAACAAGCATCGCAATTCATTTCTTAACCCTCTCTCTCTTTCTCTCTTTACCTACCTCTCCAAACCTGATTCCCTAGATCTCTCTCCCATTTTCACTATTTCCCTCTCCTTGTTCCCTGGGGTGGCATTGGACGTTGGGCTTGGGCCCAGCTAGACCCAAGGAACGCTCCTTCCACTATGGTAAATTGAGGTTGAAGGGTTTTGAATTTTTTTTTTTTTTTTTTTTGATAGGATTTGAAATTTTTATTTGCTTTGGGGAGTTGTGAACTTTCGAATTAATAGTTTGGAAATTGGAAATATATGATTTTTTTCCGACTAAAAGGCCTGAATTTAGTGAAATTGGAGATAAATAATTTTGTATCACTTTTATTTTAAAATATATATATATTTTTTAATCATATATATGATCACATACAAGACACGTGATCACAATTCGTCTCTCAAAGATATGAAATCTTAACATAATAGTTAATTTTACTTGTAAGATCTTAAGGGACTAAAAATTTAAATTGATAGCACAAAAAATGTGTTAATTTGGATACTTGTAAGACTTTTATTTTTTTCATTCATATTTTTTTCATTAATATATTTTTTTTTCATTTTATTTATTTATTTATTTATGAATGACAGGTACCGTATAGTGGAGGACAAGGATTGTTGACTGCATTTTCACAAATCCACGGGCCAAACACCTCGAAGTCAATTATGACCGCAATTTACCTACTTGTATTGGTGAACTGTTTATGTACATTCCAAGTTTACGCCATGGTTGTTTTTGACAACTTGGAAGTTAGATACACAAGCAAGAAAAATCAGCCATGCCCAAGATGGGTTCGCACATGCCTTCGCATTTTCTATGGAGGGTTGGCTTTCTTTCTTTCTGTGACTTTTCCATTTTTGGGAAGCCTAGCACCTTTAGTTGGAGGTGCAACATTGCCTTTAACTTTTGCTTATCCATGTTTCATGTGGATTGCAGTGAGGAAACCTCGACCAAATGGTTTGGTTTGGTTTATAAACATGGGTTTAGGTTGCTTTGGCATTGTCTTGACTATTCTAATAGTTATTGCAGCGGCTTGGACCTTAGCTGATAAAGGCCTAAAAGCCAACTTCTACAAGCCTTAATGACAGATACATTAGTAAGAAACAAGACCATTGATTGATATATTATTTTATACTAGCTTATAACCCGTGCAAATGCACGGGATTTTTATATAATATCATCAAAAGTAAATAATACTCCATCATAATAATATATATTAACATAATTTGAATAACGGGAAAAAATTAAACTTACAGCAGAAGAAAAACAGAAACCTTTCTTCATAACATCATAAAAATATAGATTCATAGCTCAAAATAACATTTATAATCTTAAAATAAGCCAAAAGTCAAATAGTTTAATCCTTTGTTTATGGACTTCATGCTTTCTCTGTTAAAAGTCTTTATGGGTCTAATGTTGTAAGCAACCAAGCCATTGAGGATCTTTTTGCATACCTGGACATATCAGAAGATTCAGAACAAAATGTTAATGTTAAATTGATTTCAAATGAAGATCACATACAAATGCAAAATTAGTTCTACCATCTAAAATCTAGATCACATGGAATGAGTGTTAGATAGTTCTTATCATTTCTTTTTCCTTTAAACATGTCTAATCAAAAATTTTTACTTATAAAACAAACTCCAATAAAAAAATTAAAAAAATTAAAAAAAAACATAGGAAAGTATCTATTAGAATATAATTATATTTTTCTTATCTTTTAATAAGGTGTTGCCAAATTTCCATGGAAGATCAGAGAGTAAAAAAAAGGAAATTTTGATAAAAACCCAAGTAGAAGATACTAAAATTGATAAGGGTAATGTATATGTATGTTTAGCTGTTTACCAATTGTAAGGCATCTACCTACTATCATTAAAAAAAAATTAATAATAAAAAAAATTGTAAATCATTTGTGGTAGTGATGTAATACGAAGGAGAATTAAATAACTTCAACAATTTCAGTATCAATCTACAATCTAAGAGAAAATTCAGCCAATGTCAGTTGGAGAATTCATTTGGGCATTTAACTATTGTAACTTGCACCATGAGCTTAAGAAAAAAAGAAAAAACAATCATTTTTATGGTAAGCATTAAATGTAGTTTGTACTCATTTTCTTGCCCACTAAAAGGAGGTAATTGAAAGACATTTCAAAAAATACATAGAACTGGAAGTCTAATGAAAAAATTAAAATAAAAACCTTCATTGTCTTCAATTTGACAAACAGTAAATTATCATGTTTTAAATTCCCCAAATTTTATAAGATCGAAAAAAGAAAAAAGAAAAGAGAAACAAAAATGATGAAAATGTGAAGTCAAGGCTTGGAAGTTTGGGTGTGTGTGTGGGAAATATGAATGGAAGTTCCTCTAATAGGCAGAAACTAAATTTATGCTTCATTGTTATTTACAGGCTGCAACATATGTAAAGTTTGACCACTCTTTTAACTGTTTATGAGATGCAAATGCCCAATAGTTACAAAAAAGCAATAAACAAATTTTTTGTTACAAAAAATGTTGAAATCATGCAATTAGCCTATATCGATGTAACTGATTTCCAAAACTTTTTTTCAAATGAATAAGGATGCACAATCGTATATAATTTCTTAGTAAACTGAAACACCAACCAAAACCCCAAAATGGTCATATCATCCGCAACAAACAAATGTCTCAACACCCAAACACAAATCCACAACTACCCAAAGTTTACCAACCACAAACCAACATAAATTCATTGGAAAATGTTTGAAATAATAATAAATAGAGAAAAACTCACCTTATATAAGACTATAAAATCCTTTCTATAAAATAGATATATACGTGACATGTCAATTCCTAACAGATTATATACCAGCTCAAACACAATAAAATGGCACATTTATTCATGACCAATCTACGATTAGATCCTATCCAAAAAAGAAAAAAAAAATCTGCAATTAGAAAACATTTAGTAAAAGAATTAAAATTAAATCTACAGTCAACTAAAATTTAGCCCAAAAAAAAAAAAAAAATTGCTATAGGTTTAAGAGAAGGGCTGTCAAGCCCCTTAAATGCCAACAACTGGCTCCTCTTTCATTTCCTAGTGAGTTTTCATTTTAATTTTTTGTACTCTTCCCTCACCTTCACTAATTAGTCACATAATAGATAATCTTCATTTTGATGTTGGCCCATATGCTTAATAAACTGTCAAAAATTTATGTTTTGAAGTTTGGTTTTACTCCCTATTTGTTCAATTCCTTCCTTTCTCCTGACAATAGTTCCTCCAATGTTTTCTCAATTAAAAGTAAAACCTTGAATGTACCCATCTATTTTAAGTTCCAGTTAAGTTCTTAAAATCCTTTTTTTAAAGATTTTCTTTTCCCATAAAACGTTTGCACTCATGGTCTTGTTTGTGTTGTTGTTAAGGAAATCTTTGTTCTAAATCAAAGCAATTGCAAATGGAAAAGAGATTTCATTGAACAATGAAATAAAAAGGAAAATTTAAGCTATCATACCTTTCATTTTATTGTAGATGGTAGGGAAAAAATTAAATTAACAATTGAGATAAATGACATTTGAAAGTTTGAGAAGATATGCTAACTACCCATGAGGCATTCAACAAAACCAAACGATGCCAACAAAATGCAGTCGGCAGTATTTATGAAGTTTTTTTTTTTTTTTTTTTGAGATAAAGATAGAAATTTTATTTGATAAAAGGGAAATACATGTACAAACACAACAACCCTGTAAGCATAAATACAGGGGAACAAAGACCTGTTCTGCAGAAAACAAAATCTGCAACAAAATAAATACAGCCCATGGACATAGAATACAGAATCAGCAACAGATATTACAATTACCCCTTGTAAGCACAAATTATGCAGAAAATCCTGAACCTATTCTGCAGAAAACAAAATATGCAGCAACAGAAATACAACCCTTGGACATACATAACAGAAACAACAACAGATATTACACTCAGCCCCCCTGTAAGCATAGATTATGCAGAAAATCCTGAACCTGTTCTGCAGAAAACAGAATACGCAGTAGCAGAAATACAACCATGGACATACATCACAGAAATAGCAATAAATATTACACTCAGGCCCCTAAGTACAGATTATGCAGAAAATATAAATGCATCATTTTCCTTTGAGTGTGGCGTTTCAAGTTTGTTTTACGTGTGTTTGTTTTTCAAGCGGGTATTTTTCCTACATGGCAGATAACTAAATCTAAATCTAAACCAATCCATCCAAGAAATTCAAACCTAAATCATATTCAATCCCCAGATTTATTAAATGAAAACAAAAACAAAAACTTTACCGGTTACAGCTAAATAGCATGTCTCTCTGTGCTTGTGGTTCCAACAAACCCTAACCGAACAATTTGCTTTGATTAAATTAGATACTCTAGATTGTAGAAAGATTCCACTTCATTTCTGCAGAGAAAGAAATTGAATGATTTAAATCCAAAAGAGAAGAATTCAAACAAGCCCATTACCGAAAATATTTAACAAAAAATAGTCACATATCATAATTCTGATTTTCTTAACCCTAATTCTTGGAACCAAAATCTAACTACGATTGTATAAGTGGAAAACATATAGCAAAAGTAATTTAACTTTAAATTTGGTGGGAAAAAAAAGTCAGAGAAAGAATGGGACTCGTTGGAGGCATTGTTAATCAAAAAGTCAGAAGAAAGAAGGAAGAATTTTTGAAAGGAACTGGGAAACGATTCCCTTTTTTCTCAAAACAAAAGCAAATATCTACAAACATTTTGATAGAAAACCCTAAAACCCAAAACAAAAATAAATCAAATCTAAACCTATCCAACAAAAAAACTCAATTAAAAGTAAAATTTCATACCCTTCATACCCAGTTCTAAAAAATGGAAAAAAAAAAAAAAAAAAAATTACTGGTGCCGGTTCCGACGATTCAAGTGGTTGATATATGGCCTAGCAGTTTCTTTCTGTGCTTGCTATTACGATGGTCTAAGTCTGGTCAGGGAACGAACAATCGCCGGCCTTGGATATTTCTCTTTTTCTCTTGGGGCCTTACGAACTCTGCCTCTTTCTGTCGTTCTCTCTCTTTCTCCATACACGGCCAAGACTTTTGAACGTAATTTACCCATTTAAGCAGTTAGTGTTGTGTTTATATTCAGAGACCATCAAGCTGTGATAGGATGTCTCTCCAAACGATGCACTGTACGACTTTTTAAAGATTAAACTGTAAACGTCTCTAAATTTTAGATAAACACTTTTCTTATTTGTCAATACCTCCTTAATGGTAGGAACTCACTTTCTCTCAGCTTCTGTTATTATATATACTAGTATTTAACCCGCACAATGCACGGAATCGTTTAACATATTAACAAACTTTGCATCCAACATAAACTTAGTTATCATACTTCTACTATATATATTCAAACTTAAATAGCATAGTATATTTAAGCATATAGTGTCCAATATCACCTAAAATTTTAAAAAATTAGTTTCTTCAAATCACTCATGTGTATCTCCCTGTTATGAGAGACTCAAAAAAAAAAAAAAAAAATCTAACTTTAAGCAATTAAAACTTACATGACAATTGCAAATAGCAAATTTGCTATTCCTAGGAACCACAATGAATCACATCGAACTAAAACTTGCAAGACAATTTCAAATACGAAATCTACCATTCCTAGGAACCACAATGAATTAAACCATAAGATTAGAGAATTTTACAACCCAAAAGTTTAAAAGAGAAAAATAAAAATGGCTGAAACAGAAAGTTAGAAAAATATTAGTCAAATAAAAAAAATTATAATGGTAATGAAAAAAAAAATTGCACAATAAAAAATATTAATAATTTTTAACTTTAACCTTACAAATAATAATAAAATGTATTATACTATCTACAAAGGAAAAAAAAAAGAAGAAAGATGACTCATTTCACATCTCTTGTAAATTCCAAATGCTTATTAAACCTGCATGATTTCAATATAGAAATCCAAATGTTCAAAGGTTCTACACATTCATTTTGTCACATTTTTAACCCACGGTACTAACAAAACAGAAAATACTTGACATAGAATTTCATAAATTTAAAAGATCACAAAAATGATACATATAGAGTTTCATAGACATGATAGAGTGTGTTATCCTTCGGATTAATACATATAGATTGAAACAAAGACACATTTTTAACCCTAACCAACATTTCTTGTGATTTTTGTCAACTGTATAACTACCACATACCATTTGTCAATATTTATCTATAGGTTGATTTGGCTGAAAATACAAAACCATAATATTAGTTAGAATGCCACAAAGATGTAATATTAGCCCAACAAAGATGTAATGGTTTATAGGATATTAGCATCATGATTCAAGTCATTGCTTTTTCAGATACAATCTGATAGTAAAAACATAAAATAAACCTAGAACAAACAATTATCAATAGAAATCTACCAAGAAAGCCACTAAATATGTTTTTCTTTTTTAGTGAGTAACTAAAATATAATATAGGTTCTGCTAATGATAAAATTCCTCGTAATCCTTAAAATACCATTTGTTGGAGTAATATCAACACATAAAATACTTCCAGGACTTATAAATTTGATTCAAACTCAAGATGATTTTTGCAATTTCTATGACACCTATAACAACTATTATTTTGTCTACCCTTTAATTTTTCATTTTCTTTTTCTTTCTATGACTTTCCTTTATTTCTCTTTATTTTCTTTTTTCATCTTTCGATTTTGGAAATTTTTGACTTTATTAATAATCAAAGACATGAAATTTGTGACCTAGGAATAAAATCATATAACAAATTGCTGCACAAAATAAAACTGGCAACGTCATCTTCATCTAACACATATATTAGGTAACTTTAATACAATGCTTTATTATGTTAATAATGAAAATCTATACAATGCTAACAAAAGAATTATAAAAAAGACAAAGATAAAGATAGAGATAATTTAGTAGAAAACAAACCCGAAAGAGAAAGGACTTAAAGCAATATCACAGTCAGAGTAAATCTTTTCCTTTCACTCGTGGCTCAATTAACTTGAAATTTCATGGAATCAAATAGCTAAACATAGTGATAAGTTACTGAATTACATGCTCTTTCTAAGGATAATGTCGTCATTGCCCAACATTTTCATTAATCTTTGACCAATATCATAGTCAGAGTTAGTCTCTCTCTCCCACCCTCTAATTTCATAGTGATTATAAAATGAAGAAAACAATTATAATATGTGAAGTACATTACTAATTACAATAATAATAATAAAAAAAAAAAGGAAAATATAAAACAAACTGATACAAACACGAAGGAGAAAGGAGGCAATGATTTGAAATATTATTGACCATGGCCAATGTAGATAGTGAACTCTTTATGTAGTCAGGTATTGTAAGTACTTAAGGGAGAATTATACACATCATTTATTAAACTTAAAACTATGAACAATACAAAAGGAATTTTAGAATAACATTAGAATTTTATCAAAAAATTTGCAAGCTTGTTACTAAAATGTAGTTACCATTACCATTAGAGCAATATTTCTAACGTAGAGACCATCAAATTATATACAGTTGGGTTGATGTTTGGGTAGGAAATGCCAAAGAAGTTCTTGGAGGATTGTTGCTTATTCATCTGAAATTGTGGTGCATTACTATCTGCAATAAATAAACACATCATCACATCGTTATGACAAAAAACTATGTACATGTTAAGTAATATTACCAATTGCATCATATTTGGTTGATAATTTATTCTATCCACCATGCTGATATCTTCTAGCATTCATCCTTGAAAACTTTTGTTCATATTCATTTTCATAAATGAAAAAATCAAATACAATCATCACATGTTAAGGTCTAAAAGAGATTTCATCAAACGTGTGAAATGCAATAAAAGTGAATATATAGAATACCAAAATTTACATATATTAAACAGTGCAAATATACCAAAACATATATTGCAGGATTCAAGTACTTATATTAGCTTACCAATGAAAGCTATTGTTGCCCATTTCATTGTCGAATAACCCCATCAATAAAATTTGAGTTTGACGGTGGCGGGATGCTGGCCATATGGTGGCAGCGACCTTCAGATTTATCTCTCTCTTTCTCTGCAAGGCCAAAAAACTTGCTAGCCCTCAGATTTCTCTCTCTCTTTAACAACGTAACTGTTCTAGATGGCATAATAAAAAAAAAATTAAAAATTATATTCTAAGCGAAGTATCAATATTTGTTCAATGAAAGATCAGACAAAAATGTACAAAAGAGTTTGAAATCATGGGATAAGTTGTATTTATAGGACAATAATTATTTTATTTTTGGAGGATTTGAAAGTCACAAAATGGTTTAGATTGTAAGAGATGCTATTGGTTCTTGACCAAAGAGAACGGCTCTGTTCAATTTCTAAAGAGGCTGATTTTGGGTTTTCTTTTTCCTCCGATTGTTGGTTCAGAATGGAATGTGCAAACTGTAAGAAAGTGGCTGAACCGATGAGTTTATCCTTCAGGTGGCAGAAAATTGCTAAATTACACAACAGGAACAGTATATGAAAGAGGAAAATTAAGAACGCTATGCTAACCTTGTGAATATGATATTGCAAAGAAGAAATGGAACAAAGTAGAATAGCAAATGTCAGTTTAGAGTGAATATTGAGAGAGGAAGGGAAGGGTTTTTTTTTTTTTTTTTTTTTTTTTTGGGTCTTGAACAAATTGGGTTTATCGTTTGGTTTTGAGTTTTTCATACGGTGTAACTTTTCTAATTAAATTCTGTACGTGGCAGATTTTTAAGTGGGGAGTTTTCCTACATGTCGTAATGGCCTTAATTGCAAGGAAATGTTTAAACCCTCCTATCATTGGCCTTCTTAACCAAAATTCCCAAAAAAGAAACAGTACTCAAGGCAGTTTCATACCCTTAAACACTTCTACCTTCTACATAACATTGATTTTTTTTTTTTTTTGGCTACTAACCATGGTGCTCAAAAACTACAACATGGCCATACAAATGAACTGCAAGCAGTAGGAAGGGACAATCACAAATTTAAAAATAGTTGATTTCTAAGGACCATGCTATCAACAACTTATCAAGGGAAACTCATAACAAAATGAATTGCATGGTTAACATTGGGAATAAGGCCCAAATCAAACTCTAACCTTGGTCCCATAGGCCATATATTCAATCGTGCAAGCCATACTCTGTAATTATTGAATCAGCACATATAGCTGATTACGTACATACTTTCAGATCAATCCTCACGTGCCCTAATTATACAAATATAAATAACCATATATCTTAGGCTACAAACTTAAGTGGACCGATGCAACTTGTACAAAACTTGAACTTAAAGCCATTCTTAGGACCTAACAGTTGTGATTCAACAACATATAATTAATAAACACCAAAAAATCAATCTTCATGCTAATCATGGCAGCATACACTAAAAAATGGCATAAAAAAATATTTTAAAATAAGATCAGTGTGTAAAGGTATTTAATAGAAGTAATAGAAGTCCAAAAACAAATAGGAAAAATTACAAAGCGTCTCATATAAGAAGGGTGAAGTAGAAATAACACCTGTGTTAGTGAAAGATTGCTTTAAAGAGAGTGAAGAGGTACTCCGTCAACTCCAAATCTCCAACCAATCATGGGGAAATTACAGTCTTTGATGGAAAAATCATGTCAATGATAGATGAAGAGGAAAAAAAATCTAATAAAAGCATCATACATAGGGGGGAAAAAACAAATCAAGCATGAAAAAAGAGTAAGAGAGCAAAAAACCTAGAGAACATTAATAGAAAAAATCTAAAGGTCTAAAGCCTTCTTCACAATTGTCTTTGCCAATGATCGTAATCATTGCCCATTACCTTATCATTCCACAGTTGCCACATTACAATGAAATTTTCAATGTCATACATATAAAGTCAATATATATTCCAATCTAGATGCCCACCAAAAGCCAAACACAAACAGAGAAACCAAGATATTGAATCAGAAATCTAACAAAAAAGCAAAAGACATAATCCAATATTGATTCAGTCTGCTATCTATGATGATTGCAAAATTACCCCCCAAAAAAAAATTATCCAAATATCCAAACCAAAACCAAAGCTAAGCACCAAAATACCTTTATCGAAACCATATTTAACCCAAATGCCTCAATCAAAACCCTATAATCAACACAATAAGAAATAGAGAAAGCAAAAATGTAAAGGAAACATTAATGAAAGACATTTCAATTATAAAAAAAACATAGAATACATTAGAAAGCAAATAGAAAGCCAAAGGTTATAAATGCCAAGGAAAAACATACAAAGAAAGAGCATTACCCCATCAATTAACTATGCAGTTGAAGTAATAGTATTTGAATAGGAAAAGCAACCGTGGGAAACAATGAATTGGGAATTGCATAAACTACTGGCATAAACAATATTTGATTAAAAATAAAAATTAAAAAAAAAAAAAAAAAACATTATGCTAACCTTGGGTATACATGGTTAAAGTATATTCAAATTAAATATAAGTGAAGAAACTTAGAAACATCTAGTAGAAGTCCTATAGACGAATAGAAAAGAGAATAGAATAACTCATATAAGAAATGTGTAAAAGAATAAGTAACTATTTAGTGACAGATTGTTGTAGAGAGAGAAGCGGCATTTGACAAAGAAAATATGGTTGGCAGCATAGTATGCATATTGTAAAATTAATTACATAACAGCCTAACCATACACCATATCTAATCCAATAACCTTAATCAAAATCAAATCTAACCCAAATGCCTAAAAAGAATCTATAGTACCAAACACCTAAACATAAATCATAATTATGGCATAATTTTAAAAAGAATAAAGAAAACCTTTACCGGTAATAGTTCCGGCTACACTATGGCGGTGGCTGCCCAGACTTAACCCTAAATCAAAATCAATTCGATTGAAATAACCAAGCATAAATAATATTTAAATGATATAATTTTAAAACATAACAAAAACCCTTACCGGTAAAGGTTTTGAAGAAGTGATAGAACGGTAGGAAAAATAGTGAAGCGGTTTGCTTAATCAGCCAAATGAGAAGTTTGGATCTTTATCCTTATCTGGCGGTGGATTTCTCACAATCCACAAAAATCTTTGATCGCTATTTTCTAAACCCACTGCTATTTCTTTCAACTGTTTCTCCGAAAAAGATCCCAAGCTTTCGAAACATAGAAACACAACGCTTTGGCTCGGGTGTGAGATTAGTCAATTCAAAAACTCGTACTCTTCTCTATCTTGAATGGTGTCTGACGTTTTGGGTGTATATGGGCCTCAAGGAATTACTTACTCAATTCGCCGTTTTTTTTTTTTTTTAATTGATAATTTCAACCTATAGCATCCGTTCTTGATGATATAGCTTTTTATCATCGGACCAAGACTCTAATCAGTTAATGTTAATTGTTCTTTATATAGGTATACACAAGGTAAGTTGTAATATAATATATGGAAAATGGAGAGGATACCATTTGTATAAGATGATGAGCAAAAGGTCAATTGGTTTTTTTAAGGGGTTTAACTCCTTTTTAATTCAAGTTCGACAAATTGTTATAATGCTTTTTGAACGTTAAAATCAATTAAAGTAACTCTCTAAATGTGCCTTTTGACTCACTTACTGATTTGTGTTCATTTTGTAACTACTTTTCACAATTTTAATTGAAATTGACAAGAACTCTCTCAAGATTACTACTTGAAGAATACTTGGCTTAGCTGTATCCTGGGAGCATATTTGCAATAAGAGAAGTGTTAGCGCCTCTAAACCCTTTTTTATCCAACTATTTAATGTTATTCTTGTATTGTATTATATACATATTCCCAACATTAACATCAAGAAAGGTTGAAAATACAATCTTGCATTAAAGAGTCTTGTACAATGTTGTCAGTACCATATCAAAGGCAATTTTAGTTTGGATAAGAGAACGAAATATTTCAGTACGAATTAATATTGGTGTACGGTTTTTATATTACCATAATTTATATAAATAGAATTTAAAATACAAATATTTTAATTCATAACAATTGAATCAATATGTATATATATATATATATATATATATATATGTATGTATGTATGTATGTATGTATGTATGTATGTATATACACGATTCTTTGTTACTCCCATAATTGATTTTATTTTTTGATAGATTAAATGTGTTTTAATCCTAGGATATCTTAACCTAGTGATGACTTAAATATTGTATAAATTATAATCATTAAAAAGCAAGATACCATGAGCTATAGAAGCAAGAAAAAAAAAACACAATCAAATCCCCCGACCTTGTACGCAAAGGTATGCGTCATAGATGCAAATGCAATCTTGAACACACTTTTCTGTGACTCATACCCTTCCTGGCCCCATACTATAAAAAATAAATGATACTACATCATGCTAACCCAAAGACAAAACCCTCATAAAAAAATAATTGAATATCGACCAATAATAAGACTCATTACATCTTGGTATTTTTTAAAATAATGCATCACATAAAACAAAAAAGAAAAGAAAAAATAGATACATTGCATTGAATCTTGATATGAGCAAGACTTATGATTAAGTGGAGTAGTAATTGGTTTCTAGTTTACACACCAAAATAGATTAAGCTGAAACTTTCTTACTCTATATATGTGTGACTAAGAGTCTATTTGGGATCCGCTTATTTTGTTGAAACTGAAAACTTTTTGCTGAAAGTACTGTAGATTAAGGTAAAAGTTAATTGAAATAGTATCGTGGGACCCATGAATAGTACCAAAAAGTGCAGTGAGGCCTATGAATAGTACCAATAATAAGCTGAATAGTAAAACTCCGTTTAGCATGATTAATTTTGCTAACTTATTTTACTATTCAGTTTATTTTTGCTACTATTCATGAGTTCCACTACACTTTTTGTACTATTCATGGGTCCCACAGTACTATTTTATCTAACTTTTACCTTTATCTACAACATTTCTAGCAAAAGTTTTCAGTTTCAACAAAATTAGCAGATCCCAAACAAACCTTAAGTGTTTGTTTGGCATGATTAATTTTATCAATTTATTTTACTATTCAGCTTACTTTTGGTATTATTCATGAGTCCCACTGCACTTTTTGGTACTATTCATAAGTCTTACTGTACTATTTCAGCTAACTTTTACCTTTATTTACAGTATTTTTAGTAAAAAGTTTTCAGTTTCAGCAAAATAAGCAGTATCCAAACACAAAATTATAAATAAATAAAAAATAAAAACTTTAATAAATTTTTAATTTATGAATGACTCAAAAAGTTTTTAATTTATGACAAAAAGTACTTGTTTGGGTCTTTTTCTTTTTTTTTTTTTTTTTTTTTTCTTTTTTTTTTTACTTTAAGAATTTTGTTATATTTAGCTTCGCGACCCTACAAAAATTTTCTGGCTCCACTCCTAGTTGTGTACGTGACACTACCTAAAAAATTCTGATTCCAGGGTTGAAAATTTGAAAGCAAACTCTCTTTAAACCGTCAATCTCAATTATTAAAGAACAATTATATGGGTTTCAGATATCAATTAATATTTAACACAGGTAGAATGTTAGAGTGTACAAGTTCTCCACGAGAACCAGTAGCCATTAATCATTATATATATACCAGCAATCGCTAACTTAATATTTGCAACAGTCCTCATTCTCCTAATATTTTCAATATAGCTTTTGAACTCAGAGCAGAGGAAGGTATCCATGGGAGAAGTGGTAGAATTAAAAAGTAGTCAAGTCATTCCACTCGCAACTTCACCTTCAGATACCAATACTGAAGCAGAGGCAATGCAAACGATAACCATTATAGATGGTGATCCTTCAAAAGATATTACTTCATCTACAAGCTTGCAAGGTTACCGGCACAATCCACAGGAAGCTTGGCTTCCCATCACAGAGTCCAGGAATGGCAACACCTATTTCGCAATGTTTCATTTAATTTGCTCAGGACTTGGATGGCAAGCTCTTTCGCTTCCTATTGCATTTGCCTCACTTGGATGGTAAGCTATCTTTTTCCAATGATTTATTGATTTGTAGTTAATGTTGCTCAACTAATTAATAAAGTCATATTGTTCTCCAAGAGAAGAGGATGAGTTGTGAAATGAATGACATACACTCTGAGTTTGATGACTGAGTCAAGCTCTAACAGACTCAGTCATGAATGTGCGCGTATGAGTTGTCAATCCACGCTTGAAAGAGAATCACACTTCATGAATATATGATGTTTGATATATTTATGTACTTTTAGTTACTGAATTTCATCTATTCAAGTCATAAAATAAAATTGTCATTTTGTCTAATAATTAGATTAATTATGTATATTTTTATGATAAAAAAATGTGTTTATTTTTAAATGCATCTATGCGTATTCATGGATTACAAGCTAATATGATAACAATAATATGCATAATTTTAAAAATTGACACAGTCAAAAAACCAAATTTGCTCCGGGTTTTTAGTTTTTACTAGTTTTGGGAGTTTTATTAAACTAGATTGTTGCCTGGTTCCCAGTTGGACTCGTTGATTCAGTTCAGTTTTTAAAAATATGATAATATGTTTGGGAAGAAGCTTATAAAGCTTCACTTGTTTGTGTAATTTAATATAAAGTGAAGTACATTAACAACATATATTGCTCACATTTATAAACAATTTATTAACAAGATCTTGCAAACTTATTGTAGAGTAATGTCACTTCCTTCAATCGAGAATAATAATAAGTTTTTAGGTTATGTTACGGATGCCCTTAGTGTAATTGTTAATAAACTATTTTAAAAAAATTTTGACACTACTTTCATGAAAAATATAAAAAAACCATAAAAAATTAATTATTTTATCATTTTCTCATAAAATATTTCAAAAATAATTCCTAAACTAATACCTTTAGGTCATCCGTTAACTTTTCCTTAAATGGTTTCCTTGTGAATTTAATTAATAGAATATAATATTATCTAAACCGTTTGGGAATTTATCTCTCCCAAATATTTGGTAAAAATGGCCTACCATAACATTTTCCAAATTTCATAAAAGTAAGAGTTTTGTGCACTCATTATTATTGTATACAATAAAATTTAAAATTTTGAATTAAAACCAATTATGTGATTGTATTTGATCAATTTTTTTTTTTTTGCTAATAATTGTATTTGATCAATTGAACATAAATAATACTGTCTTTTTAATAATAATTGTGTGATTGAATCTAACGTTTGTCCTTATATGAGAAGAAGAACATCAATTCCGAACTATTTAATAATTATTTCAGGAACATGAAATTTTGTCCCCTCTCTGTCTCTTTTCTCTCATTGAATTAACAGTAACACCTTTTCCAAAGATGTTAAATCATGGACACACAAGTTCACATCCAACAGCGGTTTTACTTTCGGAAAATCTTATGGAATCCATACCAAGTAACGAAAAAGGTTAAAGTTTGTTGTTCTTATTTGCATTTGTTGAACCCAATTCATTCTTGAAAACTGTAACTTCTATTCAATTAGCTGTGGTCCATGCTATTGCTAATAGGGTTGCTCTCTTTCTTTGGCTACAAAGAAACCATCCTATTGTTGCTTTCAATAAGTTCCAAATGTAGCAGCCTGAAGAAAAGTCCTATCATTTGATTTAACTTCATGAGTTTGAGTAATGATATAACACAATAATTAAGTAGAGAAACTTTTACTCATTCCCAGTTATTGGGCATATCACAGATATCATTATTTTTACCCAGTAATAACTACTTTTTTTTTTTTTTTTTGAGAAGGTAGTAATAACTACTTGTCACTTCAACAGTTGTGAAATTTTTTATGTCCAATTAATATCTTATTGTAATTATTTCATTGGTTGTAGGACATGGGGTATCATATGTTTGTCACTAGCTTTTGTGTGGCAACTCTATACCATATTTATTCTTGTTCGACTACATGAAGCAATCCTTGGAATTCGCTACAGCAGATACATGCAACTTGCAATAGCTTCTTTTGGTTAGTGCGAAACCCCCTGTTATTATTATGGACAAGGTTTTCCTCCCAATTAGTTTGGAGAAATTTTTCATCAACTCAAAACTTGGTGATTTATAAGTCTATATGTGTGTATTAATTAAGCAAGTCACATGACTCATTAAAAATGTTATGTGACTAATAGTACACGTAAATAGTTTGTTTAACAACCACGAAGTGGGTTGGCGAAAATTTCATGTAAACCAGTTTGTGTATAAACTTTTTATTATTATTATCTTTATATATTAAGAGGATTCAGAAAGTTAGTTATGATTTTAAAAAATGTCAAAAAATACCCCTAATCTAATTAGACAATCCTTATTCTTATAAAATAAAAAATAGGGTTAAAATTGTAATTCAACAAAATTAAAAAAAAAAAAAAAAAAAAAAAAAAAAAAACTAACCAATAAACTTTTTTTCCTAAAAATTAGTACACTTTCTATTTAAATATATCTCAACCATGTTTAATACATTTATTTCCCTAAAAACTAACACACACTAAACCTAGCCGTTTATTTATTCTCAAATCCTAAATTTTAGTTTTTAAAAATTCATTCCTATGTAACCTCACTAATAAAAGATAAATTCAAATTAAAAAATTACATTAAACTCAAAATAATAATAAAAGAACTTCATCACACGTGCATAGTGCTTGTTATGAGGCTAGTAGTAGTAGTAGTAGTAGTAGTTGTTGTTGTTGTTATTTTTATTATTATTATACTTTTTGTTAATGAATATTCTAAAAGCACAAGATAAAATGTATTCAGTATTTTATTAGATAATAATTTTATTTTCTAAACATATATAATATATATATATATATATGAGATGGGTTCAAGTTACACCTAGTGTAACTGTTGTAAAGTTACACATTTTTTACACTATTGTTTTTTAAGAGATCTAATGGTTAAAAAAAATATATCATTAAATGTTATAACTTGACACATTTTTCTCTCTCCTTATTTAATGTTTTTCACTTGATTAAAGGGCACATGCCATTTCCAACAACTTGCTTTTTAAATGATTCATCCTAAAAGAGAAATTAAATAGATATTTGATGATGAAATTAAATTATTTGAAATAAAATTTATACAATTATGTATATGATTGAAGTATTGAACACAAAAGTAATCTGCTGCTTTTTAAAAGTTTTCGCATTGCAAATGTAAAAATAGTGAAAAATTATTATCTCTGCTCATGCTCTGGTCCTCCATATAAAGTAAATTGTTATGGTAATGGTGATGAAAGTGCCACATAACAGGGTTATTTAATTAATTAATTAAGAGTACTTTTATTTTATTGAGCAAAAAAAAAAGTATTATTCTAATTTATATGAAAAAATTTTGTCGGCTAGGGAATCTGAACGTGGGCCTATCTTGTCCTTTGTCTCTTAAATTAAAGTATGCAATGATTTGCAATGTATGTATAGTATTATTCTAAATTAAATTAGGAGAGAGAGAATATTAGTATTAATTAGGTAATACTATTAATAAGGTAAAAAGTAATAACATTTAATGATTTTTTTTTCAACCGTTAGATCTCTTAGAAATCTATGGTATATAAAAGGCGTAACTTTACCAGAGTTACACTAAGTGTAACTTCAACTTATCTGCTTCAAGTTACAATTGGTGTAACTCTTGTAAAGTTATGCATTTTTTATACAGTAGATTTTTAAGAGATCTGTTAAAAAAAATCATTAAATGTTATAACTTGACACCTTTTTCTCTCTCCTTATTTAATGTTTTTCACTTGATTAAAGGGTACATGCCATTTTCAACAACTTGCTTTTCAAATGATTCATCCTAAAAGAGAAATTAAATAGATATTTGATGATGAAATTAAATTATTTGAAATAAAATTTATACAATTATGTATATGATTGAAGTATTGAATACAAAAGTAATCTGCTGCTTTTTAAAAGTTTTCGCATTGCAAATGTAAAAATAGTGAAAAATTATTATCTCTACTCATGCTTTGGTCCTCCATATAAAGTAAATTGTTATGGTAATGGTGATGAAAGTGCCACCTAGCAGGGTTATTTAATTAATTAATTAAGAGTAGTTTTATTTTATTGAGAAAAAAAAAAAGTATCATTCTAATATATATGAAAAAATTTTGTCGGCTAAGGAAAGTGGGTGATTATTGAAGAAAAAACTTTATGTCTCCACCCATTCACTCAGCACTTATAAGGAAAGTGGGTGTCAATTAAGTTAAAGTTCATTAGCATGCAAATATGAAGAAAAACACACGCAACCGCAATAAGTTGTGTGTTAAAGCTAATAAATTGTTGAAAAGTTATCTTTCTGTTTAAAAAGAAATGTATACTTTTAACGTACAAGCCCCATTTTTTTCAATTCTTGGTTGTTAATTTTTTTTCTTTTTTTCTTTTTTTTCTTTTTTTTTTTTGGAGAAACGGGTGGTTAATTTTTTTATATCAATAAGTAATACAACATTTTTAACAAGTATCTTGATTATATATATATATATATATATATATACACAGAGAGAGAGAGTAAAACCCATAGAAAAATGATATTTCACAGTTTACTACAAGACAAATTTAAATTGTATTCCCAAGTTAACATTCAATTGCATTTGTGCATTACAAAGGTCTCACAACTTACTAAATAAAAAGACGTGTGGCAAATACAAATTGTATTCCTCATTTAACATCCAATAAAATTTGGTCAAATGACAAAGATTTTACCCATGATGCATAGGTGGGTGATAATGTGTTATTATATATAATACCAAAGCCTTAGTCCCAAACTTTTGGGGTCACCTATGAATCCTCAACAAATTAGATAAGATCAATTACATGTATTTTGTTTCCCAATTTTATTATATTTAAAGTCATAATATGTTACCATATGCAAGTCCAAAACTAGGGAACTGGTTTGCCCTATTCCCTGTAATATTAAATTCAGGGGGTGCCTGTATCCTTCTAATTATCACTGGAGGTGGCACCCTAGATATCTTATGCAAAACCGTATGTGATGGTGATGCCATGTGTCATGCCAAATCATTGACAGGTATAGAGTGGTACTTGGTGTTCACATGCATAGCATTACTTATAGCACAACTACCCAACCTCAACTCTACAGCATGGGTGTCTCTAATTGGGGCTACCACAGTTGTTCTATATTATACTTTGATTTGGGTTCTCTCAATTACCAAAGATAGGTCCATAGGCATATCCTACAATCAATCTGATGAAGTGAAATCTAACTTGGAAAAATTCAGTGATGTGTTGAATGCGCTTGGGATCATTGCCCTTGCATTCAGAGGATATAATGTCATCCTCGAGATACAGGTTTGAATCCCTAACATACTTTCTGCATTTTCCTTTTCAAGTTCCAATGATAATTCGGTGGTTATCATGTTAGTGATTCGAACTCCACCTCTTCCTCTCTCAATATTTAATAAAATATATATATATATATATATATATATATCATTTTCCTTTTTGAAAGGTTTAGAATTACACTTTTTCTTTTGGTTTTTGGGTAAACAAAGGTTTATGAATACATTATTCGCATAGAATTTCTGAACTTTTCAAATTGGTAATTTGTAATTAGCGTGTGAAAATAATTTGTTATGTGTGAGTCTATGTGAAAATGTTGTTAGACAAATTGTAATTTTTAGTAAAAAAAAGTGTGTTATACCATAGCTCTTTGTTTTTGGGGTAAGATATGCTTCAACAATTGCGCGCTAATTAAGTCAAGGTTTGTACCTTTGCCCAACTTTAGGATACAACCTGAGAGTATCCTACTATGTAAGAAAGCTCAGCCCAGCCTTAACTCGTGACCCTTTTAGATTCAATAGATGTTAAAAATCTAAAATATGAAACTCTATATAAGGATATGTACTCACGCAACAATTTTTTAAAATTGAATACTCATGCAACACTTCAATCTTAAAGGTTGGCAAAAATGTCTCAGATATTTTGCATTTACATACAAACGAATAAAAGATCACCAGCCCTTCCCCAGTAGGGTACCTCACTACCACTCCCTTGCAAGAGGAGGATTCTTTGGTTGGGGAAGATAAATTTTAAATGATGTGATAGTCTGTATATCTTCATTATTAGGTTCATTGGGTTAACTCCTCTACAATCTCCCCACTCACAAAAGGTTGACTCTAAGTTTCAACAATTATCTCATACATACTCCCTCTTACAATGTGGGGGTTCCATGGTGTATATATATATATATAAATATATATATATATATATATATTTATATATACCATTCAAGTGAAAAGAGGGAAGAGTCGACCCTATGGACATGATAATTTCTCCTAAAATAAGAGAGCTTACCTTCTAAGTAACTTAAGGTTATGCTATCATTTTGATTAGAAAAATAAAAAGTGATGCACTATTATAAAAACAAACCAAGTAATGCTTTAAAAGAATAGATACATTTGTCATCTCGATTTGGATGTAATTTTAAGTTAAAAACTTAAAATGTCTTTAATTTTGCAGGGAACATTGCCTTCAAGTCCAAAACAAACATCCTATAAGTCAATGTGTACAGGGGTGACAATATCATACATAGTAATCGCTATGTGCCAATATCCCCTTGCAATAGGTGGATTTTGGGCTTATGGAAACAAGGTAAGCAAATCTTCTTTTGTTGAACTAATTCAGATTTGTTATATACTTACTTAAGAAGAGACTTATTTTATATCATCATGATTTTTTCATCAATCAAATAAGTTCCCGTTTGAGATGGTGGTTTAAAAATGCACTTTTAGAATATAGTTTTTTAAAATCTCAATTTTTGTTAGGTATAGATATATGGTTTCTCGAACAATCTCACTTATTGCCCTTTCTTATCTTAACGCTCCTTCCACGATAGTCTTTTCTTTGATGTCAAGTTGAGGTTAAGGGTTTTTAAATTTTTAATATTATTTTGCAACTTGGAAGCAGAGGTGTTGTTGAGAATATATGGTAGAAATTTGAGTGATTTTGTGAATTTACGAATTGATAGTTTGGTTTGTTTTGGATAGAGGGCATGAAATTTGAAAATTGATGATTTTGTTCCGTGTAAAAAACATGAATTTAGGGGATTTTTTCTGCACTAATTTTGATTCTTCGTCTACTGTGTCGCATGAAATTGGGCATTGATCTTATAATATTAGATACGAAGTTTTCATCTTATTGACAATTCAATTTTTTATAACAAAAAATAGTTTTATATAATTTTTAATAAATTTCTTTAAAAAAAAAAAAAGATGTCATTGTTTTCAATGATTTTTTTTTTTTTTTTTTTATAATAAATGTGGTCATATACAAGGCACATGATTACAATTTGTCCTTCAAACTAATGGAAGTTTAGCATAGAGGTCAATTTGGATACTTGTAAGATCTCAAGGGACTAAAAATTTAAATTGATAGTACAAAAAATGTGTTTGTAAGCAAACTGAACTTTTAGAGATATTTTTTGCATTAATTGCCCAAAAATAAATTGTATAGAACAAACGCATCTACAATATATAAAATCATATTATCATAAGATCTCTTCTATTTGTGAAATGGATCTTACTAGATATTACAAATAGGTTTGAACACTATTAGACTAAAAAAAAAAAATTGAACCCTGAAATGGACTCTTTCAATTTTTTATGAAACAGAGAATTATGTTTTTTCATAAATAGGGCAGGGGAAAATGCAAGACTTTATAGGCACTTGTATATACTTGAAAAAGTTTATATCAATGTTCTCTATATCAAAAAATGTGAGAGAAAAGCATGATTTTGAGTCTTCTAATTTTCCACATATAATGAAAATTGGCTTCATAAATTCTCTTTTCTTTTGCTTTCTTCATTATTTTTCATTTTTCTATGTATTTATGAATGACAGGTACCGTATAGTGGAGGACAAGGTTTGTTGACTTTATTTTCACAAATCCACGGACCAAACAGCTCGAAGTTAATGATGACCTCAATTTACCTACCAGTCTTGGTGAACTGTTTATGTACATTCCAAGTTTACGCCATGGTTGTTTTTGACAACTTGGAAGTTAGATACACAAGCAAGAAAAATCAGCCATGCCCAAGGTGGGTTCGCACATTCCTTCGTATTTTCTATGGAGGGTTGGCTTTCTTTCTTTCTGTGAATTTTCCATTTTTGGGAAGACTAGCACCTTTAGTTGGAGGTGCTACATTACCTTTAACTTTTGCTTATCCATGTTTCATGTGGATTGCAATGAAGGAACGTCGACCAAATGGTTTGGTTTGGTTTATAAACATGGGTTTAGGTTGTTTTGGCATTGTCTTGACTATTTTATTGCAGCGGCTTGGACCTTAGTTGACAATGGACTAAAAGCCAACTTCTACAAGCCGTAATGCCGGATGCATTAGTAAGAAATTAAACCAATAACCATTTTGAATGTATATATGGGCCTCAGGGAATTACTTATTTGATTGGCCGTCTTGTTTTAATTGTTCTTTATAAAGTTATATACAATATAAGTTGTAATATATTATATTGAAAATGGAGAGAGCACCGTTTGTATAAGCTCATGATGAGCAAAAGATTAATTGGTTTGTTTAAGGGTTTTAACTTACTTTCAATTCAAGTTCGACAAACTGTTATAATGCTTTGTGAACATTAAAATCAATTAAAGTAATTCTCCAAATATGCCTTTTGAAGGGCTATGACCCCCTTGACTCATATTCATTTTGTAACTACTTTCCACCATTTTCATTGAAATTCACAAGAATTCTCTCAAGATTACTACGTGAAGAATTCTTTGCTTAGTTGTATCCCGGGAACAAATTTTTAAGATTTTAACATATTTTGTGTTTGGAAAAATATTGTTTGAGGATAGTGAAGTGTTTGTGCCTCTAAGCCATTTTTATCCAACTATTTACTATTATTCCTTCATTGAATTACATACATATTCCCAACATTAACGTCATGAAAGATTAAAAATACAATCATGCATTAGGGTTTCTTGCACAAAGTTGTCAATACTATACTGGAGGCCATTTCGGCCGGGATAAGAAAAGGAAATATTTTGGTACAGATTAATATTAGTGTATAGTTTTGATATCACCACAATCAGTATAGACCAAATTTACGAAAACTCAAGCCCAAAATGACTTAAGTCTCACCCTTCCCACCCACATGTAGATCAAAGGCTAAAAAGTCTAACCCTCCCCACCACATGTAGATGAAAGCCTAAAAGGTCCTCCCCACCCAAAAGTAAATCAAAGCCTAAACTTTTACCCACAAACTCTCTTCTTCCTCCCATGTGTAGATGAAACCTAGCCACTTATGAAATCTCTTCTTCCTCCCCTCATGTAGATGAAACCTAGCCAAGACCTTCATTCACTTACAACCTCTCTTTCCTTGTACAAACACTCTTCAACTTCTAAAAAAACAACAATTTCCACTCCAACTTAGTGATTATTTGAACGTATAAATGTAGGAGCTTAAAAGATTTCAGTGTTTGGTATTTTGGGCTTCAATGCAGCCACTTCCAGCCAATTATACGATGCAGCTAACACCAGGTAAATGCCACCTAATTTATGAAATTGAAAAGTTAGTTTCATTTGTTATTTGCTTTGCATGTTGTAAAATCTGTTCTTTTATATATATCCGTCTCCTTAAGCATCAAAAGTTATGCCACTATAATTTATTACAATTCATTTCAAAGAAGTATGCTTATTTTCTTTATTTCATGTTTCTCATAAAAAGTTTGTTTATTAATTTGTTGCTGAATCCCAAAATACTATGTTCGTTGATTCTGTTAGAGATATATATTAGACATATTAGCCCAATGTAATAGGCCCAAGCCCAGTCCTGCTTGTACTAGTAGTCTAGGGTTTAGTCGCCTATATATACTCATGTTAGGGTTCATTGTAACACAGGAGGTTATTGTACTACACTCTCATATAATAAAGATGTAGCCCTTAAGGGATTCCTCCGTGGATGTAGGCCGTAAGGCTGAACCACGTAACCCTTGTGTTCTCAGTGTTCCTCCTCTATGCTTCCTCTTCCGCATCTACTCTAGCATACACAACATGGTATAACACATCGCGTTGCTAATATTTTAACATGGTATCAGAGCCAAACTTCGTTCTTGGCATCAAACAAACATCTCTACACAGCAAAGAAGATTCACAAGTGCATACCACCATCTGAAGTCACACATATTTCTCTACCGGATCTAGACTCCACGGCATCTCGCTGCCACCATGGCTCTGTGCTGTGTCAAAATCCAACAAACTCAAGCAAACCCGTGACATCAATCTCAGATCTGTGCAAATTCAAGCTTCGCCTGATGAGACCAACACCACAGACGTGCTCCAAGATCTCTTGCGACCAAAACCCAGAAATCCGGTCACCCGAAGCCTTGCCATGCGCCTCCACGCGCCTCCGTAGCCTCTGGAAAATCTCCCACGCGCCGCCATAGAATCCTTACTTCTAGATCGTCTTCTGGGCGCACGCGCCGCCCTGTCGGCCTCCTCGTCCGCCGATCTACGAAACCTGCGATTCCGGCCCTCATCTGGGATAACACGCGCTCTCACGCACTTCCAGGATTTCTGGCTTCTCCTCCACACGCCGGTAACGCTATCACGTGCATTCCACGCGCCGGAAAACTATTGCTGATGTCATCTGACGTCATCGGATGACGTCATCACTCCACGTCAGCAACCACGCAAGCACGTCCACGTCAGCCCTAGTCCACGTCAGCGACACGTCATCAACCACGTCAGCAGTGTCGTCTCGTCAGCACCACGTCACCTAGCTGACCGTTGACCCGGACCGACCCAACCCGGACCACCCGGATCTGACCCGTGAGCACTTTGACTGTTGACTTTGACTCTGACCAGTTGACTCTAACTTTTTGCGTTGACCTTTGACCAAAAGTCAAAATTTTCGAAAGGGCCTATCTTGCTCAGTTTTTCGCGTAGATTCTGATTTTGGCCTCTGTTTCTTCATTTGAAGCTCCGAAATTGGACAATTGGCACATTCTTCATTGTGGTTTCTTCAAAGGCATTTTTCAAGGCATCTCCAAGTGATCTTCTCATGCTTATCCAACCTCAAGCCTTCATCGAGCTTCCGCCTTGAGTTTGAGGGAGGGTGTTAGAGATATATATTAGACATATTAGCCCAATGTAATAGGCCCAAGTCCAGTCCTGCTTGTACTAGTAGTTTAGGGTTTAGTCGCCTATATATACTCATGTTAGGATTCATTGTAACACAGGAGGTTATTGTACTACACTCTCATATAATAAAGATGTAGCCCTTAAGGGATTCCTCCGTGGATGTAGGCCGTAAGGCTGAACCACGTAACCCTTGTGTTCTCAGTGTTCCTCCTCTATGCTTCCTCTTCCGCATCTACTCTAACATACACAACATGGTATAACACATCGCGTTGCTAATATTTTAATAGATTCATAACAATTGAATTATAATATATATATACACGATTCTCTATTACTCTATTAATTGATATGTCTTTTTTTAATTCCCTCTACTATTCTTTTTTTTTTTTTCTTCTACTTTTTTTTTGTTCGCTCAATTTGAATATTGAATAAACTTGTTGTTTTTTACTAGTGCATGCACACACATACTCATATACTCACAACTTGGATATATATAAATATTAGTGGATTGAAGCATCCTCACAACTGGATTCACACATATTCACACACCACTCATATAAATAGAAAGAGAAAGAAGAGAGACAAATTAGCATACGAAGTCAATTATAATAATTCTGGACACGAATCTTCTGAGATCTCTCTCTCTCTTTTTAATGAATTTGTATGGTCTTTTTTTAAAAGGGAGAATAATCTTCCTTCGTACGCGGAAAAGAACGTAAACAACTAAAAATACAGTGATGTCACACATTTGTGTCACTAGATGATATCACTCTTGATGTGTAAACTAAGTCATATACCCTTCATGCAATCTTACTAATGTGGCCGCCTGGGACCTTCTATAGAGGGCGACTACCAACTAATAAGATTTTCTTTTTTGGGTTGGAGGCAACTAACCATTACTATATATTAAAAAGAAAAGTCATGTGTTGGAGGAAAAAAAAAAAAGAAAAAAAAGCTACTTATAAAGGTGATAACGTCCGTATGAAAATTAAACGTTTTGTTGAAAGAGTGTTAAAGTATACTTTTATATTAAAAAATTTTAAAATAGTGAAAAATGCGAAAAAATGTGAGATTTAAAAAAGTTGTACATAAAAACTAAAAAAACTAAAAACTGAACTTATAAGTTGATGCCAAATAAATGCATATCATAATTGGAATATATCATTAAATTGTGGCAAAAGAATATGAAAAAAAGAATATGAGCTATTTGCAGCATTTATATCTTTAGAGATCTCCTTCTCAAAAAAAATATATATATATATCTTTAGAGATCATGACCAGTAGGCAGTTGTCACAATATACACCAACCATTTGTGTTATATTTGCAACACCCACTCTTGATATTTTAATATATATAGCTAGCTCTATTTATCATAATCCCATATAGCTTTTGAGCTAGAGAGAAGAAGAGGAGGGTAGCCATGGGAGAAATGGTGGAACCAGATTATAGACAAGTGATGCCTCTCTCACCTTCACCGTCACCTTCCAATACCAAAACACTAGAAGGGCTAATGGAAGTGATAACCATTAAAGACAGTACTGATCCCTCAAAAGAGAGTACTACTAAATCTACCAATTTGCAAGGTCACCAGCAGAATCCACAGGAAGCTTGGCTCCCCATCACGGAGTCCAGGAATGGCAATTCCATTTTTGCAATGTTTCATTTACTCTGCTCAGGAATTGGATTCCAAGCTCTTTTCCTTCCTGTTGCATTTGCCACCCTCGGATGGTAAGCTATCTTTTCGATGATTTGATTAAGTTGGCATGTTTAAAGTCAATTTTGCTCAGCTAAAAGTCATTGTTCATAATTGATCGTCCAAGATAAGTGGATGACTTGTGAAGAAATATGTGGCAGTGTGAATTTGATGACTAGGTCAAGACTCAAATCAAGCTCTAACAGACGTGTAGAACTTGAAAAGTTTAGGGTCATGTTCTGTGCATTTGTATGATTGAGAATGGTTAATTGCATTGATCACCTTTCTATGGTTTGGTCATTTTGTCAACCCATGCGTGAAAAAGCATCACTTTACACTGATATATATGATGTTTAGTTGTATCTACTTTTAGACTTTTAGTTACTGAAATTTATTTATTCAAGTTCTATCCAGATTAGAGTACCCGTACCCCTAGGCTGAGCACAAATTTAACTGATCATAAATATCTAGGTTGGCTCAACTTGAATAATAATAAAAAATGTTTACATTTATTTATTTAATAATCTATCGTGCTCAACTTAACCATTTTAGACTTGATGGATAGGCAAGCCTAAGCTCAAAATATGATAATATGTTTGGGAGAAAAAATTGTGAAAATTTTAGCTTCAGTTATATGCGTAATATAAATATAAAGTGAAATTCATTAATCTCAAATTTATTGATAAGATGATAACGAAACAACTTGTTGCTGAATTTATTTTTTTAAAAAAATTAACTAAACTTAAAAATGTGATTTGACTTTATAATGAACTCAAACTTAATTTGTATTTAAAATGCAATCAAACAAATCATTTTTTTTATATAGATAAATATAATTTGATTTCAAATCTATGATATTTGTATTATGAAAATTCCTCTTTATTTTTTTTTAAATTTTGAAAACTAATTTGTTATTTCTAAATTTTGAATGCTTAATTCAACTGGAAAGCAATTATAAAATTAATTCACCATCAATTTTATATTTCAAGTTATCATAAGATATTGTATCTGTGTTTCTTTAGTAAAAAATTTTATAGTTTTTTTTTTTTTTGGTCATTTAGGACAAGAAATATATATATATATATATATATATATTTCTTTATTGTTATCAAAATTTGAGACAATTTCACGTGACGGTCATTTCTCCTTTTCTTTTCTTTTTTTTTGTTGGAGAGACGCTCTTTTTTTTCTTCTTCTTATATGTGAAAAGTCAAAAAGGTTTCCCTTTTATTTAACGCAAAGCGTGATATTTCTCAGTTGATTCCGTGACTGTGGACCTAAATGTCGATGTCTTATCAGCGGCGGCTCTCCAAGTAAGTCAGGGTTGTCACAAGACCACTTTGACTACTTTGACTTGTAAAAAAAAAAAAAAAAATGTATATATATAATTGTTAAAAAAATTATATGGTAAACTAATCTATTAAAATTTCTCTAATAAAAATTTTGAACACCCTAATTTGAGAATTAAAAAAGTTTAGGTTCAACAAAAATAAGAGTAGTGTTATTATTTTCACAACATTTTCACAATAATTTTATAACAAATCTAATGTAGTAAGTTGTTGCTGATTCTAATTTAGGCCAAATACTAATATTATTTTTTTATCCACTAATAACAGCTTTTTGCATAAGATTTATTGTAAAAATATTGTGGACGTAGCATTACTTCAAAATTAATTATGCATCCAAACATAATTCTTAATCCCTGTTGTTTTTAAAGCTTAAATAATAGTAATAAATATTAGCTCAAATAACAATAAACATAAACCAAACAAAAACAAGACAAGACCAAACAACAACAAGTGAAAAAATTATTCAACAAAAAGCCTATTTTAAAACAAAAATAAAATAAAATTTGTAACTCGTTCAACCTATTCAGTAAAATAATTTCTAATTTCTAATTTTATTTTTCTTTAATTAAAAAATGATACCAATAAAAATATTGTGGTAATTTAAATTTTTTAGTAACTACTCTAAAAAAAATTCCTAGAACTACCACAGTGTCTTATCTAGTTTTTATTTTCATTCACATATATCAACAATGACTTTGAGATTTTATATATGAGACGCAAACTTATTCAATATGGCAATGTTATTTCCTTTCACATAAATAATAAGTCATATCCACTATGTATCTAACTAGTAGAATCCACTCTTTAAGGCTAAAAGTTAGTTTTCCAATTTAATTCAAGTATGAGATTTTTTTTTTTTTTTTTTTTTTATAGATACAATAAAATTTTAATTTATGTTATCTGTTTTCATAATGATTGTTCTTTATTATTAGGTCAAGACACTCATCAAATTCTTATACTATAACACAAACAATATTATCTTTTTAATAACAATTAAATTTAATTAACAAAATTTAAGGTATAATATTTTAAGTACTTGTACCTAGCTTAATTTTGTCCTTCTTGGAGAATATAGAACTTAATTTTGTCCTTATTTGAGAACATAGAACTTAATTTTGTCCTTATTTGAGAACATAGAACTTAATTTTGTCCTTATTTGATAATATAGAACTTAATTATTCCCTGCTCTCTTTGTCTCTTCTCTCTCATTGAATTGAAAATAACACTAACACCTCGTCCAAAAATGCCAAATCATGGATCCACAAATTCACATCCAATAGCGATTTAACCTTTGAAATTGTTTTAGAAATTCATAGAAAGCAACAAATAACTTTAAAGTTATGGATTCCAGTTAATTTTGTCCTTATTTGAGAACATAGAACTTAATTTTGTCCTTATTTGATAATATAGAACTTAATTATTCCATGCTCTCTTTGTCTCTTCTCTCTCATTGAATTGAAAATAACACTAACACCTCGTCCAAAAATGCCAAATCATGGATCCACAAATTCACATCCAATAGCGATTTAACCTTTGAAATTGTTTTAGAAATTCATAGAAAGCAACAAATAACTTTAAAGTTATGGATTCCAGTTAATTTTGTCCTTATTTGAGAACATAGAACTTAATTTTGTCCTTATTTGATAATATAGAACTTAATTATTCCTTGCTCTCTTTGTCTCTTCTCTCT
Organism: Quercus robur; assembly: GCF_932294415.1. Lineage (NCBI taxonomy): Eukaryota > Viridiplantae > Streptophyta > Magnoliopsida > Fagales > Fagaceae > Quercus > Quercus robur. Next base: position 53,888,171 of record NC_065544.1, on the reverse strand, counting down.
CATTGAATTGAAAATAACACTAACACCTCGTCCAAAAATGCCAAATCATGGATCCACAAATTCACATCCAATAGCGATTTAACCTTTGAAATTGTTTTAGAAATTCATAGAAAGCAACAAATAACTTTAAAGTTATGGATTCCAGTTAATTTTGTCCTTATTTGAGAACATAGAACTTAATTTTGTCCTTATTTGATAATATAGAACTTAATTATTCCTTGCTCTCTTTGTCTCTTCTCTCTCATTGAATTGAAAATAACACTAACACCTCGTCCAAAAATGCCAAATCATGGATCCACAAATTCACATCTAACAGCGATTTAACCTTTGAAATTTTTTTAGAAATTCATAGAAAGCAACAAATAACTTTAAAGTTATGGATTCCAGTTAGCTCAACAGGTAAAGTCTCTGATGGTTGTATGAGAAATCTGGGGTTCAATCCTCGCCTACACCAAAAACTAATTGGTGTCTTTGTCTGATGATAAAGAGCTATCATCAAGAGCGGACACCATAGGTTAAAACTCTCTCTTTCTCTCCAAAAAAAAAAAAAAAAAAAAAAAAAAACTTTAAAGTTGCTTGTTCTTATAAATTTGTAACCTCTGTTTGATTATCTGTGGTCCATCCTATTGCTAATTGGGTCGCTCTCATTTTTGGCTTCAAAGAAATCATCTAGTTTTGCTTGCAGTAAGGTCCAAATGCAGCAACTTGAAGAAATTAAAGTCTTATCATTTGATTTTAACTTCATTGGTTGCAGGGCTTGGGGAATCATATGTTTGTCACTTGCATTTGCGTGGCAGCTCTATACCATATTTATTTTGGTCCAATTACATGAATTAGTTCCGGGAATTCGCTACAGCAGATACCTCCAACTTGCTATAGTTTCTTTTGGTTAGTACAAGGAGACTATTTCTAATTTTTTTGCTTTTGTTAACAAGTGATCTAATAAATTAAAGTTTCGCTTATCTCCAATGCTCTTGTGTATCGGAAGTGATGCAGGCACAACATGTGTCTTAAAATGGTCATTTTTCAATCTCGTATCCCGTTCAGCATAAAGAATATTTATAAAAAATTAAAATCTTAGTAACCTATTTAATACTCTATTGATCACAGTCTACCAAGTCTTTAAATAAATAAATAACACATGACAAACTATAGTTGATGAAACATAAAATGAACCAAGATAGAAGAATTTTTATTTATTTACTTTTTTAGAATTAAAGTCAAATTGTGCCCAAATATCAAGAAAGGCACACCGATACAATAAATTTTGTGTGAATACATTCAATTATTGAAAAATGTATTTTAATTTAGAAAACTATATATATAATTCATAATTAAAATTTTATTATTCTTTTAACTTGATTTTCTCTCAATTATTATTATTATTATATACACATCTAAATTTAGTGATATTGCATTAATAAAAATAGTGTTAATGATAAACTAATATAAAAGATATTTCATTGATCACAATTTTACACTTGAACGATTTGTGGGTCAAATTGTGTTCCTAAGTTAACATTCAATATAATTTGATTAAATAACATATTACAAAGGTATTAAGTAACCATGATATATACGTTGATAATGTGTTATTATATCAGGTCCAAAACTAGGGAAGTTGCTTGCATTATTTCCAGTGATGTATTCATCAGGGGGTGCTTGTGTCATTATGATTATTAATGGAGGTCGCACCTTGGACCTCTTATTCAAAACCATATGTGATCATGAGGCCACATGCCATGTCCAGTCATTGACAGGTACAGAATGGTTCTTAGTGTTCACGTGTGTAGCAATACTTGTAGCCCAACTACCCAACCTAAACTCGATGGTTGGGGTGTCTCTAATTGGGGCCATTACAGCCATTGGATATTGTACATTGATTTTGGTTCTCTCAATCACCAAGGGTAGACCTATAGACATATCCTATGGTCAATTTGATGTGGCGAAATCTAGCATGGAAAAAATCAGTGATATATTGAATGCCTTTGGGATCATTGCCCTTGCATTCAGAGGGCATAATCTTATCCTTGAGATACAGGTTAGTATCTACAACATCCTTATTCTTTTAAAAGTTTAGAAACACATATTGGCACACAATTTCACCACTTGCCAAGTGGCAAATTGTAATTGGCATTTGTTAACAAATGTTCTTGTGTACTCATTAAGAAGGTTTAGAACGGTTTCCACCTACATTGAGAAGTAATGAAAACTAATAAACAAATTCTTTTTAAATTGAAAGTTTCTCATCACCCAATAGACAGTATTATAAAATAAAACCTTAACCAACAATGCTTCATACCACCTTGGTCCGAATAAGTGTCTGTTTGGCACAATTAATTTTGCTAACTTATTTTATTATTCAGCTTATTTTTGCTACTATTCATACATACCATAGAACTTTTTGGTACTATTCATGAATCCCACTTTACTATTTTAACTAACTTTTACATTTATTTATAGTACTCTCAGTAAAAAATTTTCAGTTTCAACAAAATAAATAGATCTCAAAGAGACTGTAAGAGTAATATTAGATAATCATAACTTCCAACCTTAACCAATCCCCAAAAAAAAAAAAAAAAAAGAAAGGGAAGAAGAAGTGAATCAACGTTTTTGGTGAGACAGTCATCCACAATGAGTGGTCAGCCCATTGCCATTCAAGGTTAACTAGGGCCTAGGCCCTACTTTTGGACCCAACATGGTTATTGTGGTGCATGGTACAAGGGCCTCTAAAGAAAAAGAGGTAACTTATATCCAATTACCAAAGAAAGCTCAGCCCAGCCTAAACTCAAGATTCAAAAAGAAATTTGACATGCCCAAAAACAATGATATCATATGAAAGTCTCTACGGAGAAATATGTACTCCACGCAACACTTTAATCCTAGAGCTTGGTAAACTTACCTCAAAGGCACCTGAAATACTTTGATTTGGATTACACAGACAAACTAATAAAGTTACCAAGTAATACTATTTTTCAAATAAAACACCCATTTGTCATCTCGATTTCAATTTTATTTTTGGTTGAAATGTTAGTGTTGTTGCAGGGAACATTGCCTTCAAATCAAAAACACACATCCTATAAGCCAATGTGCACAGGAGTGACAATATCATATATAGTAATCGCAATGTGCCAATTTCCCCTCGCAATAGTTGGATTTTGGGCATATGGAAACAAGGCAAGCAAAATTTCCTTTTATTGAACTTAATGGGATTTTAATGTCATGAGATATGCATCATATCATTCATGATGTTTGCATCAAACAAGTGTCCGTTTGAGAGTACGGTTTAAAATTGCATGATTACACAATATTAATATAATATTAGGTACATATTTTTGAAATAAAAGCTCATTTTCAAAAAGTTGTACCAAATGAATATGATTACATCTTATAAATTCCATTATTAGATATTTTTATTTGTGAAATAAATCTTATTAATCTCTAGTCTCCTTATAGAAAGAACCTAGATTTGAATCTCCCTCCACTCACTTATTGGGGAGAGAGAGAGAGAGAGAGAGAGAGCAACATTGAAAGTCTTCTAGTTCTCCATTTGATCTTACTCATATGTCTTGTACATATGCTTGTTATTACTCAATTTATATTTGTGAAAATTGTTACAAACCATCCAAAATTGGTTGTGTTGTGGGATTGGAACATGCGAACACAACTTTTGTGCCACAACTTTGAGGTAATCAAATTGTGTTAGTGGTGAAGAAAAAGTAATGAGTTTAAGTGAATGCTAGGTACCACGACATGAATTAACATGTTCTCGTGGACAATCTCCTTATCTAATGACTTCTTTCTTTTTTAATGAATGCCAGGTACCATTTAGTGGAGGATTGTTGAGTGCATTTTCACAAATCCATGGAGCCAACACGTCAAAGTTAATTATGGGCTCAATTTATCTACTGGTATTGGTGAACTATTTATGTGCATTCCAAGTTTACGCCATGCCAGTTTTTGACAACTTGGAAATGAGATACACAACCAAGAAGAAGAAGCCGTGCCCAAAGTGGGTTCGTACATGCCTTCGCATTTTCTTTGGAGGGGTGACTTTCTTTGTGGCTGTGGCTGTGCCATTTTTGGGAAGCCTAGCACTTCTAATTGGAGGTATGGTATTACCTATGACTTTTGCTTATCCATGTTTCATGTGGATTGCAATGAAGAAACCTCGACCAAATGGTGTGGTTTGGTCTATAAACTTGGGGTTTGGTTGCCTTGGCATTTTCTTCAGTGTTCTAATAGTTATTGCAGCGGCTAGGACCATAGCTGACAAAGGCTTAAATGCCAACTTCTTCAGGCCTTACTGACAAATACATTATTTGTAAGAAATTAAACCAATTAATCATTTGATAGAATATACATCTATATATAGAAGTTTTCTCGTACTGTATATAAGGAAATTTTGGAGGAGAATGAAATATTTTGGGGAAATTACACATCTCCCTAAACTATAAGAATACTCACTTAGGGTATGTTTGGTAAATTGTAATAGTTACCGTAATAGCTATTCCCTAGTGGGTATATTAATTTCTACAATTAATATATTTCTAAATAAACAAAGTTTCCATATGCACATAACAATTATGAAAATAAAAAATCATAAAAATAACTAATCTCTTTTTCAAATTTAAAAAAATATTATTTTTTAAGAAATATAATTATCTAAGTAAGATATTTCCTAAAATATATCTTAAGTTTAATTTAAAATGTTTTTATTCCATTGTCTTTAGGGTTCTATTATTGTGTTGTCCCTAAACAAATAAATAATAATAAGCATTACATTGCAGCATTTTGTATTCCTTGTAATATCAATTCATATTCCTATATAATTATTGTTACAGTCTACTAAACGTGCACTTACTTCCCTAAACTATTACCCATAGGATGAGGTGCAAATTGTTACATGAGTAATTTCTTAAGAGGGTAAGTGTTATGCGGGTAATAGTTTAGGGGGATAAAGTGTATATTCTCATAGTTTAGGGGGGTAATTAAAAATTCCAAGTGTTCTAATTCCTTTGGCAAAAGAAGGATTTGAAAAATGACACGCATTGTTCCCAAACTTGAGAACCAACAACCTATAATCAATAGCGTGTCAATTTTTCTCTAAACTTAATCTTAATATATCATTTACAATTTGGGTTTAAGTTACGAGCTTTTCATGGTAAAGAAAGTTTATAATTTCAAATACAAATATTACTACCTTCAATGTGAATTACATATTTCCACCTCATATTTTCTAATTAATTAAGCATGTTATTGTACATGGTCCTTATTGATTATGAGGAAGAATCATAAAACATGAATATAAGAACAAAAGCTTAGGCATACCAATCTATGGATATCTCAACTTTATACACAAAAATGTAGTTAAGGGAGAAAACACATCACTTATTTAATTACATCTCTTACTTTGAAATATGAATTGCAATGACATATATGTATATTTATTTACATCATTTAGGGCAAATTACGATAACATAAATATTTATTTATTTTACATCACTTACAAGAAAATTAAATAACATAAGTACTTTTTTATGTACATCTTGTAATCCAAATTGTAATGTAGAAATTCTTACAAATTAGGGAAGGAACTTGTGACTTTGAATTGAGAAACATTCATATTTTATTGGTTGTGACTCATGTGTTGTGATAGTGATCAAGGAATCAGTTAGTTAAACGGCACAGATCACGATGATGTTGAGGGCCTGAAAGATAAGAAATAGAAGGTCAGAGGAGACCGGGGTTGGCCGGTCAAAACTCCTCCGATGATGAAGTTAGTAACTCTCCTTTTAATGGAAAAATATTGTTTGTAAAGAAGAAATACTCTACCTTTTTTTGTCGGAGACTCATCTCTTTTTATAGGTTTAGGGAGCGGTTATCCGTTGGATAACCTCCCCCAATTTTACGGAGTCCGGAGTGTACAATTTGATAACCGTTATAAGGTTATCTTTGTCGAAACTGCCTTGCCCTCGTCCTAAGTGCTTCCTGGACGAGGGATTGTACACCAGTTAGTACATGTCGTCCAGAGGTCTCTCTGGACGACAGTAATGTGGCTTGTGTAAAACTCTCTTGGACGACGTTTATGGACGAGTAAGGAGTTGGCTTTTTTTAGACACCATCATTTTGAACTCCTTAAATGAATAATAGTACATAAGAAACTTACAGTAAGAATAATACTATGATCAATGATTATACAAAACATAAATAAATATTTAATTTGTTCATTCAAGATTATGGGTGCCAATGCCTTTTTGCTCCTTCAAAACACGATGTTCCACCATCACACACCCTTGGTGCAATGGTCACTCCACAAGTATAAGTGCTTATGGGGTGTGGGAGGCAAGGGTCGGGGTTCACTTCATACACATATACACTTAGATTAGGCTATAGTATAATTTCTATCAGGTAAAAAAATTAAATTAAAACACAATGTTCCAAAAACGAAATTTAATTCCTCCATCAATTAAATAGGATTCCATGTTTATTTTTCTCTCTCCCTTTTTATTTTTATTTTTATTTTTTATAGTTGGAAAATTAGAGGACATTGGAAAAATAAATATTCAAAATACAACTTAAGTTTTGGAATTTCAATTTCCTTTCAAAAAGAGATTTTTGGTTTTATAATCTATTTGGATAACAAGGGCATTAGATTTTTTTTTTTTTTTTTTTAACCAACATTCAAAGATTGGTCTATTATTAGTATTAGATCAGTACCCTTTGTTAAGCATAAAAACTAAAAACCATAGTAAATACCTCATCTTCCTTCTACTTTCTAGATGTATTTGCTTACGACATCTTCTCTATTGTCAACTTGAACCCATTGATTTCAATCTCTGGTACATGAGCAATCTTGGGAAAATATTCTTTGCATTTTCTACTCAAATCAGGACAGTGTACAATCCCCAACTCTCTTAGTGAAGTGAGAGCTTGCATCCCCTCCGGGAGAGATAACAACTTAGGACAACTAGCAATCCCAATTGTTTGAAGTGACTTCAGTCATGGCAGCCACTCCGGCAAAGCCGTTAAATTTTTGCAATATCCAATCGCTACCAATTGTAAAGTGTTTGCAGATCCTTAAAGCTAGTGGGGGCAAAACCCCCAACTTTGGTAATTTGCCAATCATTAATTTTTTGAGGCTCAACTCAAGATCCTGATTTTCTTCTCCCTCCATCAATCTTAGCTCTTCACAATCCCAAATTATTAAGGTCTCTAGCGTAGTTAGGTGTTTGATACTGAGTGACAAAGAGGTTAAACTTGGATAATACGCAAAAATCAATGTTCGAAGATTTGCGAGACAACCATCCATCCCTTCAAACAAACATTTTAGACTCAAACATTCATATATAATTACAAATTGTAGAGAATTCAAGCAACCTACTGCCTTCTCTGAGCAAGTATGCTTTGTTGTAACTATTATTAACCTGAGGCTGATTATGTCCCTTATACCTTTGGGCAATCATTCAAGATTGATGCAATTTTCAAGCACTAAAGTTTGCAAACTATGCAGCTTGCAAATGGAATCAGGAAGTTGCTTGATTTTGTGATTATCTGATAGGTCAAGATATCTCAAATGTTTCAAAGTTTTGATAAAACTTGGCAACACCTCGAATGATGATTCCCTCAAATCAAGCACCCACAAGTACTTAAATTTTGATATGCATACTTCAAGTAAGGACATTGGTTGATTAGTTTGGAAAATAATGGTCCGAACTTTGCTCAACTTCTCTAATTGAGTTTTAATTTCTTGGTCATTGTCCAAAAATGTTAAATGACAAACTTCTGCAACAAGAGTGGACTTCTTGGTCACTACTGAACACTCACCTTGGGCAATTGAGAGTGTAAGATTGTGGACAAGATCATGAATTTTGAAGGTAATGCACTCGAATTTGTGCACATTATCATCTTGAAAGAAAGATCTCAACAACAACTTCTTGATATACAAATCACCAACATCTTCTAACTCTTGATTTTTATTGGCGGGGGATTGAAGAATTCCATATGCCATCCAAAATTGAATCAATTTAAAACTACAGAATACATAATTCTTTGGAAAAAGGGAACAATAGGCAAAGCATTGCTTCAGGTGAAAAGGCAATTGATTGTAACTAAGCCTTAACGCAGGTAAGATGCCACCATCTTGTTCTAAGTTCCATATCTCATTATCTCTCACAAATTTCCACTCATCCTCATCAACTTTTGAATAAAGTATACCAGCTATAGTCTTTATCGCCAATGGGATCCCTTTACATTTTCCAACAATTTCTTTTCCAATTTCTAAGAGGTTTGGATATTGATCTTGTCCTTCCTTAAATGCAAATTTCACAAACAAAGACAAACTATCCTTTGGGGGTAGACCTTTTAGGTCGTATGTGGGAGCAGTGCCTGTAATAGTAGCAACACAGCTATTTCGTGTTGTCAATATAATTTTACTTCCAATGCAACCACCAAGTAACAGATGTATCAGTTCAATCCATTTGTTATCATCCTCATTCTAAACATCATCCATGACAAGAAGAAATTTCTTATCTTTTATATGTTCTCTTAAGTGAATTTGCAACTGATCTATGCACAAATTCTCATCAATTGTAACATTTGTAGATTTATAGAGTTGAATTGTTTTGTGTTCCCTTAATTCTCTATTTTTTCTTGACTTTTGTTGCATATGTTTTCTATTTACTCTTTGTTTGAGTTGTCTTTGTCAATACGTGACAAAAAGGGGGAGAAATAGATGAAATGTGGGAATCCTGTTTGTTTTATTTAGGGGGGAGTTGAAATTGTTTTTGAAATGGGGAGAATATAAAAACTTTTTGATGTATCTTGTTAGGTTCTAAATGTTTAGAACAATTGGCAAATCGTGAATACACACTTGTCTAGATATAGATCTTAAAGTCTATAGGTATTATTAGACAATGCTCAAGGTGATTCAAGTCAAGATTCAAGAACATACAAGCTGTAGGAAGAAGATTTCATAATCTGTCTAGTTTGATCGATCGAAAGACAGGCTCGACCAATCGAAAGTCGTATCTGCAGAATTTTAATTAAGCCCAAACAGCAGTTCAAGCCCATTTAGGATTAGGGTTTCTAATCTACTTCTCCTAGTATACAAAGGAAATCCAAAGCACGTTTTTATGTGGCTTTTCAGAGAGAAAAGAGTGTGCCTCTTTTGTATTTAGAGTTTTGTTCCTAAAAAAACTCTCTTATGTCTTCTACCGGTATTATTCCTTGAAGAATCTCAAGATCCAGTGTTATAGAAGTTGCTGCCTTCTCTAGTCATCAAAGGTGCTGATGATCTAAACCTTCAAGGGTGGTCTTGGAGTCACAAACAGGAGAGTTTGTGTTGCTAAACTTTTGAGTGGGATCTCAAAGTCACAAATGGGGGTGTTTGTGTTTTGCAAAGGTCAAAGAAAGAAGGAGTCCGGGGATTCAAAGTTTGCACGTGGTCGTGTCAGTAAGTTCTACTGGTGGGTAGCAATAAGAAGTCGAGCGTGATGGCTTGTAAGTCTTATTGTATGAACTTCGATTTTTTCTAGTGGATTTGCTTTTTACCTTGGAGGATAGCTAGGTTAAATCTTCCCCAGGTTTTTTACCGGTTTGGTTTTCCTGTGTGATCATATCTTGTGTTATTTATTTTCCGTTGTTTTGCATGATTTGATCTTTGTTATTGTGATAACCTAGACTTGTTTAATTAGACTAAGTAACAACTTGGCTAATTACCTAGGTTAAATCAATTGTTTAAGGGGTCAAAAAACTAACAAGTGGTATCAGAGCGGGTTGCTCTTTTGTTTTAGATCTTTTGATCTAAGAGCTGATCCTTGACCCCTGTTGTCATGGATAATTTGAAGTGCCTTTCTGATCATATTTTTGCTCATGCTTCTGTTGATTTTATTGATGCCTGTGAAACTCTTCGTAAGGAATTATTGAAATTTATGAAAATTGCTAAGAAATTCAAGGAAGAGTTAAAATTGGCTAATCTTGAAAAAGAGAAATTGATTGTTAGATTAGATGAATCTAATAAAAAGAATGAATTTTTGAGAAATCAAATTTCCTCTCAAGATGAGAAGATGAAAAGCTTGGAACAAGAATTAGTTGAATCTAAAGCTAAAATTGAAAATTTGACTTGTACCAAGTCTGTTGTTGATAACAGAAGTGTTTTTGTCTCTCTTAAGCCTAAAGCTGAGAAAGTTTATATCCCTCCTTTTAAGAGGAATAATAAAGAAAAGGCTTATTTTGCTAGGTTAGACAAAGGTAAAAGTTTTGATGTAGACGCTAAAGTTTCTAAACCTAAGTCTAACCTACTGTTAGAGAGCATAATAAATCTGTTTTTGTGCCTACTTGTCACCTTTGTGGTGTAGTTGGTCATATTAGACCAAATTGTTCTTTGTTGAGGCAAAAACCAAAATCTGAGACTAGATTTGTTGTTAGGAATACTGATGTTCCTAAATTTGTTCCTATTTGTCACTTTTGTGGTGTCTCCGGTCACATTCGTCCTAATTGTCATAAACTGAAATTTAAGCATTCTATGTTTCAGTCTAGGATTTGTGATGATATTTCTCATACCATAAGTCCATATAAATTGTTTCATATTCTTTTGAAAAATTTGAGCTTGTTGGCTTGTGAAAGGAATTTGCAGGATTTCAGTCTTTCTCAGAAGATTGGTGTAATCCCTCAAATACACTCTACTTCACATGAATTTTCACCTACAAAGCCGAAGACTCGTGCTAGATGGGTGAGAAAAGATTCTCTAAGGTGAGTGTTGTTGACTTGTCCCTGATTTAATTCTTTCAATTGTTTGTGGACATGTTTTGTTTTTGGTTGTTTTGTTTTTTAAGTTGTTTTTTTTAAAAAAAAAATCCAAAAACATTGAAAATTTTTCAAAAAGAAAAAAATATTTTATTTTGAGTCTTGTTTTATTTTTCTTGAGGATTACATGAATTATGATCTCTCTCTTGATTTAGAACATACTTGACATTGTGAAGAAACTTGAATAGAATGTGTTATATATGTGCTAAACTATTTTTGATTTTGTATGAGGATGTACTAGTTTGTACATGTACTCAAGGGTTAATTAAGAAATTGATATTTCTTGTTTGTGTACCCTCTATAGCTTAGTTAAGCACTATCATGCATTGCATTTGCATTATTCATTTAGCATAATATGTGCTTTTTTGTTTTTGGTCATAAATTTTTTTTTAAACCAAAAAAAATTTTGTGTTTTGTATTTCACATCTTGGATTTATAATCAAGGATTAGTCATATTATCTTTACATAACAAGTTTATGTACCTTGTTTAGTTTTGATGAGCTTACTTATTGCACTTTACTAGTTGAAGCTTTGTAGTGCATGTTGTGTGGGAAAGATGTTTATAGTTTTGATCACTTTGTCTTGATCTTGAAGTCACATGTTTTTTGACTGTCGGACTTGAACCTTTTGAGAAAGGCATAAATAACCTTCTCACCACTGTTTACTAGCCAATCATGAACACCTTAGTGCATATCATAAGATTTTGTGTTCGAGAAAGTGTAGCACATGCACAAAAAGAACATAAGGTGAAGCCTCGGTTTAAATTGCTTAATACTTAAAATTGGTATGTACTATTAGGCTTGAAGCCAAATCACATAATTAAAATTGGTGTGTACATTATCTTGACTTTTTAACAAGTTTCTGAATAACTTAAAATTGGTATGTATATTATGAGGCAAAATTCAAGAAACTTACATGATTGCAAGCTTATGATCTAGGAGATGTGGGAGTTATATGATGTAACTCTTTAGGTGATAGTCTCTTTCAAATTCTATGTGATGAATTTTGTAGAAATTGTGATTGATTTCTATTTACATATTACCTCACATGTTTTTCAAGTTTTTGCTAGTTGCACACACTACACAAGTTACTCTTTGCTAAACTTGGTACATTATATTGTGTGTGATCTTGTTGTGGCCATCCAAGATTAAAGTTCCTTGATTTTGATGCAAAATGTCTTAATGTTTGAGTTTTTGAGGACAATTGGTTAAAAAACTTGCTTTTGGAAGATCTGGGTTGAATTCAAGTTTTTTTTTTTTTTTGAAAAACTTTTAATCTCATACTCATGTATTTCATTCATGAAATATTGTGCTTTGAGGAGTTTTTGCATTAAATTGTTCTGTTTTTCAAAAAAGTTGATTTTTTCATGCATTATTTGTGTTTAGGATTCACATGCATTGCATTGTTTTTGTATCCATCTTGCAGTTTTGCAAGTCATATCTCTCATTGTTTTCACACATAACGTGCATACACTTTGCTAAATTGGGTACTCAACTTGATTTAAAAATTGATTGATTAATTTTTGAGTTATGTACTTTCTAGTATATGCTATTTTTATGTGTGAATTGTAGAAAATTATTTTCTTAAGAGTTATGATGAATAATCAATGTGAAAATATTTTCTCTACTCATGCAACTGTTTATGGGTCACATAGTGCCGTGTTTGCATTTTATTGAAAGATAGAATATTTTTTCTTCATGTGTATCCTCAATTTAGTTTTTTTTTTTTTTTTTTTAAAAAAATTTGGTTTGTGTCTTTTTATTTATCCCCACCCCCTTTATTTTTTCTCAAAACTTGTTTTGTTTTTCCTATTTTTATAGGGAGAGAAATTTTTTTTACCTTTGTAGTTCTTAGGGGGAGTTGTTGCTCTTCATAGGAGGAGTTGTCTCTATTTTCTCTTACTCTGTTGCGTATGTTTTCTGTCTACCTTCTGATCAGGTAGACTTTGTCAATATGTGACAAAAAGGGGGAGACATAGATGGCCTGTTTGTTTTGTTTAGGGGGAGAATATAAAAACTTTTTGATATATCTAACTTAGGGGAGAGTTAGAATTTACTTTTGTTTTTTATATTTTGTTTCATATTATTGTTTATATGTCTTTCTTTCCACACATGCGGTGATGTGTTTGTTGAGTGTTTCAGGAAAGACAGGTGCATTTTGATCAAGACCTTCTACCTCTTCTTGCAACTTCTAGGTTAGGAGTCTTAGATTGGGATTTGTGATGTAATTGGGCATTTTATTATATCTAACTTAGGGGGAGAGTTAGAATTTACTTTTGTTTTTTATATTCTGTTTCATATTATTGTTTATATGTCTTTCTTTCCACACATGCGGTGATGTGTTTGTTGAGTGTTTCAGGAAAGACAGGTGCATTCTGATCAAGACCTTCTACCTCTTCTTGCAACTTCTAGATTAGGAGTCTTAGATTGGGATTTGTGATGTAATTGAGAATTTTATTGTGTTGGGTTGTTCTTGTATTTGAGCATTTCATTTTGTATGAAAGTTTTGTCACGAATTGCCAAAGGGGGAGTTTGTTAGGTTCTAAATGTTTAGAACAATTGGCAAATCGTAAACACAAACTTGTCTAGATATAGATCTTAAAGTCTATAGGTATTATTAGACAATGCTCAAGGTGATTCAAGTCAAGATTTAAGAACATACAAGCTGCAGGAAGAAGATTTCATAATCTGTCTGGTTCGATCGATCGAAAGTCGTATCTACAGAATTTTAATTAAGCCCAAACAGTAGTTCAAGTCCATTTAGGATTAGGGTTTCTAATCTACTTCTCCCAGTATATAAAGGAAACCCTAAACACGTTTTTATGTGGCTTTTCAGAGAGAAAAGAGTGTGCCTCTTTTGTATTTAGGGTTTTGTTTCTAAAAAGCTCTCTTATGTCTTCTACTGGTATTATTCCTCGAAGAATCTCAAGATCCGGTGTTGTAGAAGTTGCTGCCTTCTTTAGTCATCAAAGATGCTGATGATCTAAACCTTCAAGGGTGGTCTTGGAGTCACAAACAGGAGAGTTTATGTTGCTAAACCTTTGAGTGGGATCTCAAAGTCACAAACGGTGGTGTTTGTGTTTTGCAAAGGCCAAAGAAAGAAGGAGTCCATGGATTCGGAGCTTGCACGTGGTCGTGTCAGTAAGTTCTACTGGTGGGTAGCAATAAGAAGTCGAGCGTGGGGGCTTGTAAGTGTTATTGTATGAACTTCGATTCTTTCTAGTGGATTTGCTTTTTACCTTGAGGATAGCTAGGTTAAATCCTCCCCAGGTTTTTTACCGGTTTGGTTTTCCTGGGTGATCATATCTTGTATTATTTATTTTCCGTTGCTTTGCATGATTTGATCTTTGTTATTGTGATAACCTAAACTTGTTTAATTGGACTAAGTAACAATTTGGCTAATTACCTAGGTTAAATCAATTTTTTAAGGGGTCTAAAAACTAACATATCTAACTTAGGGGGAGAGTTAGTTTACTTTTGTTTTTATATTGTGTTTCATATTATTGTTTATATGTCTTTCTTTCCACAGATGCGGTGATGTGTTCTTTTGTGTGTTTTCAGGAAAGACAGGTGCATTCTGATCAACTTCTTATTGCAACTTCTAGGTTAGGAGTCTTAGATTGGGATTTGTGATGTATTTGGGCATTTTATTGTATATGGGCATTATGTTGTATGTGTGTTTTGTCACGGATTTCCAAAGGGGGAGATTGTTAGGTTTTGAGTTTATAATGTTGGCAAACCATGACAAAAACTAAGTCTCATTGGTTTAGAATGGTTTACATTGAAGTCCAAGACAAAAAAACTCAAGTTCAGGATGACAAAACTGAGTTACAAGCTGTTTCGTTCGATTGGTACTCGATTGGTACTCAATCGGTACTCGATCGATCGAAAGTCGCATATCAGCAAAATCAACAAACTTAAAAGGGCCATAACTTATCCGGTTAAGGCCCAAATCACGAGCCATTTTTTCCAGTATTTAAAAGACATTATAAGCTAACCTTAGAGGGGGTTTTCAGAGTTTTTTAGAGTGCATCTTGTACCTCTTTTGTAGATCTAGGGTTTTGTATCCAAAAGCTCTCTAATGTCTTCTACTGGTGTTATTTCTTGAAGAATCTCAGGATCCAGTGTTGTAGAAGTTGCTACATACAAGATCAACGTTTAAGGAGATCCAAAACCTTTGAGTGGAGTCTCAAACTCACAAGCAGGTGAGCTTGTGTTGTTGTAAAGGCCAATGAAAGAAGTAGTTCGTAGACTCAGAGCTATCATGGGGTCATGGTAGTATGTTTTCTACTCGAGGTCGCAATAGGATGTTAGTGGTCTAAGTCGCTATTGTACAAACTTCAATTCTTTCATAGTGGTTTTGCTATTTACCTTGAGGATAGTTAGGTTAAATTCTCCCCAGATTTTTTACCGGTTTGGTTTTCCTAGATCATCATATCATTGTGTTCTTTATATTTCCGCTACTTTGAATGATATGAGTTATCTGTGTTAACCTAGATCTACATAATTTACCTAAATTAATCACTTAGCTAAATAACTAGGTTAATATGGTTGTGTTTAAGGGGTCTAAAACGTATAATTTAGAATCAATAAATCATATATCCAAGTAAGTTAATTTTTGCACATTGAAAAACATAAAAGTAAAAGGTTGGGTTGATTTCCAACTAAATACAGTGAGCAATGAGATATGTAAAGCCTTATCTTTCAAACACTTAGATAGTCAGATTATTACAAAAATCAAGTGAAAATATAATGACCAAATAGATCAATAGGAGGCAACAACTGAAGTTAGTTTTCTTTTCATTAACATATAGACAATTTTTCATACCTTTGTATAATGCGATCAATGAACAAAAGCAAAGATTAAATGCAAAAAGGTTTCACTTTTTAACTTTTCTAAGTTCTAATTAACCACAAAATACAAATATAATCCCAAAGATATTGAGAGTGAGAATTTTATCTTGTACAGGAACGAAAAAAATAAAAGACAAAGAATGTGTGAGAGAGAAAGAAAAAGATGTAATACTAGATGCAAATTGTTGTCTTCAATCACAGCCTTTCCACCAAACCTAATGAAATTACACCTTCATCACTGGAAACCATTGAAAGAGAATCAAATAAACACAAATTAACTTCATAACAGAGGAGAAAGTGAATAATTAAAAAAAATATATTAAAAATGAGAGATATCAATCTAGATTGGAAATGTAAGCATCAGAAGTTTATTTGTAGGTTGTTCCTTGTAAGAAAGAGAAATAGATGTCCATTAAAAAAAGAAAAGAAAAAAAAAATAAAAAAAAAGGAGAGAAATAGACCAATCCGTGAGGTTGGTGACTTTTTTATGGGATAAATCTTCAATTTGTGGAGGATATCTATGAGTAGTGGATTAGTGGGAGGGAAGAGAGGAAAATGGATTTTTTTTTTTTTTTTTTTTAATTATGAAAGAAAAATGGAAGTTTTGTTTTTGTAAGTGGGGTGGGAAGTTTTTTTTTGTTATTAGAAACAGGCGTGCGAAGTTATTTATTTATTTATTTTTTTAATTTTTTTCTCTTTAGTGAAAAGTTAAAAAGGAGATTTTTGTGGTAGTTTTTTGTGTTTTTGAATAACGGCAGATGTGTGTGTGTGTGTGTGTTTTTTTTTTTTTTTTTTTTGATAAGTATGGCAGATGTGGTTTTACAAAGAAACCGTGTGTTTGTTTTTTTTAATTTTAATTTTTTTATAAATAAATAAAGCAATTTAAAAACCATCAAGAGAGTGGTCCTTTTTTGCAAGCAGTGTTTTAGTGGGAATTAAAAATGTATTCTTACCAATTAAGTTTTGCCTCTATTGACACCTAGGGTGTAGGGGTATTTTAGAACAAAAAAAATCTAGTCCAAATAGGGGAAGTCTCTTAAATAGTAGTATAGAAGTATAGACATATTTTGGTACATACTGTATATAAGATAATTTTGGAGAAGAATGAATTATATTAATTGTTTCTAAACATAAAAGTTAAAATTCACATATTTTAACTCTTTTTAATTGATTTTCGTTTTTCTTTTCCTTGTACTAGAGTTCAAGCGATATGTCAATACTAGCTGAAAACACTTGAAAAAACCACGATAGAACCCGATATTATTTGATACGTTGCATGGGTTCTTTGTATTAATTTAGTGATCGATCGACGATACGCTATTAACAGCATTGGCCTCACATAGTAGGAAAATGGAGATTCAACAGCTTTCTAAATGATCGATACAAAGCTTTTCATCTTATTGACAATTTAATTTTTTTTGTATAAAAAAATTAATTTGATATAATTTCTATTATTTTTCTATGTTTCTTTAGTTACTTACCATCTCTATGTATGCTGTTTGCTATTTTTTAGTATTTTCAAATTCTCTTCTTCTTTTTTTTAAAAAAACAATTAGGTTAGTAGTGACGGGGCTTTGAAGATGGGTGATGAACAAATGTTATTGATGCAAGGGATAATTGTTAGTGTCTAGCAGTCTCTACTTTTGAGGAGATCTATCCAATTCTAAGGTGGATGAGATTTTTCTCCGTATAGATCCTACCTCTTATTCGTGTGGCTTTTGGGGCCTTTTATTTGAAATATAATTAAGTTTACTAAGAGCATCTCCAATAGGTTCTCTAAAACCAATTATGGAGAGTAAACATACAAAAAAACCCCTCCAACAGCCTCTCCATCTCCAATTTTTTTTTTAGAGTTGCTACAGTCGCTCTCTTGACATGGAGAGCACTGTAGCAACTCCAAGTCAATATTCTTTCTTAAAAAAATACCCAGCTCAATAAAAAAAATTATTCTTTCTCTCTCACCCCTTCCTCTTTTCTCTTTGTTTCTTTAGAGCACTGTTTCTCTCTCTTGTTTTAGTCTCTCAAATGTCTCTAAACAAAGAAAAATAATCAAACAAAGACAAATAATCAAACAAAAAACACAATCTAGTTCACATAAAACAAATTGTAACAACAAAGTGAATCAAAACAAGAAAAGAAGGAAAAAGAGAGAGAGAGAGAAGCCGATCTGACCCAACTAGGTTTGCATGCACTTGGTGGTGAGGAGGAAGACCAGCGGTGATGAATGTGTGATCTCCACCGGCCTTCGCAGTGGCGACCTCTCTCTCTCTCAGCGATATCTGTGGGGAGATTTTTTTTTATCTCTTTTCTCTCTCTGTGTTTGACAATAATGAAACAAAAAAGGAAGGGGTGGAGAAAAAAAGGAAAACGTGTGGTGTGTGCCTATGTGGTGGAATTATTTTAAATGATAATAAGTATGTTAAGTTTTTTTTTTTTTTTTTAAGGAAATTAATTATAATTTATTGAATAATAAGAAATAAAAGGGATTAGTCTAATCCGTGTGGTGGACTTTTTTTTTAATGAAAAAGTATGAATCATAAAATATAAAAATCCCTTAAGAAATATTACCATTTAAGAAATATGATTCTTACAAAATTTGAAGAAATTATTATTGAAATATAGTTGTTGGGAATGAATAGAGGAAGAATAAATGAAGATTAAAAAAAAATAAGGAATTAATAAAGAATGAATGAAGAAATAATATTTAAATGAGATGGAGAAATAATAAAGAGTCTGTTGGAAGATGTATTTGAAAAAGTATGTAAGTAAAAGGTAAAATGAACTATTCACTCTCCAAACAGTACAAAATTTTGGAAAGTTTGCTGGAGATGCTCAGCAGCAATGAAGCTAAATAGCTATATAGCTATTTTAGTTTCACCAAAACACAAAAATGCATGCTATAGTAGTGGTGCCATAGGTAAAAAATTTTAGCTTCTTTCTATAGTGCACAGCTATTTATGGTTGTGCACTATAGCAAGAAGCTAAAAATAATAATAATATTTTATTAACTTCTCTCTCTCCTCTCATTAAACAAATATTTTCTCTTCTCTCTCTCTCTCTCTCTCTCTCTCTTCTTTTTTCCTCCTCATTTTTTTTTTTCTCTATAGCCGTCTAGTGCCTCCCTCATCCCTCAACTTGACAACCAACTCACCTACCACCGAGACCCCATCTCCCCAAACCCATCTCGTCGAGACCCATCTCCCTAAGCCCCATCGCTGATCTATTCTGTTAGGTCTTCATCTTCATCTATTCTATTGGAGCTTGATTTCTGGGTTTGTCACCGATTTGTGTTGGGTTTGTGTTTGTGTTTGTATTTGTGTTTGTGCTGGGTTTCCGTCGACACACCCCTTCTGTTGACCTAGCTCACCGACCCATGTTGTGTTTGCGCTATGTTAGTGATTTTTGATTTTGTTTGTGATTGGTGATTTTGTTTGGTTTGGGTTGAGGAAAAAGATTGAGGATTTGGGTTGGTGGGTTTTTTTTTTTTTTTTTTTTTTTTTTTTTTTTTTTTTTTTTTGCAGTGGATGTTTTTATTATTATTCTAATGAGTTATTTGTATTATTTTAATCAAATAGCTAAAAATATAGATCCATTGATGTTGGGTGTGAAGAGGTAAAATAGATAAAATGACTTTTGTAGATAACAAATAGCTATATTTTTAGCTCCACTGCTATGAATGCTCTAAGATGTCTACTAAATGGTCCTTTAAACTAATAAAACATTACCACTTATTGATTGGGAAGAACACTTTAACAAATCATCCAGTAGACCTAACAATTTCACCTTTTATAGGGGACAACTAAGGTAAAGAAAAATAATAGGTCCGTATAAAAATAAATATTCATTAAAAGAAAATATTCATTAACTAGTCAATCACAATTTTATATGTTATTGTGATTGACTGGTTAATGAATATTTTATATTTACTTTTAAAAAGGCCGAAATATTACTTTTGGTGGAATCTTCACTTTAATTGTTTAAAACACGAGGCACAAATTTAGTTTTCATTAAGGTATTGCAGTTTGAGTTGGTTCGTTTTGCGCGTTTGTGTTAGTTTGGTTTTGCTTTTGGTAGTTGGGTTAAATTGGTTTTGGGTATATTTTCTTGAAAATTCATGCTATAGTGTTATAGTTCATTGGAATCCTTCAACAACACGGAAGAAAAAATAATTAATAAATAAAAATTTTGTTTTTAAATCAACTTATCCACTTCATTAAGTTCTTGAAACTTCCGTATTCATCTCTTTGTGGTTGTTTATTTTATCTTTAATAATTTATCGTAATCATTAATAAGGGAATTACAGGAGAAATATAGGTAATTTTTTTACAAATCTAAAATAGGCATCTTAAAAACCACTAGGTTCATAATGAACCCAGATGAATTGTAATGTGAGTTTCTCATTATTCCACAAATGTTTGTCAAAATGGGAGGGCAGTAATGAATTGAAGAGTGAGTTGATGTAAATTGTAATTATAAACTCTCAATTCCTGTTTACATGGTTGGTAATTGGCTAAGTGATTTATTTGACAAATAAGATTTATTTGGCAAGAATGTGTAGCAGAATTATTGATTTTGAGATATATAGGATGAGTTATTGATTCTAACATGAATGCAGTTTGTCGTTGATAGGCAGGAGACACGAATCTTCACAGCTCCATTAAAGACTTTTGTCCCATGTTATACAAATAATTTACTAAAACTAAGCAATTTTTAAACACGCATCATTGGAAGGTTGGCCGGACCAGCTTTGGGTGGCCAGCAACAAGGAAAATTTTCTCTCAAAACATATTGGAGATTGCTTTCCAACATACTCTTCAATGACCCCGATCTGCTCGAGTAGGAAGACTTGAATGTGGGCAGTAAATGATGCAAACTAATCTCCAATATTTGAAGGTTAGGCAAGTTTTTGAATCTATAGAGCATAGATGGACAACACAATCTGGAAAGAGAACAGAACTCAAATATAATTCAAGGTAATGCTACAGATCAGTTTGGAATTTGCTTATTTTGCTGAAACTGAAAAACTTTTGACTGAAAGTACTATAGATAAAGGCAAAAATTAGTTGAAATAGTACAATAGAACCCATGAATAGTATAATGGAACCTATGAATAGTAGCAAAAATAAGCTAAATAGTAAAATAAGCTAACAAAATTAAGTCATGCCAAATTAAACGCACACTACTTATGCGATTCAAACGAAAGTCATACAATCAAGATTAATATCGTCAATGTAATTTTTTGAGCCAAATTTTAGTGCTTTATTATCTTGGCAATAGTGGAACCTACTTGCCAATGTAATTTTAAGTCAAGATAAATTGGTTCTATCCCCGTCATGAACTTAAAGCTATTATATTGATAAATTATATAGGGCATATCTCTTGGTTGAATTCAATGGTTTGTCGGTCATAATTAAACAATTTTATCATCTGATATTTTATTAAAATTTGTAGGAAATTTCTGTTGATTTTGTTAGAGTTCATTTTACTTTCATAGTCCTTCAAGTATCCTACTATGGATACCTAAGGCACGCTTAGGCATGCTTGCAACGTCCTAGGCATGCTTGGCAACATCCTTGGCGTCCCACATCAAAGAGAAATCCCCCCACTTTCTACCTTATAAGCTTTGAAACGAAGGAGTAGTGTACCACTAATTCTTTAAATAGTGTACCACTAGTTCTTTTAAAGAACTAGTGGTACAGTACTTCTTTACTTCAAAACTTATAAGGCAGAAAGTGGGGGGATTTATCTTCGATGTGGGACGCCTAGAACGTTGCAAAGCATGCCGAGGTCGGCCAAGGACGTTGCCAAGCATGCCTAGGACGTTGCAAGCATGCCTTAGGTACCCACAATAAAAGGACCACTTTCTGCCTTATAAGCTTTGAAGCGAAGGTATTGCCCCTCGGCACGGTCCGGAGAGCTTTTTCTGGTACCTCTGGTAGGATGCGGGGTCTCAGCCCCGTCCCTTCCATCTCTCTTTACTCCCTTTTTATAGTAGTTTTCTTCCTCCTGAATGGGTCCCTAGGGTAGTTATTTGTCCCATCAGCCCTTCCCTCCAGTTGTTGGGAGTGGTTGTAAGGATAGAGAAGTATGGCCGTGTCAGGCACAAGGCACTGAATGCAATAATGGCAACCTTTCCCTTAGACACTTTCGTTTTCTCTGTTGTCCTTTTCTGCTTTAGTGTTTTTCCTACTCTGTGGAACGATATGGAGTGTCAGTACTAGTGACAGGTTACCTCTTTTATCCTCGGCTATATCCAAGCCGAGGAGGATTCTCCCATGGCCGAGGAGGGGCTTTTCCTTCCCATGACTGAGGAGGGGTTTTTTCCTTGGGCTGGGCCCCTGGCCCAATGTAGACATCGACATGGGCCTATTAGTCTTTTACCCCCTCACAAGTACAATCATAGTAAATGCCCCATATTAAAATTTTTAGTTTCATATACAAACACAGTTATAATAAATGTCTATTAGTTATCATAATTACCAAATTTCTTTTTTAAACAAAAAATATATTCGCTCTGTTTGTTTCAGCAATAATGTCTTCTAGAAAATGAGTCATTTTCCAAAAAATGTTTTCTATAAAATTATCTCATTTTCCTATATTTGGTAGTAACCTCAAATGCGTTGAAAAACAGTTTTTTAACTTCTCTTATTTAGCTTATTGTGAGATAGAGTTGTTTTTCGAAAAAAATTAGTAGAAAACAATCTCTAAAAATAAGTCATACTTTTTATGTTGATCAAAAATAGTTTTCTTTTAACTCATTTTTTCTAATGCTATCAATCATTGAAAAATATAGAAACCTATCTTTATATAATGTTTTCCATCAAAACAAACAGAGCGATTATGTCAAACTTTTGTGTGCCCATATATTGCACGGGTTATTGGCTAGTTTTAAAATAGTTGCTCTATTAGATAACAATCATAATCCCATATAGCTTGATTCTCCAAAAAATTAAAAAAAAAATAAAAAATCTCAGTATAGCTTCTTCTCAAAAAAATAAATAAATCTCATATAGCTTTTTTTTTTTTTTTTTTGGATCAGAATCTCATATAGCTTTTAAGCTGGAGAGAAGAGGAGGGTATCCACGGGAGAAATGGTAGAACAAGATTATAGACAAGTCGTGGCTCTTCCACCTTCATCCCCCAATGCAATATTCCCAGCAGAGCTATTGCAAACGATAACAATTATAGATAACGATCCCTCAAAGAGTACTAAATCTACAAATTTCCAAGGTTGCCAGCCGAATCCACAGGAAGATTGGCTCCCCATCACTGAGTCCAGGAATGGCAGCACCTTTTCTGCAACGTTTCATTTACTCTGCTCAGGAATTGGATTGCAAGCTCTTTTGCTTCCTATTGCATTTGCCTCACTTGGATGGTAAGCTATCTTTTCAATGATTAAGTTGTCATGATTAAAGTCAATTTTGCTGAATAAGAGTCATTGTTCAAAATTGATCCAAGAGAAAAAAGTGGCAGTGTGAATTTGATGACTAAGTCAAGCTCTGACAGACTGTAAACCTCGAATGGTTTGCTCAAGTGCTTAAAAAAGAATCGCTTCACTGATATATGATGTTTAATTGTATTTGCTTTTAGATACTATACATAATATATTCAAGTTATAAAGTAAAATTGTCATTTTTTATTTCTATCCAAATGATTCCTTTAAATATAATTTATTGTCGAGTATAGGAAGAAATGGAATTTAGAGTACCCAAGGCTGAGAAAAAAATTTAATTGATCATAAATAGCTACATTGGCACAACTTAGGGAAAAAATTTGTTTATATTTATTTGTCTAGTAATCTATCAAACTCAACTTAGTCTTTTAGATTTGACGGATAAGCAATCCTAAGCTCAAAATATGATATTATGTTTGGGGGCAAGCTTATGAAAATTTAAGCTTCGCTTATATATGTAATATGAATATAAAGTGAAGTTCATTAATCTTACTAGCGGGGGAAGAGGGGGGCCATGCCCCCCTGGGTTTTGGAAAAACCCCTCCTCCTCCTTGTATTTTTATGAAAAATAAAAAATTAATACTAAGAAAATAGTCTAGCATCAGTCATCACCATTGTTAATCTCAAATTTATTGAGAAGATGATAAAATAGATAAAGTTTCTGGTTGTTTAACGTATTCATTTGGTTATATAAATTATCTAGTTCATGATAAAAATTTATGCATATATGTTATAAAAATAAAGTTGATGGCTAAGAGTTTTGTAGCTCAACTGACACCTCTTATTGTTTCCAATTGAGACATTCAAAATTCAAATCTCCATGTTTATTTTTGCAAAATATTCATTTGGTCATATAAGTTGTCTAAGGTATAAATAAACCGATTGTTGCTGAATTCATTTTCAAAAATAAATGAACGAAGCTTAAAATTTGATCTAACTTGATAACAAACTCAAACTAAACTCATATGTAAAACACAATCAAACAAATCATTCTTTTTATATAGACAGATAAGATTTGATTTTGAATGTATGTCATCCACATTATAATAATTGCTCTTTATCATTCTTAAATTTTTGAATACTTGATTCAGCTAAAATGCAATCATATATTATTAATTCACCAACAATTTTATATTCAATTTGTCATAAAATATTGTGTCGTAGAGCAAGATTTAATAGTTTTATTTTCATCTATGACAAAAATATATATACATTACGTTACTCATTTTTCTCAATATTTGAGGCAATTTGACCTGACACTTATATTTCTTCTTCTGTTCATGATACTTTTTAAAAAATCAAAAGGTCTTCAATTCTTAGGTGATGTTTCCTAGTTGATTCCACACACTGGCACTAT
Source organism: Quercus robur (assembly GCF_932294415.1). Lineage (NCBI taxonomy): Eukaryota > Viridiplantae > Streptophyta > Magnoliopsida > Fagales > Fagaceae > Quercus > Quercus robur. The sequence goes on along the minus strand of NC_065544.1, from coordinate 53,863,702 downwards.
AGACCTAAACATTGACTATATATGTGTTTTTTAGGATAAATTATATTCCATTAACATATATATCCTGAAGTTTGGGCCAATGTCATTCAAGTTCAAGACTTTTTAAAGCTGACCAATTAGTCTCTAAAGCCAACTTAGTCCCTAAACACTATTAGACAAATTAGTCATTTTTCTTAACTATCTTAGGGACTAATTAAGTTGGCACACTATTAGACCAATTAATCATTTTTCTCAATTGTTTTAGGGACTATGTTGGCTTTAGAGACCAAATTGGTCAATTTTTAAAAGTTGTGAACCTAATTATCATTAGCCCAAACCTTAAGGTATGTTAATGGAATTTCCCTTCTTTTTTTTTTTTTTCATTTATAATATTAGGTCAAGAACATACATTTCTCACATTTAACAATGTCTTTGAGATTTTATATATGAGAACAGTCACACAAACTTATTCAATATAGTAATGATTTATTAATATATATTATATTAAAAAAAAAAAAAGGGGGTCTTGAATATAGTAATGTCACTTCTTTTCACACATGAATAATAAGCCAATTAGTGGGTTCTAGTTAGCTCAACTGGTAAAGTCTCTGATAGTTGTATAAGAGATCTGGGATTCAATCCCCGCTTACACCAAAAACTGATTGGTGTTTTGGTCTGATGATAAAGAGCTATCATCAGGGATGAATGCCATAGGTTGAAACTTTTTAAAAAAAAAAAAAAAAAAAAAAAAAAAGGAATAATAAGCCAATTCCACTGTGAATTTGAATTTACTATTATGGAAAGGTTAAAAGTTAGGTTTTTAATTCAATTCAATTTGTCTTATTTTGATAGATACGATAGAATTTAATCTATGATTTTTATTGTAGACAGAGTTTGAATCCCAAATTTCTTATATAACGTAAATAATATTATCATTTTAATAACAATCAAATTCAATTATGTGATTAAAATAAAGGGTACAATACAGTTAACGTCCTTGATATTTGAGCCAATATTAGTTAGATCCAAGACTTTTTAAAACTTTTTCCAATAAGGTGCAAATGCAGCAACTTGAAGAAATTAAAGTCCTATCATTTGATTTTAACTTCATTGGTTGCAGGGCATGGGCTATTATATGTTTGTCACTAGCATTTGTGTGGCAACTCTATACCATATTTATTCTCGTTGGATTACATGAATCAATTTCTGGAATTCGTTACAGCAGATATTTACAACTTGCAAAAGTTTCTTTTGGTTAGTGCAAGGAGACTTCTTATTTATTTATTTATGGTTAAAAAGTGATTTAATAAAATATTTTATTAATAAAAGTAGTGTTAACAATAGACCTATATAAAAGTAATATTTTATCAATCACAACTTAACACCTTAACAAATATTAGAAATAATTGTATTTCAAAATTAAGATTTAATGGAACTTGTTCAAATAACATATTACAAAGGAATTATATCACAATGTTTGGCTAACACTATGTTAATATATGCAGGTTCAAAACTAGGGAAGTTTCTTGCCAAATTCCCATTGATGTACACATCAGGAGGTACGTGTATCCTTCTGATTATCAATGGCGGTGGGATCTTGGACCTCTTATTTAAAACCATATGTGAAAATGAGGCCCCATGTCATGTCAAGCCATTATCAAGTACAGAGCGGTTCTTGGTATTCACGTGCATGGCAATACTTATAGCCCAACTACCCAACCTAAACTCTATGGCTAAGGTTTCTCTAATTGGAGCCACTACAGCTATTGGATATTGTACTTTGATTTTGGTTCTGTCAATCGCTAAGGGTAGGCCTACAAGCATATCCTATGATCAATCTGAAGCGGTGAAATCAAGCATGAAAAAATTCAGTGATACGTTGAATGCACTTGCGATCATTGCCCTCGCATTCAGAGGACATAATGTTATCCTTGAGATACAGGTTAGTATGTCATCTTTTTCATTTTCAAAGTTTAGGGAGTGGTGAATTGTAATTAGTGTGTGAAAGTTGTGTTATGAGTTGTTCTATATGAAAACAACATTTGAATGGATAAAAATTCTCATCTCCACTTTTAGTGTTCTATTTTATGTTCCATCAATTATAATTTATTGTATCTAATTTTTTATTTTTTTTATTTTAAACTTTGATTATTTTATAAAGAAAAAAAAATGAATATATGACAAGTTCTAACTAAAGGAATATAAAGTAGAACATTCAAAATAGAGCTAAAAACTTTTATTCATGTCAAATTAATCATTACTTACCATCTAATCAATTACAAAAGAAAGTAAATCTCTACATTTTTTTGGTGAGATAGGCTTCCACAGTGAGTGGTCAGCCCATTGCCACTCGAACTAGCCTGCAATATTGCAGGCCAGGTCAAGGTTAACTAGTCCCTAGGCCCAACTTTAGGACACGGCATGGTTATTGTGGTACATGGTGCAAGGGCCTCTAAAGAAAAGGAGACAACTATAAATCCAACTACTGAACAAAGCTCAGCCCAAAGAAGGAACTTATGTTCTACAGTAACTTATAAGTAAAGGTTATGCTATCATTTTGAGTTGAAGAGGGAACATGACCTTTTCCCTTTTCAACTCAAAATGATAACAAGGCCCTTAACATGTTTTTATTTTTTTAAAATGTAATTTGAAAAACTAACAAGTAATACTTCTTCTTTCTTTTTCTTTTTTTTTTTCTTTTTTTTTTTTTTTTTTTTTTTTTTTTTTTTAATATAGCAAAGCAAAACACAAATTTGACATCTCGATTTCAATGTAATTTTTTGTTAAAATTCATGTGTATTGTTGCAGGGAACATTGCCTTCAGATCAAAACCAAACATCCTATAAGCCAATGTGCAGAGCAGTGACAATATCATATATAGTGATCGCCATGAGCCAATTTCCCCTCGCAATAGTTGGATTTTGGGCCTACGGAAACAAGGCAAGCACATTTTCTTTTATTGAACTTGATGAGATTTGCAGCATATCATTCGTGATGTTTGCATCAAACTAGTGTCCATTTGAAATGACTGATGAATATTGCATGATTATAAAACGGTACATTTTTTCAAAATCTTTTTTCTAGGCGCAATTTTTTCGAAGCAAATTGTACCAAGTGAACATGATTACAGCTTGTTGCTTTTATTATTGGATATCTTATTTGTGAAATAGTCTTTATTACACATTACAAACAGGTTTGAAATGTAAGAGTTTTGTATGCGTCTGACGCATGAGATACCATCTCGTCTAAAATGAAAGGAGTAAACATAACGTCAATGTCCATAAACTATGGTATATGTCCAAAAAAAAAAAAACTATATCACTATTATTCATATAAAAATAAATAAATAAATAAATGAGGAGATTGTCCGGTCTCTTCATAGTTCATAGGGAGAAGTTGGATTTCCAATCTCCCTCCCTCACTTACATAAAGAGAGAAGAGCAACATTGAGTCTTCTAATTTCTAATCCCCATTTGATCTCATTCATGTGTCTTATAGATTGTGCTTGTTATTACTTTAGTATATTTGTGAAAAATGTTAAACCATCCAAAATTGAACGTGTTACAATAATCTGTACTCATCAAAGATTCAAAGTAGTGACTAGTGAACAAATTTCATAAAATATATATATATATATATATATATATATATATCAAAGTAGTTTACAATCTCCTTATCTAAGGACTTTTTTTTTTTTTTTAATGAATGTCAGGTACCTTTTAATGGAGGATTGTTGAGTGCATATTCACAAATCCATGGAGCCAACACCTCAAAGTTAATGATGGGCTTAATTTATCTACTAGTATTGGTGAACCGTTTATGTACATTCCAAGTTTATGCCATGCCAGTTTTTGACAACATGGAAATGAGATACATAACCAAGAAGAAGAAGCCATGCTCAAAGTGGGTTCGTACATGCTTTCGCATTTTATTTGGAGGGCTGACTTTCCTTGCTGCTGTGGCTTTTCCATTTTTTGGAAGCCTAAAACTTCTATTGGGAGGTATAGCATTACCTTTGACTTTTGCTTATCCATGTTTCATGTGGATTACAATGAAGAAACCTCAACCAAATCGTGTGGTTTGGTCTATAAACTTGGTGCTTGGTTGCCTTGGCATTGTCTTCAGTGTTCTAATAGTTATTGCAGCGGCTTGGACTTTATCTGACAAAAGCTTAAACCGACTTCTTCAAGCCTTAATGATAGATACATTTGTAAGAAATTAATTAAACCAATTAAACTTTTGAAAGTATATATATAGAGTATACATTATGGATTAATTATCAGAATAGTCGCTTGCATTAACTCCAATAAAGGTTGAGGAGAAAATTTTGTATTTAGGAATTTCATAAGTCAAGTGCTTTGTAACTGAGCTTGCTCTCTTATATTAGGAGAGTTAGGGTTCAAATTTTCTCTCCATTTTTGTAAGTTATTCATCTATGAATGAAATATTTTAATTTTTTATAAGCATAGGAGTTAAAATTCACATATTTTAACTTTTTAAAAATTCTTTTTCTTTTTATTTTGTACCGGCCAATATGTCAATACTGGCTAGAAATACTTGAAAATCCTGTAGTACAACTTGATATTATTTGGTGTGTTACAAGGGGTATTTATATTGGTTTAGTGACCGATACAATATTAATAGCAGTGGCCTCATTTTCTAAGAAAATGGAGATGATTTAATAACTTTCTAAGTGATAGTGCTTGCTATCAAATCATTGATTGGGCTTGATAGTTTGAATTGGTATTGGAACCATATTGAAAATTTTTAAGGAAAATAAAGAACAACAAATAAAACCACAAAATGATATTGGCTTGATTGACCGAACACAGTCTTCTTTGCCGATGAAAAGGAAATTTTAAAAAAATTCTAAATATTTGTATAGTAACACTATGGTTTTCTATGGAGGGCATCGCATACCTTGACCAATGAGAGTAACATTCCGGTACACCTAAAGCCAGCGTACTCAGTCAAAATCCCTTTAATTACTAAAAATTTTCATGATTAATTGCATTTTACTAATTAGATTGAAAGAGAAAATTCTCATAAAGAGAAGACTAAACTTTAAGAATAAAATTAAAATAAATAAAGAAAAGACAAAAAACATTCGGAATAAATTAATATCAACCATTACCTATACCTCTCCTTCTCCTTAATTGGTAAAAGAAAATGAAAATCCTTTAAAGAATCTGTTAACGTTATGACTTTATCCTATATTTTTAAGAAGGGAGTTGGATATTAGCTTTATAAGTTCCTAAATTATCTTGGAGGTTATGATAATAAACTCTAAATACCAAGTGATAATTTTTTTTTTTTTTTGAGCGAAAAACATTTATTCATTCAAATTAATAAAGTATCTTGATACAAGGCTTTCACTGCTGGTGGAGGAGAATCCTCCATCCAATACAAATCCTCATCTAATGTATTCCTAGCATATTGTGCTAATACATGTGCAACCTTATGCAGCAAATGCTAGCCCATTGTAAGCCATGAATCAAATGGCAAATATCATCAACCACATTATCTAACAGTGAATTGTTTGCCAATGGAAATGAAATGGCTTGGACTACATTGACATTATCACCCTCAATGATCAGCCTTGGTAAAACAAGCGTCCATAGCAAATTCAATAGCTCTTCCGCATGCAAGCATTTCAGCTTCAAGTGATAAAATATTTGATTTAGCTTTAAGTTGTGGCTATTTGGCTAGAGTAATCAAAAGTTCTAATCTAGCCAAGTTATGAGACTTATAAAAATAGTTTATGACACTGCTTGTTTTAAATTAAAAGCATTATCCCATTATGCAAAGGAAACATAACCTTGAAAGCAATAAAATTACATCTAAATCAATATAAGCATAAACAAATTTATGCGTAAATGAATTAACCAATACACTTGAACGTACTCCTAGGCCCTTACAAGTTCCTGATTTCGAAGCCTCACACGCATTAGCAACATGGGGAACCTCTTGGTAAGTGTGGACCGGCCACACCGACCCTTGTTAGTTTGCTCCTCCCAATGACCAACATGAGAACCATGAAAGCCCTCTCCAATGCATACCGTACACATTTGCCGGCGATGCCTTTCTTTATTTCATTTACTAAAGAAAAATGTACTGTTATTTAAGTGTTTTTTTTATGAACAGTTATTTAAGTGTTATACATTTGGTTCTTCAATTAAATTATATCATGTAATTGCATTGATTAATGAGTTGCATAATTCAATTTAATTTTACTTAAGAGAAGATAACATGTATACAATATATTACTGTATTGATCAATGCAATCACATGGTTGAATTCAATCAAGCAACTTAAAATATACCGAGTAACTTTACCTAAATTTTGACATTACTTGATAACTATTTGATACGCATTATCCAACTCATGTCCAAACTCTCATGCAGAGCTGTAGACCAATTTTACATAGTTAAAATCATTTCAAATTCTTCATACTTTTGTTATATTATGCATTGTAATAAAATATAGTGCCACATCAACCATGTTCCCTCAATCTTCTCCTATAAATACTAGCACTTTCAACTGCAAAAACCTAGTGTAGTATGTGTACAACCATCATCAACATCATATATTGCATCCCAAAGCTTTGTTTCTATTGTTTGCTAACATTATAATCATGGCAGATCAGCAATATTCAACAGTCCAGGAAAGTGAGACTGCCCAAAAGGTTGCAGGAGAATCGTTGAATTGTGAGATGTTCTTGAATAAGGAACAAAACCAGAAACTCCAAGAGGATGCGGCCTTGACAGATGCCAAGACAATGAAAGAGGAAGAGAAGACCACTCTCATGGAGGAGCTCCACCGGTCCAAAAGCGACTCTAGCTCGGTAAGCTATTGCATAATTATGTAATTAAACAAGTGTTTGTCATTCCAGATAAAGACATTTTACATATGAACTACTCATGCAGCCAACTACTTGACACAGTGTGGAAGTCTGGTGCCTTCCAAACTGGGTGCAGCTTTCATTCAAACTACTCAGAATCCATTTACTAAGTTTTCCTAGATTCATTGTTGATTCTTTTTCTTATGTTTCATTGTATTTCTTAGCTTATCAACTGACAAGACGGGCATTAGATTGAGTTAGTGAAGTAAATAACTAATTTGCAAAAGTGACAAGTTGTGATTGGTGCAACATCACTTTCATATATGCCGATCACAAATGCCATTTTTATCATACACCAATCACAACAATTAGGAAAACTTAGTTCCCAAGACTTATTTCCATACAAAAAGCATTTTTTATTATAAACAGAAGTTGATTTGATGATCAATATTTTACTAACAAAATCCAAGTTGCTTTGAAAATGTGCAGTCTAGTGATGAAGAAGATGAAGGAAGAGAGAAGAAAAAGAAGAAGAAAGGCTTAAAGGAAAAATTATCAGGCGAAAAGGAAGAGGTAGACACTAAGTGCAAAGACACATTCACTCCAGTTGAGAAAGGCAATGAAGTAGTAAATGCAGAGGCAACAAACACAGAGGAGAAAAAGGGATTTATAGAGAAAATCAAAGAAAAACTTCCGGGACACCACAAGAAGGCAGAAGATGGTTTTTCTGCTGAGTGTGCTACAAATGAGCATTCCCCTGAAGGTGAAGCAAAGGAGAAGAAAGGAATCTTGGAGAAAATCAAGGAGAAGCTACCTGGGTGCCATAAGAATGAAGAGGAGAAGAAGGATAACTAGAATGCATGGAACCTGGAAAGAAAGTTTCACAATCACTTTTTCTAAGAAGCCATTTGCTTATTGTGCATGCATTTTTGTTTTGTCCTAACTGAAGTGTTTCATGTGGCATGCATGAGTCTTCATTGGGTGATTCCCTGGTTTTCAGCTGTTGTTTTCTTTTCCTACCATCTGTAAGCTTAGTTTGCTTTGCTTAATGGCCCACAAAGGCTGAATTTTGAATCTCTGCTTCTTGGCTGCCTAATATATAACACTAGTACCATGTTACAAATATAAAATGTGAGGAATAGATAATGTACACACTTGAGATCAAAAAAAGGAATTGATCATGTGCGCACTTGGATTCACACGCAAATATGCAAAAAGCTGCAAAACGTTACTAAACCATGTAGTACAGTAACAGCACAAGAAAATCAATGTACTGTCATAGGCTTCTGAGTCCCAGCATGGTATATTGGTCACATTATCCGCAAATTTGGAGACCACACACTTTTAACAATTTGCATAGAGCTAGCAATCTCACATCTAGAACTGGAGCCCAAAGGTCCTGCATCTGTCCATGTAAGTTGTCATAACAACCATAGGCTACAAAATGATTGTCAGTTTTGCAATTCCAACTATAACAGTTCGCTTCAAGAACTTGAGAGATCTACTTAGCAAGTCCGGCATCTACACATACTCTCAAAAAACGACTGGACAAAGATTTGATGCAATAGTTGCAGAACTGCAGATTTCTAGCTGTGATATGTATTTTACTGGACAATGCCACTATTGAATTCACACTATTGTCAACAATCAAAGATAATGCTTGAAGGAAGATTCCTCTATATAAATGCCTGAAAGGCAAGCAGAGGCTCATTTGTATTATATATACATAAAACTACCAAAATATACATCACAAAATGAGAAGTGAAAATCTACTGTCAAGTCCCACCATCCATTTGCAAGTCTTAAACACCCAAGGTTCTAAAGCCTTGACTGAAACATTTGAAGGTTAAACCTGTAAGATTAAGAATGAAAAAAATTCTCTACCGATACTCAATTTGCTGACTTGAGACGTCCAATATACAAGGAAAATCCCAGTATGTCTAAGGCCATTCACTGGTGGACACATGAATTTGTCAAATTATGGGGTTTGCCAAGTCTATTGCCTCTAAGAGTTACAGAGCACCGGACTCTCGTATAAAACTTGGACTTCACCAGTCTTCCCAAAATGTAGGCCCTTGACCTCATCACAAATGTCAGGTTCATTGGAATTACTACTCTCTCATTGTGCTCTCTTGCATCTGCAATTGCCGAAATCCCACCATAGAGTGGCACTTGATGGCCTAGCACCACTGTCACAACCGTTCTCTGGCTCTTCCTTGACTGATAAAACTTTTTCATCTGTTTCATTAACCACCATCACCAAATATATATATATATATAGGAGTACACCATAGTCTATTAAAGACTTCATTGAGAAAACATATATAGTTTACAATTTAATCAGATTACAACATATTTGTTGTAGCTCAACAATTCTAGAAGTTTAAGCCAAGTGATTGCATGTATGCTTAATATAAGCTTATAATAAAAATATTAAGTAGTTAGGGAGGTAAAATGGAAAAATGGTCCCAGATAGGACTGTATGATTAACATTACAGCTTCTCTAACAAAAGCACCCTCTTCAGGTTTAATCTTAAGCCTAACTAGAATGATTTGAAATTCTAACTTTCCCTCTCCAAAGGTTGCTCAACAAGTCCACCACTCTGCATCTAGTTAAGTGGTACAGTGAAGTTGGGTAACTTCAACAACTTAAAGAATACTGTGGTCATGTCATTTATCTGTTAAGATTTCTTAGTGATTGAAAGTATACTGTAGTCCTGTAATGATATTTTGTGGACCTTTTTTTTTTCATCATTATATAATTATATTCTATTCAATTTAAAGTAATATTCTGTGTTCCCTCTTTACATTACTTGAAAATCAATCATAAAATCTTAAGATCGACCATTAATTCAATTTGGCTTGTCATGTATATTCTTTAACTTTTCATCGTTCTGTTTGTCCGAAGTCATGCTCTATGTTTTCTCCTTAATTAACAGTCATCTTCTCAGTTTTGTTTTCCTATTGATAATAGGATCCAGTTAATTAGGGCATATACTAATCGTCTATTTTAGAAAAGAAATTGAAAAAATTCTCAAAAATGCTATTCAGTTTTTCCTTTTTTTCATAAATAATTTTCTAAAATGGTCAGTAAAAACCTTGATAATTTATTATGTTTATGTTGCTGCTAAAATTGGTTTATTTAACTTTAAATAAGTTGGTAAAAGAATAGTACTTTAAAAAGCTTAAACAAATGGACCCTTCAGTCTACATCATTTCACAAGCAGGCAGTACATCAATCAAAGTATTCCTTTGCATTAAAAGTCCATGATTCGTTTAATCAAATAAAATAAAATAAAGTCCATGACTTGTTTTTGGGGACAAGTAAAGATGGCCATGATTATACATTTTACAAAAGCAGACAAAATGCAGGAAATTTCCAACTCAGAAAATCAAGATCCTCTAGTCTAGAGGGAACCTTTTCACAAACTAAAAGACAAACCAAAGAGCAGTAAATACAACATAAATGGACCCTGATTTAGTTTTCAAACAAAAAGACTAGGCTTTTGGGTTGTACAGGCTTGTCACAGCCTTTGCAGGCCCTCCAATAAAGCAATGACCAATCAAATTCAAATTTCTTCTGCTATTCACAGTTCCCACCTCCCAAGATGACAAACCCCAAGGAGACCAAATTTATGACCCCACACATATATATGAATAATATAGCAACTTCTAAATGACCATATTACCCATGAGTAAACATCAACTTATATTTTCAGCAAGGACAAAAATGACTGTTCAAAATTTATTATTACAGACCTGACCAGAGGCAAGCTGGAGCTGATAATATTGAAGTTGCAGAGGGGTAGCTGTGACATGGACACCGAAAAAGGTGGCAGGATTTCTGTACAAGATCTTCACCGTTGAATTCAATGACAGCATATCTGTTGGCACCCCTGAGTGATCACTCCCTGCTTGTATATAAAAGTTCTCGAATACTATGTTCTGCTTATCAACAAAATATAAAAAAATATTATGTACCATCTTGATATTTCAAACTTAATACAGTACTATACTTTAATTTAAAATTCTCTCCAAAAAAAAAAAAAAAAACCTATAGTTTAGTAATAAATAAATGATAAACAAATATAATGCTAAATTTGCGGGATTTATTGATGATTTTATTTATACCAACAAAAACGGCAAATATTCCACATTTTCGGGGACTGAGATTGACTCGGTAGTCGAAACATATATATACTGTTCTCGACGGCTTGTATAAGTTTTAATACAGTTGATCAAAAAAAAAAATACAGTTGATTAAAGACTTTTTTTTTTTTTTTTTAAATACTATTACAGCTTTATTTCACCTTTATGTAAAATTCAAGGATATGCTAATAATTCCCTCAAGTGTGTTTGTTGTAGTTTAACAGTGACAGTTAATTTTTCCTCAAATTATTTATAGTTTTTAGAGATGAAGAAAAGGGGGAAAAGAAATGAGGGTATTGTTATGGTTAGAGAGACTTTAATCTATTGAAGATTCATGCATGCTTATAATTATAGACTGAAACTCTCTAAAAAAAATTTAAAAATAATTAATTTAAGATTATTTACTATATAAAGTAAGTTAATGTAAAAATCAAATCATATAGCATACATGTAATGATAATTTATTACAACACATATTATTGTAATAAAAATTTTAATATTATTGCAAATTCTAAAAAATTTCTTATAAATAGGATAAAATATAAAAAAATTCAAAAAAAAAAAACCTAATAAGGTACAGTTTCACTTTTTTTAGCTTTCCACTTCCCAAAAAAATCCTTATTCTTTAATTTCTATCCTCCTCAGTCCTCCTATAGTATTCTCATTCTCTGCTTTTCCATATTCTCAACATTACTTTTCCATTTAAAAATGAAAAAACAAAAACAAACATTCATTGCTTTAATTTTGTTAATTACAGTATTTTTTTTAAATAAAATTTATCAAAATAATCTCATCCTGTCGTCCAAACAAACTATGTACACAAAGGAAAACAAAAGGAAAGCATAGTGTACCTTAACGAAGACTTTAGGCTTGTAACTCTTGCTAGCACCCCACAAGATCAAAGAGAACACAGTGAACAACAAAACGAACAAGAAAACAAAGCAAAAGTACAACCTCACAGAGCGCCCAGACCCTCCAAAATAACCTCCATTTTCCTCATCATCTTCATCATCTCCATCTGTAGTCTCTTTCTGGAGCTTCTTCCAAGTGTATAGGCTTCTGGGGTTCTTGAGAGAAGCAGAGAATCGCGAAGTGGATGACTCGCGCGAGTGATGAATCGGTGAGCAGTGATAGTAGTGGTGTTGGGGTGAGCCCATAGGGCTTGACCCGTATGACATTTTCTCCACGTCGTGGTTTGATGGGCTTTGCACGTAGTATAGCACTGGCCTGCGTGGTGAACGTGGTGGTGAGAAGCCTTGGTCCATGCTCATCGTCACCTCTGAGTCCGACTTTGTGTGCATTGTCACTGCCATTACACACACAGACACAAAGAGAGAGAGAGAGAGAGAGAGAGAGAGAAGTCTCAAAGAAACAGAAGCATATAGAGGGGTTAAGGGGTTAAGGGGCCTGGTTTATTTTTATTTGTTTTTGTGTTAAAGTATATTGGGTTTTGATTCTTTTCGAGGAGTGGATGAGAATGGAGGAGTATAATAGTAGTAGTAATTATTTATAGCAGTTATGGAACCGAGAAAGGAAGTGACAGGCAATTCTGATAGCTGAGGACAAGTGTGAAAGAGAGAGTTCTATCTATCTGTGGGAAGTTTTTCATTTGCGAGGCTGTATTTTTGCTTGTTTGTATTTATGACTTTTGTGTTTTTCTTTTCCTTTTCCTTTTCCTTTTGCATGGAATATGGACCAGGGTCGGGATGAAAATGTATCAAATATATGCATCATTTTTCACATAATCAAGCATAATATATATTATGGTTGCTTGTGATACATTTTCCATTTACAAGGTATTTGTTTATTGACAAAAGCTTTGTAATTAAATTGGTACTTTTTTATATACAAAGTACTTGCAGGTCTAAAAAGAAAAAATTCAAACTGCAAGATCAACAATATGTTGTAATTATTTTTTTTAAAAAGGTATTTGTTTATTAATTTTGCTTACTTTCCAATAAAAGTGAAACTAGTTTAAAACCTCCCTACACCAGCTAATAAAAACCTTTTTAATATATCTAACTAAAAAGTTTTTTTTAGATATAATTTAATTATTACAGTAAGTGAGACGGTGGGAGAATGAAGATTCAAATTTTTATTCTTTTTGTAAAGAATACTAAACTATAAGACTCTAGACACCAAAGAAATTTTTATACATTTTAATAATAAAGTCTTTTGTCATTTGAATTTAATAACAATGTCTTATTTTTTAAGTATGATTTCATTTTAATTTTATGTATACTAGAAAATGATTTTATGATTATTAGAGGATTCTAAACGTTAATCCTTAGACATTAACATATATGATAAGTACCCTATAATTTTTTATAATTCAGATAACTATGGAAATTAAATTTATTGTGTACCACAATGTTGAAGATGCAATACATGCTCTTATTTATTGGAAACATGTTTTTTATTCAACGTATTAATGATAAGTTGTGACTAAAGTAAAAAATTTGGACTTAATGGTGATGTTCATGTGGACAATTTGGTTTCGCCGAAACTAGATTAGGATAAATAACAGAGACTACCCTATCATGCAGGTTGCTCAAAACGCATAGGAAGCTCTCCAAGTTTTTTGCCAAGTAAATCTCACTTACCCATCTCAACTTTCAGCCCCTGCCCCTCCACGAGTCAGGTGGTCTCCTCCACTAGTTAACTCTCTCAAGGTGAATTTTGATGGTGCTACTTTCAAGGATATTGGGAAGGCGGGTCTGGGAGTGGTGATTCGCAATGACCAAGGACAAGTTCTGGCCTCACTTTCTCAACAGATTTCTCTTCCTCATTCCTCGGATGTGGTAGAAGCTTTGGCAGCAGCATGAGCTATCTCTTTTGACCTTGAAATTGGTTGTTCCTCATTTATTCTTGAACGGGACTCTGAAACTATGATCAAAACTCTCAATTGTGAAGAGGATTTTTTATCCCCATTCGGCCATATCCTTGCATTAGCCAAGGCCACCACAGAAGCTAGTTGTTGTATTTCTTTCTCACATATCCGTAGACTTGGTAATTCTGTTACTCACAACCTAGCTATACACGCTAGACATATTAGAGGTTTTTCGGTGTGGATGAAGGATATTTCGCCACATCTCTATTTTATATTTTTCACTGATAGTGATTGAGTTTTTTTTCAATGAAAGTTTCTAGTATTCATTCTAAATATAAAAAAAAATTAAAAAAAAAATAGTTAACATCATCTTCACATTGATTTACCATCAAACCCATTTCTACTATACATTAATCACAACATGTCATATGTCATATGTACAATTTTGAAAAAAGCTGTAAATAATTGTGATCAATTATGTTCCTATGCTTAAGGTTAAGGGTGTAATTACACTTGTTGATTGCACAATAATGTGGTTTAATCGTGAGTTTAATGGAATGTTAAAATGTCTACCCTAACCCTAGTTAACATGAATTAGAGTGTTTTCAAGTGAGGGTATTGTTATTATTTTCACAAATTTGGTTTTTTGACCCTTGGAATTGGAACGTGGAATAAAAAAGCTATAACTACTTAGGCAAATGACCTAGTGGTGAGAAGTGTTAGTAACTCGTTATATCTATAAGTTCAAGAATTATGAGTTCAAATCGTATTAGTGTCCAAATAGTCCAATATATACCATAAATAATCCAATGAAATAAGCTTTAAGTAGGATAACGACCGCATTTATAAATTTCTTTTTCTTCAATCAAAAAGAAAAAGAAAAAGCGAGAAATCAGGCGCGACAAAGGGCCATCATGCACGACCTGAGTCATAGGTAAATATATAGTTTAGTTTAACCTGTGTCTATTAGTCTATATTATCACTTTTCATACATGTGATGTTGTTTGAGTTTGACGGTTTTGTTGGGTTGGATAGTTGGGGAGTCTTTGGATTTGGACCCATTGGCATCAAATGGAACTTTTTCGAACTTTTTCTTTGTTTTTCAGTTTTACTTTTGAGTTTGCCAGGCCGAGATTGTAATCCACAAGGTCCTTAATTTATAATTGAGTACCCTTTCCAAATTCCAAGTCATGTGTTTTGAAAAGGTCCTTAATTGAGTAACCTTTCCAAATTCCAAGTAATTTGTTTTGAAAATAGCAAGCAGAATTCCAAATCCATGGTACTTGACAATCAAAGTGCAAGCTGTCTTTCTGAATTTCTGATCACTGCATTTATTTATATTTTTTGGTAAACGTCACTGCATTTATTGATTGCTATATTCCTTCGATTTTTATAGTTGCCCAAGATTTAAAACCAAATCCATGAGCTATTGAATTTTTGCACATAGGGATTTCCTTCCTATTGGATATAGCTGGTAGTTTCACAAACATGCATAAAAGATTTAGCCTAACGGCATTCTGGAATTAGTATAGTAAAAAGTAAATGAACAATTTGTTCTCCCGTGACCTTGATCTTCTTGTTCATTCTAGGAACACAGCTACCCCACATGCATCACTTTTAAGCACGAATTGAAGACCCATTTGGTTTTCTTAACAATTTACAATAATTTAAAAGTTTGAAAAAAAATCCCAATCACGTTGTTAAACCATTCAAAATCAAATATCCTCAAAAAGAAAATCCAAGATTTTCCTACAACTTTTCCGTTACTGCAATGTGACATGCTATGAAAGTTGTGAAAAAAAAATATTAAATTTTTGTAAAAGTGATAAAGGGCAACTCACAATTTGTCATGCTAAAATTAGGTTCTATAACCACTCATCCTCAAAGCTCGTCTTAATTTACAAAAAAAAAAAAAAAAAAAAAAAAAAAAAAAAATCTCTCTCAAAAAAAAAAATTTACAACAAAATGAACATGAAACCCAAGTCATTTCATGGCCCATCCATACTTTGATTGGGCTACAACCATTCCAATCCGTTTCCTTAAAGTCTTTGTTTTTACTTTTTAGTAGAGTTAGAATTAGATTTCCTTGTTAGTTTTGGGGTAACAGGACATTTGCCCATAATTTATAAATTATACAGTAAAATGCCATTATTTTGAAACAATTTAGTAAAATGTTCTTGTTTTTTAAACTCGATTTTAATAAAATCAAGTTATGTGTAAAACTCAATATCTTCAAAATCGAGTTCTATGTATTAGCAATATTGAGTTCCACTTAAATTAAAAAATAAAATAAAATAAAATAAAATAAGTAGTAAAATATGCATAGAATTTGATATTATTAATATAATGCCTATAACTCGATTTTGTTAAAATCAAATTTCAAAAATAAGTGCATTTTATTAAATAATTTCAAAATAGAGACATTTTGCTGCATAGTTGGTAAATAGTAACAAATGCCCACTTCTACTGTTAGTTTTACCGCTAGAAATAAGAATCGTGTGGGTTTTGGTTTTGGGTTATGTCTGTCTGGGCCGGGCCATGTGCTTTACACCAAAAACTAATGGTCTACTGCACTGGACTCTTTCTAATTTCTATGTTTGAAAGTTTTGGATCCACTCTACACAATATGCTAGGCTTTGATGGACCTTTCTTTCTTTATTTTTTTTTCTTTTTTTCAGTTTGACCCCACAAGGTCCATATTGAGTTGTCTTTCCAAGCCCTTATGATTAGCAAAGAAGAATTTCCAATCGAGTGCAAGCTGTCATTAATTCCAACACTGTATTCAGGAGTGTTATTAATTTCTTTCTACTTATGATAATGTCAAGTTAAACCATTTTTTTATACCATGGTCCATTTCCCGTTGCAGCTGCATATAGTTTCTCAATATTTAAAACCAAATCCATGAGCTAAATAGAATCTTTGCACACTTGAGATTTCCTTCCTATTGGATATAATGGTAGTTTGACAGACAAGAAAGCTTAAAAGGTAAAGAACAATTTTCCATCCCGTGATCTTATCTTGTTGTTCATTCTAAAAACACAAGTACCCCACATGCATCACTTAACCATGAAGACCCATTTGGTTTTCTTAATAATTTACAATATTTTATAAGAAGGAAAAGAAAAAAAAAAAAAAAAATTGTTTCCCAATTACATTAATCAAATAACCCCAAATCAAGTATCCTCAATCCTCATCTAAAGTTACAACAACAAAAAATGAACATGAAAGCCCAACCCCAAAAAGCCCAACTCATTTCAAGACCCATCCAAGCTCAATTGGGCCTCAACATTTCCAACCATACCCAATTGACTCTCCTCAAACTCCTTGATCAAATCAGGATCAACATTCTCCTCAGGCTCCCACGTGTCCTCATCCAAATCCGTCCATTTCACCAAGTATTCAATCTTACCACCATCATCACCAACTCTCTTCCCCAAAACCCCTTCAGCCACACCATATTCAAGCCCAGCCTCATAGTCTCTCACCAAATCCTCTCCAATCAAACCAGCTTTGACCCACTCATTATCACAGCCGTCCTTCCATTTGACCAAATACTCAACATGATCATCACCTTTCCCTCTCCTCTCCAAAATCTCCTGCACCTCAGCGTACTCGAATATTGCCTCCTCCAAAACCTTAATCACATTCTCAAGCCCCAATCTCCTAGCGAATTGCATTGGATTCCCTCTCGGTGTCACTCTCAATATCTCTCTCGCCAAATCCAACGGCGTACGATTCTTCTCATCAACGGTCTCAGGATCAGCGCCGAGCTCCAACAACAGCTTAACCACGCTCGGCTTAACGTAGCCAGCCGCTATGTGAAGAGCCGTCAAGCCACCGCTGCTGTCTTTGTGGTCGAGGTTCGAGCCGGCTTCGGCTAAGATCTTCACACACGGCTCCGAGCCGAGCCCAGATACGAAGAGAAGAGCCGTGCGTCCCTCCGAGTCCACAGCGTCCACGTCGCGAAAGTCTTCTTCGGCGGCTAAGAGCCGAGCCAGAGCCGAGTCGTCGGCTTTCTTGGCTGCGTTCCACCATGGCGTTTCGTACTCGGCTATAACATCTTTCGCCACGTAATCAGATGGGACCCACGAAGGGGCATGACCGTCTTTCCACTCTATCAAGTACTCCATCCCGTAGGACCCACCTTGTGAAACCGCTCTGCTTCCTATGATTTTGCTCACTTCGCCATAGGACTCATCTTCATTAAAATTTTCGAAGTTGTTGTTGTTTTTGGGAAGTGTTTTTTGTGTTTCTTGGAATTGTTTTTCTTGGTTTTGGGTAGCAAAGAGAGTGAAACTAGTGGGGTTAGTGTGGTTTGGCTTGAGGGTGAGAGATTGTTGGGAAGGAAATGAAGAAGGGAAAGTAAAGAGTTTGGGAGAGAGTTTGAGGTAAGAGAGAGATTGGTTCAATGGTAGAGAATCCATAGTTTGTGAGCTTCTTGGTTATGGGGTTTGGGTGGGAAGAGATGGAAGAGTTTAGAGAAGGGGACTGAGTTGTCAATGGTGGGTGCAGTGTAAATGTAATCTAATGGGGATAAGGAACCACATCCAATATCATGGTTTGTATTTTGTGAAGGACAATTTTGCCATGTTGGTATATTTTGTGTGATTATGTTTTTATATTTTTTTGCCTTGTCCACGTAATTTTGTGGGAGTGATTTGTGGCCACACGCGGTAATGAACTTTGGGGTCAGCTGAGATTGTGACTTTGGAGAGTAAAATGTTGGTCCAGGAGCCTCTAGAGAGGGAATGCCATGACTTGCTGTATATGATTTGTGTGATACTCACTGTAGGCTATGGATCATATGTAAAATGTAGAAGATGATTATTGTAAAAAGAGAATTGTGGGATTAATTAATTTTCAAGTCATATAAGCATTTTGACGACAAAGAATAACTACCATGGGTAGATGCAGATTTAAATTTTGTCTTATGAACAAGAGGAAGACAATTTTGATGCTCAAAATACTCTTAAATTTACCAATTTTTAAAGCTTAAATAATAGGGTTATATATGTAAAATTGCTAATTTAAAAACTCCTAAATTTTAGCTCTCACCTAAACATAGCTTACAAAATAGGACAACTTCCCAGTGGTTTTCAAACTCAATAATTAGAAAATTGAATTGCCCCAACTTTTCTATATTCCTTCAATCACTCACATTTTTATTTTATTTTACTTTTTGCCCGCTTTATCAAACTTACATTTTCTTTTTAATTTTAAGTTTCCCTTGCTCCCTAATCTCACTACATTTAATTTGGTTTTTTTTTTTTTTCACCTCAAATGCAAAATATGATTAAACATACATTTTTTTTTAAAGAGTTTTAACCTATAACGTCCATTCCTGATAATAATTCTTTATCATCAAACAAATGCATCAATTAGGATTAAATATATACTTAAATCTCAAATAGTGATGAATAGAAAATTAAAGACTACAGCAAAAAAAAAGAACCTCATTGCACGTGCTCCGTTTTTTTTTAATTGATCTATGTGATTTATCCGGTCAATAAACAAAATAATGTTTTTTTTTTAATAATATAATTCAATAGTTGGTAAAGGAAGATTTGATCTCTGGACATATTTGTTATAAACACTGTTGGGTCAAACAATTAATTTATAAGTTTAAAACATGGCAAGAGCCGCAAGACAAGAAGTGGTCACGTGGAAAATGAATGCCAACAAGGCTACCATGTCATTAGTATTTAAACAATAGATTGAAGCCCAAAAGAAAGACAAATGACATTAACCCATTGGAGACCAAAGATAAGCTATCACTTCCAACGGTTTTTCTTAAGTGAGAACCAAGGTTTTCAGACCCGGACCGTTCATTAAACCGTAAAAGAAAGAGGTTTAAGGTTTTTGAGGTCGAACCGAGGTCGAACCGGGGTCGAACCGTGATGACGTCATAATTAATTTAATAATTATATAATAAATAAATAAATATTTTAAATTAGAAATAATAGAAAATTTGACTAAAATAAGAAAATATTTAGGTACCAAAAACGTAATTTTATAAAAATAATTTTTTTTGATAAGATATAAAAATAAATTTTATATATATATATATATATATATTTATGAAACCTACGTCTAAATTAAGCCCATGCCGCACAAATTAAAACAAGCCTATTTGAACTGTCTACTTTTCAATGAAATTTAAAGTGAAAAAACAAAAGAGATAAAGGACTTAAAAAGAAGAAGCTAGAAGTCTACTCATTAAATAATAGCCACTCATTAAATAATAGCCTTAATAGAAAACAGAGCCCAAGGATAAAGTAGTTGGTCAGTGAGTAGATGACAGCCAAGTATTATTACTTCACCATCTCCATCGTTCTCAGTCCAGACGCAGAAACTCTTTTTTTTGCTGAAAGTCCAGACACAGAAACTGAAATGGCAAAATGGCAAAAAAACGCAGAAAAATTAGAATGAAAGTGTGAGTGAGACAGAAAAGAAGAAGAGAGGCGATGCGATCTAAAGTTCTAACAGCATCACATGGCGGTTTGAAGCATCAACAATGGTGGTAAGCTCCAAAAAAAAAATTCAGATCTGAACCGCAAGAACCGTCAACGGTTTTCAAACCCGGGAGGTTTGACCGCGGTTTGCACGGTTTACTGCTTTTCTTGTATAGGCCGGTTCTTGAGAGTTAAAAACCCGCATTGATGAACGGTTTCCGGTTATTCCGGTCGGACCGTACGGTCCGGTCCGGATTTCACAACCATGATGAGAACACATTAGAAGCTTGGGAAAGGCAATGATTACCACGAGGCAATTACAAGAGGATTCTCAACCAAAGTTTATGGAAACAAATGCAATTAAAACATGATGCATGATAGAAGGGACAAGATTAATTGTCAAAAGCCTCAAGTGTAAATAGAAATGATCATTCAATAGGAATGGCATACAATCATACACAAAAATTTAGAATATCATTTCTTTTTGTATCAAATAGTCTGTAGATGATGTTTCTGAGTGGTGATACAATGGTTGCTGATTTAATTGATTCAAGTACTGCTAGGTGGAATAATGAGGTAATTGATAGTCTTTTTATTGATCATGAAGCTGATTTAATTAAAAGTATTCCTTTGAGTGCTGCATTATCGCTGGACAAATTGGTTTGGGCTAAAACTAACAATAGAAAATTTACTGTTGGGAGTGTGTAAAATTAGCGGTTACTTTGTTCAAATCAAGGAACCATGGTACTACTTCTGATGGTAGTTTGTTAAGGAAATTTTGGAAGAAAGTTTGGTCATTGCCTATTCCTCATAAGATTCAAAATTTTTGTTGGCGTGCTTGTCACGATATTGAAGAGACGTAATGTTATAGTTGAAGATGTGTGTGTGTGTGCTGTCAGGGTGAGGCAGAAACGAATGGCCACATTTTTTGGGATTATCCGAGAGCATAAGAGGCTTAGGCTGCTTCAAAGATACATTTGCTGCCTATGGATACTAATATTAACTCTTTGCAAGACTTTTGTTGGATTGAAATGATGACTAAAGTTGCTGGGGACGAGAAGTGTTCACAAGTGGTTATGATAGCTTAGGCATTATGGTGTAATAGGAATGAGATTTATCATGGAGGTGAAGCCAAAAATGGAATGGAGATAGCTTAGTGGGCAGCAGGTTACCTTCAAGAATATTGGTTTGCAATTGAAGTGCACGAAATGGTTGGTTTTTATATAGTGCAGCAGCCCATGGACAGAGAAGCAGTTGTTGGTTTAGATTTTTTGCAGCAGCTTGATGACAGAGGTGTGGTTTCTAATATGTTGCAGCAGCCTGTGGAAAGAGTAGTAGTTGCTGGTTCGGATTTAATGCAACAGCCTGTTGATAGAGATGTTGTTTCTAATATGTTGTAGTGGCCCGTGGAAAGAGTTGTAGTTGCTGGTTCGGATTTAATGCAGCAGCCAGTTGATAGAGATGTTGTTGCTATGCCTTTGGCCTGAGTTCCTCCTTCATTGGGTTTATGTAAAATCAATGTAGATGGGGCCCTTTCTCGTACAAAGAAGTTGGTTGGAATTGGGGTAGTAATTAGAGATCACAGAGCTTGAATATTGGCTGCATTATGCAGAAAAATTAGAGCTCAATTGGGGGTTCTTGAAGTTGAAGCAAAAGCCTACGAAGCTGGTGTGTTATTGGCAAGACATTTGGGGCTGATGAATGGGGTGTTGGAAGGGGATTCTTTGATTATTTCCAATGCCCTTAAGCGAGTTACAGAACCTCCTACCTCGGTTGCTGCTGTTGTGGAAGGAATTCATGATTTAGGATCAATTCTTGGTGTTGTCCATTATTCTCATGTGAGAAGACATGGCAATCAGCTAGCCCACACTCTAGCAAGACAAGCTCTAAGCCTTGTTAATGATGTAATTTGGATTGAAGAGACTCCTTCCTGTATTCAACAAGCTCTTATCCAAGATGTATGTGGATATTAATATCCTAATAATATATCTAGGTGTGTTTATTCAAAAAAAAAAACAAAAAAAATAGTCTGTAGATAATCTGTTGGCTTCAAATAGGCTTTATATTTTGAGTTTGTACTCTAGTTCTTAATTTTAGGATGTTTACTGTTCTTTTCATTTTCACTTTGAGATAGGCTTGTTAATTTAGGCTTCATAATTTAGGATGTTTCCTTGTTCACATTGTTAATTTATGCATTTCTCAAAACATCCTATTAAGTTAGGTGTTACAGAACCGTGAACCTTACCCTTTAGGTCAAATAATTGCATTTGATAATTTCATATCATTTCAAGTAATATAAAAGCTAGTTTCTACTCAAACTAGCACCAAAACGTGCCCAATTAATTCAAGGCTCTTGGCCTAAAATTATTTCTAAAGAAAGGTAACAAGAATAAATAACACACACACACACACATATATATATATATATGAAATCATTTGCTTAGAGGAATTTTGGTTGTTGTTGATAATTTGATAAGAGATTTGAACTGGATGTCTTTCTTAAAAATATCAAGAGGTGTCAATTAATTGAGATACAAGATTCTTGGCTTGCTTTAAAAATTATTTAAATTTATTAGTTTTATCCAGCTGGAAAAATAAGTTGAGTGTATTTAAAAATAAATAAAATTAAACTTTAACATATTTTAAATAAAGTGACTTTAAAAATACGTCAATTAAGAAGCTTAAATTTTCATGCCTTCGTAGTAGACCTCAAGTTTTCCAACTTAAAAGAAGGTAAATAAATAAAACTTTTCACAACTTTTCTTAGAAAAGTTGCCACCTACCACCGCACTCCCTTGGTGCGATGGTCACTCCACAAGTATAAGTGCTTGTGGAGTGTGGGGAAGCAAGGGCCGGGGTTCAAGTCTCCAGGAGGGAGCTTCACACACATATACACTTAGATTATGTTAGAGTAGAATTCTATCTTGTATGAAAAAAAGAAAAGTTTCCACTTGCCATGTTGGTATTTCAGTAATTATTATTATTATTATTATTATTTTGGGTTTGTAAAAGCAAAGGTAAAACAATGGGGACATATTTGCATCCTAATTGTAATTGGAGGCTTATTTCCTTTTCATTCAATAGGGGTTTTAATCCAAAATACCCAACTAGGGTTGGCAATTAGGTGGGTTGGGTCCTAAATGAGTCGGGTATATAATTACCCATTAACCCATTTATTGCCCGTTTAAATTTATATTATTTACCCATTACCCACCCAACCCATTTAATAACCAATTACCCATTAAAATTAAAGAATTGAAATTTCCTACTATAGAATATGACTTGAATTAGGGGTTCGACTCCTTGTTGGATTTGGATAAGAAAGGAACTTTATTCTTTTTGGATTACTATTATTTAAAGTTATCAAGCTCTATTATAAGTCTTGTCTACCACTTGATTTTGAGTTCTATTTGGTATAAGAGTGATTCTCTTTTGTGTGTGGAAAAGAAGTCTAGTCCTTCTTGATTTTGAATATGCTACCTGACTCAAGTCTCCTATAAAAGCATAGTGTTGTTGCGGCATATTTTAGAGCATGGTTGTCAAAATCCCGATTTAGATCCTACAATCTTACAATTTTACGATCTCACCTACCCAAAATGATCTGAATCTTTCAAGGATCTGTGCAACCATTCAGGATCGGTAACATTGTACGATTCTAATGATCCCAAACGATTCTAGTTTCTTGTAATCTTCTTTAACTTGACAAAAGGCTCAGTTGGACTCAAATGAAAAATAATATCCTGTGCGAGTCCTTTTTTTGACAGTATCCAAGCCCAAGTTGAAGCAAGGACCCTGGGCCTGTTAGTTGTTGTTTAAAGGGACTGAGCTTGATTCACCGCAACTAAATGAACTGTTTACAAACCAAGTGATGCACAGAGCAAGAATCCTACAATACGTACATACTAGCAAGCAAGACTATATATATATTGAACAGCAAGAAACAGTAAAGGAGCAATGTATAAAGAAAGACAAAAATTAAAATGTTTAGAATCCTTAGAACAATATGGGATATCTCATTACTTTTCTTAGTTTGTGAATCACAATGTGCTCACTAAGACGTATTACATGGTCCAAATAAGTTCAAAAATTATAGACTTAGATGGCTCTCTAAGCCTCTAAGACTTGCAAAATTTGAGTCCCTTTGAATCCAAGTATGTTCTATAGTAGCTGTTTTGGGATACTGGACAATATTTCTCTTTCTTTTACTACTTTCCTTGAGTTTTTTGCCAAAGTTTTCTCAATGATTCTATTTTGATTCACTGTTATTGAAATGACCCTCCATTGTTGGCTACTTCCCCCTTTTATAGTGTCATTCTAGGGTTCCGAGGTACCATTGGTTCCTCTCTTTTGCTCCCCTAGGTACCAGAGCCCATGCTATGCCAGCCACTTTGGTGGCTGGTCCCTTCCTTGTTTTTCACAATTTTCTTCTTTTAGTGCTTTTTTTTCCCAAGAGCCTCTTGTTGACTTTCCATTCTAGGGTGTCCTTAGAGAGCTGACCTCCAAAATCTCTTCCTACAAGGCTTCTAAACCTCACATTTTCAGACTCAACTTTTTGGTTGTTTTTCCCTTTGTCATTTTTCCCAAGTGAACCGATTCCCTCCTTGCCAGGTTGAAAGTTTTCCCAGCTACTTCCTTTCATGGTTTTTCTTCTTGGGTTCCCCGAGGTACCAGCCTTTTGTTCATGAATTGTTGCTCTCCAAGTCTTCTGGTTCCTTTCTGCATCTTTGGGTGATTGAGAATGACGTATCTATCCTTCGTTCCTTGTGTTTCTTGGCACTCTTTTTGAGTTGTCTCAATCTCATCCTAACTATGCTGCATGTCCCGAGGACCCTAAGCCCCTGGCAGCCTCTGAGTATCCCGGTCCAGTTCTCACCACTATACTCCCTCTTGATTTTCTAGTCTTGGTAGGCTAGATTTTTCCCTTTTTCCCTTTGTTTCATGGGCCCTAAGGCCTATCCCTTCATGGGTCTTGGGTTTTAAATCTTTTTAATGGACTTGGGCCTACCATCCTTTTTTTTTTTTTTGGTGGTGAGCTCAACCCTTTTATTATCACTTTCCATGGAGTGCACTATGCTATTTTGGGCCTTGGTGTTATAACTTTTTTAGATCTAAACACATCCCAAGAGACCAAGTTTTTCTATTCTAATGTAGAGAAATAGAGTGTCAGTTGGACACAAATGAAAAATAACACCCTAATAGAGTGTTACATTTTGAGACTTTTGGCCTCTTTAAATGATACTTATAAATGGATGTAGTGATGTATGGTAATTACATCAAATGGATGCAATAATTTATGTGGCTATTTAACATACCAATGTGTTTTTTTCCCCCCAAATAATGAAGGATCTTACGATCTACGATCCGATCCTACGATTTACGATCTCACCTACCTCTCACTATCCTACATAGGATCCTGATTTTAACAACCTTGTTTGAGAGTGTGTGAGAAAAAGAGGCTTTCTCTTGTTTGGTTCTTTGATATTTGTGAGAGAGAACTATTTAGATGTATTTGGGATTTGGGTTTGGGGTTTGTGAGAGTGCCTCTACACCAATTTGTATGATCCCAAATTTGTTATAGTGAAAGTTATTCATTGTCGCCCGTGGATATAGGCTATTGCTGAACCATGTAATTCTTGGTCTTTTGTGTCTATTTTCTTTTGGATTAATTTTCTTCATTCCTATTAATTGTATGGAGTTCTTTCTTAAGCCTAAAATATTTTCACAATCAATCTTGGTAAATTTGAGCTTTCACTATTTTACAACAAATTCGTATCAGAGCCAAGGTTCGCTACCAAGGCGTTTGGATTTGTTCTCTTCAGAGATTTTGGTGATTAGTTTGTGGATTTGATTATTAGGGAGAAAGATGTCAAGTGGCCCTATAATTCCTCTACAACATCTTCCATGGATTCCTCTTGAAAAGCTTTGGCAAAGTCTTCTACAAAACCTTTGGTGGTTAGGACGATGGTTTCTAATAATAAATTTGAAGTAGAGAAATTTGATGGAATGAATAACTTTGGCATGTGGCAATGCGAAGTTATGAATGTATTGGTCCAACAAGAGTTGGATATTACATTGGAAGACAAACCTGAAGGGATGTCAGACAAGGATTGGGAAAAGATTTGTGGACAAGCTTGTGGCACTATCTGTTTGTGTTTGGCCAAGAATTAAAAATATTTTGTTATAAGGGAGACGAAGGCTAAAGAGATTTGAAAGAAATTGGAGGACAAGTATGTGACCAAGAGTGTGGAGAATTGTCTCTACTTGAAGAAGAAGCTCTTTCGTTTCCAATATCGCGCAAGTATTTCTATGTCTGAGCACTTGAATTATTACAATAAAATACTTGCTAATTTGTAAAATTTGGAAGTTGATATTAGCAGCGAGGATAAAGCTCTCTTGTTATTGAATTCCTTGCTTGATACTTATGATCATCTAATTACCACACTGTTGTATGGAAAGGATGAGATTAAGTATGATGATGTGTCTAATGTTTTGATTAATTATGAGTATTATAAGGAAGATAAGCAAGCTCAAAGAGACATGATGACTAAGGCTTTGATTGTTAAGGGTATGTCTAATGATAAGAAACTTGAAAAGATGAGTGTGCCTATTGTCACAAAAAGGGCATTGGAAGAAAGATTGTCCTCTATTGCAAAACAAGGGCAAGACAGATTTGTTCGTCTCTACAAAATTCTTATTTGAAAAGTTTCTTTTTGTTTTGTAAAAGTTGTGTTTGGCTGCCGAGAAAACTTAGGATTAGAAAAGAAAATATAAGAAATGGTATGGAGGAAGATGTTCTTCACTTTCAGTATTTTTCATGCTATTTTTTGTTTTAATTTTTAATTTTTGCTTACTTTAGCAAATTGTAAAACAAAGATTATAGTGATTTTTTCTCTTAAAACTCACTGTTTGATGTATTGTTGTGTTAAATTTAATTTTTTTTTTTTTTTTTGCATGAGAATGAGAAATTTTAAGTTGTTGATTTTTTTTTTTTTTTAAAAAATTTCTTGGATACTGAGAAACTAGAGAGAGGTAGGAAATTTCAAGTTTTTGAATTTAATGGGTTAAATGGGTGGATTGGTTATTAAATGGGTTTGGTAGGTAATGCGTAAATAATATAAATTTAAACGGGTAATAAATGGGTTATTATATATCCAACTCATTTAAGACCCAACCCACCCAATTGCCACCCCTAGTTGGGTATTTTGGATTAAAGCCCCTATTGAACCCAAAAGAGATAAGCCTCAAATTACAATTAGGATTCAAATTTATCCCGTATTGTTTTACCTTTCCCTTTACAAGGCCCCCCCCACCCCCCCCCCCCCCCCCCAAAAAAAAAAAAAAAAAAAACCAACATGGCAAGTGTTCTAACACAACATTTAAGGCCAATCCTAAAACAAGTGGACAGGCCCAATATCATTGTGCTGCAATGATATATATATGGGTTGGAGTGTACAACATCCATTATATTACAATTACTTTTTATCATTAGATCAGAAACTTTACCAATTATACCAAATTAGCTGGAATACAAGTTAATAAATCTAAAAAGTCTCACTTAAAATTACTTTTTTTTATTTAAAAAAATCTCTCATTAAACCTCAAAAAGCCTCAATTTCCTCATCACTTTGTTGAAGCCATCTATGCCCTCTCGCCAAATGTCCCCTCTCTCTCACTCTTTCTCAAAAAGAATCCCACCCAAAAGCACTTACTTTCATTAAACCCATTAAATCACAATGACAATCCCATCCATTAACCTCTAATTCCATTCAATCCAAATAACTCTTAGTGGAATGTGAATTCAACAAACTTTAATAAGTTATTCAAATTGAGAAGTTTTGATATGGCTTAAAATGGATAAGGATTGGGCCCAGTGCACATGAGTTCAAGATCAATTGGGATGTTGACATGTATCAGTATCTCAATGGGTCCAGTGCTCCTATGTACAAGACCTAAGCTATTTCCAACTCAAAAAATATACACGTAGGTCGTAGCTCAACATGCTTCCTCACACTCAAATAAAAAATAGGGCAAACATGAAAGTTTTAGAGAGATAGAATGAAATAAATGTAAAATCAGACAAGACAATATTGGTACATTTCAATAAGTTGTCCAATTATTTTGTATTTTTTTATTTTAGAAAAAATATTTGGTACTCTTTCGAGTTATTTAAACGAAAAAATATTTTCTTTTTTAAATCTTTTTCTTAATATAATTCCCATTCCATTTAAATTGATTGTCATCAAAATATAAATTGAACAAAAACCAATTAGTTATATTGTTAAAGTCTCTTGTCTTCAAACTAGTTAGTGAAAGTCATCGGTCAAAAATCTATTGTATTAGCAAAAAAAAATAAAAATAAAAACATTATATTTAAATGAATTGTTAGTAAAACATAGATTGAACAAACTGTCAAACTTTAACAGTGTATTCACATTGAGATGTTGATATGGCTTAAAACTAGCACATGTTTCCTGTCTCAAACACACACAAATCAAAAACATTAATTGCTAATAGTATACTTTGAGAGAGAGAGAGAGAGAGGTTACATAAATTAAAGGAAAATTATTATTTCACATACTAGATTATATAATGTTTCACACAAATACCACACTTTCACACCTAGTGGGCACGTTTTATAGATGATGTATTATTGGATGTGACACAATCAAAGCCCTAAAACACATATACAATGAGTCAAAGAAAATATATACTTACATTTGGATAATAAGTATCCAATTAGTTTTGGCAGATTGAAACATCTTATTTCAATATAGAAATATCTATTATTTTGCACGAAATAAAAATGTATTTTAATTACTTATCGCTAAGAATTTAATGTGGAGTCCATTTGTAAATCCGAGAATAGGATTTCAAACAATGGTTCCACCCTTGACCTTTGTCCACCTATTCAAAGAAAAAAAAAATTATACAGAGGTTTAGTGTGGTAAGATATTGCATATTAGTTGCATCTTAAATTTCTCCATATTATAATTAAGATTTTATTTACGGTGTGGTAAGATTTTATTTAGTTGTACCTTAATAAGCACCCTTCCTGATTTTTTTAACAGTAATGTCCAAGGTTCAAATCTCACGTTCCTCGACAATTGAATTATAAAAATAAATAAATAATTCTTTAATTTTGTAGTGTTTGATTTGAATCATGAAATAGATCAATTTTAATTGAGAGGTTTCCTTTATCCCATGACAAGCCCCGTAGCAAACATTATGTTACAACAATTGCACAAGTTAGATCGTAAAGGGGAACACATTACCTATACTTGGTGACCTAAACATGGAGGAAGGTACCCAAGAACGTTTTACTATACTCTGCTCCAACACATTGTCTAATTCCTCCTCCAAAAGGCGTGAAATTCTTAGATACAAACAATGAGTCAAGATCCTGTCGCATTTATAAAAATGTTGTCAAGGAAATTGTCATGAATAAACAGCAATAATATGAGGGAAAACAAGTCTCTTATAAGTGGTTGGATCATCTATTTCATTGAATAAGTCTCCAACTACATACCTTTCCAACGCCATGGATTGAAAGCAAGTGGATCCTTGTATGTGTTTGGGTTTAATTGAATAGCAGAATTCACAAGCATAATGGTCCAACCAGCTGGAATTGTATATCCTGGCACGCACTTGGCCAATCATTTACACTTCAACTGGATATATATGAAGACATTGAACCGAGTATATGCATGTGAGAACATACCTTTAAATTCAATATCTTTCAATGCTTTTCGTAGTAACCCAGGAGCAACACTTCCCATCCTAAGAGCTTCATTGATTACCTATAATTTCCACACAACAAAATATTTGGGTTTATACGATAACTAGAATCATCAAACGCCTTGAAGAGAGATAAGAACATGCAGAGATTGTAGAACTAACTTGATGAGTAAAGGTCATCGACTTATATTCATCCCATGTGAGTATGGAATTTGGACTCTCTCTATTCTTAAGAATTGCCTCATGCTCATCCTAACAAATGATACACGATCAGTGTTAGGTTACAAGTCTTGTAAAACTGCAAGATGCTAACAAATGATACATGATCAGTGTTGTGTGCCGTGTGCTAAAAAAATGTTCTTGTACATTTACATACTGTCAACTCTTGTAAAACTGCAGGATGCTCGGCAAGTAAGTTGAGAGTTAACGATAATGCTGTTGAAATGGACTCAAAGCTAGCGAATAAGAGCCCAAAAACCACATTGATGATGAGCTCTTCTGATAAGAATTTCTCCTTATCCATGTCATTTATAGCTTGATCAAGCAAATCTTCAAAATGTCTTTTTGGTGAATTGATTCTCTCTTTAAATATTTTCCTCAACATACTCGATGCTTCATTTCGGTCCTAAAAAATGAAAAATGAAATTTAAATTAATGAATCTAAGTCATTTCAAATGAATATTTTTCGGATAAGTTTGTACTTTCTCATTATTTTGATTACCTTTAAACATTTATGGTATGTAGTACCAGGGATATTCAAGGGAAATGACATGAAACCTCCTAGGATATTAGTGAACTTCTCGCTCATTTTCATAGGTGAATTTTTAGCATCATAACTAATGAATAGCTTTGCAGTGAAAGCAAAAATCATCTGCAATTTACAAGAAACTTAGATTTGTCATAACTTGAATGACAGAAAATTTTACACTATCAAGTAACAGTAAGTCTATAGTCACAACAAAATTCATAACTATCTGAAGTGTCAAGTTATTAATGATGAATAATAATGTTATGTCAATGGTAGGTCCTTATAAGAATCAATAATAACCTGCCAAACGAGTAGGAGAGAAATTTGTTGTGAAAAATGTTGTATCTTAACAATGTTCACCGAGTATATGAGTCTATATTAAGGAAAAGTTGAAAATTACCACTGATGCGGCAAGTTTCATTTCAACTAAAGGATGACTTGACCATGTTTGTAGGGTTTTGTTAACAAATTCTTCAATTTGAGGAAGCAATTTTTCCTTAAGTGGATCAGCACCAAAGTGATTCAATGCGATACTTCTTAAGCACTTGTGGACAACACCAATTGCATTTGTCTTATTTTCACCTTCCATCAAAAAAAGCTTGGAAAATGAATCCAAGTACCACAATTCAACTAATCTTCCTTCTTGTTTAACGATGTAATGGTTGAATTCAGGATCTATTGATACTACTATGGGTGAACCCGCCACACTAGTTCGAAATAATGACCCATATCTGAAAGGGGGAAAAAGAAGAAGAATTACATTTATTAGATTAAATAAATAAATTCCTCATCTTTTTTTTTTTTTTTTAATAGTTTAAGCTTTTTGATAATCGTTAACTTAACAACATTAATGGCAGTTGATGTTTATCTGATCAAAGTGCTTATTCTTTTAATAAATGCTATTTGAAGCGGGCTATTAATGATAGTTGGACCTGACATGACAAAGTTGCCCAAAGCAGGTTTTGCTTGATCAGTGTAGAGACCTCCTAGACATAGGCGAGCTAGCAGATTTTTGTGAATTTTTTTTTTATGCATATCTTATTAATATGTTTTTTTTTTTTTCATTTTTCTTATGAACAAAATTTTTCACAATTTGTTGAAATAGCAAAATGTGAGTAGTAAATAATCACTTTCCCATCAACTTAACACTAATATCACTTTAACTCACTACTCACAATCAACTAGTTCAAAATGTTGTGTCGCTATACTTTATGTAATTTTTTTTATCTAATTTATAATCAATACGCTGTTACCTCTTTTATATGTCAAAATTCATTAAAAAAAAGTTTCCAATTCTATCAATGTTTTAAGGTTTAAAACCTGTAAAAATAAAATGAACATAGGGCAAACGAGGGAAAATGGCAAAGCTAGAGTTATGACAAATGGGGGAAAATAAGAACTGTGGTTGCACGATTTTCCTGGCCCAACTTCTATTGATCAGGCCTTGGCCCAAAGCACAACCCACAATAAATATTTGTAGAGGATGGGTCAAAGAACTTAGCCTCAGTGAACCTATTCGGTCTGATACATGGACAGTGTTGTTTGCAGAAAAAAATAAAAACACAAGAATGGATCTCTCGTATGATTCTATTTCTTTAGTTCCTCATACAGTTTTTCTGTCCCCTTCTTTGAGGGACTCCACTACATTATATAGTTCTCCTCCTCTCATCTCAACCTTACACCTGTTGATCATCTAAGCATCTACTTGAGCACCTGTCACATCAGCCGCCCTCATCACTCCCTTTGTGAGTTGCAGAGGCCAAGGTGGTACTGTTCAGGGGTCTTTTCCTCATTAATGCGGCCAAGAGGGTGGTTGGGGCGCAATTAATGTGGTGGTAGCTTTCCATGAGATATTTTGGATTTTATTCATTTTTATATGTTGGGAGGATGAACTGAAATGGTTGGGGAGAGTTCCTCGTCTGGGCTTCGTGATGTCCGAGGAGGAGTTACTCCTCGGACAGGTTTCCTTGGCGTTATTGGGATTGAGTAATGTTTCATAGGTGGTTTCCCTTCGGACAGGACGCTCCTCGGACGGGCCTGAATTTGGAATAGCCCATTATTTTTGGGCCGGGCCCCACAAGAACAATGTTGCTATTTTTCAAAAGTGATATTATAAAATAAAATAACCCCTAATATGTCCTCAAATTAATTATATAATATTTTGTTTTCCTTCATAAAAATTTGGAAAAATTACATACTAACATAAATCTAAGTTTTATTCTAACCCTTAAAAATTTTAATTCATACATGTAATTTTGACTTCCATAAAAAAATTTGAAAACGGGTTTTTTATGCTGAAAATTAAAGAAAATATAATGAATATATCATCAAAGGTTTTCTTACATTAAAATACCACTCAATATATATAGATGATATTTTTATTTTATATTGGTCTTAAGTAGATACGAGTATATATATTCATATATTCTATCTTTTATTTCATCCCCTTGTCTATTACAACTTAACAAGAGATTCATACATACGTAAATATAGAAATACATACTTGTACGTAGAGAATACAAGTCTTTTGTATCACTTTTTGTGTACCACTTTATGTTCTACCAAGCATTATGTACTTGTCATGTCTTGATTTTACTTTTTTCATAAAATAATTGAAATTTAAAATGGAAAATAATCATACACATAATAAGTAATGATTGGTAGAACATAGAGTAATACACAAAAAGTAGTACAAATAATTTGCATTCGTAGGTAGAACAATGATATATACTATAAAAACACATGCGCACACACACTAGTTACCAAAAAAGAATTATTAATAATAAAGACACACAATTAATGGCATGTTTACGTACTTCTGAGCTCTCTTTTTGATAAATGGATGGAGGTCTAGAGAGTAACTTAGAACAATCAACTGAAAGGTCTCTCCAATAAGGGGTAGACCCATGGAACCTGGAGGAAGGACTCCATTGCACTTTGGATTGCTCCATTTGTTAAGCCTGTAACTCAAATATATGATCAGTACTGCTACAATACATAATCCAATTGTCCACATTTCTGGTAAATTTGGTTGAAGATGTTGTGTAGAACCCTTAGAAGCAAGCTAGTTGTGGTTTGGTTTGTAAATCTCTTGCTTTTTTTCTTTAGAAATGGATGAAATATATAGGAAATGAAGAAGTGTTATGAGAACTGTTTGAACAAGACCAGTTCTACTTAATCAACCAATCATAATTATTGAACTCTTTTAATATGGTGTACTATTTTTTTTAATTTTATTTTAGATTTAGAATCATTAGTATAGACTACAGAGTACTTGATTCTTTTTTAATGATGCTTTGGTCAACTATATTAAGATTTAAGACTAAATTACATTTTGACCTGTACGCTATTACATAATATTTTTTTCGATGCGATATGCCATTGCATTATCTTTTTTGATTTATACGCTAGTACATAATATTTTATTCGATACGATACGCCATTGTATTATCTTTTTTGATTTATATATTACATTATCTCTTTTTCAGAGCTAACCACGCTACTCCAGTACACTCTACCACGTCCTCATCTCCACAAATCAGATGGTCACCACCCCAACCAAATTATCTGAAGGATTGAATGCCCGCCCTTCATCCTTGAAGGTGTCGGAGACGGTGATAAAGACTCTCAACAGCGAGGAAGAAAGCCTCTCTACGTTTGGTCATATCCTCACAGCAGCAAAGAAAATGACAGAATCCACTTGTTTTTCTTTTTCTCATGTACGTAGGGTTGGCAATTTTATTCCACATGACCTAACTAAATATGCTAGACATGTTAGTAGTTATTTGGTATGGATGGAGGATGTTTCTCCACACATTTATTCTGTTTTGTTAGCTGATATTGGCTGATTCCATTCAATAAAGTTACAAGATTTCATTCTCAAAAAAAAAAACATTATCTCCTTTTTTATACCATATGGTATTACATTATGTTAGTTTTTAATTAAAGCATATAGATTCATATAAAGTATCAATTTGCTTTAAGTCTTTGTGCTGTTACAACTTGCTGAGGTTAGCTGGGCTCTAGTTTTGAATGGTAATCATTAAAAAAACTATACAAAATTTAATTAAAAGATAACTTGAATAAATTTACATCATAAAAAAATAAAAATAAAATAAACTCAGATACATGAAGTTATACATTTTCTTTCTACTAATAAAATAAAAAAGCAAAAAAGGACTGATGAGTTGTGAGTGATAAAGTGAGAAGTGTGATGAGAGAGAGAGAGAGAGAGAGTTACAATTAATACTTGTTGTGACTGTGAGCTAAACCGAGTAAGCTACGAATTTGAATGATTGGGGGTCTTTATTTTTAATTTTTTTAATAAGCACTTTGTTGAACATTTTGTTCATTTGTTGTAGTTTTTTTTTTTTTTTTTTTTTTTTTTTTTTTTTTTTTGAGAAACAAACACATACACACAAGGAATAGGGAATAATTTTCTAACACAAAAGCATATCATGAATTCCACTCAAAGTCATGATAATTTTTAAGGAAGGATGATACAAGTTATATTACACATAACATACTCTTTTAAGTAATGTGAGACAATTATCTCATTTTTAAAAAACTTTTTTTATAGAGACAA
Source organism: Quercus robur (assembly GCF_932294415.1). Taxonomy (NCBI): domain Eukaryota; kingdom Viridiplantae; phylum Streptophyta; class Magnoliopsida; order Fagales; family Fagaceae; genus Quercus; species Quercus robur. The sequence continues at coordinate 53,828,383 of NC_065544.1, read as the reverse complement.
AAAAAAAAAAAAAAAAAAAACACACACACACACACATAAGGAAGAGGAGATGAGATTCTAATACAAAGGTACATTACAAACTCTACTAAAAAGCCGTAGTAACTTTAAGAGAGGATATGACAAATTATATTATACAGAATACACTCTTTTATGTAATGTAGGACAATTACCTTCTTCTTTTTTCCTTTTTTGTTGAGAAACAAAAACACACACAAAGGAAAGAAAATAAGGTTCTAATACAAAATTACACCACAAACTTCACTCAAAAGTCATGATACATATTTTTTCATTTGTTGTTGTTCTTTTCTTCTTGTTTTTATGGCTATTTTTGCTATTATTGTAGTTATGTATTTGGATTTTTTTTTTTTTTGGGCTAGAGATATTTGTGGGGTAAAGATTATTCTTGTTGAACCAAAATTTCTGGGATTCACAAGTTAAAATATTCAATATTCTCTTTTAAGGTAGTCCATATAGATTAGTTTAAAAATAATTATGTATATAATTATTACCCCGTAGTTACTTGTTACTTGCAAGCCTTAGTTAGTTGTTACTTGCAAGCCTCCTTCGTTGACTAAAGAGGTAAGTATACAATAATCCATAGAAGGGGAAATTTCATATAAAAAGTGTGTGACCCACCCCTCATGTGAAAGGCTGAGGGCCCAAAGCATTGCTCTGGAACTACCTAATAATTTGCACAATAGAAGTTTATGCCCTTCTTTTTTAGTTTAGATGCCCTTTCACCTCGATGGCTCTTTAATCTATTGTCAGCTCTCCAAAGAAAAAGATTATATAATTTAGGTACAACTCTTTCACTTTTTTGGTGTTGTATCTTCGATTCTTCAACTGAATATAACCATGTGATTGTATTTACTAATAAAGTACATTATTGAATTTAAATTCCATTCAAGAAGATATATTATTGTTGCATTTGTGTGTTTTTTTGATGGGTTGATTCTTGCACTAGTTCATATATTTATGTTGTTATTAAATTCAACCTAAGAAACAATACCAAAATTTTCCTTTACTTTTCGTTTTTTTTTTCCTTCTTCTTATTCTTTTTGAAATGGGATTCTCTCCACTTCACTCAAAATAAAGAGATTTTATTTCACATTTAGATTTGACTTCCTTGATCTGTGTAAAGACAATGAATTGAAGACCATTTATGGGAAAGTAACACCAACACCACCATCACCAAAGAAAAAAAAGGCAGATACTTTTACTGTGTATATATCTACCTGTCCGGCCAATGATGAAGGTTAACAAGTAAGCCCAAGTTTTTGTAGTAACCAAAGCAAAGAATAGATATAATGTAATGGTGTATATATCAAAATGTAAATATTTCTTTAGTTGACCAAAGAACAATTAATAAAAGACTAGTGAATCGAACCACGTGTTACTATTTTGAAACATGAGCGAGATCTTGGTTCATCGCTATAACTTCCTACTAAATACTTAACTTCCAATGATAGTTATAGAAGATAAGATTGAACATTCCAACTTCTGTAGCGGTTGTAGAAGTTAAGTTTGAACCTTTTAACTTCCACAAATATTGGGGAAGTTACGAGACAAGTAACCACTCCAGAGCACACTATATAAACACTCATCCACATCTAATGAAAGCAAATTATCACTATTCTAAAAATTGGAATTCTAATATTCCAGAGGAAAAAACTAATTTAAGCATTGGAGGGTTCTTGACCGATTCATCTTGGTCACCTTTGATCTTGGGTCTTTTTCTTTTCAGGCCTTTCAAGAAATCATTAGCCCATTGAAGCCTAGAGCATTTAGCCTACCAATTTTCTTTGCATCATCAGTTGGCACCATCTGTGGGGAAGATTAAACGTGTGTTTTGCAATTTCTCTTTCTTTGACAAAAGGTTGCATGGTTCGGACAAGATCAATGGCCACTAGTCCAAGCCACCAAGAGAGTGGGAACACTTCTAGTCATCCTAACTGTGATCGCCAATCAGCATCTGTCATGCAACCACCTTCTATACAACAAGTGCAATCCATGGCAGAATTAACCTATAAAAACCAGGAGTTGACCAGGGAGATTACTCTAAGGAGACAACGTCACGAAAGATATGTGGAATGACAAGCCCAGAGTTAAGAAGTTAGAGAGAGAGAAAATACTAAACGTGAGAACCAGTCAAGGGGTACTGCTTCATGAAGGGTGCCACACTTGGAAAGGGAGATGGATCAAATGAGGAAGGCCATGGACGAGATGAGGGAGAACATTAGAAGGGCGAATCCTATAGATAATTTAGTTCATCAAACTGATTCTCCTTTCATGGCTTCCATCAACAGTCACCTCTTGCCTTCTAAATTCAAGATGCCTTCCTTGGACTCATATAATGGAACGTGCGACCCATGTGATCACATCGCCACCTTCAAGACTACGTTGCACCTTTAAGGGATTCCAGAAGAAATTATGTGTAAGGCTTTCCCTACCAGCCTTAAGGGGCTAGCGCGAGTGTGGTTCAACAAGATACCTCCAAACACTATGAGTTCTTTCGAAGAATTGAGTAAGTTGTTTGGTAACAACTTTATCGAAGGATAAATGCATAAGCATTCCTTGTCCAGCCTGTTAATCATAGAGCAAGTGGAAAATGAAAGCTTGTGGTCCTTTATTACTCGTTTCAACAGGGAAGCCCTGATGGTAGATGAGATGGATGACAAATTGTTATTGGCAGCCTTCCATAATGGAGTTAATTTCGATTTGTTCATCCATAAACTCTATGAGAAAGAGCCTCAAACCATGGTTGAACTCGTCCATTCAGCCCAAAATTTCATGAAGAAGAGGAAGAAAGCCGAACAAATGGAAGCAGATCTCCCATGTCATCTAGAATAGGGTCCTTGTCCAAAGAAGACCCAGACAAGAGAAAAGAAGGATCGGGATAATAGGAAGGTAGATTCATCCTCAGGAAGGAGTCAACACTACACGCCCTTGATGCTCCATTTGATCAAGTACTTATGCAAATTAAGGACGACCCATCTTTGAAGTGGCCAGAGAAGATGAAGGGAGATCCTAATAAGTGCAACAGAAACAAATATTGTCACTTCCATAGAAACCACGGGCATGATCAGACAGGGAAAGTTAAGGCATTTTGTTGGAAGAGATCATAAAGACAAGAAGTTGAAAGAAAAGGTAGAAGAGTCATAACGGTCCCCACTTGGAGAAATAAGGGTTACTATAGGAGGTACTTCAACGAGGTAGTCTTCCAAGTCGAGAAAGACGTATCTTAAGGTGGTACAAAACATCCAACTCTCTGGACGATCACCAAGGACGAGGGGGACAAATGAGCCTGCCATTATGTTTACGGACGAGGATGCTGAAAGAATTCATCACCCATATGACGATGCAATTGTCATCACTTTACTCATTGCAGATTATATGACTGGAAGAGTGTTGGTGGATAACGGAAGTTCAGCAGACATCTTGTATTACCCCATCTTCTAGCAAATGAGGTTAGGACGAGATCAACTTCATCCAGTATGTTCGCCCTTAATGGGATTTGGAGGAATGAAAATGCAACCTGTAGGCATCATTACATTACCTGTGGTGATGGGATCATACCCACAGCAAATAGCCAAGGAAATGAATTTCCTCGTGGTGGATTGTTCATCTTCTTATAACGCTATCATTGGAAGACCAACTTTAAACAATTGGAAGGCAGTAACATCTACCTACCACTTATCAGTTGAATTCCCTACAGAGTATGGGATAAGACAAATGCAAGGAGATTAGTTAGCAGCAAGAGAGTGTTATTTAGCCATGTTGGCTATGAACGAGCACGTGCAGACAATGAGCATTGAGGAGAGAAGAGTTGTTGTGGAGGCCCCTGAAGTACTGGAAGACATTTCTCTAGAAGAGAGTAATCCCGAGAAGTTTACCAGAATTGGGACAAGTATAAAGGAAAGGACGAAGCAAGACCTTGTCCAATTCTTAAATAAAAATATTGATGTTTTTGCATGGAGTCATGAAGACATGCCGGGAATTGACCTAAGTGTTATCACTCATCAATTGAATGTGCACCCATCCATCTTCCAAGCCTATTCGTCAGAAGAAAAGAGTCTTTGCTCCTGAGCGAGACAATGCTATCAAAGAAGAGGTCTAGAAGTTAACCACAACGAAATTTATTTGGGAAGTCTATTACCCGAATTGGTTAGCTAATGTGGTGATGTCAAGAAGGCAAATGGCAGGTGGAGGATGTGTGTAGACTTCACTGATTTGAATAAAGCTTGCCCTAAGGATAGTTATCCTTTGCCACGCATTGATCAGTTGGTGGATTCAACAGCAGGTCATCAGTTGTTAAGCTTCATAGACGCCTTCTCAGGGTATAATCAGATAAAGATGGATGAGGCAGATCAAGAGAAGACATCCTTCGTTACTAGTCAAGGTTTATTTTGTTATAAGGTGATGCCCTTTAGTTTGAAGAATGCGGGGGCAACTTATTTGAGGTTAGTTAATCACATGTTCCATCCACAGATAGGGCGGAATGTAGAAGTTTATGTGAATGATATATTGGTAAAGAGCTTGGACGAGGTAAAACATTTGGACGACCTTCAAAAAACCTTCAACACGCTTAGACGATATAATATAAAGTTAAATCCAAACAAGTGTGCTTTTGGAGTTTCATCAGGAAAATTTCTTGGGTTCATGGTTTCATATAGGGGAATTGAAGCAAATCCTGATAAAATTCAAGCAATACTAGATATGGAGCCACCAAGGAATATCAAAGAAGTCTAGTCTCTCACTGGAGAGTTGCTGCCCTTAATTCGTCTCTAAAGCTACTGACAAGTGTTTATAATTTTTTAAGGTTCTTAAGAAGGCATTTGAATGGACGGACGAGTGTTAAAAGGCCCTCCAAAACCTCAAGACCTACCTAACCACAGCTCCTCTACTAAGCCCATCCATACCTGGTGAAGAATTATATTTGTATTTAGTAGTGTCCCCTCATGCGGTGAGCTCAACGTTGATTAGAGAAAAAGAAAAGATACAGAAGCCGGTTTACTATACAAACCGAGCACTAAGAGGGGCAAAAGGACAATATCCCATGATGGAAAAGCTAGCCTTTACTTTGGTCACGGCTTCTAGGAAGTTAAGGCATTACTTTCACGCTTATGTCATCAATGTCTTGACAGATCATCCATTAAAGAAAGCAATGAACAAGTTGGAGGCCGTAGGACGACTAATCCAACGGGCCATAGAACTTAGCGAGTTTAATGTTAAGTACCAACCAAGAAGCGCGATGAAAGCACAAGTGTTGGCAAATTTTATTGTAGAGTTCACTCCAAATCAAGGTGAGCTAGACGAGGTGGACGGAGCTCAGAGGTGGGTCGTCAATGTGGATGGCTCGTCCATGTTGTATGTAGGAGGGATTGGAGTTATACTAGAATCCCCGGAAGGAGACAAGTTGAAATACTCAGCTCGTCTACAATACCAAACCACCAACAATAAAGCTGAATACGAAGCTTTCCTTAAAGGATTGGAATTGGCTAAGCCCTTAGGGGCCAAGTTAGTAGTAGTCCAAGGAGATTCTCCATTAACCATCAATCAAGTAAATGGAATGTATAAAGTTAAGGAAGCTCGAATGAAGAAGTATCTCAGTAAAGTAAAGTAGCTAGTCAAAAAATTTAAAGAAGCCAATTTTGTCCAACTCCCAAGAGAGGAAAACATGGAAGCGGATGCTTTGGCAAAAGCAGCTTCAATAGGGGAAGCTATGAATGAGTGTGACAAAGTCCAATACATGCCAAGCATAGATCTTCCAGAGATATAGCAAATTGGAGGAGAAGAAAATTGGATGACTCCAATAATAGTTTACCTTAGAAATGGAAGACTTCCAGAAGATAAGGACGAGGCTAGGAAATTGAGGATCAGAGCTGCCAAGTATGTCCTCATAAATGAGGTGCTGTATAAACGAGGCTTCTCACAACCTTACTTAAGGTGCTTAGCTCTAAACGAGTTAAACTATGTATTGCGGGAAGTTCATGAAAGAGCATGCGAAAACCACTCGGGAGCAAGAGCACTAGTCCATAAAGTCGTCCATGCTAGTTACTACTGGCTAACTATTCAAGCAGATGCTAAAGCTTATGTCAAGGTGTGTGATCAGTGCCAACACTTCAGCAACATCCCTAGATAACCGTTAGAGTATCTCACCTCGATGATGGCCCCATGGCCATTTGCGCAACGGGGCCTGGATATTTTAGGTCCCTTTCCACTTGGAACCAGGCAGATGAAGTTTTTGGTAGTAAGAATCGATTACTTTACTAAATGGGTGAAAGCCAAACCCCTAGCAAAGATCACACAGGAAAATGTCAAAATTTTCATTTGGAAGAACATTATATGCAGGTTTGGGGTACCTAGAGTACTAGTGTCAAATAATGGACGACAATTTGACAACGCACCTTTCAGAGACTTCTGCGAACAATTTGGAATCAAGAATCATTATTCTTCGCCCTCCCTTCCGCAAGCAAATGGACTAGCAGAAGTAGCATACCGATCCTTGTTGAAAATCATCAAGACTCGACTTGAGGGGGCAAAGGGAGTATGGCCAGACAAGTTATCAGGTGTTCTGTGGGCTTACAGGACGACTGTGAGGACCCTCATAGGGGAAACTCTTTTCAAGCTAGTTTATGGAAGTGAAGCAGTGATACCTATAGAAATGCACATGGCTAATCACAGGGTGATAAAGTATCAAGACGAGGATAATGAAGAGTAACTTCGTCTTAACCTTGATCTAATAGACGAGGTAAGGATGGACGCGGAGCAAAGGATAGCAAGGTATAAAAACCTCATGGCCAGACAATTTGATGCAAGGGTGAAACCCAGGCGTTTCAACATAAGGGACCTCATCTTAAAAAGGGTCTCCTTGGCAACCAAAAACCCAGCCCATGAAAAACTGGGACCTAATTAGGAAGGACCCTACCAAGTTATTAATTGCAAAAGACAAGGGTCGTATTACTTGGAAACCCTGGACGGGAGAAAATTAGAACACCCCTGGAATGTTGAGCATCTAAGAAGGTATTATCAAAGAAATATCAGCTTGGACGGGCATCATCTTGGATGAACCGAAGTCGTGTTGCCCTATTACTTGCATTTACTTGTGTTTGTTATAAGTAATATATGTTGTGTTTTAATTCCCTAAAAATGCATTAGTTTCTAAACTATGCGCTACCAATGAACTAAGGACGAAGTCATGGACTTGGTCTATTTGCTTTAATTTCCTAAAAGGCACTAGCTTTTAAGCATGTGCCGTGCTTGTGGACGATGTTTGTATTATGTATATGCAGTTTGGATTCCCAATATATATGATGTATGAATCTAATTTTTGTAATTTGATCCATGGGAGGCCAAGGCCCAAGACGCGTAGAATCTCTAGATGTAGGGATGTAATGTCTATAATTATCACACTTTCACACCTAGTGGGTTTCACACAATTATCACACTTTCACACCTAGTGGGCACATTTTATAGATGATGTATTATTGGATGTGACACAATCAAAGCCCTTAAACACATATACAATGAGGCAAGAAAATAAATACTTACATTTGGATAATAAGTATCCAATTATTTTTGGTAAAATTGAAACATCTTATTTCAATATAGAAATATCTATTATTTTGCATGAAATAAAAATGTATTTTAATTACTTATTGCAGAGAATTTAATGTGGAGGCCATCTGTAAATCCGAGAATAGGATTTCGAACAATGGTTCCACCCTTGACCTTTGTCCACCTATTAAAAGAAAAAAAAAAATTATAGAGAGGTTCAGTGTGGTAGGATATTACATAATAGTTGCATCTTAAATTTATCCATATTACAATTAAGATTTTATTTACAGTGTGATAAGATTTTATTTAGTTGTACCTCAATAAGCACCCCTCCTAGTATTTTTAACAGAGATGTCGAAGGTTCAAATCCCACATTCCCCGATAATCGAATAATAAAAATAAATAAATAATTCTTTAATTTTATAGTGTTTGATTTGAATCATGAAATAGATCAATTTCAATTGAGAGGTTTCTTTTATCCCATGACAAACTAGGCAGCAAACATTATGTTACAACAATTGCACAAGTTAGTTCGCAAAGGGGAACACATTACCTATATTTGGTGACCAAAACATGGAGGAAGGTAGCCAAGAACGTTTTACTATACTCTGCCCCAGCACATTGTCTAATTCCTCCTCCAAAAGGCATGAAATTCTTAGATACAAACAATGAGTCAAGATCCTGTTGCATTTATAGAAATGTTGTCAAGGAAATTGTCCTGAATAGACAGCAATAATATGAGGGAAAACAAGTCTCTTATAAGTGGTTGGATCATCTATTTCTTTCAATAAGGCTACACCTACATACCTTCCAGCGCCATGGATTGAAAGCAAGTGGATCCTTGTATGTGTTTGGGTTTAATTGAATAGCGGAATTTACAAGCATAATGGTCCAACCAGCTGGAATTGTATATCCTGGTACGCACTTGGCCAATCATTTACACTTTAACTGGATATATATGAAGACATTGAACTGAATATATGCATGTAAGAACATACCTTTAAATTCAATATCTTTCAGTGCTTTTCGTAGTAATCCAGGAGCAACACCTCCCAACCTAAGAGCTTCATTTATTACCTATAATTTCCACGCAACAAAATATTTGGGTTTATATGATAACTAGAATCATGAAACACCTTGAAGATAGATCAGAACATGCAGAGATTGTAGAACTGACTTGATGAGTAAAGGTCATCGACTTATATTCATCCCATGTGAGTATGGAATTTGGACTCTCTCTGTTCTTAAGAATTGCCTCATGCTCATCCTAACAAATGATACATGATCAGTGTTAGGTTACAAGTCTTGTAAAACTGCAAGATGCTAACAAATGATACATGATTACTGTTGTGTACTAAAAAAATGTTCTTGTACATTTACATACCGTCAACTCTTGCAAAACTGCAGGATGCTCCGCAAGTAAGTTGAGAGTTAACGACAATGCTGTTGAAATGGACTCAAAGCTAGCGAATAAGAGCCCAAAAACCACATTGATGATGAGGTCTTCTGATAAGAATGTCTCCTTATCCAAGTCATTTATAGCTTGATCAAGCAAATCTTCAAAATGTCTTTTTGGTGAATTGATTCTCTCTTTAAATATTTTCCTCAACATACTCAATGCTTCATTTTGGTCCTAAAAAATGAAAAGTGAAATTTAAATTAATGAATCTAAGTCATTTCAAATGAATATTTTTCGGATAAGTTTGTGCTTTCTCATTATATTGATTACCTTTAAACATTTATGGTATGTAGTACCAGGTATATTCAAGGGAAATGACATGAAACCTCCTAGGATATTAGTGAACTTCTCTGTCATTTTCATTGGTGTATTTTCAGCATCATAACTAATGAATAGCTTTGCGGTGAAATCAAAAATCTTCTGCAATTTCCAAGAAACTTAGATTTGTCATAACTTGATCGACAGTAAATTTTACATCATCAAGTAACAATAAGTCTATAGTCACAACAAAATTCATAACTTTAATGATGAATAATAATGTAGTGTTAGTGGTAGGCCCATATAAGAATCAATAATAACCTGCCAAACGAGTAAGTGAGAAATTACCACTGATGCGGCATGTTTCATTTCAACTAAAGGATGACTTGACCATGTTTGTAGGGTTTTGTTAACAAATTCTTCAATTTGAGGAAGCAAATTTTCCTTAAGTGGGTCAGCACCACAGTGATTCAATATGATACTTCTTATGTACTTGTGGACAACACCAATTGCATTTGTCTTATTTTTGCCTTCCATCACGAAAAGCTTGGAAAATGAATCCAAATACCACATTTCAACTAATCTTCCCTCTTCTTTAACGATGTAATGGTTGAATTCAGGATCTATTGATACTACTACAGGTGAACCAGCCACACTAGTTCGAAATATTGGCCCATATCTGAAAGGGAGAAAAAAGAAAAAGAGTTACATTTGTTAGATTAAATTATTAAATTCATCATTTTTTTTATGGTTTATGGTTTTGGGACAACCTAATATCATAAATGACAATTGATTTGTCTAATCAAAGTGCTTAATCTTTACAATAAATGCTATTTGAAGGGGGGCTATTAATGATTGTTGGACTTAACATGACAAAGTTGCCCAAAGCAGATTTTGTTTGATCAGTGTAGGGACTTCCTAGACATAGGCGAGCTAGGAGGCCGAGGGTGGGGGCAATTGTCCCTGGCCCGCCAAAACAAAATTAAAAGACAAGTCAATAGCTTAAGAGGAATTTTACAACTTTTGCCCCCTTGTAATTATAATTTGACTTTTTGTGAGTTTCTTTTAGGCATATCTTATTAATATATATTTTTCTTTCATTTTTTTATGAACACAATGTTTTTCACCACTTGCTAAGATAACAATACATGAGTAGTAAACAATCACTTTCCCATAAACTTAACATTGATATTACTTTAATTTTCCCTACTCACAATCAATTAGTTCAAAATGTTGTGTTACTATACTCCTTCTAATTTTTTATTGGATTTATAATCAATACACTATTACCTCTTTTATATGTCAAAATTCATTAAAAAAAAATGTTTCCAATTCTATCAATGTTTTAAGGTTTAAAGCCTGTAAAAATAAAAGGAAGGTAGGGTAAACGAGGCAAAAAAAGTAAAGCTAGAGTTCTGACAAATGGAGAAAAATAAGAACAATGTTGCTATCTTTCAAAAGTAATACTAATTAAAAAAAAAAAAAAAAAAAAAAAAACCCTAATATGACCTCAAATGAATTATATAATATTTTGTTTTCATTCATAAAAATTTGGGAAGATTACATACTAACATAAATTTAAGTTTTATTTAGTGTATATCTAACTTTTAAAAAAATTTAATTCATACATGTAATTTTGACATGCAACAAAAAATTTGAAAACGGGTTTTTTATGCTGAAAATATAAGAAAATATAATAAATATGTCATCGAAGGTTTTCTTACATTAAAATAGCACTCAATACATACATAGATGATATTTTTATTTCATATTGGTCTTAAATAGATACGAGTATCGTCATATATTCTATCTTCTGTTTCATCCCCTTGCCCATAACAACTTAACATGAGACTCATACATACGTAAATATACTTGGACGTAGAACAGTGATATAAACTATAAAAATACATGCACACACAGTAGTTACCAGAAAAATAATAAAGACACACAATTATTGGCATGTTACGTACTTCTGAGCTTTCTTTTTGATAAATGGATGGAGGTCTAGAGAGTAACTTGGAACAATCAACTGAAGGGTCTCTCCAATAAGGGGTAGACCCATGGAACCTGGAGGGAGGACTGCATTGAACTTTGGAATGCTCCATTTGTTAAGCCAGTAACCCAAATATATGACCAGTACTGCTACAATACATAATCCAATTGTCCACATTTCTGGTAGATTTGGTTGAAGATGTTGTGTAGAACCCTTAGAAGCAAGTAGTAGTTTGGTTTGTAAATCTCTTGCTTTCCTTCTTTAGCAATGGATGAAATATATAGAAAATGAAGAAGTGTTATGAAAACTATTGGAACAAGACCAGTTCTACTTAATCAATCAATCATAATTATTGAACTCTTTTAATATAGTATACTATTTTATTTTATTTATTTTAGAATCATTAGTACAGACTATAGAGTACTTGATTCTTTATTAATGATGTTTTGGTCAACTATATTTACATTTTGATCTGTACGCCATTACATTATATTTTTTTCGATACGATACGCCATTGCATTATCTTTTTTTTTTTTTTTTTAATTTATACGCTATTACATTATCTCTTTTTTTATACCATATTCTATTACATTATGTTTGTTTTTAATTAAATCATATAGATTCATATAAAGTATCAATTTGCTTTAAGTCTTTGTGCTGTTACAACTTGTTGAGGTTAGCTGGGCTCTAGTTTTGAATGGTAATCATTAAAAAACTATACAAAATTTAATTAAAAGATAACTTGAATAAATTTGCATCATAAAAAAAATAAAAAATAAATAACCTCAAATACATGAAGTTTTACTTTTTCTTTCTACTAATAAAATAAAAAAGCAAAAGGGGACTGGTGAGTACGTAGTGAGTGACAAAGTGAGAACTATGATGCTGAAATGAGAGAGCAAGAGTTACAATTAATACTTATTGTGGCTGTGAGCTGAACCGAGTAAGCTATGAATTTGAATGATTAGGGGGTCTTTATTTTTAATTTTTTAACAAGCATTTTGTTGAACATTTTGTTCGTTTGTTGTAGTTGTTTGTTTGTTTGGTTTTTTTTTTTTTTTTTTTTAGAAACAAACACATACACACAGGGAAGAGGGAATAATTTTCTAACACAAAAGCATATCATGAATTCCACTCAAAGTCATGATAATTTTTAAGGGAGAATGAGACAAGTTATATTACATACAACATACTCTTTTAAGTAATGTGAGACAATTATCTCATTTTTTAAAAACTTTTTTTATAGAGACAAAAAAACACACATAAGGGAGAGGAGATGAGATTCTAGCTAATACAAAGATACATTACAAACTTTACTAAAAAACCGTGGTAACTTTAAGGGAGGGTATGACAAATTATATTATACATAATACACTCTCTTATGCAATGTAGGACAATTACCTTCTTCTTCTTTTTTTCTTTTTTGTTGAGAAACAAAAACACACACAAAGAAAAGAAAATAAGGTTCTAATACAAAATTACACCACAAACTTCACCCAAAAGTCATGATACATATTTTTTTCATTTGTTGTTGTTATGGCTATTTTTGCTATTACTGTAGTTATATATTTGGAATTTTTTTTTTTGGTTGTTGTTGTTTAGTGATATTTGTGGGGTAAAGATTATTCTTGTTGAACCAAAATACACTTTCTTATGCAATGTAGGACAATTACCTTCTTCTTCTTTTTTTCTTTTTTGTTGAGAAACAAAAACACACACAAAGAAAAGAAAATAAGGTTCTGATACAAAATTACACCACAAACTTCACCCAAAAGTCATGATACATATTTTTTTCATTTGTTGTTGTTCTTTTCTTGTTGTTGTTATGGCTATTTTTGCTATTACTGTAGTTATATATTTGGATTTTTTTTTTTTTTGGTTGTTGTTGTTTAGTGATATTTGTGGGGGTAAAGATTTTTCTTGTTGAACCAAAATTTTTGGGATTCTTAAGTTAAAATATTCAATATTCTATTTTAGGGTAGTCAAGATAGATTAGTTTAAAAATAATTATGTATATAATTATTACCCCTTAGTTAGCTGTTACTTGCAAGCCTTCTTCGTTGACTAAAGCGGCAAGTATACAATAGTCCATAGAAGGGGAAATTTCATATAAAACATATGTGATCCACCCCTCATGTGAGAGGCTGAGGGCCCAAAGCAGTGCTCTGGAACTACCTAATAATTTGAGTAATAGAAGTTTATGCCCTTCTTTTTTAGTTTAGATGCCCTTTCACCTTGATGGCTCTTTAATCTATTGTTAGCTCCCCAAAGAAAAAGATTATATAAACAACTCTTTCACTTTTTTGGTGTTGTATCTTCAATTCTTCAATTGAATATAACCATGTGATTGTATTTACTAATAAACCGCATTGTTGAATTTAAATGTCATTCAAGAAAATATATTATTGTTGCATTAGTGTGTTTTTTTGTGGGAGGATTCTTGCACTAGTTAATATATTTATGTTGTTATTAAATTCAACCTAAGAAACAATACCAAAATGGTCCTTTACTTTTCTTCTTTTTTTTTTTCTTCTTCTTCTTTTTGAAATGGGATTCACTCCACTTCACTCAAAATAAAGAGATTCTATTTCACGTTTAGATTTGATTTCCTTGATCTGTGTAAAGACAATGAATTGAAGACCATATACATGAAAGTAACACCACCGCCACCATCACCAAAGAAAAGAAAGGCAGATACTTCTATTGTGTATATATCTAGCTCTCCGGTCAATGACGGAGGTTATCCAGTAAGCTCAAGATTTTGTAGTAACCCAAGCAAAGAATAGATATAATGTAATGGTGTATGTATCAAAATGTAAATATTTCTTTAGTTGACCAAAGAACAATAAATAAAAAATCAAGTAGTCTATATAAACGTGTTTAAGAATTATGATTAGGCTGGTTTTTTATTTTATTTTAAAGAACCAATGATTATGATTAGTTTATAAAGTACACATCTGGTTTGTTCTTATAATTTATTCCACATGTAGGTATATTATATGTTTAAATACACCAATCCAATAGTTCTCAGAAGACTTATTTGATTATTTTCTTATTATTAACCAAGTAATATATTAAGCCATCTAATCAAAGGTTTTGCATCATATCAACCTTTTGATTTCTATTCCACGAATCAAGCAATCTCAATCCCAAGTGCGAACTCATGAAGCAATCTCATGATTGTACTTTGAATCCATATATATACACTTATATATAAGTCAATAGTAATAGCAGAGAAGATAGAGGTTGAATTACCAATTTCTGTTTCCAAGTTCTCATATTATATCACACCCATTTTGGTAGGGGGAGAGCTAGATGGCACTACCAATTAACAAACCACTATTTGCTATTGTAAAGGAGCAAACGGATCCTATTCTATCGCTTATGATTAAAAATAATACAACTTAAATTATTATAATATACACTTAACATTTACAAAAATCGTATCTAATAATGTCGAAATAACGAATGTTTGTTATGCTATTAGGAATACTAAATAATTTCCCGCGTGATGCGTGTATACTTTACAAAATCATTTGAAATCATTTTTATGTTTTTTATAACCTATTTATTATACTCATTTTGTTTTATAATATTTATGTTTTACCACAATATTATTAAATGTTTTGAAACTCAAATTTTTTTAATTTATATTTTACTAGTATTATGCCCGTGCTCTGCTCATAAGGGTTTACGTTCGATTGGTCATAGGTAGTGGCTTGGACAATGTGAATGGATGGAGCCATGTAAATGGACGGGTCAATGGGGGTGGATGGTCTTTCATATCTATCAAATTCATTGTCACCTACCAAATCAACATAGTCCTCATCTAAAAAATTGTCATCTACTTCAACTCCTTCATCAACTTCTTTATGAAACTCATGCTCATCATCACCTTCATTACCTTGATCCTCATCAACTTTTTCCTTAACAGCTTATTCAACATGCTCCACATATATGTGTATTAACCTTTCAGATGCAAATTCTAACCAGTTGTGTATAGCCCTAACATCATCATCTTTTTTCAATGGAAATAGGCTATTATGAAGTTCCATATGAGGAATTCGATAAAAAAATTCTGCTACATTCATAATACCAAGATCTTTGGCATACTTAGGCATATCAAAAACAACAAAAGTGACAGGATCAACATCTAAGACCCTTGATTCAGTCCCTCTAGCACATTCAACATGAGCATCACTATGTATAATGAATACCCCTCCATGATGTATAGACATATCAAATGGTTGATCCATATTCAAAGCCCTGCACAAATATAAATGCATTTCTAAAATATTACATTTAATTAATAAAATATAATTCACATACATGTATACAGGAGGCATTACTATAATATAACATTTAATTAAAACATTACTAACATCACCTTCTTCTTTCAATGGACATAAGCCATTATTAAAATGAATATAATACTATATGCAAACAAGAGCTATAAAGCAAAACACATGGACCACTCAGTTGGACCACAACCATTCCACTTAGTCAATTTACCAAGTAAAAATGTGCATTATTTTACACTATTCAATACACACAGCTCATCATCATAGGTTAACCCATCAAAATTATATATCAATAAAGTAACCAATTCCAGACAAAACACAACCAAATATATCAAAAACCATTGACATTACAAAAATCCTTTAAAAAATTCGTCCCAATCAACAATATCAAAGTGCTACAAAACCCAAAAAAAAAAAAAAAATTAAAATAGAGAGAAACAAACCCCACCATAAACACACTTAGAGTTCCGATAGCAAAGTAAATGAGTTTAAATCACACATAGATAGAGAGTTCTAGCAACAAATCTAACACCCAAAAAATTTAACAAAAACTCCAAACATTCTATGCATCCAGCAACAAAATCACAAACAAAAATAATAGAACAAAAACCTCAACAAACCCAAACAACAAAAGCCCTAGCAAACCCAATAAAAAACCCAAAATTCCAATCTAGCAATGGCAAGAAAAATCCAAAAAGAGAGGGAGAGAGAGCCATAGAGAATTTTTGGTCGTACCCGTCGCCGCCGTTGTTGTTGCCTTGGAGCTAACTTGAAGTCTTCAATGAACTTACTTACGTCTGGGTTCACGATGCAAGGAGCTGGTTGTAGAGCTGATGTGGTGGTCTGGGTTCATATGGGTTAGGAAGGCAAGGGTTGGGCTCGTGGGTTAGGGAGCTAAAGGTTGGGTTCGTGGGTTTTCTGTTTGGGGAAATAGTGTCATAAAAATTTTTTTTTTTCTCTTTGGGCAAAACGGCGCGTTTTGCATGTGACAGGTCATCATTTCATTTCTATTGAAACTATGTCGTTTTGGGGCTTATTTGGCCAAAAAAAAAACACACATCAACAAGATGACATGATAGTTAACAGCAGAAACTAACCGGGAGGGGGGGGGGGTGATTTGCTAACAGAACCAAACGTTGGGGTGTAAAATCCAATCACCCCCAAACATTAGGGGTGTACTTTGCAATTTAACATTTTTTATACTATATGCTATTACATTATGTTTGTTTTTTAATTAAATCATATAGATTCATATAAAGTATCAATTTGCTCTAAGTCTTTGTGCTATTACAACTTGTTGAGGTTAGCTGGGCTCTAGTTTTGAATGGTAATCATTAAAAAACTATTCAAAATTTAATTAAAAGATAACTTGAATAAATTTGCCTCATAAAAAAAAATAAACGCAAATACATGAAGTTTTACATTTTCTTTCTACTAATAAAATAAAAAAGCAAAAAGGGGCTGGTGAGTGGTGAGTAGTGAGTAATAAAGTGAGAACTATGACGTTGAAATGAGAGAGAGAGAGAGTTACAATTGATACTTGCTGTGACTGCGAGCTGAACTAAGTAAGCTACGAATTTGAATGATTAGGGGTCTTTATTTTTAATTTTTTAATAAGCATTTTGTTGAACATTTTGTTCATTTGTTTGTTTTGTTTGTTTGTTTGATTTTTTTTTTTTTTTTTTTTTTTTGGGAAACAAACACATATACACAAGGAAGAGGGAATACTTTTCTAACACAAAAGCAAATCATGAATTCCACTCAAAGTCATGATAATTTTTAAGGGAGGATGGGACAAGTTATATTACACACAACACACTCTTTTAAGTAATGTGAGATAATTATCTCATTTTAAAAAAATTTTTTTATAGAGACAAAAAAACACACACGTAAGGGAGAAGAGATGAGATTCTAATACAAAGGTACATTACAAACTCCACTCAAAAATCGTGGTAATTTTAAGGGAGTGTATGACAAGTTATACCATACAAAACACACTCTCTTATATAATATAGGACAATTACCTTCTTCTTTTTTTCTTTTTTGTTGAGAAACAAAAACACACACAAAGGAAAGAAAATAAGGTTCTAATACAAATTACACCACAAACTTCACTCAAAAGTCATGATACATATTTTTTCATTTGTTGTTGTTCTTTTCTTGTTGCTGTTATGGCTATTTTTGCTATTATTGTAGTTATATATTTGGATTTTTTTTTTTCTTTTTATGTTTAAGGGGCTAGGGATATTTGTGGGGTAAAGATTATTCTTGTTGAACCAAAATTTTTGGGATTCTCAAGTTAAAATATTCAATATTCTCTTTTAAGGTAGTCAAGATAGATTAGTTTAAAAATAATTATGTATATAATTTCTTTTTTGCAAGTAAAAATTTTTTTCTTTTGCAAATCGTGGTGTTCACTTGAATGCCCTAAGCTCAATGTGTAGCTGCCCCTAGTTAGTTGTTACTTGCAAGCCTCCTTGGTTGACTAAGGAGGCAAGTATACACTAGTCCAAAGAAGGAGAAATTTCATATAAAACGTGTGTGGCCCACCCCTCATGTGAGAGGCTGAGGGCCCAAAGTATTGCTCTGGAACAACCTAATAATTTGTGCAATAGAAGTTTATGCCCTTCTTTTTTAGTTTAGGTGCCCTTTCACCTCGATGGCTCTTTAATCTATTGTCAACTCTCCAAAGAAAAAGATTATGTAATTTAGGTACAGCTCTTTCACTTTTTTGGTGTTGTATCTTTGATTCTTCAATTGAATATAACCATATGATTGTATTTACTAATAAACCACATTGTTGAATTCAAATGTCATTCAAGAAGATATATTATTGTTACATTAGTGTGTTTTTTTGTGGGAGGATTCTTGCACTAGTTAATACATTTATGTTGTTATTAAATTCAACCTAAGAAACAATACCAAAATGTTCCTTTAATTTTCGTTTTTTTCGTCTTCTTCTTCTTCTTTTTGAAATAGGATTCTCTCCACTTCACTCAAAATAAAGAGATTCTATTTCACGTTTAGATTTAATTTCCTTGATCTGTCTAAAGACAATGAATTGAAGACCATATACGTGAGAGTAACACCACCACCACTATCACCAAAGAAAAAAAAGGCAGATACTTCTATTGTGTATATATCTACCTCTCCGGTCAATGATTGAGGTTAACAAGTAAGCTCAAGATTTTATAGTAACCCAAGCAAAGAATAGATATAATGTAATGGTGTATTTATCAAAATGTAAATATTTCTTTAGTTGACCAAAGAACAATTAATAAAAATTCAAGTTGTCTATATAAACGTGTTTAAGAATTATGATTAGGGTGTTTTTTTATTTTATTTTAAAGAACCAATGATTATGATTAGTTTATAAAGTACACATCTGGTTTGTTCTTATAATTTATTCCACATGTGGGTATATTATATATTTAAATACACCAATCCAATAGTTTTCAGAAGACTTATTTGATTATTTTCTTATTATTAACCAAGTAATATATTAAGCCATCTAATCAAAGGTTTTTCATCATATCAACCTTTTGATTTCTATTCCACGAATCAAGCAATCTCAATCCCAAGAGCGAACTCATGAAGCAATCTCATGATTGTACTTTGAATCCATATATATACACTTATATATAAGTCTAAAGTAATAGCAGAGAAGATATAGGTTAAATTACCAATTTCTGTTTCCAATTTCTCATATTATATCACGTCCATTTTGGTAGGGGGAGAGCTAGATGGCACTACCAATTAACAAACCACTATTTGCTATTGTAAAGGAGCAAACGGATCCTATTCTATCGCTTTTGATTAAAAATAATACAATTTAAATTCTTATAATATACACTTAACTTTTACAAAATCATATCTAATAATGTTGGAATAACGAATGTTTGTTATGCTATTTGGAACAAGGTTTTGAAACCTGGACTATTCATTAAACCATAAAAGGGAGAGGTTCAAGATTTTTGAAGTCGAACCAAGGTTGAATTGGGATCAAACCGCGATGACGTCATAATTAATTTAATAATTATTTAAAATATAAATAATTATATTAAATTAGTACAAATATTTAAAAAAATTAACTAAAATAGTGCAATTAAATATAGAGATCTATTATTCCTTTATAGAAACAAAGAGATCTATCTTTCAAATGTATTTTCTATATCATAACTTTAAGAAATATTAAATCCTTGTATTTTTTATGTTGATTAGTTAAATTTGTGATAACATCTAATAATATAATAATTAGAATAAAAAAAATATATATAAAATGGTATTTGTGTAATTGTGTTGCAATTTTTTATAATTGATTTTGAGCTTAATTTTTCAAATAGTCTATTATTAACAAGTACATGCATATAGGAAAGAAGCATCACTTTTATATCTACAGTTCCACACTATTAATTTAGCCTAAATAAAATAAAAATAAAATAAAAATCAACACAATTAAATCTATAACTCACATAGCACTATCAGCGCAAATCCAAACGTATATAATAGATTTAAACTTAAAATATTACACGGCACAAATCCACGAGTCTTTTGGGTTAATATTGTAAAATTCAAAGTTAATTTGCGTTATACGAACTGTTCAAAGATAATTGGGAAATTGAGGAGAGAGACTGAATTTCGGCAATGGC
This sequence comes from Quercus robur, assembly GCF_932294415.1. Classification (NCBI taxonomy): domain Eukaryota; kingdom Viridiplantae; phylum Streptophyta; class Magnoliopsida; order Fagales; family Fagaceae; genus Quercus; species Quercus robur. The sequence continues at coordinate 53,808,166 of NC_065544.1, read as the reverse complement.
ATTGCCGAAATTCCACTGCTCAGTGCTGCCCGGATTCTGTGTGCTCGAGTGTGGAGTGCTCTTAAAATTAAAAAAAAGGCAATGGCAACAATGTCATTGCCGAAATAGGGGAATAATTTTTTTTTTTTAAGCAATTGTGATAATGGCATTGCCGAAAATGAGAAAAAAAAAGTGGTTTCGAAATCTCTAGAAGAGTAAAAAACAGGTTTCATGTCCACAATATTTTTACAATAAATCACATATAATTAGTTATTATTAGTTAAAAAAATTTGTGACAACTAATTGTGGCAATGGCATTGCCGAAATAGGAAAAAAAAAATTGTGGCAATATCATTGCCGAAATAGTGAGAAAAATAAAAGTGACAAACTACTTGAGACAATTGCATTGCCGAAATAGGGAGAAAAAAAATTGGAAATACAATTGCGAAAAAATATTTTCCCCTATTTCTATTGCCGTAAATGAAAAATGAAAAAAAAAAAAAAAAAAAAAAAAAAAAAAAAAAAAAAAAAAAGAAGAAGAAGAAAGAAAACGGCAATCCCGTTGCCGTTTTCTTTCCTTTTTCTCTTTTTTTATTTTTATTTTTTTTATTTTTTTTATTTTTTTCATTTACGGCAATGCTGTTGACGAAATAGGGGAAAATATTTTTCCCACAGTATTTCCAATTTTTTTTTCTCCCTATTTCTGCAATGCAATTGTCTCAAGTAGTTTGTCACTTTTATTTTTCTCACTATTTCGGCAATGATATTGCCACAATTTTTTTTTTCCTATTTCGACAATGTCATTGCCACAATTAGTTGTCACAAATTTTTTTAACTAATAATAACTAATTATATGTGATTTATTGTAAAAATATTGTGGACATGAAACCTGTTTTTTACTCTTCTAGAGATTTCGAAACCACTTTTTTTTTTCCATTTTCGGCAATGCCATTATCACAATTGCTAAAAAAAAAAAAAAATTATTCCCCTATTTCGGCAATGACATTGCCGCCATTGCCTTTTTTTTATTTTAAGAGCACTCCACACTCGGGCACACTCGGACACACAGAATTCGGGTTCTGGGTAGTGGAATTTCGACAATGCTATTGCCAAAATTCAAAGATTTTCTCTCTCCTCCTTTCCTTATTCTCTCTCCTGCTTTTTGGCTGAATTTCGGCAATGCCATTGCCGAAATTCAGTCTCTCTCCTCAATTTCCCAATTATCTTTGAACAGTTCGTATAACGCAAATTAACTTTGAATTTTACAATATTAACCCAAAAGACTCCAAATCCACAAGCCACTCACACTGTAGCACAAATCTAGACCTTTCGTTTAGCACATATCACAATGCAACACAAATCACAATGCACACATCTAGACCTTTCATTTAACACTACTATTGCAAACTCTTTTATTTTATTTTTTTTTGAGGGTTACTATTGCAAACTTAACCCGGTAAAGTTGTAGAGTACAACAAATAGAAAGCAGGGCCGGCTCAACGAATTTGGGAGCCCTAGGCAAAAACTTTAAACGGGATCTTTTATTATATTTAATTATAAATTTATATATTTTTTTCACTTAGTTCTTCTCGTCTTTTTTTATTTTTTATTTTATTTTTTTCATATTCAGATAGATATTTTTTAGTAGACATTTATAATTAAAAAAATATTTATGAATAAATGAAACACAGTCTATAATAAAAAAAAATTACAATTTAACTAGAATAATATAAATTTAATGTATAAAACAATAGAACCTGTTTTATCAAAAGCACAACTGCAGCTTTACTTAATATGATCACTTTACACTTTAAACCTACACAAAAAATTAAAATTAATATTAATGCAAAGTAAATTATTCTAAATTTATAATTTTGTTATTAATACTCTTTTTTTTTGTGTAGCAGTAAACCCTTTTTTTTTAGCATAATGTGTAGGACTCAACTTGATTGGATCCACTAACACTAAGATTAGCCCACTAGTAAAATGTGTAGGACTCAACTTGATTCACTAAGATTAAGACCAGCCCATTATCCCTCTAAATCTGATTTCTTAAAAAAAAAAAAAAAAAAAAAAAAAAAAAAAACAAAACAAAACAAAACGTGTAAGACTAAAACTTCTTAGAATCAATACTTTAACTCTTTTCTCTTTAAGTGGGTCTATTGACCATTCAAAAGGCTTCTAGAGAAATCTAAAGGAATCTAAAGAAATCTAAATTTAAGAGAACAAACAAAAAAAAGTTACGAGTACAACAACCAAACTAAAGTTCATCCAAAAGTTACAAGTACAACAACCAAACTAAAGTTCAGCCAAAAAAAAAAAAAAAAAAAAAAAAAAACCCAAACACCCATGAAAAAAAAAAAACCGAGACACCCAACAGCAAATATGAAGAAGACGAAAGAGACAAAGGAAGAGAAAACAAAAAACGAACCTTCAATGAACACACCAAGTTTATTGCCAACACCAATTGATGAGTAAGCCAACTAATGAGTGTTTTTTTTAGAATCAAGATAGAAAGAGTCAGAGAGTGAGTGTTTTTTTTGTTCTTTCTTTTCTTGTTTATCTCTTCTTTCTACCTTTTGTAATCTTTTCTTCTGTAAGCTAAACATTTCTGCCGTTTGTAATCTTTTCTTCTGCAAGCTAAAGATTTGGTGATGGTCTGATGGGATTAGCCTTCATGTCACATTGTCACTTCAGCTTTTTTTCTCTGTGAGAAACGGGCCTTAGGCCTTCATGGCCTGATGGGATTTGGTAATGGCTGTTTGTAATTTTTTTTTCTCAAATAAAAAAGTAATATTATATAATATATTATTATTATTTGGGGCCCTCTTATAAGTGGGGCCTTAGGTGGTGGCCTAAATGGCCTATAGCTTCAGCCGGCCCTGATAGAGAGACATAAGTTTGTGAATGGCCTTGTTCCGTTGATTGTGGCAGTGGCTATGGCTACTGCTATTCGAGGCATGGAGGCAATGTGGCTATTGGCAGCGTGATTGGGGCTGGTGTGCACCGCAACCATGAGAGACATTTAGGTTTTTACTTCTCCTTTCCTCTCTTCCAATCTTTGTTCTTCTTCATGTTCATTCATTTCTTTTTCATTTCTTCTAGATCTGATCATAACTTCATACTAGTGTACTAGCCAAAATTCACCGGAAAAGCTAAAACAAAAAGAAACTGTCCGAACCTCAAAAACCGGTCACGGTTCTCAGAACCGTACAGTTCGACCACGGTTCACACGGGTCCCTGCTTTTTTCCCATAGAGCGGCTCTTAAAGCTAAAAAAAACCGCAAAACTAAGAGTTTCATAGTTTTCCCGGTCGAACCATACAGTCCGATCCGGTTTTCAAAACCTTAATTAGGAATACTAAATAATTTTTATGTTTTTTATAACCTATTTATTATACTCATTTTGTTTTATAATATTTATGTTTTACCACAATATTATTGAATGTTTTGAAACTCAAATTTTTTAATTTATATTTTAATAGTATTATGCCCGTGCTCTACTCATAAGGGTTTGCGTTCGATTGGTCATAGGCAGTGGTTTGGACAATGTGAATGGATGGAGCAATGTAAGTGGATGGGTCAATGGAGGAGAATGGTCTTTCATATCTATCAAATTCACTGTCACCTACCAAATCAACATAGTGCTCATCAAAAAAATTGTCATCTACTCCAACTCCTGCATCAACTTCTCTATGAAACTCATGCTCATCATCACCTTCATTATCTTGATCCTCATCAACTTTTTCCTTAACATCTTGTTCAACATGCTCCACATATATGTGTATTAACCTTTTAGGGGCAAATTCTAACCAGTCACGTACAGTCCTAACATCATCATCTTTTTTCAATGGAAATAGGCCATTATGAAGTTCCATATGAGGAATTCAGTAAAAAAAATTCTGCTACATTCATAACACCAAGATCTTTGGCATACTTCGGCATATCAAAAACAGCAAAAGTGTCAGGATCAATATCTGAGACCCTTGATTCAGTCCCTCTCGCATATTCAACATGTGCATCACTATGTGTAATAAATACCCCTCCATGATGTATAGACATATCAAATGGTTGATCCATATTCAAAGCCTTGCACACACATATAAATGCATTACTAAAATATTACATTTAATTAATAAATTAATAAAATATAATTCACATACATGTATACATGAGGCATTACTATAATATAACATTTAATTAACACATTACTAACATCACCATCTTCTTTCAATGGACATAAGCCATTATTAAAATAAATATAATACTATATGCAAACAAGAGCTATAAATCAAAACACATGGACCACTCAGTTGGACCACAACCATTCCACTTAGTCAATTTACCAAGTAAAAATGTGCATTATTTTACACCATTCAATACACACAGCTCATCATCACAGGTTGACCCACCAAAATTATATATCAATAAAGTAACAAATTCCAGACAAAACACAACCAAATATATCATAAACCATTGACATTACGAAAATCCTTTAAAAAATTCGTCCCAATCAACAATATCAAAGTGCAGCAAAAACAAAAACAAAAAAAATTAAAATAAAGAGAAACAAACCCCACCATAAACACACTCAGAGTTCCGATAACAAAGTAAATGAGTTTAAATCTCACACACATAGAGAGTTCTTGCAACAAATCCATCACCCAAAAAATTTAACAAAAACTCCAAACATTCTATGCATCCAGCAACAAAATCCTAAACAAAAATAATTGAACAAAAACCTCAACAAACCCAAACAACAAAAGTCCTAGCAAACCCAATAAAAAACCCAAAATTCCAATCCAACAATGGCAAGAAAAATCAAAAAAGAGAGGGAGAGAGAGCCATAGAGAATTTTTGGCCATACCCATTGCCACCGCTGCTACTGCCTTGGAGCTAACTTGGAGCCTTCGATGAACTTACTCACGTCTGGGTTCACGATGCAAGGAGTTGGTTGCAGAGGCAATGTGGTGGTGTGGGTTCATAAGGGTTAGGAAGGCAAGGGTTGGGCTCATGGGTTAGGGAGCTAAGGGTTGGGTTTGTGGGTTTTTTGTTTGGGGAAACATTGTCGTAACAAATTTTTTTTTTTTTTTTTTTTTTTTTTTTTTGTTTTCTCTTTAGGAAAAACGACACGTTTTGCATGTGACAAGTCATCAATTCCTTTCCATTGAAACTGTGTTGTTTTGGGGCTTATTTGGTTAAAAAAAAAAAAAAAAAAAGACACACACACACACACACACACACACACACACACACACACACGCACACATCAGCAAGATGACATGGCAGTTAACAGCAAAAACTAACTAGGAGGGGGGTGATTTGCTAACAAAACCAAACGTTGGGGTGTAAAATCAAAGTTCCGAAACATTAGGGTGTAAAATCCAATCACCTCCAAACTTTAGGAGTGTACTTTGCAATTCACCTTTTTTTTATACTATATGCTGTTACATTATGTTTTTTTTAATTAAATCATATAGATTCATATAAAGTATCAATTTGCTCTAAGTCTTTGTGCTGTTACAACTTGTTAAGGCTAGCTGGGCTCTAGTTTTGAATGGTAATCATTAAAAAACTATACAAAATTTAATTAAAAGGTAACTTGAATAAATTTGCAACATAAAAAGAATAAAAATAAAATAAACGCAAATACATGAAGTTTTACATTTTCTTTCTACTAATAAAAGAAAAAAGAAAAAAGGGACTGGTGGGTAGTGAGTGATAAAGTGAGAACTATGATGCTGAAATGAGAGAGAGAGAGAGAGATTTACAGTTGATACTTGCTGTGACTGTGAGCTAAACTGTGTAAGCTACGAATTTGAATGATTAGGGGTCTTTATTTTTAATTTTTTAATAAGCATTTTGTTGAACATTTTGTTCATTTGTTTGTTTGTTTGTGTTTGTTTTGTTTGTTTGTCTGTTTGATTTTTTTTTTTTTTTTTTGGGAAAAAAACACATATACACAAGGAAGAAGGAATAATTTTCTAACACAAAAGCAAATCCTGAATTCCACTCAAAGTCATGATAATTTTTAAGAGAGAATGGGACAAGTTATATTACACAACATACTTTGTTAAGTAATGTGAGACAATTATCTCATTTTTTTAAAACGTTTTTTATAGAGACAAAAAAACACACACATAAGGGGGAAGAGATGGGATTCTAATACAAAGGTACATTACAAACTCCACTCAAAAATCGTGGTAACTTTAAGGGAGGGTATGATAAGCTATACTATACAAAACACACTCTCTTATATAATGTAGGACAATTACCTTCTTTTTTTCTTTTTTGTTGAGAAACAAAAACACACACAAAGGAAAGAAAATAAGGTTCTAATACAAATTACACCACAAACTTCACTCAAAAGTCATGATACATATTTTTTTCATTTGTTGTTGTTCTTTCTTGTTGTTGTTCTGGCTATTTTTGCTATTATTGAAGTTATATATTCGATTTTTTTTTCTTTTTATGTTTAAGGGGCTAGGGATATTTGTGGGGTAAAATTATTCTTGTTGAACCAAAATTTTTGGGATTCTCAAGTTAAAATATTCAATATTCTCTTTTAAGGTAGTCAAGATAGATTAGTTTAAAAATAATTATGTATATAATTTCTTTTTTGCAAGTAAAAATTTCTTTCTTTTGCAAATTGAGGTGTTCATTTGAACACCCTGAGCTCAATGTGTAGTTGACCCTAGTTAGTTGTTACAAGCAAGCCTCCTTCGTTGACTAGGGAGGCAAGTATACAATAGTCCAAAGAAGGAGAAATTTCATATAAAATGTGTGTGGCCCACCCCTCATGTGAGAGGCTGAGGGCCCTTCTTTTTTGGTTTTGGTGCCCTTTCACCTCGACGGCTCTTTAATCTATTGTCAGCTCTCCAAAGAAAAAGATTATGTAAACAACTCTTTCACTTTTTTGGTGTTGTATTTTCAATTCTTCAATTGTATATAACCATGAGATTGTATTTACTAGTAAACCACATTGTTGAATTTATATGTCATTCAAGAAGATATATTATTGTTACATTAGTGTGTTTTTTTATGGGAGGATTCTTGCACTAGTTAATACATTTATGTTGTTATTAAATTCAACCTAAGAAACAATACCAAAATGTTCCTTTACTTTTCGTTTTTTTCTTCTTCTTCTTCTTTTTGAAATGGGATTCTCTCCATTTCACTCAAAATAAAGAGATTCTATTTCATGTTTAGATTTGATTTCCTTGATCTGTCTAAAGACAATGAATTGAAGACCATATACGTGAGAGTAACACCACCACCACTATCACCAAAGAAAAAAAAAGGCAGATACTTCTATTGTGTATATATCTACCTCTCCGGTCAATGATGGAGGTTAACAAGTAAGCTCAAGATTTTGTAGTAACCAAAGCAAAGAATAGATATAATGTAATGGTGTATTTATCAAAATGTAAATATTTCTTTAGTTGACCAAAGGACAATTAATAAAAATTCAAGTTGTCTATATAAACGTGTTTAAGAATTATGATTAGGGTGTTTTTTTATTATATTTTAAAGAACCAATGATTATGATTAGTTTATAAAATACACATCTGGTTTGTTCTTATAATTTATTGCACATGTGGGTATATTATATATTTAAATACATCAATCCAATAGTTCTCAGAAGACTTATTTGATTATTTTCTTATTATTAACCAAGTAATATATTAAGCCATCTAATCAAAGGTTTTGCATCATATCAACCTTTTGATTTCTATTCCACGAATCAAGCAATCTCAATCCCAAGTGCGAACTCATGAAGCAATCTCATGATTGTACTTTGAATCCATATATATACACTTATATATAAGTCAATAGTAATAGCAGAGAAGATATAGGTTGAATTACCAATTTCTGTTTCCAAGTTCTCATATTATATCACACCCATTTTGGTAGGGGGAGAGCTAGATGGCACTACCAATTAACAAACCACTATTTGCTATTGTAAAGGAGCAAACGGATCCTATTCTATCGCTTATGATTAAAAATAATACAATTTAAATTCTTATAATATACACTTAACATTTACAAAAATTAATCATATCTAATAATGTCGAAATAACGAATGTTTATTACGCTATTAGGAATACTAAATAATTTCCCGCGTGATGCGTGGATACTTTGCAAATTCATTTGAAATAATTTTTATGTTTTTTATAACCTATTTATTATACTCATTTGGTTTTATAATATTTATGTTTTACCACAATATTATTGAATGTTTTGAAACTCAAATTTTTTTAATTTATATTTTACTAGTATTATGCCTGTGCTATGCACCACTTAATAAAAAAATTGTATATAAATTTTAAAATATAAATTTTTTGATAATGTAATTAAATTTAATTACTAATAAAATATTATTAAAAATTTAAAAATTATGGCAAGTTTTAAATTTCTTTAAGCACTTAGTAGTAATATATATATATATATATATATATATATATATATATGTGGGGCCCGAAATCTGCGGTCCCAACCCACCTTGTATTAAGGGCCCAAAGCCCAGGCCAAGGAGCCCTACTACCAAGGGCGTATGATGAAAGCCCCTTAAAGGCCCAAAGATGTGGCCGAGGACGATCTCAAGCTCAACACCTCACAAAACACCTGAAGAAAAGGACAAAAGTAGTACAGGGGAGAAAGCTGCCAACACCGTAATGTGGAGCCCAGTACCTGACAAGCCCATACTCCAGACCATGCTATTCGACTTTTCCCAACCACCCCCAACCACTCTGATGTATGGATTGATAGGACGAGTAATTACCCCAAAAAAGGAAAAACTGACACGTAGATGAAGAACGGGAAGTAAATACTAGTATAAAAGGAAAAGAGAGCTGAGAGAAATGAGGGGGGGGGATCCTACAAAAAGGAGGAAGCATGGTGAGAATGCGATGCTCCTCGGACTAAGTTCGAGGAGTCAAACCTTTCAAACTACATCAATGTAAGGCTTAGCTATACAAGCCAAACCTACCTTTGTATGAGCTCTCATAAAATCAGGACCGGACCGTTATCCGGCGACCAAGGGCAAGCCTTTCAAACCCACTCTCTACAAATCATATTGTTCGGGCCCATTACATACGAACCCAATGTCATCCTTGGGTCGTTAAAAATCGTGTCCCTACAATTGGCGCCGTCTGTGGGAAGGCTTGCGCGTTGGCGCAGGTGGTGGTGAAGTCAAACCTCTATCAAGTAAAGGTCTGCAAAGGTCCATCCATTTCCAGCGACATGTAGTCGTTGTTCCGACATAAATTTCCGCTAGGGGCTACGCCTCACAGTGCCGATGGCGCGGGCAGCTCTAGGGGCTTCTAACAACAAGCTAACTCTCCCCACCTTGGTCGAGGGGCTAACCTTCGAAAAGTAAATAAGTAACAAAAAAAAAAAATAATACAAGTTTTGGACAGAACCAAGGCCTTGTATGGTCCTCGGACTCAAGCCTATGGGGAAACCAACTACTTAACAGAAAAAATACAAGTTTTGGACAGAACCAAGGCCTTGTATGGTCCTTGGACTCAAGCCTATGGGGAAACCAATTACTTAAAAGAAAAAATACAAGTTTTGGACAGAACCAAGGCCTTGTATGGTCCTCGGACTCAAGCCTATGGGGAAACCAACTACTTAACAGAAAAAATACAAGTTTTGGACAGAACCAAGGCCTTGTATGGTCCTCGGACTCAAGCCTATGGGGAAACCAACTACTTAACAGAAAAAATACAAGTTTTGGACAGAACCAAGGCCTTGTATGGTCCTCGGACTCAAGCCTATGGGGAAACCAATTACTTAAAAGAAAAAAAATATAAGTTTTGGACAGAACCAAGGCCTTGTATGGTACTCGGACTCAAGCCTATGGGGAAACCAACTACTTAAAAGAAAAAATACAAGTTTTGGACAAAATCAAGGCCTTGTATGGTTCTCGGACTCAAGCCTATGGGGAAACCAACTACTTAACAGAAAAAATACAAGTTTTGGAAAGAACCAAGGTCTTGTATGGTCCTCGGACTCAAGCCTATGGGGAAACCAACTACTTAACAGAAAAAATACAAGTTTTGGAAAGAACCAAGGCCTTGTATGGTCCTCGGACTCAAGACTATGGGGAAACCAACTACTTAAAAGAAAAAATACAAGTTTTGGACAGAACCAAGGCCTTGTATGGTCCTCGGACTCAAGCCTATGGGGAAACCAACTACTTAAAAGAAAAAATACAAGTTTTGGACAGAACCAAGGCCTTGTATGGTCCTCGAACTCAAGCCTATGGGGAAACCAACTACTTAACAGAAAAAATACAAGTTTTGGACAAAACCAAGGCCTTGTATGGTCCTCGGACTCAAGCCTATGGGGAAACCAACTACTTAACAGAAAAAATACAAGTTTTGGACAGAACCAAGGCCTTGTATGGTCCTCGGACTCAAGCCTATGGGGAAACCAACTACTTAAAAGAAAAATACAAGTTTTGGGCACAGCCCGGTACAATCAAACCTCGGTCCTCGGAGCAGAGGCCAGGTATTATCAAAAGCATGGCCAAAGTTTCACATTACTTGGCAACCCTCTCGGACGGATTATTTTGGGTTCCTCATTCTCGGGCACCTACCTCACGCGCGTTGCGGTACACTCAACCGTTATCTCGGTTAGTCTCATAAGCTTAATTTGCTGTTGATTGGTGTTATTACATTTGATAGTTTCAATAGGTTCAAATTTGTAGTTTTTTGTCACAAGGTTTCCTGTCCTATCAATAAAGGAAAATATACACGTAGCATACTCATTTACAAAGTAATTACCGCAGAAAAGAAAAATATTTAAAGGGAGACAAATTCATCTTTTATTAGCACAAAGAAACAGTACAACGTACAATGAAAAGCTTGAATAAGCTTACACTTAAAGCTAAATACATAAGCAGAAAGAAAAAATACAAAAAAGTGAAGAAAAAGCCGAAGAAGAGGTGCAGAGAAGAGGGACGCTGCCGTTCCGAAATGTTGTCTAAGGAGACCATTCCCCAATACTTTTACATGCCTACGACTCAGGCAGCAAAAGAACCCAACTTGGGGCTTGCACCGTAGAAGAAAAGGTGCAGAGAGCTCTACTTCGGGTTAGCACTGCTGAAGAAAAGCTGCAGGGAACCGGAAGTTGATGAGCCTCCACATAACCACGCCTGCGATAGAGCAGACGGCGCTGATGGCGGAAAACCTTACTTCTGACGCACCAAGAATCTGGTGCGACCAGTACCTGCTTCGGATTTTGACTGAAAGAGGGAAAAATACCATTTCCCCCTTGTCAAAACGGAGGATTGTCTTGAATCTGTGCCTCCCTTGTCCAGACCACATCACCTTGAGTCTCGGAAGGATTCGGTGCCTCTGAAGCGGGTGAAAACCCTTCATCCCCACCCATGCCTCAAACATATTGCTCTGAGGCTGGATGGCACTAGAAATGGAGATTGTGGGTATGGCGGAAGGATTATGATTCTGAAGGAAGCAGAAGGGTTTATATGCAAGGGGAGTGACCCCCTATCCTATTTATATAGAGAGCAAACCAGTGGCATTTAATCCATGCAAGTTTCCAATAAGTGCTACAGACAAGACGGTCTTGGCACAATTTCCAACACCATCTGCAACCGCAAGGTTTGAATAACCTCGTGAAGGAAACATATTAATGGCGCGCCTTGAACACTGAAACGTTGAGGACGCCGCGTGAGAAAACCCAGAGGGATGTCTCACAAATCTAGCGCGCCCCCCAGGCAAACGAAAAAACCCCAGCATTAAAGAAATGTTGAGCTAGGCCAATCATGGTTTGGGCCTAGCATAACCAAAACCCTCCTCCCCAACAACAAGGCCGGGTAGTAGGATTTTGAGGGGCTATTGTGGGGCCCGAAATCTGCGGTCTCAGCCCATCTTGTATTAAGGGCCCAAAGCCTAGGCCGAGGAGCCCTACTACCAAGGACGTATGATGAAAGCCCCTTAAAGGCCCAAAGATGTGGCCGAGGACGGTCTCACGCTCAACACCTCACAAAACACCTGAAGAAAATGACAAAAGCAGTACAAGGGAGAAAGCTGCCAACACCGTAATGTGGAGCCCAGCACTTGACAAGCCCATATTCCAGACCATGCTATTCGACTTTTCCCAACCACCCCCAACCACTCTGACGTATGGATTGATAGGACGAGTAATTACCCCAAAAAAGGAAAAACTGACACGTAGATGAAGAACGGGAAGTAAATACTAGTATAAAAGGGAAAGAGAGCTGAAAGAAAGGAGGGGGGGGGGGATCCTACAAAAAGGAGGAAGCATGGTGAGAATGCGATGCTCCTCGGACTAAGTTCAAGGAGTCAAACCTTTCAAACTACATCGATGTAAGGCTTAGCTATACAGGCCAAATCTACCTTTGTATGAGCTCTCATAAAATCAGGACCGGACCGTTATCCGGCGACCAAGGGCAGGCCTTTCAAACCCACTCTCTACAAATCATATTGGTCGGGCCCATTACATACGAACCCAATGTCATCCTTGGGTCGTTAAAAATCGTGTCCCTACAATATATATGTCACACTTAAAAATATTTTCATTATACTTGCTAACATGTAGAGTGGTAGAAGTGCTAACTATATATAAATTTCTTGCATATATAACCCAAAAAAAATTCCATAATTTACAAAAATATAAATATCTAGACTGCAATGTAAATTTAAAAGTTTACTTATAAATTACCAATCATAGTGATTTTAATGTTACCGTAAGTGAGGAAATAAACAGCATAATCTATTAAGAACAACAAATTAAAAAATAATATCAATAATTAAGATGAATTGCATTATCTAAATGTTTTATAAAAAATCATAACATCTAAGCACTAATTGAACTACGTTAGTATCTAGACCTTTTAGGGTACCACACTCAAAATAATTTCAGAAATAGATAAATAAAGGTACATAAAATGAAAACAAATACTAGATTGCAATGTAAATGTAAATGTTTAAATATAAATTACCCATGTCTAGTTATTTTGATATTGACATTTGCGTCTAGCCATTTTGATATTATTATTAGTGAGGAAGTAATCTACACAATCAATTAAGAACGCCAAATCAAAAATATATATCAATAATTAAGATGTACTGCATTTTCTAAAATTTTATTAAAAAATCATAGAATTTAAGCAATTATTGTACTACATCAATAGAAAAATAGAAACACAATAAATAAAAATAAAAAGAAGATAGTTCTTCTCACATGAAAGTAATTCTTCTCATTGAAAGAGCCAAATCCTTCCTGTGGGGACCGACCCAGAATAACAAGTTGGCTGGGCCTTGGGCCCGTCCGAGGACGATCCTGTCCGAGGAGATGTCGCGGCCCATAATCCCTGCCCAAGCCAACTGGGCGAAGAAAACACGTCTGAGGAGTGATTCCTCCTCGGACATCCCAAAGTCCAGATCAATGATGCATCCTAGTTACTATAGCCCTCACCCCAAACGCATAAAAAGAAAGAAGGCTCAAAATATCCCAGCAAAGGCTATCACCACCACATTAAATGCACCACAACTACTCTCCTGGCCGCATTAATGAAGAGAAGACCCCTGAACAGTGTTACCTTGGTCACTGCAACTCACAAAGAACTGGTAAGGGCGTCTGAAGGGATAGGTGCTCAAGTAGGGGTTTGGATGATCAACAAGTGTAGGGCCCAGATGATAAAAGAGGGTCTATATCATATGTAAGAGTCCCCCAGAAACGGGGACGGAAAAAAAAGGGGAGGAGAGAAGAGAGAAAAGAAAGAAGTCATTGTATGAAAGCATGTCCATGAATAGAACTTCCACTTTCACATACATTTTCTTGATTTACGTTTCTACATCCACTAAGAACATGCAACGAACCGTTTGAGCCAACTGGAACCGAGTTCTTCAGCCCATACTCTACAAACTTCATTGTGTGGGACTTCTTGGGCCAGGGCCTAATCGTCCAGGACCGGGTTAACGGAAATCGTGTCCCTACAATTGGCACCGTCTGTGGGAAGAACTAGGGTATCAGCTAGCACAACGGTTGAGCATGGCAGAATTAGGTCCACACCAGGAGAATCCTCACCAGGCTAACTCCCAACAGACACAACCCGTTGAGTCCCAGAGGCAAAATAACCCTGCCAACCCAGGCGGCAAAGGGAATCATGAGGGAAGTGTGCATACTATCCAGACGAGCCAGAGTCACACTCGGATAGGTAGTCACGTATCCCAGAGGCGAAATAGTCATCAGGCCATGCAGCGAGAGATAGATGACCTGAAAAGGAAGTTACGACGCGTGCAGCGAAAACGATCTCCTTCTAACTCAGATGAGTCCTCTAATGGGGAAGATGCGAGTTACCGACGGAGGTCAAGGACCCCCCCCAAGTGAAACCTTTTCTTACGAAAAGGAACCATGCCCTGTACGGAAATATAAGAGCCCATCCAACAAGGGTTCGGGAAACGATGCTATGAAGAGGGCACTAGACCAGGTTTCAAGGTCACCCTTCAAGTATAGAATCGAAGGGGCTAAGTTGCCGCGACGCTTCAACCAACCAGCGTTCGCCATCTATAACGGCCGAGCAGACCCGGTAGAGCACGTGAGCCAGTTTAACCAAAAAATGGCTATCTACTCGCAAAATGAAGCCCTGATGTGCAAAGTCTTCCCATCCAGCTTGGGACCAATGGCGATGAGGTGGTTCAACAGCCTGAAGACAAATTCCACAGGCTCATACAAGCCGCTCACTCAGGCTTTCTGCTCCCGCTTTATTACAAACACCAGAGTCCCTCGACCCCTCAGTTCGCTATTGTCCTTATCCATGCACGAGGGAGAGACCCTGAAAGCATATTCGGATAGATATTGGGAGGTGTATAACAAGTTAGACGACAACCATGATGATGTTGCTATCAGCACGTTCAAAAGCGGTCTCCCCATCGAGCATGGCTTAAGGAAATCCCTCACTGGCAAACCAGTTGCCAACGTTCATCAGTGGATGGATAGGATCGATAAGTACAAAAGGGTGGAGGAAGATCAGCTGCAATGAAGGGGAAAGGAGAAGGTCACTCCTCCCAAAGCAAATGATTTTAGGTCGGAACGATATAACCATAACCAGCCGAGGAGAGATTTTTCGCGATAGGCTGGACAGAGCAACACGCAGACGGTGAATGTCGTATTCAGGGAGCCAGTACAACAGGTGCTGGAGAAAGTAAGGAACGAGCCCTATTTCAGATGGCCGGGAAAGATGGCTGGAGACCCTTCCAAACGTAACCAGAACCTGTACTGCCACTACCATCAGGACCATAGGCATACCACTGAGAATTGCAGGAATCTATGGAATCACCTAGATCAGTTGGTCCGAGAAGGGAAGTTACGTCACCTTCTGCACCCCTCGAACGGCCATCCCGGTCAAGCAATACAAGAGCCTCGAAAGGATGTGTCCTTAAGACCCCCCACCGGAACGATACATGTCATCCTCACCGCACCAGGAAGAACTGGGCCACCCCTCCCTAGGGTACTGGCTGTTGATCGGCTCCCCTCCGAGGACAGGCAAAGGGAACCCAAAAGGTCAAAAAAGGGAAGCTCTTTGATACTAGGATTCTCGGACGAGGATAAGAGAGGAACTATCCAACCTCACGACGATGCCTTAGTGGTTACGTTAAGAATTGGAGGCTTCGATGTGAAAAGGGTGTTAGTAGACCCAGGAAGTGCGGTAGAGATAATGTACCCTGATCTATACAAGGGGCTAAACCTGAAGCCGGAGGATTTGACAACTTATGACTCCCTCCTTATCAGCTTCGAAGGGAAGACTGTTACGCCAAAAGGGCAGATCAAACTACCCATACAGACTGGAGTGGAGGTGGTGGAGGTAAATTTTATCGTGGTCGACGCTTACTCACCCTACACCGCGATAGTTGCCCGGCCATGGATCCACGCCCTGGAAGCCGTATCCTCCACACTTCACCAAAAAGTAAAATACCCATCCAGAGGACAAATAGAAGAGGTTCGTGGAGATCAGGCCATGGCCAGGCAGTGTATGGTGGCCGCCATCCTACATCGGTCCCATGCCAAGTCCTCGGCCCCTGAGAGCTTATAGCAACCAGCCGCCTCGGCAAGGTAAGGCGATGGGCTAGCCGAGGAGATAAGGTGTGAAAGTTTAGATAAATTCGCTGTCAACAACGCTCCGGAGAAGTTTTTCCAGGTTGGCTCCGAGTTGCCTTCTCAAGAAAAAGAGGAACTGGTCAGATTTCTCAGAGGAAATGTCGATGTGTTTGCATTGGACGCCTACGACGCCCCGGAAGTTGATCCTAGCCTTATTTGTCACCACCTGAATGTTAACCCCTCTTCCACTCCGAAGAAGCAGCCACCCCGACGCTCCTCAAAGGAACATGCTAGTGCCGTAAGAGACGAAGTGGCAAAACTGAAAAAAGCAGGGACTACTAAAGAGGTCTTTTACCCCGAATGGTTGGCAAACACGGTGGTGGTAAGGAAGAAAACAGGGAAGTGGAGAGTCTACGTGGACTTCACAGACCTAAACAAGGCGTGCCCAAAGGACCCATTTCCCTTACCTCGAATCGATCGATTGGTGGATGCAACCGTGGGTCACCCTCGAATGAGTTTCCTGGACGCCTTCCAGGGCTATCATCAGATACCCCTTGCATTAGAAGACCAGAAGAAGACAGCTTTCATGATGCCCATCGGAAACTATCACTATAAGGTGATGCCGTTTGGACTAAAGAACGCAGGGTCAACCTACCAAAGGATGATGACCAGGATGTTCGAGCCACAGCTGGGAAAAATCATTGAGGTTTACATAGACGATATGGTCGTAAAGAGTAAAGTGGTGTCCGAGCACGTGAAAGACCTTGAAATAATCTTTGCTGTCTTAAGGGAGCACAAGCTGCGGCTCAATACTTCCAAATGTTCATTCGGGGTCAGGTCTGGGGAATTCTTGGGGTATATGGTAACCCACAGGGGAATCGAGGTAAGTCCCGATCAAATCAAAGCAATTAACAGCCTACAGGCTCCTCGGAATCCGAAAGAAGTGCAGAAGCTCACTGGCATGATCGCAGCATTAAACAGGTTCATATCACGATCAGCGGATCGATGTCGACCTTTCTACCTCTTGATAAATAAGTGGAAAGGGTTTGAATGGTCGGAGGATTGTGTTCGGGCCTTCCAGCAACTTAAGGAATACCTATCACGACCACCCATCATGTCCAGCCCTGAGGCAGATGAGGTGCTGTTTGCATATGTCGCTGTAGCTCCCCATGCTGTAAGCCTGGTACTGATACGGGATGATAATGGGGTGCAGCGACCGGTTTACTATGTGAGCAAATCATTACATGAGGCCGAGGTGCGATACCTACCTTTGGAAAAGGCAATTCTGGCGATAGTACATGCCACCCGGAAGCTCCCTCATTACTTTCAGGTGCATACGGTCATCGTTCTAACTCAACTTCCCCTTCGAGCGGTGCTTTGAAGCGCTGACTACACAGGAAGGATCGCCATGTGGAGTGCGCTTTTGGGGGCCTTTGATATTAAATATATGCCCAGATCCTCCACCAAAGGTCAGGTCCTCGCAAACTTGGTAGCGAAGTTTGCTGAACCCTCTGTAGAAACAATGACCGAGAAGAAAGACATGGATGGAAAATCGGTTGGTACAATTTCAGCAGGGGGAACCTTGCATTGGAAGGTCTACGTGGATGGCGCAGCCAACTAGAGAGGATCTGGAGTTGGGATAGTTTTAATATCGCCAGACGGTGCTGCCATTGAAAAATCACTGAGACTCAGGTTCTCAGCTACGAACAATGAAGCCGAATATGAAGCCTTACTTCAAGGGATGACGATGGTTCAAAGATTGGGCGGAAGGGTAATAGAAGCATTCTCGGACTCCAGATTGGTCGTCGGCCAAGTGATGGGTGAGCTGGAAGCTAGAGATGCTAGGATGCAAGAGTATCTAGGACAAGTCAAATGCCTACAGACGAGTTTTGAGTCCTTCAATCTGACGCACATTTCCAAGAGTGTAAACACCCATGCAGACTCGTTGGCCACTCTCGCCACGTCCTCAGCGCATAATCTGCCGCGAATGATCCTTGTCGAAGATCTAGTCCAAGCAAGTCCCATTAGAAGAAACCCGGCCCAGGTCCATCAGATCAGAAAGAGTCCCAGCTGGATGGACCCCATAAAAAACTTCCTCCAAAACGACATCCTACCAGAGGGAAAATTGGAGGCCGAGAAGATACGGAGGAATGCTCCTCGGTTCTGGCTATCGGAGGACCACAAACTATATCGACGCTCCTACTCTGGGCCATACCTACTCTGCATACATCCAGAAGAATCCGAGTCTCTACTTGAAGAGTTACACGAGGGGATTTGTGGAAGTCACACCGGAGGAAGGTCGCTGGCACACAGGGCACTCACCCAAGGATACTAGTGGCCGAACATGCAAAGAGAGGCCCAAGAATACGCTAAGAAGTGTGATCAGTGCCAGAGATTCGCCCCAAATATCCACCAACCCGGAGGAGTCCTCAACCCTCTCTCTAGCCCCTGGCCGTTTGCACAATGGGGTCTTGATATTGTCGGTCCTTTCTCCAAAGCTGCGGGAAACAAGCGATACATAATAGTCGGAACCGATTACTTCACCAAATGGGTGGAGGCTGAACCTTTGGCCAAAATTAGGGACGTGGATGCCCAGAAATTCATCTGGAAGAACATTATTACCCGCTTCGGGACTCCGCACACACTCATTTCGGACAACGGTTTCCAATTCGACAGCAAGAGCTTTAGGGAGTATTGCCGCAAGTTTGGGATCATTAACCGATACTCCACTCCCGCCTACCCCCAAGGAAATGAGCAGGTCGAGGCCGTGAACAAGGTCATAGTGAATGGACTGAAGAAAAGACTGGATGAGGCAAAGGGGAGATGGGTAGAAGAGCTCCTACACGTCTTATGGACCTATCGAACAACGCCGCGACAGTCAACTGGTGAAACCCCCTTTTCGATGACTTATGGGGCTGAGGTCGTGCTCCCAATCAAGAACAACTTTCCCACACTGAGGTCTAACTCATTTACCCCAAACAGTAACGACGAGTTATTGGGAAGAAGTCTAGACCTAGCCGAAGAAAGAAGGGAAAAATCAACGATCCATATGGCCTATTATCATCAGAAGCTAAGACAAGGATATGATGCCAATGTTAAACTGCGACCTTTAGGTCCGGGTGATCTCGTAATGAGAAAGATTCTCAGCAGCGCAAAAAATCCCTCTTGGGGCAAGTTGGGGCCCAATTGGGAAAGACCGTATCGCATCACATTCGTGGCTGGGATAGGCGCTTATTATCTAGAAGATTTGGATGAAAAAACTGTACCTCAACCATGGAATGTAAATAACCTAAGAAGATACTATTATTAATGAAAATGGCTTCACCCATGTTTTGTTTCATGATTATCCTGTGCCCACTAGTCTATTTACAACTATTCATAGTTTTAAACAGAACCTAAGTCCTGCATGGCTCCTCGGACCACAGACTTAGGGGAAATTATTACTTATGACAATTTATCCAAGTTTTAAACAGAACCTAAGTCCTGCATGGCTCCTCGGACCACAGACTTAGGGGAAATTATTACTTATGGCAACTATTCATAGTTTTAAATAGAACCTAAGTCCTGCATGGCTCCTCAGACCACAGACTTAGGGGAAATTATTACTTATGACAATTTATCCAAGTTTTAAATAGAACCTAAGTCCTGCATGGCTTCTCGGACCACAGACTTAGGGGAAATTATTACTTATGGCGACTATTCATAGTTTTAAACAGAACCTAAGTCCTGCATGGCTCCTTGGACCACAGACTTAGGGGAAATTATTATTTATGACAATTTATCCAAGTTTTAAACAGAACCTAAGTCCTGCATGGCTCCTCGGATCACAGACTTAGGGGAAATTATTACTTATGGCAACTATTCATAGTTTTAAACAGAACCTAAATTCTGCATGGCTCCTCGGACCACAGACTTGGGGGAAATTATTACTTAAGGGAAATCATTTCAAGGTGTGCACGCAGTCTAGCATCATTGCAACCCTTATTCAAATTCGCTACACGACATCCTTTTTATCTCGACCGTTTATATTTATTTATATAATTGCAAACTTTAATAAAGGGATGGTACTAGCATACATCCATAGAAAGCAAAGAGAACATTCTATATTAATATTCCGAGGTCAATACAAAGAGAGGTCCTTACAAATGAACACAAAAACAGGACGACTCTCATTCAAAAAAAAAAGGGGAAGCACAAAAATTAAAAGCCTAAAAGCTAAGCCTTAGTAGGAGGATCCTTCTTCTGCTCTGGCTGAGGAGGAGGAGCCTCGGAGATAGAGTCCATGGCAGGATCCTTCGCTTTATCAAGCACAGGGACGGCATCAGGCACCGCCAAGTCCTGCTCAGAAGCCACTTGGGCGCCATCAGGATTCTCTCGGATCTCCTGAGGATAGAAGACGTTCTCGGGCAGTCTCAGCACTGAATCCGCAGGAATTCCTGCAGCATCAAGGGCGTGAGCCCATGAGATGCTGCAGTAGTCCCTACACACCTCGGGGATCTCCTCGGATAGTCTGGCCTCTGTTTCTTGGATCCCGAGCTGGTGAGAAGCTTTCTTTTCAGCCTCTGCAGCCTCTCGGATTAGCTGGGCCTCTTCTTTAGCCCGCCTCGTCTCATCCCCAGCTTTTTGCAAAGCGGCCTTAAGTTCCAGTACATTCTGCTTCTCAGTAGCAAGACTGGTTTCAGTTACGTACAATTTCTGGCACTGATCCTCTGCCTGGGTTTCAACACTCTTCAGGCCAACCTCCGCGCTTTTGCACTGTTTCTCCGACTCTTTGAACTTCTCCGTCAGTTCAAAGATTTCTTGCTTGAGGAACCCCACGGTCTTCTCCACCTCAGCCCGAGATTGAACCTCAGCTTCAGCCAAGCTGCGGTTGCTGCGGCAAAACTCCTCAGCCACAAACACTTGCTGGGTGATCTGCCAACAAAACAAAACTAGAATTAGGATAGAATGCAACAATGTTGATGGCTTAATAAAAGGATGCAAGAAGGGCTTACCATCGCAAGGTCCCTCTTAAGGGACAGAAAAAGCTCGGGCTGGGAGAATCGCTTGTAGGCCTCTATATCCCGAGAAAGGAGCACTGGCTGCTCCAGGGCCTCAGCTATATAACCCGCTCTGCCCCTGTTGTACTCTCGAACCGAGGCAGTATAGGGGATAGCGACCCCATCCAGCTCCATCTTCGGACTCCATGCACGGGGATTAACGCGCACCTCAGCCCGATTTTCCTCATCCCGGCTCTCCGTGGAGTTAGCCCTCTTACTCCTCTGTCCCCGAGTGGCTTTCTGCTGCTTGGCCGGGCGAGGGGCCACTTCACCCTCCTCAGGAACGTCAGCCGGCCTCTTCTTTTTTAGGTCAGGGTTAACCTTGAGGCCAGGGTCGAAAGGAACCTATAGGGTGATTGGAGGAGGGTCTTGGTTTTGTGCCTTAACAGGCGCCTTTGAGGACTGACCCTTTCCTCGGCTGGACATCAGTTCTCGCAAAGATTTTCCCTTACCAGCCATATCGCCTACTTCCTCGTCTAAAGAATCGTCCGAGCAAGTTATAATGACTGGGCCGCCAGCCACGGAGTTGCAATCTTGCTCTCCTTCAGGGTCTGAGAGCTCAACTACGGGGGCTTTGTCAACCTCCTCCTCAAAATAAAACTCATCTATTTCCTCTTCAAGGGAAAGACGAGATGATTCGGCCTTTTCCTCAGCTGGCATGGCGACTTCAAGGTCTTCTAGAGGCAGTTGCACGATCGGTGGAGGATCCCAAACTCAAGGTAGCACAACTGGCTTAAGATCTACTCGGGCCAAAAACTTAGGCTGGGACACGTCAATCCTAGCTAATCGGGGGCTACCGGCTCTAATGGCGTGGCCAACGGGTTGGAAAGCACGGGTTAGTGGTTGATAGCCCAAAACCAAATGACACGCACGCAGCTGCCCGTCCTTGTGGACGTAGATTTCTGACCTTAAAAGATAATTTAGGTCCGAAACGTTCACGTGGCTCAGCCTGGGAGCAACCAAAGCTTTATCTGCAATACAGTCGAGAAAAAAATCAGAATTAAACTAATAGATTTATGACAAATGGAAAAGAGAGTAAGTCTAAGAAGCTAAGCCCCTTCCCTAAAAGATTGGGCCTAAAGGCGCCGCACCTGGGGTTCCTGCCTAAGTTGGACAATGAAGACCATCGCTCCATTCTCCTGAGGCAATGAGGAAGTCATCCTTCATGGTCTTATTGGATATAGGGAGACAGGAGATTAGCCTAACCACCTCGGATTGAGATTTAAGGTAATACCCTCCATTCTCTACGTAGTGGCACTCGTACATGCGTACCACATCATACCAGGTCAGACCCAGACCCATTCGCTCGTTCAAGACATCTATGCAGCCTAGTACCCTGAACATGTTTGGAGCGCACTAGTGTGGCGTCAACTTATGGTGGAACAAGTAGTCCCGGGTAATCCTACGCATGGGGAGTGTCATTCCCCCTTGTATAAAGGCAATCATGGGAATGACCACTTCACCCACGCCTCTATCTAACAGTACTCCTTCTGGGGGATAGTACCGCAGAACCACCCCCGGTGGGATGTGGTATTTTGCCCTAAAAGCCTCCATAGCAGCCGGAGTGTCTACTAGTTTTTTGAATCTACCCATCTAAGCTGAACTGGAGTAATGAAAACAAAGACCGAGGAGAAAATTAAAGTCCGAGGAGAAAATCGAAGCGACAAAGCAAATGGAACTTACAGATATCTTCACAAATGACCGGTGAGGTGATCGAAAATCTCTTCTAGGAAGGACGCTTCGCAGAAACGATTATGGAGATTTGAAGGACGGAGGCGCTCAAGGATTTCTGGGCGCTGGAGTTCTCTGGAGCTCTCTATTCTGATGTGTGGATAAAAAAGAAAAAAGGAGCCTCTTAGGCGCTTTATATAGCAGGAGGGAGAGAGAAAAAATCCCACCCGCTCACGAATTCAAGGAGCAATGCTGGCTGTCAGATCCACATCTCGCAGTTGGATGAAGGGGACATAAGTTGTCTAGAGTAAATGGCCGCGCCTCGTAAATTGTGACGCGTCAAAAGTAAACGCCCATGCATGCGAACCAAGATTTCATCCGTTCCATCCTTCATAAATGTCAAAACCCCGCTTTTCTCCTCGGAGGGAGATCAAAACCGGAGTTTTGAGGGGCTATTGTAGGGACCGGCCCAGAATAACAAGTTGGCTGGGCCTTGGGCCCGTCCGAGGACGATCCTGTCCGAGGAGACGTCACGGCCCATAATCCCTGCCCAAGCCAACTGGGCGAAGAAAACACGTCCGAGGAGTGATTCCTCCTCGGACATCCCAAAGTCCAGATCAATGATGCATCCCAGTTACTGTAGCCCTCACCCCAAACGCATAAAAAGAAAGAAGGCTCAAAATCCCAGCAAAGGCTGTCACCACCACATTAAATGCACCACAACTCTCCTGGCCGCATTAATAAAGAGAAGACCCCTGAACAGTGTTACATTGGTCACTGCAACTCACAAAGAACTGGTAAGGGCGTCCGATAGGACAGGTGCTCAAGTGGGGGTTTGGATAATCAACAAGTGTAGGGCCCAAATGATAAAAGAGGGCCTATATCATATGTAAGAGTCCCCCAGAAAGGGGGACGGAAAAAAAAGGGGAGGAGAGAAGAGAGAAAAGAAAGAAGTCATTGTATGAAAGCATGTCCATGAATAGAACTTCCATTTTCACATACATTTTCTTGATTTACATTTCTACATCCACTAAGAACATGCAACGAACCATTTGAGCCAACTGGAACTGAGTTCTTCAGCCCATACTCTACAAACTTCATTGTGTGGGACTTCTTGGGCCAGGGCCTGATCGTCCAGGACCGCGTTAATGGAAATCGTGTCCCTACACTTCCTTTTGTAATTCTTCACTTAATATTGGTTTTTTTATTGATTGATTTTAGCTTTCTCAAATAGCATAGTAGAGTTGTAGTAGAGTTTTAGTTCAACTCAATTTCTATAAATAAGGAAAAAATTGAAGAGAGAGATGGACTGCAGCATGTCCAAATCTCATAAAAAAAATTATTCCTATAAAAAAAGTTGTATCAATTGTCTAATGATTTTTTTTTTTTTTTTTGTTTTTTAATTGTGAAACTAAACGTATAAAAAAGATGACAAAAAAAGAAGAAGAAATTGTGTAATATATACGATAGAATTAAAAAAAAAAAATTATATCACAAAATATTAAAAAGAAAGTAAAACTGTGTAGAAAAAAAAAAAGGTTGGTGTTAACTAAGCTTTTGTTTTTTATCCAAAAAAAAAAAAAAAAAAAAGTGAAGGGAATTTAGTGTTTTATTCAAACACTAAAAGTAGTTAAGTAGAATTTTAAAATAGATCTTTAGAACAAAATCATATACTTGTTGCTGTTTTTCACGTTGCATTTTTTTTTTCTTTTTGTGGATTTTAATCAAATTTAGATTTTATCAACTTAGAAATTATAAGAGAAGAAGATAAGAACAAAAAAAAAATTATATATATATATATATATATATAAATCTTAAAAAAAAATTGTAATTTGGTAAAGCCACTTGGCACAATCACGTTTTCTAAGCCTAATTTTTATATTATATATATATATATATATATATATATCATATTATTATTATTATATATAATAAAATTTGGGTTTAGACGCCGTGATTGCATCAAGTGGCTTCACCAAATTGCAGAAATTTTAATAAATTTTTAGATTTTAAGAATAGATATATACATATTTTTTGGATAAATATGGTAAATCAAGTAATGAAAGAAAATAGTTTTTTTTTTATAGGAAGACTGTAAAACTTTATTAAGACTTATAATAGCGTCAATACATCATTTGTAAGAGCCTATTCTATAAAGCTAGGATTCTCTTCCATCCATGTAATAAAATCAACAATACATTGAGCATGTTTTGCAAGTAAATGGGCTGGTCAATTCCCTTCTCTACGAGTATGTGAAAATTCAACGCGATAAAGGTCCCCACACATTATTGTCATACCCGAAACCACAGCTACCACTGAGGAAGGAGGTGTTATGTTCCCACATAGAGCATTGTATAGTATCAAAGAAAATAGTATTTGATTTACAACTATAACAACTGTGTCTATCTAAAATGTTATCAACAAACCCTAAAATCAATAGAATAGAATTACCTAAGGATAGAATTTAAATAAAAAAAGAGAGATAAAAAACGTAAAAGAAAAAAAAAAGATCGAATTCGCATTTTTTTTCCTACGTTTCTTTAAAAAACGAAAAAGGAAGAAAAAGATAGAACTTGCATTTTTTTTTTTTTTTTTGGTGGATAAATTTGCATCTTATGTCATCTTTTTTCTAATAATAAAGTAAAAAAAAAAAAAAAAAAAAAAGAGTTTCACCTAAACTACTTTTTGTAAATTTTAATAAATTTTTAGATTTTAAGAATAGATATATACATATTTTTTGGATAAATATGACAAATTAAGTAATGAAAGAAAGTAGTATTTGATTTACAATTATAACAGTTGTGTCTATCTAAAATGTTATCAATAAAGCCTAAAATCAATAGAATAGAATTACCTAAGGATAGAATTTAAATAAAAAAGAGAGATAAAAAAAAGTAGAAGAAAAAAAAGATCGAATTTGCATATTTTTCCTACATTTCTTTAAAAAACATAAAAGGAAAAAAAGATAGAACTTGCATTTTTGTTTTCTTATGTTTCTTTTTTTTTTTTTCTTTTTTTGGTGGATAAATTTGCATCTTATGTCATCTTTTTCCTAATTTAAAAAAAAAAAAAAAAAGTATTTGAGTTTCACCTTGTAAAGTGGTGGGCTGTGCTAGTAGTGTTGAGCTGCTTCCTGCTGCACTAGTCCCAAGTTTTTTGGATAAGGGAGTTGGGACCGGTCCAGCTGCAACTCAATTTGGTCCGGCTTGTACGCAAATTATGCCTGATTTGCCAGGGACGTGCTTGTGGCAAGCAGAACTATTTCAGACAAGTTGTGGCAGACAGACATAATAATAAAACAAAATAAAATATCTGGCTACTTAGTAGGAAATGACCAAATGATCCATAAACACAATCACAATAATAATAATCACTTTTACAGAAAGAAAAGAATAGAACAAAAGGAGCAAATAGTAATATGTATGGGTTGATCAAAAGATGAAGAAATCAACTTAAATCTGGTCTGCAGGAGCAAAACCAGAGAGGAAAGAACGTTCCTTTTCAACGCAATTAATCTCTCAGGAAAAATTCCTCCGTGGAGATTAACTACCCTGAGGGAAACGGACTTGAATGGTTGGTGCACAGAGGCCCCTTTTGGTTTTTAACAGAGAGTAGGATTTCGTGAGAGAGAGAGAGGGAATCAATCTACTGATGCATGCCTGTCATTCTAATTCTCACTTTATTTTATTTCTGGTTATTTTTTTTCTTTCCTTCCCACTTGTTTCTTTTCTATTTTCTGGTCTCTCTTTTCAAATTCCTATTTCTTAGTTATGGTTCCTATTGTTGCTCTGTTTTTTGTTCACGACAAGATCCTCTCTTTATAGTGCCTGCCGCAACCGAATTTTACTATTTTAGCCCTTAACCTCCTTTGTCTGGTCTGGGTGTACTAGCCGACCACCACTGGTTCGTCTGTGTGCCACCCCCCATCACCAAACAAAGAAGGGTACTTTGTTTGTTTGTCTGCTGTGGCACCTTTTCTTGCTACGGTCTGGGTTCTTTCTCTCTCTCTCTATCCCTTATGGCATGCACCTAGTGGTTCCAACTCAACTTGCTTCTTTTGGGTAGTAAGTTATCCCAACATGACACTTCCTCGAAAGAACCTAAGCCGGAATCTCAAAAATAGATTTTTCCCCTTTCCCCACCACCAAACTATGCCCTCTGAATCTCTGACCCCCGACCTTACCATGCCCTGTGTTGGTTGGGTACAGGCTAGTGGTGCCTGGGCCTTGCGTGTGCCTTCCTCCATGTGTCCAAAATCTGTCTTTTGGTCATTCGTCTGCCGTGGTTTGGAGGTTTGCCTACATAGCCTGCTATCCATTTTCTTTGACCTTTTATGTGAGTTGCTTTTTGATTTCGCGCTCCCCTGAGGAGCTGGGCTTCATTTGATATTGGGTTTTACATTTCTTTCGGCCCATTTCTTGATTATCCTCATTTCCTGCTATATTACTTTGTCACTCCTACTGCAATGACTCAATTTTGCTTGGCCTTTTTGGGCTAGCCGTTTACTCTTTTCCCTAGTGGCTTGGTATGGCCATTGGTTTTCCTACTTATAGGCTCTTATGTCCCTTTTGTCTTTCTCTTGGGCATCTTTGGCTCACTTGCTTTCTTTGGGCTTCCTTGGTCCTTTTACTAACTCTGCATTCCCATGGGTTTTTACTAACTTCATTGGGCTTTCCTGGCCCAATTACCTTATTCTCATCCTTGGGGTTCATGGGCCTACCATTAACCCCTTACTTTCTTTGTTTGCATTACTTTGGGTCTGCAGTGGCCTTTTCTCACTTTTCTACATCATATACTGCCCATGAGTATGCTATTTCTCTCCTTTCGGGTTTCTTTTAAGCCCACTTGCCTCCTCAATGCCCATTTGTTTATTTCATGGGCCTGTGATCCATCATTTCTGCCGCTTAGGCCTAATAGTTTTGCTATCTGCTTACCAATTCTTTGTTGCCCTTGTCGTTGGGCTTTCTTCTTTCTACTTGGATTCTCACAAATGACCCTCAACACACCTAAACTACTTCTTTTTGTTCATATCATCTTCTTCACAACCTAAAATTCCTACTATATATATGCAGAGTTTTTTGGTGTTTCTTCCTTTCTCCTCTTTGCCCTACTTACAACCTTGCAGGTAATTTTTTTTTCTTTCATCAAATTGAATAGATTTTGTGTATTTGTTGCCTTTTTATTATATATAATATGATTTTTATCAACAAGTTTTATAGATAGGCTGAAATTTTATGTTTGATCACACCTTTTAGTGTTTTTTTTAGAAGTCAATATAGCAAGCAATATATTTGTATTTTTTAATTTCTTATTACATGATTATTTGTTGTTGACGTCAATATTTTATAATGGATTTAATTTGTTATGGCTTTTGTTTGGTGCTTTGTTCCATGTAATCTATATTCTTTAATTAAAAGCAAAATTTGCTATCAGACATGAAATTGGATGTTAGAGAATCCATCCGTCCAAATTTCTATTAAGTCTATCTTTACTTAACTTCCGTATTTTTTTTTAAGTTAAAAATTTGGATATTTTTTCATTAATGAATTGAGGTTTTGGCTTAATTTTGTTTTCAATTGTTTCAATTATTGAATTCATTATTTTTTTCATGTGTAATATTAACATCTGTGTTTTTTTTAATGATAAAAAAATAATATATGTGTTCTTAAAGGCTAAAACACAATATAATTACAAACATTACTTTAAGTTAGGGTGTTAAGTTAGAGTATTATTCTGTGTTATTCTCATAAAAAAAAAATTAGGGTGTTATATTTATTTATTAGTAAGTTAGAATGTTACACTAAGTTAAAGTATTATATTTTTATTTATTATTAATTTAGAATGTTACATATGGATACATATTGACAGTTTTTAGACCCCTTAAACAAATTGATTTAACCTAGGTAATTAGCCAAGTTGTTACTTAGTCCAATTAAACAAATCTAGGTTATCACAATAACAAAGATCAAATCATGCAAAGCAGCGGAAAATAAACAAGACAATGATATGATCACCCAGGAAAACCAAACCGGTAAAAAACCTGGGGAGGATTTAACCTAGCTATCCTTAAGGTAAAAAGCAAATCCACTAGAAAGAATCGAAGTTCATACAATAAGACTTACAAGCCCCCACGCTCGACTTCTTATTGCTACCAACCAGTAGAACTTACTGACACGACCACATGCAAGCTCCGAATCCACGGACTCCTTCTTTCTTTGGCCTTTGCAAAACACAAACACCCCTGTTTGTGACTTTGAGATCCCACTCAAAGGTTTAACAACACAAACTCTCCTGTTTGTGACTCCAAGACCACCCTTGAAGGTTTAGATCATCAACACATTTGATGACAAGAGAAGGCAGCAACTTCTACAATACTGAATCTTGAGATTCTTCAAAGAATAGCATCGGTAGAAGACATAAGAGAGCTTTTTAGGAACAAAACCCTAAATACAAAAGAGGCACACTCTTTTCTCTCTGAAAAGCCACATAAAAACGTGCTTAGGGTTTCCTTTATATACTGGGAGAAATAGATTAGAAACCCTAATCCTAAATGAGCTTGAACTGCTGTTTGAGCTTAATTAAAATTCTGTAGATACAACTTTCGATCGATCGAGCCTGTCTTTCGATCGATCGAACTAGATAGATTATGAAATCTTCTTCCTGCACCTTGTATGTTCTTGAATCTTGACCTGAATCACTTTGAGCATTGTCTAATAATACCTATAGACTCTAAGATCTATATATAGACAAGTTTGTGTTCACGATTTGCCAATCGTTCTAAACATTTAGAACCTAACACATATGTAGGTTTAGGATTGATATAACTTATAACCATTTGAATGAAATCAATACTAAAACAAATTATTTAAATATCAAAATAAGAAATAAAATTTAAATTTCTTTTAAGTGTACGTGTACAATGTATTTTTTAATCTTAAATTTTAAATTAATTTTTTTTCATTTTATTTTTTATTAAATTTACTTATATTATCAAAATATTTTTTATTAAGCCGTACATCGCACGGGCATAATACTAGTAATATGGTATAATAAAAAAAACCTTGTCATGGCCCAAAGTTCATTGCTGAGGGCAAAAGCTTGTTTTACACAGACTTTGGGCCGAATGGCACTTGGATAGTGGTTTAGTGAGTACAATGTCGGCGGATATTATAATTTTAAAAATTGGCATTATTGGACAGTGTATGGGCCCTTTAAGGGTTGAGTAACCTGAGCTACTTTGGGCCATGACAGCCTACAGACTGGGAATTTTGGGCCTTTCTATTCATCCCACTATGAGATAAATGTTTTGATTTTTGACGGAGGTATATACCCAGATTTTGAAAAAAAAATGATACTTTCGTAAAATAAATATAAGATAAAAATTGACAAAATTTTGTGAGTGTAAGGGACATATATGCATATCAATCAATTAGAGGAATATTGCTTGATTATATAATCTAATTGCACTTTAACGGTAAAGTGAAATTAACAAAAAAAAAAGGGTGCAATTAACCAAAAAAAAAAGTATAAATATATATTTTTTGAACACTCAATGTTTTGGTTGAAATCACTAAGAGATGCCAATCACGTGTTAATGAACTTTGAAATGCCCTTATTTGCTGTATATGATTTGTGTGATACTCACTGTAGGCTATGGCTCATATGTAAAATGTATAAGATGATTATTGTAAAAAGAGAGTTGTGGGATTAATTACCATGGGTAGATCAAATTTAAATTTTGTCTTATAAACAAGAGGAAGACAAATTGGAAAAGTTTGACATTCATTCTCTTTTTTTTTAACTGATCTTTGTGACATATTAGGTCAATATTCCAAAATAATGTTTTTTTTTTTTTTTTAATATAATTCAATAATTGGTGCAGGAAGTTTCGAACTTTGGAGATGTTTGTTATAAACACTGTTGGGTCAAATAATTAATTTATAAGTTTAAAACATGGCAAGACAAGAAGTGGTCCTGCGAAAAATGAATGCCAACAAGGCCACCATGTCATTAGTAACTAAACAATAGATTGAAGCTCCAAAGAAGGACAAATAACATTAACCCATTGGAGACCAAAGATAGGCGGTTACTTCGAACGGTTTTTCTTAAGTGAGAACACATTAGAAGCTTGGGAAAGGCAACAATTACCTCGAGGCAATTACAAAAGGATTCTCAAGCAAAGTTTATGGAAACAAATGCAATTAAGACATGATGCGTGGTATTATAACATTAACCTCAAGGAGATGGAGATCTTCCTTGTTCAAGCTTGGCTCATATGGAATCAACACAATGTGGTGGTGCATGGAGGACAAATGAAGAACCCGCAGTGGTTGACAAATCGTGCAGCTGAACTGCTAGAAGAATATAAAAAAGCTCGAACGAATTTGGGGATTTCAAGCGCAGCAACAGGCAGCAACTGCTGGAAGACTCCGCCTCAGGATGTCTATAAGCTGAACTTCGATGCAGCAGTATTCTCGGACTAGAATTGTTCTGGAGTTGGCGCGATCATTCGAAACTCTGATGGTGAGGTGATGGCTGGAATGGCAGCAAGGGGGGAATATGTGCAAAATAGCGATGACGCAGAAGCTTTGGCATGTCGAAAGGCCGTCGAATTTGCTATAGAGGCCGGGTTCCAAAATCTGGTGATTGAGGGTGATAACTCAAATGTGATGAGAGCAATTTCGAGTACTGTTCCTAATAATTCTTTCCTTGCCATATTGTGGATGAGATTAGACATTTTATTTGAGGTAGACAACCTGTTGGTTTTAGTTGTGTTAAAAGGGAAGGAAATAAGGTGGCTCATTCTTTAGCTAGATTTGCTAGGAACATCGTGGAGGATAGGTTTTGGATGGAAGATGAGCCCATTCCTGTTGTAGATGCTTTGCATCATGATCTATTACATATTAATGAATGAGTGATGGTTTTGTTCTCCAAAAAAAAAAAAAAAACATGATGCGTGGTAGAAGGGACAAGATTAATTGTCAAAAGCCTCAAGTGTAAATAGAAATGATCATTCAATAGGAGTGGCATACAATCAAACACAAAAATCTAGAATATCATTTCTCTTTGTATCAAATAGTCTGTAGATAATCGGTTGGCTTCAAATAGGCTTTTATACTTTGAGTTTGTACTTTAGTTCTTAATTGTAGGATGTTTACTGCTCTTTTCATTTTCACTTTGAGATAGGCTTGTTAATTTAGGCTCCATAATTTAGGTTGTTTCCTTGTTCACATTGTTAATTTATGCATTTCTCAAAACATCCTATTAAGTTAGGTGTCCGTGTTACAGAACCTTGAACCTTACCCTTTAGGCCAAATAATTACATTTGATAATTTCATATCATTTCAACTAATATAAAAGCTAGTTTCTACTCAAACTAACACCAAAAAGTGTCCGATGAGTTCAAGGCTCTTGGCCTAAAATTATTTCTAAAGAAAGGTAACAAGAATAAATTATATATATATATATATATATAATCATTTGCTTAGAGGATTTTTTTTGTTGTTTTTTTTTTTTTTTTTTTTTTGTTGATAATTTGGTAGGAGATTTGAATTGGATGTCTTTCTTAAAAATATCAAGAGGTGTCAATTAATTGAAATACAAGATTATTGGCTTGCTTTAAAAATTATTTAAATTTATTACTTTTATCTAGCTGGAAAAATAAGTTGGGTGTATTTCAAAATAAATAAAATTAAGCTTTAACATATTTTGCATAAAGTGACTTTAAAAATCAACTAATAAGCTTAAATTTTCATGCCTTCGTTGTAAATCTCAATTTTTCCAACTAAATTATTCAGCAAATATAGAGATAGGTTCAAGTTACACCTGGTGTAACTCTTTAGAGTTACATCTTTTCTAAACCATTAGATTTAAGTAAATCCAACGGTTTAAAAAAGACATTCATTAATAATGAGATTAGGAGGATCTCATTTATTATTCCTTATTTATGATATTCCATACTTATCTCTTAACCCAAAAAAGGTATACTTATTTCTCTCCCTCTTCCTCCCTCTCTCTCTCATACGTATTTATGTAATCTTTTCTCTTTATATTGTTTTTGCTTTTTGACACAGTTAAGGACATAGAAATGGATTTGCGAAATATAAGAGATAAAAGGGTAGAATAGAAGTTGAAGTAGTACTAGAGGAAAAGTAATTTGGGTAGAGAAGTTTTGCTCATATTCATATTAAAAATTTTGATTTTTTTAATATATAAATTTCACTCTCCAAACACCATTAAGGTGGTCTTCAACGAGGAGCAAGATTGAAGAGGCGGAGTAAATGGACTTTGGCCTGGAGATGGAATATATATATCATTGCAACACAATGATATTGGGCCTTTCCACTTGTTTTAGGATTGGCCTTAGGCGATGTGTTAGAAAATGTTGCCACTTGCCATGTTGGTATTTCTGTAATTGTGGGAGGGCTTATCTCTTTTTCATTCAATAGGGGCTTCAATCCAAAGTACCCAACTAGGGGTGGCAATTGGGTGGGTTGGGTCCTAAATGAGTCGGATATATAATTACCCATTAACCCATTTATTAACTGTTTAAATTTATATTATTTACCCATTATCCACCCAACCCATTTAATAATCAATAACCCATAAAAATTTAAAGAATTGAAATTTCCAACTGTAGAATATAGCTTGAATTAGGGATTCGACTCCTTGTTGGATTTGGATAAGAAATGAATTTTATTTTTTCTAAGTTACTGTTGTTTAAAGTTATCAAGCTCTATTATAAGTCTTGTCTACCACTTGATTTTGAGTTCTATTTGGTATAGGAGTGATTCTCTTTTGTGCATGGAAAAGAAATCTAGTCCTTCTTGATTTTGAATATGCTAGTTGACTCAAATCTCCTATATAATATAAGCATAGTGCTATTGCGGCATATTTGAGAGTGTGAGAAAAAGAGGCTTTTTCTTGTTTGGTTCTTTGATATTTGTGAGAGAGAGCTATTTGGATGTATTTGGGATTTGGGTTTGTGAGAGTGCCTTTACACCAATTTGTATGATCCCAAATTTATTATAGTGAAATTTGTTCGTCGTCGCCCATAGATGTAGACTATTGCTGAACCACATAATTCTTAGTGTTTTGTGTCTATTTTCTTTTGGATTAATTTTCTTCGTTCCTATTAATTGTTTGGAGATCTTTCTCAAGCCTTAAATATTTTCACAATCAATCTTGGTAAATTTGAGCTTCCACTATTTTACAACAAACTGGTATTAGAGCCAAGGTTCACAACCTAGGCATTTGAATTTGTTCTCTTTGGAGATTTTGATGATTGGTTTGTGGATCTGATTATTAGGGAAAAAGATGTCAAGTGAACCCTCTAATTCCTCTACAAAATCTCCTTTGGATTCCTCTTGAAAAGCTTTGGCAGAGTTTTCTACAAAATCTTTGGTGGTTAGGACTATAGTTTCTAATGATAAATTTGAAGTAGAGAAATTTGATGGAACAAATAACTTTGGCATGTGGCAATGCGAAGTTATGGATGTATTGGCCCAACAAGAGTTGGATATTACATTGGAAGACAAATCTGAAGGGATGTTAGACAAGGATTGGGAAAAGATTGATAGACAAGCTTGTGGCACTATTCATTTGTGTTTGGCCAAGAATTAAAAATATTTTGCTATGAGGGAAACAAAGGCTAAAGAGATTTGGAAGAAATTGGAGGACAAGTATATGACCAAGAGTGTCAAGAATCATTACTACTTGAAGAAGAAGCTCTTTTGTTTCCAATATTGTGCAAGTATTTCAATGTCTGAGCACTTGAATTATTACAATAAAATACTTGCTGATTTTCGAAATTTGGAAGTTGATTTTAGCAGCATTTGTGTTTGGCCAAGAATTAAAAATATTTTGCTATGAGGGAAACGAAGGCTAAAGAGATTTGGAAGAAATT
Organism: Quercus robur; assembly: GCF_932294415.1. Lineage (NCBI taxonomy): Eukaryota > Viridiplantae > Streptophyta > Magnoliopsida > Fagales > Fagaceae > Quercus > Quercus robur. The sequence goes on along the minus strand of NC_065544.1, from coordinate 53,773,484 downwards.
GGAGGACAAGTATATGACCAAGAGTGTCAAGAATCATTACTACTTGAAGAAGAAGCTCTTTCATTTCCAATATCGCGCAAGTATTTCTATGTCTGAGCACTTGAATTATTACAATAAAATACTTGCTGATTTTCGAAATTTGGAAGTTGATTTTAGCAGCAAGGATAAAGCTCTCTTGTTATTGAATTCATTGCCTAATACTTATGATCATCTAATTACCACGCTATTGTATGGAAAGGATGAGATTAAGTATGATGATGTGTCCAACGTTTTGACTAATTATGAGTATCGTAAGAAAGATAAGCAAGCTCAAAGGGACATGATGACTGAGGCTTTGATTGTTAAGGGTATGTCTAATGATAAGAAACTTGAAAAAGATGAGTGTGCCTATTGTCACAAAAATGGGCATTGGAAGAAAGATTGTCCTCTATTGCAAAACAAGGACAAAACAGATTTGTTCATCTCTGCAAAATTCTTATCTAAAAATTTTCTTTTTGTTTTGTAAAGGTTGTGTTTGGCTGCCAAGAAATCTTAGGCTTAGAAAAGAAAATATAAGAAATGGTATGGAGGAAGATGTTATTCACTTTCAGTATTTTTCATGCTATTTTTTGTTTTGATTTTTAATTTTTGCTTATTTTAGCAAATTGTAAAACAAAGATTATAGTGATTTTTTCTCTTAAAACTCACTGTTTGATGTATTGTTGTGATTTATTTTGTTTATTTTTTTTTGCATGAGAATGAGAAATTTTAAGTTGTTGATTTTTTTTAAAATTTTTCTTGGATACTGAGAAACTAGAGAGAGGTAGGAAATTTTAAGTTTTTGAATTTAATGGGTTAAATGGGTGGGTTGGTTATTAAATGGGTTGAGTAGGTAATGGGTAAATAATATAAATTTAAATGGGTAATAAATGGGTTATTTTATATCCGATTCATTTAGGACCCAATCCAAAATCTACCCGACCCACCCAGTTGCCACCCCTAGTTGGGTATTTTGGATTAAAGACCCTATTGGACCCAAAAGAGATCGATAAGCCTCCAATTACAATTAGGATGCAAATGTGTCCCCCATTGTTTTACCTTTCCCTTTACAAGGCCCCCCCCCCCCCCCCCCCCCCCACCCCCACAAAAAAAACAATTACAGAAATCCCAACATGGCAAGTGGCAACGTTTTCTAACACAACACTTAAGGCCAATCCAAAAGCAAGTGGACAAGCCCAATATCATTGTGCTGCAATGATATATATATATATATATATATATATATATATATATATATATTATGATTGCTTTTTATCATTAAATCAGAAACCTTACTAATTATACCAAATTAGCTGGAATACAAGTTCATAAATTTAAAAAGTCTCACTTAAAATTATTTTTTTTTTATTAAAAAAAATCTCTCTTTTAATCCTCAAAAGACCCAATTTCCTCATCACCTTGTTGAAGTTGTCTATGCCCTCTTGCCAAGTCCCCTCTCTCTCACTCTCTCTCAAAAAGAAGCCCACCCAAAAGCACTTACTTTCACTAAACCCATTAAATTGCAATGACAATTCCATCCATTAACCTTTAATTCTATTCAATCCAAATGAATTCTTAGTGGAATGTGAATTCAACAAACTTTAATAAGTTATTCAAATAGAGAAGTTTTGATATGGCTTAAAATGGATAAGGATTAGGCCCAATGCACATGAGTACAAGATCCATTGGGATGTTAACATATATTAGCATTTCAATGAGTCCAGTGCTCCTATGTACAAGACCTAAGCTATTTCCAACTTAAAAAATATACACATAGGTCGCAGCACAACATGCTTCCTCATGCTCAAATAAAAAATAGGGCAAACATGAAAGTTTTAGAGAGATAGAATGAAATAAATGTAAAACCAGACAAGACAATCTTGGTACATTTCAATAAGTTGTCTAATTATTTTGTATTTTTTTTTATTTTAGAAAAAATATTTGGTATTCTTTCGAGTTATTTAATCGAAAAATATTTTCTTTTTTAAATCTTTGTCTTAATATAATTCCCATTCCATTTAAACCAATTTTCATCAAAATATAAATTGAACAAAAACCAATTAGTTATATAGTTAAAGTCTCTTGTCTTCAAACTAGTTAGTTAACGTCATCGGTCAAAATTCTATTGTATTAGCAAAAAAAATAATAAAAATAAGAACATTCTATTTAAATGAATTGTTAGTAAAACATAGATTGAACAAACTTTAACAATGAATTGACATTGAGATGTTGATATGGCTTAAAACTAGCACATGTTTCCAGTCTCTCTCTCACACACACACACATACACACACGTCAAAAACATTAATTGCTAATAGTATACTGAGAGAGAGAGAGAGAGAGAGAGAGAGAGAGAGAGAGAGAGAGAGAGAGAGAGAGAGAGAGAGAGAGAGAGAGAGAGAGAGAGGGAAGTTACATAAATTAAAGGAAAATTATTATTTCACATACTCGATTATATACTGTTTTGCACCTAGTGGGCACATTTTATAGATGATGTATTATTGGATATGACACAATCAAAGCCCTAAAACACATACACAATGAGGCAAGAAAATATATACTTACATTTGGATAATATATACTTACATTTGCATGAAATAAAAATGTATTTTAATTACTTATCGCAGAGAATTTAATGTGGAGGCCATCTGTAAATCCGAGGATAGGATTTCGAACAATGGTTCCACCCTTGACCTTTGTCCACCTATTAAAAGAAAAAAAAAAATTATACAAAGGTTTAGTGGGGTAGAATATTGCATATTAGTTGCATCTTAAAGTTATCCAAATTACAATTAAGATTTTATTTTCGGTATGGTAAGATTTTATTTAGTTGTACCTTAATAAGCACCCTTCCTGGTATTTTCAATAGAGATGTCCAAAGTTCAAATCCCATGTTCCTTGACAATCGAATTATAAAAATAAATAAATAATTCTTTAATTTTATGATGTTTGATTTGAATCATGAAATAGATCAATTTCAATTGAGAGGTTTCTTTTATCCCATGACAAACCCAGTAGCAAACATTATGTTACAACAATTGCACAAGTTAGATCGTAAAGGGGAACACATTACCTATATTTGGTGATCAAACCATGGAGGAAGGTAGCCAAGAACGTTTTGCTATACTCTGCTCCAACACATTGTCTAATTCCTCCTCCAAAAGGCATGAAATTCTTAGATACAAACAATGAATCAAGATCCTGTTGCATTTAAGAACATATGCATGTAAGAACATACCTTTAAATAAAATATTTTTCAGCACTTTTCGTAGTAGCCCAGGAGCAACACTTCCTATCCTAAGAGCTTCATTGATTACCTATAATTTCCACACAACAAAATATTTGGGTTTATATGATAACTAGAATCATCAAACACCTTGAAGAGAGATCAGAATATTCATAGATTGTAGAACTGACTTGATGAGTAAAGGTCATCGACTTATATTCATCCCATGTGAGTATGGAATTTGGACTCTCTCTATTCTTAAGAATTGCCTCATGCTCATCCTAACAAATGATACATGATCATTGATCAGCGTTAGGTTACAGGTCTTGTAATACTGCAAGATGCTAACAAATGATACATGATCAGTGTTGTGTGCTAAAAAAATGTTCTTGTACATTTACATACCGTCAACTCTTGTAAAACTGCAGGATGGTCGGCAAGTAAGTTGAGAGTTAACGACAATGCTGCCGAAATGGGCTCAAAGCTAGCGAATAAGAACCCAAAAACCAAATTGATGATGAGGTCTTCTGATAAGAATTTCTCCTTATCCTTGTCATTTATAGCTTTATCAAGCAAACCTTCAAAATGTCTTTTTGGTGAATTGATTCTCTCTTTAAATATTTTCCTCAACATACTCAATGCTTCATTTTGGTCCTAAAAAATGAAAAGTGAAATTTAAATTAATGAATCTAGGTCATTTCAAATGAATATTTTTCGGATAAGTTTGTACTTTCTCATTATTTTGATTACCTTTAAACATTTATGGAATGTAGTACCAGGGATATTCAAGGGAAATGACATGAAACCTCCCAGGATATTAGTGAACTTCTCGCTCATTTTCATAGGTGAATTTTCAGCATCATGACTAATGAATAGCTTTGCAGTGAAATCAAATATCTTCTGCAATTTCGCAGAAACATAGATTTGTCATAACTTGAACGACAGTAAATTTTACACTATTAAGTAACAATAAGTCTATAGTAACAATAGGTCTATAGTCACAACAAAATTCACTACTATCTAAAGTGTCAAGTTATTAATGATGAATAATAACGTAGTGTCAATAGTAGGCCCATATAAGAATCAATAATAACCTACCAAATGAGTAGGTGAGAAATTTGTTGTGAAAAATACTGTCTTAACAATGCTCATTGAGTAAATGAGTCCATATCAGGGGAAAGTTGAAAATTACCACTGATGCAGCATGTTTCATTTCAACTAAAGGATGACTTGACCATGTTTGTAGGGTTTTGTTAGCAAATTCTTCAATTTGAGGAAGCAACTTTTCCTTAAGTGGATCAGCACCACAGTGATTCAATATGATACTTCTTAAGTACTTGTGGAAAACACCAATTGCAGTTATCTTATTTTCACCTTTCATCGCTAAAAGCTTGGAAAATGAATCCAGGTACCATAATTCAACTAATTCTCCTTCTTGTTTATAGATGTAATGGTTGAATTCAGGATCTATTGATATTACTATGGGTGAACCAGCCACACTAGTTCGAAATATTGGCCCATATCTAAAAGGGGAAAAAAAGAAAGAAGAATTATATTTGTTAGATTAAATAATTAGATTCATCATAGATAGTTTAAGCTTCTGGGACAACTTGACATCATTAATGACAGTTGGTTTGTCTAATCAAAGTGCTTATCCTTTACAATAAATACTATTTGAAGGGGGCTATTAATGATAGTTGGACCTGACATGACAAAGTTGCCCAAAGCAGATTTTGCTTGATCAGTGCAGGGACCTCCTAGACATAGGCAAGCTAGGAAGTCATGGGTGGGGGCAGGATTGAGATGGACACAAGCCACACCTGATTGAGATCAGGTGCAATATCTAGGGTATTGCACCTGCATTGGATGGCTGAAATTAAAAGTTGAATTTTCAACCTTTAATCTCAAACATTGAATTAAAAAAGTTAAAAAAAAAAATGTTAAAGAGTTAAAAAGTTAAAGTTAAAAAATAAGATGGTAAAAATTAATGTGAGATGAATTAGTGGTATTGCGCAAGTAGTTCACCGGATCCAGATCCGGTGGGGGCAATTGTCCCTAGCCCACCAAAACAAAATTAAAAGACAAGACAATAGCTTAAGAGTGATTTTACAACTTTTGCCCCCTCCTAATTATAATTTGATTTTTTGTGAGTTTTTTCAGGCATATCTTATTAATATATTAAAATTTTCTCATTTTTTTATGAACATAATTTTTTTTTTTCACTACTTGTTAAGATAGCAAGATGTGAGTGGTATATAATCACTTTTCCATAAACTTAACCCTGACTAGATATTGGTTTAATTGTTTGTTGTGAGCTTTAAAGAAACAATTGATGCATTTACGTAAATGCATGCAAATTAATTGAAAGATAAATGGTTGAGCACTCTGTAATGAGTAAAGATTTTTAAATATCAAATAGTAAAATACATGCCAAGATAATCTAGTTACAGTAGAGTTAAAAACATAGATTTAAAATTGTAGACATGTGTGAGAAACATTCACAAGTGTGAAAATAGTGAAGCCAAAGTATCAAATTAGCATAAATTATGAATGCTTATACCTATTTTTTTAACAATTTAAGTCCAAAATAAATGGCTTTTCAAAATAAATTATGATATTTCCTAGTGTGTGTGTTGCTTAACAATGATATGATATTCATAAAAGCGACCATGTATAAATAAGTAAGCAATCAAACTTTAATGTATATCTCAATTGAAATAGAGTGCCAACCACAATTAATAATAGATTATAAAATTAATTTTCAAGATTGTAAATTTCTTTTATGTTTTTATTCTTTATCAAATGGGTTATCCAATAAGTCATTTTTGATTTTGTTTTATATTTTGGAATGTTGATATTGTGTAGAAATAAAACTTATATATTTGTTTTACTTATCTTTGTATTATTTTGTTTTAGATAACAATGTTAGGATTTGTATAACTTTAAAATTATTTAATAAGTATTAATAAGTTTAACTGAGTTCATTCTTAATATAAGTGGTGAATTCAAAATAATGCATTTTACATTAAGTAATTTATTGCATAACTTTTCAAATGGCAAATATATGTTATTTTCTTTATTTTAAAAAAAAAAATCATGTAAAAAATACAAGTCAATCCGACCCGACCCGCAACCCGATTGACCCGAACCTCGTTTTAACCTGCTTAAAATAACCCGTTTTGACCCGTGACCCGTTTGACTCGCAACCCGATTGATCCGACCCGACTCGCCCGTTTTGCCATGTCTAACCCTGACATCACTTTAATTTTCATTACTCACAATCAACTAGTTCAAAATGTTGTGTCACTATACTTTTTCTAATTTTTTTATCGGATTTATAATCAATACACTATTACCTCTTTTATATGTCAAAATTCATTAAAAAAAAATGTTTCAAATTCTATCAATGTTTTAAGGTTTAAAACCTGTAAAAATAAAATGAAGGTAGGGTAAACGAGGCAAAAAATTAAAGCTAGAGTTTTGACAAATGGAGAAAAATAAGAACAATATTTTTTTTTTTTTTTTGGGGTAAACCATGATATAATATTAACTAAGAATTAACAAGTCTATTACAAAATATGTTAGCTTTATCAAAAGCTAACAAACTTCCCACCACAGGCGGTGGGTTACAAAAAACTACAAAATTAGAGTCGGTTTGTGCTCCAAACTTTGCCAAAGCATCCGCACATTGATTAGCTTCACGATAGACATGAAGCACACGCTTGTTTGGGATTTGCTTCAAGAGGCTCCTGCAATCAGTTGCTATCTTTCAAAAGTAATACTAAAAAAAAATAAAAAAAATAAAAACCCTAATATGACCTCAAATTAATTATATATTATTTTTTTCCTTCATAAAAATTTGGGAAGATTACATACTAACATAAATTTAAGTTTTATTTAGTGTATATCTAACTCTTAAAAAAATTTAATTCATACATGTAATTTTGACATCCAACAAAAAATTTGAAAACGGGTTACTTATGCTGAAAATATAAGAAAATATAATGAATATGTCATCGAAGGTTTTCTTACATTAAAATAGCACTCAATACATACATAGATGATATTTTTATTTCATATTGGTCTTAAGTAGATACGAGTATATTCATATATTCTATCTTCTGTTTCATCCCCTTGCCCATAACAACTTAACAAGAGACTTATACATACGTAAATACATAAATACATACTTGTACGTAGAACAGTGATATATACTATAAAAACACATGCACACACACTAGTTACCAAAAAAGAATTATAATAATAGAGACACACAATTAGTGGCATGTTACGTACTTCTGAGCTCTCTTTTTGATAAATGGATGGAGGTCTAGAGTGTAACTTGGAACAATCAACTGAAGGGTCTCTCCAATAAGGGGTAGACCCATGGAACCTGGAGGAAGGACTCCATTGCACTTTGGATTGCTCCATTTGTTAAGCCTGTAACCCAAATATATGACCAGTACTGCTACAATACATAATCCAATTGTCCACATTTCTGGTAGATTTGGTTGAAGATGTTTTGTAGAACCCTTAGAAGCAAGTAGTGGTTTGGTTTGTAAATCTCTTGCTTTCCTTCTTTAGAAATGGATGAAATATACAAGAAAAGACATAGACTAACACACACAGGGGAGTGGGAACCAAGCATTAATATCACACAACTCACAACATACAAAAGCTGGTAACAGCTAGGCAAAGTGGGATAACCCATTTCTTTCTTTCTTTTTTTCTTTTTTCTTTTTTTTTTTTTTTTTTTTTTTGTTAAGAGAAAGACATATACTAACACACACAGGGAAGTGGCAAGTGGCAACCAAGGTTTAATACACAACTCACAATATACAAAAGCTGGTAACTCTTTAATGCTGTGTAAAGGCTTTAAATCTGTATAGGAACACACAACTAGGCATCACTCACTTCTTTCCTTCTTTCTTTTCTGTTTTTTTTTTAAAAATTTTTAGAGAAAGACATAAACAGATAGACTAACACACACAGCTGTGGGAACCAAGGTTTAATACTCATACAACTCACAACATATAAATGCCAGTAACTCTTGAATGATGTGGGAAGGCTTTAAGTTAATAAAGTCGATTACGTACCGTAGGGGCCGGTACCGTCGGAATTTGCCGTACCAGTGCTTAGGCGGAACAGAGACATAGCTGTTTCGTTCCGATCCAAATACAGGGTCATGCCGGGACGTACCGGCCGTTCCGGGAAAGTACCGAACATCGGCAGGAAAATGAAAATCGGCCGGTAAAGTGTAAACCAACAAAAAAAAAAAAGATACCCAAATCCCTACTGTCGCTTCCACTTTTCTCGTAGCGACGCGACTTCGCCGATAATCGTCCATCCCCTTTTTGTCTTTGGTTCTTCTTCTTCTTCCTCATCTTTCGTCCATCCACTTCTGTTTCACTTCTTACTGACTAATGTTTCTTTGAACTTTCTTTGCCTTTTGCATTTTCTTTTCATCAAAGCTTGTTAAGTGTGGAGGTGTGCCCTGACACTACCCTCGTAAACTTGGACGGTTTAAATATCAAATAGATTTTTATATATTTTTTAATATTAAAAGGACATAAGTATCAAATGCATTTGACAGTTCAAATTTGTATTACTTTCGTTAACTTCTTTCAAATGTTCATGTCATCACCCACTTTTCAGCTTTTCAATTTTTTTTTTTTTTTTTTTTTTTGCTCCTACCGTGGCGACCTTTTCAGCCATTATCCTTCTTCTTCTTTTTTTTTTTTTTTTTTTTTTGGGGATAATGGCAAACTAGGTTTTTTTTCCTTTTTTGATAGGGGCAAACTAGTTTTTGATAATGCTGCATCCACCTTTCCTGTAGCTCATTATTTTTCTCATTTAAGTCATTTCATATAGGTAATGGCAGACTAGTTTATAGGTATTCTTTGATTTACTAGGTCTTGGATTCACATGAGTTTTTTTATTATTATTTTTATATGTGTCAATCCTTAATGTGTATTTTTTTAGTTTCAACACATTATCTTCTTCCTCCTTTTTTTTTTTCTTTTTTTTTTTTATATATGATATGCTATTACATTATGTTTGTTTTTAATTAAATCATATAGATTCATATAAAGTATCAATTTGCTCTAAGTCTTTGCGCTGTTATAACTTGTTGAGGTTAGTTCGGCTCTAGTTTTGAATGGCAATCATTAAAAGAAAACTTTAATTAAAATAAATAAATAAATAAATGCAAATACATGAAGTTTTACATTTTTTTTATACTAGTAAAATAAAAAAGCAAAAAGGGACCAATGAGTAATGAGCGATAAGTGAAAACTATGATGTTGAAATGAGAGAGAGAGGGAGTTACAATTGATACTTGCTACGATTGCAAGCTGAGCCGAGTAAGTTACAAATTTGAATGATTAGGGGTCTTTATTTTTAATTTTTTTTAAATAAGCTTTTTGTTGAACATTTTGTTCAATTGTTGTAGTTTGTTTGTTTGTGTTTTTTTTTTTTTTTGCTTTTTTTTTTTTTTTGGAGAAACAAACACACACACACACACAAGGAAGAGGGAATAATGTTTTAACACAAAAGCACATCATGAATTCCACTCAAATTTATGATAACCTTTAAGAGAGGATAGGACAAGTTATATTATACACAACATACTCTTTTAAGCAATGTGAGACAATCATCTCATTTTTTAAAATCTTTTTTTTATAGAGACAAAAAAAAACACACATATAAAGGAGAGAGAATGAGATTCTAATACAAAAGTACATTACAAATTTCACTCAAAAGCCATGGTAACTTTAAGGGAGGATATGACAAGTTATACTATACAAAACATACACAAAGGAAAGAAACAATACCAAAATGTCCCTTTACTTTTCCTTTTTTTTTTTTTCTTCTTCTTCTTCTTCTTCTTCTTCTTCTTTTTGAAATGGGATTCTCTCCACTTCACTTTGTTCGGGGGCCTTTTTCGGTTGCCTAGCCACGTGTGGTTCGTCAAAGGAATGACCTTACTAGGCCCGGGTTCTTTTTGGGAAGTTGCCTCCGAAACTCAACATTGGGCCATGTGGTCCAATGGCTACCGGCATATTTTTAAGCCTACAAAACCATTAAAGCAAAATGCCAGTAGTATAGGTTAGTTAAGCTTGCCCCTCTTATCATGCATTTAAATGAGTTTAAGCTTTGGTTAATAGTTGTAATAGTAGTTGAAATAAAGTAATATGTATTTAAATGTGAAGTAATCATGTATTCAATTATGTAAATTTAAAAATATGAAAGCAGAGTCACTTATCTCTGATGGTTTGCAGCTCCAGTTGTACAGCTTCTGTGAGTTGATAATATCCTAGCAAAGTGACCCTAGCGGTAGAGAGGCAGTTTGCCATGATAACTTCAAGATCGAGTGGGAAAAATGGGTGCAACTGGAGGGAGAGAGAGTATGTCCACCTGTGTGTAGGGGCTGGTTAAACTTGCCTCTCTTATCATGCACTTAAATGAGTTTTCTCCTTTGGCAATGCTCTTTTAGTTGTTGTGAAGTTATGAATAGTGTTGCCTTCCATGAGAAGGGCTTTTGTATGGAGTACTTGTGCCTTTTAAGAGAAGGGTTTTATGTAAGATGGATTTGTGCCTTCCATGAGAAGGGCTTTGATATGAGATAGTAGTGCCTTCTAGGAGAAAGGCTTTAACATTAGAAGTTTATGCCTTCCACGAGAAGGACCTTTAGTATGAGTGTTTGATATCTTTTGATAAGTGTGGAGATGGTAAAAGAATAGATATTTTGTGGGATGTAATATTTGTAATATGTATGGTATATGGAAGTATGAGAGGTATGGAGGTTAAATATAGTAAAAATATGGGATTATAATTGCTAGAGAAGTTGTAGAGATTACTTTCCTAGAGGAAAGATTTTGTAAGAGAAGGGTATGGAGATGTGTTTAGGTATTTGGAGATAGGAGTAGTAAGATAGGTGTAGAAGAGCATTGAGATGTGTTTATGGGTAGCAAAACAATAGAATTTTAGAGTGAGAGAGAATGAGAGTGGAGCTTAAAAGAGTTGTGGTGTGTTATATGTGATGGTGTAGTAAGTGTGTATGATATTGCGTAAGAGAAGTGGCGAAAGAGATCCTTAGAGATATGGGCAGCAAGATATATATATCTTCAAAATATAGAGAGTGAGATAATGAGTACAAGAGAGTAATGGTGTTGTAGTATGTTTAGCAAAACTGTTGGGATTTTCTACTGGAGGATGTATGAGGGCTTATGAAGGGCATTTATGGGTTAAGGGCTGGAGAGTTTAGTTTCTAATTTGGGAACTAAAAGCCCTAAAACTCAGTACTTCATTGAGAGCTTAAGAAAATCATTAGGGGAAGAGAGAATAGAGAAGTTTCATGAGAGAGTTCTCCTCCATTGGTGTCCCCTTTTTTGAGGTGTTGATGAAGGGTTCCCTTTTAGAGCTGAGTTTAAGGGGGTATTTTAGCAAAGAATATCAGTCAAAATCTATCCCAAATAGTAATGAATTTTCAAAGAATCCATCTTAAGATTTGGTCAAAAATGGTATGTTTAGGTTTAAGGTGTTCTTGCTATTTCAGGTAAGAGCTGCTGGGGAAAGAGTAGCAAAAAAGGAAAGTATTTTAGCAAGAGAAAGGTAGTTTCTTTAGTTGGTTTTGGTTTTAGTCAAATGTGAAAAAATTAGTAATGCTTAGGCTGCTGGGTCAGTTGTCACAGCTATTCTGAAAAAGCTATCCCAGCTGTTAGGGAAAATCTGTGACAGCTATCCTGAGATAGCTGTCACAGTTGTCAGAAGACAGTTATTTGCTTTGAGCAGAAGCAAATGAGGTTAGTTGGGTGATTTTAGACTGCTAGAGAGATCATTTCATGGATTTGGCTGAAAAATGGTAAGATCACTTTCAAGAGTATTTTGCCATTTTGGGTATAGCAGCTGACTGTTCGGATTTCAACATTAAATGGCTGATGATATTATTTCCAGCTAGGTGTCAAGTGCTGAATACACTGCTGGGGTTCAGCTGGAAATGTTTTCTTTTTAGGTGTTTGTGTTTTTGGTGCAAGGTTCCATTATAACACATTTTTAGTAAGTAATAAAAGGATTGGTTGAAAGTTAATGAAACTTTAGAGATTTAGTTAAAATCTCATTGTGTTGTGACATAATCTTGGTGAGCAAGAAGAGTATTTAATGCTCCACTCTGGCAGCTGGCAGAGAAATATATGGTCTAATTGTGGCAGATAGCAGCTGGGTATGAGAGATATCATGAATATTTTGTATATATTTGGAGATAAAAGATAGCCAATCAGATTAGGCCATGTGTTTGAGTTGGATTTTAGCTAAAAGTAGTAATGTAGATTTATGTAGAATAATATAATGAAGTTTCTAAATTTGTATAGTAACAGTTGGAGATTGAATGAACAGTTATCTTCCCAGCAATTAGATGGCTAGAGATATTGAGTATTTGTCACATGATGAATATTAAGTTTTAGAAAAAGAGCAATAAGGAATTTTTATCATCTAAAGTGCTATGTGATAAGAGATGCTTACCATATGTTACCTGCTACACACGGACTTGTCAGAGTTTAAGGAGTTAGAGAAGACACACCAAGCAACATGTCTCTTTTATTAACTTCAAACCGTTGGAACTTTACTGAACATATCTCTTGGCCCTCTCAACCATGACTCCCAAAGTTTCCCTAAAGAGACTTATAAACTTGGATCATAAGTCGAAGATGAGATGATGTACCTTGGGTTTTATTGTCATTTTGTGTAAATATGAGCTCTTGTTGAAGAAGCCGCTTGTCATGAATATAAGAGAGGTTATATGGGCTGTGAGTTTTGATTCATTTCTTAAGCCCGATCCATATGTTGATGTTGATGATGTCGTGGGGTTATGATCCTAGTTGATGAAGAGGAAATGTGGACCATGAATTCGCCTCTTGAAGTAAGGATCTCGCGGGCCATGTGAGCCCAATCCATATAGTTGAATGAGATATGAGCTTATTTTGGGCTTTAAATAGATTTACCCAAAAAATCAATTATATGTTGATGTGGTATGAGTTGCTAATGAAGTAAAGCCAAATGGGCTGAAAAAATGGTCCTCAACACACTCAAAATAAAGAGATTCTATTTCACATCTAGATTTAATTTCCTTGATCTGTGTAAAGACAATGAATTGAAGACCATATACATGAGAGTAACAACACCACCACCATCACCAAAGAAAAAAAAGGCAAATACTTCTATTGTGTATATACCTATCTCTCTGATTGATGACGGAGGTTAACAAGTAGGCTCAAGATTTTGTAGTAACCAAAGCAAAGAATAGATGTAATGTAAGAGCACCCACAACAGATATGGGATATGTGCCAAATGCTAAATATTTGGCACATATCCCACACCAAACACCATTTGACCCCATTTATCAGATGTGTCATATCTCATATTTTTTGCAACATGCTACAGTAAAGTCACAAATTTGCAATGGTACGGAACGCGTGTGGCAAACTGATTTATTCTTTTTTTATTCCTCCTTCTCTCTCATCTCTCCATCAGTCTCACCTCTTTCACCCCAATCCTCTCCTCTCAAACCCCAACCCTCACTGCTCTTCCACGTCCAAGCCAACGCCCACACCGACGATCACTTCCATGTCGACACCGATCTCTCTCTAGCAATGGTTTTTTTTTTTTTTTTGGCTGTGGTTTGATGGGTTCGGTTCCAATGGAGGTGGGTGGGTTCGGATGGGCTAGGCTATGGGTCGGCGATGTCGGTGTGGGTTTGTTGTGTAAGTCGGCGATGACAATGACGACGATGAAGATGGTGGGTTTGGAGTCTGGGTTGACTTGGATTATGAAGGTTTTGGGTTTTGGGTTTTGGGTAAGGGTGTGGAGGCGGTGGGTTTGTCGGGGTTTGTGGTTGAGGTGGTGGTGGTGGTGGGGCTTCCGATTTGGTGTTGGTGGGCTATGGGTTGTGGGTCAAGGTTTTGGGTCGGCGGCATTGTGGGTCGAGGTTGGCTGCGGCAACGTTGTGGGTTTTGGTCCGGTGGTTACTTGAGTTTGTTTGTTGATGGGTTGGTTGGGTTAGGGTTTTGGGTTGGTGATTGGTTAAGGCAGTTGATGGGTGGCAGAGGATTTGGTTGGGGTTTGGCTGGATTTGTTTGGGTTGGGGTTTGGCTAGGATTTGTTTGGGTCGTAAAGGATTTGGCTGGGATTTGATGGGTTGTTTAGGTTGGGGTTATGGTTGTTTGTTGTGGAATTTGGCTGGATTTGCTTGGGTTTGCTTTGAGTTGTGTTTTTGGTTGTGGAGGATGTGGTGGTGGCTGTTGGTTGTTGGCAGCAGTGTGATGGCTGTTGATTGTGTTGATGAGTTGTAAATATTATTTTAATGTGTAGTAAATATTATTTTAATGTATAGAATTGAATGATAAAACATTTGATAAATGAGATGTTGTAAAATGATGTGGTAAAATAATAAAGTAGGCCTTTGGTGTGGTAAAATGGCATAATTTTTGCAACAGTTGCTACGGATGCTCTAATGGTTTATATATCAAAATGTAAATATTTCTTTAGTTGATCAAAGAACAATTAATAAAAAATCCAGTAGTCTATATAAACGTGTTTAAGAATTATGATTAGGGTGATTTTTTTTTTTTTTTTTTTTAAGAACCAGTGATTATGATTAGTTTATAAAGTACACATCTGGTTTGTTCTTATAATTTATTCCACATGTGGGTATATTATATATTTAAATACCACCAATCCAATAGTTCTCATAAGACTTAATTATTTAATTATTTTCTTATTATTAACCAAGTAATATATTAAGCCATCTAATCAAAGGTTTCGCATCATATCAACCTTCTGATTTCTATCCCACGAATCAAGCAATCTCAATCCCAAGATGAATGAACTCATGAAGCAATCTCATGACTGTATTTTGAATCCATATATATACCCTTATATATAAGTCAATAGTAATAGCAGAGAAGATATAGGTTGAATTACCAATCTCTGTTTCCAAGTACTCATATTATATCACATCCATTTTGGTTGGGGGAGAGCTAGATGGCACTACCAATTAACAAACCACTATTTGCCATTGTAAAGGACCAAACGGATCCTATTCGATCGCTTTTGGATATAAATACACTATTTACAGAAATCATATCTACCAATATCGAAATAATGAATGTTTGTTATACTGTTAGGAACATTAGATAATTTCTCTTGTGATGCGTGGATACATTGCAAAATTATTTGAAATAATTTTTATTTTTTTTAAAACTTATTTATAATACTCATTTTGTTATATAATATTTATGTTTTCCTTAAATGTTTTCAAACTCTCTTCTCAAAAAAAAAAAAAAAAATATATATATATATATATATATCCAAACTCAATTTTCTTAATTCATATTCTATATAATAAAAAAAAAAAAGTCATGGCCCAAAGTTCATTGCTGAGGCCTGAGGAAAGCTTGTTTTACGCATAGACTTTGGGCCAAATGGCACTAGGATAGTGGTTTAGTGAGTACAACGTCGGCGGATATTATAGTTTTAAAAATTGGCATTATTGGACAGTGTAAGGGCCCTTTAAGGGTTGAGTAACCTGAGCTACTATGGGCCATGACAGATTGACAGCCTACAGACTGGGAATTTTGGGCCTTTCTATCCATTCCACTATAAGATAAATGTTTTGATGGAGGTACCCAGATTTTGAAAAAAAATCATACTTTCGTAAAATAAATATAAGATAAAAATTGACAAAATTTTGTGAGTGTAAGGGACATTTATGCATATCAATCAATTAGAGGAATATTGCTTGATTATATAATCTAATTGCACTTTAACGGTAAAGTGAAATTAACGAAAATAAGGGTGCAATTAACCAAAAAAAAAAAAAAGTATAGATATATATTTTTTGAACACTACATGTTTTCGTAGAAATTATCAAGAGGTGTCAATCAATTGAAATACAAGACTCTTGCATTTCTTTGAGGATTGTTTAATTTTATTAGTTTTATTTGACTTTAAATAAGTTGGGTGTATTTAAAAATAAATAAAATTAAGCTTTAAAATGTTGTACATAAAGTGACTTAAAAAATTCATCAAGTAATATGCTTAAATTTTCATGCCTTCGTTTATATATATATATACATTGGTTTTGTTATAATAGATGTGCTTGTACATTTACTTACTAACCCTTCCTCTATTAATCTCATGTTAGAACCCCTTTTGAATGATTGCATGAACCTGATTAGAGCCTTTTCTAATTGCACAATGACTCATATTTTTAGAGAAGCTAATAGATGTGCTGATAGGCTTGATAAAATGGGAGTGATTTAGCTAATTGACTTTCTTATTTTGTATCAACCATTGTCTATGGTGGATAATCTGGTAGTTTTTGATAAAGCAACTCTTTTGTAATAGATTGGTTGTTTTATGTTCAGCCTGTCCCAAAAAAAAAAAAAAAAAAAAAAATGATAAGAGTAATACCATTCATGCCTTTGTTTGTTTGTTTTGATTTTTAATGCTTTAGTGGGCTCAAGGCTTAATCGTAAAGTGACAATCATGGGTTCCACTATAATTTGACATTCCTAGCCTCTGTTGCCTAATGATATTGGGCCTGTCCACTTGTTTCAGGGTTGGTCTAATTGGAGAACGTATAGGCTCCATAAAGGACTCTCTAAGACAATGTTGGCACTTGCCATGTTGGCATTTCTGCAATTGTGTTTTTTCATTTTGGGCTTGTCCACATAAATCCTTTTTCTTTTTTTTTTGGGAGTATTTTTTTGGCTACACATGCATGACAATGAACTTTAGGCCTATTCTTAGTGTCTTATGTATACTTTGCCTAGTCTTCAAATGACATATGGGCCTGCTCATGTGTTTGAAGATTGGTATTATTGGACAATGTATGGGCCCTTGAAGAGTTTGAGTATGTTGAGCTACTTTTATTGTGAGATAAGGCCATGAAGGCCCTACAGACTGGAACTTTTGGGCCTTGCTATATTCACCATGAGATAAATCTTTTGATGGACATTTGTTAAGTGTAAAAGAAATTTATATGTTTACCAAAAAAAAAAAAAAGAAGACATTTATACATATCAATCAATTAATAGGAATATTATACGATTATTATATAATCTTTTTTTTTTTTTTTTTTTGGTTTGAGAAGAACAAAAAAGGTAATATTAAGAAAAACTCAACTAATGTTGAATAAAATTACAGAATTAAGGTATGGAGAAACACTCTCTATTTATACTGTAAAGTCGCTAACATGTTTAGCGTGTCTAGTAAGGTTATAATTTACATCTACTTACACTTTAAGGGTAAAGTGGTGAGTTCCAGTTAGCTCAACTGGTAAAGTTTTTAATGGTTGAATAAGAGATCTGGATTCAATCTCCATTTACATAAAAAATCGATTGGTGTCTTGGTCTGATAATAAAAAATTGTTATGAGAAATAGCGAGCGGACGTAATAAACTCTCTTAAAAAAAAGTGAAATTAGCAAAAAAAAAAAAAAAAAGTATAATATATATTTGGGTAAACTATGTATTTGGTCTCTATCTTATACACTATATTTCAATTTGATCCTTAACCTTTCAATTGCGTCAATTTGGTCCCTAATTTTTCAGTACTGTGTCAATTTAGTTTCTACTGTTATTTTTTGGATGAAAAGTTGACGTGTCTAATAGCCAAAATAAAAAATTAGCTTTTATTGATGTGACAATAAACTTAAATTTTATTTTGACATTTACTATGTCAACAATTTTCATCTAAAATATAACGGTATGAACTAAATTAACACAACATTAAAATGTTAGAAATCAAATTAACACAAATGAAAAATTAGGGATTAAATTAAAATATAATGTAAAAATTAAAACCTAATATATAATTTACCATATATATATATATTTTGGTCATGAATAGAATATTATGTAACTGTGTAAGTTTTTTTACCCCTCATTAACTTTCCATATAAGTCATAGTCAACACCATGCCAAATTGATACCTTTCCTAATAAAAAATAAATTGTTTATGGCAAAGTATCAAGTCAAAATCTGTAATTAGATTACGGCACCAACTATGTCTTTTCCTAGCAACATCCAAAACACAATCTCGATTAATTAAAAATGTTCTGTCAAACAGCCCAAAAAGCATAAGAGAATGTCCCAGAAGCCAAAGCCACCCAATCCATCATTATAGTTTCCGCGTGTAATTATATTATTTTAAGCTTTCCATAATTTTCCCATCATAAATTCTTTGTTGGCCCATTTTCTCCATCTTGACCCTCAATCTGACATAGACCCCACAATAGAATCAATGTGAACCTTTGGATGAATTAATTGAGTAGACCGCAAATCAAAGCTTTCAGAAGGTGGGCTACGTGTTTGGGAGGTGAGAAAAGAAAATTAAGGCAACATAACATGAGAAGACCGTGTGTCGCGTCAGAAATCACGGGCATTTACACTATCATGATCCAGCACATGAATGAGATAGCCAAGCTAAGCTTTTACGCGGTTGTATTTGTATGAGTTTTTTATTTTATTTTTTTTCCACAAACTATTCAACACCATTATAATAAAAAAAATAGAACCCCATTTTTTTTTGCATAGGTGTCAAGCTCACATTGGCTGTTTTAGAGAGGACCCACAAGCCAAAATTGATCCCATATGGTTCATTCTTGGTCCTGAGTTCAAACCGACACCAAATTGTCCAACTTTTATTTAATTTTTCTTTTCTTTTTAGCCCTTTAATTTTTGTTCTTTTTCAATCTTTGCCACTTTGGCCTTCCCTCCCTTCCATGGTACTTTAAATATGTCATAGGAGTCATGGTCAGTTATCACTAGCCACATTAAAGTGTCTCATTCTGTAACAATTCTTAAACCCATAAGAGAGACTCTCTCTCTCTTTCTCTTCTCATAGTCTTTCTTTCACAATCTTGATCTATCTCCTTCAATCTTCTCCTGCTAAAGATGCTGCTAAAACTAGCCGGAGTTTCTGCATGGATTTTCTACACCATCTTTATTCTTTTGGGTTTTGTTAGTGCTGAGGATCCTTATAGGTTCTTCAACTGGAATGTCACCTATGGTGACATATACCCCCTCGGTGTTCGTCAACAGGTTTGTACTTCTTGATAAAGTATTCAAGAGAATTCTACGATATACACTTTTTTTTTCAATGTATCATACCTACTTAATCTTAATATTTTTTTTTCTGGTGGTAGGGAATTCTTATCAATGGCCAATTTCCAGGGCCTGAGATATACTCAAATACCAATGACAATTTAATCATAAATGTGCATAACAGCTTAAAAGAACCATTCCTTTTGTCATGGTAAGAAATTATTCTCTAAATCTCTCTTTGTTTTCTCATAATATTTTTCTGGAAAATGTTTTTTTTTTTTTTTGGTTTTTCTTGCTTTTCAACTTCTCTTGCTGCTATTAATCAGCATTACGTGGTTAGTGGGAATCGTATAGGTCATGATACAAAAGCGAACTTTTTGCTATTTTATGAACACTTTTCAACACGCTGATTACACATTCTTGAGCTAAAACAAAAAAATTGTTATTTTGTTTTGGTTTTGAATCCGGAACATACATTCAATTAATCTTAGTAATTTACCAAGAAAGCGCAGATTTCGGTGACTATAGAGATACAGAATATTGTTCTATAGCATAATAACTAGCAAGAAATAAAAGTCAAATAATACTTGTCTTTATATGGTAGCAAATGCAAGTGGACTAGGTGCATATTTTCCTTCCAAATAAATTTTTATATGAATAATAAGATGTAATTTCCTTCCAAATAAAATTTGCTATGAATAATAAGGTGTAATTTTCCTTCCAAATAAATTTTGATATGAATAATTAGTCCATCATTCTCTTTTATGTAATCAATATCCAGAATATTGTCCTAATATATAATAATTTATTTTTAGAAGACTTTTTTTAGAAGAATATATAATAATATTTAGCAAGAAATAAATTCAATTAATACATTTCTTTAAAAGAAATGGCAAGACAAGTGCACAATTATATAAATTAGTGGTATAATTTTCCTTCCATTTATATTATGATACAAAAAATTACTCCACGATTCACCATTATTTATGTAACCAGCTTTTTTACTTTTCCCTTTCAAACTTTACTTTCTGTGTGCCAAGAATGATTAGAGAATTAGTTAGGCTAATACTATTTCAATTCGTTGCATCACATATTAAGTATGGTTATGGATTCTTGTGTTTAAAAGAGGATTGCCTTCTAGTTATTGTTACTGTCACGTAATAATCTATTATGTGGGGTAACATGCAAATGCAATGATTACCAAAATAACCAGATCTTGTTTAATAAGAGCCACATAAAAAAGAAAAAAAAAAGAAATATATATATATATATATATATATATATATATATAGACACACACTTTAGTAAAGCTAAAGAGAGGTAGTATTTTATCATTTCTAGGTTGTTGGCTTTTGAGCTAATTGTATGATTTTTTTTTTTTTTTTGCCAATTAATCTGAGCTTTGGTAATATTTCCGCGTTGTGTTAATTCTAAACCCAAAGCAGGGGCAAAATTAGGTCTTGCTTTGATGTTTAACTAATTCAAATTTACAGTTGGCATGCACTTATGAAGAACAATATTAGTCAAACATGTAATGTGATTGGTAGGTTGCTTTGGTGGCTAAAGAAGATGTGTCAACTTTTTTTTGTCCACCTTATAGAAAGGTTTAAAATAAAATTATAAATATTAAAATTTCCTCACATAAGACATACCAAATTGCAAATATTTTTTCTCCAAAAAAAAAAATTTGTGGGTCTTTATCACTTATGATGGATATTCCAAAAGTTGTCTTGTGATCTTTGTTCATATTGCTTTGTTGAATTAGTTCACATTGAACATGGGGGGCTAAGGAAAAAAAATAAAAAGTGGGCTCAGACAAGAAGGGCCCAACATGGGTCCACTTATTGTTCTGGGTTTGTTAAATTGTTGCCATGTTACTCAACTAGTGATTTGCTTCATGCTCATGCAATAAACTGTATAAAAAGCCCTAAAGGGTGTGAATTGGTCCACTTTATGCTTGATTAGGACACCTAATTGGACTATGTGTGTACCTATAGCAAAACAGTATAAATAGCAATAATTCTTTTCATCATTTATTAACCTGTCATTAACCTGTTATGTCATAATTAGAGGAACATTATTTTTATATGGCCCGACTATTGCTACAAGTTTTATCATGCACCGATCATAATATACATATAGTGGTGTAAACATTTGTGAAAAATTTAATCATATACTTTTTGTATTGAAAATGTAGATCACAATTGTAGAATGTTGTGATGGCTTTTGGTATCAAACTAAATTGTAAGAATGTAAATAGGAATGGGATTCAGCACAGAAGAAATTCTTATCAAGATGGAGTGTATGGAACCACATGCCCTATCCCACCAGGCAAGAACTTCACCTACACACTACAGGTGAAAGATCAGATTGGTAGCTTCTTCTACTTCCCATCTCTTGCATTTCACAAGGCAGCTGGTGGCTTTGGACCCATCAAAATCCTCAGCAGGCCTAGAATTCCTGTTCCATTTCCTGAACCAGCTGGGGATTACTCTATTCTCATTGGAGATTGGTACAAGGCTAATCACACAGTAATACTCTAATTCCTCTACAAATTTTATTGTCAATTTTTGCTACATGACTTAACTTCATATACTAATGTATAGTTAATTTAACAATGTGCATGTTTTAAATGCAAAACTTTCATGTCACTCTAAAGCGCATTAGTGTGAAAATGTAACATAGCTTGGTTAAACTTATTTAGTGGTACTTTAATAGGTATATTCTCATTGTCATGTTACTATTTCAGAACTTGAAGGCTGTCTTAGATCGTGGTCACAGGCTTCCCTCCCCCAGTGGCATTCTAATCAACGGTCGAGGACCAAATGGTACTTCTTTCACTGTTGAACAAGGTAATTTTTCAAAAATTATGGTATTTCTTTCATTATTTGAGTGAGTTGATTCAAGTCCAATGAACAAATGAGTAAAAAAATAGAATGATAGAAAAGAATACATGGAGCCGAAACTTGATAAGTCTATTGAGAATCTAGAGTCGACCTCCAAATTTTGAAACTATACTTAGTGCCCGTTTGGTTTCAGCTGAAACCTGTGTTCACGTTTTGTGTTTTACTTTTTTTTTTTTTTTTTTTTTTTTTTTCTGCACCGTTTCTGCCTTAGGGGGACAAGACTACTGTTCACATACTGTTGAGTACTGTTCATATACTGTTTGACACTGTTTATGGATTAAAAAATATTAAAAATGGGTCCCACGATACTATTCACACATTTAAAAATAATTTTGCTACAGTGTTTTCAGTTTTCAGTAACAATAAGTTCAATCCAAACGGACCCTTAATTGTTGTTATTGTTATAACTTACACCAGTTATTTTATAGTGAATGACACTATTCTTTTGTTGTCGTAGGAAAAACTTACAGGCTTAGGATTTCAAATGTGGGTCTTCAAAGTACACTCAACTTCAGAATTCAGGGACACAAGATGAAGCTTGTTGAAGTTGAGGGCACTCACACAATCCAAACCACCTATTCAGAGCTTGACATCCATGTGGGCCAATCTTATTCTGTGCTAATCACAGCTGATCAGCCAGCTCAGGACTACTTCATTGCAGTCTCAAACCGATTCTCTACCCGGGTCATCACCACCACAGGAACCCTTCGCTACAGTAACTCCAAACGACCAGTTTCCGGCCCAATTCCCGGAGGACCAACCACCCAAATTGATTGGTCTATAAGGCAAGCTCGGTCAATCAGGTAATCTTAAAGATCTTATTAGATACTCTCAAAGTACTACTAATATAGTACTCCAACCTAACAAAAACAAGTCACTTAATACAAAAATTAATTTTTTTTTACACAAATTTTGAGTTTATATCATATTATTTTTTTAAGTGACATGTTTTTAGTCGTGTTGGCCATATGATATGATCCAATTCAATGAAGAAATGGTACAACATTTTTAAGTGACTTGTACACATGAATGTGACATGTACGTACATTTTTGTGCATTGCAGGACTAACCTTACTGCAAGTGGACCAAGACCAAACCCACAGGGATCATACCACTATGGTCTAGTTAACATTACCAAGACTATCAAACTAGAGAGCTCTGCTGCTCAAGTTGATCGCAAGCAAAGATATGCAGTTAATAGTGTGTCTTTTGTCCCAGCTGACACACCCCTTAAGATTGCAGACTACTTCAAGATAAAAGACGTTTTTCGCGTTGGAAGCATCTCAGATAGTCCCCCTTATAAAAAGATGTACCTTGACACATCAGTCATGGGTGCTGATTTTAGAGCCTTCGTTGAGATTGTGTTTCAAAACCATGAGAACATTGTTCAGAGCTGGCACATTGATGGATACGCGTTCTGGGTTGTTGGGTAAGAATGTGCATAACTTTTGAACCTTACTATGTCAACTGTATGCTTTTACAATACTTTACCTAAAAATGATACTAGCGATACTACAAATTTTACCATGAGTCATACAATCTGATGCATCAATTTTGAAACATAGAACAAATAAGTACTTAGAATATGTATTTATTATATTGTTGATATGTTACTAATCAACATTTGCTGTTTTGTAAACTCCTTTTTTAGTAAAATTGAGAAATCTGAACATTTTCCTTTATCTAATGCACACTCAGAGTACTAACCTTGGAATGTTGTAATGCAGAATGGATGGAGGAGTGTGGACACCAGCTAGTCGAAAACAGTACAATCTAAGAGATGCAGTTTCACGATCCACCACACAGGTTAGTCTTGTGTCCTGAATTAATGCATTAATCATAGTATTCTAAGTTAACCAACGTGTAAATTATGGTACTAAATGGTTTATTGTTGGTGGCACAGGTATATCCCAAGTCATGGACTGCTATTTACATGGCACTTGATAATGTGGGAATGTGGAATGTGAGAACTGAGTTTTGGGCTCGGCAATACCTTGGACAACAATTTTATCTCCGCGTATACTCACCCGTTGAGTCAATGAGGGATGAATATCCAATTCCAAAGAATGCTCTTCTCTGTGGCAAGGCTGCAGGCAGAGAAACAAGACCTCTTTAAGCAAAAAAGCTGAAGAAGAATGAATTAACCATTACAATTATATATAATCAACCTCAACTTGGGGTTGCATTCTTTGCTACAAAGTTTTGCTTGGTTTATAATTATGTAAAATTATTGTTCCAGCAATAAATTCTTGTATTAGAATTTTTTTTTTTAGCATTTAATTGGATACAATCTAGTTTTGATGAATAAACTAGATAGAATTTTCTCTGTAAACGTTTACCAACTCATTTTGCTGTGTTTATTAAAGCAAGCTTGTGGCAAAACAAAGGATTATATTGTTATAAGCCTTTCTTGGGCGTTTCTTAGATTTATTTATTAATGAAATCATTTTTTGAATTATTACAATGAGGACAAGAGAGAACCGGCCACTGGCCTGACCTCCTTGTTTAGATCTCAAGGAATTTGGCTTTTGCCTGTCCCCACTAAATGATTTACAGTTCAAAAACAAAAATTTGTTTATTCACAGATATCAGTCATACAGAGATGAAAGATGGCCAACCACTTTCACTTGAGTAATGACAAGAAATTTTAACCTTTGCTTTATCAAAGGTTCAGCAGAATAATGCAAAATCATTTTGTTCATATCGCTTTCTTACTTTCAGTCATCTATAAAATTTAGTCAACATACATTTGTGAAAATAGAAGGAAGAAAATTAAATAATATAGAGAGATAAAGTGGAAGTAAGAGAGAGAGAGAGATTTGACTTGGCGTTTATTGAGGAAAACTCTTGATGACTACATATTAAGCTCATGTTACAAGACTTGTATACAAGTAGAATTAGGATATCTTTGTTTACAGACCAAGTAGGATTGGACTTGGGTCTTGACTAGATTTGGATCTTGATATCTTTAACATAACCCTCAAACTTAAGGTGAAAGCTTAAAGAGAACTTGAGTTTGGAGAAAAAAGTGAGACTTTGAAGGAAATCATGATGGAATTGGAACATATAAAATTGAATGTGGACCAAATGAAGTCCAGATGACAAGTTCAAACGAAGGTCAGGTATACATAATGATTAAAGCTTGAATGGTGAACATAATGCATATTATACATGCAGAGACTATAAGAGGTGTGATTTGAGTAACACAGCTTGAAAATGATAAACATGCATCACGCATGTTTATATAGAAAGCTAATAAAATCTACTGATTAGAGGTGCGGTCTGAGTTATGCAGCCTAATGATGACCAAAAGGAATGCCAGTAAAGAAGGCTATCGATCAACATGGTTTATGATATTTGACCAAGATGCTTGAGGATGCTTGATCAGAAGCAAAACAGAAAATTAGGTGCAAAAGAAAGATGCAAGTGTGCGTTAAATATAGTTGGACTTAGTCTTGATATCTTTTACAGAATTAAACTAGGCAAGTTTAAGTACTTTAGTGGTCCTAATTATGGAGTGTTGTGTTATAATTCAGCTATCAGCCATCCTAATTCCTAACAATCAACAAAGCAGATTTATTATAGTGACAAGGAAGTAGCGACCATTCAGTAATTGCTGATTTTGATCATGGTTAATCTGGCCTTAGAAAATCTCAAGGACCATCCTCCCAGGAATGGCTTTGTTTATTTAAGTATTCATTCTTGGTTGAAAACGACAGCTTTATTGGCACTTGCTTGTACCTTTGTAAAACTTCTTTGTAACTGCATTGAGAATTATGAAACGTACAATATATCTTTGATAAACACAAAAACTTGAAAAGAGAAGTTTCATTTCTAATTTTCTAATGGCAAATAGATGGCCTCTTCTATTCCTATTCTTGGCTGCTATAGACTTTAACAAGGCAGATGCAGCATTACTAGCCATTTTTATACTGGGGGACTCTACAGCTGATATATATTGGGACCAACAATTTCTTGCCAGGCAGTAAGGCAAGAGCCAATTTTCCTTACGTTAGCATTGATCTTCCTTACTCTAGACCCACTGGAAGGTTCAGTAATGGATTTAACAGTGCTAATTTTTTTGGTTAGTATAATTCTAGCACAAGCTAAGTTCATGTTAAAATCTATTGTGCTTGTTACAGAACAAGACAAGATGTTTCAAACAGAACATTTTCTGCATAATGCATGCATTCGTACTAATGAAATAGCAAGTGGCATTATTCCAAAAGGTTGACATCGAAATTTTCATTTTCCTTTTTTGATGATGGTTTATTGGTCAGTCAATCTAATGGGTTACAAGAGAAGTCCACACCCTTTCTTTCTCTTGTAAACAGTTCATCTGGTCTAAAGAAACAAAGCTTCAAAGGTAAAAACTTTGCCTCTACTAGGGCCGGCATTTTTGACATAACAGGACAATCAATGGTGAGGTCTCTCTCTTTTCAAAAGCCTTAGCCTTCCCATGTTATGTTGAGAAATGATAATGTCCTTGTCATGATTAAATGAGAATAAATTCTGGTTTTTGTATATATCCCTTGACATCATAGTGGTAGTGAAGGAAATTAAATTTAAAGATTAGTCTATATCTATATATTCAAGCATAAAATTAGACTTGGGATGGGAGAAATTATTATTTACACCGGGGGACCCGGGGTTTGAGCTGCCAGGTGTGAAGCATAGTTAATATCTAATATTTCTACACCAGCGCAAAACAAAAGAAAGAAAACCATAAAGATGTCACGGATGAAAAAAGTAAAAAACTTTAGAAGGAAAGGACGATTCTTTTTTTCTTTTTTTGATAATCTTCAATTAACATTAAACAAGGGGGAAAG
This sequence comes from Quercus robur, assembly GCF_932294415.1. Lineage (NCBI taxonomy): Eukaryota > Viridiplantae > Streptophyta > Magnoliopsida > Fagales > Fagaceae > Quercus > Quercus robur. The sequence goes on along the minus strand of NC_065544.1, from coordinate 53,746,403 downwards.
GAGGATAGTCTACCCTTATAAGCAGAGACAAGATCTGCCGACAGATTATCATCATTGAAACAAAAAGACATGTTGGAGCGTATAGCAATCTTTGCTGCTGTTTGAGCCACAGAGTTGCACATACTGGCTTGACCCAATGAAAACTGAAACTAAGACGGGACTCACAGATTTTAATAATATTAGTAATTACATTACTTATGGACCAGTCAGGTGGGAGATCTTTGGAAATTAAGGGATCAAGACAGCCTTTAGAGTCACCCTCAAAAAGGACGTAGGCTCCATTGTTCACTAGCAGCAATCTGTACCGCCCACAAGAGTGCAGCGGCTTCAGCTTGGAGAGGAGAGCAACTTTATCAGCTGCATCAACATTGATCTTTATCAAACCTAGAGGGGGAGGCTCCCAAGTCAAGTGTGAAAGCCACACTCCCAAGTCAAGTGTGCATCAATATTACTAACCATTTTACAGCCACACTACCTCTCTGAGGAATTTTTTGTAATAGGCTAAATGGCTAATCAATGGTGGAAGCCTAAAATGCATCACAAAGTACTCTCTGGTCTCTGCAAGAGCATGAAGGCCCACTATTTCGTTAAGAAAGATGTCTTATATTAATTAAAAAAAAAAAAGTATTTCTCTTTATGCATGTTTCTGATTGAACTTTCCTATATTCTCCTCAGTTAACATTCATGAAGTTTGGGAAAGAAAATACTCCATTTTATGCCTTATCAAAATACCAAAAGAATGTCATTCCTTTGGCTGAGCAAATACAGCAATTTCCCACAGTCCGAAGCTCTCTTATGGCTACAATGGGTCATGCAGCAACTGAAAAGTTTCTTTCCAAGTCTTTGTTCTTCATTAGCATTGGTAGTAATGATGTCTTAGGTTATTACCATTCAAAAAGTTCTTTACCAAAGCAAGATTTCATGTTTACTTTACGACTCACTTATGAGAACCACTTAAAGGTGACATCTCTCTCTCTCTCTCTCTCTCTCTCTCTCACACACACACACAGTAATTTAGCCTGATATTTTACTGACATCACGCTAATTTGGCACTCTACTCAATGTTAGAGCAAGGAAGTTTGGCATTATAAGTGTCCCACCAATTGGTTCTTTTCCATAATCAAAGAACCTATAATGCTACCAGGGGATGTTTGGAGGAACTGAATGACCACGCAAGAGCTATTCATGCAATGCTTGATTCCCTAGGAAATGCATACGAGATAACATACAATGATATTGAGAACCCACTTCCATTCAGTGAACAATTCACTCGTAGAAAATTATAACATGCATTTATACATGTAAAGGAAAAGTTTTTGCTTAAATCACAAGGTATTTTGCAGACAATCTATTTAATCCCATATGTCCGATTGCCAGTTCAGATTCTAGACTCTGATTCCTAGCACTAATGCATTTTATTTTTACAATTAGTATAGTAAGTATGAAGACTACTAAAATCTAATGATTTTTAACTTTTCCAGATTTTACAGAGGTAAAAACTGCATACTGTGTAGTGGGGAAGTTCAATGTAGAATCCATTTGTGATTCGAAAGCAAATCTTTGTCTGAATCATAAGGACCACTTGTTCTGGGATTTATTTCACACAGCACATGCAGCTTCTGAGCTTGCAGCTAATACCCTCTATCGTGGTCCACCAAGATTTGCATTCCCTATTAGCTTCTCTCAATTAGCCTATGACTAGTAGACAAAGTAGTCATTGGGGCTTCCTGATTAGAGTATTTGTATTGCAAAAAAGAACTGTTTTCCCACTTTTTTTAGTGTTTTCTTTCTATTGTGTCATTGTTTCTGTCAGAAATATGTTAATGCTGGCACAAACGAATGTGAAAGCATAATTTTGATCTAAATGTTCAGTAACTTTAGGGTCCGTTTGGATTGAAGGGGGAGGGAGAGGGAGTGAATGGGAGTAGAGTAGAGTTAGCTGAAAATAGACTAATTTGGGACCAATTCCATTCTACTCTACTCTACTCCCCCTCAATCAAAACGGACTATTAATCTTCAGTTGGATAATTGTTATGATTATCAAAAGAACCTGATACTTCAGACTTCAGAGGCAGGGATATATTTTTCAGCCTCCTAGTTATCAAACCCTGCATATTGGCTTATCAACTCATTTTGCTGTGTTGATTAAAGCAAGCTTGTGGTAAATCAAAGGAGTATATTGTTATAAGCCTTTCTTAGATTTTCATCCTCTTGCTTATTGTTCTTTCATTGATTTATTAATGAAATCGTTGTGTATTATTGCAGTGCCGACAAAAGACAACTAGCCACTGGCTTGTCCTCCTTGTTTATGTCATAATGAAGTTAGCTTTTGCAAGTCCCCACTAAACAATTTACAGTTCAAAAACCAAATTTGTTTAATCACATATATCAGTCTTAAAAAGATGAAAGATGGCTTGCCACTTTAACTTTATTGTAATGACAAGATATTTTTACATTTGCCTTTATCAAAGATTCAGCAAAATAATGCAAAATCATTTTGTTCATAATAAATTTAGCCGACTGAAATGTTACATTAATGTAGTTCAACAAAAGCTCAATAACAATAAATACTATACTTAAGATTTTACATATTACGAGTTTAAGATTTTTTTTAATAAGAAATTTGGATTTAGATGGGGTGTTTTTGGATTTATATTATGAGTTTAAGATTTTATATGTAAATGCACAAAAATAGTTTGAAGTTGACCAAAATTAATTGAAGTGATTTTTGAATGGACCGAATTGGACCTAATGGAGAGAATAGGACCGATGGACCGAATAGGAACAAGGTCAAATAAGAACGAATGGACCGAATATGACTAAACAAGACCAAATTAGACCAAATAGGATCAATGTGGATTTGAATAGGACCGAAGTGGACAGAATGGACCAAATGGAACAAAAGTCAACAAAATGAACCGAATAGGACCAAAGTGGACAAATGGCCCAAATAGAACTGAAGTGGATCAAAGTGGACAAAATGAACTGAATAGGACCAAATAGAACCAAAGTAGATATAATGGACCGAATAGTACCAAAGTGGACCTAATAAGACTGAAGTGGACAAAATAGGACCAATGTGGACTGAGTAGGGCCAATGTGGACTGAATAGACTTGTAAGGTTGAATTTATTCAACCATCTAATTGGTTTTATTCCGTGCCAAATTTGCTTGTATTTCAGCATTTAGTAACCCTGTATTTAGGTGGGCTTGTTGTAAGGGTAGTGAGTGAGATAGAGTGAAGTTTGCTCAAGAGTGTGCAAGAAAACAGAGACTCGCGGCTTGGCCTCGCGGGTGACTCGCAGCTGCAAGCCGCCAGACGCAACACACGTGCCAAGCATGCCGGAAGGTGAACAGTCATGCTAGCTGGAGCACTACAGGACAAAACAGGACAACTGGCCATACGGTTATCTCGCGACTGGATCTCGCTACTTAGTCAAGTTGCGAGGTCAAGCCGCGAGCCACCCTTGTTTTGTAAAACCTGACGTTTCACATTCCTCTCCCACTCCAGTATAAATACCCCTTTTACCCACGATTGTAAGAGAGCTTCCAGAGAGATTTTTGAGAGAGAAACCCTAAAGAAAAACAAGATTGATTCACCAACAATCTATACATTAGAATCTTTTCAAATTCCTCAACTCTCTTCCTCTCCATTGTCAAATCCTTGAGAGGCCTTTTACCAAACCTTATTCTCACCATTTACATTACTGTGAGAGAGCTGTTTGGATTTCTGGGAAGCAGTTAGGAAGGAACCAATCTTCATTGGTTGATGCTACGGTCTAGTAGCGGAATCCAGGAAGTTAGAAAAGAAAAAGGTTCGGCGCAACCTCGTTGGAGCAAGAAGCTTGGAGGGCTTAGGTGCACTGGGTAGATTAGGCTTGGAGGGTCTATTGCTGTCCATGTATCCCAACTATATTTTCTAGTGGATTGTTTACCGCTTGGAGGGCGGCGGAGAGGTTTTACGCCGAGGGCTTCGGTTTCCTCTTCGATAACACATCGCGTGTTGTCTTTGTGTTTGCATCTTCCTTCCTCTTTATCTTTGCCTTTTTATTATCTGCTGTGGGTTGTGATTTTAATTTGGCTTAGATAGTTTTACCAATTCCATATTATAGCTTATGTTAATTTTCCGCACACTTGTTGTTTGACATATTGCTTGAATTGGTTAAGTTGTAATTTGGGGGTCTAAACGTTCAAGGGTGTTTCTACACATATTTGAACTTTCATTTGGTATCAGAGTGGGTACACTTTTATTGGTTTCAATACCATTGTATGATCCTTGACTCCCTTTTGAGATGGATCGGTCTCAATCCCTAAATGCACCTCCATATTTTGATGGTAGTAATTATACTTTTTGGAAGGTTCGCATGAGAGCTTTTCTGTGTTCTATTGATGAATCTGTTTGGGATGCTGTTGAGATTGGTTGGACCAGACCTGAGGCAGCCAAATCCACTTGGGATAAGGCAGCACTTGCTGCATCTAATGCTAACAGTAAAGCACTCAATGCTATTTTCTATGGTGTGTCTCCAGATGAATTTCACAGGATTCTCACATTACCGTTGCCAAAGAAGCATGAGAGATATTGGAAACCACCTACGAAGGCACGAAGAAAGTGAAAGATACCAAGTTGCAAATGCTGACCACTCGGTTTGAGGAGCTCAAAATGAGTGAGGATGTGTCCTTTGACTCTTTCTATGGGAAGCTAAATGAGGTAGTTGTCAGCAACTTCAATTTGGGGGAGAAAACGGAGGATTCTAAAATTGTAAGGAAGATCCTTCGATCATTGCCGGAAAGTTTTCGTGCTAAAGTGACAGCGATTGAAGAGAGCAAGAACCTTGATGACATCAAAGTCCAGGAGCTGGTTGGTTCTCTTCAGACTTATGAGATGTCGCTACCCAATCAACGGAAGAGTAAATCTCTTGCCCTTAAGACCATTAATGAGAAGGTGGAAGATCAAGACTCATCGGGAGAAGATGTAGTTGACAAAGATGTTGCATATCTTGTCAAAAATTTCAGAAAGTTCTTAAAATTCAAAAATAATGGCAAATTTGATGATAAAAGAAAATTCCAAAGTTCTGGAAGGGAGAAAAGGGAATTCAAAAAGAAAGATGGAAAAAAATCCTAACCTACACAAGGTGTCACTTGTTTCGAATGTAACGGGCATGGACACTTTAAGAAAGAATGTCCAAATTATTTGAAATCGAAAGGCAAAGTGTATGCCACGACATTGAGTGACTCGGATTCATCTGACTCAGAATCTGAAGAAAGCTGTGATGGAGAGGGGAACTATTCAGCTTTTATGACTATTGCTCATGTAGAGTCTTCAGACGAGTTGAATCTGCTTGTATGAGACCTTGGAGAACATAGTGATGAAGAATCACTGGGAATTGTTAAAGAATCAGATGCTGAAGAAGATGAAAACACAGCAAATCTACAAGAGAATTATAACTCACTCCTGGAGAAGTCGGGTGAGTACACAAGGGTGGCCAAGGCTGCTGTGAGAAAAATGAAGAAGGCAGAGGAGGATTACAAAAGTCTCCTAATCCGATATAGGGAGGCCAAATGTGAGATAGAAACTCTAAATGGTGAGCTGTCCGAAGCTTACACAAAAGTGAGATTTCTTGAGCAAGAGGTTGTGCAAGCAAATGCTAAAATAGAGAGGGTCACCACCAAGAAGCTAGATGATGTTATTTCATCTCAAAAGAGTTTTTCAGACAAATCCGGATTGGGATATACCGGAGGAAGTAGCTCATCTGGAACTGTCACTAAAGAGGTGAAGTTTGTAAAGGCTAAAGATCCAGTTGTAGTTGACCTTACTGCTGAGAAGCTCAAGATGGAGGAGAAGAAGAATGTGGAGAACCAACGGTTGTTGAATCCCCGCAATCAGTATGTGGGCAGGTCTGAATCTCGTGCCAAGTCTCGTCCACGACCACAAAGAGGTCCTAGATCAACCTATGTGTGTCATTATTGCGGACTTCAAGGGCATACTCAACCAAATTGCCAAAAGCTGAGAGCAAAGAATAATGCAACTCCTCAAAGGTCACGAGGACCTAGAAATGATAGAAGAAATTGGGAAGGTGAACAATCTAGAGATCAGAATGGTGATCCCGAAATGATGAACGTGATGAAGATGATTGGTGCATTCACCAACTGCTTGGAAAGCTTCTCACGAAGGTTTGAAAGCCCTAACTCCCGTACCCAATCCTATAAGGAAATCACCCCAAACGCAAGTGACGTGTGGGTGAAAAAGGGTACTCATGCATAAGCATTACAACATGTCTATGCATTAATACTTCCTATGCTTTGCGACGATGTTTGTTTGTTTGCTTGTTGTTTTTGCTGTTGGTTGTTTGCTTGTCTACTTGTGCATACTTTTAATCTATTTTGTTTTTTATCAGTCTTTTTCTTCTAGTGTCAAAAATCCAAAAATCACATAAAAATTAGAAAATCAAAAAGTTTGATTGGCATTGTTGAGTTTTTGTCTCAAAACCTGTTTTGCCTTGTACCTTTGTGCTAATGGCTTTGTGCATTTTCGAGCATTGCTTGTTTCTTTGCACTCATATCTCTGTGGGAGAAATCTTGAAATCTATGTGATTGTTGTAAATAGATCTTCAAACTTGTCATGAATGATTAGTGAATGGTTATGTTGATCTTGAGACATGCATAGACTTGTGTCTATATATCTTCCCACTCTTTATTTTTGTTTTTGCTAAAAAGAGCTCTCCAAATGTAAATCTCCAAATGAAAAGAGATATTGAGCTGCAAAAGCCTGTCGCACATTCTAGTATTCGACTAGGAAAAAGGGTAAGCGACCTTATATTAAAGAAAATGTTTATTCAAAAAGCCAAAGGCTTGTTCATTAAAGTGAAATATCAAATATCACTCTCACAATGAGAGGTGATTGCCTCAAAAGATCAAAATGATCAAATGTTATGATTAAAAGTGGAGTCAAATGTAAAGCTCCAAGTTATGTTATCAAGTTTTGTGGGAGGTCATATATACATATTTCTATAATTGAGATGGGTCACATGATCTAGTGCTAATTGTGTATGCCTTGGTTGAATTGATCATTGAAACTTCACATTAGACTAAGGACTATCTCATTGTTGATATCCACACACAACACACAAGTTTATGTTCAATAAATGCCATATTCATTTGTGTGATTGTACTTGATGAAATGTGTTTTCACATGCTCAATCTTTGTTAATTCAAGCACAAAAAGATTTTTGAGTGTTTTAGGTGTTTTTGGAAAGTATTTTGTTTGAAAAATCTGAAAATTTCAAATATTCAGTTTTGCCCTATTTTGGCGACTCAGTCGCGGGTATGTCAAGTCGCGGGCCTCAGTCGCTTCTTCGCGGGTCATTTTTGGCGACTTGTTCGCGAGTGGAAGGTCCAGTCGCGAGGGTTACTCAGAGATTTTCGCGGCTCATCTCGCGACTCACTCACGGGTAGACCTTCCAGTCGCGAAAAACACTTAGAAAATTTTTTCAAATTTTTGTCCTTGAGTGTTTTGGCGGCTTGAACTGGCGACTTTGTGGCGACTCACTCAAGTCGCGAAAAATGCGTGTTTGGCAAAAATCAGGGCAGTTTTTAAATCTTTTTCAGTTTTTCCCTCAAACTTTTGTGACTGTTCATCTTCTTTCTCAACTGTCTCCTTCCCAGACACTCCGTGTACCCATTTTCAAACCTCATTGGTGCTTTATTTCATATCCAAATCATCAAGAAAAGGTATAGGTCTTGTTTTTCCTCATCTCATTTTCCCTATTTCATGGATGTTTTGCTTACCATTTGGATTGATATTGTGTTCGAAACATTCCTCTCTTTGTGTAATGGGTATGGCTTGTTATGTTTGTTGTTGATTTCATCCATTTTCAAATTGAGTGGTCACAATGTGCTTTTTCATTGTTCTGATATTTGCCTATTGTTGATTCTGAAAATCTTTTGTTAAATGGGTTTGATATTTATATGACTTGCTCATTTCACTTGTTTGTGTGTTGTTGTTGGTTTACGGCATTGGTTTAATGTGCTTTTATGTTAACATAACGTGTGAATGTTGGCATCTTGAAAGTATTCCTTTTCAACAATTTCTTTTTCTGAATGTTGTGCCTCACAGTCATGTGCTCTAGCTTGGGTGCTCTAATCCTTCATTTTGAAATTTTTTTCCCATGTTCATATCTTATGTGGTATGTTTTATGATATCTGTTCTTAATGTTCGAATGCTGTCTTTGTTTGCATATCATGGTCATGATAAACTGTCTCATTGACAGTTTTGTTTGAAGTTGTCTCTCTATGCCGTTTTGTGCTATCACCATTTTGCTGCACCTGTCATATTGTGCACCTTAGTATTGATGGAAGTTTGGTTGGGTCTGCACTATCTTCAGTTTGTATTTATGTATTGAAATCTCTGTTTTTCACTTCTATTTGCATCGAATCATGTTGATATTTATCATGTGTGGTACTGTTGTTGGTTCTTTGCTGTGGGCCTATTCTCTTGCAGATGTCTCGTCGATCTTCCAGGGGTAAAGACATTGTTGCTGACGATCCAACGACACTAGTTGCTAAAAGGACTCGACTATCATCACAAGCATCTTAGGACCCCAATGAGGAGAGGTTCAGAACTCCGCTTACCTTACACATCTACTCAAACATCTTTGACAAGTCAACTCCTATAGTGGAACGGGTGGTGGAGTTTAACACCTTAGGAACTACTTTTATCCCTCGAATCTTTGAGAAACAAGATTGGGCAAACTTGTTTGGGAACTTTGACGATCCAATGGATGAACTGGTCAAAGAATGCTTCTCCAATGCAATTGATCTTGGAGCTGAACTTATTTTCTAGGTCAGAGGAAAAGAGTTTGGCATTTCCCCAAACTCCATCGCAGATCTTCTAGGCATCACTAGACCTCAGAATGTGGATCTAACTCCGTACGATGATCGAACTCCAGAGATTCAAGAAATTCTACAAATCCTAGGATCCGATCATGAAGTATCCAATACAGGAACATCCATCAGCACCGCAAAGTTTGCACCAGAGCTGACCACACTGAAGTTGATCATGTTCACTAATCTCTACCCACTGTCCAACACTACATTCATCAATCTTGGGAGAGCTCTATTCCTTTGTGATCTTATTACAGGAGCCCCCATTGATATATGTGCTCACATCTATTACACCTTGAGGAAGACCGCGGTTCGAACTGTAGCTCGAGGAATTATTCCATTTTGTAGTCTCATCATGAAGCTCATTCTTCGTGAAGGCATCATTCCTCCCACAGATGGAAAAATGTTGACCCGTCAGCGTCCTATTTCCATGTACACTCTTCAAGCTAGCAGAAGTCACTCTTCTAAGACACCAAAGAGTGCACACATCTCTCTGGTTACTCCATCTGCTCCTGATTCAGAGACACCCGCACATACCACATCTACTTCGCATGCTGTTCCTGAAGTTCCACAAGCTAGTATTCCGCAAGCACAGACTGATCCTTATACTGATAGAGTGGACAGTTTACTTGAACAGATTCAGAAACGCATTGATGAGATTGTGACACTTCTCTACTCCACAAACAACCATGTTCAAATGCGTCTCGAGACTATGGAGAATCAGCTAGACGCTATTCAACAAAAGTTGGATGACAGCCTTTAGCTATTCGTGCCAAAAAGGGGGAGAGCATTCAGTAAGGGGGAGAAAGTTCAAAGGGAAGTGTGCATAGTGATAGGGGGAGTACACACATACTTTTGTCATACTTTTGTTTTAAGTCTTATCCTCTAAACTTATAGGTTTATGTTTTTGGACTATTTAATGTTTATATGGGTTTGATACACTGTGGTTTTGGTGTATTCTTGTTTCTAACTCATAAATTATACTCTTGGTTTAATCTTATATATATTTTGTTGATGTTATTCAGGATATATTGTGGTTTGTACCCATGTGCTTTTGTAAGCTTTTAGGGTTAATGTTTTATGCATATTTATGTAGGCTTTATGGTTTGTACCTTGCTTATTACAACCTTTTATGCTATGTTGAAATCAGTACTTATATCTAAATGTCTTGCATTCTGATTTATTTACTGTCACTCTTGTGCCCTTGTAGGATTGTTCCTAGATGCATATACCTTGTGTATTATGCATTGGTTGAGTGTTGAGCATACAAGTATCTTGCCTTGTGCTTGTTAGCTTGTATGTCCTTGTGTTCATTCCAAGTGTGAATGAGCATTGTGGTCACTACCTTGTAGTGATTACTTGGTTGATCAAGCCGTGGTTTGTTTCTTAACTCCATCTTTGCTTGATCACCTTAAGCTTGTTTCATATGCATTTCATGTTTTTCTGCATACAATGATCATGGTGTATTGTTGTGTTTCAGGAGTTTCATGTTCTTATAATTCAAGTACTTCACAGCTTCTAGAGTTAGGTGTGAGTGAGTTTTGTTCAACTGTTCCCAACTCACATGTTAAGTCTAGAGTCTGTTTTAGGGTTTTGTCACGGAATAGCCAAAGGGGGAGATTGCAAGGTTGAATTTATTCAACCATCTAATTGGCTTTATTCCGTGCCAAATTTGCTTGTATTTCAGCATTTAGTAACCCTGTATTTAGGTGGGCTTGTTGTAAGGGTAGTGAGTGAGATAGAGTGAAGTTTGCTCAATAGTGTGCAAGAAAACAGAGACTCACGGCTTGGCCTCGCGGGTGACTCGTGGCTACAAGCTGCCAGACGCAACACACGTGCCAAGCATGCCGGAAGGTGAACAGTCATGCTAGCTAGAGCACTACAGGACAAAACAAGACAACTGGCCATACGGTTATCTCGCGACTGTTTTGTAAAACCTGACGTTTCACATTCCTTTCCCACTCCAGTATAAATATCCCTTTTACCAACGATTGTAAGAGAGCTTCCAGAGAGATTTTTGAGAGAGAAACCCTAAAAAAAAACAAGATTGATTCACCAACAATCTATACATTAGAATCTCTTCAAATTCCTCAACTCTCTTCCTCTCCATTGTCAAATCGTTGAGAGGCCTTTTACCAAACCTTGTTCTCACCATTTTCATTACTGTGAGAGAGCTGTTTGGATTTCTGGGAAGCAGTTAGGAAGGAACCAATCTTCATTGGTTGATGCTACGGTCTAGTAGCGGAATCCGGGAAGCTAGAAAAGAAAAAAGTTCGGCGTAACCTCGTTGGAGCAAGAAGCTTGGAGAGCTTAGGTGCACTGGGTAGATTAGGCTTGGAGGGTCTATTGCTGTCCATGTATCCCAACTATATTTTCTAGTGGATTGTTTACCGCTTGGAGGGCGGCGGAGAGCTTTTACGCCAAGGGCTTCGGTTTCCTCTTCAATAACACATCGCGTGTTGTCTTTGTGTTTGCATCTTCCTTCCTCTTTATCTTTGCCTTTTTATTATCTGCTGTGTGTTGTGATTTTAATTTGGCTTAGATAGTTTTACCAATTCCATATTATAGCTTATGTTAATTTTCCGCACACTTATTGTTTGACATATTACTTGAATTGGTTAAGTTGTAATTTGGGGGGTCTAAACGTTCAAGGGTGTTTCTACACATATTTGAACTTTCAAGACTAAATTAGACTGAATAGGACCAACATGGACCGAATAAGGCCAATGTGGACTGAATGCACTAAGTAGCCTGAATAAGACCGAATGGACTTTAGTGGAAAGAATGGACTAAATAGGACAAAATGGACCGAATAGGACCAGATTAGGCTGAATAGAACCAATGTGGACCGAATAAGACTTTTGATTATTTATCATTTTTAGGGCTCATATTTCTAATTTCTAATGTCTATTTGAATATTTTTCTTTGTATTTTTTAACTCAAAACTAAAGAGTTTAGCCCAAATATAATAAAATTTCATAATTTTCAACCCAAAAATAAAGAAAAAAAAATGAATTTTTGAGCTAAACTTAAAAAGATAACCTACAAAAAGAATCAATTTAAGGCCCAATTAGTCTAAAATGGATTGAAGGGGGACTGGAATTGACCAAGTGGATCGAATTGGACTGAATATAAATTGTTTAATTTTTAGGGAGAATAAATTATAGTAAAAAAAATTTAGAGAAAAAATTATAAATTATATTATAATACAAAATAATTATTTATTCCTACACATTGCGTGGGTCTGCAACTAGTATTTTTAATTTCTAATTTATATTTTTTTGGGTATTTTTTTTTTAATCAAAACTAAAGAGTTTAGCTCAAATATAATAAAATTTCATTCTTTTCAACCCAAAAATGAAGGGAAAAAAATGAATTTTTAAGCTAAACTTGAAAAGACAACCTACAAAAGGAATCAATTTTAAGACTCAATTAGTGTGTAATTTTTAGGAAGAATAAATTATCTTCAGTAAAATTTAGAAAACAAATTATAAATTATATTGTAATTACAAAATAATTATTTATTCCCACTCATCGCGTGAGTGTACGACTGGTTAATATAATAAGTTAGAAGACTACTAAAATCTAATCATTTGTAACTTTTCCAGATTTTATAGAGGTAAAAACCGCATGCTTTGGAGTGGGGAAGTTCAATGCAGAATCCATATACGATCCAAAAGCAAATCTTTGTTTGAATTTTAAGGACCATTTGTCTGGGATGTATTGCAAAAAAAGAACTGGTTTCCCTCTTTTTTAGTTTTTATTTTTTATTTTTTATGATTTCCTTGTATGCTTCTGTAATAATAATGTTAGTAATGCACTGACACAAATAAATGTGAAAGCATAATTTTGATCTCAATGTTCAATAACTTTAATCTGTAATTGGATGAATGTTATGACTATCAAAAGAACCTGATACTTCAAATGTAGGCATATATTTTTCAGCCTCCTAGTTGTCAAACCCTGCATATTGGCATCAGCATTTGATAATTTGGATTCCCAGAAATATTTGACATTGATTTTGAGTTATTATGTAAATATAAGAAGAGAAATAGATATTAGTTTTCAATGATATACTATTAAGAAAATAGTACAGTTAACTTAATTGTGAGACATTCACAGTGCAGAGATATCATACCAAAATAGAAAGAAATTTTTGTTTACAATAGGCCTGTCGAGTTAATTTTAGCAATTAATCTAGTTACTGTCTTAAACAAACCGTAGATCAACTTGCAAATCAGTTCATTTTGGAGCTCATTCACTGTTTGATCATTGAGCTTGCATTTTCAGATTACTTTTTCCTATATAAACATTGCCTTGAAAGCTTGTAGAGAATGTCTCGAAATAGTCCATAGCTTCATTAGTGGATGATTCATCTTGTCCTCAGTGGCTGCTTTCAGCTGTGGAACTAGTTTCATGCAGTGACTCATCTCTTTCCTTCTGCATCTTTAGCCAGTGTTCTGGCTCCTCAAATAACTTCACTATCTGCCAAAACAAAATAACAACCTTGTTAATTTGAACAATCAGTCTAAATGTGAACTGTAAAAATTTCTGCATATAATAGAATTCATTTTTCCAATGACATAAAGTCCTACCAGTTTTTTCAGTGGCCAACAAAGTGAAAAATATGAGGCTCAAGTTCTGCAGATTAATTTATTCTGCCTAAATGCATCCTGATTCAAATTAAGAAAGAGCGGGACGATGTAGTGTACAAAGTTCAATTTTTAGAGCTTCTACCATGCTTATATTGAAGTAATTTTGGGGATTGAAAATAACTTGGTGGTTGGGAAAAAGTTAAAAATTGTTTGTTACTGGCATAACGAAGAGAATTTATAACAATAAGCAAGAACTTTACCTCTTTCATTGTTGGCCTTCTGGAAGATGAATGCAAGAGATAGAGGCTTGCTGCACTCATCATTATTTCTATCTCTTCTTTGTCGAAGTCTTCGTGCAGGTAAGGATCTATTAGATGTTCAAGTATGCAACTTCATCTCACTGTGCCACTCACTCTAACCTTCTTCTTTTTTCTCAAATTTACTGATAAAACGAATTCAACAAGGAAGATAAGTATGACTACTCGGTTTTAAGAGCTAATTGACAAATATAATTATAGTGATTATATTTGCTTTGAAAAACTGTGGACTGGGGGTGCCAATTTGCTTTGAAACACTGTAATACGCAATTGTGCATAGTGATTAGGTCATGAAGTGTCATACTTACAAAAACGAATTATAATTATGGTATACTAACCTCTAAGCACGCAATCACGAATTAAGAATGGGAATTACTTGGTTAAGAAGTAAGAATGGGAATTGCTCTAAGGGACATGTGTGAGGACTAGGATGCAGCACATCTTGCAAAGGATGCCAACCATTGAAACTTGTACGATTACAATAACTTGTAAGTTGCCCTTGCGATGCACGGATAATTTTGTAATATTTTATGTAAGATGGTTTTGGATAATATTGTGTATATATATTATAAAGAAAAAGTAAGCTAAATTAGAGTAAAGAAACATATACATTTTAAGGTATTAAAAATTAGTTTAGTAGCTTCATTGCATATTTGTACCCTTCTTAAGGTAAGATTTTTTTTATTTTTATTTTTATTTTTAATCATGAAACCAAAAATAAATGCAAAAGAGTAACGGGACCATGAAAATCAACTAATTTGTGTTGTGTTCACATATTTCATCTCATGAAATGAAAGTTTGTCCAACTCTCTGACTGTATTCCACTTATCGATAGTGCGACATTATGACATGGTTTGGACAAATGTGTATGCATGTGTCTTATAGATGATTTAAAATTGAACCATGGTAGAATATGGTTTTACATTATGCACTAAATATTCTCTCTACTTATATACCCAAAACAAAAACTATCCAACCAAATTACCCACCCCTAATTTTAAAAAGAAAAAGGAAGGAAAAAAAAAAAAAAAAGCCTGTAGGGGTTTCGGTGTCTTGATGGTAGTGGGTGGCCTGTATAACAAAGGCGGAGACCCCTTAGATTCCTCTTTCTCTCTCTTTTAAATGTTTTGTCAGTTTCAGGTTTTTTATTTTGGTAATATATAGTGAAACAGTGCGTTTTATACAAAAATCCACAACATTTTTGTGTCTCTCTATCTTTCTTTAGGGCCTTATCTGGTTAGTTATTACTATTAGTCTTTAATTATTATTATTTTTTTGCTTTTTAAAAAATACTAAAATGGTGGGTGTGCTAAAAGACATGAAGAATAGAGAAAGGTGTGGTGTAAGTTTAATAAATTAATGAGACATTAATAAGCTAACAGTAAAATAAGTTAATATGAACTTTTGGGTAACAATAAAAAAAACTTAATGAAAGAGGTAAAAAAAAAAAAATGCTAAATGCAAAATTATAGCGTTACTTGGCAAGACCTCATACACTCCCACATGAGATCTCTGCTTTATATATATATAAATTGATGATTATTCCTTTATAACTCCTAATCACTAATCAGCATGAGTCTAAAAAAACTTTGTGATAGGACTTTATCATACGTACAAAATAAGCATAGATTTTTTTTATCTTTTTTTTTTAAAGGATATTGCTATTGTGTTCATCCTTATAAGAATTTAAGCATAGATTTTTTTTAATCTTTATTTAAATAAATAAATAAAAAAGGATATTGTTATTGTGCTCATCCTTATAAGAATTTAAGCACAAATTAAATTTTCATTATTTTTGACAATTTTTCTTTGATTCCTTTATAATTTATATATTATGTTGGTTTAAATGAATTTTTTCTCAAACTTTCAAAGGATGAACTTTAGATAAGATGTTCAACTTTTATACATCAAGCATTGATTGTAAATCTTGTACATGGAACAAATCAAGATAAGAAATTAAGAATATGGTCCATTTTGGTTGGCTTGATTTGTCTAGACATCAATTTTCTCTCTTGCCAAAAGTCCAACTTTTAGGTGGAAGTTTCCTTGATTATTACTTGTATACAAAATTCCAAGATCATTAAATTGGAATAGGTCCCTTATTGACCTAACCAATTGGAATAGGATGAAATTTCTTCCCATCCATACTAAATGTTGTGTACACTCCTAATTTTTTCTGCATCTCATTATGATACATTATGGAAAGGTGTCATCCAAGTCCAACATGATTGAGAGTTGTAGTTGAGACTATGGCCCAGAAGCTTTACTATTCAATACTTTGCGAGAAAAATTAAACACTCATTTGATGTAATAGGAGACTATGGAATTTGACACTGTATACACTGGGGTTTGTTCTTGATGTTGTGAAATTTCTGTGGGTACTAAAAACTATAGGTTGATTAGTTGGCAAGTCATGTTCTTTAAGTGTGAAAAGTCTATGATGGAAAACTTTTATGTTCCTACAATAAATGTTTTGGAGAGAAAATTGTTAGCCCCCTTATCCCATTGGGACCCCCTATATATACAAAGGAAAAAGGGTCCAATATTCCTAAGTGTGATTTAGTTACATGGAATTTTTGTGCAATTGTGCCTACATTTCTTTTTAAAATTTAATTATAATTTTAAACTCTAATTTGGTGATTTTATATGATTTTTGTGGTTTGATTTTGATTTGGTAAAGACATATTAGCCAAAAGAAACGAAGGTAGAGCTATTAAAGAAATCTATACTTTCAGATAAGCAATTACCGATGGCCAATGCTGCATTGTCATTTGTGGTTGTGGAATGAATAAGCGGTATGTTGTTTGGGTGACTAATTGAGGCAAAGCAATTAACCATATTAAAAGGGATTAGCAACTTTTTCTTTCTCCTTTGCCATTTGTGGTATGTATATGCCTTTTTCACATATGCTCAAGTGAAGTACCCATTAGGATTTCCCTTAATTATGATAAACATATTAATTTTTTTTTAAAGGAAGTTCTATATTTATTGAATGAGATATATATATGTCGAGGGCCATGTAACTGAATTGGCACCTCCCCATACACAAAGTGTCTTGGGTTTAAGGGAGAAAATGTTCAAATTGTGGGAGTCAAGGGGAAAAGGTTCAAGTTGCGGGGTTAGCATAGATACTGTAATTATTTCTAAATAAAAAAAAAGATATATATATATATTGTTTTCCTTGAGCTAAAGTAGTTGCAATGGATGTGTGGAGTGGATGGTTTTTTTTTTTTATAGTCCTTGAGTATTTTGGGTTGTTTCAAATGAGTAATGGCTCCTCTTAGTCTCCTAAAATTTTTGGTTTGTTGATTTTGCTATCTATAACTTGATTCTTCTTTACTTAATAAAGTTTGGAATTTTTTGTAAGTATATTTTTTCTTCAAGAAAATGAATAGAAAT
Organism: Quercus robur; assembly: GCF_932294415.1. Classification (NCBI taxonomy): domain Eukaryota; kingdom Viridiplantae; phylum Streptophyta; class Magnoliopsida; order Fagales; family Fagaceae; genus Quercus; species Quercus robur. Next base: position 53,729,213 of record NC_065544.1, on the reverse strand, counting down.
CTACCTTCATGTTCATGCTCATGTTAATGTTTATATTTGTAAACCTAAATCATATTTAAGCCACTAATTTTAAAAAGAAAAAGGAAAAAAAAAAAAACTCGTAGGGGTTTCAATGTCTTGATGGTAGTGGGTGGCTTGTATAACAAAGGCAGTAACCCCTTAGATTCCTCTTTCTTTCTCTTTCAAATGTTTTGTCAGTCTTAGGTTTTTTTTTTTTTTTTTTTTTTTTTTTTTGTAATATATAGTGAAACAGTGCGTTTTATATAACAATCCACAACATTTTTGTGTCTCTCTATCTTTCTTCAAGGCCTTATCTGGTTAGTTATTATTACTAGTCCTTAATTATTATTTTTTTGCCTTTTTTAAAATACTAAAATGGTGGGTGTGCTAAAAGACATGAAGAATAGAGAAAGGTGTGGTGTAAGTTTAGTAAATTAATGGGACATTAATAAGCTAACAGGAAGATAAATTAATATGAACTTTTGCATAACAGTAAAAACACTTAATGAAAGAGGTAAAAAAAAAAATGCACAATGCAAAATTAGAGTGCCACTTGGCAGGATCTCATGCACTCCTGCATATGGTCTCTGCTTTTATATATATATTGATTGATTGGTTTTCATACCTTCAATGGGACTCAAGCTCTCAACTCGTGGTATTTAAGTGTGGAGGGAATTTTTTTATACTTTGGTGGTCCTTAAGCAAGAAGTTTGCCGAAAGCAAACATTCTAGGGAAAATGTTTTTCAAATTTTGTTTGCTTAGAGTGTGTTTGGAATTAGTTTTAAGTTTTAGCTTTTATGTATAGCTTTTTAAAACCTCAATTTTTCCCACTTTTTCTCACTTTTTAAAATTTTTTCAAGGTACAAGTATATTTTAGCATACTTCCAACAAAAATCTAGATAAGCTGTTCCCAAACAAATACTTAGTATCCATTTGGATACATGTCCACATCCCTGCGTTTTTGTGTTTCACGTTTTTTTTTTTTTTTTTTGAGAAGTCAGTTTTCATGTGATTATGCACTGTTCAGTGGGTCCCATGCATTATTCACAGGACCCACAAACCTATTTTTTCAACAAAACTTTCATTAAAAATGGGTCCCACGGCACTAATCACATATTTTAAAATTATTTTGTTACAAAGTCTTCAGTTTTCATCAAAATAAGCTGTATCCAAATGGAACTTTAATCATTTAGGAATTAAGCAATAGCTAAAGGGCAGTTTAGAGCCTGTTTGGTAGCAGTTTTCAAGTATTATTGTTCAAAATGATGTGAAAATTGTTATTTAAAAAGTGTTGTAAAAACACTCATAATGCAAAAAATGTATTTGATACTATATTTCAAATAACCTATTTTAAAATATAAAAAAACATAATTATATATTTGGTATGTAAATATATATTTTTTTAAATGATGAAAAGAATATTATTTTTCTAAGAAGAGAGAAAATGAAAGAAAAAAAAAAAAAGAATAGAGAAGGAGAAAGTGGTGGCCCGTGGAAGAAAAAGAAAGAAAAGCAAGCCCTTGAACATGGTTTTTGGTTAAAGTGTTGGGTGGTAACATGGTTTTTGTTGTTAAAATTATGCAATTTGAGAAAAGCACATGGTAGTTTTGCCAAAATCATTTTTTGGAAAGTACAGCCAAAAAATCAGCTCCAACCATGGTTTTAAAAACTAGATTGGACCGGCCGGTCCGATCGGTTCAACCGGGAACTGGCCACTAATCTGGTCCGGTTATGATTAAAAACCAAAAAATCACTAAAAGCCGGGAATAGTAAAAAACTAGCCAGTTTAACCGTGAAACCGAAAATCGGTACGGTTGAACTGATTACTGGCCGGTTGTGTTGAGACTGAAAACTACACTGTTTTTGACCTTTTTCCCAACCTAAAACTACGTTTTTTTGGGGAAACCTAACCCTAAAAACTCATATCCTCTCTTTTTCTTTCCCTCACAACCCTCTTTCACACTCTTAACCTCTGTTTCCTCTGAATTTTTTTTTCTCTCACTCTTTCTCGTCTTCTCTATTCGGCTTTGGAATTTGGTGGTCGCCTTTTTCCCTCACACGCCTCTACCTCTGCCTCCTTTTTCTCTCGGCCTTGTGGTATTTTGAGCAGATGAACAAGCTTCAAAGGATAAGAATTGAACTGAAGAACAATTAATCTTTTCTCATCTTCAATTCTTTTAAAAGAAACGAAATTTAGGGAAGAAGCAATGTTGATCTGTTGTAAAAGAAATGATATTTTGGGAACATGCTAGCTATGGAGTGAGGTTGAACTTTGCTTGGCAGAGAGAGAGAGAAAGGTAGAGGAAGATGTGTAAAATGAGGAGAAGAAATGAAGAGTTATGAAGAATTAGGTCCCGTTTGATACACCCACTCAAACACATGTTTTCAGTTTTTAAACAACATTACACGCATTTTTACACACTTTTTCACCTACATATATTTCCACACATGTTTTCAAACACATATTTTCAGTTTTTAAGTGCATGTACCAAACACCTCTTTAAATTTGAATTTTGTACAGAAACAACTACTGATTCATGGAAAAAGGAGAAGAAAGTGGAGGTAGGTGGATAAAATTTAATGCAAGCAAATTTTGAATTGATGATCACGTACAGACTGAATGAGAAAAGGAGAATAAAGTGGGGACGTACAAATTCAATGAATGAGAAAAGGAGGGTAGGTGGAGAAAATTTAATGCAAGCAAATTTTGAATTGATGATCACGTACAGATTCACTGAATGAGAAAAGGAGAATAAAGTGGGGGTAGGTGGAGAAAATTTAGTGCCAATGGAGGTAGGCGGGATAGTAGGGGAGTTATCTATTTTTTATTATAAGTATGTTTTTAATGATTCTGATTAAATTTTTATGATATAAATTTTTAAAAGTAAATATTATTAGTTACTATAAAATTATTATAAAATTTATTTATTATTTTTTTAATTATAAAATTATTAATTATGACATTATCGGTTCGATTCCGGTCAAACCAAAAAATGTTAATTGGTCCCTTTTACGGTTCTTTGTCCATACCGGTTTTTAAAACCATAGCTCCAATAGATTCTTTAAAAGCAAAACTTTTTCAAATTTTTTTTTGAAGTTGCTATAGTAGTTCTCTTGATCTAGAGAACACTGTAGCAACTCCAAATGAATTTTTCCACTTAAAAAAAATAAACAACTCAATAAAAAATAATCATTTCTCTCTCCTCTCATCTCTTGGTTTTAGTTTCTTTGCTTCTCTCTCAGAAACTCAAATGTCTCACATAATCAAAACACAAAACAAAATCTATTTTTTATTATAACAACAAAGTTGAACCAGAACAAAAAAATAGGGAAAAAAGAATAAAAGTAAAAGAAAAGAAGAGACAAGCCGATTTGTCTAGCAGTGGGGAGGAGGACGAGGTGGTGCTGCATGGTGACTCTGATGGCTTTGTCCTTCTGGTTACTCTCGATCTCCACCGGCCTTCTCTCAAAGGTGTGCAGCAGTTTGCCGATCTGTAGAAAAATAAAAACAAAGAGGATAGAGATAGTGCGGAGGTCCTGGAGGAGAAGAGGTAGAAAAATAAAAAGAAACAAGAGAAGAAAAGGAGTGGGGAATGGGGATACATGTGTGGAGGAGAAAACATAGAGATGAAAAAAAGAAAGAAAAGAAGAAATCGTATAGTTGAAATATAATAATTAGAGGAATGGAAAAATAAAATAAAGAATAAGAAATTGAAATTGAAAAATCTATATTATTAATAACAGAATTTTCGGTTTGGTTTTCAACTTTTTGCGTACTAAAATACATTCACACAAATTCTTAAACTCTATAAAATACCTCTATCATTTAGTTAAATAATTTTAAATTAAAAAAAAAAACAAACAGGTTAAAAGAGTAATTTACTTTTCCTAAATTTTAGGAATTTTCTTTAATCTTTTCCATTCAGCTTAAAATGTAAGACGTTATCTTTATCTCATTTTTAAACATTATTTCACGTTACCTTATCTCTTTCTTTAAAAAACAAAGTGATAGGCCACAAACTGAATGACCCCTTGTGATCGAAATTAATTAATTAATTAGCCAAGTCATTAATTAATCAATTTATCATGCAAACGTGTGGTACACAAACAAATCACCAATAAACTAAATACGCAGCGGAAAATAAATAACACGGTGATTTGTTTACGAATAGGGAAAACCTAACGGCAAAAACCTCACCGGGTGATTTTCAGGTCACCACTCCCGAAACTCAACTATTATCACAACAAGCGGTTACAAGTAAAGGAATCCCAGTACCTTACCTAACCAATTGCGCGGATCTCAGTACGCGACTTCAATCACCAACTAAGAAGGTTGTTGATTGTAAAGTTCTTTAGTTCATCCAAACGATGAAGATCAAGAAGATGCTTGGTCACAAAACCCTACGGTGCACATACACAACAACTTTTTCAAGAGAGAGAGATGAACTAGGGCAAGAACTTCGTCTTCGGTCACAATTTTCTTGAACAGAGTTTGCTCAAAGCTTGTGCAACTTGTGAACACTTTGACGGCCCTTAAACTAATCCTTTTATATGTCTAGGTTTAGGAGAAAAGAAGGCCCAAAGACACATTCACGGATCCCAAGAAAATCATATTGAAATTCTGAAAATCTTAAACCTCAACAGATAGCAGCTGTCGAGTAGGTGTCGAGCAGGTGTCGAGCACACCGAATGAAGAACAACTTCCTTAAGCTCGATAGATGCAGCTGTCGAGCCAGCTGTTGAGCTTTAATGATTTTGCACTCTGAACTTTTTTTCTTGAACAGACTTGAAAGTTTCAATACTTGATCTTGAAACAAGGTTTCTTGATGTATTTAAAACATCCTAAATCTACCCAAATACAAGTAAAGTGTGTTTTGTCAAAGGATAAACCAATTACATAAAATCATGACATATGTTCTTAACAAGTGAAACACATATGTCCTAACAATCTCCCCCTTTGGCAATCCGTGACAAAACCACAACAAACAAATGAATATATGAGAGAAGTCATAAATCACTCAACTCATATTCACTTGTTGAATACAATAAAATCTATCCTAACACAAACTCTTGAAAAACTTTGCAAGAAAAGAGTTTATGGCAAGTAGACTTTGACAACCTGTATTTCTGAAACACTTTAAACAAAACTCATCAAGGCATCTTTGTGTGAAACAGAAATAATAGATTGCATACAAGTATAAGAAACATGTGTATAAAGAGAGAAAAAAAACAACACATGAAAGGGTAGGTGAAAGAAAAACATACATCAATATAAATAAAGAGATAAGTACAATGTATGTCTATAAATGGTCACAAGACCTCATGTACAAGAGTAATGTATCTAAAAAGAAAGAAAAGAAAAGATACATACTATCCTCACTACATCTCTCAAAATGTATCAACACTCCCCCTAACAAAATGATCCTATACTAACTCTCCCCCTAAGATGGACTACTCTCATACCAAAACTACTCCTCCTTTTTGTCACGAATGACAAAGGGTAAGAGTGTCAAGTAGACATCTCATCAGCATAGCTAGCATCTCCATCATCATCATCTGAAGCATCATCGTATCACCATCATCATCATCCTCATCCTTAGAAGCAGAAGCCATGGGAGAAGGTGGTGAAGGAGTAGCCTCAGGAGCAAAGCCACCCATAGACGCCTGTGGTCGTGCAATACGACCGACACGAATGTTCACCTGATACAACTCCGTAGAAAGTGTATCGAGGTGAGCATCCATGTGCTATAGCTACACCATGATATCTCCTAGAGACACATTGCCCGAAGAAGAATGAGGAGTCGATATGGATGGAGCCGAACGGGACAGAGCGGAACGGGAGGAAGGACCTGCTGAATCTGACTGCCGCAACCGAAGCTGGGCCTCGCTACGTTTAATGGTAGCGTAATCTATGGTACACATGACGGTAAAGTGGTCGGAAGAGGGAAAAGGAACAGAAAAATGGCATAGAATCCTCGTGATAGCAGAAGGAAAGATAAGCTTATCACAGGACGCCGAATCTAGACGAACATCTATAATAGACAAAATGAAATGAGAAGGGAAGTCTATGGTAAGATGCTCAAGAAGAGACAACAAAAATCAAGCACGAGGCTCTATGATGGAGTTATAGTGAGAGAGGGGATGCAAAACAAAAGTCATCACCATGTTCATGAATCTAGGACCTTTAGCAAAAGGTCGACATGGTGTAAAAAGACGCTCACCCCAAGCAGTAGGGCGCTCATAGAAAGCAAACATGAGCTCATTCCTGGACACAGTCCTCAGACGCTCACAACCAGGATAGTCAGGAAACTCTATCCTAGGGACTCGAAGCACATTCGCAACCAACTGCGGTGTGATAGGAATGCGCGTACCCCGAACGCGAGTGAAGAAAAGAGGTACTGACCGATCAATCCCGTGCATGTTAGAGTAGAACTCCTGGATAAGCACGAGAGGACAGGTGACCGGGACGTCACACAGTGACTCCCATCCCCTACTGTGAATGACAGAGGGAAGGTCGGTATCTACAAAATCCGTCAAGATGACTTGGCGTTCCAAATGAATGCCTCGTCTAGAAAAGTTCTCTGAAAATGCCTTAAAGGCATCATCATCACGGAACTGGATATAAGATAGGGTAGGATCAGACGAAGAAGAAGCACCGGAACGAAGAGGGTTCCGGGCTAGAGTGGATTTATGTTTAGGTGCCATAGACACGACTAATGTAAACTAACAGAGAGGGAGAGAAAGAATGACAATCAGAAAAGTCCCAAACATTTTCAAATATATCAAGTATATTGAAAAGAAGTACGTATGCATGGGAAATGCATGAACATGTGACATGCAAAGTAAATCGCATCATGGGCTTTGCCCAATCCAAACCTATCAGCATACAAACATATAGCACACATCTAAATGCATGACAATACCATTATAATGCTAATGTGATGCAATGTATGAGGTTTTAAACACATTTAAGTGAAAACCCAACCCAAAATTTCAATGAAATCTCATCAATTTTGAAAAACCCCAAAAATTTCCAAAAACCCCAAATCCTAGGTTTCAAAACATGAAATGCATGAATGAGAAAGGATTAGAAGCTTACCAAGTGAAGAAAAAACTTGAAAAACCTTGTAAAATCCTTGAGAACCAAGATAGGAGTGAGATTGGAGTGCTTTTGGGAGAGAAATAAAGAAGTATTGAGAGAGAGAGAGAGAGATGGAAATGAGATCCAGATCGCGTAGAGGCTTTATATAGGAAAGCCAGTAAATCTCGACAGATGCAGGTATCGACAGGTATCGAGCGATCTGTCGAGGAAATACTCATCGACAACCGAGGTGTCAAGGAGGTATCAAGGATCAACACACCAGAATTGAGAACAGAAGCTCGATTAATCCACCAAGTATCGAGAAGCTATCGAGCATACAGACCCAATCTCGATATATCCACCAAGTATCGAGGTTCAGGCGAGATTGTGATAAGAAAAAGCTTAAGGAAGCTCGACAAATAGCCAGCTATCGAGGAGGTATCGAGGAGGTGTCGAGCCAGCTTTCAAAAACAGTTTTTCGAGATGTGAAAAACACAGACATGAATGCAATTCAACATGCAACTCAACCAATGATCCAATCAACATATTAAGCTCTCAAAAACATCTCTCAAATGAAAAAATTTAGCACATGGATCTTCAAAAACACACACACAAACTAAACACGTCTAACCAATTTTATATTTCAAAATAAGTCCAGACAGTTTAGTGAGCATACATCAACACATGTAAAACCTTGTGATGGCCAAATCACATTGTACCTGCACATGTATCAAGAATAGCAAAGAATATTGCATGTTGTGTGTGAAAAACATCGCAAGATTGCATAAGTGTATGCATGTTATGACGATTTGAGATATGAAAAAATCATTTTAACTCACACACAATCATAACTGCTTGATGGGGACTATCACCTTTGAGGTACATCCTATAATACACGCTTGCAATCATGTTTAAAGCATTTTTGATCTTTTTGCTTTTGATTCTTTGCATATTTTTTCTTTTAAACATATCATGCATGGGCATATTAGAGGAAGAAAAGAAATACCCAATGATATTTGACATTCTAATTTTGCTATGTATAAGCACACAAATGTCATTGACATTGCATTTTTGCTATGCCGAAGCATACAAGTGTCAAATTATGATTGGTGGGCAACAGTGGTGAGATGGTTATTTATGCCTTTCTCTTAGAATTTTTTAGTCCTTCCCGTCAAAAAGAGTGATATGAGTGTTAAGTTTAAGAGACAACTTAATCGTACTCACCACAAACATGAGTCACAAAGCACACTTGCTTAGTTGTGCATGAAGATGCTCATCTAAGCTACAAATGATACAAAGTTTAGAAGACTTTGTTTCAATGGCCATCCAAGGCATACAGGTACCAAAGTACACAAAACACACATTGTTTTTGTATTTTTCTGATTTTTCAATTTTTTTTTTAAATTTTTATAAAGAAAAACAAAACAAAGCAAAAACTGAAAAATAACCAAACAAAAACATGTTAAACAAACAAAGCATAAAAACTAGATGCAGATGCATGAGGAAGAAAGAAAAAGAGAGGAAGATCATCCCATGGAGATAACACCAATGTTTTGATGAAGGAATTCGAAGCGTTTACTGTCAAGAGGTTTGGTAAACAGGTCAGCCTTCTGATCATCGGTGTGAATAAACTTAAGAGTGAGAGTACTATCTTCGACAAGCTCCCTAATGAAGTGATGTCGAATCTCTATGTGTTTGGTTCTAGAATGTTGAACCGGATTCTTAGAGATATTAATGGCACTGGTATTGTCACAATAGATAGTGAGATGTTCTTGACAAATACCATAATCATGGAGAAGTTTTTGCATCCATAAGAGTTGGGTGCAACAGCTACCAGCAGCAATGTACTCAGCTTCTACAGTGGATAATGAGATGGAGTTCTGCTTTTTACTCATCCAAGAGACAAGGTTATTACCCATATAGAAACAACCTCCTGAAGTACTCTTTCTATCATCAGCATTCTCAGCCCAATGAGCATCAGAGTACCCGGCTAGGACATCACTTGTGTCCTTGCTGTACCACACACCAAACTCAGCAGTGGTTTTGACATACTTTATGATTCTCTTTAAAGCAGTCATATGGGACTCTTTAGGGCCTGATATCTAGCACAAACTCCAACACTGTAACTAATGTCAGGTCTACTAGTAGTAAGGTAAAGAAGACTACCTATCATGCTTCTATATAGAGAAGGATCAACACTTCTACCTAACAAGTCAACAGTGAGTTTAACATTTGGGCTCATAGGGGTTCTGACAGAACTAGCAGATTCCAAACCAAATTTTTTCACAAGATTCTTAGCATATTTAGATTGAGATAGAAATATACCTGAATCTTGTTGACGAATCTGCAACCCAAGGAAGTGAGTTAGCTCTCCAATCATGCTCATCTCGAACTCTGCCTGCATGAGTTTTGAGAAACCATGAGCAAGTTCATCCTTAGTCGATCCAAAGATGATGTCATCAACATAGACTTAGGCAACTATTAGCTCGCTATCTTCTCTTTTGATGAAAAGAGTCTGATCAGCCTTTCCTCTTGTGAACCCATGTGACACCAAGTATTGTATAAGCTGATCATACCAAGCTCTGGGGGCTTGCTTTAACCCATAGAGTGCCTTCTTGAGGTACAGTACATGATCTGGGAAGTGTGGATCAATAAACCCTTTTGGTTGCTCCACATAAATGTCTTCTTTGAGAAATCCATTTAAGAAAGCAGTCTTCACATCCATTTGATAAAGCTTGAACTTTAATTGACAGGCCAGTGCAAGAAGAATTCTGATGGACTTCATACGGGCAACCAGAGCAAATGTTTCATCATAGTCTACTCCTTCCATTTGAGAGTCTCTTTGAGCTACAAGCTGAGCCTTGTTTCGGATCACATTGCCCTCCTCACCAGTCTTGTTGCAGAATATCCACTTTGTACCAATGATGTGTTCACCCTCCGGTCTAGGTACCAAGGTCCAAACATCATTCCTCTAAAATTGAAGAAGTTCATCATGCATTGCTTCAACCCAACTTTCGTCCTGAAGTGCTTCCTCAACTTTTGTGGGTTCAACTTGTGATAAATAACAAGAATAAGACACAAAGTTAGCAACACATTTATCAACAGTTCGTTTCCTTAATGTGAGTTCATTCATATTTCCCACAATATCTTCTGGAGGATGATATAATTTAACCCTGGATGAAGGTCTTTTCTCTTCATGAGACTCAGAATCTGGTGAAGTGGGTATGTCTACAGAATCTTCCAAAACACTGGGAGTACTAGGAGTACTTGGAGATGCAAGTTCTTGTTCAATAAGTTCTTGAACTTTATTAGGCTCAAGAGGAAGAATTTCTTTAGGTAACTCCTTAATACTTTTTTGAGAACTAGAATATGAAGACTCATCAATAACAACATTCATTGTCTCCATTATTATCACAACAAACGGTTACAAGTAAAGGAATCCTAGTACCTTACCAACCTACAGTTGAACCCTTACCCCAATACCCAATTGGACTTGTTCTGTAATGACAGTTCCCCTTTCAGATGCACGACTCCCAGTACGTGACTAACCAATTGCGCGAATCCCAGTACGCGACTTTAATCACCAACTAAGAAGGTTGTTAGTTGCAAAGTTCTTCAGTTCATCCAAACGATGAAGATCAAGAAGATGCTTGGTCACAAAATCCTACGGTGCACATAAACAGCAACTTCTTCAAGAGAGAGAGATGAACTAGGGCAAGAACTTCGTCTCCGGTCATAATTTGATTGAACAGAGTTTGCTCAAAGCTTGTGCAACTTGTGAACATTTTGACGGCCCTTAACTGATCCTTTTATATGTCTAGGTTTAGGAGAAAAGAAGGCCCAAAGACACATTCACGGATCCCAAAAAAAATCATATTGAAATTCTAAAAATCTTAAACCTCGACAGATAGCAGGTGTCGAGTAACTGTCGAGCACACCGAATGAAGAACAGCTTCCTTAAGCTCGATAGATGTAGCTGTCGAGCTTTAATGATTTTGCACTTTGAACTTGTTTTCTTGAACAGACTTGAAAGCTTCAATACTTGATCTTGAAACAAGGTTTCTTGAAGTATTTAAAACATCCTAAATCTACTCAAATACAAGTAAAGTGCGTTTTGTCAAAGGATAAACCAATTACATAAAATCATGACACATGTTCTTAACAAGTGAAACACATATGTCCTAACACAAAGTACACACAGTTATTTATATATCACTTTTAAACATTATAATACTAAACCAAAAAGAGAAATAAATAAAAAAGAAAATTATTGTACGCGTAAAGCGCATATAATGAGTCTAGTATTACTATAATATTTTCACAATAAAACAAACAAAGAAAGATTAAAATAATAATGAAAAAATAATATTTAAATGAGATAAATAAAAAGATAAAAAATTCGGTTAAAAAATATATTTTAAAAAATAAGGAATTAAAAAATAAAAATAAAAAACTGTTCACTTTCATTCAATACAACAATACAAAATTTGGAGATGCTGCCGAATATGCTCTTACGCGCTTTTGGTAAGTAATAGATAATAGAAGTCTTCCAGTGAAGTCTTCGCTTTTGAGTAATAGATAATAGAAGTCTTCCACTGAAGTCTTCGCTTTGAGGACATAAACAAAAAATACTGTTAATTGGTTGGCTTGGCGTTCTCTGAAGAAGACGGAGAGAGAGAAAGCTTTTTTGCGTTTATGAGCTGCGAATTCTAAACAAAAAAAATACTGTTGGTTGGCGTTCTCTGAAGAAGACGGAGAGGGAGAAAAAGGAGACTTTGGGTAACAGCAGGTTTATCTCTTGTTCTTCTTCTTTTTCTCTGCTTTTGCATTGTTACCGTTGAGATTGATGGGTGTATTTTTGATAAATCACATTACAAGCGTTTATGAGCTGCGAATTCTAAACAAAACAAAGCTCTTTTGCGTTTTAAAATCGCAATTTCTTACAAAATGCAAAGCTAAAAACGATCTGTTTGTGGTGTGTTCATTACAAAACGCAACTTTGGCTGTGTTTGGTTTAATGTAAAATATTTTCCGGAAAATTTTATTTTCCGGAAATGCTATTTTCGGGAAAGGAAAATATTTTTAAGTGTTTGGTTGCATTGTAAAAATTATATTAGAAAACAATTTTCAGTGTTTGGTAATATTCTGAAAATGCTATTTTCCTACAAATTTTTCACACTTTCTCAGCCATTTTCTCAGCTTCCAAACAATTTTATACCAGAAAATCCACCACCACCCACGGAAAATCCATCACTATTCACACAAAACCCACCACCTCACAACACAGAAACCACCAAAACGCCACCACCCACACCATCACAACAACAACAACAAAATCAGAGATCAAAGAGATCAAGCAAATCGGTGAGAGAGCAGATTGGCGAGAGAGTGATCGGCGATCAAGTAGATCGGCGACGATCAGACCCGGCTCAAAAGGGAGAGGGAGATCGAGAAAGAGAGAGATTGGCAGCGCGAACTGAGAACTCGGGGGCACGAACTCGACGGCGCGATCTCGCCGCTGCGTCTGGGGTTGGGCCGCTGCTTACTCTCCCTACTCTCTCTTCTTTCTCTCTCTCTTTGCCGTTCCGCTGCGGTTGTGAGTCCTTCTTTCTTTCTCTCTTTCTCCCTTTGTGCATCTGTGAGTTCCTCTCTTTGCGCGTCTGAGTTCTGGAAGTGATTTGAAGGTAAAATAAAAACAGAAATGCTTTTACAGGGTCAGAGGGCATATTTTACGGTCAACGGAAGTTATTTTCCATTTGACCCAATTTTCGGGACCAACCAAACAGCCTATTTTACAGAAAAGCATTTTTGAAATTAGTTTGAAGCCAAAACAAACACAGCCTTTGTTCGGTTGAAATTACGGGGCCAAACGGACCCTTTTTTTTTTTTTTGTGTGTGTGAATTTCGGGAGGGGAATTATTTTATTTTATTTTCCCTTAAATTGGCTGATTTGTGTTGTTGTTTGGGCAAGTTTTTAGTTCAACAACTAAGATAGGGGTTAAATCTTATTTTTAATGGGCGTAAATATATATATATATATATATATATATATATATATATATATTCAAAACTCAAAACCCATGTGAATTAAACACTAATAAGAATTGAATCCGGCGTTGCTTCAAGAAAGCTTCGATTAATACTGTTGTATTTTCAATTTCCAAATCTGTAAGTTGTCATTTTTCACACATATTCATCACTTCTATTTCTTTCATTTCGCTTTGTCCTTGAAGTGGAAAATCCACATCAAATTGCTTTCTTCTTCCTTAATTTACTTTCCTTTTAATTTCTTACCCTTCAGTTTTTTTTTTTTTAATTATATTATATTTTTATTATCATTATTTTTTAACGTGCTTGATTTATATCTATATTGTAGTTTAAGATTTAAAAGGATATTTCCATCAGTTTCCATGGGGACTGGAGGAGCCCCAACTTCATCACTGGATTCTTCTTCAACAGCTCAGTGGAAATATGATGTGTTTCTCAGTTTTAGAGGCAGCGACACCCGTAGAAGTTTTACAGACCATTTATATGCTGCTTTGAAACAAAAGGGCATTTTCACCTTTAGGGACAATGAAAAACTTGAGAGAGGAAAACATATATCAACGGAGCTCTTAAAAGCAATTGAAGAATCAAGGTTTGCTATTGTCATTTTCTCAATAAACTATGCATCTTCAACATGGTGCTTGGATGAACTTTCAAAGATTGTTAAATGCATGAAAGAGACAGGATTGACAGTTTTGCCGATTTTTTATGATGTGGATCCGTGTGATGTACGGAAACAAATGGGAACTTTTGGACAAGCTTTTAATGAACATGCAGAACGTTTTAAAGAGAACATGGAAAAAATAAAAACATGGAGATCTGCTTTAAGAGAAGTGGCCAATCTCTTCGGTTGGCATTTACAAGATAGGTAATTTCTATGACAAATTTATTTTTATTGATAAATACTTGACAATAATTCTTTCGTACCACGAAATACATAAATAGCTTTATAGGATGTATCTTAATATGCACAGATTAAAATATTACATATATTAGTTAAAATTAGTTGTATTTTTGGGACTCTGTGCAAGTGGTGCTTATACTATTTCAAGTAGTTTGAGACCCCTTGCCTTTAGGACTTAAGAAAAGCTCCTTTAGAATGATTAAAACAGAACTACTTGATTCAAGAGCATAACTTTCTATGAATTATAAATTTATTAACTTCTTCTTTATAGCATAATCTATTAACTTTGTTTATTATCTTCATTATATTTCGATCCCCGCCAATACCAAAAACCAATTGGTACCATAGGTTGAAACTCTAAAAAAAAAAAACTCAAAAAATTTATTTATTACTATTTTTCTATCATAGGAAGTCATTCTATTTTTTCAATTTATGATTTGTGTATTTGATTGTTTTGTATATTTTCTTTACTTATCAAATATATATATATATATATATATATCTTCATTATATTATTTTGGGGTGAATTACAATATATCTTTGTGGTTTAATCATTTCACAATTTCATATGTGAATTTTCAGTTATTATATTCAAGCCCTTAAAGTTTGGACAAAAATGAATCTATCTTGGTTTTCTCCAAATAGATAGAATTTGCAACATATGGACTGTAGGGAATTAACCTGAATTTCCAAGTTGTGAGAAACAGAAAAATAGAGAAAAAACACACGTCAAAGAAAACAATCACACGCACAAGACAATATTTACGTGGTTCGGCAATTTGCCTACGTCTACGGAGTTGCAGAGATTTCACTATTATCAAGGGAGAAAGGAAAATTCAAAGTACAAAGTGCGGCACAAGTTTTTTTTTCTTCTCACACTTGTGGTTTTATGGACTTAGGCTTTACGGGTCCGGAGTTTACTTGGCAGGGCAATAGACATGGGCAAATTATAAGGGAGAGGCTGGACAGAGGGGTTGCTAACTATGACTGGATGTCCAGATTCCCAGCAGCTACCATTAGACATCTTCACTGTGTAGCTTCAGATCATAGACCGATCCTGTTGGTGTTTGATCCAAATGGGGAAGCAACTAGGTGGAAGCGCAAACCTTTCCGCTTTGAAGAGATGTGGTTGGCTGATAAAGAATGTGGTGCAACAGTTAAAAGGGCTTGGGAGACTCAGCCGAATGGGAATCAGATGTACCGAGTAGTGACCAAGATTAAGAAGTGTAAAAAAATGCTGAAATCGTGGAGCAAGGATCATTTTGGAAGCATTAAAAATCAGCTTAGACTGAAAAAAGAATTGCTTTGGAAAGCTGAGGAGGATTCGGCCAAGGGAGGTAACTATGAGGTGGTGGTACAATTGCGACGAGAGCTGAATGTCTTATTAGATAAGGAGAATCGTATGTGGGCTCAGCGTTCTAGAGCTCAATGGTTGGCTTGTGGAGACCGGAACACAAAATTTTTTCATGGGGTAGCCACTCAAAGAAAAAGGAGGAATTTCATTAAAGGTATTCGAGACTCTCATGGTGCTTGGGTTTCGGATGATAGGGAGGTAGGGGCGGTTTTTGTTGATTTTTACACTAGATTGTTTACATCCTCAAGTCCTTCAGATTTGGATCGTGTACTGGCTGGTGTGCAGCCCGTGGTCAGTACCTCCATGAATGAAGCTTTGACTTGTCCATATAGTAGGGAGGAGGTGGAGATGGCTATAAAACATATGGCTCCTTTAAAAGCCCCGGGTCCTGATGGGATGCCCCCTCTATTTTATCAATCCTTTTGGCCTGATATTGGTATGGAAGTCTCAGATGCTGTCCTCTCTTGTCTCAATTCAGGTAACCTTTTGAAGTCTATAAACCATACTTTTATTACTTTGATTCCAAAGGTAAACAATCCTGAAACTGTTGCTCAATTTAGGCCCATCAGTCTCTGTAATGTTATCTATAAAATTTTGAGTAAAGTCATTGTTAATAGGTTAAAACCTATTCTTAAGTCCATTATTTCTGAGACTCAGAGTGCCTTTGTTGCTGATAGGCTTATTACAGATAACATTCTTATTGCTTTTGAGTCTTTGCATCATATGAAAACTCAGTGTTCTGGGAGGACAGGTTTTATGGCGTTAAAGCTTGATATGAGCAAAGCTTATGATAGAGTGGAGTGGGTCTTTCTGGAGAAAATTTTATTGAAGATGGGTTTTCAAGATACTTGGGTGGCCATGATCATGCAATGTATCACAACGGTATCTTACTCGATTCTGGTGAATGGCGAACCTACAGGTCTTATTCATCCTTCGCGAGGGTTGAGACAGGGTGATCCTTTGTCACCATTCCTATTTCTATTTTGTGCAGAAGGTTTGAATGCCCTTCTCAGTCAAGCTGCAAATTATGGGGAGATCAGAGGCTACTCTATTTGTAGAGCGGGTCCAAAAATTACTCATTTGTTTTTTGCCGATGATTGCTTGTTATTCTGTAGAGCAACTCCTGAAGAATGTGCTAAAATCCAGTCTATCCTTGCTTGGTATGGGTCTGCTTCGGGTCAGCAGGTGAATTCGGACAAGACTACAGCTTTCTTTAGTCGAAACACTTCTGCGGAGGTTCAAGAAGAATTAAAAGTTTTGCTAGGGGTGCCGGTTATTCAAAACTATGAGAAGTATTTGGGGCTCCCCTCCTTTGTGGGTCGAGAGAAGAAAGCGTGTTTCAATCACATCAAGGAACGGATCTGGGCTAAAATGCAAGGGTGGAAGGAGAAATTGTTGTCTCAGGCCGGCAAGGAAATAATGATCAAAGCGGTGGTTCAATCCATCCCAACGTACTCTATGAATGTCTTTCGGCTTCCTATTGGTCTTCTTAAAGATATAGAAGCTATGATTCGTAAGTTTTGGTGGGGGTGTTCTGAGAATTCTAGAAAGATCCACTGGGTTAAATGGGAGACTCTTTGTTCTTCAAAGTCAATTGGAGGCATGGGCTTTCGCGACTTACGTATGTTTAATGATGCCATGTTGGGGAAGCAAGTTTGGCGTTTATTTCATGATAGGACCTCGTTGGCTTATAAGGTGTTTCGGGCAAAGTACTTTCCTTCTGGTAATATTTTTGATGCGGTAGCCTCTCCGGTTTGCTCCTTTGCTTTGCGAAGCATTATACAAGCAAGGGAAGGTGTTTTGAGGGGTGCTCGATGGAGGGTAGGGGATGGGCAAGATATTAAAATCTGGAGTGATCGTTGGCTGCCTTTTGACGGTGGGGGAAGGATTTTGTCTCCACAAAGGGACCTTTCTCTGAATATGGTCAAGGATTTGCTGCTGCCTGGTTCTAATCTCTGGAATGAGGAGCTTCTTGATTTGAACTTCTATCCATGGGAAGCTGAAGCCATCAAAAACATCCACGTGAGCAATCATGAGGCAGCTGATGCTCTGATATGGCCTCACACGGATGATGGTGTGTACTCAGTCCGGAGCGCGTATCGCTTATTGGTAGCATTTCAGTATCAGAATCAGCCTAGTTCGTCGGATGTAGAGGTCGGTAAGGGGTTATGGAATGGTATTTGGAAGCTGAAGGTTCCTAACAAAGTGAAACATTTTCTGTGGCGCGCGGTTCGTGAGGCGTTACCCACTAAATGTAATCTGCACAGGCGTCAGGTATTAAGGTCTGGTATTTGTGATGCTTGTGGCGACTATGGTGAAGACGGGATTCACGCTCTGTGGTTCTGTGATGCGGTGAAACCCATTTGGATGTCAGATGCTCGGTTTTCTTTTCTTCGTGCTCATCATTTTTCTAACTTTGGTGATCTGTTTCAGTTTTTATGTGCGCATGGTTCCTCTAATCTGATTGCTCTGTTCGCCATGGCTGCTTGGGGTATCTGGGAGAGGCGAAACAGAGTGAGGGAGGGGCAGAGAACTTGGGGTCAAAATTTGGTGATGCACCGAGCTTCAGAGCTTTTGTAGGAGTTTCGGGATGTTCAATTGGTGAATCCTCGGATGGTCACCCGGAGTATGGATTTGCGTTGGAAGCCACCTGATTCAGGTGTGTACAAAATAAACTTTGATGGCGCCTTATTCCTGGAACAGAGCTGTGCTGGCTTAGGGGTGGTTGTGAGGGACTCGGCTGGGCTTGTCATGGCTGCGGTAAGCCAGAGAGTGAGGCTCCCAGGTTCGGCTGATGTGGTGGAGGCTTTGGCAGCTAGAAGAGCCATTAGCTTTGCTAAGGAACTCAGCCTTCACAATGTGGTGATTGAAGGTGATTCTTTGAAAGTTATTGAAGCCATTACCGATACTAGGCCAGTGCAGACTTTGTATGGACATATTATTGATGAGATAAGACTGTTATCTTCTTCGTTTTTGTGTAATTTTGTGCATGTCAATCGGAAGGGCAATAAGCTTGCTCATGCCCTTGCTAGACAAGCAGTTTTATCTGCTGACATCGATGTGTGGATAGAAGAACTTCCACGGGATTTGGAGAATGTTGTTTAGTTTGTTTTTTTTCAGTAATAAAGTTTCATTTACCTTTTCCTCAAAAAAAAAAAAAAAACACGACCACGCCAAAACCCTAATAAACAAATTGCGTTTTCTACACAAAACGGGCCCAAAAAATTTTCCATTAAGCCTTCACTCCATGGACTAAGCCTCAGTAAATCTCTCATTAAAAACCACGCAACATTATTCGGGTCGTCAAACCGGATCAAACAAAACTAAACTCCACAAAGCCCAACATGGACAAATTTTTCCCTTTTTTTTTTTTTTTTTTTTTTTTTTTTTTTTGTTTCACTTCCTCCTCCAATATCTAATCCCCACAAAAAAAAGGGGGAGAAGAAGATAGAATCAAAATTCAATCACCAACAAAATTTTAATAAGTATGCTGTAAAATTAATTGTAGGAGTTTCTAAAGACTTTGAATTGTTCAGATTCTCCATGTTGAATTGGACATTAAAAGGTAGAAGCACAATCCTAAGAAAAACAAATACAAAGTATAAAATTAAATTTCAAATGTGCCACCCAATCAAAAGTCTTGAGAATTAAGAGCAACATGAGCATTGATAAGAATCAGTCTGATGATAAAGATCTATCATCAGGAGTGGACGCCATAGGTTAAGACTCTCTCAAAAAAGAAAAAGAATCAAAGCAAATTAACATAAAAAATTCTATCACACCCAATTGATCAAGCCAATTTCACACAATTAATTGGTGATAGTTCCCCACCCACCCCCCAAAAACCAAAAAAAAAAAAAAAAAAAAAATCCGAAATCACAACAAATAATCAAAAACTCGAACCCATAGCCATTAACAAATAACCCAAAATCACACCTAATCTCTTTCTCTCTCTCTCTGAAAAAAAAAAAAAAAAATACACTGAACTCATAGCTGTGACAACAAACCCCAAACCGGGAGTCGTACTCCAAGGCTAGCCCAAACAAGGCATTGGTCTACCTCAAGAACATGGATGAGGTGGACAAGGTATTGAACGGGTGAACCGCTTCAACACTAATGAGGATGATATGATCTTTGTGTCAGAGGTGCACGCTGTCCTCTATTCCCTTGGCTCCTTCTCACCAGCTCCATTGCATCATGACGAAGCAATTAGGTGCTGCACAACCATTCAACAATTCCTCAATCAGGCCCCCCAATAATTTTAAGTCAATCAACGACCAATTTTGGAGACATTTATAACACTTTACAACTCAATGTGATGCTTTCACGATCCAAAGTTACCTTATGCCAAGTTATAGATTGGATTAAGTTCATGGTGGCCAGTTTCTAAAAAAAAATAAAAATAAAAAATAAGTTCATGGTGGCCATGTGAAAAGATTTAACTTTGGCTCACTTATTGTTTTGAGTCAAAGTCAACTTAAAGCACCCCCCCCCCCCCCAACCCCCTTTTTTTTAGGAACATTTTAACCATTTTATTCACAAACCAATTGTTTATTTAATATTATTCTATACAGAAGATGTTTAAACATAATTTTGAAGAAGTAGAGTCTCAAGGACTGTACAATATATAAGAGTTCATTGAAATAGAAATTCAAAGAACACTTTCTCTTAACGCCCTGTTTGTTTCAATCAAAAACATTGTGTAAAGATATTTTTTCATAATTTTTAGTATTTGGTGGCATAAAAAAAAAAGAAAAAAAAAAGAGTCAAATGGAAACTATCTATAGTCAACATAAAAAGTATAGCTTATTTTTAGAGATTGTTTTTCTACTAATTGTTTTTAGAAAAAAACTTTATCTCATAGCAAATTAAATAGGGAAAGTTAGGAGATTGTTTTTCAACTCATTTAAAGTTGCTACCCAAACATAGGAAAATGAGATAGATTTTTAGAACATAATTTTTTGAAAATGAATAATTTTCTAGAAAACTTCATCACTGAAACAAACAAGAAGGAAAAAAAGAAAAGCGTCTGAAGTTTTTTTTTTTTTTTTTTTTTTACTCTTCAACAATGAAAATCACATAGCTTAATTTGGGCCTTGATTCAAGAGGGAAGAAATTGGGTTAGTGTTGGCACGAAGGCTTCAATCTTGTTTTTTCCCCCCTTATAGAAACCATTAACATCTCTTTACTCATTTTACAAGTACTAGCTTGAAACCTCATGCATATGCATAGATATATTGAAAGATATAAAATAAGATGCATAATATAATTCCTATATATATAATTTAAATACTATTGATAGTCATTTTTATATTTTGTTAACTCTTTAAAAATTTTTGTAAGAATATTATTAGGTATAAAATGTAAATTATCCATGTTTTATTTTTAATTATTGTGAAGCACTTTTTTTTTTTACAATTCATTTATTCTAGACTCTTTGATTTTTGTACTTAATAACTCACTTGGATGAATATTAATGATGTGGTTTCACATTTGATTCTAAAATTAAGAAATAAAACTCTTTAAAAATAAATAATTTAGAACACATGGCGCAAAATTGGAACTCCAATTTGGAATTCAAATTTGAGTTTCTCTCAGTTTCACTTATTATTTTATATATAGATATATAGATTAGTACTTTCCCCCTAAAAAAAACATTACCATCTCTTCACTCTTTTTTTCAAGTATTAGAAAGCAGTTTCAGCTTTCTGGCTGCTACTTTGGTAAATTTGTCTTAAGTCATTGTTATTAATATTTTGGAAGTACTTCAACTTTATCTTCCACCAATTTTGGTATCACGTCTCTATTTTGTTTCCCTTTAAACTTTGGATACTTTAGAACGATAAAAATGAAAAAGATAGACAACAGGTTATGGTTTGTGGGACACAAGATTTATTTTCTTTTATATACAAGCAACCTCAAAAGGAATATAAATCCTCTATCCTATTGAGTCTTTTAATTTAATTAAGCCCACCAATCACAACTTCCCATTTATAATTTTCTTTCTTTTCTTATATAAAAACAAATAAAAAATCAGACACATGGCACACTGTAGTTGGTAAGGTATAAACTTGAACACTAATTAAGAATGCAACAAGAGATTTTTATTTCCTTAAAAGGTCATAAGCTTTTATATTAAACGTGTTCAACACGATATTCTATTAATTCCCCATGGGGGTACCTAGTAACCCAGGTGATGGACAGGGGTGGTCCAACATAATTTGGGGCCTAAGGCGAAAAATTTATGCATGCTTTTAATATGTAAATATTAATTAAACAAAATTATTTAATACTAATCAAATCAAGGTTAATTTGATACATGAAATATATAATTTGATGAATAATGCCAACTAAACTAATGTTAATTTTATATAGAGAATTGAATATCATAGTTGAACCATAAATATTAATAAAAAGAAATAAAAATATATTACAATTATAAAAGATACTTTATTTTGGATATACAATGATGCATAGTTAAATAAAGTTGTAATCTAATTTTTAATTTTATATTTTGTTTTTAAGCGAGAGAAATAGATATTATTTGGTGTATGACTTTGTAGGATATGAGTTTACAAAAATTAAAGTCTCAAATTGTTAGGGGAGATTAATCTATAATTGATGATTTAACACATTTGCAACATTTTTTTTTGAAACATTTTAGGGTTTCAATTAGATTAGGGTTCTATTAGTCTTGTACATTGAGAAAGCACTATAAAATGTTCACAATATGATGTAACATTGACTCTCATTGATGAAATTCTTTAATTTAACTAACGAATGTTTAAATTACTTTTTTGTGATTAGTAACATAACAATTTATAAGCTAATAGTAAAATTTATAGTATCCTTAAAATCACTAATAATAAAAAATGCACAATTTTTTAAATATATATATATATATATAATTTTATAAAAATTTGGGCCTTTAATCATGGGATGTGGGGCCTTTTTCTCTAAGGTGATTTTTTTTTTTTTTTTGGGTGGGGCCTTAGGCCTAGGTCTAACTTGCCTAGGCCTTGGGCTGACCCTGGTGGTGGACTCATTGGTCTAGGGTATGACCTAAATTTAGAGGACCTAAGTTCAATCCATCACATTATTGACCCATGGGGTTTTCAAAGTGTCTTCTCTCCCTCTTTTGCTGTTTTTTTCACTTGTATTTTTGGTTCTATGATTGGGAAGGCCCACATGTCTTAGGAAAGAACAACAAATGTTTATTATTAACTAAACATATGCAAGGGTGCAGAACACACACATATGTAACATTTTTCCTAATAAGTAATAGATGATTCACATTCATGGTAATAGATAGAAGCATAATAAATTTTGAGAAGCATAATATATTCTGGTTGAGTCTTTTTATATTTTCTATACTTGAATTTGCACATTAATATACTTTACTCACAATTCAAATATAATTGGAAGGACATTTGGCATGAAATTGTATTGTATTTAAAATATGGAGATAGTTGGCATCAAATAATAGGACACTTAGAATGATACTTGGCACAAAATTGAAGTGCTTTTAGAATCTGACTAGCTTGTAACATGTGCTTACGCGCGGAAACAATGAACGATAATAAATAATAAAAAAGAAGAAAAAATTGAAGAGTTTTGCAAATATTTGTTAGGATTTTGTAGATTATTATTATTATTAATCATGAAAAAAATATTAATAATAATATTATTGTTGTTAATATTTGGGTAATGAATAGAATACTATGAAACTAGGGACACATGACACAAAATAATTGAAATCTAGTTTGAGATATTATTAGATTTTCTCTCAACTTTGACTTTAGTTATATAAATATATATAAAATATATATATATATATATATATATATGATTTGTGATGAAACCAAATTCACCAGTTGATATGTTTATCCAGACAGAGTATGAACCAATGAATTTGTATTCCTGCACGAGATAAAAAATAGCGTTCTCTCATAAAGGTCACTGGCGTGGTGCCAGCCAATGAACCTCCGATGACAAATTTAGATATTTTAGAGAGAGAAAATGATAAGGATTGAGAGTATTATATCTTATGTTCGTGCCTTTGCTTGGGTTTTGAGGTGGCTTATATAGGTCTCAGCCTTACTAGTCGTTGGGGACTTTCAATGGAGGTTTAAATGCTTCTTTGTAATGCTTCTAGTGATTAATGAGGTAAGTTAAAGACCCCTCCAATAGTCAGGCTTGCATGCTCATCTATGTGTAACAGCCCATGCATTAAATGCTCTTTTATGGCACTTTGGTCGTCCAATGCCCCCTATTCTATGATCGTCATTATGGGTAATGACGATCTTAGGAATATGAAAGATCTCTCCGTGCCAAACATGGCTCTTGAGATTACCTTTTTTTTCTCATTTAATGCGATGTGACGGTTTTTGAAATGGCTCTTGAAATGGCCACTTGTCATGTTCTAACTAGCTAAACGTGGTGTCCCTTTCGACAAAAACTTTGGGCTTCCCACGTTACGGTTTTTGAGGTTACCCTCAAATTTTTCTCCTTCTCTTCTCATTCCTTCTGTTTCTTCTCCATTTTTCTGCAACTCTTCTTCCTCCAAGCTCAAGTTTTCCTTAGCTTCTTCTTCTCAGGTATGGTCTTGTCTTTCCTTGTTTGATTTTTACTCTTCTTCATGCGCTAATGGTTGACTATTCTAAAGTTAGTCATCTCTCTCCTTCTGTTTCTTTCTTCTTTGCTCGTTTAGGGGCTTTTCTCGAGTCTTCGGGTGGTCATTGCCCCAAGTTGGGCATTTTGCTTCTAAGGATAGTGCTTTTAGATTAGTATTGACCAAGTTGTACCCTCTACTACGTCAATCTCTAAATTGGTTTCAATCCCTTCGAGAGATGTCTGTGGAAGAGAAGGTGGGGTCTAAAATAAGGTCTAGCGAATTAGAAACAGGTTTATCGTCTAGTGAGAACCCTATAGAGGAGGATACTGCCACCTCGATGCCTTTGTCCTCGAAACCCTCTTCTTTATATACCTTGAAAACAAAACCCAGGGCTTTTCATGTTCTTAAGAAAAAGTGTTCTTTAAATGAGGATACCCTTGTTAGGTTTAGGGGTAGGTTTTAATTTCCCGATGAGACTAAGGTTTATCTCCCTTGCTCAGGTGAGAAGGCTTGTGCATCTACTCATGGTGAGGTGTGTTTTTACAAGGCTACGTTCTTGAGTGGCCTTAGGTTCCCTGTCCACCCATTTATCATGGAGCTCCTTCATCATTTGAATATAACTCCTAGGCAACTTATGCTAAATTCATGGAGGATCGTCATTAGTTGCATGGAGATATGGACGATTGTCACTAAAAGGGATATGGTCAGGTTAGAAAAGTTTATACACCTATATCGTTTGAAAGAGCTGAAAGAATTTGGGTAGTATGAGCTTGTACCTTGGGATAGGAAGGTTAGGCTCATCGTCGATCTCCTTTCGTCATTTCGTTATTGGAAGTCTAGGTACTTATTTCTGGTGGCAATTGGGAGACTCCCTCTAATGACTTTTAGGGTGATGTTCCTAGGTTGCTGCGTAGATGAGAGACCCTAAAACTTGGTGCATCATTTCTTGCAAGAAATCCTTTAATGACTTTTTATTTGTCATCCAAATCTGGTCCTAGCTGCTCTTCGCCCTTTTTTCCCCTTCCATTAAGCTAAAGCTCGTCCAAAGTTGAAAAGTAGGCATAAGGAATGGGTTAAGGCAGCTTTTGATTACACTAGGACCATTGATGATTTTGACGACCTCATCAATCCCCAAACCTTATCATCATTTCTTAGGTCCTGAGCCTTCCCCCTTCGTCTTACGGGCTATAGAAAAAGAAGAAAGGAGTAAGCTTCATCAAAACAAAAATATGTTTGTGCATAGCTTTATCCATGCATTTTGTGCTAACTCTTCTCCATATTGTTGCTTTAGAGATGACGACCAGGTTTAAACAGGATATGTATGCGCAGATTAAGGCCAAAAAGAACGAGCCCTTGTCTAGCATCGGCCAGAAGAGGCCTAGGGTTACTCGGAAGGAGGTTGTTGAAATAACATCGTTTGTGTCGACTTTTCCAGAGCCCAGGGCTGCTTCCCTAACTGTTTCTCTTGAGGAGCTTACTCCCCATCATCCAAAGAAGACTCGCGGTGGCAATAAGGGAAAGGGTAAGATTGATGCTACCATTTGGGAGGATGTGGCAACTGCCTTGGGGAGAGCCCATAACATTGTTACTCTTGATGAGCTCAAGGGTCTTGCTATGGTCCCTTCTCATGAGTTGGTGAATCGCCACATTCACAAGCTTGTTTAGGTACCCTTCGTCCATATGTTCATGTGCACATATCTTTCTTCTTTCTCATAAATGGGTTTTCTTTGTTAGGTGCTGGGAGAGACGATCCACATCACTATCGAATATCTTATGAACGAGGAAAATGTGGTCATGGCCAACTCCATGGTCGAGGCACTTGAAATTGAGAGTTCTAGGCTGAGGAAAGATCTCATATCAGCCATGGATGAAAGGAATTCTTCTAAGGAGAGGGTGAAGACTTTGTCTTAAAAGCTAAGGGTGGAGAGGCTTCTGACTACGCAAAAGGATGAGCAACTCCAGTCTGTCAACCGAAAGATTGACTCTATAGGAGCCAAGTCTATACAAGCTTTCCAGCTTTCTAACGAGTATAATGTCATTCTATTCAACTAGTACTTTAAAGGCTTTGAACTCCTAAGGAGGTACATGACGAAGCTTAATCTAGGCATTGATTTGGAAAACTTTGATTTTGAGGTAATGGACAAAGAGGTGGAAGCTGACAAAGCTGTTGGGCTTGAGGCTGCTACCACAACTGCTGAAGGCAATGCACCCGAGGCCGAGGACGAGGCCCTGAGCCCATGGTTGGAGACGATGCCTCAGCTGCATGACGTTTTTACTTAAGTCTTTTTTTTTTTTTTTCGGTGCCCTACTTGTTTTTGGGCTTTTATTCTCAAACATTTGCTTGGTCTCCGATCTTGCTTTGAACAATATTTATGTTGAAGTTGATTTCTCTTTCATTTTCTGCATGTTTGGTCGTCATATGTTTGCCTCTGTGATTACTCATTTAATTTTTTCTCCTCCATACTATGTGGATGTTACATGAGACTCTGCACACTTAGACTAGCGACGCCTCTTCTTTTTTATTTGGATAGTGGCATGACTTGCTCTTTTCGTCATTTGTATTCTCCTTGAGAAAATTTTATATAATTTTTTCGTCGTTTTTGCGATTTGTATCCTTTTTGGCAAGGATTTATATTACTGGTTTCGTCATGTGATTTGTATCCCTTCTGGTAAGGCTTTTTATCACCAGCCTCGTCATGTGATTTATATCCTTTTTGGGTAAAGATCTCTATCACTGGCCTCGTCATGTGATTTGTATCCTTTTTTATAAGAATTTTTATCATTGGTCTCGTCAAGTGATTTGTATCCTTTGTAAGGATTTTTATCACTAGTTAATTGGACTGACATACTCTCAAAGATTATGAATGAATACTTCTTTTATTAAACTGCTTTAAAACATAAGTGAAAAATGTCAACATTTACAAAATTGGATGCATATTGATAATTCCTTTTGAGGTGTTCAATGTTCCAAGGACGAGGTAATCTCTTTCCATTCATGGACTCCAAATGGTAGCTTTCTTGTCTTAGGTAGTGGACAATCTTGTAGGGGCCTTCCTAGGTTGGCCCCAACTTTTCTTATGCTAGATACTTGGTTGTTGGTGTGACCTTCCATAGGACGAGGTCTCCTATTTTGAATCTTCTGAGTTTTACTCTTTGGTTATAGCAACTAGCCATCTTTTGCTGGTATTTTACTATTCTTTGGGATGCTTCAATTCTTGTTTCGTCTAGACAATCCTAGCTCATCTTCAGTTGACCATCATTATCTTTTTGGTTGAGAAACTCTCTTGTTAAGCTAGTGACTCCTACTTCAACAAGGATTACTACTTCAGTGCCATAGGTGAGATTAAACAGTGTTTCTCTTATAAGGGTTCTAGCTGTGGTTCGGTAGGCCCATAGGACATTTGGTAGCTCGTTAGGCCATGCACCCTTTGCTCCCTCTAGTCGAACTTTGATGATCTTCAGCAGTGTTTGATTAGTTACTTTTGCCTGTCCGTTGTCCCGAGGGTGACCTGGTGAAGAGAACTGGTTTTTGATGCAAAGGTTCGAGTAGAATTTCCTGGATCCCTGGCTGTCAAATCGGTGACCGTTGTCTAAGATGACTGTCCTTGGTATGCCAAACCTACAAACAATGTTCTTTCGTACAAAGCTCTGTATTCTGGCTTCTGTAATCGTTGCTAAGGCTTCTGCTTCTTCTCACTTCGTGAAATTGTCAATTGCTATAAGTAGGAGTTTTACCTGCTTTTTACCTTGGGGCAATGAACCCACTATGTTGATTCTTTGTTGTGTAAATGACCTAGGTGATGTTATGGTCGTCATCTTCTTCCTAGGCACTCGTTGGACGTTTCATATTTCTAGCATTTGTCACCTTTTCTAACTAATTCTTTTGCTTCTACCCCTTGGAAAGCTTGGCTAATGTAGTATACTAGGCGTTGAACTTTAGACTCTTCTCGAATCAGTGCTGTACTTACAACTGTGGCTGACACAACTAGATACAAGAACAGATCTCGTCTTCTTTAGACGTACTCGGAAGTGGTGGGTTACTTAAACAACATTTCAACCCCTAGAATGCTACTTCACATTCGTCCATCCATGCGAAAGCCTGCTTGAAAGTTTTGAAGAATGGCATAAATTTGTCTATTGCCTTAAAGACAAACCTATTAAGGTCTGCAATTCTTTCCATTAGTTTTTGTACCTTTTTGACGATTTTGGGTGATGACACCTCTAGCATAGCCTTATTTCATTTAGGAGCGAGAACCCTTCTCCTATGTTGGACTGGTTTTCTTTCAGGGTTTACATTCAGGTGATGTTGGATAATATCTCTGGATATACCATGCATGTCTTTGTGGCTCCAAGTAAAAACACCTAGATTCTTCTTTAGGAACTTGACTATTTCTTCCTTCGTCGAGGGATCAAGGTTCGTCCTTACTTTCGTTTTCTTCATTGGCTCTTCCTCTAACAACTCAACTATTTATAGTGCTACTACGGCTTCTGAATTTTTCTTCTCGATCATCCAAGTGTGGTTTTCCTTCGAGGCCAATATCGTTTGAAAGCATTCGCGAGCCAACACTTGGTCACCTTTTATCTTTCCTACTCTGTGTTCCGTCGGGAATTTCACCTTCAGGCAATATGTTAACATTGCAGCTTTCTAATGGTTGAGTGTAGATCGTCCTATGATTACATTATAGGACGAGGGGCAATCAACAACTAGGAAATTAAGTTGTTTGGTTACTTGGAAAGGGTACGAGCCGGTTGTCACTGCCAAGGTTATTATTCCCTTCAAGCATACTCTTTCACGACTAAAACTGATAAGGGGAGATTCAAACAGATGAAGTTTCTTTGGATCCACCCTTAGCTGTTGAAAAGCTAAAAGGTATATGATGTCAACAGAGCTCCTGTTGTCCACCAAGACTCGTCCAGTGTTAAATCGTTGTATCATAAGCATGATAACTAGTGGATCATCATGTGGTTTCACTCCTCCAGCATCTTCTTCAAAGAAGACCATATCTATGGTGTCTCTTTTTCCGTGTTTCAATAGTGGTGTTGTGTGGACGTTGTTGACTTGTCTTTGTTGCGAGTTCTTGAGGGACTAAAAAGATCCTCCCGCTGTTGGACCTCCATTGATCATCCTTATTTCTCCAATGGCAACCACTGGACGGTCTTGCTGCTTTTCTTCGTCTCTGGGCTTATCCTGCGATCTTGCCCGCTGATTATGTTTGTATCGTCTTAGTGCATCTTTTTTCGCAAACTTTTACAACTTCCCCTTCTAGATCAATTCTTCTATCTGCTCTTTTAAGTCTCTACACTCGTTTGTGTGATGTCCATGATCTCGGTGGAAACAATAGTTTTTCTTCTTATTGCGAACGCTGGGTGAAAAGTACAGTGGCTTTGGCCGTTTGAGAGGATGGTCGTCCTTAATCTGCTTTAAGATCTTGTCAATAGGCATTACTAGGGTGTGAAATTCGTTGTCCTCCTGGTTCTATCGTTTCGAGGCTTGACATTGTCATGGCTGGATGAGTGATCCTTTCTGTCCCTCTTTTTTCCCTCTCCGGTCTTCTTTAGCGTGTCTTCTATCTTTCTGAGTATCTCCTACTCTAATTGCTGCTGGAGCGTCTTCTACGTTCGTGTATTTCTAGGCTTTTAACAATAGCTCCATCATTGACTCTAGAGGGCTCTTTGCAAGCGCGACCACAAATTCTTTGGATTTTAAACCTGCGTTAGTTTCACTTTATCCTTAGCCTTATCAACTTCTAGCACTTCCCTGTTAAACCGCTTCACATATGATCTTACTAGTTGCCTTTCTTGTCATCTGACCATGAGTAGGTGATCCATTGGTCTTTTTTGTCACTTCCCACCAACAAAGTGACATACAAACAGGTTGCTCAGCTGTTCGAAATCATTTATGGATGATTATGCCAACTTGCTGAACCATACTTGTGCTACTCCCTTGAGGGTCAATGGGAAAGATTGGCACACAATCTCATCCGAGGTTTGCTGTAGGCTCAAGGTCATCCTGAAGGTGGTTATGTGATCTAACAGGTCTTTCAAATCGTCATATGACTCGAGCTATGGAAGGCAGAACTTTGGTGGTAAGGGACATTCCAGAACCTTCATCATGAAAGGCGAATTAGTTCTTTTCACCATTCCATCCAGGTTTTTGGTCGTTTTCTCCTTCATTGCGTTTTTCAATTCATCCATTTCTTTTCTCATGCTTCTAAGTAGATTGTCACTCACCCTGTCGGATCATTCTGGTCTACTCAAGCCATCCCTTCTATTGCTATTCTTCGAGTCTTGCACCTCGTCTTCATTCCTGTTGTTTTTTATCCTCCTTGGTGAACAATTTTCTTCCTGTTGTAGCCGTTGTCTCATTTCTTGATTCTGCTTAGTTAATTCTTCTATATTGGCCTTGAGCATTTGGATTTGCAAGGTCAATGCCACTGAATCTTGTGGTATGTTGGATTCCATCTGGATATTGAAAATGGTTGAGCTACGTTTTCAAATTGAAGTTTGAAAGTCGTTCCCCACAAACGGCACCAAATTGATGAATCCAAATTCGTTAGTTGATATGTTCGTCCAGACAAAGTATGAACCAATTTATTTGTATTCCTACACGAGATCAAAAATAGTGTTCTCTTGTAAAAGTCACTGGCGTGGTGCTAGTCAATGAACCTCCGATGACGAAGTGAGATGTTTTAGAGAGAGATAATGATAAGGATTGAGAGTAGTATATCTTATGTTTGTGCCTTTGCTTGGGTTATGAGGTGGCTTATATAGGTTTCAACCTTACTAGCCATTGGGGGCTTTCAATGGTGGTTTAAATACTTCTTTGTAATGTTTTAGGTGATTAATGAGGTAAGTTGAAGACCCCTCCAACGGTTAGGTTTGTGTGCTCGTCTATGTGTAATGGAGAAAGTATAGCATGTTTCGGTAATACCAACTCAGCATCTATTTTGGTATTTCCTACCCAATAAATGAGTGACACCTATTTCAAAAAACCACATTAGACTACTCCAATAAATGATTAATTTATCTTCTCGATAGTATAGAAGATTGTGATTAATTTATTGGAGTAGTCTGATGTGGTTTTCTGAAACAGGTGTCACTCATTTATTGGGTAGGAAATACCAAAACAGATGCTAAGTGAGTATTATCGGAACATGCTATACTTTCTCTGTGTAATGGCCCATGCATTAAACGCTCTTTAATGGCACTTTGGTCGTCCAATGGTTTCATTGGACGAAGGGAATTTCTTGGTTCATTAATTTGGATTCTAAATTAAATTTTCACTTAACTTCCACCATAATATAATATATACAATTCATCTTTCAACCAAATATAACAAAATCGGTAGCATCCCAACCCGTCCATTTGCCATGTATATCTGATATATAATCATATAATTCTTATATAGGTAGTTCTGTTACTTGAGCTAATGATTTTATATTTGTTTGCCAAAGTATTATTGCCAAATATTTTTCTTCTTCCCGGGGGTTTATGGTTGGTTTGGATCATCACCTAATTATTGTTCTTTCTTCTCCACAGGTATGAGTCAGAATTTATCCAAGACATTGTGGGGCAGATATTCCATAAATTGCACTTGAAATTCTCAATAAATCCAAATAGCTTTACTTATAAACAAAAAAAAGAAAGCGTTACCAAAAACTTGGTAGGAATAAATTTTTCGGTGGATGAATTAATCACTTCATATTTACGTCTCCATAGGAACAATGTTTACATGATTGGGATTTGTGGTATGGGGGGACTTGGAAAGACAACTCTTGCTAAAGTTGTTTATGATATGTGCTCTAATCATTTTGAAGGTTCTAGCTTCATTGCTAATGTTAGGGAAGCTTGTGAAAAAAATGGTTTGCTTCCATTACAAAAGCAGCTACTTGGACAAATTTTGGAGGAAAGAAATATAGATATATGGGATGTTTACGAGGGAGTTAACATGATCAAGAAAACGCTACGTCAGAAAAAAGTTTTACTTGTCCTAGATGATGTTAATCAATTGGACCAATTAGAAAACTTGGTTGGAAAGCATGACTGGTTTGGATCGGGGAGTTGGATTATCATAACAACTAGAGACAAACATTTGTTGGTTGAACATGGAGTGGATGAAGATAAAATATATAGCCCTAATACATTAAAAGATCAAGATGCTCTAAAACTTTTTTGTTCAAAAGCCTTCAAAAAAGAGCGACCCAAAGAAGGTTTTGTAAACATCTCCTATAGTGTTGTAAACCATGCTAAAGGCCTTCCATTAGCTCTTATAGTTTTGGGTTCCTTTTTGGCTGGAAGAAGAATTGATGTATGGAAAAGTGCATTGGAGAGTTTAAAAAAAATCCCAAAAAGAGAAATAGTTGATATACTCAAAGTAAGTTATGATGGACTAGAGGAAATGGTAAAGGAGATATTCTTGGATATTGCATGTTTCTTTAGAGGGGAGATGAAATATCGAGTAATGGAGAGATTAGAGAATTGTGGATTTGATGCAGGAATCGGTATAAGTGTTCTTATGGATAAATCTCTCATAACCATAGAGTTCGGGCAATTGCAAATGCATGATTTATTACAAGAAATGGGTAGAGAAATTATCCGTCGAGAATCAGCAGAACCTGGAAAGCGCAGCAGGTTATGGCTTCGTGAGGATTTGCTTCATGTATTGACAAATAATACGGTAAGAATGTCAAAACTAGAATTTTTTTTTTCAGCAAACAAGAATGATTAGGTATAATAACATTATTTCGTTCAATATATTAGTTCTTTGAAAAAAATGATCCGATAGATTAGTTGCTACCCAAGTACTTAACTGTGGAAGTATAAAATACAAAATTTCATTGAACATGCTAATTTGTCTTTGACAGTTTCTAATATTTTGAAAACATAATGAGATATATTTTGAAAATATAATGTGATTGTATTATTCCTTGTAAATTTGAATTCATTTTTCTTGATGCAATCAATCTATCATTCATGTCTTGATTACTAACTAAGTCAAAAGAATATTTGATTTTTTTTAATAACAAAAAAAAAAAAAAATCTTTCATATCCTTTATTTTTTTTTTCACCACTTTAAATAATGTTGTAATTTCTTATTTTTCCTTTTCAGTTAAAATTTTTTTTTTTTTCTGCTTCTTGAATTTCTAAAAGCTAGAATTGCACCTTTCTAGTTTTAATGTATGGTTTTGAAAAAAAAAACTAAAAAGATAAAAATTTTAATATATGATTCTTAAACAGGGTATTAAGAAGAAAACCTTTACATAAGATGTTGTAGAAGGGCTCAATGGGACAATTCCCGCCCCCCACAAGCTTTCTTAAATCCATCAATGGTTATGACAAATATAAAACTTGAGTAATTTTAGAATTCTTATCGTTTGTTACACGAATAATTCATTGATCCTTTGCTTTTGATTCTTAGGCAACAGAAGCAATTCAAGCCATATTTCTAAACTCTTTTAGAGTGGGAAGAGTCCAGAACGATGAAGCCTTTCCTAAAGCGTTGTCAAAGATGTATAATCTTAGATTGCTTAGAATTGGTAATGTGCACATCCCAAATGGACTCGATTATCTTTCTAATAATCTAAGATATCTTGATTGGAAAGGCTATTCTTCAAAATGTTTACCATCCAGTTTCCAACCAGAAAAACTTGTTGAACTTGCTTTACGGTGGAGCAAAATTGAATATCTTTGGGAAGGAATAAAGGTAATTGGTTCTTTTAATTGCTTTTTCTATTATTTATTATTTTTCTCTCTAGGAGGTGCTTCAATGCACTCCCATTGTATTTGCACTAAGTATCTCATGGGTTCCATGGAGCAGGCACACACACAATATACTACCCCATATATTTGAGCTTCATCCTTTCATTAATAATCTTTTATTTGAAAAATATTTACCTATTAAACTAAATTCTACATTTATTGGAAACTAATTATTCCTTTTTTCTCCCTTCTATTGTAACAGTATTTGGACAAGTTGAAGTTCATTGATCTTAGATATTCTAAGAAACTTATTTGGACACCTGAATTCAGCGGGAGCCTTGAGAGACTCTATCTTGGGTATTGCATTAATTTGGTTAAGATTCACCCATCCATTGGGAAACTCAGTAGGCTTATTGTTTTAGATTTGGGATTCTGTTACTCTCTTATCAATCTTCCTAGCATGAGTTCTAAAATGGAGTCCCTTAAAATTCTTATTCTTTGTCACTGCTCAAAATTAAAGGAGATTGAATTTGGTGGAATTTTAAAAAGTCTATCAAAACTTTATTTGGGTGAGTATGCAACCGTGCGCTTCGCTATCTTTACTATGCGTACTCTTTTCGATGCAATGGCTCTTCCAACTGACAACATTTCTAGTTTGAGGTCTCTTGAAAATCTGTGTGTTTTGGGACCCCCAAAACTTGCCAAATTGCCAGAGAAACTTTGGGAATTAAAGCATTTGATGGATTTTCAGTTTAGAGGAAATGTCATGAGAGAAATTAGCCATTCCTTTCTTTATAGGTATCTTTCCCACTACTCTGTACGTAATCTGAGAATCTTTCAACTTTTCAAATTGGAAGTATATGGGTACGATGAGAGCGCGCAGCGGCGGAGCGGTATTACTCTTCAAAAAAAAAGAAAGAAAAAAAGCGGGTATGATGGGAGCGCGCAGCAGCAGAGCGGTATTACTCTTCCAAATAAAAGAAAGAAAAAAAGCAGTAGAGTGGCATTACATCATTGAACTGTTAACTACAGGTAATATCTTCTCTCTCTCTCTTTCTCTCCAATCTCAAATCTCAAATTGTTAAACGTCAAATTTTTTTTTTTTTTTTTTTTTTTTTTTGTTTGGGGTGGTGGTTATGGTACAGGGACTCTTTTGTCCGAAAACCGGATATAAATTCTACCAAAAGGAAAGAGAATGGATCAGTAAGAGTAACTGCATTTCATACAATTATTCCGCACTGGTTAACTCATCAAAGCTTGAGGAATTCAGTAAGCATAAACCTGCCTCTAAATTGGTGTAATAAAAAGTTGATGGGATTTGCTCTTTGTGCTTGTTTTGATGCATTTTATCCACCTGTTTCTGGCTTTCTGCTGATAAATAGAGTTCGTGTGATAGTCCTTGGTGATATGCCTCACACGCGTGAGTCATGACTTTAAAATTTTCTCTAGCTCTGGTGTGGACCAAATTTGGCTACTGTATTTGTCAAGTGATGATTGGTTTTCTACTGTTCAAAATGGTGAATGCAATCAGATTAAGGTTTTATTTGAGACCTCTAGCCCACGCCTGATGTGTGAGAATGTGGAGTTTGTTTGATATACGAGCAAGATATGGAAAGAGTTCAGCCAAGCAATTGCACAATGTGGCAAAAGTCGTGTCATTACTTGAAAGGGTTCAGGTCTGGTCCACTGGGGATTGTTACAAAATTGTTTCAAATTCCTAATTTCACTTGATTTTGATTTTTTCTTTTTTTATTAAGAAAATTTATTTCTTGTTGTAGAAGTAATTTTGGTACTTCTTGTTATGAATGAAATTTTTTTTTTTGGGCCAAGTTGAAGAAAGGTATTCGTAGAAGTTGCAGATCTAGAGTCCATTGTAGTGTAGGCCAAGCCCAATTCTTGTACATCACTAAACACTTAACCCATTGTAGTGTAGGTCAAGCCCAATACTTTTTGAGTATGTCCAAACTTAATGGTGATGTGTGATGTGTCATTGGTGTTCAAAACTCAATGCCCAAAATAAAATAATGTAGCAAACAAAACGAAAGTAAAAGAAAGAAAGGGAAAGAGAGAATAATGTCATTTGGTCTACGTCTCCAAAAGAAAGTTATTGATGAATACATCTTACTATGTATTAAAATGAAATTGAGTAGCCTAAATAGTAGATGAGCAAGACTTAGGTACAGTACTTAGGTGTTATTCCTTAAGTTCTCCTTTTAAGATTCTGTCATGTGAATTTTTTCTCATAGGATAAAAGTGTATTTTTTAGTTAAGTGGCCACATGGTTAAATCTTAAGAGGGGTACCTAAGAAACAGTACCTAAAGTATTGTAACTAAGTTTTGTCCATAGTAGATTAATACAACTTACAAGGCTTGAAGTACAAGTAGAATTAAGATTGTTTTGCTTTCACCCCAAGTAAAATTGGACTAAGGTTTCCTTGCTTGTGCACTTAGTAGGATTGGACTTGAGTTTTGACTAGAACTAGGCGTAAAATCATGCCATACATGGGAATATATAAATATTATGTAATGAGTTGTAATATATAAAAAGTAACAATTATTTCAAGTATTATTATTATTTTTTTTTTTTAGGTTTCTACAAATATTTTTTTAATCTTTTTATCTCTTTAAATATATCATACTATTATTTTTTGTATGTTTGATTAATATTTTTTTAAAGATGAAAATCATATTTTTTTTAACTTCTATTGTAGTGTGTTATATTTACCTAATATACAACTAAACTTTATAGGTTTTAAATTTATTATTCAGATTTCTCCTCTCTCAAGGAATAAGAAGATCATCATAATAATAAAAACTTAGCACAAAACTATAATGTAATCTTAACCAAAATTAAAATGAAATCAAAGGAATAAAAGATAAACTTTACAATAATTTATTACTCAAACAATTGGTAGGCATCTTCAAATTCATAGTAATGTAAATTGTGTTTTGATATAAACACAAATTCTTATTTCCAAAAAAAAAAACTAAATATTAATCCAAACCAAAGTTATAAAAGAAAGAGAGAAGACTTTGTGATGGAAAATTAAAAAGAAAAAAAATACAATACCAAGATACATATTTTTATAATTAAAAAAACAATTAACCTTAATCAGAGTTATAAGAAATAACAAAAATCCACCAAAAGAAAGTATAGAGAGAGAGAGAGAGAGAGAGAGTACTCACTATTTGTTTGTGGAAAATATATGGATTAAATGAGAGATAATATCGAATTTATACAAAATAAAATGGAGAGAAGAAAAGTCAAAATATAAAATATATGAAATGATGAAAAAAGTATAACAGTAAAGTAGAGAGTAGTGGGAAGATAAAGAAACAAAGAGGAAACAGAAAGATTGGAGGAAGTGTAACAGTAAATGTGGACTAATAAGGAGAATAAATGTTTTTTTATATTATTATTTAATAATAGGGAGAGTAAAAGTTTAAAAAAAGAAAAGAAGAGGTAGAAAATAAGTGAAAGATGTGACCATTGATGTGGTTCAACAGGAATGTGGCAACAATAAATACTAAGCTTTGGCTTTATATATATATATATATAATATATATATATAGGCCTTAATATCTTTGACAATATTAAACCGGGCAACTGTAAATACTTTAGCCATTCTAGTTATGGTGTTGTGTATAAGTAAGCTATTGGTAATTATAGTGACAAGAAAGAAGTGTTCATTCGGTAATTGCAGATTCTGGTCATGGTTGATCTGGTCTTAGAAAAACCCATCCACCCTTTGTTTATGTAAGTATACATTCTTGGTTGAAATGACAGCTTTACTTGCACTTGGTTGTATCTTTGTAAAACAGCTTTGATTATAAATCCTCCAAAGATGTTATTGATGAATTATAGAAGCTGCATTGAAAATTCGAAGCATGCAATATATTTTTGATCGACACAAAAAAACTTTAAAATATCAGTTTCTTCTCACTTTCTAAAGATGGGCTCTTCTATTCCTATTCTTGTCTGCTATAGTCCTTAGCATGGCAGATGCAGACTAACCAACAACTTTTATACTGGGGGACTCAATCGCTGATGTTGGGACCAACAATTTCATACCAGGAAGCCCAGCAAGAGCCAATTTTCCTTACAATGGCATCAATTTTCCTCACTCTAGACCCACTGGAAGGTGCTTTAACAGTGCAGATGTTCTTGGTTAGTATACTTCTAGCCCAAGCAAACTTTACGTTAAAATAAATTGTACTTGTCATAAAACCAGGCCACATGTTTCAAACTAAACTTAAACTAGTGGCATTATTCAATTAAAGTTGACATTGCCTTTTTTTTTTAATGATGGTTTCTTGGTCAGCCAAGGTAATGGATTACTAGAAAAGTCCACCACCTTTTCTTTCTCTTGTAAACTGTTCATCTGGTCTAACGAACCATAGCATCAAAGGTATAAACTTTGCCTCTGGAGGGGCCCGCATTTTGGACATAACAGGACAATCAATGGTGAGGGCCTCTCTGTACTCAGAACCTTTAGCATGCCCTTGTTAAATTGAGAAACGGTCTAGATTAAATGAGAATAAATTCTGGTTTTCGTATATATTCCTTGATGTCATAGTGAAGAACTTAAATTTAAGATGAATCGATCTCTGTGTTATTGCATAAAGATGTGACAGGTTGTAATATTCTGATCAATGGTGGATAATCACACCATACATATTGTGAAAGGCTAACTAATGTTGTTGCCTAGTGGCAGTTTTAAAATGTATCACAAAGAACTCTGCCAGGGCATGATGGCTCATTATTTCCTAAAGAAAGATGTAATATATATATATATATATATATATATATATGAAATCTTTATTCCTCTTTAAGCATTGTATTGGTTGAGTTTATCATATTGTCCTCAGTTAACGTCAATGAAGTTTGGGAAAGAAAATACTCCATCCTCATCCAAAAACAAAAAGAATGTCATTTCTTTGGCTGTGCAAATACTGCAATTTGCCAGAGTCCAAAACGATCTTATGGGTACAATGGGTCAAGCAGCAATGGAAAAGTTTCTTTCCAAGTCTTTGTTCTTCATTAGCATTGGTAGCAATGATATCTTTGCATATTACCATTCAAACAGTTCTCTATCAAAGCAGGATTTCATGTCCAATTTAGTACTCACTTATGAAAACCACTTAAAGGTAATATTTCTCTCTCTCCCCCTCACACCAACACGCAGTAATTTAGTCTGATATTTTACTTGGGTCATGCTAATATGACAGGATCTACTCAATCTTGGAGCAAGGAAATTTGGCATTATGAGTGTTCCGCCAATTGGTTGTTGTCCATCTCATAGAATCTATAATGCTACTGGGGGGTGTTTAGAGGAGTTGAATGACCAAGCAAGAGCTTTTCATGCAACTGTTGATTCCCTATTGCGCAACCTCAGCTAAGAATTTGAGGGCATGAAGTACTCTCTCGGAAATACATTTGAGATGACACTCAGTGTTATTGAGGACCCACTTTCATTCAGTAAGCAATTCGCTCCTAGAAAAATATTTCATTCATTTATACATGTAAAGGAAAAGTTGTTCTTAATCGCAATGTATTGGCCCCTCGGCATTTCTACCTACTGAGTTGCTTATTTTGAAGACAGTCTATTTAATCTCATATGTCCAATTGCCAGTTAAGATTCTAGAGTGTGCTTCTACCACTGGTGCATTTATATTTACATGATTAGCATAACAAGTAAGAAAACTACTAAAATCTAATCATTTTAAACTTTTCCAGATTTTAAAGAGGTAAAAACCACATGCTGTTGAGTGAGGAAGTTCAATGCAGAATCCATTTGTGATCCAAAAGAAAATCTTTGTTTGAATCATAAGGACCACTTGTTCTGGGATTTTTTTCACCCGACACAGGCTGCTTCTGAGTTTGTAGCTATAATTCTCTATGGCAGTCCACCAAGATTCGTAGCCCCTATGAACTTCTTCCAGTTAACCAATGCCTAGTAGCCAAAGTAATCCTTGGGGCTTCCTAGCAATTGTATTGCAAAAAAGAACTGTTTTCCCTCTTTTTTTAGTTTTTTTTTTCTTTCTATGATTTCTTTGTATGCTTCAGTCATTATAATGTTAGTAATGCACTGACACAAATAAATGTAGAAGCATAATTTTGATCTCATTGTTCAATAACTTTAATCCACAATTGGATGATTGTTATGATTATCAAAAGAACCTGATACTTCAGATGTAGGCATATATTTTTCAGCCTCCTATTTGACAAACCCTGCATATTGGCATCAGGATTTGATCATTTGGATTCCCAGAAATATATGGCATTGATTTTGAGTTATTATGTAAAATATAAGAAGAGAAATAGATTTTAGTTTTCAATGATATACTACTAGATTAAGAAAATAGTACAGTTAATTGTGAGACATTTACAGCGCAGAGATATCATACCAAAATAGAAAGAAATTTTTGTTTACAATAGGCCTGTCAAGTTAATTTTAGCAATTAATATAGTTACTGTCTTAAACAAACCGGAGATCAACTAGCAAATCAGTTCATTTTGGAGCTCAGTCACTGTTTGATCATTGAGCTTGCATTTTCAGATTACTTTATAAACATTGCCTTGAAAGCTTGTAGAGATTGTCTCGAACTAGTCCATAGCTTCATTAGTGGATGAATCATCTTGTCCCCATTGGCTGCTTTCACTTGTGGAACTAATTTCATGCCGTGACTCATCTCTTTCCTTCTGCATCTTTAGCCAGTGTTCTGGCTCCTCAAATAACTTCACAATCTACCAAAACAAAATAACAACCTTGTTAATTTGAAAAATCAGTCTAAATGTGAACTGTAAAAATTTCTGCATATAATAGAATTCATTTTTTCAATGACATAAAGTCCTACCAGTTTTTTAAGTGGCCAACAACGTGAAAAATATGAGGTTCAAGTTCTGCAGACTAATTTATTCTGCCTAAATGAATCCTGATTCAGATTAAGAAAGAGTAGGACAATGTAATGTACACAGTTCAATTTTTTGAGCTTCTACCATGTTTATATTGAAGTAATTTTGGGGATTGAAAATACCTTGGCAGTTGGGAAAAAGTTAAAATTTTTTGTTACTGGCATAGCGAAGAGAACTTATAACAATAAGCAAGAATTTTACCGCTTTCATTGTTGGCCTTCTAAAAGATGAATGCAAGAGACAGAGGCTTGCTGCACTCATCATTATTTCTATCTCTTCTTTGTCAAAGTCTTCATGCAGGTAAGGATCTATTAGATGTTCGCGTATGCCACAGTTGAGTAAAGACCCTGCCTGCATCTCAAAGGAGCAGAACTTAGATGAAGAATATTTTCTTTAAAGTATCATCAAAGCCAAACTTTCTTCTATTACCCAAAGTACTAAGCTTTCATGATTTTCCTGGTTGGTCTGAATAGCCTCTTTGCCAGTAATGAGTTCCAGAAGCATAACTCCAAAGGAGTAAACGTCTGTCTTCTCATCAACTGTTCCATACATCATGTACTCGGGGGCTAAATATCCAAAGGTCCCAACAGCATTAAATGACCTTTCTGTGACTAACTGAGATTGTTGAAGTACAATTGCCTCTCCAAAATCTGATAGCTGACAGGAGAAAACCAAAATAATTTGTAAGAATGGAAACTCATGTAAATACATAAGTAGATTATTTAAAAAGATTTTCATACTTAGGTATTTTTAATACAATATCATGTTTTAGAAATTAATCAATCATGCAATGAAAATGAGCAGGCTGTTTCAGAGAAAAGTAATCACCTCCAATTAGTATTTACTTGAGCAGCACTTGGTTATACCTTTCTACAATATACAAATCCCATCTTAATGGATTTAAGTTGATTAAATTGATGATAGTATGAAAAAAGAACTTACTTGTGGTTGACAATTGTCAGAGAGGAGAATGTTAGATGACTTCGCATCTCTATGAATGATAGGAGGGTTACAAGAATGATGAAGGTACTCCAGTGCCTTTGCCACACCAACTGCAACCCTCATCCTTTCACTCCACTTGAGTTGCCTCAAATTTTGCTTCAGGCTTCCATTGTGTAAATTGTACATGATTGCACGCATGTCTTCGTGATTACAGTAACCAATCATCTGAACTATGTGTTCATGTTTTATTCCAGACAGCAAGTCTACTTCTCGGAGAAGATCATCTGCTGACCAATGTGTGAGTTTAAGGATTTTCACTGCTGCAGTACGGCCATCCTCCAGGTTTGCTTGGTACACATTACTGTGGCCACCTTCTCCAATCACCATATCAGGGTTAAAATTGTTAGTCACACAATGAAGCTCTTCTGGTGTGTAATGCCTGCAGGATCCCTCCTCTTCTAGTAGTTCCAACCTCTGAAATAGTTTCTTTGTGATGAACTCAGGGACTTGTGCTGTGTTCTTGACTTTATATAATCCTGTTTCATTAATTTGTTGTGCTGATGATGACGTTGAGCAAGATGGTGCCGTCAATGACTTTCTCAAATGCCGGTATTGATCAAAGCAAGTGTGATGTAATGGAGATGACAAAGAAGTTTGAAGGACTGCCCTTGAAGAGCCTTGTTGGGAAGTCCCCTTCATATGAATTAGGATTTTTCCTATGCCATCCAAGACCAAAAGAGAGCAAGTGGGAGGCAACCTTTTCAGAAAATTAGTAATAACCAAGTCATTGGGCCTGCATAGCAAATAGACTCATCAGAGAGAGAGAGAGAGAGAGAGAGAGAGAGATTTGGTTTATGGTTTCATTACCCTGAAGGGCTGCATCCAAGTGCAAGGATAGTTGCATAGTTGACTCTTACTTGATGGGTTAATTCAGATAGATATGAGTCACCTATACTAACCTTCACTTGGAAATCCACCTGCATAGATAAGCCAATATAAATAAGCAGCAAGTTAAAACATCACCTTGCTCTCTAGTATCTCCATTCCATTACAAAATGTGGAATACCTGCTTAGACTTGCATATATCTTCATGGATTTGGAAAGTGTTTGGATCAATTGTATCATCTGGAACCTGAACATGAATAGCTAGCACATTATCCCCTGGCTTGGCAACTGAATTGAGTAATTGAAGTAGTATCACTCTACTGCAATTATCAGCTTTTAAGCCTACAATGATCGTCTTCTTCTTCACTTTTTTTGACCTGAGGAGTGATGGCAATCGGATACCAATTCCAAGTCTTCTTCCAATCATCATAAACAATGTGGACCTCTTATTTTCTTTGGCCACTATCTCTATCTCATTCTAGACCTCGGTGATGTTTTTCCCCTCCTTTGATTTGATGATGCGTTAGATTTTCTGTTGGCTATGTGTTAAGACTGATGTAATGTGATCTCTTCTAGTCCATTTTTCATAAAATGCACCTTTAGGTGATGGGTTTGAGCATTTACTAAAAGTTGGTCGGTACTTATGACAAAATTTAGCCAGGCTCAAGTTACCCAAAAGATGGAAGTAATGACATGTCGCGGCAGTTATATAGTACAGTATAAAAGACTGACGGAAAATTTTCCTGCATAACTTCTCCCATAAATTTTTATCTTTCCTCCACAGGTAAAATGCATTTAAGGCTAACGATCTTTTGAAGAAGTCAGTGAAGATTACTCACTGCACTAAATTATAAACATGTGTGATTCTCTTTCATTATCATGATTCATGAATCACATTCCATTGTCTCATTTTAGAAACAAGAATGCAGATTGCAGGACAATCATTTTAGATCAACCTTTCATCGCAAAGAATGAAAAATAAATGAATTCATAATGTTGCATTAAGTAACTCATATTGATCATTTGGTCTAATAAGCAGAAAAAGGTCTTTCTCCTTATTGAGATGGGGGAAAACGAAGTGGGATAATATTGCACTTCCTAAGTAGCCTTTTATAATTTTAACTCAAAAAACCATAGGTTTATCTTTTAGAATGTACTAGCTCCATTGTGATTATTAAATTGTGACTAAGATTTGAAAATTTGAAACAAAATCCAGACTATTCAGATCTTGGTCCATAAATCATAATGAGAGATGAAATTGGAAATGGCAATTGTGCCTTTGATCCGGGCAACTAAACAGGAACAATATAGCAAGTAACTAAACGAGAGGCTAAACTCGAATTTGGTAGGCAAGATGTGAAGTTATTGGTTGAGTACAGATTGAAGAAACATAATTGTAGAAAATGGCATTCAAGACACAAATGTGTCATCAATGTAGCAATTAATCACATCACCAAAAATTATAATTCAGGCGTACGGCATTTTGGAGTTATATTGGGTAACTTATGTAGCATGAGAATTTTATGATGTAGCTCACTTATTACAAAAAGAAATATGTATCAATATCATCCAGTGGGGTCAAAACTCACTTATAAAATCTTAAGTTGATTAAAAAATTATCATTGTCCATTTCTTTTTTGCAATCAAAACTAAATGGGAAAAAAGAGCAATCAAAATTAAATGGGAAAAAAGATGACAGATTGATATAATTTACGCAATAAGAAGATGACATTTATTCTTATTATGTACTATGTACATTGCACAACTCACTTAATTCAACCAACCAAGTGAGTTATGTGTATTGCACATGATGAGACACATGTCATCTTTCTATTGGTGGTTGGAGCCTAAGCTCAAAAAAAGTTTGGAGCAAACCTTTTTCTTATTATAAAAACCCTTTTATTGAGACGCAATCTTAACTATTTTAAAATGAGTCTATCGAGCTAATAGTCCATGTAAAGTTCTGTAAGAATATAATATGTAGTTCCAAAAAAGAAAAACAAAAAATACCATGAAGTGCCACTTCATCTTGGCTTAAGATGGAACAAAGGTGGCTCAATTTATGACCTAGAGCACATAGCAAACACAATTATTATGATTCTTAAATGAATACAACTTCCGA
Organism: Quercus robur; assembly: GCF_932294415.1. Taxonomy (NCBI): domain Eukaryota; kingdom Viridiplantae; phylum Streptophyta; class Magnoliopsida; order Fagales; family Fagaceae; genus Quercus; species Quercus robur. Next base: position 53,684,650 of record NC_065544.1, on the reverse strand, counting down.
ACAACTAAGACAGTCAAACATTAATATCAAAGGTTTCTATCAAAATCACTAGATTTATTTTAAAGTTTGATCTAACCCTAGATTTGAAATCCGCAGAAAAAGAGCACAATAAAGTTTCAAGATGGTAAGAACATTTTTAATAAGAGATGTACCTAGCCGATGTTGCCTCAACTAGAGCACATGCACTATTGTTGCATTTAATAGTATGCTATCTACTCGATAAAAAAAACATAACTATATGTTCTACAATGCCAAAGCTATTAAAACTGATAGGTAAGCAAATGACCCTCAGATTGTAATACAACTACCATTCGGCAGGGGACCAGAACTACAACTACCACGTGAGTACACTTATCACTTTTGGATCAAGAAGCCATTACACCCTTGCATTTATCCAGTGGGTCTAACCCTCCAACAAAATTTATTGTTACCAAAAACATTTATGTTGAGTGGCACAAGGTCTGTAGCAACTCCTTAAAATTAAAACAAATGGTCTTGGAAAATTTCAGGAAACTTTAGGCTGAATACAAATGGATAGTCCAAGCATTCTAACAGCACCAACTCCCGAGTGACACACTGCCTCTTGGGCCATAAAGCTAGTTAAATAATGAGAATGTAACCCTTGTCATAGGCATACCAAGTCAGCCATGCAGCAAGCCGGAAGAGTGAATACCATAATACATGTGAGGAGTTTGTCTCACTAACTTCCCATGTTGTATTCACTCTTTGGCTTTGTCACATGACTAACTTGATATGCTTGTAACAAGAGATAGTTTCTCATAGAAAATACAGGGCAGGCCCAGTGTACTGTTTATTGGGTTTTATCATAACGATCATCTTACCTTAGTAGCTATGTGGGGCTTTATAAATACTGACCAAGCCCAAAACTTCTTACTTAGGGAATTGGCACATCATCAAAAAAGCAGCAAGGAAGTTTAGGATGCAAATTGCAGACCCAATGCCCACGATATCAATATTCAGTATCCACCATGGAGAGGAAGACAAAGTGACAAACACCCTCCAAAGTAACCATTTAGCATATTCTTTGTTTTACAATGAAAAGAAAATAGTAATACTCACATTTTTTTCATACCAGTACCATTTCTCTGCATATACACCAGTCAATTGTTTATAGGGGACAAAAAAAAAAAAAGAACGGCTATAACCGAATAGAAAGAAATCCCATAGGCTAAAGAGTAAAGACGGCAATGTTTCTCTTAATCAGGTTTTATTAAGTGCAAGCGGACACTGCATGTATAATAGGCCTGAGCCACATATAGTATACAAACTACAAATGCTCTGCCACAAGTCAAAATGCTGTGAAAACTTGCCCACTGTTCAAGGTTGAGCAGCTGTGATCATTCACTCAGAAACCTGCACATGCAGAATTTAAATGTAAGCCAGTGACAGATTTGATACGGAAAAAGTTAAGAACAACACATTGACGGTTGACCAAATAAACCATAAACCATAGAATAGTCTGTTCTTTGAGTAATTCAAGATCCTGAATATTAAAATGTATTTAGTGTAGTCTGTACACCATATATGATATGAAGACATAGGGATGTTACAATGGAGTATGATCCTTTATTCAGTTCTTAATGCAAGGAGCACAATCAATCTTATTTCAGAATTTATTATTTTTTCCAGATTTAATTTTTGAATTTTGAACTAGATTCTTTTTTAATTTAAATTTAGTCGTAATGTTGTTGAGAATTTCATAGGATGAATTTATGGGATGTATTTTGCTTGATTGAATTTATGGGATGAATTTAGTTGTAATGAATTTATGGGATGTACCCCTGGAATCCCTATTTTATTTTTAAAATATTCCAAGAAATGTTTTGAGTAGTGCAATTTGAATTTTTTTTTTTTTTTTTTTTTTTGATAAGTGCAATTTGTATAAAAATTTTCATATTGGAGAATGTTCTCTAAGTTTGGTGGTGATTCCAAGCACCTTAGGTGGTGAAGCCTAATATATATATATATATATATATATATTTCTTATTTCTAATTTTCTAACCTTTGTCTACTTATAAAAAAAAAAAAAAAAAAAATCCACCCTTTGTCCACACAAGTTCTCCATGTAGAACTTAAGCATAAAGCATAGGAAAATAACAAGGACAATATTATTTCTACCTAACATCTGAAAGTAACACAAGGAAACATTATCTTATAAAATCAACATTCAGATTCATCTCAAAGGCCATGGTTGAGAAGATGAATTCAAAAACTTACCTGGTTAAGAGGATTGTCCGGAGATTTCTTCCATAACTTCCATATCATGCCCTTGTATTGATTGTGAGTAAGGCCTGGTTTCTCTTCCTTCAGCTTGGGGAGCTCGGCTTCCTCAAAAGCCTACAGTAATACAAGAAATCAACACTGAATTTCCAGCAACAAGTCTTTTTCATTGTTCTTGGGAAAAAGATAAATTAACTATTAAACCCCAATAGGTAGCATATGACCCTTAAAATATTTTTCATCCAACTTATCAAAAGAAAAGGACAAGAAGGCTTCTAACTACAGACTCCAAAGCTATATAAGAATAAGAATAAGCCAAAACAAATAAGCTACGAAACCAAGTGCAACTATACAGCAACAAAATTATATCAAGCATAGGACAGATAAATGACAATTTTGGCATGTATGAAGAATCAAATATATTAACCAACTTCCAAAGTACTACTCATAGTATGGTGCACGTGACTAGAATTGGGAGTGTGAAGTGCACGTTGAGCAAATAATTTATATATTCTCTTTTGGGACACAAACTTTGAGTTGGAAATAAAGAAACAATCTGCACTGCACACAACAAATATGAGTGTGTATGTGCACACAGTCAAGACAGAGTGCTAAGAACATCAGCACCTCCAACATATCCTTTCAAGGTACATTGTTCTCTTCTCCTTCAAAGCTTCACTTAGACATCAAAGTTCATAAAGGTCGCAGGTCATTGCATATTAACATTACATCTCCTGCTTCAAGTTCTTTCTATATCAAATTTGGACAATCCTTATCCAGCTCTTCATCATCGTCCATTCTTTGTCAAAAATCTCCTCATTGTAAACCATTCTTATGTCCCTTCCCATTACGCAAATTTGATTCATATCAGCCATCCCCTAACCCACTTAAACAACATTCCCGTTTAGATATTCATCCGCTACCATATGAGTCTGATTCCCTCAACCTCTCCCAGCGATACGCTCTCTTGTGGATACACTACGTCGCCCCAATTTACAATCAACACATCTATGATCTATCTAACACACAATTCCACCCAAACTAAGCAAAAGTTTTCACATTTACTAACTTAACATTGCCGAATTTACCGAACTCATCTTAAAGCTCAAAAATCTCATCAATTAATGCAGTAATACTAACTTAAAATTGCATCCTTGATAACCTACATTGTAATTTCCAGCATTAGTCACAATTCTACAATCTCCTACTCTCACAGTACCTAAAGCTCCATTTCACACAATATAAACCATAGCAGAAAAAAATAAATTATCCACAACAACACCAACAATTTAAACTTCATGTTAAGAGCTTCAATTCCATATAATTGTGTTCAATTCGATGAAAAATTGCTCATTTTTTCTATTTCATACGAAGATAAATTCAAAAAAAAAACCCTAACTGTACAAAAAAACTTGAAAGTCAACACAAATTTCACAAATTCACAGCAATCAAAACCTAGGCATACCTTGAACGAAGCCTTGAGCCTTTTCTCCGGGTGCCGATCGACCGGCAAGGTATCCGCAACACTGATCTGAGCAATCGCCTCTTCAACCGACCTCGCCTCAATGATCGAATCATCGCGATTTGTATTCGAAACAAGCACCGTCCTCTCATACTCCTCCTCCTCTGCCGTACGGCTCTGTTTCTTCTTCCCCTCTTCAGCTTTCTTCTGCATCTCCGCTTGCTCCTCCTCGCGCCGCCGCCTCAGCTCAGCCTCGGTCACTTTCGAGACCGGAATCGAAACTCGGCTCGCTTTCTTGTCCACCTTCTTGCTCGCCGCCTTCTCCAGCTCCTTCTCTTCCAATTCCGCTTGCTTCTTCGCCTCGGCCCGCCGCGCCGCCGCTTCGGCCTTCTTCTCGGCTTCCTCCTCCCTCTTCTTGGCGGCGCGTGACTTCGCTCCCTCGGCTTCGCGCCAGTACTGCTCCTCCTTCTCACGCGCCTCCCGGTCTTTGCGCTCCGATTCGGTGGCGCTCTTCCGCGCCCTAGCCGCCTCGGCTTTGCTGTTCACTCCCATCTTCTTCGGCATCGTTTCGATCGCGAAACGACGTCGTCTAGAGGATAATCTCTCTCTCTGTTTGTGTGTTTTTGTGAGAACCCACCGACTGGTAAAAAGGGCGGTTTTGGATTTTAGAAAAAGTGGTGACTCTGGTTAAAAACTTAAAATGAAACAATAAAGAATGTTCTAATTTATGGGCCAAAAATGTTACTTTAATGGGCCTTTATTGGGCCTCTTAGAGTCAATAATACATAATGGGCCTCTTATAATGAAGAGTTTATTCTTAATTTTATGGTTTTTTTTTTTTTTTTTTTTGGGTAAGTTCTATTAACCTACTACTCTGAGATTTGGGCCGATACCAAACATGTCCAAGATATTTTAAAACTAGCTAATTTGATCTTTCCCTTCTTTTCTTTTTTGTTGGGTGTGCAAATGTTGCAATTCAGCAGCTCATTTAGCCATTAGATACACAGTTTAATCTTGGCTATCTTTCTTTTTCAACAATGACAATCTTTCACATGTCATCGAGTTAAGCTGTAAGGAAGATCGCCCTCCTTGTATTCCTTTTTTTATTTTTTTTTTCTTAATATCATTGTAGGTTATCAAAAAAAAAAAAAAACTAATTTGGTCCCTAAGAGAGAAGAGAAAAATGACTTTCAGGTCTAATAGTGTTTAGGGACTAAGTTGAGTTTATGGACCCAATTGGTCAATTTTAAAATGTCTTGAACTTGTTTGGCATTAGCCCAAACCTCAGGGTAGGTGTCGAGGGCATTTTTTTCGTTGCCCACATGATATTTGGGAAGTCAAAACCGAGACTCGACTTCAGGCTTGGAACATGGCCCAAAGGCTATCGGTGAAGTGTGAAAGGCTCATTTTTCTCAAGGTCTGGGTTGTATCCAATAAATATCATAATAAGGCTCCAAAAATATCTCCTGCAAAGATAAGTTAGTACAATGGATGGCCCACCACAATAAGTACTTAGATAATAATCTAGCAGTAAACAAGAGAAACGTCCAGCAATAGATACTTGGAAAATTGATAAATGTATTTGCATAGTAAAAATTATGCATTTCCTCCCTAGTCGGTTAATATAAAAATGAGCCTATTATAACAAGTACACAAAAGGAAAAATGGTCAAGTAGTGAATATGATAGACTTACAACAGTAACGTCTGATTAATTAATAAATGTGTTTACATGATAAAAATCATATATTTTCCTCATTATTATTAAGTCTGTTAGTTTTTAGACCCCTTAAAACACAATTGATTTAACCTAGGTAATTAGCCAAGTTGTTACTTAGTCCAATTTAAACAAATCTAGGTTATCACAATTACAAAGATCATATCATGCAAAGCAACGGAAAAATAAATAACACAACGATATAATAACCCAGGAAAACCAAATCGGTAAAAAAAACCTGGGGAGGATTTAACCTAGCTATCCTCAAGGTAAAAAGCAAATCCACTAGAAAGAATCGAAGTTCATACAATAAGACTTACAAGCCCTCACGCTCGACTTCTTATTGCTACCCACTAGTAGAACTTACTGACATGACCACGTGCAAACTCCGAATCCACGGACTCCTTCTTTCTTTGGCCTTTGCAAAACACAAACACCCCCGTTTGTGACTTTGAGATCCCCCTCAAAGGTTTAGCAACACAAACTCTCCTGTTTGTAACTCCAAGACCACCTTTGAAGATTTAGATCATCAACACCTTTGATGACAAGAGAAGGCAGCAACTTCTACAATACCGGATCTTGAGATTCTTCAATGAATAGCATCGGTAGAAGACATAAGAGAGCTTTTTAGGAACTAAACCCTAAATACAAAAGAGGCACACTCTTTTCTCTCTGAAAAGCCACACAAAAATGTGCTTAGGGTTTCCTTTATATACTGGGAGAAGTAGATTAGAAACCCTAATCCTAAATGGGCTTAAACTGCTGTTTGGGCTTAATTAAAATTCTGCAGATATGACTTTCGATCGATCAAGCCTGTCTTTCGATCGATCGAACCAGACAAGCTTGTATGTTCTTGAATTTTGACTTGAATCATATTGAGCATTGTCTAATAAAACCTATAGACTCTAAGATCTATATCTAGACAAGTTTGTGTTCACGATTTACCAATTGTTCTAAACATTTAGAACCTAACAAAGTCAACATAAGAGAAAACTCTTATAGTATCTAAGACATTACAGTCTTCATTATAATAGCAATAAAAAAGGATTAAATGGTTTATAATTACAAGTAAAAGAGGAAAAAAATAGGATGGAATGAAGGGAGAGAGAGAGAGTGTCCATCTAGTGCAGCAAATGTTTAAACAAGATCTCCATGTGCCATATCATGCCCATAATGATGAATATATGTGTATAGTAAGTAATGGGAATGACTTTATGGAAAGTATGAGTGAATATATGGAAATATGGAAGAGAGATGAAGTGGTGTTTAGCCATTTTCGGGTATGGTGTAAAGAGGGATTGTTTATGACTATTTTAAGGTATTGGAATTTTCTGAAAAGATGGAATGTGATGTTTATGGGTATGTGTATATGAGCATTTATGGACTAAAGGCTAGTTTCTGAACTAAGGGACTGACTTATTGGCTAAAAATAGCATGATGGGTGGGGAATTTTATGATAAAATTGTTGTCTTCTATGAGCTGATGGTAGTTCCCTTTTATAGTGAAGCTTAAAGGATTGATTAGCAAAATATAGAAAGAACCAAGTCTGACAACAACAAAATCCTAGAATATCTTTTCTAAGATTTAGCCCAAAAATGGTGAGACTTGCTTTTTGGGTGTTTTGCTTATTTGGGTAATGCAGCTGGAGGCTGAGATGCTCCTAATCTAAGTATTAAATGTTGGGATTTGGAAATTTATTTCGTCAAATAGGATTAGAACAAGTATGAGGACTATAGATCTTGCTTCCTGCCACTAAGATCAGAGCTCAAGAGGGTTGGTTGACACTCCAAGCCAGGCGTCAACCATTGATACCTTTGTTGGAAGCTTCTGCTAGACACCCCATTACGCCCTCCAAACCACTTTTCCCTAATTTTCCCCTTTTGGGATTCATGGGCTTGGTTCATGAATCAATGACATACATTTTTAGTAATAAAATAAACTATTTAGTTGAAGATTTCATGAGCTTGGAAGTCTTGGTTATGACTTCCTTGAGTTGTGACCAAAACTTAGAGAAGAATGGTACTTATTACCCATTAGCTTTTAGGTGTCAGCCTAGCCTCTGGTACTATTTACGTTAGAATTGGTAGTGGCAAAGAGGTTGATGGAACAAATGGCCAGCTCCTAATTTGGTTTGGGAGCTTGGTTTCTTCTTGAGGTGATCTCTAGTGGACGACAGAACTAAATGGAGTTCTCCAGCTGAGTTAGTTTGCACACATGGGCTGTTTTGGCTGAGACTTCATGTTGGGCTTGGGCATGAGGGCTGAGTACTTCGATGGGCCTTTGACTTGGTGGTTCTCTCACTTGGGCCTATCCCTTTGCTTTCTTATTGTGAGCCCTATAAAATGGACAAAGCTATCATATATTGCCATGGATTTTTATTCCATATAGGTTTTAGTTGTTAGTAAAAATGAAATGTATTTGTGAGCTTTAATAAATATTTATGATAGATTTTGGGTATTAATTTACATGGGCTTTCAATATCAATTTGTATAGTTTCTCATCATTTTTGCCATGCATTATTTTGTAAATGATATTTTCTTTGGGGCTTTTAAATAGTAACCTCCAATGTTTCTTGTGAATAATATTTACCATGGGTTTTAATAGAGGCAATATTCATGGGTTTCAAATAAAATATGATAGCAACCACTACAATGGAATAATGTGATATTCTCATGGGTTTTTCTATAGATAATCATAATGGGTTTTGTGGGGTCATGGGCTAAAAATCATACAATGGGGCGTGAGGCTTTGGCCGAGAGCGTGGTAGTCCAAGTCCGAGGAGGAATATATCCTCGGACCAGCTAAAGCACGGTCAGATATAATTCCTAAATAGTCAGAGCGACCTTCTAGGAAGTTCTAAAGGTTAGGAACTCAGGAATATTTAAGGGAAAGTTGCTAACACCGCATTTATGTGGACAAGACCCTTGAACAGTGCTATCTCGGTTACCGCAACTCACAGAACGCCAGAGAGGGTGTCTGATGGGACAGGCACTCAAGTATAGGCTTGGATGATCAACAAGTGGAAGGCCAAGATCGTTCAAAGGGGACTATATAATAGGAGAGACTCACCATGGAGAGGAGGCCCGAGGATTAAGGGAGAAAGCACTGTAAAAATCTCAAGAACTCCTATAACCATTATCATCCAATATATACTAGAACAGAGCTCCTCGGATTGTGCCGAGGACAAACTTTCTTGTACAAACTTGGTTCGTTTCCGTTTGATTGCCTTGGAGACTCATTATAACTGCTATCCCATTCACTAAAGCCTAGTTCTTCTACTCACTCTCTACAAATTTATTGTACTGGGTTCACTGGGCCAGTATCCCATACATTTTGGGCCGGGGCTGAAAACCGTGTCCCTACAGGTTTGTAAGGAGAATAATCGCCATGAGTTTTGTAAATAAATATTATGAATGTTGTGATATAAATAGTGACCATGGGTTCTTATTATATAAATTCCATGGGTTTATAATATGGTTAAAATAAATAAATGCCATAGGTCTAAAATAAATAATCAGAACTTTTCATGGGATTTTATATTAGTAACACAAATTTATTATTCTCCATGGGCTTGATATATGTTTGCCATGGGATTTGGTAAAATGAATAGTGTTACGTAACATAAATAGTTACCATGGATTTATAATATAGTATGAAATAAATAAATGTCATGGGTTTAAAATAAATAATCATTATTTTTCATGGGCTTTTATATTAGTAATACAAATTCATAATTCTCCATGGGCTTGATATATGTTTGCCATGGGTTTTGGAAAAAAGAATAGTGTTACGTAACATAAATTGTTACTATAAGTTTTAAAAGATAGGTTCCATGGGCTTGTAATATTATAGTAATGAGATTAAGAACTTAAAGCATAGTTTATCATTGGACTTTAAGTGAAATACTTATGATATAGTCTTTTTCCAAGCATTGATAACCTTGGGCTTTTTACTATATAGTGCCAAGTAGCTAGCTTGGGCTTTTAATAGTACCAATGTAAATTGGACTTAGTTAAATAATGATAATAAAATTGGATAAGATATGAGTTTTTTAGGTTTTTTGTGATAGTTTATATCATGACCCAATTTAGATAATAAGATATGAAATATTTGTGGTTAACATAATAATAGGGCAAAAAATATCTGTGAAAGCCCAATAACTTATTAGTGGTGTTTGAAAATAAATAGGTAGTACTTAAATAAAATTAGGTGTAAAAAAAAATTTACCCTAACAGTAGGTTAATGAAATTTACCTTTTTGTTTTTTCAAGAATATTATAAACACGTCTAATTTTATATAATGTTGATGTGATTGAGTGTAAGTGGTTGGTCCATGTAAATGAAAATAGACAAAAGATGACCACTTCTTACAATCAATTGCATTAATATGTTGCGAAATTATGTGTTTTTTATCATTATTGTTTTTTCTTTTCTTTTCCTTCTTTGCTAGAGAAGTAATTTTTTTATTTTCCTTCTTTGCTGGATAAGTAAATGAAGAGGATTGATTGATAAGGGTTATAGGTGCTGTTGTTCTTAAGCCTTTTTACTAGGTAAGCATTTGAAGGGGATTGACTGATAAGGTTTATATTTGTTGTTCTCAATACCTACTTAGTGGCCACAAACTCAACAAAGATAGTCCAACTCGGTTAATACTCCGACCCCATTATTTTATATAATGCTACATCCAAAATAAGGCTACATGGTTGTTTATAATGCTGGGAGCAACCTTAGTGCTAGAGCTGTTGTGTTATCTTTTATGGCCATTGGTGTTCGATGTCAACAAGATCTAAAGCTCTAGTTAACATTCAAATTAAAGTGCATCAGGTAATCTGGTACATTCATTTGTGCAGAAAATTTAGAAGCTAGTAGATCAAAGCAGCCAGTAGTTGATTCGTGGAGGATTGTATGGAATTTTCCTATTATTCCAAGACATGCTTTCATATGCTGTTTGGCACTTAGAAACAAATTGATAACCCATGATAGACTAATATGACTATATGAGTCTATGACTATAAGTGCTTTTTGTAGAGGCAGTGCTGGTCTGAAATCTTAAGTTGGGTTTTCAAAGCTTTGAGGGGAAAGGGTCTTGGATTCTTTTGTTTGCAAGGTGGCTTGGGCAGCTTCTGTGCATCACATATGGTTGCAAATAAATTTTGGAGAGAGCATCATTCAAACAATCAAATGGGATGTGAAATCTAGAGCTGGTTGCTGCATGAAGTCTTAAGACTCTGCCGACAGAATAGGACCGAATATGACCAAATTGGATTGAATAAAAGCAAAGTTGACCGCATATGACCAAATTGGACCGAATATGACCAAATTCGACCGAATAGAACTAAATTGAACCTAATAGGACCAACGTGGACCGAATTGAACCAAAGTAGAAATAATAGACTGAATAGGAGAATATGACCAAATTGGACAGAATATAACTAAATTGGACCGAATAGGACCAAATTGGAGTGAAGAGAACAGAATAAATTGAATTGGACTGAATAGTAAGAAAGTGGATCAATATAAGACCGAATAAGACCACACTAAACCGAATAAGACCGATATGAGCCGAATAGGACCAAAATTGACATAAATGACCAAATAGGACCAAAGTGGACAATGCTTGAAGCAAATGTTACATTTTGTATATTACATTATTATACCTTATTACAAAATAATTATAAATCCATTATAGGAAGATTTAGCTATTTCTTTCTCTCCCCGCACATTACTTGTATCATATATCCAATGAATCATTAATTATTATATACCATTATTTGGGGAAGCGAAATTTTTAATTATCAATTTTGAAAAAATGCAGAATTTTTTAATGAGAAAATTTGACAATATTCTTTCATTCAAATATTTCAATAAGGAATGCAATATAGTTGATTTCTTAAATCAAATAGTTGGAATTATTGAATCAAATTTTGCAAGAAAAATAATATATTTTATAAATAACAGTTTTATACTAGTCAATTAAATGTTCACTTACACAAATCTACACCTAGTAAAAAACTCCTTTAACTCCCGAAGAAAACTCCAAATTATTCTCAAGATTTTCAAGAATCTTCAAGCCTCCTCCAGTCCTCTTGGAATCCATAGGCAATATTCTCTTTGGGGTTATATGAGGTAGAAACAACTAATAAGTTTAAGGATAATTAGGGTTTTTTTTACTATGGTGTGTCTATATATATATATATATAACACCAAACTGGACTTTTATTTTTTGTTGGGTTAAGATTTCTTCAACCCGATTAATTAATTTAAATACCCAAGTTGATTAATTGGGTTCAATTGCATGCAAATTGTGGAGGCACCAACAAATCACCAAAAATACTAAATGCAGCAGAAAATAAATTTGACATGATAATTTGTTGACAAATGGGGCAAACCTCGCAAAGCAAAAACCCTACCAAGTAATTTTAAGGTCACAACTCTCAAAAATCCACCAATCAACAATTAAGCGGTTGTAAGTATAAGGAATCTGGCCTATCCCGAAATACCATCCTACAGTTGAACATTTGCTCCAATACTCAATTAAACTTGATCTTGTAATAGCCTTCCTTCCCTTAATGCACAAACCTCCAATTTGTGACTAACCATTTTGCATAGATCCTAAGTACGTGACTAACTCCAGTAACTTGAACAGATGTTGGCTGCAAAGTTCTTCACTTCATCAACAATAAAGATCCGGAAGCACTCGATTACAAAATCCTATAGCATACAAACACAATAACTTCACATAGAGAAAATAAGTCTCTTGGTCTCTGTATCCTTGTGAGATGACATTAAAATAAGTCTTATATATGTCTAGGGTTGTAAGAAAAGAAAACCCAAACAAATATACAAGACTGGGCTGAATTTCAGATCTGAAATTTCTGAATTCGTAATTCTCGATAGATCGAGCTGCTGTTGAGCTATCTATCGAGCTTCACATTAAGTCTCGATAGTAGGCATCTGTCGAGCTATCTGTCGAGACTTAATAAACAGCATTTCTTCACTTGTTTCTTAGACCGATTTTCATGTCTTTAATACTTGACTTGAACAACAGGTTTCTTGAAGTACTAAACTTATCTTAGATCTACCCAATTACAAGTAAAGTGCATTTTGTTAAAGAATTAGTTAATTACACAAAATATGACCCTAACATTTTATTTTATTTTTGAGAGAGTTTCAACCTATGGCATTCGCTCCTGATGATAGCTCTTTATTATCAGACCAAAACATCAATCGGTTTTTGGTATATGCAGAGATTGAACCTCAGATCTCTTATTCAACAATCATAAACTTTACTAGTTGAGTTAAATGAAATACACAAAACCGCCCTTTTATTGTTACCACTATTTCATTTTCTTTGCTATTCCTTTATCATTGGATTTAATTATTACAATTTACACATGTAGATGCTCCAAGTCCAGAATTTTTGCAATGTGGGCCAAACGTAGCCCTCATTAGTTGACATGGGGCACTTTGCTCTTTTACAATAGTTTGGGCTTCAGCAAATTGGGACAAAACCATTAAGTTTGGCGCTTTTGTTATTCTAATGATTGGAGAAATGAATATATATTTGGGGCCCTGGGGGAATATATTAGATTTTGCTATTGTTGTGAACCGATTTGGGTATTTGAAGAGTCTGTTTAGGTGATGATTGTTGATTTGGATAAATATCGATTATCATCTTGATTTGATATTGGAATCTGTATTCGTTTGTTTGATTTTGTTATAGGAAATGGAGGACATGACCAACATGAGAACAGAATCAAACATAAATCGAAGAGGATTGATTGATGAGGCTTATAGGTGTGCTTCTCAAGCCTTTTTACTGGGTAAGTATTTGAAGGGGATTAACTGTTGACGACTTCTTTCTCAGGAAGTGCAGCAAGTACTTTAGGAATTTTGGGATATCATGCCCCACGAGTGAGTTGCCAAGTGCCCATGGTTCTGCATTGACAAGCAACAAGAAAGGAAGAAAGAAATATTATATCACTTCTTTTCTATATTGATTGAAATTAAGGCTTATTTTTTTTTTGATGAACAGAAAATTTTATTGAAGAAAAAGAAAAGAAACAAAGGCTAGGCAGCAGCTACAGCTGCTAAGAGGTCAGAATTAATTACATCTAAAAAAGGGCTAGGAGCATAACCCTGACCAAAACATCCAGATACATTTTTCCCAAGGCACCAAGAAGCTAAAACATGGGCTGCTTTGTTTGATTCTCTTGGACTCCACCTGAAAACAAACTTCTTACCATGGAATGCCAGCAAAAGAGTATCAGCTGTGATGGATGAAATTCTCCAAGGCACTTCATCAAAGGGGACTTTGAGAGCATCAATGCAGGCTTTGGCATCACTCTCAACCACAACAAACTCAAACCCGCGGTTAACAGCAACACAAGTCGCCAAATTAATGGCTTCAGCCTATGCTTGGATGGGGATGTTGGTTTTCACCCGTTTGGACATGGAAAAAATCAAATCCCCCCTCCAATCTCTCGCCACAATGGCAATAACTGAGTGATCTAGCCCCACCGCTGCATCACAATTTATTTTAACAGCTCCTTGCTCAGGCCTGATCCAAGAATAAAAAGGTCTAGGCAACACTAAGGGGACATCAGTGAGCGCAACATGGTGTTCAAAAAAAAATTTTAAGACTACTTGGATTTCTTTATTTGGGGAGAATTTACTTCCTTTGTGAATAGCTTGATTTCTAGCAAACCACAGATTCTCCAACACCAAAGCCCCGAATAAAAGGAAACCCTCCTTGTCAAAAGTGCCATGGGAAGAGACTTGGGGGGATAAGAGAAATTTTATAAACTGACCTGGGCAGTCAAACTGCAATGCATCTGGTCTGCAGCCCCACTCATTGCCAGCCCACAAAAATCTTGCAGCATGACAGTAGACAAATAGATGTAAGGAGGATTCGGGTGAGGCATCACATAGGGGACACTTAGGATCCATGGCTGGAAAGAATCTTGCCAATTTTTCCTTGGTTGGAAGAATATCTGAAGCCACTCTCCATAAAACCATCTTAAGTCTATCATGAATTTTTGATTTCCAAATTTTTGACTTCACCTGGTCAGACTCGTTGGGCTCAGAATGATCAAGAAGTTCCTTATATGCCGACTTCACTGAAAGTTTGCCATTATGGGATTTAACCCATACCCATTTGTCCACCCTATGACTCACTTTGACTGGAATTCTCATGATAGCCATGGCTGATTCTACAGTGAATAAATCATAGAGTTTCGACTCATCCCATCTTGATTTATCTGGTGATAGAATCTGAGACACCACCAAGCAACTAGATAGCTTATCAGGAGACAATGGAACCGGTTTATAGTTAGGAAGGTCCGGGACCCAAGGATCTTCCCACGTGAGAATGCTTTCCCCATTGTTAACTTGCTTACAAGCTCCAGCCATAAGAATATGCCTGACTGATTCCACACTTTTCCATGTCCAAGAAGCCTTCTTGGAAGGATCCGCATCAAGCCAATTTCCATGAGCTTATGTGTTGTTATCAAGCCCTTCTAGAAATTAACTTTAATTCTATGAGCTTTTTGATACACTAGATAAAATTAAATTATAGAACTAGAAGGAAAAGTTATTGCCCATAAATTTTCTAAATAGTTCTAGCCTTTCAAATCTAAAGTCCATACTTGCAAAAGTGACCAAAGTACACTCTTCTTTTGCTATGTGAAAATAAAATATGGTTGAACTATATGTTCAAATCAGAACCGGTCATCTGCCCAGCTTTACCAGACCTTATCACCATAATACCTACTTAGCTTGGCCACAAACTCACCAAAGATAGTCCAACTCGGGAAAGTCATGAAAGAGCAAGAATGACCTAATATGGACTTACCCAAAAAGCAATTAATTCATATAGTAATCACATTTCTAAAAGACTCTAATCACCTTAGTTTAAATCTTGTCTGCATCAAAAAATTCGAATTATCCCTTATAATAAAAATAAAATTATTATGGAAGGAAAGGCATAGACTCAGATCTCAACCCAACAGAATATTTTTCATCTATTTATTTTATTTTTATAATGGTTGAAACTTAAATGGACCCATGATGTGGATCTATAGCCCAAATAGTAAAGGAGCCCTTTCAAAGCAGTAGCTATTGGCACCTTGTAAATTGTAATGATCGTAGTCTAAACATTGATGCTTTGAATTAATTAGCTCAACGAGTGATATCTCTTATGGTTGTATAAAAGATTTACGTTCAATTTCTACCAATACCAAAAACCGATTGGTGTCTTAATTTGATGATAAAGAATTATCATCAAAAAATGACGCCATAGGTTGAAACTCTCTAAAAAAAATTGAGCATTATTTGGATGCCATTAGTTCTTTGATTATCATGGTATAATGTGTCTCAATGTTCATTTTACTTGATTTTTTCTTGCATTTAATTTTGTAATATTTTGTTTCTCAAAAAAAAAATTTGTAATATTTTTAGTGAGGTTTTTGTGAACAGGGATGAGATTGGAGTTCTTGTTTATACAAAGGGTATATCCAGTGAGATATTGGGCTAGCTTTTGGTTTTCAGGATTATGGAATTTATGATGATTAGTCATGATCGACACTCTTATAGAACCAGGAAGTGCTTCAAGCCTTCATTGAGTTTGGGCCCCAAAGAAATGAACTTTCATTTTTATTTTTCATGAACTTTCTATAATGTCTGTAGGCCTTCAATCCAGAGCCCATATTTGTTGAAGTGAACAAAGCTAGCTAGCAATGTTTATTGAGCTAGATGTGTTCAAATAGATAGGTTTCTTGTTATCTGCAACCCAAAGATACTATTTTGTACGGGTACAGTCTAACACCTGGTCCACTGGATCTAACTAGCTAGCTCGACCTTTTTCACCAAGTTACCTATTTAGCTCGACCACAAACTCACCAAAGACAACCCAATTTGGGATAGTCTTGAACGAGCAGGAAAGACCTTAGCTCGGTTTACCCAAAAACTTGTCAAGTTATATGGTATTAATTATGTTCCTATATTTATTTATTTCTTAAAATTATAACTAACAAAATATTTGCTAAAGTCTAAAACATAGAAAATCGTAGATTGGATAGGCCAACAAAATATTAATCATGTTCCTATGACCACACTAGCTAGTAGTTACTGTGGGGCTAGTGAATTCGCGGCCCAGTCCCACTTTACATGGGGGTCCAGGGCTTAGGGCTTAAGCCGAGGAGAGCCATTGCCAAGGACAACCCCTTACTCGGCACCTCACGAAATGCTTGAAGAAAAGGGGAAATTAAGTTCAGGGGCAGGGTAAGGGAAAAAGCTACCAACATCATAATACCAAGCCCTGTATCTGACAAGTCCATACTTTAAACCATACCCTTTAACTTTCCCAACGACCCCAAACCATACTGGGTATGGGTTGACAGGACAGGTCTGCACCCCAGAAAAGTGAAACTTACACGTGGACTCTGAAGAGGAAAACAAACATGAGTATAAAAGGGGGGGACAGCGTCCGAGGACGGGGATCCTAAAAACCTCACGAATGGAGGGCCTAGCTAGTCAAGCCAGACCCGCCTATACAAAAATTTCCATAGACGCCACGATCAAACCGTTCACCTGTGCCCAAGGTTATGCCTTTCAAGCCCACTCTCTACAAATCATATTGTTGGGGCCCTTTGCATGTGAGCCCAACGTCAATCTTGGGCCGTTAAACAAATCGTGCCCTTACAATTGGCACCGTCTGTGGGAAAGGCTGGCGCATTGGCGCAGGTGGCGGTGGAGTTGAGCCTCTGTCAAGCAAATGTCTGTGAAGGTTCCTACATTTCCAGCGACGTCTGTGAAGGTTCCTCCATTTCCAGCGACGTGCTGTTGTTGCTCCGACATAGATTTCCACTAGGGGCTACGCCTCGCAGTGCCAATGGCATGGGCAATTCTAGGGGCTTCAAACATCAAGCTAGCTCCCCCCACCTTGTTCGAAGAGCTAACCTTCGGAAAATAAATAAATAAATGAACGACCACAAGTTTTGGACAGAACCAAGGCCTTGCATCGTCCTCGGACTCAAGCCTCTGGGGAAACCAACTACTTAGAAGAAAAACTACAAGTTTTGGACAGAACCAAGGCCTTGCATGGTCCTTGGACTCAAGCCTCTGGGGAAACCAACTACTTACAAGAAAAACTACAAGTTTTGGACAGAACCAAGGCCTTGCATGGTCCTCGGACTCAAGCCTCTGGGGAAACCAACTACTTAAAGGAAAAATACAAGTTTTGGACAGAACCAAGGCCTTGCATGGTCCTCGGACTCAAGCCTCTGGGGAAACCAACTACTTACAAAAAAAAATACAAGTTTTGAACAAAACCAAGGCCTTGCATGGTCCTCGGACTAAACCCTCTGGGGAAACTAACTACTTAGAAGAAAAACTATAAGTTTTGGACAGAACCAAGGCCTTGCATGGTCCTCGGACTCAAGCCTCTGGGGAAACCAACTACTTACAAAAAAAAATACAAGTTTTGGACAGAACCAAGGCCTTGCATGGTCCTCAGACTAAAGCCTCTGGGGAAATCAACTACTTAGAAGAAAAACTATAAGTTTTGGACAGAACCAAGGCCTTGCATGGTCCTCGGACTCAAGCCTCTGGGGAAACCAACTACTTAAAGGAAAAATACAAGTTTTGGACAGAACCAAGGCCTTGCATGGTCCTCAGACTCAAGCCTCTGGGGAAACCAACTACTTAGAAGAAAAACTACAAGTTTTGGATAGAACCAAGGCCTTGCATGGTCCTCGGACTCAAGCCTCTGGGGAAACCAACTACTTACAAGAAAAAATACAAGTTTTGGACAGAACCAAGGCCTTGCATGGTCCTCGGACTAAAGCCTCTGGGGAAACCAACTACTTAGAAGAAAAACTATAAGTTTTGGACAGAACCAAGGCCTTGCATGGTTCTCGGACTTAAGCCTCTGGGGAAACCAACTACTTAAAGGAAAAATACAAGTTTTGGACAGAACCAATGCCTTGCATGGTCCTCGGACTCCAGCCTAGGGGGAAACCAAGTACTCAAAAGAAAAATCACAAGTTTTGGATAGAACCAAGGCCTTGCATGGTCCTCGGACTCAAGCCAATGGGGAAGTCAAGTACTTAAAAGAAAAACTACATTACATGGACCTTAGAATCTATCCGAGGAGAACTCTCCATTAACAATTGGGTTAATTCCTAAACTGCATGGATTCTCAAGTCTGCTCTCGGATCCTCAGTACCAAAGGGATTGATGCAATATAGAGTAATATGTTACCAAAAACACAATCGGAGTCCCTTACTGCTCAGTTACCCCCTCAGATGAATTATTTAGAGTTTATCGTTCTCGGACGGTCTCCTCGCACTTATTACAGAATATTCAGCTGTTATCTCGGTTAGTTTCCTAAGTTTAATTTACTGTGAATTATCGTTATTATGCCTGGTAATGTCGGTAAATTAGAATTAGTTGGATTATGTTTCAAGGTTTCCTACTCTAAGTATCATTGAAGAAAAACACACATGGAGCACACCCATTCACAAAGTAGTGTTGCAAAAAAGGAAAATATTCAAAACAAGTAAATAAATTCCCCTTTTATTAAAACAAAGAAATAGTACAGCGTACAATGAAAAACTGGAATCAGCTTATATTAAACCTAACTATATAATCGAAAAGAAAGATACAAGAGAATAAGATAAAGCCGAGGAGGTAGTACAGAGGAGAGGTTGGCTGCTGCTTCAAGACTTTGTTCAAGGAAAATCATTCCTCAACACTTTTATATGCCCATAACTCAGGCAGCAAAAGAACCCAACGTGGGGCCTGCACCATTGAAGAAAAGGTGTAGAGAGCCCAGCTTCAGACTAGCGCAGCTGAAGAAAAGGTGCAGGGAACCTAACTTGAGGCCCACACCGTTGAAGAAAAGGTGCAGAGAGCCGGAAGTTGAGGAGCCTACACAAAAATTTGCCTGCGACAAGGCAGACGGCGCTGATGGCGGAAAACTTTACTTCTGACACACCAAGAATCTGGTGCGACCAGTACCTGCTTCGGATTTTGACTATAAGAAGGAGAAACACCATTTCCCCCTTTGTCAAGACAGAGTATTTTCTTGAATCTGTGCCTCCCTTGCCCAGACCACGCTACCTTGAGTCTCGGAAGGACTCGGCGCCTCTGTGGCGGAGGGAGTTCCTTCACCCCAACTCGCGTCTCAAACATATTATACTAAGGGTGGATAACACCGGATATGGAAGCTGTGATTATGGCTGAAGGATTATGGTTTGGGAGAAAACTGAAGGATTTGTGCGTAAGTGGAGCAACCTTCTACCCTATTTATTTAAAAGACAAGGAGGTGACATTTAATTCACGCAGAGTTCCAAGGAACGCTACAGACAAAATGGTTTCGGCTCAATTCCCAACGCCACCTGCAACCATAAGATTAAAGGATTCTCGTGAAGGCGCATCTCGAACACTGGAACGTCAAAGGGCACCGCGTGACTAAAAACTAAAGTAATGCCTCTTAATCCAGTGCATCTCCTATGCAAATGGAAAAACCCAAACATCAAAAAGTACATAGTCTGAGTTAGTTGTGATGTGGGCCCAGCATTATCAAAATCCTCATCCCCAACTAAAAGTCGGGCAGCAGGATTTTGAGGGGCTATTGCGGGGCTAGTGAATTCACGGCTCAGTCCCACTCTACATGGGGGCCCAGGGTTTTGGGCCCAAGCCGAGGAGAGCCATTGCCGAGGACAACCCCTTGCTCGGCACCTCACGAAATGCCTGAAGAAAAGGGGAAACTAAGTTCAGGGGCAGGGTAAGGGAAAAAGCTACCAACATCATAATACCAAGCCCTGTATCTGACAAGTCCATACTTTAAACCATACCCTTTAACTTTCCCAACGACCCCAAACCATACTGGGTATGGGTTGACAGGACAGGTCTGCACCCCAGAAAAGTGAAACTTACACGTGGACTCTGAAGAGGAAAACAAACATGAGTATAAAAGGGGGGGACAGCGTCCGAGGACGGGGATCCTAAAAACCTCACGAATGGAGGGCCTAGTTAGTCAAGCCAGACCCGCCTGTACAAGAATTTCCATAGACGCCACGATCAAACCGTTCACCTGTGCCCAAGGTCATGCCTTTCAAGCCCACTCTCTACAAATCATATTGTTGGGGCCCTTTGCATGTGAGCCCAACGTCAATCTTGGGCCGTTAAACAAATCGTGCCCTTACAGTTACCATTGTTAATTATTTTACACTAGTATATAACCCATGCACATACACTGGTACATTTAAAAAAAAATTACAATTACATATATATGTGAGTTCAAATTAAACTTAGTGTAAGAATTACAACTTCCACATTTTTTAAGTTATGAATTTTTAAAATATGTAATGGTTTCTCATTTTATACATTTTTTCAGTTTTTGCACCCAATAATTCATATATCTCAAAAATTAAAAAATTAAATGGGACACATGACGTAAAATTGAACTCTAGTTAAAATTCAATTTAGAATCTAATTAAATTTAGATTTTTTAATTTTTGCACATAATAATTTATTTTAAACAAAAATTTAAAAATTAAATAAGACATGTTGCTCAAAATTAGACTCTAATTTAGAATTTAATTGAATTTTCTCTTAATTTTGACTATTAATATATATATATATATATTTTTTTTTTTTTCTGATGAACTATATATATATATATATATTTATTTATCGATTAACCATAACAACCAAGATTCTAAAAAATGGTCCTCCATATTTATAGTGCCACTGCCATATATTTTTAGTTTTTATTACCATAACAAGCAATAATTATTATGTTCCCTACCAAGAAAGCTGCAGCTAGCCTCTCTGCTAATTAATGGAAGTTTAATTTTATCATTAAAAAGAAAAAGCTTATCTGCTCAATGATTTACTGCGCGCAACACGAAACATAGGCGTACGTTGCCAGCACCCCTAGAGCAACATTATAGGCAACGGCTAATAGTCAAGCAATATTTATATACCTATTACGTGCCTAGCTATATATGAATATATAAATTATATAGTTAATATATATCTTGCATAATTTAAGAGAGAGAAAAAGATAGATGCAGATTTTTCTTTTCTTTTTTTTTTTTTTTTCTTTTTTTAAGGGAGAGACTAAACTATAAAACAATCTTTGGATACACACAGTTTCATACCTTGCTAAATTATTAATTTATGATGAGAATAATATTACATTATTACTTTTATATAGATTTATTTTATATGAATTTTTATTATGCATTAATCACTAATTAATAATATATTAATTAGGTGTCAAGGTAGTGTAAACCTACATTTATCAACAATAGAAGGGTGCCAGCAAAATCAAGTATATGCATGTACCCTCAAGATATTAGTTACGCTCATACATATTGTTATCAACATGGTTTTTAAAAAGTTCAATTAACTAAGTAAAAGATTTTGAAGCTGATTTTCAAAAGATTTAAGTCTTCTTCTTTTTTTTTTTTATAGAGAATTTAAGTCTTTAAAAAAAATTAGAATATACATTTTAAGTAATTAAAAATTATACGATATAAAACAAGTAAGAAAATTAAACTTTGTTATTAGTTTTATAGTTTAACCGACATCTTTTGAAGTTTTTAACAAAAACATTTATTATTCGAATATATTTTCCTTTATTGTAAGTTTGTACTGGTTGAATTATGAAATAACAAAGAGAAGAAAAAAAAGGAAAAATAAACCTCAAGAAAGGAAAGGATTATGAAACGAAATAATTTCAAAGGGGTGTTACTGTTATTGAAACAAAATATTAGTAGAAGTAAAAGTTTCATTAATGAAAAAAAAAAAAAAAACTTAGAGAAATAAAATACTAGTAGAGTATTGAGTAAAAGTTTCGTTTAATCAATGTGATAATTAAAATACTAGAGCATGCATGTGATAATTAATATACTAAGGCATGCACTTTGCACACCCAGATTAGTTTTTGTATCCATGATCACGAGAGAGTTTAAAGCATGCATTGACCAACAACGTTAGGTGTGCATCATGCCTTTTTTTTTTTTGCTGAATAGATGTGCATCATGCATATTAATCAACAACTGTGGTGATATTCACATTATTCCCGTAAACGTTGTTGGGATTGTTAATTCTTTAATTCTCTTCGTAATCAGCAGCAGCTGCTCCAAAATTTGTAACTCACAAACTAATTAACCAAGCACAAAGACTCAGAGTTTGAGGTCAACTATTCTGTGGTCGTGGGCCCCAATAAAGATCACAGGCTAAGATTCAACCTGAAGATCGCAACTTAATATATTATACTCTTTTTCCCCCTTTTATAATAGCTAGCGGTTGAACTCACTTGATATTGAAATTGTGATTTTGATTGCCTTTGGTTCAATTTAAAATTACTAAAATGTTTTCTGACAGTAAAATGTTTTCTAGTGAAAATATTTATAAAGTACTTGGTTGTATTCCAAAAATTTGCTCCAGAAAACACACATTTTCCTAACTTCCAAACAAATATTATAATTAAAAATTTATAATATAAAAATCCAAAGGAAAAAAAAAAGATACAAAAAATAAGAGATTCAAACCAAATTGATTGTGAGAGAGGGAGTGAGAGAGAGACTGAGCGAAAGAGAGAGAGGTAGATTGAGAAAGAAAGAGATCAGTTCATGGGTGGGTCGGATGACTGTAGTGGCTTGGTGGTAGCGACTTGGACATGGTGGTTTGATGTAGAGGTGGTAGTGACAAGATTGATGTAGAGACGAAAACATCTAGGGGTGGGTGGTCGGTGTTAGTAGTTGGGTGCAAGGTTATCAAAATCGGGATCCTACGTAGGATCACAAGAGGTAGGTAAGATCGTAGATCGTAAGATTGGATCGTGGATCTTAAAATCCTACCTATTTTCAAATTTGAAGCAAAAAACACATTGATAGTGACTTTATATATTGAATAATCACGTAAATTATGAATTTTCCATTAAAAAAATAAAGATTTTGATCATATGATGTAATTTGCATGTCCTACATTGCTACGTTTATACTAATGAAATAAATATATTTAAGTTTTAACACAATGTATTTAAAAAGTTCAGTGAATATTTAATTAGAAACCAACCAAGTACCAAAATACTAACAAACTTTTTCTTTCAGTAGCAGCTCTTAAACCTTTATCATCACCTAACATTGATAACCAAATGATACAATAGTGATCACACATTTACACTATACACATGTAACTTTTTTTTTTTTTTTTTTTTTTATAGATAAAAAAAAAATCTATAAAGGAAGGCATTAGACTTGTTACTTCATTATCTTCATCAAAATCTATACCATCATCTTCTGGTCGACACCCTTTGCAAACCACTCATCATTCGAAGACAAGTTCTTCAAACCAATTTCTTTTTTTGCACTTGATGGTTTAGGTATTTTCTCTTTTATCTTCAAGTTTTACATAACAAATACCAACTCATTCTTTTTTTTTTTTTCTTTTTCTTTTTTGGTTTAAACAATTTTCTCCTTTTTGAGTGTACTTAAAGTTGTACCAATTTTAATAGAGAATTCTCAACTGGGGGATAATATTCCAAAGTCATTTGGTCTTATTATTCCAAATGTACTCCAATTACTTTCACAACTTGAAGAGTTACATGTTAAGCTCAATATTCTTATAGCAAAAATTTTTAATTCAAGAAAGTCATCTCCATATGAGTCCCACCATTTAGTTGATACATTTATGAAGATAAACTTAAATAAAAAATTAAAAAAAAAAAAAACTGATTTTTATGTTTTGGTAGGATCGGTAGGATCTCATACGATCTTACGATCTTATATGATCCTACATGCGATCCTATAATATTTACGATCCTTGTGTGATTCTAAATATTTTGGTGAGGTGGGATCATAAAATCATGCGATCCTATGATTCAAATCACGATTTTGACAACCATGGTTGGGCACAGTAGTTTGATCGATTCATGGTCATGGTGGTTTGATCAGTTCATGGGTGGATCACTCGATTGGGTCACGATGGTCCAATCAGTTGATAAGTGGCTCCTTTTTGCTCTCTATGTGCTACTTCATTTATGTTCAAGACTCTCATCTCTCTCTCTCTCTCTCTCTCAAAGAAGTGTGAGTGAGAAGTGATGTTGAAAATGTCATGTATGAAAATAAAAGTGTAATTCATTTTACACCAAAACCGGCCCTATTTTACAGTCAAAGGGAAATGAATTTAGGTTAACCATGTTTTTAGTCCACCCAAACACTCCTAAAGCTATAAAACATTTTTCATAAAATTTTTTAGTTGAACCAAACGTAGCCTTAGAGAAATATTAGTATAAGTAAAGTTTGTGTGCGTACGGTTACCCTCCCTAACTAATTGTTACAAATTTCAATGCGAAGTGTGTGTGGCTAAGTGCAATAAGCAAGTGTGTACTAATATTTAGCCTTTTTCCACTAATTAAATTCATGATAGTATCTACATGAATATAAGAGAAGAAAATATCACGTTATTATAGCCATCTAATAATTTTTTTTTAAGCACACTCCAAATTTCACAACTTGTTGATTTGTACAATTGTGAGTGACATATATTTTCTGTCTATTACTAATTACATGGATTTATTACTTTTAGTTGATCATTCACAATCTCACAAATTTAATAAGTTAAGAAATTAGCTATGCCCCACAACTAATTATATGGACCTAACAACTCTTGCTCATTAATTACAGTGGCATACATCAACAATTTGGGTGAAAATGAATTAAAGACTCTCTTTTTTTTGGAAAAACGTTAAGACTTTTTTTCCCAAGAAAGTCTAATAGACACAAAAATAAAAAAAATTACAAAAAAATTACACATATTGTTGGATGGCTATTTTTTTGGCTTACATTCTTAATTATAAACTTTGTTTTTTAAATATTAAGTATTTTTAATACATTAAAAAAATTCAAAAAAAAAAACTTATAATGATATATATCTAAAATTAACTTCGTCCTATATGTACTCAATTATAAATTTATAAATTATAAATGATGATTGAATTGTAGTATCTTTCTTCTCTGTTCTGAGTGAAAATAATACACACGTACCATCACACACACAGACACACTACACTATGCCTAAATTATCCAATAATCGCACACCCGACCAGCCGACCTACAGTTAATAGCCCTGTTGGTTTCATCACGTGTATGGGCCTCTATGGTGGTCCTCAAATAGTCCAAAAAAAACCTCCTTCTTTTGGACTTTTCTAATCTATAATCATAGGCAGCTGGACCCCACAAGTAGGCTCGAGGATTAAAACTATGATAACTCAATTTCAACCCTCCGATCCATTAAAAAATCAGTGAAGTCCGGGCGTGACACGTGGCCATTTGATCTGTTTTGGGCCAGACATTTTTGCAATTTTTTTTTTTTTTTTAAATTTCAACTTAAAAGCGTTCGCTCTTTATCTTTATCTTCAGTCTAAAATATTACTCAATTTTTCAGATTAACGAAGATTAAATCTTGAATGTCTTATTTAATTATTAAAAAATTTATTAATTGTGTTAACCAAAATCTAATAAAATAATCAGCTTAATAGCATGAGATTCCTCAGACCTGTTAATAATGCCATGTTTGAATCTGAGACCACACATCAGGTTGAAAGCTTAATATGGAAAAAAAGTGATTAACGTACGTAGGAACGATTGTTATACGTAAACAGAAGAGAGGGGGAATAGAATACTTGTGTTCTACACAATGTCAGATTTATCAGCAAACTGATGGGAAATTTAAAGTTTTGAAACAACAACAATAGTACTCAGAATCTCAGAGAGACCACGGTGAGTGGGAACTGGAAAGTCCAGTGGGACCGACCTGGGCTGTCCATAAGATACAAAGTATCTCACATACTTGGTGAGCGTGCCATGTCCTTCGACTGTCCAAAATTGTACCAACGGTTTGTAACAAGGGTTTTATGAGGTATACTGTTCATTTGGATAGCAATGTGTTTGTGTTTTTTTTTTTTTTTTTTAAATTTATTTTTATGAATCTTGTGCATTATTTATGAGATTTATAAATACGAAATTCAGTAAATTTTAAATTCAAATTGAGTTTTACTACACTATTTACATTATTAAAAATTATTTTATTATAATATTTTCAGTTTTTAATTTTTAACAATAAGTGATATTCAAACAGACACATAAAATAATAGAAAATAAATATCCAATTAAGAGATATGATAAACATTTCATTAGATACATTTTTACAAAAAAGAATTTCATTACTAGTGTCCTACTGTGAACGACATTAAAGGTTTAAATTTTATCTTATTTATAAAAATATTATATTGATAAAACATAGATGGTACAAAACATTAAAAGTGTTAAATCCCAACAGGTGTGTCAGTGGGGCTGGTTGTGGGGAGGGAGGAGGGGTAAAATATAGTGGTAGTTTATTAGATGTTAGACGTTAGGTCCATTAATTAAATTCAAACTTATAATAAGTGATTACATTTTTTTTTTTTTGAAAGGTATGACTATAATGAATTATTTTTAAAGAGTATAGCGTTGGACATTGGTTAGTGTAGTTATGTGTTTGAATTGAAGAGCATAAGTTGTAGTATAAATGCACTCTCATTTAACACCTTAAATTTCTTAATTAGATGTGACACACATAACATTTATTTGATTTTGTGTGATTTAAATAAATTTTTTAAGACCTTAAGAGTTCTAGGCGTCTTACATCTAGATTAAATTGAAAAAAAAAATTAGAGAGTTTAAATGAGAGAAGATCCCTTCCTAATACAGCATTTTAAACTTTTCTTAAGTTTTAACTATAATTTATTACGTTTACTTGATAAAAAATTATCAACCAAGTTCCAATATATGCTTGCCCTTTTAAAAAAAAAAAAAACAGTATTTGTTTGCTCTATTGTTTATATAAAAGTTATGCCCTCGGATCAACTAATCCCAAAAAAAAAAAATTCAAAAAAATTGTTAACTAAAAGCAAATTTCTAATTCGCATTAAATGGAGTTGCACCGAAAAGCATCTTGATTAAAAAAGAAAAGCATATGACTTTGCACTGAAAATGATGAAATCAATAAAAACCCCAAAACAAACTTTAATAAAACAAATTAATCAACATTCCAAAAACCACGCTTAGAAAGGCGAGCCCACGGCACGTAATCTAAGAACACCCGCTTCGTAACTCTACCTCCCCACCCTGACCCGCCAAAACAAAAATAAAAATATTAACCGCCGTTTCGTCTTTTTCCCACTAGCAAAAATTAACGGCCATCCTAATCCGTTTTTGTCCACGTCAGCCACTCGCCTAGTTAGTACGTTACAATATCACAGAGAGTATTGTGTGGGTCCCACAGAAAAAGGCCGTGTCGGGTGCTAAACCCAGCTGTTACGGAAAGACAACCCACACTCCAGAAGAAGAAGAAGAAGAAGACGACGCCGTCTCTTTCTTTTCCTAGTCTTTTTTGCCTTTTGTTTTTTTCGCCTTTAGTTTGCCTCATTATCAAATCAACTTATGATCACAAATAGGAATAGAGTTTTGTCTTTGTGTTGTAGTTAGCTTAGCTTGTTTTGTTTTGTTTTTTTTTTTTTTTTGAGAAAAGCTTAGCGATAATGTACTAAAGTGACTTGTGTTTCCGTGAGCTGAATTGATAAACTGTTTTGTCGACGAATAAGACATTTAGATCTTGAACTCAACAAATATTCAAATTAAACCAGTGTTTTGATTTAATAATAAAAACCAATTATTATGAAGCGAGTCTCATATATTAAAAGTGAAGTGTTATATTCACGACATTTTCATAATACTTTTACAAAAATTATAAGTAGTCAGCAGTTATTAGTTTTAATTTAAATTTATTACTAAAATTATTTTTTTCCTTACTTAAAACCTGAAACAATCTACTATTTATAACTTATTTTGAAAGTATTATGAACATAACATAACATTTTCTCTACATTAAAATGTCAACATAGCTATAAAAAAAAGTTATAGCACTATTATATTTAGAATGGTGTTTATTTCACACACACAAAATATGTAGATCACACGATTTTGCACTAAACTCTTGAGTCTTGATTTTGCAAAATTTTGTAGGTGTGTACTTCATATACAACTGTGTGTGCACTAGTTATTACCCTCGTATTTATAAATCTGGAAAATCTTATTAGACACCCATACTCATTGCATTTTGAAATAAAAATACGACTTTAGTTACATAACAATATGTGTACGGTAAGTGTGTAACATGAGTATTGTGTAATACAAGTGTGGCACTATCATTACAGTCTACAGATACCATACAGTTTCTTAAAAAAAAAAAAACACAAATATTCAGTTTATACATTTCTCTCACATATAAAAGCAGAGAGAGAGAGCGAAAGAGAGAAAGAGACACAAGAAAAAGCAACAATAGTATCTTCTGCTTTTTCTCTTTATCCCTCACCACCACCACTTCTACAAACTCTCTTACTATTTCAGAATTCAGAAACCACGCGAGCGAACTCTCTTTTTCTTTTTTCCTTGCTTTCTTTTTTCCACTGTAATCACCTGCGCCGCGTTTCACTATAGCGAATGTGCAACTGAACTGGTGTTGAGACTTGAGAGAGATCACTGGTGACCGTTCGATCTTTTTCCAGATCAATGGCCACCCTTTCGTCGGAGGAAGCCTCCGGCTCTG
The DNA here is from genome assembly GCF_932294415.1 of Quercus robur. Taxonomy (NCBI): domain Eukaryota; kingdom Viridiplantae; phylum Streptophyta; class Magnoliopsida; order Fagales; family Fagaceae; genus Quercus; species Quercus robur. Next base: position 53,655,569 of record NC_065544.1, on the reverse strand, counting down.
GCTCTGGCTCCGGCTCCGACCAGGAGCAGAGCGAGCGGTGCGGAAGCTACAGCCTGAGCGCTGACGTCAGCGAGTCGGAGAGCTGTAGCAGTAGCTTCTCGTGCCGGCGGTTCGAGACTGAGTGTGGAGCTTCGAGCTCCATGACGTCATCTCCCCGTCCGGTGGAACGTAATTTCCTTTTTCCGGCGCCGGTGATGCTGCCGGTGATCGGAGGGAAGGACGTGGTGGTTTGGGACGAGAAGAAGCCTGAGAAACCGGAAACCGATTTGTCCGGTACGTTGTATTTTTCATTTTTATTTATTTATTTTTGTTTTCTAAATTTGGTGCTAAATTGACTGTGGGTGAGAACAAAGAGAAATTGAACTTTTTGAGTCTGAGAAGTGAGACTGAGAAGTCTTTGGTGTTTGGCTCTATGGGCTGAAAAATGAGAAACCCAATAGAAAATGCGGGTATTTTGCTTTTTCATCAATACCCATTTCCTTTAATTTCTCTGTTACCAAACAGGGCATTGCTGTGTATTGTTAAGCTGAGATCTAAGTTTGTGTATTGTACAGTTTAAAAAAAATAAGTTTTGTAATGGGAAATTAATAAATTTGCTCTATTTTGATAAACATGGGGCACTAGATGCAACAAAGATGATTTATTTTGTTACCCCATTTGGAATTTGAATTAATAATAAATAAACTTTGAGTTTGGACAGTTTTTCTTATCAGTTAATGTTAATATATGTACTTATTTTGGGTGTAATTGCTACAGAGGTTGAGATGATGAAGGAGAGGTTTGGTAAGCTTCTTCTCGGGGAGGACATGTCTGGAGGAGGGAAAGGAGTATGCACTGCCCTTGCCATTTCGAATGCCATCACCAATCTCTCTGGTTAGTCGTCTCTGCCTCTTCCTGTGTTTATGTATGTTATAAGTTTGGGTAATTATTTTTGTACTGAAGTTTAGTTTTGTGTTGAGATGGCAGCGACTGTGTTTGGTGAGCTGTGGAGGTTAGAGCCGTTGGCGCAACAGAAGAAGGCAATGTGGCGCCGTGAAATGCAATGGCTGTTGTGTGTGAGTGATTCGATTGTTGAGCTTGTGCCTTCGATACAACAGTTCCCTGGTGGGGGCACGTATGAAGTCATGGCAACGCGGCCACGCTCGGATTTGTACGTGAATTTGCCCGCGTTGAAAAAGCTTGATGCGATGTTGCTTAGTATGCTTGATGGGTTTTGTGATACAGAGTTTTGGTATGTTGATCGGGGAATAATTGTGGGTGAAACAAATGACCGTGATGCTTATGGATCGTGTGGTGGGAGGCCTTCGATTAGGCAGGAAGAGAAGTGGTGGTTGCCCTGTCCAAAAGTACCACAGGATGGGTTGTCAGAGGATGCCAGGAAGAGGTTGCAGCAGTGCAGGGACTGTGCAAATCAGATATTGAAGGCGGCTTTGGCAATTAATGGTAGTGTGCTAGCTGAGATGGAGATCCCCAGTGCTTACTTGGATACCTTGCCCAAGGTACAGGTTTCTATTTCTATGCCAATTTACTTATAGTGTTAAACATGACACAGCTGAAGACTAAAGATGCTATCACATGTTCATTAGTTTTCTTTCTATGTTATCCTATTGGTTGAAATGGTAGCAAACTAAAGGAGATTTAGGTGCTTGTGGACATGTGGTCTTAGAAGAATGCTTATCCTAGATGGGGATCATTTGATTTTTTATGGTGTAAGTAGTTAACAATTAAATCTGGGGTTATCTATTTTCTTCGTATATCAATGTCCCTTGGCAATCCTGTTGGATTTGTCATCATAAAATGTCCCTTAAAATTGGTGAACCTTTGATTTTAAAATTTGATTACCAATTGGCTATTGATCTTGGAGAAATGTCTACTTTGCATGACTATGTTGTTCACTTGTTTTTGTTGGTGTTGCATGCTTTAATGATGTCAGTTAAGTTTTAACTCTCTTTTAAAGAAAGATAAAGATATCATAAATTGCATAATTTATGAGACTATGTCTTTGATGTAAATTGAAGCTACCTGCAGTGTATCAAATACTTAACAAATAAAAAAGTTACCAGCAGTGTAATGAATGCTGGGGTAGTGGGGACTAGAGTGTTTAAAGAATATGGTTTTGCATTTCCTCTAGGAATAATTTGTCTTTTGGCAAAAGATAGCCGAGCCTTCTGAAAGTGAAGGATCAAATGTCTGCATTCCATTCCTAATAGAGTGACTAAATTTTATGCTAGTTGTCAACCTATAGAAACCCTCATACTTTTTTCGGGTATGAGACCAGATGTGAATAAAATATATAACACTAAGCACAAATATACCTGGAGTTGATCAGATGACTCGATTGTTTATGAAAAATAAAGAAGCATAAGTACCAGACCATTTAGCTATATCCATTGGTCTAGGATTCTGGTCAGTTGTGGTATTTGTCACATTATGTCTATGCTGGAACCCGGTAATTGACTATTCCACTTACTATAAGATAAGTCAAATCTAAATGTGTTTCTCTTTTCTCTGTGCATCTTGGAATTGTTAATCATTGTTGGTTTCTTTCTTCTTACACTTGGTTGTTAGCAGGCCATACATCGAAGTATATTTTAATTTCCAAGATTTGTCCTAAGCCTCATCTCTTATTTGTCCATTCAATACGCCATTTGATAATAATAATAATAATAAAATGAAATAAAAAAAATCCTAAAGTAAACCAATGGGTCCACAAAACAAACAGCTTCACCCCTACCAGGAAAAAGAAAAAACCGAACAAGGCTATAAGGGATTCTTTTCTATTTTCATGAGAACCACAAAATTTTTCAATGTTTAACATACCTACTCTGTTTAGAGGAGATTTCTTTTTTATGAGTAAATTAATCTCATTCTCACAGTGAACACTATCAGTTGTTGCTTAAATGCTTTTCTTTTCAATTTTTCAACTATGGTTTGGGCTAGATATTTGAGATTTAATTTTTCTCTGTGAAAAAAGCAATAAGTTATGAATCTGAATATCATATTCATCACATGGCAGCTATATATAAATTAATATTAAATGGTAAATCCAATCTAACCTTAGTCCCAAAATTTTTGGCTATGGATCCTCGATAGACTAGTTAGGGTTAGCCACATGTTTTCTTTTTTGCCAAATCTATTCTGTCCGAAGTTAGATTCTTTTTTACTACCTTAATTGACATGTCCTCTTTTACTAATACTATTACTGTTATTTTAGGTCTTCTACCTTTTTCGAGATGGTAAAGCAAGAATAATATATGTACAGAATAAAATAGATGGGTAAATCACATTGGTATGCGTTTTTATATTTTAATAGTAGAAGGTGTGTATGATGCCTTTAAATAATTGTAGGGCTTAAGGGAATTTAACATGTTAGATCAATAGTAAATTAGAATATCACTCAATCTTTGGCAATTACTGATTCATTACATGTATGAACATATATTCAACATTTTTATAGTTTATTTATCTCAACATTTTATTTGATTCCTTAATTGTCTGATTTCCATTGCAGAGGGGAAAAGATTGTCTTGGTGACATCATTTATCGCTACATAACTGCTGACCAGTTCTCACCAGAATGTTTACTTGATTGCCTGGACCTGTCATCTGAACATCACACTCTGGAAATAGCTAATCGGATAGAGGCATCAGTTCATGTCTGGAAGCAAAAAGACCAGAGGAAACTTGAAAAAAAAATGAAAGCTAGGCGTTCGTCTTGGGGTGGCAAAGTCAAGGGCCTTATAGCTGATTGCGAAAAGAATAATTTTTTGGCCCAAAGAGCAGAGACCCTCTTACAGAGTTTAAGGCTTCGCTTCCCTGGCCTCCCGCAAACTGCATTGGATATGAATAAGATCCAATACAATAAGGTATTATGTTCTGGCAACCTTTTATTTTATCCATTACACTTGACATTACAAGCACATGCATTACTTTGGATAGTGATGCCAAATATTTGATGACTCACTTTTTGGGTGTATGTCACAAGAAGTAGCTAATCTCTGTTAGTTGCCAGTGAAAAGTGGTTGACATGGTGGAGTGCGGAAAATTGGTTTCTTGGAAATTTAGGGGCATTGTAATATGTAGGTTCAGTGCATCCTTGTGCCTGTACAATCTGTCAACCATCATGCTCTAAGCATATTCATAATATGTGGGCTGTACCAAAAAATAGTTCTAGAGACAGCAATATTAGATAATTAGAGTCATTCCCTGGTTAGAGTGGTGCTTGGACCATTTTAGTAGGGCCTTGTGAGGCAGATCACAGATCATCTTATGGTATAGGAAGTCCCTTTTTTCCGATAATGCTTCCGGAAAATCTTTAAGTCTGAACAAATTTGATAGTTAATGGATGGGAAATTTGATCTGTAGATTATCTGCGTACATTTTGTCTGTTAAATGAAGGTTCCCTCCTTGTCTTTACCATGCTATGGCCATACAGTGTATTTCAGTAAAAGACAATGAGAACTTTCCAGTGAGTGTTGAAAAAGAAATTTTTTCTTGCAGGATGTTGGGCAGTCAATTCTTGAAAGCTACTCAAGAGTAATGGAAAGCTTGGCCTTTAACATAATGGCCAGGATAGATGATGTCCTTTATGTGGATGATGCGACTAAGCGTTGTGCTGCTGCAGAATCATTGTCCCTTTTCAGCAGGGGAGGACTAGGTGGTCTTCCTATTCAGAAACGAATGTCTCCTAGCCCCTTCTCAATCCACCACACTCCATTTGCCTCTCCATTTGGAACTCCAACCTTTTGTTCTTCTACTCCCATAATGGGAAGCCCGGGGAGGGCACCTTCCTCTCTAAGGAGGACCAGTTTTAAGGAAGCAACGGACCCAAAGTCAGAAAAATTAGTAGTCCCTGCAGATTATGATAAGGTGTGGTCTTATGCTGGGAATCTCAGTTCAAGAAGGGTTTCAGGAGATGCTCCAGAGCGAGATTGAGTTCAAGTAAAGTTATCCTTCTAGGGTGAAATTAAGTTCAAACAGTTAACTGAAATTAACTAAAGAGTTGCATAGCTAGTCTGGAAGCCTTAAGGCTGTGGGGAACAAAAAAATGGCAGGGTGTAATATTGTATATTCTGTTAGCAATATAATCAGGAAGGTTTAAAGTTTTGACTTCAGATCATGGTTTTCACCAGGTGATAGGTGAAGAGCGAAGATTATTTTTTCTTATATTTTGGATGCTTTCTGAAGCTTTCTTTTTCCATGTCAAAGCCAATATGACGTTCCCACTGAAAGCATGATTGATTCCTAACTATTGACAGTTTTTAATCTAATCTATGGTTCCACTTTTAACATGACGATGGTATTCTAGATCATAAATGAGCTTAAAATCCTTAGGCACCTCAGCTTCTCAGCAATATAAGAATGCTATGTTGATGTATTCTCTATTTTTTTTCCCTTTCATAAGAAGATTTTATTCAATTGGAGTACAAGTTTAACACCATACAAAACACAAGCAGCTAGAGGCTGCATACGAGAGACTACACTACAGTTCCAGGCTAAACTCATACAGTAGCACCCGCCAATGATACATATCTAACAAACCTTAGAGTGGACCATTACAAACACCAAACTATATACATACTACAAGCAACTGAAAACTACTAACCGTAGATTACATCAAACTAGGCACCAGTAACCAGACTATTAAACATCATCAAACACATAAAGAGGAATTCTCCAAATGCAGCACAGTACTTTATTTTGAATGGTATTGACTTAGATACCTCATCAAATTTCTCATGAAGGTTCACTTATCAATAAAGAACAACACATGCGCATTCCATGTGAAAGGAAATACCATCCAACTGAATTAGATACAGCAGCCAGTATTCTGCCACCATAGATGATCAATCCTAACAAGATGTCGAACTTTGTAAGCACATATGATCCCTTCTGAAGTTCTAAAATACGTGACGCAGCTTTTCGGTGATTTTGTTCCTGTTGAATTCAACAATTTAGGTTTTCAAATGCCTAAATGGATAGGGGAAAAACACCAGAGAATTGATAATGACAAAATCAAAGTTAAATAAACTTAAAGAGAGAAACAAGCCGAGCAGTATAGAATGAAAGTAAAACAACAAATCTACTTAAAGCAAGCCTTAGTAATGCAAAAAGAGTAACACTTACTTCCAACAATAATGATAAGTAAATGCTTTTGGAGGTGGTTGGAACAAGTTGAAATAACCTGGGGACTTTTCTAAGGGTAGAATTTTATGAGTTTGCAATCAGCTACATATACATTGAGACCCGTTTGGTGGTTACCACCCGGCAGAAACATTGATTCCCGGCTTGGCACGCCTAAAAACTATGCAATTCCCCTTGCACCCGGAAAGATTAGAAACGTTGGCATAAAATGAACAGTGAGAATTACTATCCAAAAATAGCACTATTTCCCCCAAGCTCTTCACACTCACCCATCCGTTTTCCCATGTAAAAATTGGAAAACGAAGCCTCTTCCCATTGGGCATGATGCAATACAAGTAGTTTTCTGGTGATGTTGGATCCTCAGGCACATTGTCATAAATTTGTATGTGTTTGTGAACCAACATCAACTCATTGTCATTCAACTCGATTAAGAACACTTCATGCAAGCAGTCGTTAAAGAAAGACTCCCCACAGAATGCATCAATACTTAGTCCTGAAGTTGGATGAATGGCGATAGTTTTTCTGCACTCATCAACCGCAAAAAGCCTCTCACTAAATCGAGCCACATCGTAACAATAAGAATACCTTTCGATTTTAGTCCATTCCCATGTGCTTGACTTGAATAAAAAAGCAAATTTCCTAGGAACACCTGATGCATGCAAGCAATACAAAATCCTCACTGCCCGGACTCAAGCTCATGAAAGCAACCTTTTGGACCATCAAATTTCTCTCTTCATGGTATGCTGAATCAATACAAGTTTTGTCCTTCGGTGTATACTGGAGAACATATTCTGTACTCCATTCATGCACTTGGAACTTTGAACAGCTCAAATATACCTTCCGAAATGCAGTACTCCTTGTTATTTTGAAATTTGTAAGTGGATGCAGTGGGTGCTTTCTGCCAAATTTATCTTCCCTTATCTTTATAAACCAGCAGTCTGGAGGAGTCGTTTGGTCTGGATTTTCTCGCGATTCAATAAGGTATATTGTGCGTTCTGAAAGGCAGAAATGATCAGCAACTTGGGTGTCATATATAGGGATTTTTAACCAATGAGGTTTTCGTGGAGGTACAGATGATCGCCATGAAGTGCAAACTGATCTGAAGTGGAGGAGATCAATGCGAGTCTCCAGGCGTTTGGCAATTAAGAGCAGGATATCATTTGGGAGTTTGGACCATTCAGCCATTGATGAGGGTGGGAGAAGTAAGGGCTTATCAATGCAATGTCAAAACTCTGCACAAAATATATGCAGGTAACTCTAAAGAGAAAAGATAGTTAGCTGGGATGGGTTTGACTGAGCTAGGAGAAAGAACTATTTGCATTTTGCTACACAAGCATTCAGATTTATAGATGTCAAAGTCAAGTGTCCATGAGATTTATGCATGAACCATGTGCACTGTTTTTTTATTTTATTTTAGATAATATAGAATTTTATCTTATGTAAGAGACTTTTACTAGTTGAACTAATTGGAACCCACAAGTGGTAAGATTTTATATTAATAAAATTGATAGGAATCCAAATATTCTAACTGTTATCGGGAAAAAGATTATTATATTTTTGCTGAATTGGAATTATTTTTGAAAACTACATTCCTCAAGATTTCCACCCAACTTCTGGACTTTGTTATCCGTTAGTGGCTGTTGACGACGACATATCCAAGAATATTACATGCTGTTTAGTGTTTATCAGACATTAAAAAGAAAAAGAAAAAAGTAAACTAGACAAGAGAAATATCAAATTGGTCTCCGCCAAGTTTCTAGCGAATCAAATGTTTGTTAGCATTTGTCGCACAAATAGAGAAGACAAAAGAAAAGAACAAAAAAATAAAATAATAATCAGCATCCTCTAAAGTCAAGTTATTAAGGTAATTCTAGTAGTTGTCCGGGAAAAAAAAATCAATAAAGATTATAATCTTCTGAAGTTATTTATTTATTTATTATTTTTTACGTTGACAGTCTTGAAGGAATTAAAAATTTAGAACCTGAATTTCTTAATTGGAAAAATAAAATAAGAAGTGCTAATTAAGTTATAAGGCTCTTAGCGAATCTTCTAAAATTCTTGGAATAGATGCTAGCCATCCGTGGTTTTTTCACCTCACTACCAAGTAATCAACCTAATTTGGAGGTGGTCAGAACAACTTGAAATAACCTAGAGAGATTTTTCTTTAGAAGTTCTGGCCTCAAGAATATTTGAATTTAAGATGAGAGGTTTATGTTTAGATCCATTGATTAATTACTGTGGAATTAAGGGTTGATTAATTAACCAGTTTTGAGAATGAACAGTTAATTATATTATCATAACAACAAATCACAATAATATAAGTGCAAAAATATAAACATTGTTTGCCACACAAGACATATAACTTGCTCACAATTTGTCAACCTAAACAACTATAGACCTAACATAAGAGATTTGAAACTTTCCTTTCAAGCAAGAGGGGGGCTTATAATTTATGAGGGGCAAAGACACAAAAAAGTTTATTTTATATTAGGGATTAGCAAATTTTTTTCAAAGATTTGGGATGATCATGGTCCTCTCACCCTTCTACCTAGTTCCCACCCTGAATGTGCCCCAAACACATTGTAAGTGGTAATAAAACAAAATGACATGTTTTTCTCCATTTCAAATTGGGTTGTTCACTGTAGTCTCAAATAAGAGAAATGCAATATTCAAAATTTATAGACATTTTTATGTAGATGATGTGACTGTGTTTGTGACGTAGGACAACCTAGGCTTCCCACCTAGATTAATCCTATTGTAGACCTTAGGCTTCACCACCTAAGATTGTTTGGATTCACCACCAAACAAACGCAATGCAAACTTTGCAAATAATCTGAATAATATTGGTCATAGTCTGAATACAAAAGAAATTGTTTGGAGCTTTATATATGTACAACTTCCAGGAATCACAATGACAAAAATAAGTGAATCCTAAAAATTCTCAAATACTAATCTGATAATCTTAAACAATCTCAAATACTAGTCAAATGCTAAAGATAAACAACTAATCCTAACTAAACTCAAATACTAATCCAAACTAAACAAATAAGAACATTACAATATGAAATAATCCACTGAAAATCCAAAAAAAGAAATATTAAAATAACTTCTGGTTATGCTCCTGCATCAGTTTAGATAGAGAAACTATCATATATGCATCTTAATTTTACAATGTATGGGTCCCATAAAATTGTGGTCCTTGTGGAGTCCACACATGTGAGAAGTATGATGATATATCTTATGCATAATATACTTAATTCCAATTGAATTCAATCTTACTCTGGAGCATCTTTTGAAACTCTTCTTGCATTAATGTTACTAGCATATGACCACATCTCAATGCAATAAGAGTGTTACATCTTTTCTAAAATAATTAAATTAAATAATGTGTTTCATTGGTCAATACAACTATATGGTTGAATTTAATTAGAAAACTTATGTAAAGTAACTAAGCAACTTGGCAAAAGTTTTACACTTAAAACACAAAACAAAATACAAGCAGCTAAGGCCGCACACTGTAGAATACACTACAGAAGCCAGCAAGACCAGACACAACAACAGCACCAACCACTGATAAAACATCTAATAAAAACTGTAGACCAACATTTACATTTCAAACACCAAGCTACAAACATACCATAACACAAGCTACTGAAAACTGCAAAACAAATATTACAACATCAGCAGAAGACTATTGAACATTATATACAGAAAGAGGAATCCCCAATGCTGCATGATACTGTATGAATGGAGTTTCTGACTTTTTTGCCAGTTGAAATCCAACTTCAAAATTCCTCATGAAGATTCCATTACCAATAAAGAGTGACATAATCATCCATTGTGAAAGATCCTCTATGTGAAGGAAATACACATTCAACTGATCTAGATTCAATAGCCAGTTTTCTACCACCAAATGAGCAATCGCAGCATGATGTGGAATCCTATACTCACAACTCAAAACTTCTAAAATAGGCGACTCAGCTGTTTGGTGATCTTGCTCCTGTTGCATCCAACAACTCAAAACTTCAGATGCCTTAATGGATAGGAAAGATAAAAAAGTTCCAAAGATTTGGTAATGACAATATCAAAGCTAATTAATAAAAGGAATACTAGTTTTATAGGCAATATGCTTATTTTATGTACAATTGATTTTAAGTCACGCAAAATTCAATTGTTGATCAACTTATCTAGTCCACGGCACCTAATAAAAAACTAGTACATCCCAAGGATAATCAAGCAGATTAGAAATTGCCAGTTTGGCATTCTATTAATAACCTATTTTAACTTCTAGAATGGTAAAAATTGATGGGACAAGTAATATTGCCTCAAGACTGTATACTGCAACCTTTGTTAAAGGTCGACCGTTGCATTCATAGTCTGAAGGTCATTTATATGGTTTGTCAAGAAATTTTAATTAGATTGTATTGCTTAGTTCATTATACGAATATTTTATAAATAAAGATGCCAACATAAAATAAATAAATAAATGATCGACAAACTAAAAGAATGACAAACAAGCTTATCAGTATGGAATGAAAGCAAAACAACAAAACTTAAAGCAAGCCTTGGTAATGCAAAGAGAAACACTTACTTCCAAATTTGATGAGTAAATGGACCAGAAGGTGGCTGGAACAGATTGGAATAACCTTGACTTTTTTTCAAATGTTGAATTTTATGAGTCTTCAAGTCAGCTACATATATATAATGACCCTTTTGTTGGCAAGTATAATGACCATTGACAAGAATTTTTTCCCACTTTGGCTCGCTAAAAACTATGCAATTTCCTTTGCAGCCAGGTAAATTAGTAGCTGCATTCCAAAACGTACATCTAGAACTAGTATCCACAAATAGAATTATGTCATTCATGTTTGCCACATTTATCCAACTTAGGAACTCGTCATCCCATACACGAATTTTAAAATAAACCAGGTCCCCATTGGGCTTAGAGCAAGTGATCTGGTCTTTTGATTCAAGTAAACGGATAGGGTTGTAATGTATGTGAACCCAAACTAACCTGTAGTTACTCTAATTAAATAAGAACCCTACACTGGAAATTAAAAAAGTATCCCCAACTGAACTTACTTCTGAAGTTGTGGGATTAACAGTGAACATTCGTCCTGTTAAATATTAGCATTGATACACCATGTTGAATATGCAAGTATGGATGCGGAAGCGAAAATATAAAGTATAGAACACAGTAACACATGAGAGTTACGTGGTTCAGCCTAACGGCTTATATTCACGGAGGAAATCCTAAAGGGCTATATCAATAATATATTATAGTGTAATACAAATCCTGTGTTACAATAAATCATAACATGTGTGTAAATAGTAGACTAAACCCTAGACTAATAGACTTTAGTACAGATAGGAGACTTGGCTTGCACACAAAGTAGAATTAGGCTTGGGCTTATGCTAATGGGCTAATATATCTCTAACACCCCCTCTCAAATTCAAGATGGAAGCTTGATGAAATCTTGAGATTTGATAAGGTTGAGAAGATCACTTGAATGAAGTTTGGCTTTGTAACGGTAGTTTGAGGAAGGCAATGGTCTTGCAGTGTTGATGCGACTTCTAACGGTGGCTTGACTATACCGGAGAGTGTTGACGGCAGCAGTAGGAAGCCAAAAAAGATGAACGCAGCGAAAAAACACCGAGGAAGACAAAGATTGCTCTTGAATATACCGTAAGGATAGAAAACCATGGCCACAGGAAGGTGGCTCTGATACCATGTTAGATATTAGCATTGATACACCATGTTGAATATGCTAGTATGAATGCGGAAGCGAAAGCATGAAGTATAGAACACAGTAAAATATGAGAGTTACGTGGTTCAGCCTAACGGCCTACATTCACGGAGGAAACCCTAAAGGGTTACATCAATAATATATTATAGTGTAGTACAAATCCTGTGTTACAATGAATCATAACATGTGTATATATAGTAGACCAAACCCTAGACTAATAGACTTTAGTACAAGTGGGAGACTTGGCTTGCACACAAAGTAGAATTAGGCTTGGGCTTGGCTATGGCGAAACTTAAAAGGGGTATCGGTGTTATGATCCTGTCTCTCATCATCTTCGTATCTCCCGCAATGTTGTCTTTTGGGAACATCGCCTCTTTGTTGAGCTCTCTCACTTCCGTACCTCCTTATCTTCCTCCTCTGTCTTAGATCTTTTTCCAGATGAGGCACATATTCCCTCTATAGCTGCTCCTGATCCTCCTTTAGTTACTCTTGATTCTCTTATAGACTTCTCTATTCAACCACCAGATATCATTGATCCCTTTCCTAGTTCACCTTTAATGAACAGGTGGAAGATGAATAAGTCGAAGACGAGCTACCCAACCCCAACCTTGAGCTTGGGTCCCCTGCTCCTGCTCCGCCTGAAGATCTTGCCACCTTTTTGAAAGCAAACTTTTTCTCATCATTGTTTTCTACTATTTCACCAGCACCTTGGTCCTTTGGTGTATACAGAAGAACATATTCTCTATTCCATTCATGAATAGAGAAATTGAAAGAGTCCAATACCTTGTCAAAGGCAGCAGTTGTTAATATGGAACTCGTCATAGGATGGATAAGTGTTTTATGCCATGTTCATCTTCCTCTATCTTTACAATCTAGCGTTCAGGAAGATACTTTTGGTCATGAGTTTCAATTGATTGAATAAGATAGATTGTGCGTTCAGAGAGGCAAAAATGATTGGCTATCTCAGGGTCATATGTGGGGATTTTCAAGTGAAGGGGTTTGATTCGAGGAACTGAGGACCGCCATGAAGTGCATACTGCTCGAAAGTAGTCGATTAGTGACGTGACAATTGATGTGTTTGGAGATTAACAGCAGGACATCATTTGGGAGTTGAGACCAATTTGCCATGGATGAGAGTGTGAGAAGTGTGACATGACATCCCTATAAAATAGGGTAGGGATTATCGTTTATTTGAACTAAGATAGAGACTATTTTCGACACAAGCAAATTATTAAGCAGACAAGACAAAGACTATAGTATTTTCAACCGTTTGCTTGTGTCAAAAATAGTCTGTAATTAAGGGTACGTTTGGTAGAGTGTAATAGAAATTGTAATGTAATAACTATTTCTATGATTTAGCTTTACAGTTGTCTGGTTATGTTTTTATTACCTGTAATAATCATTCCATATGAATCTCCATTCCTTAAAACGAGGAATAGACATTCCTTATTAAAAGTGCTGAATCCCTATTCCCTTACTAAACATAATACGCTCTGCTTAAACATAATTCCCAAAATTCCCAAAATCCCCCTCTACCCGCCTTCTCCAAAAATTTCTTTCTTCTTGCTCTGAACAAAAATCCCAAAATCCCTCACTACCTATATTTTCTCCAAAACTTCTCCTTGCTCTGTTAACAAAATTTCCAAAATCCCTGCATCTTCTCCAAAATTTCATCTCCTTCCTAAATTTTCCATCTCCCTCCTCTCTAAAATTTTATTTTCCCGCTGCTAGAGATCTATTTATATGGGTATTGTCTTTCTTTCACCCTCAGTTGCTGCTCCCTCTTCTCAAGGAAATTTTTTTTTTCCTTCTTCCCTTAGGTCTGCGATTTCCACAGGTATTGCACCCTCTCTCTCTTCTTTTCTCATCTATTTGTATGGGTATTTCCTTTTACTCACCCTCAGTTGCTGCTCTCTCTTGTCAGGATTTTTTTTCTGCCCATAGATCTGCAATTTCTACAGGTACTGCTCTCTGTTTCTGCTATCCATATCAAATTTTTTTTTTTTTTTTTTGACATTATATCAAATTTGCCATAATTGATATTTGTATAGCTGTGAGGTTCTGTGAAGCAAAGATTAGAAACACTGACCGTGATCAGCCAGCAAGTCTAAAGTGAATCAATATAATATATATATATATATATATATATCACGTCAGCCAGAAAATGTAAAGAGAATCAATATAATATATATATATATATATATATATCATGGTCAGCCAGCCAATCTAAAGCAAATCAATATAATATATATATATATATATTATCAAAAGATTTTTATTTTAGCTGTGTAGTTTGGCATGATTTTTATTTCAGCTGTGTAGTTTGGCATCATATTTAGGAGTATATATATATATATATATATATATATATATATATATATATATATTAATGTGTCTAATATATACTATATGTAATATGTGGGGATGATTTTAAATAATCAAAATTTTTAATTTCAAAATCAATTAATTAATATTAGGAGGCAGGGAATTGAAAGTTATCTATTGAAGTGTGGGTCTGTGTCAAAGTTATCTATCAAGTGTGAAAGTTATCTATTGAAGTGTGAACATTAGTCTCAAGGAATTTGGTGGTGGGTTACCCATGCACTTGGTATTGTGGTTATTCATATTTAATATATTATTTTAATTATCATCTTGTTCAATTATTTAAATTGTGTACAAATTGTATTAGTAGTATTGTGAATTTGTTCAATGCTATTGTTTGCAGTTATGGCCCGTTTGAGTTTAGCCACAAGGAATAGGATAAAGAAAAGGAAGTTGGTTTTGGTTGTGATGTTTTGGTTGGATATGTTGCACATTGTTAGTATGTTTTTTCAATTATTATGCTTTATAGTAGAGGATCGTGTTCGAAAAAGATCATTGAAAGCAACATATGGTCATGATTTTCATTCAAGGAGAGGGGAAATTCACCGTTTATGCTATGAGAGTGATGAAACTTGCATAAACTAACTTAGGATGAATAGAAATGCATTTACCAGGTTATGTAATATGCTTGAAACAATAGGTGGCTTAAAAGATACAAAACACATGTTAGTAGATGAACAAGTTGCTATGTTCCTACATACACTAGCTCATCATGCAAAAAATCGAGTCATAAAACACCATTTTAGGCGCTCAGGAGAGACAGTGAGTAGATATTTCAATGATGTGTTACATGCTATCATACGTTTACAAGGAGAGCTATTTAAGAAACCAGAGCCAGTTCCAGAAAATTCTTCAGATGAGAGATGGAAATGGTTTAAGGTATCCAACAACGTGAATTTTCTTTTCAAGTTATGAAGTAGAAATATTGAATAAATTGCTGATTGCATTTTTTTGTTGTTGTCGTAACTATAGAATTGTTTAGGTGCATTAGATGGAACATATATTAGCGTGAGAGTGCCTTTAGAAGACAAACCTAGGTACCGAAATCGTAAGGGGGAGATTGCCACTAATGTACTAGGAGTTTGCTCACAAGACATGCAATTTATTTATGTTTTGCCTGGTTGGGAAGGCTTTGCTGCTGATGGTAGAGTGCTTCGAAATGCAATAAGTAGGAGGAATGGAATGAGAGTTCCCCATGGTAAGAGAAATAGGTTGCCTACTAATTATATTATTATTTTTTAAATTTTTATACACCCATTATACTAAAGACATTACAATATATAGGGTATTACTATCTTGTTGATGTTGGCTATACAAATGGTAAGGGATTTCTTGCCCCATATAGAGGACAACGATATCACTTGAATGATTGGAGAGATGGACAACAACCAAGAACCGCAGAAGAGTTCTTTAATATGAAACATTCTTCAGCTAGGAATGTTATAGAGAGATGTTTTAGATTGCTTAAAATACGATGGGCTATTCTTAGGAGTCCTTCATTCTTCCCAATCAAGACACAAAATCGCATTATTATGGCGTGTTGCCTTCTTCATAACTTCATAAGGAGAGTGATGCCTGTAGACCCAGTAGAAGAGGAATTGGACAATGATGAGCAGTTGGCAGAAGGAATTAATGGTGACCCGATAACACATATTGAGACTTCAAATGAATGGAGTGCATGGAGAACCACTTTGGCAAATGAAATGTTTAATACGTGGAGAAATAGGAGAGAAATATAGTTTAATAATATAATACTTTGATTTGTGACTTTTTCATGTATTTTTTCCTTGAGTTAATAAATTTTTTATTGCATTGGTGTTAAATTGTTTATTATGTGTGTCTAAACTTTTGCATATTAATTTATTATCTTGCCATTTTATTGTTAGTATTTGGAGAGAAATGGAAACGACTGTACTTGATTCTCAAGATCCTTCTAAACGAAAGTGAACTCCTGCTGAAGATATAAAGTTAGTGGAGGCTTTGGTAGAATATCACCATGAAAGAGAAGGTAGCCCTGAAAATAAGTTTAAACCCGGATATTTGAAAATCTTGGAAGGAAAGATTTCTACCAAATTACCTAATGCTGGCTTAAGAGCAAAACCACATATTGAGTCAAGATTGAGGACTTTGAAAAGAGAATTTCAAGTTATTCATGAAATGTTGACTGGGCCTAACACAAGTGGGCTTGGATGGGACACTGTGAGGAAGTGTGTTACTGCTGAAAATGATGTATAGGATGCATATGTGCAGGTAAAAGTTCACTATCTTATAGATCCATGTATTTTATCTCTTTTGGTTTAACATAATTTATTTAATTTTATCTTGCCATTTTCATATTTTTGTCAATTGTTTTGTAGAGTCATAAGGGGGCAATCGCTTGTAGAAACAAGTCATTTCCACACTATGAAGACCTTTGCATTGTGTATGCAAAAGACCATGCTACTGGTAAAGATGCTCAAGCACCTGCAGATGTTGTTGAAGAACTAGAAGCAGAGAAAAATGATGACAAATTAGATGATATTCCTGAAGACGTGGACTGCACACAAATTCCCACCCCTGGCAGTAACGGGGAAGAACAGAATGCTCGAAAAAAGAAAAGAAAAATTCAAAGTGGTGAAGATAATATGGTAGAAGCAATGAAAGAAGTTACAATCATTCTTGCTGCCCAGTTAAAGGATGCATCAGATAACCTTAGCAAGGCAGTCATTGGAGTAGTAGCAGCTGAAAGTAGGTCCAAAATCAATGATGAATTACTAAAACTACCTGGCCTTACAACTAAGGAGCGTCACAAGGCAACTAAATTGATTGCTTGTCAACATGAACTAATAGATGTTTTCTTGAGCATGCTGGATGCTGAGAAGGAAGAATGGGTGAAAGGCCTTATTAATGGTGACTTTTGAGTGGCTTACAAAGGTTGGAAAATTCAATTTGCATTTATGCTTCTTTTTTATCCCACTTGAACACGGGGCTCCTAAGAATTTTGGAAGATTGTGATGTTTTTTTTTAAAAAAAATAAATGGGATGTTATGTGTAGTTGCACGATTTTCCTGGCCCAACTTCTATTGATCAGGCCTTGGACCAAAGCGCAACCCACAATAAATATTTGTAGAGGATGGGTCAAAGAACTTAGCCTCAGTGAACCTATTCGGTCTGATACATGGACAGTATTGTTTGCAGAAAAAATAAAAACACAAGAATGGATCTCTCCTGTATGATTCTATTTCTTCAGTTCCCAATACAGTTTTTCCGTCCCTTCTTTGAGGGACTCCACTACATTATATAGTTCTCCTCCTCTCATCTCAACCTTACACCTGTTGATCATCTAAGCATCTACTTGAGCACCTGTCCCATCAGACGCCCCCATCACTCCCTTTGTGAGTTGCAGAGGCCAAGGTGGTACTGTTCAGGGGTCTTTTCCTCATTAATGCGGCCAAGAGGGTGGTTGGGGCGCAATTAATGTGGTGGTAGCTTTCCATGAGATATTTTGGATTTTATTCATTTTATATGTTGGGAGGATGAACTGGAATAGCTGGGGAGAGTTCCTCGTCTGGGCTTCGTGATGTCCGAGGAGGAGTTACTCCTCGGAAAGGTTTCCTTGGCGTTATTGGGATCGAGTAATGCTTCATATGTGGTTTTTCTTCGGACAAGACGCTCCTCGGACGGGCCTGAATGTGGAATAGCCCATTATTTTTGGGCCGGGCCCCACATTATGTTATTGAAATTTTATATAATTTGGGCATTTTGAGACTTTTCGATGGTTATTCAACCTTTAGTTTCATCTTTCCTGTTCTTTGATTTCATTCATGTGCTACTTGTAATTTTGGTGCTGATGCTCTAGCTAAAAGAAATAAAAAGGTTGGTGAATTTGCTCAAGCATACTTCTAGTTATGCTTTTGTCCCAAGATACTTCTAGTTCCTGTTAACCAAATATATATATTAGGGAAAAATGATACCTTTATTACTGGGGCAGGGTCTAAGATTTAGTCTTTTTTTCCTAAACTTCTAATAGAAACAAAGAACGTACATCAATAAAAATGAATGAATGGGATTTCAAACTAAGATATGTTGGTAGTATTTACAGTTGAAAGAATAATGAAATAGTAATACTGTTTGTTGGGCAAATTTTACAGGTGTGAGACAACATTGAGAATAAAAAAAAATAGACAACTTAATTTTAATGGAATGAAGTGAAAGTAATCCCAAAAAAAAAAAAAAAAAAAGGATTGGGTTTATTAAACCAAAAATAAAAAAAAAATAAAAAAATTCATTAGAAGTCTCCATTTCAGATTGGGATTATTAAAGTAACCCTTATAAAAAATGTATTTATTATAATAAGGGCATTTTAGGCAATTTGATTTAAAAAGCTTTCATTACATCGTTTTAAGATGTTGTACCAAACATGTGGAATACATATTCAGGGTTCTATTACTATAGGGTTACCAAACAACTGAATAGGAATAATTATTACATTACAGCATCTTCCATTCCTTGTAATAGCTATTCCTATTCCTATGTAATTATCATTACAGTCTACCAAACGTGCCCTAACTGTTTTGATAGCTTTTACAATTCTCTATAAAAACTTTCCTAAAATGGATAATTAATATATGTCCATAGTTAAACAAGGATATTTATTTGGCCGGCTTACCTTTTCCTTATATGGCAAGTATACAACATCACTAAGCTGGCTTTCTTCCTACATTTTATACTTAATACTATACTATATAATAACAGTTGGATGTTGTTGTGCTATCTTCTTTATACAACAAGTTATTACATTCTCATAAATTATGAAAAATTTATTTTATTCATTACAATTGAAATTACAAGCACATGCATTACATATGCTAATAAAATTGATAGGAATCCAAATATCCTACCTGTTATTAGGAAAAAATTATTATATTTTTGCTAAATTGGAACAATTTTTGAAAACTACATAGATAATGCAGATTCCTCAAGATTTTCACCCAACTTCTGTCTTGACTTTGTTGTCTGTTAGTGGTTGTTGACGACGACATATCCAAGAATATTACATGCTGTTTAGTGTTTATCAAAAAAAGGAGAAGACATAAAAAAAGAAAAAGAAAAGGACAAAAGATATATCAAATTTGTCTACGCCAAGCTTCTAGCAAATTAAATGTTTGTTAGCATTTGTCGCACAAAAAGAGAAGACAAAGAAAAAAAAATAATGATTAGCATCCTCTAAAGCTATTAAGGTAACTCTAGCACTTGTACTGTAAAGTTCTTAAAATTGTAATCATATTTGATTAGATGAATTGTTCAAATTTTGCCACAGCATTACTATGGCGATGGCAAAAATTCTTTGCCTCATTTGACTCTTTCTTGTCCCATTCCCGAAGATGTGATGAAATGACCCAAATGGGGATAGGTTTTGCTTACCGGCTTTTGCCCCGAATGTTGGATTTTGTGGAGTTTAGTTGTGTTTGATCTGGATGATGACTTGACTTGAAATAATGTTGCGTGGTTTTTAATGGGATATTTTTTGAGACTTAGTCCATGGAGTGGAGGCTTGGATTTTGGCCCGTTTTGTAGCCCATTGTGAATCCTATGTGAAGGATGTAGAAAACGTTCCTTTTGGTGATTAGGGTTTGTTGTTGCAGTTTTTGAGAAAGAGAAAAACTGTACTGCCACACTTGTATTTTTCCTTGATAATAGTAAAATCCTTGCAACTCTGTGGACGTAGGCAAATTGCCGAACCATGTAAATACTGTGTTGTGCGTGTGATTATTTTTATTTGGCATGTGTTTTCTCTAATTTTTTGTTTCTCACAGGTTGGGAATTTCATGTTAATTCCCTACAACTGGTATCAGAGCCAGGTTTAGGTTTGAGTAGGAGCAATGGCAAAGGAAGCAAGAAAGGCATTTGGAATAGAAAAGTTCGATGGCATAGATTTTGGATTCTGGAGAATGCAAATCGAGGATTATCTTTATGGGAATAAGTTGCATCTGCTGCTTCTAGGGGAAAAACCTGCGACTATGAAGGATGAGGAATGGGCTCTTATTGATAGACAGGTACTGAGAGTTATCAAGTTAACTCTGTCTAGGTCTGTTGTACACAATGTTGTAAAGGAGAAGACCACAATAGATCTGATGAAGGCTCTGTCTGGTATGTATGAAAAGCCGTCAGCAAATAACAAGGTGCATCTGATGAAGAAACTATTCCATCTGAAGATGGCAGAGAATGCATCAGTAGCACAACATCTGAATGAATTTAACACTATTACAAATCAATTGTCGTTTGTAGAAATTGATTTTGATGATGAGATTCGTGCACTGATTGTTTTGGCTTCTTTGCCAAACAGTTGGGAGGCAATGAGGATGGCAATAAGCAATTCTATAGGAAAAGAAAAGCTGAAGTACAATGACATACGAGATTTAATTCTGGCTGAGGAGATTCGCAGAAGAGATGCAAGTGAAACCTCAGAATCTGGTTCTGCCCTAAACCTTGAGATAAGAAGCATAGGTAGTGATAGAAATTCTAATCGGGGTAGATCAAAATCTAGAAATTCTAATTGGAACAAAAATAAATCTAGATCAGGCCAATAAGTACAATGCTGGAACTGTGGAAAAACAGGTCACTTTAAGAGGTAATGCAAAAGTCCTAAGAAGAAGAATGAAGATGATTTTGCTAATGTTGTAATAGAAGAGGTATAAGATGCATTACTTCTTGAAGTAGACAGTCTACTTGATGATTGGGTTTTGGACTCAGGAGCTTCGTTCCATACCACTTCATATCGAGAAATCATACAAAATTATGTTGTAGGTGATTTTGGTAAGGTGTATTTGTCTGATGGTGCAGTCTTGGATGTTGTGGGTATGAGAGACGTTCGGATATTGCTGCATAATGGGTCTGTTTGGTTATTGAAGAAGGTTCGACATATTCTTAACTTGAGAAGGAATCTAATTTCTGTTGGACAACTTGATAATGAAGGGCATGCAATACTATTTGTTGGTGGTACTTGGAAGATTACAAAGGGAGCCAAAGTATTGGCTCATGGAAAGAAGACTGGTACTCTATATATGACCTCAAGTTCAAGAGACACAATTGCAGTTGCTAAAGCAAGTACTAATACAAGCCTATAGCATCGCAGACTTGGTCACATGAGTGAGAAAGGAAACTACCAGAATTGCTAACGACCCCTTGGTACGTGAGGATATGCTAACGACCCCTTGGTACGTGACGACTATCAAGGCAAAGTGTGTCGCATGGTGTCAGGGAAAGTACCTGACGATACTTTTGGTGATCAAAGACTCTTTTGGTGAGCTCATGATGCTTTTGGTAACCAAAGACTCTAGGGTGTTAAAAAAATTTTAGATGGTGAAAATATTCCCTATCAGTTGCCCCTCATTCCATGTTCGTCACGCAAGTGGATGAGTGCAGAATATGAAGGTTTTTGTTGTAATCGTAGAGTGTCAGGGGTTCATTTATTTGCCCTATATTCCATGAGCGTTTAGTGTAACTTGATCGGATGACCACCACTTACGCATACTGATGATTGGCCAGTTTCTAGGGTCATCTTAGCGACTTAATTGGAGGATCATTACTTAAGTTGATTGTCATCGGAGGATCGCAACTTGACTCAATTGTCTTTGGAGGTTTACTAGGATCGTTTGTAACCTTGGTTACTTGATTTGATGATTTCTACTTGAGTCAATCATCTTTGAAGGATCACTTGGATCGCTCGTAACCTTGATGACTAGGTTCGACGATCTCTATTTGAGTCAATCATATTTGGAGGATCTCTTGGATCATTCTTCACCTTGGTTACTTGGTTGGATGATCTCTACTCAAGTTGATCATCTTTGGAGGATCATTTGGATCGTTCGTCACCTTGGTGACTTGGTTGGATGATCTCTACTCGAGTCGATCATCTTTGGAGGATCATTTGGATCGTTTGTCACCTTGGTGACATGGTTAGATGATCTCTACTTGAGTCGATCATATTTAGAGGATCTCTTGGATCATTTGTGACCTTGGTGACTAGGTTAGATGATATCTACTATTGTGATCATCTTGGGAGGATCACTTGGATTGTTCGTCACTTTGGTGACTTGGTTAGACAATCTCTGGATCATTCGTCACTTTTTAGACAATCTCTGGATCATTCGTCACTTTGGTGACTTGGTTAGACAATCTCTGGATCATTCGTCACATTGGTGACTTGGTTAGATGATATCTACAATTGTGATCATCTTGGGAGGATCACTTGGATTGTTTGTCACTTTAGTGACTTGGTTAGACGATCTCTACTTGAGTCAATCATCTTTGGAGGATCTCTTGGATCGTTCGTCACTTTGGTGACTTGGTTAGACGATCTATACTTAAGTCAATGATCTTTGGAGAATCTCTCGGATCGTTCGTCACCTTGGTAACTTGGTTCATTTGTCACCTTATAGGTAGGAAGACTCAGATCTTTTACCAAGGCACTTGTGGGTGGCTTGGTTCGTCCCTTCCCTCATAGGTAGGAAGACTTAGATCTTACACCAAGGCACTCAAGGGTGGCTTGGTTCTTCCTCCACTCGTCGGTAGGAAGACTTAGATTTTTTACCAAGGCACTTGTGAGTGGCTTGGTTTGTCCCTCCCTCCGTAGGTAGGAAGACTTGGATTTTTTACCAAGGCACTTGTGAGTGGCTTAGTTCGTCCCTCCACTTGTGGGTAGGAAGACTTAGATCTTTCACCAAGGCACTTATGGGTGGCTTGGTTTGTCCCTCCACCTGTAGGATGATTCGAATTTTTTACCAAGGCACTCGTGGGTGGCTTGGTTTGTCCCTTCACCTGTTGGTAGGAAGACTCAGATTTTTTACTAAGGCACTCGTGGGTGGCTTGGTCCATCCCTCCATCCATGAGTGGCTTGGTTCATCCCTCCATTTGTCGATCAGAAAACTTAGATCTTTTACCAATGCACTCATCGGTTGCTTGGTTCGTCCCTCCACCCATCAATAGGAAAACTTAGATTTTTTATCAAGGCATTCATGGGTGGCTTGGTTCGTGCCTCCACCCGCCAATAGGATGACTTAAATTTTTTACCAAGGTACTTGTGAGTAGCTTGGTTCATCCCTCCATCGTTAGTCAGATGACTTAGATTTTTTTACCAAGGTACTAGTGGGTGGCTTGGTTTGTCCCTCCATTCATCGGTAGGAAGACTTAGATTTTTTACTAACACATTCACGGGAGGTTTGATTCATTTGTTCACCCGTAGGTGACTTTGGTCGTTGTCCTTCCCTCTTGGGGATGACTTTACTTTGGTCGTCGTCCTTCCCTTTTGAGTAGGACTTTACTTTGGACCGTCCACCCGTAGGTGACTTTGGTCGTCATCTTTCCCTCTTGGGTAGGACTTTACTTTGGACTATCTACTTGTAAGCGAATTTGGTCGTTGTCCTTTCCTCTTGGGGATGACTTTATGTTGGACCGTCCACACATAAGCAACTTTGGTTGTCCATCCACCCATAGGCAACTTGGGTCGTTGTCCTTCCCTTTTAGGGATGACTTTACATTGGACTATCCACCCTAGGTCACTTTTGGTCGTTCGTCCAGCCATAGGTGTCTTTGGTTGTTATTCTTCTCTCTTGAGGATGACTTTATGTTGAACCATCCTCCCACAAGCGACTTTAGTCATTGTCCTTCCTTCTTAGGGATGACTTTACGTTAGACCGTCCACCCGTAGGTGACTTTGGTCGTTTGTCCACCTGTAGGTGACTTGGGTTGTTGTCTTTCCCTCTTGGGGATGACTTTACATTGGACTGTCCACCCGTAGGCGACTTTTGGTTGTTTGTCCACTTGTAGGCGATTTTGGTCGTTGACCTTCCCTCTTAGGGATGACTTTACGTTGGACCATTCGCCCATAGGTGACTTTGGTCGTTGTCCTGCCCTCTTGGGGATGACTTTACATTGGATTGTCCACCTATAGGCAACTATTGGTCATTTGTCCACCTGTAGGCGACTTTTTTTGTTGTCTTTCCCTCTTGGGGATTGACTTTACATTTCCACCCGTAGGTAGGACTTTGCTTGCTTTGAGGATTTGGTGCCCATCGGCATTTTAGAATGTCGATCAATGCCGTAAGGATGAGGATTAAGTGCTTGTTGGCATTCTTGATTGTCGGTCCATCCCATAGATAGGACTTAGTTTTGGATGAGGAATAGGTGCCCGCGACCATCCTTGATTGTTGGTCTATCCTGTTGGTAGGACTTAGTTTTGGGTAAGGGTAAGGTGCTCATAGGCATCTTTAATCGTTGATCCATCTTGTAGGTAGAACTTAGTTTTGGATAAGGATCAAGTGCCATCGGCATCCTTGATTGTGGGTCCATCCCGTAGGTAGGACTTAGTTTTAGATGAGGATTAGGTGCCATTGGCATTGTTGATTATCGGTGTCCTTTGTTGTCGATCCATCCCATAAGGATGAGGATTAGGTGACTGTGGGCATCCTTGATTGTCGATCCATCCCGTTAAGACGAGGATTAGGTGCCTGTTGGCATCCTTGGTCATCGGTTCATCCCGTAGGTAGGACTTAGTTTTGGAGGAGGATCAGGTACCCGTATCCTTGATCGTTAGTCCACCTCGTAGGTAGGACTTAGTTTTGGATGAGGATTAGGTGCCTGTAGGCATCCTTGATCGTTGGTCCATCCCATAGGTAAGACTTAGTTTTGGACGAGGATCAAGTGTCGTTAGCATCCTTGATCATCGGTATCCTTGGTTGTCGATCCATCCCATAAGGATGAGAATTAGATGCCCATGGGCATCCTTGGTTGTCGATCCATCTCGTTGGGATGAGGATTAAGTGCTCGTTAGCATCCTTGGTCGTCGGTCCATCTCGTAGGTACCCTTTTTGTTTCAATCAATGATTTTGTATGGTCCTTCCCAGTTGGATCCTAACTTTCCTTATGCAAGATCCTTTGCGATCGTGGTCACTTTCCTTAAAACAAGGTCCCCAATGCTAAAGTGTCAAGGTTTGACCTTGGCGTTATAGTATTTAGCCATGAGATCTTGGTAACGAGTCATCCGTTGTTCAGTAGTCACCCTGGCCTTATCCAGCAGATCTAAGTGTAAACGGATCCCTTTTTCGTTATTCCCTTCGTCATTCTTCCCTTCGTAGTGTTTAGCCATGAGGTCTTGCTGAAGCATTGGCACTTGTTGCATGCTTTTACGTAGGATTGGGCATCCTTCTGCATGGTGGGCCAATGGTACCCTGCTTGTACGAGCTTGTGGACCAACAATCGTGCCCTCAAGTGGTTTCCACACACCCCTTCATGGACTTCTTTCATGACATAATTTGCTTTGTTGGGATCAAACACCTTAAGTATGGTTAGGAGAAACCTCTCCCATTAGCATAAAGCGTGATGCTTGAACTTTCAACCTTTGGGACACGTTGTGGTCCTCTAGAAGCATCCCATTCTTAAGGTAGGAGGTGATCAGAATTGTCCAATCAATACCTGTTGGTATTACTTGTATTTCCAATTCCTCAATGGCAGGGGAGTGTTGGGTGAAGGATAGTACCTAACGACCTGTAGTCATGTGTTCGGTAGATGCGGCCTTGGCTAATCGATCAGCATGTTCATTTTCTTCCCTTGGGACTTGTACAAATTCTGCTACAAAATTTTGATTTGTCCGTCTCTTGACAAGGCTAAGGTACTTCTTCATCCACTCTCTTTTGGCTTCGTAGTCTCTATTAATATGCCCGACGACAACTTGGGAGTCGTTATGGATGACGACTGATGAGGCCCCAGCTGCTTTGGCTAAGTCAAGTCTCGTTAGTACAGCTTCGTACTCAACTTCATTATTAGTTGTCGGGAACTGGAGTTAGATGACACACTCTATGACGCCCCCTTCAAGAGATTATAGGACTACTCCAATCCCTCCAGCATGTTTGTTGGATGATCTATCCGTTCAGACCTTCCATGGGGTTGCCTCCCAGCCTTCCGCCTTGTTTGTTGTAAATTCTACAACGAATTCAGCTAATGCTTAGGCTGAGGGGTTTGTTCATTTGGACTATTATGGTGTGCGCTTCGAAGTATGGCCTAAGCTTGCCGGCCGTTGTGATTAGAGCGAAGGCCAACTTCTCCATGGGGGGATATCTTTCTTCTGCTCCCTTAAGCGTTCGGCTGGTGTAACATATGGGTAATTGCACACGATCCTCCTTTCGAATGAGAGCTGAACTGACAACCGTGGGGGATATGGCCAAGTAGAAGGAAAGCTTTTCATCGAGTTTAGATAGATTGAAAAGTGGTGGAGATATGAGGTATGCCTTTAGTTCCTTAAATGCTCTTTGGCATTTGTCGGTCCACTCAAATTCTTTTATCTTGGTTGTCCCTTTCTTGGTGAACGTTTGTCTGGGGATGGTCGTTGTTGCATTTGCCACCACCTTATTCGTCATTTTGATTGTTTGAATGATGTTCCTTCCACTGGGCCAACTTTCGTTCCAGCTCATGATTCCGTTGGGTGAGTCATTCAACTGCCACGGCAAGGGTTTGCACTTGCCTTTCCAACACATTGGGCATGTTTCTAATCTCTTGGTTAATGGTAGCCATTGATCGTCTGGACCATGCAACTCTTTGTCTTAGGAGCGGTGATATGGCTGATCACTCAGTTCCCACAGACGATGCCAACTGATGATGCACAAAATCGTCAGTGAGTTGATCGTCTATACACGTGCCAATGGGTGTACCTAAAGAACAAAAGAGAAGAACCAAACAGAGAGCACCGGCGGGGTGCCAGCCAAAGGCCTTCCTATAATAAAAACATAGTTTATATCACATACAGAACATACGCAGGGAAAAATTAACAGATCTACTTCATTCGCAATTGATAACATGTATTATATAAATTTCAGAATATAAGAACAAGAGAGTGTACCTTGGTGCGATGAAATTCAAAACCAAAGATTAAAATGCTTGGGAACACTTTTAATCTTCACTCCAATTCTACTTGTGCCCAAGAAGTGTGGTCTCTTAATCAGTTTATATGTATGTGTTCAAGAGAGAATAAGAGAGTGGATTACATTCACATACACACCATTTCATTCTCTTACAAAAATATGTATGTCTTTCTCCTTATAACTGATTATCTAATTGGATTAGCCTTTGGGCCATTCCAGTTGGGTTTTAGTATGTGGCTTGGAGTGGGACTAAAAGGGAACAAATAAGACACTAGCTCCAATGGGTTTTGGGCTTTTCTGTCAACTCTTGACAAACCTAAAATTACCATTAATTATATTTAATACCATTATATAAATATAATTGCACTCTAAGTCTTATTAATAAATTATATCCCAAAATTTTATTATACATTCAACCCCTTCGTAAACTATTCGTAGTAATACAAAGTCATGGATGTTGACTGTCACTTTGAAGATTACTGGATCTTAATCCTTGAGTACCCGGTTTAATCATTTAAGTTATTCATTATATATTTATGAAATCCAATTTTATAAATATATACTTTAGTAACTCCTTACTAAAGTGGTTATGCCTAAAACTCTTAATAACCGAACTCATTAAACTTATCTCAAGGGAATATTTTATATCTCCAAGGAATATTTTATATCTCCGTTAAGAGATTATGTGTAACAACCCGAGGAAAAGCGCTAGCTACATCTGCGCTATACCTCAAAAGGACTAGTCACAATTGAGGCTCCTTGTAGTTGTTAATAAAGCCCAGATCTACCTAGTAAATACCTGATGTGAGACTCATCACACACCCACACACATCACACAATCAATCAAATTGGAGCATTACAATTCTGTAACGGCTCCGTCCCAACTGTGTAGATATTGTCCGCTTTGGGGCCCATGCCCCTTACGGTTTTTTTCTCCCTCAAAGCACACAGTAGTGGGGGAAAATGCCTCTACACATTAAAGGAAGGTCACTCCTTATAAGCACATTTCCATGTGCTTCTCTAGGTGATATGGGATTCCATGAATTGCAAGACCCCTTTTTGGGTCACTACAATCCACCCCCTTATAAGCACACGCGTCCTCGCATGTGGGACCCATACTTTTGGCTAGGGCATTGTTTTGATACCATCTGTAACGGTCCCGCCCCAATTATGTAGATATTGTCCACTTTGGGGCCCATGTCCCTCATAATTTTGTTCTCCCTCAAAACACACAGTAGTAGGGAAAAATGCCTCTATACATTAAAGGAAGGTCACTCTTTATAAGCACATCCTCATGTGCTTCCCTAGGCGATGTGAGATTCCATGGATTGCAAGACTCGCTTTTAGGTCACTACATTATGAATTCCATCTTGAGAATATATGTTCCTTTAACACTAAATATGGCTGTCCAACTTACTAAGTTTTTGATCGTGACTTTAGATCTCACTCCTAATATATCAAATCAACCTACATTTCATCATCAAGTTCATTATTCGCTCAGGATTAAGAGTTGATGTAAATAGAAGTTGTGAGATTTATTATTCATTTGACAGTCGTTAGTAGAATAATAAATTTCACAGTAGCCTAGTTCAATATGTCTTAACACTTAAAAAACATATCAACATATCAACTAGAAGTCTCCACTTCCATGATTAAGACAAATCATCTTAGTTGATGTGTTATAGCCTTCACAGATGAGATGCCCAATTTCATCACCAACAATAAACCAAAATTCTAAGTTTACAAAGAACTTGTGATTTATATCTTCTGTGACTAAATCACATACTATGCATCTCATGGACTATCTGATAATGTCTAAATATTCATGTTACCATTTGTACGTTTTTAGATCCCTTAAAACACAAATTGATTAACCTAGTTATTTAGCCAAGTGATTACTTAGATAAATTATTCAGATTGAGGTTAACACATTCAAATCATATCATGTAAATAATGCAGAAATATAAAGAACACACGATATGATAACCCAGGAAAACCAAACCGGTAAAAAACCTAAGAAGGATTTAACCTAGTTATCCTCAAGATAAAACAGATCCACTATGAAAGAATTGAAGTTTGTACAATAGAACTTAGACCACTAACATCCTATTACTACCTTGAGTAGAAAACTTACTACCACGACCACATGACAGCTCTGAGTCCACGGACTACTTCTTTCCTTGATCCACTACGACCACAAGTACTCCTACTTGTGACTTTGAGACTCCACTCAAATGTTTTAGATTTTCTTTATGCAGCAACTGAAGCGATCACCAAGTTCTTGACATGAATCTTGATCTTAATAACCCTAAGTGTGTATGAAGATAAACACTTCTAGATCTCATAAGAGATTCAACACACAACACATCAAAGACATCTAAAACGTAGTTAGGGTTTTTCCTTTTATACTTGAGTAAAACATAAAACCCTACATGTCATATGGGCTTGGGTTGAATTGGAAATTCAGCAGAAAAATAAATCTGCACGAGATTTGATCGATCGAGTCTAATTTTTGATTGATCGAGCCTTGCAATTTTAGTCCAATAAATTCTACAATCACTCGATTCCAATTTTACAAATAAAC
Organism: Quercus robur; assembly: GCF_932294415.1. NCBI lineage: Eukaryota > Viridiplantae > Streptophyta > Magnoliopsida > Fagales > Fagaceae > Quercus > Quercus robur. The sequence continues at coordinate 53,625,820 of NC_065544.1, read as the reverse complement.
ACACTTTAAGCAAACTAAACCTAGACTCTAATGTTTTGATCATGGTTTGCTAACACATTACAAATTGTAGTTCTAATAAATTTAGTTCCTAAAGTCTTAGAACCTAACGCCATTATTTTAGATAATAATAAAACAACTTTATTAATCACAACATAATGTCATACATAGCATCATACAATAGGATTTAAAGGGCACATATCCTAACACCTTCGAAGGTTGAGTTAGTGATGGAATAATCTACTAAGAACTCAAGAGTGCAAGAGCTAGGGAGAATTTTCATACCTTGAGAAGTTTAGGGTTTGACGCTTATATAGTAGTGGAGAACTGACCTGAATCCCTTGATGTGGGGGGGGGGGGGGGTTTCCTTATGGTGAGGATATGGAGTTAAAGGCCCCGAGATCTTAGGGCTTCTCTTCCCATATATGGAACATTTGATTGCATAGTAGGGTCTTTGAGTGTGGTGTGCAAGTTATTTCCATGTAGAGGCATGTGAGTGGGGAGCACGCAAATCCTACATGGAGTCTAGAGTAATCTATCATCGGGGAAAGGGAGGTCCTGGCCCGTCAGTCTTCCAAATCGATAGTTCAGGAGGATGCGTGATGGATCCTTGATAATGGAGTCGATCGGCATGGTCACGATTTGATGGGTTAGGAGGATGCATGACATCCTTTGACAGATCCCTAATAACGGAGGATATGTTGACGACCCCTTGATATGTGACGACCATCAGGGCGGAGTGTATCACATGGTGTCAAGGAAAGTACCTTACAATGCTTTCGGTGATCAAAGACTCTTTTTGTGAGCTCATGATGCTTTTGGTAACCGAAGACTCTAGGGTGTTAAAACTTTTTAGATGGTGAAAATATTCCCTATCACATCCTAACTCACTTAAGCCCCTGACATGTGGATTTGACACAAGTTAAGAGAAGTGTTCAGTTGGTGAATGGTGATATCCTATATATGTGATTTGTGTGTAGGATCTATAAATTTAGAGGAAGCACTAAACATAATGTACCTATATTCATAAAAGCAAAGACTTCTTATAGCGTGAAAATACCAGCAATTTTTTTTTTTTTTTGGGAAATACCTGTTGGGGAATGAGTCGTGAGAAACCTTGTAATCATTGTGGGTTTGAAAAATCTTTTCCCTTCTTGGCCTGTGTTTGCTCCACTGCCTTTTCTTCTTCTTTAATTACCTAGATAACAAGCCAGAAAAGTAAAAATAAAAAATAGAACAGAACAGAACGTGAAAAAGAAACTCATGAAAGCAAAGGAACAAAACCCAGAAACTGAAAAATCCTAATAACAATTCAGGTAGAATTTGATCATCTAGGTTATTACCCTAATATCAACCAAATTACTAAATTGACAGCAAACCTAATTGAAAACAATAGGACAAGAGATTAATTGAAAATTACCAAGAAAAATGGTCTAATATCGAGCCTAGGTAGGAGATTGAAAAAGGTTGCAACCGTCCTCAAGTTTTCAAGAAAATAAACTTACTAACAATTGTGTGGAACCGGAAGATGGAGGGAGACTGGTCTGCATTATATCAAATTTCTCTCTTTGTGTCTCATGCACGCTCCCTAATCTCTATTGATATATGTTCGTTTATATCTCTTTCTCTTGCAGTTTTTTTTTTTTTTAATATATATCCTATGCCAAACGTTTAGCAGACGTTGAAACTCAAATGTTTGCTATTTATATCTCTTACCCTGGCAGATTTTTTTTTAGTATATATCTTGTGCCAAACAGTTAGTAGATAGTAAAACTCGAACGTTTGCATCACATTTTGCCACTAAGAAGTAATTTTGAAATTAACAATCAATAAAGATTAAATAAATAAATAAAAAGTGACATTGCCACTGACGTAGCTTAATAGGACTGTAGTAACAATAAATACTACGCTTTAGCTTTTAAATGTATATAGATATATGAATTAGCTTAGTACCATATAATATGAAACTTCCTTGACTCTAATTACAAACAACTTATTACAACATTTGACAATTATTTGGTCATTATACTTAGATATATGTAAACAACAGTGGTGTGATTCATATACATTCTACATTTAAATTTGTACTACCAAGTCTAATTGATAAACACAAAAAGCATCCAGCTTCTAGTCTTACTTGCGCCTGCTTGTCTACAAATATAATAGGTCCCTTTTACTCGGACTAGGTTGGAAAGCTTGCCACTTGGATATATCTAATTAGTTGCAAGTAGATTAGCAATGTAGATTTTTGGCAACTGGCAATTGTTATTTAACAAAATCAAGCGAGTTCACTAACAAGAGTAAAAACGCTAAGAGCTACAACGAACTCATCTACCGAAAAGGATCTTTCACAGAAGTGGAACTTGGTGCTAGTGGCGCACTTATTATGCCTTTTGAATAACAACAAAGACGATGAAGTAATGTAGTGATTTTGCCCCTGTTGCAGTTCACAGATCAAGTCTTCGAATGCTGTAATTGATATATATTCAAGCAGTATTAATAATGACAACACCAAAGAACATTAAATACAAGAATACTAGATTGCTGCAGAAGTATGGTTATAGCCTTTTAGGGTGATGAATGACATTTTGTAAGCTGTTCCTCTGACAGGCTGTCTAATTTTATTATAGATGATCATTGGATATAGTCTGTCAGGTAAGAAAGCTAAGTGCAAATTCAAAGTAAACTTTGTGAAATGCAAATATGTAGCAAACTATGACATTGCTATGCCGTTTCTGCATAGGTAGGATTAAGTATAGAGATCATCTTTGTTTTGATTGTTCTATCTCAATAAAGATTTGGATGCAGATTCTGACCAGTTGCCTTTATAAAGGCACGTAGGATCTTGGAGTGACAAGGTTGATTAGGCCTTGAAAAAATTGAATGAGAAGAGTTTTCAGTTGTCTATATGCAAGCTGGCTCTTAGTGTTACTATCAGTAACATATGCCTTGATCTTAATTTTAAGTATTTTTCAAGGCTAAGGATGAAGTACTAGTTAATGATGGTGTAAGAATGTTAACAATTCGGTTTTAAATAGAACTTTGTGCTGTTTATGGAGGCTCCCTGTTTTTGTTTTGGATTCTTGTTAACTTTATAGATTTGTTGAAAGATTTAGTGTGATCTAGGTGCTATTGCTTGTCTAGTGTTATATGCAACTGGTTTGTTGCTTGTTCTTTTTGCATCTACTTTCTGCTAGTTTTGATTGTATTATGTTTCTTATTAATGAAATCATTTGTAATCCTACCAACAAAAGATGCCAAGCAATATAGAATAAAGGAAAAGCAACAAAACCTTAAAGCAAGCCTTCATACTATAAAGAGCAACACTTACATTCAACTTTGAGCACTGAATGGATAAGGAGGTGGCTGGAACAAATTGCAATAACCCGGGGACTCTTCCAAAGGTTGAATTGTGCGAGTTTGCAAGTCAGCTACATATGTATCATGACCCTTTGCTTTCCCACTAAATTGACCTGTATTAAGAGTCCAAGTAAAATACCACAGCATGTAGCAGCTACTGATGTGATACCACAGCATGCAGCAGCTACTGATGAGAGATGCATCAGCCAAGCTACAAGGGTAGCAGGCAGAGGCAGTGCAGGAGTTGCTAATGACAAGTGTGTTGATCAAGCCACGAAGGCAGCTGTTGCTGATAAGGAGTGCATCTCCCAGAGCACAAGCATTGCATCAAATGGCTTGATAAGCACAGAAGTATTGGAAATGCTTGAAGCTATGCCAGATCACGATTTCTTCATCTAACAGCATTAAAGAAAGTTAGTTCCGCAAATCCAGGAGTCCTTTGATCCTGGATTGCCACGTGTACAGGTTCTAGAAGGTTTCAAGTAACAGAATTTGGCGCCAATTGTAGGGCGGTTATGTTTACTGTATATAAGAACAGAGTATAGTGATGTATTTTATTCATTCATTCCATTTCTTGTAATTCTCTTCTCCATCAATGAAAAGCTCTCAATTCTATTTAGATTCTCTAGTTTTTACATGGTATCAGAGCGACTAGCACAGTTAATACTGATTTCCTAGTCTTGATTCTTTGATTACAAAAGATTCTTGTTTACCAAACAGAAATCTCTTCGAGAAAATCCTTGAATTTTGATTCACAGAGACTCGATTAATCTGTGTTGGTACTGTATCTTGAAGAATCTTTTGTTTTCTTTTCAAATTTCATTAGAAGTTTCATTCAAGCTCGAGAATAGCATCAATGGCTTCTGGAGAAGGAAGTGACTTTGTTCCTGCACACAACCAATCCACGCAGCAAATCCCTCAGTCCAACACAGAGACCAATTCTCCCAATCAATTTTTCCTTAGTGCTAGTGAGAATCCAGGGAATATCTTAGTCACTCAACCACTTTTGGGAATGAGGAACTATCAATCTTGGTCTAGGGCTATGGTTCTAGCATTAACCGCCAAGAAAAAGATAGGATTTGTGAATGGCAAAATTGCAAAACCTGAAGATGATTCTCCTCTGTACGAAGATTGGGAAAGCTGTAATACAATGGTGCTTTCTTGGTTGATCAACTCTATGCATGTTGATGTGTCAAGTGGTATCATGTATTGTGAGACTGCAAGGGAGATGTGGCTTGAGCTGCAACGTGTGTTTTCACAGGGAAATGGACCAAAGATTTATAATCTTCAACAGGAAATCTCACAGATAACTCAGAGTCAATTATCAGTGACTGAGTATTACTCTAAATTCAAGAAGCTGTGGGATCAACTGATTCATTATGAGCCACTACCAGCTTGTACTTGTGGTGCAATGAAGATTCTAAGCATTACTCATGAGAAATCCTATGTAATGAGATTTTTAATGGGGCTCAATGAGAACTTTGAGACTGTGAGGAGTCACATTCTCATGCTTGAGCCATTTCCATCAATGAGCAAGATGTATGCTTTGGTTCTTCAAGAAGAATCTCACAAAGGCATTGGTCATGGTTCTGCCTTCACACCTAAACCTGATTCAGTGGCAATGTATGCCAACACCAGAGGGAATTATGGAGGTAAAGCTGGCCCTAAGAAGGAAAGGCCTTTGTGCACCCATTGCAACATGCTTGGACACACTGTGGACAAGTGTTACAAGCTGCATGGGTACCCACCAGGTTACAAACACAAAGGCAAGCTAAATTCAAATGCTAATCAAGTTTCATATCCTCAAGGCCAAGGTGTTGAAGTTCCTTCCAATGCATCTGCTCAATGTCCTATTTCTAAGGCACAATGTGAGCATTTGCTAGCCTTTTACAATACGGGTACTGATCAAGGTACTAATCACCATGTTGCAACTGTGAGTACAAGTACTGCTGTCTCTAACATGATTCCTAGAGCTTCTAGTGTACCTGCTGCAACTGGTGTACATCCTTCATCCATTTCACCTTCAGACAGTACACATAACTCCTTTGTTGACACCATGTCAAGTACAAATTCATTGTTCCCTTTCACCCCTTCTTTTAAACATTCCATTTTTTCTGCCAAAGTAGTTGATAGAGAGACCTTTCATGCCACTAACTGGGTCATAGACACAGGGGCTACTGATCACATGGTGCATTCCATTGCATGTTTCACTACTATCACTGCTACTTTAAACACCTTTGTTAATCTGCCCAATGGAGAAGTAGCTTCAGTCACTCATATTGGCATTGTGAAAATCTCAGAACATCTTACCCTTCATAATGTTCTATGTGTTCCATCCTTTAGCTTCAATCTTATTTCTGTCAGTCAGCTAGCCAAGTCCACTGTCTGTTGTCTTATTTTCTTTGGAAACCTATGCTTTATCCAGGACCTTGCTCATTGGAGCACACTTGGTCTGGGTAGAGAATGCAATGGACTTTACTTGTTGGACAAAGGCAGCATCTCCACACCTTCCACACCTTCCATTGCAGCTTCTATTTCAGCTTTTGTACCTAGTTCACAGCTTCATATCTGGCACTCCAGATTGGGTCATCTGTCCAATACCAAATTGGCATCAATTAAACCAAATGATGTACCTTGTTTCACTTCTATTGAGAACTTCAATTGTGACATTTGTCCCCTTGCTAAACAAAAACGTTTACCTTTCAATAAAAGTTCTCATTTTTCTAATTCTTGCTTTGAATTGATCCATTGTGATTTGTGGGGACCTTTCTCAATCCCTACTGTTGATCATTGCAAGTATTTTTTAACCATTGTTGATGATTACTCTAGGTGCACTTGGGTGTATTTGTTAAAGCATAAATCTCAAACACAATCTGTTTTAGAACAGTTTTGCATAATGGTGGAAACTCAATTCTCTAAGAAAGTTAAAACCTTAAGATCTGATAATGGTACTGAATTTTTCATGAAAGATTTCTTTGCCAAGAAGGGTATTTTGCATCATTTGAGCTGTGTTGAAACCCCACAACAAAATGCCATTGTTGAGAGGAAACATCAACACATCTTGAATGTGGCAAGAGCTCTCATGTTTCAATCTCATTTACCTTTGCACTTGTGGGGCCATGCTATTCTTGCAGCTGTTTATTTGATCAACAGAATCCCCTCATCTGCTTTAGCAAATAAAATTCCTTTTGAAGTGTTATTTGGTCATCCACCTAGTTATGCACATTTAAAGGTGTTTGGTTGTTTATGCTTTGCCTCTACACTTTCTTCTCACAGATCCAAGTTTGCTCCTAGGGCTGTTAGATGTGTTTTCTTGGGATATCCTTTTGGGGTTAAAGGTTATAAAGTCCTTGATTTAGCCACTAATCGGGTGTTCCTCTCTAGAGATGTGGTTTTTCATGAACATTCCTTTCCTTTTGCCTCTACTTCAACTAACATTGCAGATCCCTTTGTTCCTGCTGCTGTTGAAGGTTCCTGCCCTGCTGATGTTGATGGTTTTGTTACTCCCATTAGCATACCTGATCTTGCTTCCTTAGATTTTGATGTTATCTCACCTCCTTCTACTTTTTTTCAATCTCCCTCTAGTGCTTTACCTTCTAGTGCTACTTCTTCTAGTCCTATTCAGATGCCTAATTCTGCTCAGGTACCACATTCCCCTACACCAGTTGCTTTGGTTCCTCCTGTACCTCTTAGGAAGTCATCTAGAGACATCAGACCTCCTGCCTACCTGCTGGACTATGCTTGTACTGCTGTTGCAGCTGGTGCTCCTTATGATCTTGCTCAGTGCCTTACTTATTCCCATTTGGAACCTTGTTATCACTCTTACTTGCTGGCAGTCAGTTCTAGCCCCAAAGAACCTCACAGCTTTTCCCAAGCAGTTCAGGACCCACTTTGGAGGGCTGCCATGGACAAAGAAATCCAAGCCCTTGAGTTGAATCATACATGGGATATGACTCCTTTACCTCCTGGTAAGTCTCCCATTGGATGCAAATGGGTCTACAAAGTGAAGTTAAAACCTTATGGTAGTGTTGAGAGGCTTAAAGCCAGACTGGTTGCCAAGGGTTATACCCAAAGGGAAGGTCTTGATTTCCTTGAAACCTTCTCTCCAGTTGCTAAAACCGTTTCAGTGAGGGTCTTGCTTGCTCTTGCTGCTGTTAGGCAGTGGCCTTTGCACCAATTGGACATCAATAATGCCTTTTTACATGGAGATTTAGATGAGGAGGTCTATATGTCCTTGCCCCCTGGTTTTCACAGTAAGGGGGAGTGTGGTTCAACCTCTTCCACTACTCCTAGGGTGTGTAAATTAGTTAAGTCCATTTATGGTTTAAGACAAGCCTCAAGGCAGTGGTACACTAAGCTGTCAGCAACTATAAAGGAGCTTGGTTTTGCTCAATCTCAGGCTGATCACTCCTTATTTGTGCACAGCAAAGGGCCTTTGTTCACTGCTCTACTGGTTTATGTTGATGATATGGTAATCACAGGCAATGATCATGCTTGTGTTGCTCTCTCAAGTCTGTTCTTGATTAGAAGTTTGGTATTAAGGATTTGGGATCACTCAAGTATTTCTTGGGTTTAGAAATTGCAAGAAACAAGAGTGGAATCAGCTTATCTCAAAGGAAGTATGCTTTGGAAGTTCTTGAGGAAACTGGTATGACAGGATGTAAACCAGTCCAAACTCCAATGGAACAACAACTCAAGTTGTCTAAAGACAGTGGAGATTTACTTACCAACTCAAGACAGTATAGAAGGCTCATTGGGAAACTTATGTACTTGACTCTAAGTAGGCCAGACATCACATATGCAGTGCATAGACTTAGCCAATTCCTGGCACAACCTAGAGCACCACATATGAAAGCAGCCACTAGGATTCTTCAATACATTAAAGGAACACCTGGTCAAGGTGTTTTCTTCCCAACTAATTCTGATCTGCACCTAAAAGCTTACTGTGATGCAGATTGGGCTGGCTGCCCTGATACAAGGAAGTCCTTAACAGGCTATTGTGTGTTTCTTGGTGATGCACTAGTCTCTTGGAGGTCTAAGAAGCAAAGCATAGTGTCTAGGTCCAGTGCAGAGGCAGAGTATAGGTCTATGGCCACTACTACCTGTGAATTAACTTGGATTTTGCATTTACTACAGGATTTACATGTCAAACATGATAAGCCTGCATTAATGTACTGTGATAACCAGGCAACACTTCATATAGCTGCAAATCCCGTATTCCATGAGAGGTCAAAGCATATAGAGGCGGATTGTCATGTTGTGAGGAACAAGATTCTTGAAGGTGCACTTAAAACCTTCTATGTCTCCACCAAGGATCAGTTGGCAGATGTATTCACCAAAGCATTAGGAGTGGAAAGTTTTTCCAAACTGATCAGAAGGCTAGGTGTGATCAATATTTTTGCTTCTACAGTGACTTATCCTCATACAGGTTTGGAAGAGCAAAAGGCAAGAGCTGTGCTCTTGAGGGGGAGTATTAAGAGTCCAAGTAAAATACCACAGCATGTAGCAGCTACTGATGTGATACCACAGCATGCAGCAGCTACTGATGAGAGATGCATCAGCCAAGCTACAAGGGTAGCAGGCAGAGGCAGTGCAGGAGTTGCTAATGACAAGTGTGTTGATCAAGCCACAAAGGCAGTTGTTGCTGATAAGGAGTGCATCTCCCAGAGCACAAGCATTGCATCAAATGGCTTGATAAGCACAGAAGTATTGGAAATGCTTGAAGCTATGCTAGATCACGATTTCTTCATCTAACAGCATTAAAGAAAGTTAGTTCCGCAAATCCAGGAGTCCTTTGATCCTGGATTGCCACGTGTACAGGTTCTAGAAGGTTTCAAGTAACAGAATTTGGCGCCAATTGTAGGGCGGTTATGTTTACTGTATATAAGAACAGAGTATAGTGATGTATTTTATTCATTCATTCCATTTCTTGTAATTCTCTTCTCCATCAATGAAAAGCTCTCAATTCTATTTAGATTCTCTAGTTTTTACAACCTGGTTCAAACCTTGGCACGCTAAAAACTATACAACTCCCCTTGCAGAAGGGAAGATGAGAAGCTAAGGCAGCAAACTTACCAGTATTATTCTCTGAACCCAAAAATAACACTAAATCCCACAAGCGCCCCAAATTCACCCACTCCTGCCCATCTTCATCCATTACAAAAAATTTAAAACAAATCAGCTGAATGTTGGGAATCGAGAAATGAAAGTGCTTTTCAGAACTTGAACAAATTCCATAGCAGCGGAAAATTCGTATTTTAACCAGCAACAATCCATCAACCAATTGAACTAAGAATGACTAGTCCAAGTCACTGCCATGATTTCTCTCCCCAACCAAACTTACTTCAGTTGTTGGATGAAGTGTGTTGGTGTTTCTGTTGTATCCCTCAACCACATAAAAACTCCCAGTAAAGGGAATCATAGAGCAGCTCCAATAAAGCAATATATCAACATTAGTCCATTGTGAATTTGCTGCCCTATATAAGTGTCCCTCATTCTAATACAAAACAAAATCCTCACTTTTCGAACACATACTCATGAAAGCAACATCTTTGACAACCATGTTACTCTCACCATCATTCAGTGCTCCATCAGCAGAAACTGGTAGGTACTGAAGGACATATTCTTTAATCCATTCATGCACTTGTAAGTTCGAAGAGTCCAATACTTTTTGAAAGGGAGCAATTGTTAATTTGGAATTTGTAAGTGGATGGAGTAGGTGGTGTACTGCATGTTCATCTTCCTCTACCTTCACAAACCATTGTTCTAGAGGAGCTGTTTTATCAGGAGTTCTAGGCAATTCAATAACATATATGATGCGTTCAGAAAGGTATACATGATCAGTGACCAAGGTGTTATATGTGGGGATTTTTAAGACACAAGGTCTACATGGAAGAACCAAGGATTGCCAGGAATTGCAAACTGAACAAAAGCAGACGAGTCAATGCGAGTCATGAGGTGCTTTGTGTTGTATATAGGTATATATGGTTTCATAAAGTGAAAATTCAAGTTCTGAAATTTTCTAAGTGAAAATTTAAAAATCAGTATTTTCAATCAGTCAAAACTTTGGCTCGATCGATCAAAATAGTAAGAAAAATAATCCTGGAGTTTCTGGATGGTTTGATCGCTAATCGAAAACTAAATTTTCTGCAAAATTTTTCTGGTGACTGTTCGGAAAGGTTGAAGAGGTTTCAAGCCTTGTGAATGGTTTTATAGAACCCAACATCTTGGTTGTATCCTGGAGACAAATTTGTGATAACCCTTTAGCAACAAAAGTGTGAGGGGCAAATATTGTCTAAGGAAAACGATATAGTGCCTCCAAGTTATTTATTTTCTGTTTGTCTTTTGTATTAATCTTGTTCTTCCATTATTGCTCTATGTAATATCCCCAACAGGCGATTGGGTTGTGGTGAATATGGGTTTAGTAAATTTGGGTTTGGGTTTTAGTTTGAATTTGGAGATTTTGGCTAAAATTTATGGAATTTATCTAATCTTTCTTGATTGATGGTATAACATTCACTGTGATTGAAAGCCAAATAGAATGTTAGAATTTAGAAACAACGTGATCTGTGTTGATTTGAAATTGTTGGACTAGTTAGTGCTTGATTATCATGAAATTGCAAGAAAAGAATTAGAATGAAATTATGTTTGGTTAGCAAGAAATTGCAAGAAACCAAATAATAATATTTAGAAAATAAAAATGAAATCCTGTTTGGATAAAAAGATTGTAAGAATATTAAAAGAAAAAAATTGGTACAAAAAAATATATATTATTAAGTGCTGATGTGGTATTATTTTTCCATTTAAGCACTGACGTTGCCATATCAACCTCTCAAATTTAGACACATCAGCATCTAATTTAATATTTTAATATTTGGCATGCCAACTATACAAACTGTTTGCCATGTAAGCATTTTTTATTAGTGAGTTAACAGTAGAGACTAAATTGAGTGTAAGTTGAAAATAGCAGGGACCAAATTGACTGCTACCAAAATGTAGAAACCAAATTGATTGTAGCCCCAAAATGTAGGGATTAAAATAGTGTTTTTGCAAAAAAAGAAAAAGAAAAAAAGAAAAGGTAATTATTTTATCATATGCTTGCAATACTAATTTGTCTACCAGTAAAAGCATTCTCATCAAAGGTGGGATAAATGCTAAAAACTATTTTTACCAACAAAACCACTAAAAAAGCCCCTACCTCAATGGTGCTAAATTTTAAATTTTTTAGTACCTTGCTAAAGTAGGATATTATTACTAACACCCTACTGTAGCAAGTTGTTACTCATTTTTTATTATTTTTTATTCCCCTTCTCTCTCTCCCCTCAGATCTTACTCTCTACTCTCTCAAAAAGAATAAAAAATGATAAATAAATAATATTTTAATGAAGTAGTAAAAAAAAATAGAAGTTTTAATGTTAGGTGTATTGTAAAGTGATGTGTTAAATGTTATAAAGTTGGTTTTTATGTGCTAAATGCTAAATTTTTTTAAACTCTTGATGAGAATGCTCTAGGTCTTCAAAATAAAGGAAGAAAAGCAGAAAAGAAAGAGAAAAGACACAGCGAAGTAGTGCCACACTGGTGTTGAACAAAAAGCCTCAATAATATTAAGACAACCTTTTTTGTTATCATTTTTTTTTCATTACAATATATTTTTCTATTATTCAGTAAATGTTTCTCGTACAGGTTTTCTTCTCCAAGTTGCCTGAACATGAAAGGCATAGGGACTCCTTCAACCTTCAAGGAATAGCCAATTATGATTAGATATAATTTGGAAAATATGGATATAGAACTAAAAATAAAAATATATCAATCATTAATATTCATACAAGAATAAAGGTAGGAAGAGACATTTTAAAACATAATCAATTACCCGTCGATGGTATGAAAACCATATTATGGGAGACACTCTTGATATTCTATCATGAATAATGACCTTTTTTTTGGGCCATTATCATCATTGATACAAAAATGGTTGAACCCAAAAATCTCGTTGATAACTGGATAGCTCATCACAAAAATGAACATTTTCAGAAAAGAGGGATACACCATCACAATTGTTTTTTCCTCACAAAATCGCTTTTCTTATATTGATTTTTTTTTTTTGGTTATACAAGATAGAAATTCTACTCGAGCCTAATCTAAGTGTAATATGTGTGTGAAACTCCTTTCTGGAGACTTGAACCCCGGCCCTTACCCTCCATATCTCATTAGCACTTATACTTGTGGAGTGACTATCGCAACAAGGGTGTGTGGTGGTTCTTTTTATTGAAAATTGAATAGGAGCCCTTTAGATATTGAGTTTATATAGGCATAAATATATAAATGCTTCCTACGGGGCACTTATTTTTAAATATTATCAAATATATTCTTCATAATTATTAGTGTACGATGTGCACAACTCTTCTAGATAATATCACTCTTCCCATCTCTTGTGAACCCTCTTTTCTTTTCTTTTTTTGGTAAGCAAACCCAACCAATCATGAAACAACTAATAAACATCCATATTTTCACATGAAAATTTACAAAGATATTACTAAGAAAATTTGCTAAATTTAGCTAAGACACAACTATTATTATTACATTTTGCAAATGCTCACAAATGTTTTCTTTTTTGAGCATATATACGTAGAAGACAATTAATCTTAATTACTTTCCAAATAAGTTGTTTCTAATGTTCTACAAAGATATTGCTAAAATCATTGGGTAAATTTAGCTATGACTTGTCATCATGATTTAATTTTGGAGATGCTCAAATATGTGTTCTTTCTTATTAAGCAAATGTGGAAGACAAGTAATCTTGATTTCCTTTTTAGATAAGGCCTTATGTGGGGTTTATCTCATGGATACATTCCTTAAAACATTGCTTGGAAGCATTGATAAGTTTTTAATACTTATGGATACATTCATAAATTAGTTGTAACCAAACCATTTGAAGCTTGAGTTCTGTTGGGCATCCAGGAACACTTGATTAAAGATTTAATACTCTTTGGAAACACCTAACATTGTTAGTTACCAACCTTCTTTTCTGATGCCTGTCTTGTTCTTTTTAGTGCTTTTTATGTGAATTACCTCAACTCAATTGATTCAAATCTCCATGTTGCTAAACTACACAGAAATGTAACTGAATTATGGGTGAGGAGAGGAAAGTATCTCTCCTTGCTAAAAATAATCATTTCAATTTTTAGCAGGCTAAGTCTAGTGGTTTATTGTATGCTTGTAAAAACTGGATTGGACTATCTAGTTCAAATGATAACTGGACCCTAAATCAGTCCAATAAAAACCATTGGTTCAACTGGTAAAAACTAGGAACCGAACCCATTTCCAGTTCTTAATTCTCCAATTTCATTAAAAGTCACATGCAACTTACATGAGTATAAAATGCTAACAACGTCTACATAAGAAATGGTTAGCGTTAAGTGATTAATAAATAATAATTTATGTGAAGACAGAGAGGAAACGTTGATTAAACTCTTCAATAAGGATGGAAAAATGGAAATTCAATAAATGAGCTCTTTAGTGTGTTCGCAAGAGTTTCCTTATCAAAATTAATATTTCACCTATTTATGAATACAACTATTTTCACTTAGTTATACCGATTCCATATTTTTTTCTATAAAAAAATTACATATCTTTCATTCTACAACTGAAGACGATTAACACTTGCTATCTGAAGAATTTCAAGAGTAAGTGTCAATGGAAGGCTACAAAAAATTTGTTGTGAAGGCTTTTATCATCGTATCAATGGCATTCTTAGCTTTTATTGGAAGCACACAAGGGCAACCAATTTGTTGCTTTCGTAACGCTTGTTGCTGCCAAACTTGTAGGAATCCTCCGCCCCACCATCATTGAAATTTGCAAAAACATATAAAATGTATGAGTGAAGTATGAATAACATATGAAATATATGAGTATTTTAACTTTTGGTATATGAGTATAGTATTCTCTCTCTCTCTCTCTCTGTCCATGTAGCATGGGACAAACATAAAACACCACAAGAGCTACAATTTTTGACATGACAAACTCCTCAAATGAGGAATTTTAGAACTTCAACTTAGCAAAAATAAAAATTGAGATTTAATGAAATTGAGTTTTCTTTTAAGGCGTGAAGTTTTTCTTTTTTGTCATTTTATGGACTGTAGATCGATTGGAAGTTGCTTATGGATGAAACACAGTGACGGAGTTACACTATGCTCACGGGGCCATAACTTTTGCTTAGACCAATAATTGTGTTTCTTCACAACTTTGTTCATACTAACAAAAAATGGTTCCAACTTCATATATTTGATAAATTGGGAAAAATAAAATAAAAGAAGCTCTGTCAAACAAAATAAACAAAGGGTGCACTGTTCATATATGATATTTATTTTCTTCTTTTAATTAGAATGCTAATTTCAACACTCAACTAGTACATAATCATACCACCACACTTCTTAGGCTAGTATATATAAAACTGAAGATATTTGGCTTTTTATTGACCTCTTCAAATTATGAGGCATCTGCTTTGAAGGTTTTGCAATTTTCACCTCAGCATTATTATTATTAACTAGTAAGTTGCCCGTGCGATGCACAAATAATTTTGTAATATTTTATGTAAGATAGTTTTGGAAAATATTGTACATATATGATAAAAAAAGAAAAAAGAAAAAAAAAAGAGTAAACTAAATTAGAGTACTCAAGCCTAAATCATATTTAAGCCCTTAATTTAAAAAGAAAAAGGGAAAAAAATATTACCCGAAGGGGTTTTGGCAACTCGATAGTGGTGGGAGGTCAGTATGTCGAAAGTGACGGCCCCTCAAATTCCTCTTTCTCTCTCTTACAAATATTTTGTCAATCTCAAATATTTTATTTTGGTAATAGTGAAACAATATGTTTCCTTTAACAATCCACAACATTTTTGTGTCCCTCTTTCTCTCGTCAATGCCTTATTTGATTAGTTATTACTATTATTCCTTAATTATTATTATTTTTTGCTTTTGTTTTTAATACTAAAACGGTGGGTATGGTAAAAGATATGAAGAAGAGAGAAATGTGTGGTCTAAGCTCAAACAATTAATGATAGATTAATGAAATAATAGTAAAAATAAGTTAAAGTGAAATTTTGGTTAATATTAAAAAAAAAAATACTTAATGAAAAGAGGTAAAAAAAAGGCTAAATGCAAAATTTGAATACCACGTGGCAAGACCTCATGCACTCTTACATGAGGTCTCTGCTTTTATATATATATATATATATATATTTGGTTGAAAATCTATGTTATGAGAAATATTGTATTAGGATAATAATTTTTAGTTGAATGTATAATTGATTTTTGTGGAAGAATTTGTGTACAAATTTTGGAATATTCTGGGTTTCTATTCTTCTGTTCTTGTTATTGAATATTATCGGTTTGTTGTTCTTGTGTGTTCATGACCAAGATGAACACAAATCTCAATATATGTGTTTTTTGGTTCTCAATTTGTTTTTCTCATTTTTATTTGGTTAAAATTGATAATTTTTTTTTTAATTTAGAAAATTATGTGTAGCCGACGTGGAATTTTAAAAAATCAAATAAATTTATTATTATTATTTTATTAGCCACGTTAGCATTTAATATGCAAATAGTGTACTCCGTTTGCTATATAAGACTTTTCTGTTAGTGGGTTGACGACAGCAGGTTTTCAAGGACTAATGTAGGCTCAAAATCAATTTAGGCACTAGAATGAGAATTGGCCCAAAATGTAGGGCTAAAAGTGTATTTTCACCTAACTTCTTTGCTTATTCAACCCAATAAACCCAAAGTAACAATGCATCTTCTCCACTTCTCATTCTCAAATTTCTCACTAGGACTTTTTTTTTTTTTTTTTTTTTTGGGGGTTGTTGTAGTTGTATTGGTACGTTTGTTCATTTCTTTCTTTCCATATATATATATAAATATATATATATATATATATATATATTTTTTTTTTCCTTTTGAGGTTTTTAGGTGTACAGATTCTATAGAATACAGATTCATTTCGGTTTTAAGATTTTTTTTTTTTTAAAAGTAAAAACTTAAAACTTCATGCCGATCGAAATCTTAAATTTCGACCGGTATTTAAAGAAACAGACCGATTCGAAGCCTATTTCGGCCCATTTCGGACTGAACCGGACCATATTGTCCCAAATCAGACCGTATCGGGCCAAATTGAAAAACCAAAAAAATAAATAAAAAGGGACTCACCACAGACACCTATGTAGCCACATCAACAGCCGCACGCCTTGTCAATGTGAGTCAAACGTGGGTGCGGCACCCCTGGAGCTGCACCCATGCTTTCCTATTCAAAACTCAGTAAGTTTGGTTACTATGATTTTAAGTAGTAGCAAATTCAGTGTCAAGGGCTGGCACAACCTAGTGTTTCCAATTAAGACATTCAAGATTCAAATCTTCCCTCCCCAACTATTGATTATCAAGAAAAAAAAATTATAAGCAGATTCAGTGAGTTTTAGGCTCACATTGGAGTTTTTTTCCTTCTTTTTTTTTTAGGATCAATGTCTTGAATTCAAACCCTTGAGGTGGACGTGATGTTGGTTCTTTCATGATGCCCATCGGTGCTATACGATTTCATTGTCATTTGACGTAAGGTTATGACTAAATCCACAAGAAGTCAAAGCATATGGCCCCATATTGTTTGTGCCCTGTAGGTTCTTCAATGAGTATGGCCTACTATAAACAATTTCAAATTAGTCTTTATCAGTTCCCTTTATCTCTCTTCTCACTCTCTTTTTAATTTATTTTCCCATTAAGGTATTTGAAGAGCTAATGTTTAATCTTTCTAGCCGTTAAGGTGTCCCTATAATACATTTCCAATGTAATTGGGTTGGCTATGATTTTTTTAATAAAATTTTACCTTACCTATCAAAAATAAAAAAATCTTTCTAGCTGTTAAGCGTTTGAAGAGTTAATTTGGTGAATATAATTAACTGCCATAGCAGCTATAAAATCAGTACCCTCCTGCTTGTGATTTTATACCCACATCAAGTCTTAACAATCAAGGATTCTCTTCATTTCAAATGGATCAATTATTTTATGGTCCAAATTAATATATCCTTTCCAACTTCTTCCACTTCTATTGCCCTCAACCATGGTGAAATAGTCCAAACTCTCAAAAGAAATCTTGCGCTTAATAGTAGAGTGTTATGGATATTACACAAAACAATAATGGAAGAACATGATTAACACAAAATACAAGTAGAAAATAGATAACCTGAAGACACTATATCATTTCTTGTATTTCTCTTTAACTTACTATTTTGTGGAGAATGACCACAAGATTTCTTGTGTTTCAAGTGAACAAAAGCATCTATTTATACCTATAGGGTTATATTTCATTAACAAGCACATATGAAGAGTTGAAATGTTTTATAAAACCATTCACAAGGCTTGAAACCTCTTCAACCTTTCCAAACAGTCACCAGAAAAATTCTGCAGAAAATTCAGTTTTCGAGTTTTGATCAGTCGAGAAGTCCTTTCGATCGATCGAATGCTCTTTTTGATCGATCGTGTTAGAACATATGTGAATCATGTTAGAAACATATGTCAATATAGAATTGGCTAATCTTTTGACAAAATGCACTTTACTTGTAATTGGGTAGATCTAGGATGTGTTTAATACTTCAAGGAACAAGGTTTCAAGTCCAAGTGTTAGAGCTATGCAAATCTGTCCAAGAATCAAGTGAAAAAGTGCTGGATTTTAAAGCTCGACAGCTAGCTCGACAGATATCATCTATCGAGGTTTTAAAAGGTAGCTTTAGCTCGATACTCGATAGCTGCTCGATAGATACCCTATCTATCGAGATTTATGAAAATTAGATTTTTAGTTATGATTTTCATCCAATCCGTGTATACATGTTTGGGCTTTCTTTTCTCACAACCCTAAACATATATAAGGATTATTTTAAGAGCCGTCACAGTTGATACAAGTGAGTGCAATTTGATGCAAAAGTTTTTCACAAGCATATTGTGACTGGAGACAATTTGCTCTAATTCATCTTTCTCTTCAAAAAGCAGCTGCATTTGTACGCCATAGGGTTTTGTAACCAAGGAGTTTCGTGATCTTCATCATGTTGATGAACTGAATAACTTTGCAGCCAACATCCTTCTCAAGTTGGTGGTTAGTCACGTATTTGGATTCGTGCATCAATTGATTAGTCACGTATTGGGAGCCGTGCATTGAAAAGGAGAGATTGTCATTATAGGTTGGTATAAGATATTGAGATTCCTTTACTTGTAACCGCTTGCTGTGATAATAGTGGATTCTCAGAAGTGGTGACTTTAAAATCACTCAGTGGGATTTTTGCCTTAGAGGTTTTCCCCATTCATAAACAAATCATCGTGTCAACTTTATTTTCCACTGCATATTAATTTAGTTGGTGATTTGTTTGTGTTACCACGCATATTGTATGTTAATCGGATTAATTAATTAACTTGGCTAATTAATTGGTTAATTCATCACAAGGGGTCAATACATTCTGGCCTATCATATCGAACAAGAATCAAATAGTGATCGAACCATCTAGAAACTCCAGGATTATTTTTCTTACTATTTTGATCGATTGAGCCAAAATTTCGACCGATCGAAAATACTGATTTTCGAATTTTCACTTAGAAAATTCTAGAACTTGAATTTTCACTTTATGAAACCATATTCTCCAAACTCAAATATCATTATTACAACTTATCCTTGTATATACTTATATATACAACACTACCCAACACCACAGATCCACCACAGAGCTTGGACCATGGCCACATATCGACTGCAACTCCTCTAATCCAGATTTCCTTGTCTCAAGCTTGATCCATAAGGATCTAGCCTCGCATTGTCGCCGCATTGCGTGTGAACTCGTTCTAGATGTTGTAATTGGCGAGAGTACATTCTGATTGCTTTCCAGTGAAGATTAAACACTATTGATTGGGGGGATGACTTCTTCATCTTGGATCTTGGCCTTCACGTTGTCAATCGAATCGAGCTTTCCATCTCCAAATGGATGGTCTTTGCCAGTTAGGACTTTCACAAAGATCAGCTTTAACAGAAAAGGGATGGATCTAAGTAAGAGAAAAAATGAGAGATTTTGATTAGAGAATGGTGGAAGAAGACGTAATTGATTCAATGGAGATGAAGGGGACTGGCTTGGTGGACTTAGGTTTAGTTTGAATTTGGAATTTGGCTTCTTTGGCCATAGGCCAAAGAGAATAAAAGATTAATCACTGAGATAGAAGGAAAAAAAAAAAAATTTCATACGTGTTTTTAAGTTTTTGTGAAGCTGTGGGTTTCCAAAAGAAAAAGGAAAAAATAAAGAAAAGGAAAAAAATTGGTAAAAAATATATATTATTAAAAGTTGATGTGGTATTTTTTCCCCCCATTTAAACACTAATGTGGCCATATCAACCACTCAAATTTAGACCCATCATCATCTAATTTAATATTTTAATATTATGCATGCCAATTGTACAAACAGTTTGTCATGTAGGCATTTTCTGTTAGTGAATTAACGATAGGGACTAAATTGAGTGCAAGTTGAAAACAGCGGAAACCAAATTGACTGCTACCAAAATGTAGAAACCAAATTGATTGTGGGCACAAAATATAAAGACCAAAATAGTGTTTTCGCATTTTTTTTATAGACACACAATAGAATTCAGACATATAGTGTCTACTCTATGATGATAGTTCTTATTATCAAGTTAAGATATCAATTGGTTTTTGGACAAAAGACTTCACTAGTTAAGATAACTAGAACCCACAATTCCTACCTACAATGGCTTGGTATTTAATAGTTTTGCAAAGGTCCAATGGATGTTCAATAATCGTGTATAATTTCCATCTTTCACCAACCATGATGTGTTTTAATCAAATTTCTCATCATAACAAGGGGCAATAAAATATTGTTTTATATCAAGAGATCTGGAGTTTAGACCTCGCTTACACCATAAACTAATCGATGTCTTGGCTTCATAATAAAGAAAAATCATTATGAATAATAAAGGTTAAAAGGTAAGGTTGGGAATTGGAATGAAAGATAGAAGGAAGATTAGGAATCTCCGATTCTTTTATGGTACTCCTAGTCTTTGTTGGTACGCGTAAAGGATCCTTGGGCCTTAACATACTAGGCTGATTAGCTACATTATTCAGGAATGGGCTTCTTCCTATATATTCTATTTGACTAAGTTCTAGTTTTTTTGTTTTTTATTTTTTTGTTTTGTTTTTTTCTAAAGAGAAAGATAGAGTTTTGTTTCAAGTAATTGGGTTCTAAAGCTATGCATCGGGTCCACTCAAAAGGGATAAGAAATTGAAAACACAATTGTTGTTGACAAGAATTTTGTAGTTCAACAAATACTTCAAGCTGTTTCTAACGAAAATATCTAGGATTCTAATTTCTCTTCTTAATTGTTGTGACTATTATATAGATGAAAAAAAAAACATTTTTTTTGATAATTTTTTGTTGTTTAACATTTTAACTATGGTTCTAACTTCTAGGTTCTAACTGCTTCATTTTTTTTTTATAATTGGAATTCTCTTTGCGTACTATAATTGGCCACCAAAAGTCTAATTCATTTTATTATTATCATAATTGCCATAGAAGGAGGAACACTTCTCTAAATCTCTAAGACCTCTTCAGGTCTTATAGTTTCTGTGGAAGCCACTTTACTTGTGGGTATGCAAGCCTGATTCAGTTCCCATATGTAGGCCTTTTCGAGGATTTGAACCAGCTGATTTCAAGAAAATATTGCAATGAGTAGGGTGTTGCATTTTTTTTCTTTTAGCCATAGGCTCACAAATTTCTTTGGATGATTTATCAAAGTATCTTTACAATAGATTATTAAAACTGCTTTTGCTTTTGATTATGTAATTTGAGAGGGGGAGTAGTAATTGAAATAACAACAACATATACAACAGCACACAGCAAAGAAAATAATAAAAAAACAAACATTTGTCCATCTAAAATAGCATAAGCCTCACAATTTGCTGAGCCAATACCAAAAAACACCCACATTAGTTCATGTAAAATGGCATTCTAGCTACTAAAACCGACTACTTTGCAAATATACATAATTACTGTTCATAGACAAATTTTTTTTATTTTATATTATACATAAAGAGAGATAAAATAAATAAAAAAATTTGTATGAACTGATGCCAAATGCTTGCAATGAAAATGCCAAGCCATAAACCCAAGGAAAATAGCGAAAAGTTACCTTACATGCATATAATAATACAAAGAACAAACACTTACTTCCAACTTTAAATTCAAGAGGAAGAAGTACCCATACCACCAGGAAAAAACAACAACTTGGAAAAA
This sequence comes from Quercus robur, assembly GCF_932294415.1. Classification (NCBI taxonomy): domain Eukaryota; kingdom Viridiplantae; phylum Streptophyta; class Magnoliopsida; order Fagales; family Fagaceae; genus Quercus; species Quercus robur. The sequence goes on along the minus strand of NC_065544.1, from coordinate 53,604,144 downwards.
TCTGGGTAATTCTCCAAAGGTCCAGATCTACCACTTTCCAATTCAACTACATTCGTATCATGACCATCCAGATTAAATTCTTTCCACCTTGGCTGAGTCACAACTATGCAATTCCTCTTGCAGCCTGGAAGCTCAGAAGCTAACACAGAAAACGAAGAATAAATTCCCAAAAACAACACCCAATCCCTCAAGCTGTTGACCTTAACCCATTTACCCCCTTCTTTGTTCAACTTAGAGACCTCAAAATAATCAATACACAAACCCCTATAGCTCTCACTGCCAATGAATCCCTCAGCATTAGGGAAAGGAATATATGCTTCAACCACCAACAATTCACCACCTGCTTCAACTAAGTACTTCATGTACGCATCAGACCCCAAATTAGTGACCACTTTTGAATCTAAAAATTGATCAAGACTAATTGTTCTTCCTTTGGTATCCACAGCATAGAACTTTCCCTCAAAGTGAGTCACTGCTATGCATGATGACGTGGCAGGGTGGGACCCAATAGTGATCCATTGCTGGATTCTCGAGTTGAAGAAAGCCAATCCTCCACCATCTCGGTGTGGGGTCACCAACGCAAAATCATTGCTTTTTGGGCCCACACACATGAGAGCAATCTTGTCAACCTCGACAACTGGACGACTCCTCCAAGGTGGACTCCATACGTTGCGGTACGATGAAGAACATGTTCTTGACACAACTCAAACACTTTAAACTCTCTTAAATCTAATAACAAGTTGTCGAATCCAACAACCTTGGAGCGTGAAAGCAAGTGCATTCGACCATGTTGGTCCTGGAAAACCTTGACCAACCAGCGTTTTGGGGGAGACCCTTGTTGTTGTGATTCGATGAGATAAACGGTGTGTTCGGATAGGTCGAGACTGTGGTGGGAATTGGAGTGTGACGGTGTTGTTTGGGTGGAAGAGAAATAGAGGAGCGCCATGAAGAGCAAATGGAGCGAAGGCGGAAGAGATCGATGCGGGTCTTGAGGCGTTTGGCTATTAGGTGTAAGAGATCTTGGGGGAGCTGAGACCAATCCGCCATGGAAGTACACAAAGCTTGGTGAAGGTTCACTAACAAAGCTATGAAATATTAAGTGTTGAAATGGGTCACTTATACTCACTTTTGTTAAGTGAGAAGGGTGGTCACAACTTTTTCACAGTTATTCTAAATTTAAAAAAAAAAATATATATATATATATATATATAAATAAAAAGTATTATTGTGGGTGTCATCAAGCTTGCTGTTCAAGTATACGACTTTGGTCCAATGCGATAAATATGATGCAGACAGGGACGTAGCTAGCTTTCGATGAGGGGGGCAATGGCTGCCCCTAAATTTTTTTTTTTTTAAAAAAAAAAAATTTATTATTATTATTACTATTATATATAGAGGTTTGTACAATTTTTAGTAATTTTATTATATAAAATTACACTTTTTTCCCTTAAACAATATTGTTGATTCTTTTAAAAGTAATGCTATACTCACAAATCATTTTACAATATTTTTACAAACTATTTTAGTAGCAAATTCTTATTGGTTGGCACATGAACCCATTACTCACATAATTTGTTTACTTATTAATAACCACTTATTACATCAATAATTTATAAAAAAAAGTTTGTACCGCTAGTATTTCCTTCATTTTAGTGACTATGTATACGTTTGGATAGGAATTATTTTTCTGCGTCAGGCGTTTTGCGTTTTCCTTTTTCTTTTTTTTTTTTGATGCACGCATTTCAGCTTTTATGAGACAAAGTGCACTGTTTATGCACTGTTTACGGGACCCACAATCACTTTATTCAAAAAAATAAATAAATAAAAAATGGGTCCCATGACACTATTCACACATTTAAAAATTATTTTGCTACAGTGTTTTCAGTTTTTAGTAAAATAAGTTGTATCCAAATGGACCCTATAAAAAAATTTATAGATCTAAAATCTAAAACAAAATATACAAGCCCAAAAAAAATAGCTCAACAACAAAAATTATTAATAGTAAAACTTTTAAAAAAATTAAGCTCAATTAACTAATTTTATTTAAAATAAACAACCTTGTCATTTAAAAAATTATAAACAAAAATAATTTTGTTTTTACCGACACCAAAAAAAAAAAATCTCGACAGTTAAATAGTAGCAAAGTCAAAGTTTGAAACCGCTGCATACAAACAACAGTAAAATTGTTCCCCTTAACTCAAAATTTTGGCTCCGTCACTAGATGCAGACATGTGTCCAAAAGTTATCACGTGTTCAAATCCTATTGAGACCGATGCACAATAATATTGAACACATGCATTGTTCATGGCTCGAGAGTATTGTATGATCTTCTTTATGAGACGATATAAGAAAAATAATGTTTCTTCAATCATAATAAATCACATAAATAATTATGAAAAGTATTGTATTGTATCCCTAATAGTATTACTCTAAGAAATATGCTAAAATTATTGGTAATGAATATGATTGATGGCACATCACAAACCTATATATATAAAAATTATAATAAATATATATAATAAAATTTGATACATCAATTCATAATTCTCATGTAATAAAATTTGTGGTATTCATAGCATTATAAGCTAAAAATGAATATACTAAATTTTGCACAAATATATAGACCACTTTACATAGCATCACATGCTTTTCAGCCATAACAAAAGTCTAAAGAGAAAACGAAGAAAAAAAAGGCTTAACAAAAGATGCAATGAACATTTAAAAAAAAAAAAAAAAATCTGAGTACGTATTTGTCGTATATAATTGTAGTATATGTGAAAAGAAGAGTTTCGAGCTATGAGAAAGTGAAGGTTGCACATGGGATTCGAGTTGGCAAAGCTTTCTGAGGTGTTTTTACTTCCTAGTGTGTACAACATGCTTTACACCTAGTCCCGTTGCACTCACACCGCCCCCATCTTCTTTCTCCACCTTAGAAAATTTAACTCAACATTTTTAAAGAAGCTTTATTTTGTGTGTTGTATGGTTATGTTAGGTAAAAAAACAAAAGATGTTAACTTTTTTAATAAAGAAAAAGACATTAAGAAAAATTATTAAAATTGTGTTTCTTAGCTTCTAAGGATGTAGACTTGTCAATATAAAACAGTAAACAACCAACTCGAACAAGAAAAGACTCATTTGAGCACATGGAGTTTAAAGGCAGCTCATGGGGCTGAGCTTGGAGATCTCACGTTTTGTAGGCTTGGGACAAAATTTTCGTAACCACAAATTCACAATGATCTTCTTCTTCTTTCTTTTTTAGTAAAAAAATTCCATTTAAACAAGAGAACGAAAAAAAAAAAAAAGGCCTCAAACAGAGCCATCCTAGAGGATGGCCTCCACTACCTCACTAGGAAAAGAGACTATGGCTAAATCCATCCATTAACATTACACTATTATTCACAGTGAGATGCCCACATAAGGAAAATAGAGATGCAAATAAAAATATCCACAATATATATATATATATATATATATATAGAGAGAGAGAGAGAGAGAGGCAACATACAAAAAATGAAGCAAATCAACCAAAAGTTAAAATATTATACTCATATATTCATATGTTATTCATACTTCACTCATACATTTTATATATTATCAGGGTGGGGGTGCGGAAACTTTGTACAAGTTTGGCAACAACAAGCATTACGAAAGCAACAAATTGGTTGCCCTTGTGTGCTTCCGATAAAAGCTAAGAATGCCATTAATATGATCATAAAAGCCTTAACAACAAATTGTTTGTAGCCTTCCATTAACACTTACTCTTGAAATTCTTCAGATAGTAAGGGTTAATCGTCTTCAATTGTAGAATGAAAGATATGTAACTTTTTGATAGAAAAATATGTAATCGGCACAACTAATTGAAAATACTTGTGTTCATAAATAGGTGAAATATTAAATTTGATATGCAAACTCTTGGGAACACACTAAAGAGCTCATTTATTGAATTTCAGTTTTTCCACCCTTTTTAATGAGTTTGATGAATGTTTCCTCTCTCTCTCCAAATAAATTGTCATTTATTAGTCAGTTAACGCTAACCATTTCTTATATAGATGTCTTTAGCATTTTATACTCATGTAAGTTGCATGTGACTTTTAATGAAATTGGAGGATTAAGAACCGAAAAAGGGTTCTATTCCCGGTTTTTACCAGTTGAACCAATGGTTTTTATTGGACCAGTTTAGGGTCCTGTTATCATTTGAACTAGCTAGTCTAATCCAGTTTTTAAAAGCATATATACAATAAACCACTAGACCTACCCCGCTAAAAATTGATATGATTATATTCAGCAAGGAGAGATACTTTCCTATCATCACCCATAATTCAGTTACATTTCTATGTAGTTTAGCAATATGGAAATTTGGATTAGTTGAGTTGAGGAAGTTTACAAAAAAGGAATAAAGAGAACAATACATGCATCAGAAAATAAGGTTGGCAACTAATAATGTTAGGTGTTTCCAAAGAGTATTAAATCATTGATCAAGAGTTCCTCGATGACCAACAGAACTCGTGCTTCAAATGGTTTGGTTACAACTAACTTACAAATGTATCCATAAATATTAAAAACTTATCAATGCTTCCAAGCAATGTCTTAAGGAATGTTTCCTTGAGATAAACCCCACATAAGGCATTATCTAAAAAGGAAATCGAGATTACTTGTCTTCCACGTTTGCTTAAAAAGAAAGAACACATTTGTGAGCATCTCCAAAATTTATTCATAATTGTGAGTAATAGCTAAATTTACCCGATGATTTTAGCAATATCTTTGTAGAATATTAGAAACGCCTTATTTGAAAAGAAATTAAGATTACTTTGCTTCTACGTATGCTCAAAAAAGAAAACATTTGTGAGCATTTGAAAAATGTAATAGTAATAGTTGTGTCCAAGCTAAATTTAGCAAATTTTCTGAGTAAATTTCAAGATTTAATGAGAATATGGATGTTTATTAGTTGTTGCATGATTGGTTGGGTTTGCTTACCAAAAACAAAAAAGAGGGTTCACAAGAGATGGGAAGAATGATAAATTGATAATATCTAGAAGAGTTGTGCACATCGTACACTAATAATTATGAAGAATATAATATTTCATAATATTTAAAAATAAATGCCTTGTAGGAAGCATTTATATCTTTATGCGTATATAAACTCAATGTCTAAAGGGCTTCAAGTGAATTTTCAATATAAGAAAAGCAATTTTGTGAGTATATAACAATTGTGATGGAGTATCTCTCTTTATTGAAAATGTTCATTTTTGTGATGAGCTATCCAGTTATCAAAGAGATATTTGGGTTTAATCATCTTTGTTTCAATGATACTAATGGCCCAAAAAAAAAAAAAACAAAAACAAAAGATCATTATTGATTATAGAATACCAAGAGTGTCTCCTATAATATGGTTTTCATACCATCAACGGGTAATTGATTATGTTTCAAAATGTCTCTTCCGACCTTTATTCTTGTATGAAGATTACTGATTGATATATATTTATTTTTAGTTCTTGATCCATATTTTCCAAATTATATCTAATCATAGTTGGTTATTCCTTGAAGGTTGGAGGAGCCCCTATGTCTTTCATGTTCAGGCAACTTGGAGAAGAAAACCAGTACGAGAAACATTTCCTGAATAATAGAAACAAATATTGTAATGAAAAAAAAAAAGGTTGTCTTAATATTATTGAGGCCTTTTGTTCAACACCAGTGTGGCACTACTTCGCTGTGTCTTTTATTTTTCTTTTTCAGCTTTTCGCCCTTTATTATGAAGACCTTACTGGTGGACAAATTAGCATTTCAAGCATCTGATAAAATAATTACTTTTTTTTTTTTTTTTTATAGATACAAAATAGAATTCAGACCTATAATGTCTACTCCATGATAATTGTCTTTATTATCAAGCTAAGATACTAGTTAATTTTTAGACAAAAAACCACACCTTAAGCTAACTATGACTCACAAGTCCTACCTACTATGGCATGGTTTTAATAGTTTTGCAAAGGTCCAATGGATGTGCAATAATCATGAATAATTCCCATCTTTCATCTACCACAATGTGTTTTAATCAAATTTCTCGTCATGACAACGGGCAATAAAATATTGTTCTATATCATCCCAATTGTTTGTGTTTCTCTTTATAGGTTATATTTTTCCAATTATAACTTGTCGCGTATTATTATTCTTTTTTATATAAATAAAATCAACAAATTTTTTTAATTTAAAAAAGAAAAATCGTCAACATCAACATGAGCACTAAATGAATTAAATTTCTCTTATTTCTTTCTTTTTTTTTTCCTGGTCTTCTTCCAACTGCAACAGCTCATTATCAAAAGCAAAAGCAGCTATAATATTTTAACTGTAACTATACATCATTGAAAGAAATTCGTGAACCAGGCACACCACATGGTGCGAGTATATATCTTCCAAATTTGAACTCTGTTGGTCAAGATATCTTTAGGATCCATTAGATTTGAGCACTCTCTTGCCTACTATACTACTCCATCTGTGATTGTATCCCCCACAAAACCATCTCAGAAGATCAAGTTCCTCTTCTTGCTTGACCCACCTGGCACTTTCACTACAATCTGCAAAAGAAAATATATTTACTTGCTTATGAATAAATTACTTGTTGAAATAACACATCCAAATCAAACGGTAGGAACCAAATTGATTGCTACCAAAATGTTGGGACCAAATTGATTGTGGCCACAAAATATAAAGACCAAAATAATGTTTTCGCATTTTTTTTTTTTTAATAGACACACAATAGAATTCAGACATATAGTGTCTACTCTATGATGATAGTTCTTATTATCAAGTTAAGACACCAATTGGTTTTTGGACAAAAGACTTCACTAGTTAAGATAACTAGAACCCATAATTCCTACCTACAATGACTTGGTATTTAATAGTTTTGCAAAGGTCCAATGGATGTTCAATAATCGTGTATAATTTCCATCTTTCACCAACCACGATGTGTTTTAATCAAATTTGTCATCATAACAAGGGGCAATAAAATATTGTTTTATATCAAGATATCTAGAGTTTAGATCTCGCTTACACCATAAATTAATTAATATCTTAGCTTCATAATAAAGAATAATCATTATGAATAATAAAGGTTAAAAGGTAAGGTTGGGAGTTGGAACGAAAGATAGAAGAAAGATTAGGAATCTCCGATTCTTTTATAGTACTCCTAGTCTTTGTTTGGTACGCATAAAGGATCCTCGGGCCTTAACGTAATAGGCTAATTAGCTACATTATTCAGGAATGGGCTTCTTCCTATATACTCTATTTGACTAAGTTCTAGAATTTTTTTTTTTTTTTTTTTTTTTTTCTCTAAAGAGAAAGATAGAGTTTTGTTTCAAGTAATTGGGTTCTAAAGCTATGCACCAGGTCCACTCAAAAGAGATAAGAAATTGAAAATACAATTGTTGTTGACAAGAATTTTGTAGTTCAACAAACACTTCAAGGTGTTTCTAACGAAAATATCTAGGATTCTAATTTCTCTTCTTAATTGTTGTAACTATTATATAGATGAAAAAAAAAAAAACATTTTTTTTGATAATTTTTTGTTGTTTAACTTTTTAACTATGGTTCTAACTGCTTCATTTTTTTTATAATTGGAATTCTCTTTGCGTACTATAATTGGCCACCAAAAGTCTAATTCATTTTATTATTATCATAATTGCCATAGAAGGAGGAACGCTTCTCTAAAACCCTAAAACCTCTTCAGGTCTTAAAGTTTCTGTGGAAGCCACTTTACTTGTGGGTATGCAAGCCTGATTCAGTTCCCATATGTGGGCCTTTTCGAGGATTTGAACCAGCTGATTTCAAGAAAATATTGCAATGAGTAGGGTGTTGCATTTTTTTTCTTTTAGCCATAGGCTCACAAATTTCTTTGGATGATTTATCTAAAGTATCTTTACAATAGATTATTAAAGCTGCTTTTGCTTTTGATTATGTAATTTGAGAGGGGGAGAAGTAATTGAAATAACAACAACATATACAACAGCACACAGCAAAGAAAAAGAAAAAAAAAAAACAAACACTTGTCCATCTAAAATAGCATAAGCCTCATAATTTGCCGAGCCAATACCAAAAAACACCCACATTAGTTCATGTAAAATGGCATTCTAGCTACTAAAACCGACTACTTTGCAAATATACATTATTACTGTGCATATACAAATTTATTTTTTATATTATACATGTTCATATACAAATTTATTTTTTATATTATACATAAAGAGAGATAAAATAAATAAATAAATTTGTATGAACTGATGCCGAATGCTTGTGATGAAAATGCCAAGCCATAAACCCGAGGAAAATAGCGAAAAGTTACCTTACATGCATATAATAATACAAAGAACAAACACTTACTTCCAACTTTAAATTCAAGTGGAGGAAGTACCCATACCACCAGGAAACAACAACTTGGAAAAATCTGGGTAATTCCCCGAAGGTCCAGATCTACCACTTTCCAATTCAACTACATACGTATCATGACCATCCAGATTAAATTCTGTTAGAGATATATATTATTCATATTAGCCCAATGTAATAGGCCCAACCCTAATTCTACTTTGTGTGCAAGTCAAGTCTCCTATTTGTACTAGAAGTCTATTAGTCTAGGATTTAGTCACCTATATATACTCATGTTAGGGTTCATTGTAACATAGGAAGTTATTGTACTACACTCTCATACAATAAAGATGTAACCCTTAAGGGATTCCTCCGTGGATGTAGGCCGTCAAGGCTGAACCACGTAATCCTCATGTTCTCAGTGTTCCTCTTCTATGCTTCCTCTTCCACATCTACTCTAGCATACACAACATGATATAATACATCAATATACAGACTATTCAGTCTTTCTCACACTTTATATTCTTAACATGGTATCAGAGCCAAACTCCGTTCTTGGCATCAAACAAACATCTCTATACAGCAAAGAAGATTCACACGTGCATACCACCATCTGAAGTCACACATATTTCTCTGCCGGATCTAGACTCCACGGCATCTCGCAGCCACCATGGCTCTGTGCTGTGTCAAAATCCAACAAACTCAAGCAAACTCGTGACATCAATATCAGATCTGTGCACATCAAGCCTGATGAAACCAACAAGACATACGTGCTCCACGGCATATCGCGACCAAAACCCAGAAACCCGACCTCCAACGGCAGCCGCACGCGCCACCACGCGCGACCAATGGCTCTTGGAACTCTCACACGCGCCGCCGAAGATTCTCGACTCCCAACTCGGAACACGCGCCGAAGAGCTGCTGCTAATGACGTGTGACGTCACCGGATGACGTCACCTATCCACGTCAGCATGCCACATCAGCCCTAGTCCACGTCAGCGACACGTCATCAGCCACGTCAGCAGTGTCGTCTCGTCAGTACCACGTCACCTAGCTGACCGTTGATCGGACCGACCCGACTGTTGACTTTGACTCTGGACCAGGACCAGTTGACTTTGACTTTTTGCGTTGACCTTTGACCAAAAGTCAAAATTTCCAAAAGGGCCTATCTTGCTCAGTTTTTCGCGTAGATTCCGATTTTGGCCTCCGTTTCTTCATTTGAAGCTTCGAAATTGGACAATTGGCACATTCTTCATTGTGGTTTCTTCAAAGGCATTCTACAAGGCATCTTCAAGTGATCTTCTCATGCTTATTCAACCTCAAGTCTTCATCAAGCTTCCGCCTTGAGTTTGAGGGAGGGTGTTAGAGATATATATTATTCATATTAGCCCAATGTAATAGGCCCAACCCTAATTCTACTTTGTGTGCAAGTCAAGTCTCCTACTTGTACTAGAAGTCTATTAGTCTAGGATTTAGTCACCTATATATACTCATGTTAGAGTTCATTGTAACATAGGAAGTTATTGTACTACACTCTCATACAATAAAGATGTAACCCTTAAGGGATTCCTCCGTGGATGTAGGCCGTCAAGGCTGAACCACGTAATCCTCATGTTCTCAGTATTCCTCTTCTATGCTTCCTCTTCCGCATCTACTCTAGCATACACAACATGATATAACACATCAATATACAGACTATTCAGTCTTTCTCACACTTTATATTCTTAACAAATTCTTTCCACCTTGGCTGAGTCACAACTATGCAATTCCCCTTGCAGCCTGGAAGCTCAGAAGCTAACACAGAAAACGAAGAATAAATTCCCAAAAACAACACCCAATCCCCCAAGCTGTTGATCTTAACCCATTTATCCCCTTCTTTGTTAAACTTAAAGACCTCAAAATAATCAATACACAAACCCCTATAGCTCTCGCTGCCAATGGATCCCTCAGCATTAGGAAAAGGAAGATATGCTTCAACCACCAACAATTCACCACCTGCTTCAACTAAGTACTTCATGTACGCATCAGACCCCAAATTAGTGACCACTTTTGAATCTAAAAATTGATCAAGACTAATTGTTCTTCCTTTGGTATCAACAGCATAGAACTTGCCCTCAAAGTGAGTCACTGCTATGCACGATGAAGTGGCAGGGTGGGACCCAATAGTGATCCATTGCTGGATTCTCGAGTTGAAGAAAGCCAATCCTCCACCATCTCGATGTGGGGTCACCAACGCAAAATCATTGTTTTCTGGGCCCACACACATGAGAGCAACCTTGTCAACCTCGACAACTGGACGACTCCTCCAAGGTTCATGGACTCCATACGTTGCGGTACGATGAAGAACATGTTCTTGACACAACTCAAACACTTTAAACTCTCTCAAATCCAATAACAAGTTGTCGAATCCAACAACCTTGGAGCGTGAAAGTGGGTCAAGCAAGTGCATTCGACCATGTTGGTCCTGGAAAACCTTGACCAACCAGCGTTTTGGAGGAGACCCTTGTTGTTGTGATTCGATGAGATAAACGGTGTGTTCGGATAGGTCGAGACTGTGGGTGAATTTGGAGTCGTCGGTGGTGGGAATTGGAGTGTGACGGTGTTGTTTGGGTGGAAGAGAAATAGAGGAGCGCCATGAAGAGCAAATGGAGCGAAGGCGGAAGAGATCGATGCGGGTCTTGAGGCGTTTGGCTATTAGGTGTAAGAGATCTTGGGGGAGCTGAGACCAATCCGCCATGGAAGTACACAAAGCTTAGTGAAGGTTCACTAACAAAGCTATGAAATATTAAGTGTTGAAATGGGTCACTTATACTCACTTTTGTTAAGTGAGAAGGGTGGTCACAACTTTTTCACAGTTATTCTAAATTTTAAAATATATATATATATATAAATAAAAAGTATTATTGTGGGTGTCATCAAGCTTGCTGTTCAAGTATACGACTTTGGTCCAATGCGATAAATATGATGCAGACAGGGACGTAGCTAGCTTTGGATGAGGGGGGCAATGGCCGCCCCTAAATTTTTATATAAAAAAAATTTTCTTATTATTATTATTATTATATATAGAGGTTTGTACAAATTTTAGTAATTTTATTCTATAAAATTACACTTTTTTTCCTTAAACAATATTGTTGATTCTTTTAAAAGTAATGCTATCCTTACAAACCATTTTACAATATTTTTACAAACTATTTTAGTAGTAAATTCTTATTGGTTGGCACATGGACCCACCACTCACATCATTTGTTTACTTACTAGTAACCACTTATTACATCAATAATTTATAAAAAAAAGTTTGTAGCGCTAGTATTTCCCTCATTTTAGTGACTATGTATACATTTGGATAGGAATTATTTTTCTGCGCTCAGGCGTTTTGCGTTTTCCTTTCTTTTTTTTTTTTTTTTTTTTTTGATGCACGTGTTTCAGCTTCTATGAGACAAAGTGCACTATTTATGCACTGTTTACGGGACCCACAATCACTTTATTCAGAAAAAAAAAATTAAAAATGGGTCCCATAACACTATTCACACATTTAAAAATTATTTTGTTACAGTGTTTTTCAGTTTTTAGTAAAATAAGTTGTATCCAAATGGACCTTATAAAAAAATTTATAGTTCTAAAATCTAAAACAAAATATTCAAGCCCAAAAAAAATAGCTCAACAACAAAAATTATTAATAGTAAAACTTTTTTAAAAATTAAGCTCAATTAACTAATTTTATTTAAAATAAACAACCCTGTCATTTAAAAAATTATAAACAAAAATAATTTTGTTTTTACCGACACCCAAAAAAAAAAAAAAATCTCAACAGCTAAATAGTAGTAAAGTCAAAGTTTGAAACCGTTGTACACAACCAACAGTAAAATTGTCCCCCTTAACTCAAAATTTTGGCTCCGTCACTAGATGCAGACATGTGTCCGAAAGTTATCACGTGTTCAAATCCTATTGAGACCAGTGCACAATAATATTGAACTCATGCATTGTTCATTGCTCGAGAGTATTGTATGATCTTCTTTATGAGACGATATAAGAAAAATAATGTTTCTTCAATCATAATAAATCACATAAATAATTATGAAAAGTATTGTATTGTATCCCTAATAGTATTTCTCTAAGAAATATGCTAAAATTATTGGTAATGAATATGATTGATGGCACATCACAAACCTATATATATATATATATATAAATTATAATAAATATATATATATAATAAAATTTGATACATCAATTCATAATTCTCATGTAATAAAATTTGTGGTATTCATAGCATTATAAGCTAAAAATGAATATACTAAATTTTGCACAAATATATTGACCACTTTACATAACATCACATGCTTTTCAGCCATAACAAAAGTCTAAAGAGAAAACGAAGAAAAAAAAGGCTTAACAAAAGATGCAATGAACATTTAAAAAAAAAAAAATCTGAGTACGTATTTGTCGTATATAATTGTAGTATATGTGAAAAGAAGAGTTTCGAGCTGTGAGAAAGTGAAGGTTGCACATGGGATTCGAGTTGGCAAAGCTTTCTTAGGTGTTTTTACTTCCTAGTGTGTACAACATGCTTTACGCCTAGTCCCGTTGCACTCACACCGCCTCCATCTTCTTTCTCCACCTTAGAAAATTTAACTCAACATTTTTAAAGAAGCTTTATTTTGTGTGTTGTATGGTTATGTTAGGTAAAAAAACAAATGATGTTAACTTTTTTAATAAAGAAAAAGACATATTAAGAAAAATTATTAAAATTATGTTTCTTAGCTTCTAAGGATGTAGACTTGTCAATATAAAACAGTAAACAACCAACTCAAACAAGAAAAGACTCATTTGAGCACATGGAGTTTAAAGGCAGCTCATGCGGCTGAGCTTGGAGATCTCACGTTTTGTAGGCTTGGGACAAAATTTTTGTAACCACAAATTCACAATGATCTTCTTCTTCTTTCTTTTTTAGTAAAAAAATTCCATTTAAACAAGAGAACGAAAAAAAAAAAAGGCCTCAAACAGAGCCATCCTAGAGGATGGCCTCCACTACCTCACTAGGAAAAGAGACTATGGCTAAATCCATCCATTAACATTACACTATTATTCACAGTGAGATGCCCACATAAGGAAAATAGAGATGCAAATAAAAATATCCACAATATATATATATATATATATATATATATAGAGAGAGAGAGAGAGAGGCAACATACAAAAAATGAAGCAAATCAACCAAAAGTTAAAATATTATACTCATATATTCATATGTTATTCATACTTCACTCATACATTTTATATATTATCAGGGTGGGGGTGCGGAAACTTTGTACAAGTTTGGCAACAACAAGCATTACGAAAGCAACAAATTGGTTGCCCTTGTGTGCTTCCGATAAAAGCTAAGAATGCCATTAATATGATCATAAAAGCCTTAACAACAAATTGTTTGTAGCCTTCCATTAACACTTACTCTTGAAATTCTTCAGATAGTAAGGGTTAATCGTCTTCAATTGTAGAATGAAAGATATGTAACTTTTTGATAGAAAAATATGTAATCGGCACAACTAATTGAAAATACTTGTGTTCATAAATAGGTGAAATATTAAATTTGATATGCAAACTCTTGGGAACACACTAAAGTGCTCATTTATTGAATTTCAGTTTTTCCACCCTTTTTAATGAGTTTGATGAATGTTTCCTCTCTCTCTCCACATAAATTGTTATTTATTAGTCAGTTAACGCTAACCATTTCTTATATAGATGTCTTTAGCATTTTATACTCATGTAAGTTGCATGTGACTTTTAATGAAATTGGAGGATTAAGAACCGAAAAAGGGTTCTATTCCCGGTTTTTACCAGTTGAACCAATGGTTTTTATTGGACCAGTTTAGGGTCCTGTTATCATTTGAACTAGCTAGTCTAATCCAGTTTTTAAAAGCATATATACAATAAACCACTAGACCTACCCCGCTAAAAATTGATATGATTATATTCAGCAAGGAGAGATACTTTCCTATCATCACCCATAATTCAGTTACATTTCTATGTAGTTTAGCAATATGGAAATTTGGATTAGTTGAGTTGAGGAAGTTTACAAAAAAGGAATAAAGAGAACAATACATGCATCAGAAAATAAGGTTGGCAACTAATAATGTTAGGTGTTTCCAAAGAGTATTAAATCATTGATCAAGAGTTCCTCGATGACCAACGGAACTCGTGCTTCAAATGGTTTGGTTACAACTAACTTACAAATGTATCCATAAATATTAAAAACTTATCAATGCTTCCAAGCAATGTCTTAAGGAATGTTTCCTTGAGATAAACCCCACATAAGGCATTATCTAAAAAGGAAATCGAGATTACTTGTCTTCCACGTTTGCTTAAAAAGAAAGAACACATTTGTGAGCATCTCCAAAATTTATTCATAATTGTGAGTAATAGCTAAATTTACCCGATGATTTTAGCAATATCTTTGTAGAATATTAGAAACGCCTTATTTGAAAAGAAATTAAGATTACTTGGCTTCTACGTATGCTCAAAAAAGAAAACATTTGTGAGCATTTGAAAAATGTAATAGTAATAGTTGTGTCCAAGCTAAATTTAGAAAATTTTCTAAGTAAATTTCAAGATTTAATGAGAATATGGATGTTTATTAGTTGTTGCATGATTGGTTGGGTTTGCTTACCAAAAACAAAAAAGAGGGTTCACAAGAGATGGGAAGAATGATAAATTGATAATATCTAGAAGAGTTGTGCACATCGTACACTAATAATTATGAAGAATATAATATTTCATAATATTTAAAAATAAATGCCTTGTAGGAAGCATTTATATCTTTATGCGTATATAAACTCAATGTCTAAAGGGCTTCAAGTGAATTTTCAATATAAGAAAAGCAATTTTGTGAGTATATAACAATTGTGATGGAGTATCTCTCTTTATTGAAAATGTTCATTTTTGTGATGAGCTATCCAGTTATCAAAGAGATATTTGGGTTTAATCATCTTTGTTTCAATGATACTAATGGCCCAAAAAAAAAAAAAAAAAAAAAGATCATTATTCATTATAGAATACCAGGAGTGTCTCCTATAATATGGTTTTCATACCATCAACGGGTAATTGATTATGTTTCAAAATGTCTCTTCCGACCTTTATTCTTGTATGAAGATTACTGATTGATATATATTTATTTTTAGTTCTTGATCCATATTTTCCAAATTATATCTAATCATAGTTGGTTATTCCTTGAAGGTTGGAGGAGCCCCTATGTCTTTCATGTTCAGGCAACTTGGAGAAGAAAACCAGTACGAGAAACATTTCCTGAATAATAGAAACAAATATTGTAATGAAAAAAAAAAAAAAAAAAGGTTGTCTTAATATTATTGAGGCCTTTTGTTCAACACCAGTGTGGCACTACTTCGCTGTGTCTTTTATTTTTCTTTTTCAGCTTTTCGCCCTTTATTATGAAGACCTTACTGGTGGACAAATTAGCATTTCAAGCATCTGATAAAATAATTACTTTTTGTTTTTTATAGATACAAAATAGAATTCAGACCTATAATGTCTACTCCATGATAATTGTCTTTATTATCAAGCTAAGATACTAGTTAATTTTTAGACAAAAAACCACACCTTAAGCTAACTATGACTCACAAGTCCTACCTACTATGGCATGGTTTTAATAGTTTTGCAAAGGTCCAATGAATGTGCAATAATCATGAATAATTCCCATCTTTCATCTACCACAATGTGTTTTAATCAAATTTCTCATCATGATAACGGGCAATAAAATATTGTTCTATATCATCCCAATTGTTTGTGTTTCTCTTTATAGGTTATATTTTTCCAATTATAACTTGTCGCGTATTATTATTATTTTTTATATAAATAAAATCAACAAATTTTTTTAATTTAAAAAAGAAAAATCGTCAACATCAACATGAGCACTAAATGAATTAAATTTCTCTTATTTCTTTCTTTTTTTTTCCTAGTCTTCTTCCAACTGCAATAGCTCATTATCAAAAGCAAAAGCAGCTATAATATTTTAACTGTAACTATACATCATTGAAAGAAATTCGTGAGCCAGGCACACCACATGGTGCGAGTATATATCTTCCAAATTTGAACTCTGTTGGTCAAGATATCTTTAGGATCCATTAGATTTGAGCACTCTCTTGCCTACTATACTACTCCATCTGTGATTGTATCCCCCACAAAACCATCTCAGAAGATCAAGTTCCTCTTCTTGCTTGACCCACCTGGCACTTTCACTACAATCTGCAAAAGAAAATATATTTACTTGCTTATGAATAAATTACTTGTTGAAATAACACATCCAAATCAAACGGTAGGAACCAAATTGATTGCTACCAAAATGTTGGGACCAAATTGATTGTGGGCACAAAATATAAAGACCAAAATAATGTTTTCGCATTTTTTTTTTTATAGACACACAATAGAATTCAGACATATAGTGTCTACTCTATGATGATAGTTCTTATTATCAAGTTAAGACACCAATTGGTTTTTGGACAAAAGACTTCACTAGTTAAGATAACTAGAACCCATAATTCCTACCTACAATGGCTTGGTATTTAATAGTTTTGCAAAGGTCCAATGGACATTCAATAATTGTGTATAATTTCCATCTTTCACCAACCACGATGTGTTTTAATCAAATTTCTCATCATAACAAGGGGCAATAAAATATTGTTTTATATCAAGAGATCTGGAGTTTAGATCTCGCTTACACCATAAATTAATTGATATCTTAGCTTCATAATAAAGAACAATCATTATGAATAATAAAGGTTAAAAGGTAAGGTTGGGAGTTGGAACGAAAGATAGAAGAAAGATTAGGAATCTCCGATTCTTTTATAGTACTCCTAGTCTTTGTTTGGTACGCATAAAGGATCCTCAGGCCTTAACGTAATAGGCTAATTAGCTACATTATTCAGGAATGGGCTTCTTCCTATATACTCTATTTGACTAAGTTCTAGAATTTTTTTTTTTTTTTTTTTTTTCTCTAAAGAGAAAGATAGAGTTTTGTTTCAAGTAATTGGGTTCTAAAGCTATGCATCGGGTCCACTCAAAAGAGATAAGAAATTGAAAATACAATTGTTGTTGACAAGAATTTTGTAGTTCAACAAACACTTCAAGGTGTTTCTAATGAAAATATCTAGGATTCTAATTTCTCTTCTTAATTGTTGTGACTATTATATAGATGAAAAAAAAAACATTTTTTTTGATAATTTTTTGTTGTTTAACATTTTAACTATGGTTCTAACTTCTAGGTTCTAACTGCTTCATTTTTTTATAATTGGAATTCTCTTTGCGTACTATAATTGGCCACCAAAAGTCTAATTCATTTTATTATTATCATAATTGCCATAGAAGGAGGAACGCTTCTCTAAAACCCTAAAACCTCTTCAGGTCTTAAAGTTTCTGTGGAAGCCACTTTGCTTGTGGGTATGCAAGCCTGATTCAGTTCCCATATGTGGGCCTTTTCGAGGATTTGAACCAGCTGATTTCAAGAAAATATTGCAATGAGTAGGGTGTTGCATTTTTTTTCTTTTAGCCATAGGCTCACAAATTTCTTTGGATGATTTATCTAAAGTATCTTTACAATAGATTATTAAAGCTGCTTTTGCTTTTGATTATGTAATTTTAGAGGGGGAGAAGTAATTGAAATAACAACAACATATACAACAGCACACAGCAAAAAAAATAATAAAAAAAACAAACACTTGTCCATCTAAAATAGCATAAGCCTAATAATTTGCCGAGCTAATACCAAAAAACACCCACATTAGTTCATGTAAAATGGCATTCTAGCTACTAAAACCAACTACTTTGCAAATATACATTATTACTGTGCATATACAAATTTATTTTTTATATTATACATAAAGAGAGATAAAATAAACAAAAAAAAAAAAAAAAAAAAATTGTATGAGCTGATGCCGAATGCTTGCGATGAAAATGCCAAGCCATAAACCCAAGGAAAATAGCGAAAAGTTACCTTACATGCATATAATAATACAAAGAACAAACACTTACTTCCAACTTTAAATTCAAGTGGAAGAAGTACCCATATCACCAGGAAACAACAACTTGGAAAAATCTGGGTAATTCTCCAAAGGTCCAGATCTACCACTTTCCAATTCAACTACATACGTATCATGACCATCCAGATTAAATTCTTTCCACCTTGGCTGAGTCACAACTATGCAATTCCCCTTGCAGCCTGGAAGCTCAGAAGCTAACACAGAAAACGAAGAATAAATTCCCAAAAACAACACCCAATCCCCCAAGCTGTTGACCTTAACCCATTTATCCCCTTCTTTGTTCAACTTAGAGACCTCAAAATAATCAATACACAAACCCCTATGGCTCTCACTGCCAATGAGTCCCTCAGCATTAGGAAAAGGAAGATATGCTTCAACCACCAACAATTCACCACCTGCTTCAACTAAGTACTTCATGTACGCATCAGACCCCAAATTAGTGACCACTTTTGAATCTAAAAATTGGTCAATACTAATTGTTCTTCCTTTGGTATCAACAGCATAGAACTTGCCCTCAAAGTGAGTCACTGCTATGCATGATGACGTGGCAGGGTGGGACCCAATAGTGATCCATTGCTGGATTCTCGAATTGAAGAAAGCCAATCCTCCACCTCCACCATCTCGATGTGGGGTCACCAATGCAAAATCATTGTTTTCTGGGCCCACACACATGAAAGCAACCTTGTCAACCTCGACAACTGGACGACTCCTCCAAGGTTCATGGACTCCATACATTGCGGTACGATGAAGAACGTGTTCTTGACACAACTCAAACACTTTAAACTCTCTCAAATCCAATAACAAGTTGTCGAATCCGACAACCTTGGAGCTTGAAAGTGGGTCAAGCAAGTGCATTCGACCATGTTGGTCTTCGAAAACCTTGACCAACCAGCGTTTTGGAGGAGACCCTTCTTGTTGTGATTCGATAAGATAAACGGTGTGTACGGATAGGTCGAGACTGAGGATGAATTTGGAGTCGTCTGTGGTGGGAATTGGGGTGTGACGGTGTTGTTTGGGTGTAAGAGCAATAGAGGAGCGCCATGAAGAGCAAATGGAGCGGAGGCGGAGGAGATCGATGCGGGTCTTGAGGCGTTTGGCTATTAGGTGTAAGAGATCTCGGGGGAGCTGAGACCAATCCGCCATGGAAGTAAACAAAGCTCGGTGAAGGTTCTCAAACAAAGCTATGAAATACAAAGTGTTGAAATTGGTCACTTAACTCGCTTTTGTTAGGTGAGAAGGGTGGTCTTATAAGTTAGTATTATTAAGTAAAGGAAACCAATCAGTCCACTCACACAACTTTTTCACAGTTATTCTAATTTTTTTTTTTTAAAGAAAAAAAGAAAAAAAGGAAGATATTGGAGATATATTTTTTTGTGATTGGCTTAAATAAAAGTATTATTGTGGATGTCATCAAGTCTTGCTATTCAAGTATACAACTTGGTCCAATGCACTAGACTAGATAAATATGATGTGGATATGTGTCCGAAAGTTATCATGTGTTCAAATCCTATAGAGATCAGTGCATAATAACAGGGGGGGGGTGGGGGGTGGTGGGGCGCAGTTGCCCTCTTGACTCCTCCCAAAAAAGTCCTTCATATATTGATAAAGTTGAGTTGTACTCCTAAAGTTAAAATAGAAAAGAAACATCTTCTCTCAAATCGTACCCTGACATGAAATGATAAATAAATAAAATGCATATTTCTAATTGAGAAAGTATAGAGACACAATAAAATTTCACAATAGTCTTATTTTTAGTTGGAATAGATTTCAGAATAAATATATTTTATTTTATTTTGACCAATAATGTACTAACATCTCAATTTATTGTAAAAATATTGTGAAATTTTGTGGTGTTACTCAAACAACTCATCCCACTTTAAACAATGAGCCTACACGAAATAAATGCCACCAAACCTGTTTACACTTTTGACCAATATTCAATTTTTTTTTCTTTACTTATCCAAATTTATTTCCTTTCATTTCAGGCTAAGCAAGTGGAATTAAAATTTTACACAAAATAATAATAAAATATCATGTATGACACTAAAGTTGTAAAACGTCCATTATTTATTTCTCCTTCATTTCTTGCATTTTCATAGTTCAAAATTTAAGTTTTATCATAAATCCAAATTTTAAATAACTAGAAGAATATAGAAAGATAAGTTAAAATTTATTTTCTCAATTTATTTTGAGGAATCAAATTAATTGTCTAAACTTTATGTATATATAGATTAATCTCTTCCTTTGATGATTGATTGTCAGGAATGTTTTACAATTGTTTATTTATTTTACAATTGTTTAAAATTTAATAGATTTTGTATGACAATTATTTTTGTTTATAATTTTATTATTAATATAAATTAATAATTTAGGTTCTTTATTATTATTTTTTTAACCTTTCCCCCCTAAACTAAAATCCTGCCTCTGCCACTGCATAATAATATTGAACTCATGCGTTGCTCATGGACTAGGAGTACTGTATGATCTTCTTTATGAGGCGATACAAGAAAAATGATGTTACTCCAATTATAATAAATCACATAAATAATTATGAAAAGTATTGTATTATATCCCTAATAGTATTACTCTAAGAAATATGCTAAAATTATTGGTAATGAATATGATTGATGACACACCACAAACCTATATATAAATTATAATAAATATATATAATAAAATTTGATACATCAATTCATAATTCTCATGTAATAAAATTTGTGGTATTCATACCATCATAAGCTAAAAATGAATATTCTAGATTTTGCACAAATATATATACCACTTTACATAATATCACATGCTTTTCAGCCATAACAAAAGTCTAAAGAGAAAACGAAGAAAAAAAAGGCTTAACAAAAGATGCAATGAACATTAAAAAAAAAAAAAAAAATGAAAATCTGAGTACATATTTGTCGTATATAATTGTAGTATATGTGAAAAGAAGAGCCTCGAGCTGTGAGAAAGTGAAGGTTGCACATGGGGTTCGAGTTTGCAAAGCTTTCTGGGGTGTTCTTACTTCCTAATGTGTACAACATGCTTTACCCCTAGTCCCATTGCACTCACACCGCCCCATCTTCTTTCTCCACCTTAGAAAATTTAATTCAACTTTTTTAAAGATATTAACTTTTTTAATAAAGAAAAAGACATATTAAGAAAAATTATTAAAATTGTGTTCCTTAGCTTCTAAGGATGTAGACCTGTTAATATAAAATAGTAAACAACCAACTCGAACAAGAAAAGACTCATTTGAGCACATGGAGTTTAAAGGCAGCTCATGGGGCTGAGCTTGGAGATCTCACGCTTTCTAGGGTTGGGACAAAATTTTTGTAACCACAAATTCACAATGATCTTCTTCTTCTTTCTTTTTTAGTAACAAAATTCCATTTAAACAAGAGAACGAAAAAAAAATAAAGCCTTAAACAGAGCCATCCTAGAGGATGGCCTCCACTACCTCACTAGGAAAAGACTATGGCTAAATCCATCCATTAACATTACACTATTATCACAGTGAGATGCCCACATAAGAAAAATAGAGATGCAAATAAAAATATCCACGATATAAATATAAATATATATATATATATATATAGAGAGAGAGAGAGAGAGAGAGAGTTGAGTTTAAGTTACACCTGATGTAACTCTAAGCGATATTACACAACTTAATAACTTATTATTAGATGTGAATTTTGACAAATCTACCGTAGGATTACATTATATTCATATACTCTTCATGCTTGAAAATTTCACGATGATCAAAGATTAATGATCATGTTATCAATCAATTATTTAAATTCAAGTTTTTTTAGTTTAAAATAATTCATAAAAGATGAGTTTATGGATCACAAGGTAAATAACATCCGATTAGTATAAAAATTGGCATGCATGTTAAACACATATAGAGCATGTAATTAACGGTGGGATTCTTAAAATATGAATTTAATAATAAGTTATTAAGTGGTGTAATATTGCTTAGAGTACACCAGGTGTAACTTGAACCTAACTCATATATATATATATATATATAGAGAGAGAGAGAGAGAGAGAGAGAGAGAGAGAGAGAGAGAGAGAGAGAGAGAGAGAGAGAGAGAGAGAGAGAGCAGCAACATACAAAAAATGAAGCAAATCAACCAAAAGTTAAAATACTATACTCATATATTTCATATGTTATTCATACTTCACTCATACATTTTATATATTTTTGCAAATTTCAATAAGGGTGGGGGGGCGGAAACTGTGTACAAGTTTGGCAGCAACAAGCATCACGAAAGCAACAAATTGGTTGTCCTTGTGTGCTTCCGACAAAAGCTAAGAATGCCATTAATACGATCATAAAAGCCTTAACAACAAATTGTTTGTAGCCTTCCATTAACACTTACTCTTGAAATTCTTCAGATAGTAAGGGTTAATCGTCTTTAGCTATAGAATAAAAGATATATAACTTTTTGATAGAAAAATATGGAATCAGCACAACTAATTGAAAATACTTGTGTTCATAAATAGGTGAAATATTAAATTTGATATGGAAACTCTTGCAAACACACTAAAGAGCTCATTTATTGAATTTCAGTTTTTCCACCCTTATTGAAGAGCTTAATGAATGTTTCCTCTCTCTCTCCACATAAATTGTTATTTATTAGTCATTTAACGCTAACCATTTCTTATATAGATGTCTTTAGCATTTTATACTCATGTAAGTTGCATGTGACTTTTAATGAAATTTGAGGATTAAGAACCGGAAAAGGGTTCTATTCCCAGTTTTTACTAGTTGAACCAATGGTTTTTATTGAACCAGTTTAGGGTCCAGTTATCATTTGAACTAGCTAGTCCAATCCAGTTTTTAAAAGCATACAATAAACCACTAGACCTACCATGCTAAAAATTGAAATGATTATATTCAGCAAGGAGAGATACTTTCCTATCCTCACCCATAATTCAGTTACATTTCTATGTAGTTTAGCAATATGGAAATTTGGATTAGTTGAGTTGAGGAAGTTCACAAAAAAGCACTAACAATACATGCATCAGAAAAGAAGGTTGGCAACTAATAATGTTAGGTGTTTCCAAAGAGTATTAAATCATTGATCAAGAGTTCCTCGATGACCAACGGAACTTGTGCTTCAAATGGTTTGGTTACAACTAACTTATGAATGTATCCATAAATATTAAAAACTTATCAATGCTTCCAAGCAATGTCTTAAGGAATGTATCCATGAGATAAACCCCACATAAGGCATTATCTAAAAAGAAAATCAAGATTATTTGTCTTCCACATTTGCTTAAAAAGAAAGAACACATTTGTGAGCATCTCCAAAATTTATTCATAACTGTGAGTCATGGCTAAATTTACCCAATGATTTTAGCAATATCTTTGTAGAACATTAGAAACGTCTTATTTGAAAAGAAATTAAGATTACTTGTCTTCTACGTATGCTCAAAAAAGAAAACATTTGTGAGCATTTGCAAAATGTAATAGTAATAGTTGTGTCCTAGGCTCCTAGCTAAATTTAGCAAATTTTCTTAGTAATATCTTTGAAAAATTTCAAGAATTAATGAAAATATGGATGTTTATTAGTTGTTGCATGATTGGTTGGGTTTGCTTACCAAAAAAAAAAAAGAGGGTTCACAAGAGATGGGAAGAATGATAATATCTAGAAGAGTTGTGCACATCGGGAGATTCTAGCCTTTTGCCCTTAATTTTTAAAAAATTTAGCAATATGCCCCTATTTCGAAACTATATAGGGATATGCCCCTGTTTCGATACTCGATTATCTTAAAATCGAGTTTCAATGAAATACTCGATTTGTAGAAAATCGAGTTATGCCCGATCAAACTTAAAAAAAAAAAAAAAAAATGCATGGAACTCGATTTTATGGAAGTCAAGTTCCAAAACGCTGCTATAGGGCTTTCAAACATTATTAAAGGGCTCCTTGAACCATGTATGGGGAGTTATAAAAAATTTTTGCATAAAAACGCCGCTATAGGGATTTAAAACATCACTATAGGGCCTAAAAACGTCACTATAGGGCTCTCTGAACAGAGGCGATGACACTTATAAAAATTTTTGCAGGAAAACGCCGCTATATGGATTTAAAACGTCACTATAAAGATTAAAAACGCCACTATAGGGCTCCCTGAATATGGGGTGATCATACCTGTAAAAATTTTTCATTGAACTCAATTTCCTGAAACTCGAGTTCCATGCAAATTTTATTTTATTTTTTTATTATTATTATTTTTTTTAAAGTTTGATCGAGCATAACTCGATTTTCTATGAATCGAGTATTTAATTGAACTCGATTTTAGGGTAATCGAGTATCGAAACAGGGGCACGCCCCTATATAGTTTGAAAACAGGGGCATATTGCCAATTTTTTTTTAAAATCAAGGGTAAAATGCCAGAATCTCCGTGCAAATCGTACACTAATAATTATGAAGAATATAATATTTCATAATATTTAAAAATAAATGCCTTGTAGGAAGCATTTATATCTTTATGCCTATATAAACTCAATATCTAAATGGCTCCAAGTCAATTTTCAATATAAGAAAAGCGATTTTGTGAGGATATAACAATTGTGATGGAGTATGTCTCTTTATTGAAAATGTTCATTTTTGTGAAGAGCTATCCAGTTATCAAAGAGATATTTGGGTTTAATCATCTTTGTGTCAATGATACTAATGGCCCCCAAAAAAAAAAAAAAAGGATCATTATTCATGATAGAATATCAAGAGTGTCTCCTATAATATGGTTTTCATACCATCAACGGGTAATTGATTATGTTTCAAAATGTCTCTTCCGACCTTTATTCTTGTATGAAAATTACTGATTGATATATTTTTATTTTTAGTTCTTGATCCATATTTTCCAAATTATGTCTAATCATAATTGGTTCCTTGAAGGTTGGAGGAGCCCCTGTGCCTTTCATGTTCAGGCAACTTGGATAAGAAAACCAGTACGAGAAACATTTCCTGAATAATAGAAACAAATATTGTAATGAAAAAAAAAAAAGGTTGTCTTAATATCAAATATTGTAATGAAAAAAAAAGAAAAAAGGTTGTCTTAATATTATTGAGGCCTTTTGTTCAACACCAGAGTGGCACTACTTCGCTGTGTCTTTTATTTTTCTTTTTCAGCTTTTCGTCCTTTATTATGAAGACCTTATTGGTGTACAAATTAGCATTTCAAGCATCTGATAAAATAATTACTTTTTTTTTTAATAGATACAAAATAGAATTCAAACCTATAATGTCTACTTCATTATAATTGTTATTATCAAGCTAAGACAGTAGTTGATTTTTAGACAAAAAACTACACCAATTAAACTAACTATGACTCAGAAGTCCTACCTACTATGGCATGGTTTTAATAGTTTTGCAAAGGTCCAATGAATGTGCAATAATCATGAATAATTTCCATCTTTCACCTACCACAATGTGTTTTAATCAAATTTCTCGTCATAACAAGGGGCAATAAAATATTGTTCTATATCATCCCAATTGTTTGTGTTTCACTTTATAGGTTATATTTTTCTAATTACAACTTGTCACATATTATTATTATTATTATTTATATAAATAAAATCAACAAATTTTTTTTTAATTTAAAAAAGAAAAATCGCCAAGTGCCTTGTAACTCAATTTATTGGCACTTTCTTATGTATCCATGACATCAAGGTTCAAATTCCCCCTTCCCATTGTAATTAACTAACTAACTAAAATAAAAGGTGAAACATATTGCATTCTCCAATTAGTGAAGTATAAAATGAAACAATAAGAGTGGGATAAATGGTTCTCATTCACCCTTGAGGATACTTATTTATCTTGTGCTCTCAAGTCAATTTATAATCAAATTTTTGTTACTTAAATTATTACAAAATTTGTTACACATGTTAACCTACTTTTAACAATTTTATCACAATTATTTTTTCTTGAATTCATTATTGTTCCACTTCAGTTCATTTCGGTCCATTGTGGTTCACTTCAATCCATTGGGCATACTATGGTCCAATTTGGTCCACTTTAGTTCTCGACATGTAAGGCCCATCTTGGGTGCCGAGTATTGAATTTGAAGCTATTATTGGACCCAACACTCTTGAAACTCCGGTCATATGACTGATATCTATTGCATGACAAGAGAAAAGAAACATGGGATGGAGAAACAAAAATAGGAGCAGTAAATGAATTTAATTTCTCTTCTTTCTTTCTTTTGTTGTCCTGGTCTTTTTTGTTTTTTGGATAGGTAAGATAAAATTTCATTTAAAAAAAAGACTATTACAAGGAAAAAGAACATGAGGTAGCAAAGAAAGTACAGTAAAGACTCAAAACTATGTACAAGAATCTGTTTTCCTGGTACTGTTCAACCGCAACAGCACATTATCAAAAAAAAAAAAAAAATCAGCTATAATATTTTAACTGTACATCATTCAAAGAAATTCATGAGCCAAGCACGCCACATGGTGTGAGTGTCTCTCAATTTTTAATTAGGATCTGTATGTCATTTACATCGTTCAACTCTGTTGGTCAAGATACAATCTTTAGGAGTCATTATATACACACCCTTTCTTGCCTACCATACTACTCCATCTGCAATTCTGTCCCCCACAAAACCATCCCAGCAAGATGTTTAGATCAAGTTCCTCTTCTTGCTTGAGCCACCAGGCACTTTCACTTCAATCTGCAAAGGAAAAGATATTTCCTTGCTTATGAATAAATTACTTGTTCAAATAACATATCCAAATCAAATCAAACTTTGAAATTCTGTATTTGTTACGACCATTGGAATTCAAAAGCTCAGTTAAGACAGCAACGGTCAGCCTCCCTCAAGAGACACATAAGAGAGGCTAAAGTATATCAGTTTAATTAGAGTTCAAAAGTAAAAATAATTCTGCTGCAGCAGTTGCAGTGTGGATATCAAGAACAGTAAATGCAAACTAGGATAATCAGATTGGCGGTATTTTCAATTTTATTCAGCTCTGTTATTTTCAAGTTGTTAATGCTTTCAAGCAAGGATAGTCTAGGTACTTTTTGGGAAATAGCTTAAATCTTTTGAGACCTAACAAAAACTTCTATGCATCAACGGTTGGTCCACCTCTGATTTTATGTTTTAAATTCCACCTTCTGGTACCACTGACAACAATTATTCAGGTTAAAAAATAATAGGCATCGAAATATCCTCAGCCATTTTTTCTTCAACCTCCATCAACAATATTTGAAACGACTACAATTCTTCTCAACTATAAGTCACAGCTAGCTGATGGCAATGCTTATTTCGCAGAATCATAAAGGACTGAGGATCTCTGCAGTCTCAAGAATAGCTACTCATGACACCTGTGCTTGGAAGCTGCCAATCCACTAGATATAATAGTCAACAAGGTCTTTTTGGTAAAATAATTCAGAAGAATGCATTATTTAACAAAAATAGGTTGGAGAAACAACAATGGGAGCACTAAATGAATTAAATTTCTCTTATTTCTTTCTTTTGTTTTCCTGGTCTTCTTCCAACTGCAACAGCTCATTATCAAAAGCAAAAGCAGCTATAATATTTTAACTGTAACTATACATCATTCAAAGAAATTCGTGAGCCAAGCACACCACATGGTGCGAGTATCTTCCAAATTTGAACTCTGTTGGTCAAGATATCTTTAGAAGCCAATAGATTTGAGCACTCTCTTGCCTACTATACTACTCCATCTGTGATTGTATCCCCCACAAAACCATCTCAGAAGATCAAGTTCCTCTTCTTGCTTGACCCACCAGGCACTTTCACTACAATCTGCAAAAGCAAAGATATTTACTTGCTTATGAATAAATTACTTGTTGAAATAACACATCCATATCAAACCACACTTTGAAACTCTTTATTTGTTAAGACCATTGGAATTCAAAAGCTCAGCTCAGACAGCAAGGGTCAGTTTAATTAGATTTCAGAAGTAAAAATAATTCTGCAGCAGCAGTTGCAGATTCGATATAAACAGCAGTCAATGCAGACTAGGAAGATCAATTGACAATATTTTCAATTTTATTCAGCTTTGTTATTATTATTATTATTATTATTATTTTTTACAAGATAGAATTCTACTCTATCCTAATCTAAGTATATATGTGTGTGAAGCTCCCTCCTAGAGACTTGAACCCCGACCCTTGCCCCCACACCCCACAAGCACTTATACTTGTGGAGTGACCATCGCACTAAGGGTGTGCGGTGGTAGCTCTGTTATTTTCAAGTTGTATTCACAGCATATACTAAATTGGGCATTAAATGTTATGTCTCCACAGCAATTACTAAATGGGGGGGGGGGGGGGGGGGGGGGTTGTATTATTTCTGTATCAGCATGCACATATGCACTCCTCAAGAACAACCATTTAATATATGCTGATGGCATATGGTGGTCCACTGAAATGATCAAGCATTTCAAAAGTCACCAACGATTTAAAGGTCCTTGCTAGACAGTAACATGGAACATAATTTTGTCCAAGTTTCCTGGCTCAATATTATAATAACTTGGGAGTCTTAAGTAACTCTAACAAGTTTAATAACCAATTAAGGAAAAAATCATGCACTAATCAAACTCCCTCATGTCAAAGGCAAAACAACAAGTACAATAAAACTTTTGAACCCAAAATAGTCATGAGTTAAGAAGCATTCATCACCAGATCATAACAATTATCAAGCTATTTGGAAATTTACCTCATAGGGCCACAGAACCAAGAAAATAATCTTCACTTTACAAGCGCAGTTCTTCAAATTCATTTTGCACCTGTTGCAGTCCCCAGATTAGCACTTCACACATGCTATAATGATAAGGGAACATTTTTGAACGAGATAAGAAAAGAAAAAAAAAAAATCACATATATACTGTTTAAGGGCAATGTAGTAAATAAAATCATGATTGTATACCAACTTATTAAATAAGCAGCCACTCAAAATTGTACAGCCCAACAGGAAATTCACTGGATTTAAATGTAGCTAAAATCTTAATGAACAATTAACTTAAGTTCTTCTGGTTTAAAAATATTGGGCATAGAAATATTCTCTAATGATTTATTTCTTCAACCTCCACCAACCACATTTGAAACCATTACAATTCTTCTCAACTATAAGTCACAGCTTACATGTCATAGACCTTATTCTATGCTCTAAGTGGAAGTATTGCCAACTAGCTAATGGCAATGCTTATTTCTCAGCATCAAAAGGGACTAAGGATCTCAGGTGCCTCAAGAAGAGCCACTCATGACACCTGTGCTCGGAGGTTGCCAATCCACTAGATAATAGTCAACAAGGCCTTGCAGATCTTTGAATGGCAGATCTTCAAATCAAAAGGGTCAGGAACACATGCATCAAATAAGTTTTCTTGGGGTTACAGTACTTGATCCTGGGACTAGAATTAAGGGACAACATCCTCGATGTCTCAATTACCTAAGGTATCTCTGGTATTGCACTAAATTTACTGGCAGATCTTTCCCAAGTAAGAATCATTTACCTATAAATGTTTTCTCTCATGCATAATAAACATACCCATGTTCAGCTAGATGTGTACAACAAAGTCGAGTTATATATTCTTATTTTACTCGAATCTGTTGACCATTTGCCTCTCAATTTCTCTATGGCAACAGATATATGGTCCTTTGTTTTCTCTTTGTTTGGGTTGGCCTGAGTGATGCCCAAATCTGTGATTAATCTAGTGGAATGGTAGGAGGGTCACTTTAAGCATCATAGAGGTGACAAGGTGTGGCAAGCTATTCTTTCGGGTGTCTGTGGAATCTATGGTATGAGAGGAGTAGACAGGTTTTTAATGGAGTTGAACTTCCAGCCTATGTAATCAAGGAGCATATTTTGTGGACTTTGTTTGATTGGATGCAGGCTCTAGGTGGCATCCCCTCCATGTCTTTTGTTGATTCCCTTACCTTTTGAGTTGTATTCTTTTAGTAAGGCTAGTATGCACACTGTGTCTTTCCCTCTTTTTTCTGATAAAGTACTTATCAAAAAAATATATATTCTAATTTTACTAGGCATTGATGAGTATCTATAATTACCCTGGTTACATGTTAAAATTCTCACAAAAAAGACAATTCTCAAAAAGATAATCATTTGGGGAGAGTCATTATCTTGAAACAATAAAAAACAAAGTTTAACCTGTGTAGCACTTTCATAGATTAGAACCAACAATTGATCACTGCAAACAGACCTATTACTGTGAACCCCACCTCAAAGAAGGAAGAAGAGACTCAAGAAGCAATGGCAGCCCTGTTCCTTATATCATTTCCCTAACTAAATTGATTAATAGAAGAGGTGAAAGTCTCAAGGGCATTATCACAGCCCTCAAAGCAAGAGACAACAGTCACAAAGGGAAAGGGTCCTCTTTGAAGGGTGACATACTATTGTACTAGGGAAGGATTTTTGTGGTTCAAGACTCTGCTTTGAATTCAAGAGTCCAGCAGCACATTCATGACAATCCTATTGCTGGACATTCAAGGCTTCAAAATACTCTTCAAAGATAAAAGAGGGATTTCTATTGGAATGGAATAAAGCATGACATTAAAAAACATTTGAGGGAATCTGATACTTGTCAAAGGTAGAAAATTGTGAACACAGCACCCATGGGGATGCCACAGCCCTTGTCCAACCAGAGTGGCCTTGGGTGGATGTTCCCATGGACTTCATAGAAGGCCTACTAATGTCCTACAACTTTGATGTGAACTTTGTGATAGTTGGACAGGTTAACCAAGATGCCCACTCTTACCTCTCACACACCCTACACTGCTTCTAAGGTAGCCCTATTATCCATGCAAAATGACTTCAAATTGCATGGATTACCAAGATCCATAGTCAGTGAAAGGGATTCTAGTATTCTACCTTCATTGGAGTTGTTCAAGCTGCAGGGTGCTGTTATTGCAATGTCTACTGCCTATCCACAAACAGATGGGCAAACTGAAATAATTAACAAGGGACTGGAGGATTATCTAAGATGCTATGCTGGAAAACATCCCAAGCAATGGTCAACATGGCTACCCTTTTCAGAGTTTTGGTACAACACCAACTTCCACGCTTCAACAGAGGCCAACTTGTGGATGCACACTTGACAACCAGGGAGGCTATTCTCAATCGTAATATTGTAGCAGCATAGGAGAGGATCAAATTACAAGTTGACAAGAAAAGAACAGACAGAGAGTGTTTTGTTGATGATTGGGTGTTCCTTAGGTTAGTGCCCTATAAGCATAAATCACTAGCAACTAGAAGGAATCTCAAGCCCTCTCCTAGGTTCTTTAGACCTTTCAAAGTAATCCAAAAAGTAGGAGAAGTTCCTTATAAGCTGGACTTACCATTTCACTCCAAGCCTAAAGCTATTTTGCAAAGGAGAAGGAAGAAATTACAGGATCAGGCAGTCAGTGCAGTTTTGATCCACTGGCAAGGCACTCAAGAAGAAGATGCAACTTAAAAAATTCTTCACAATGCTCAACAGCAATATCCTGACCTTGCAGGCAATGTGCTTTAAAAGAGGTAGTGCCAAGAGCCTGGCATAAGCTCATGAGCAATCCATGCGCAACCTTGACTAGTGCACGATTAACTACTTGATAAGTGACTAGTTAGTTGATAAGCTGTTAAGTAATAGTTTAACCTATGCAACTAATAGTAAGTTAAGAAGGTAGAGGTTGTTATGCAGTTGGTCAGTTAGTCGTTCTTTAGCCTCAATTGGCCAATGCTTAAATACCTGTAGCCTTTGTAAACTGCCATAATGTTGAATATTGCACATTCCTTTACTTTCTTTCTAGATTCTCCTCTCTCAATCTGTTTCTCTTATTATGGAGATTGACTACCTCAAAACTAGCCATTTCATTTCTATTTCCTAACACTTTCCCACAAATACTTCACATCCTAAACACTTAATCCCATTAAAGCTTTGCATGACTAATGGATTCACAAAATAAGCATGAAAATGAATATGAAAAGAGTATCATGTGAACCAAATTAAAGAAGTAAAGATTTCATTACACCAAGAAAAATACTTACTCCCAACGTTGTTGATGCAACCCAAGCAGGAGGAGGCCAAAACAGCTTCGAATATTCTGGATAATCCCCCAAAGGTTTAATACTTCCATTATCTAAATCACATACACCTATTTCCCTATTCCTGAAAACCCCATCACTGCTACCACCTTCTTCGCAGTTCCTATTGAAGTTACCTGTGAAAAATATGCAATTCCCTCTACAACCTGACAATACTGAAGCCGGGGCGGAAAATGTGCAATTGTCTCCCAAAAACAGCACCCGATCCCCCAAACTCTTCACCTCCACCCACTTCTTCCCCTCCCAATCCAACCCGAAAACCTTAAACCTCACTGTCCTCTCCCCCATAATCCCATCTAAAAAAGCCTCATCAACATCCTCAGCACCACCATCCACGTCATCAAACACTGCACTCAAATACATATCAACCAACAACAATTGACCAACAGACTCAACCAAAAACTTCTTATCACCACCAAACACAGACCCTGCAACCAAACTCAAATTCGACGACAACCCAACAAGAACAGTCCTCCCAGTATTATCAACAGCATAAAACTCGCCTCTAAACAAAGCAACATCATCGTATGGCGAAAGCACATCATGAACCAAAGGCATATCAGCAATTATACACCAGTTTTTATTACCAGACTTGAACATAGCCAATTTCCCAGACACATGAATTGTAAGCAATGCAAAATCATCAGTTTCGTTTTCGGAACCTAAACGAATGTAAACAACCTTTTCCATGTACAAACTCGACACGTCTCCTAAAGATGAGTTACCAAAAGGCTTAAAATTCATGTAATGGAGAACATATTCATGACCCAGTTCCAAAATTCTGAAATTCAGCAAATTTATCACCTTTGGGGAATCCAAAGGCAGAGACTTGATCTGGGTACTCGAAAGTGGGTTTATCAATTGCATTTGACTTGGGTGGTATTCTTCGGTTTTGATGAGCCATGAATTGCTGTTATCGGTGGGGAGGGTGATGAGGAATATGGTGCGTTTGGATAGGTGGAAAGCGAAGGTGGATTGGTGAGTGGTGATGAATCCGTCGTTTGGGAGGAAAGGCAAGCGGCTGCGGCGTGGACGGTGGTCGGAAATGGAGGACCGCCATGAGGAGCAGACGGATCGTAAACGGAGTTTGTTGAGTTGGTAGAATGGGCTGTCGAGGTGTTTGGCGATTAAGTCTAGAAGATCTTTGGGGAGTTGGGACCAATCTGCCATCGATGAGAGATGAGATGGGTGTTTGATTTTTGTTTGCTTTTATTTTGTTTTCTTATTGTTTCTCGGGAAAGCGTGGGAAAATGGGACGGAAACTGAGGGAAAATGTTTTCTCTTATCGGTCTATGAGGGGGACAGTTTAGCACATGGATTGCTTTGATTGGGTTTGACTTGGCTTAAACTTGGAAAGTTGGAGTGTTGTGTGATACACGGTAAAGGAAAGTTTTATTCATTGGTAAGAAGACCCTCCAATCATCCATATATACATGATTGATTGAATAAATAAATTACATGACTACTAATTATGTAATATAATTGGGGTATAAGAGATTGATATTTGAAACCCGCTTATGACAAAAAGCGATTGGTGTCTTATCTTGATAATAAGAATAATAATTATAGAGTAAATGTTATAAGTTAAAATTTTATCATAATCCTATCATGTATGTGTCAATTATGGAACTTAACATTGTGTTAGTTCTTAAACCAAAGTTGGCTCAACCAATTAGTCTCACCGGAAGATGATGTAACTGCAATTGTGAAAAATATTTGTGTCCATGGATATGGAAAATTCACTTTTGTGTAAATGGGAAAAGTTCTATATATATATATATATATATTAGACTACAACTATAAGCCATATGTAACCGCTCTATTGTAAAATGGTGGTTACGAGCACGTGAATCTACCTCTATGTGAGAAAGATGTTACATGTGAATGATACACTATGTACTTTTTTGTGCAAATGAGTGATAGGTTGAAAACTTCCATAAACTCTCTGATCGAATTTGTAATAATCCTTCATGAATCCTCGTTCATGTAAATGAGTGATAGCTTGAAGACTTATATCTAGAAAGTGGCTTTTATTTTGAATGTTTGAAGGTTAGGCTTGACCTTCAAAGTCCTTTAATATATACTAACCATCACCCTTTTCTCCCCATCCCCCCCACCCGCCCCCCCCCCCCCCTCAAAAAAAATCACCCTTTCCTTTATCCACAGACCTGTGACTTCGAATAAGAATAGGTTGTTTCCTTTGTCTGTAATTTGTAGCCTTTTTGCCAGCTTCAAGCCATTTTTAATGTGGATTTCAACATATCAATAAGTTTCTTTTTAATGAACTCAAGATTCAAACTTAGTACCCTTAATTATCGTCCTTATTGTTTCTCGTCTTGGCAGATTTCAGCCTCTACAAATTCACCATTCAAATTCTTGACATCCTTCTTGAATCCTCATACATGTGGATGAGTGATAGGTTGAAAACTTTTATACTAGAAATGGCTTCATTTATTTGTATGTTTGAAGGTTGAACATGACCTTCGAACTCCTTTTATATAACCAAGTTTGTTTAAAACATAAAATCTTAGTATGTGCTCTTTATTGCACATTGCATATCAACTGCATTTTAAAATTATGTTTTCAAAGTATGATTTTTGTTAAAATTGTGAAATCATATGTTTATAACACGATTTCGGTTAAAACTGTAAAATTGGGTTTTAAAATAGTTCCATAAAGAGTTTCTAATAATTTTTCCCCAAAAATATCAAAGTTGAATGTCATTTTCCCTCACCTTATTTCTAAGAAAAAAACAAAAAAGAAAAGAAAATTTTTTTTCCCGATAATTAGGACAAAAAAAAAAAAAAAAACCTTTATTATTAGCCTATAGAGCAAATTAAGCCCGCGCCAAGTCCAAGTGTAGAGCCCTTTTCACAAAACCTCTCTCACCTCACCTCTCCCTTTTCTTTCCCCTACTCCATAAACCCTTCTCTTCACAAACCCCACACCTTTCACTCTCATTCACTCGCTCAGTCAGTCATGGACAAAAAACAAAAACCCAAACGCAGAGACTCGAAGACCTCATCTCGCTCCAAGGTTTTCGGCGCCAGCTCGCTCCAAATCGGCGGCGACGACGACGGCGGCGTCGTTTCGAACAGCTTGATCGGTTCAATCGTCGAGAAAGGAATCTCCGATAACCCTCCGCCTCCCACTGCGCCTCCCAAGCTCTCCGTCCTCCCTTTCCCCGTCGCTCGCCACCGCTCCCACGGCCCGGTAATTTCGCCATTCTCTTCACTTTTACCAACCCTGTGTATTCATTCAGTGTCACTTCGGCGAAAAAAACCAATGATAACTGATTTTAAATTTAATGTGAAAATTGTGTTGCATTGAATGATAGCTGATTTTATATTACGCGGAAAACAAATTAATGCCTTACTATATAGAATTGTTGAAAATAAATGTGTACTTGGTATCGCGTTATTTAAAATTTTATTCTAGTAAGGAAGGAATGATAACTGATTTTTAAACGAACGGTGAAATGTGAAAGCTTTATTGTGAAATGGGTCTTCTTGTGTTGGAATTAGGGCAAAAGGAGTACATGGTAGTACTACCTTGAATGATAACTGATTTTGAATGATTGCGTTATTTATTTAAAATTTTATTCTAGTAAGGAAGGAATGATAACTGATTTTTGAACGAACGGTGAAATGTGAAAACTTTATTGTGAAATGGGACTTCTTGTGTTGGAATTAGGGCAAAAGGAGTATAAGGTGGTACTACCTTGAATGATAGCTGATTTTTAAATGACGCGGAAAACAAATTAAAGCCTTACTATTATATAGAATTGTAGAAAAATGTGTACATGGTATTGCGTTATTTAAAATTTTATTCTAGTAAGGAAGGAATGATAACTGATTTTTAAACGAATGTTGAAAAGTGAAAACTTTATTGTGAAACGAGACTTCTTGACTTGGAATTAGGGCAAAAGGAGTACATGGTACTACTTTGAATGATAACTGATTTTTTAAATGATGCGGAAAACAAATTAAAGCCCTACTATATAGAATTGTAGAAATATGTGTACATGGTATTGCGTTATTTAAAATTTTATTCTAGTAAGGAAGGAATGATAATTGATTTTTATATGATGGTGAAAAAAAATGAAAGCTTTATTGTGAAATGGTACTTCTTTGTCTTGGAATTAGGGCAAAAGGAGTACATGGTAGTGCTGCCTTGAATGATAACTGATTTTAAATGATGTGTATAACAAATTAAAGCCTTACTATGATATAGAATTGTAGAAAAATGTGTCCATAGTATCGCGTTATTTAAAAAAATTATTCTAGTAAGGAACAAATGTTAACTGATTTTTAAAGGAATGGTGAAAAAGTGAGGGCTTTATTGTGAAATGGGACTTCTTGTCTTGGAATTGCAGAAGGAGTACATAGTAGTACTACCTTGAATGATAACTGGTTTTAAATGACGCAGAAAACAAAGGAATTAGGGCAAAATGTGTACGTGGTATTGCGTTATTTAAAATCTTATTTTACCAAGTAGTGATAACTGATCTTCAAATACTGGTGAAAAATGAAAGATTTTATTTTTTTTGATAATGCAGGGCCCTTTGGATTTGCCTCTAGTTAGAAAAACCTATGGACAATTGAGCCCATGCTAGAACTAGTTGCCGGGTAATCTAGGGGCTTTTACCCTTGACGGGCTAAGCAGTTAATGCTAGTGTCGAAGAACAATGTAAAAATGAAAGCTTTTATTGTGAAATGGTACTTTGTCTCTTGGAAATAGAATAGAATTTGTGAAATTAAACTTCATTGTGTAGGGATGGAAGAAATAACTATTATCTTTGAGACCTAGAAAGATGGGGTTTTTTTAGTAAGTACTAGTTTTGTTGCTGATAAAATGTGGGAAATATATGGAATTAACTTTGGATTAGTTGATGAATATAGAAATTTGACTTAGCTGGGTTATTTTTAACTGGTAAGTTACATATAAACCCAATAGGTTCTGAACAACCTTGCTCTCCTTCAATTATTATGGGAGGAGCAAGTGCTATTTGAGCCAGGGCTCATTGGTTTTTTTTTAGGAAAAAAAAAAAAGAAAGTAAAATAGAAATGGAGCTCTAAACATTGACAAATTATTTCTGTTTATTTGTTCAGCTACTAAGTTGAGAATTATGGTTGTAATGTGGTTCAAAGGTGTCTTTATGTGTCTTTTTATTTTATTCTGAGAATAAAGAATACTTTTTATTTATTTATTTGTTTTTGAGAATGACTGATGTTTAAATTTAATAACCAGCATTGGGGTCCAATAGGTAGCGTAAAGAATGATAAAGATAGTGACAATACTGAGGATGATGAGGAAGCTAAAAGTTTAATGAACTTTGAGCCAATAGCGCCTTTTGCCAATCCAGTGCAAAGGAGGGAGAAAAAAGGATTGGATTTCAACAGTTGGAGGGAGATTGTCCCGGGCGATAATTTATCCATGGCCAATAAAGTGGAAGAAAATCTCTTATGCACTCAGAAAACTAAAAAAGATAGAAAAATGGACGTAGAACCAAATATACATGCCTGTGGGCATCAATATAAATCTGGTGAGGCCATGAGAAGTGTGTCAGAGGATGGATGTTTTAGTTCAGTTACTGACATGGAATTAGAGAACTTGAACCAACCAAATCTGAAGGAGAATGTTAAAGATGCCAGCCCAGTTGACTTCAAGGGCGAACAAGAATTTGTGTCCAAAAACAACCATATTAGTTTGGAGAGAACAGAATATGACAGTATTGGGTTTCCAGAGGTTCTAAGAAGGCGGGAGCAATCAACCACAGTATCTAATTCCAGGTCCAACAACTTTGGTAATGAACAAGAGTCCATGTCTCTTGAGAGTCAAATCGATGCTGAGAATCATGCCCGATTACAGGAAATGTCACCTGATGAGATCGCTCAAGCTCAGGTAGAGATAATGGAGAAGATGAACCCTGCAATTATAAATGCACTAAAAAAGAGGGGTCAAGACAAACTGAAAAGGCAGAAAGGCTTAAACTCAGAATTAGGAACCAATAATGCCGGTGTTGAGTTTCCAGAGGTTATAAGAAGACGAGAGCAATCAAACATAGTTTCTAATTCCAAGTCCAACAACTTTGGTAATGAACAAGAGTCCACATCTCTTGAGAGTCAGATCAATGCTGAGAATTGTGCCCGATTACAGGAAATGTCACCTGATGAGATTGCTGAAGCACAGGCAGAGATAATGGAGAAAATGGACCCTGCAATTATAAAAGCACTAAAAAAGAGAGGTCAAGACAAACTGAAAATCCAGAATGGCTTAAGCTCAGAAGCAGGCACCAATGGTGAAGTGAGTAATCCTCAGAACAGGAATACCCAAGATGCAAAAGGTTTTGCACATTCTGACAGTGATTTCTCTAGTATGTTGACAACAAACACTAAAGATACACAAAGTAGGCAAGACAAAGGTGAAGTACAGAAGTTAGTAGGCACAACCAGTAGCAGGTTGTGGAGTGCCTGGAGTGAAAGAGTTGAGGCTGTAAGGGACTTAAGATTTTCCTTGGAAGGGACTGTTATTGAGAATGATTTTGTCCAGGTACCTGGGAGTGGTAAGGCCAACTACTTGTTACTGTTGTTTTACTTTTTAAATGATATCATATGGCTTTTCATTGTTTATCCAACCATGTTATTTATCTCAAGTTCTGCAGATTGTTACCTCAGATGAGCAAGATTTAGTCATTACTGTTTCTTATTTGTTCTTAATGTTGGTTTATTAAATTGGGCGAGCCTTTTTTTATTGTCATCATGCAAACTATTACATGGTTAAAGATACTGCTTGATGCTTGGACACTAATGTTTAAGTAAATGGAATTTCCAATCATGATTTTAACTATTCTACTTATTCAAGTAGTAATGATCTTTTATATCACTTTATTCTGCATTTCAAGGCTAAATGATTATACTTATATAAAAAAATGATTATATTGACTATTTTCTCCCTTAGTATATATCTTATATACTGAGTTTCCTTGATAAAACTTCCTTATTCGTAAAAAGAAAAAAGGTTACTTATATTATATATAAAAAAAAGGCGTAGTAATGAGATGTCTTGTAGCTTGATGATAGAAGCCATTTTAGGCATGAGCCTCTGGAAGTATATAGGCCAAGATTTTATCCATTTTTGAGGTGGGAAATGGCACTAGGATTCAGTCAATTTTGGTATGATTGTTGGTGTGGGGATAATAGAGCTTTTCCAAATTGCAGGGAATACAGAAGCAACAATGGTGGACTACTTGAATGTCTCAAATGGTAGTATCCAGTGGAATTCTTCTCTTATTCTGGCCGTTCAAGATTGGTAACTAGAGTCCATAGATTTTTTCTTGGAACAATTGTTTACAACTTAGCTGTACTAAAAAAAAAAAAAAACAAAAAAAAAAGGCTAGGAGCACAAGATGGTGTGGTCCTTTTCAAAAAATTAGGGATATAAAATAAATTATTAGTATAAGGTGTGGAGAACGGGGTGACAAGCTATTTCGATGGAGAACTTATCAAAAAAAAAGACAAGCTATTTCTATGGAGAACTATTTGGTGTGTCCAGCTCCACCTCGTGTTGCTTTTTTATTTTATTTTATTTATTAATTTTTTTTGTGGACAACAGTGAAAGGTATAATCTTAACATTGGATAAATTGGGGAAGAGGGGTTATACTTATTATAGATTGGTGTTGTATGTTAAAATCAGATAGGGGGTCCATAAGTTATCTATTTCTTTGTGTTGGGGTAGCCAGAAATTTATGGATATTTGTTTTTGTCTTTTAGGAGTGAATTGGGTAATGATAAAATCGATGCCTCACTCCTTGACTTGTTGGAGAGGGGTTTTTGGCAAAAAGACACCGGCTGAAATTTTGGTGGCCATTCCTTTATATCTGATGTGGAGTATATGGAGAATAAGGAATGGATATGCTTTTGAAGAAAGAGAACTCTTGGAAATTTGGAGATCCAACTATAGGCTCAGCTTTTTGGGAATTCTTTAGGAGTGGGAACAAGCTGCCAGGCTGTATTCTACTTCTGATTTTTTGATTTTTATTGACACTTGGAGCTTTAGATGCTCAACTTGGCTATTGTCTCTTTTAGGGTGTCCCATTGTATATCTCCCATGTAGTAGGGCTATGCCTTAGGAAGCACAAGCATGGCAAAATGCTTAGCATGTCTCTATCAAACACAGCTGCCTAGATATCTAGGGATTTTTTTTTAAACAAGGTTAAGACACGTCTGTGACACGGTTGTGGCATGAAGATCAAAATAATTTCATTTATTTTTTATGTATATTTTGTATTTGTAAGCATATTTTATGTTAATAAGTGATAATACTTAATACAGAGTAACTATAAAAAAAAATAGAGTAACTAAAGTTAAAAATAATAATTAGTGATAATAATTACAACTTGAAGTTTTAAATGTTTAACCCTATTCTCTATTGCCATTCAACTTTCTTTTGTATGAGATAGTTCGAAACGAAAAGCATTAACTATTAACAAAATTTTTTTGTTTTTAATATTATGTTTTTATAGTTTTGTTTCTCTTTAAAAATCATTATTTTACCTATTAACAGAAATTTTTGTTTGACTTGATTTCTTAGTCAAAAAGTTTTCATGTGTTTTGACAATAAAATTCCTAGCGAACTAGTAATATTTTCTGTCTAGATAATGTGAAGTACAATAGTATTCGTTTGATTTAAGATCAAGGAATAACGCATGCCTTAATATGATATTGATCAATTTCTTCTTTATTTCTTTTGCTCTAGGTGATATTTCTGTTCAGAATAGGCATAGTGTTGATAACGTTTCAGAGCGGGACTTCCTGCGGACAGAGGGTGATCCTGGTGCATCAGGTTACACAATCAAAGAAGCTGTGGCACTCACTCAAAGTGTGGTCAGTTTATGCTATATCTTGTGTCTTATTTTTTAATTGTTCTGATTGCACGATTTTTGAATGGTATTCTGTTTGATTTAGCTGTATTATAAATTTTGCTGATGTTTGAGCCAAGCAATGTAAGATATTTATGCTTTCCTGATATGTAATAAATTACTCACAAAAATGGTTTCCTAATGAAATATTAATTATCACAACTGATATATTATATTTTTTTCTTGTTCTCCTCTTCTGTTCTTGTCTATGTTTTGGCCATTTCAGATTCCAGGACAACGAGCCCTTGCTTTGCATCTGATCTTCTCAGTTCTTGATAAGGCGTTACATAATATTAATCAGAAGCCAGTTGGATCTACTTTGGGAGATGCTAACAAACTTGACAGATCTACTGACTGGGAGGCTATCTGGGCTTTTGCACTTGGCCCAGAACCTGAGCTTGTTTTATCACTGAGGTGAATACCATCTGAATGCTTACATTGCTGATTTCCATTGTTTTATCAGTGTATGTTATTGTACTATGCCTTTGGGAAGTTTACATTTATAATAATATTTTCAAGAGGCATAATATTATCTCTAGATTTCCACTAGTTTTCTTATAATTCATCAAATACATGCAATACAACTTATCCTGAATCTTTTGTCATATCCTGGATCACAAAAGGAAAGAAACCTAATCTAAATGAATCTTATATGCTATCATTAATTCATGAATATGTAGTATTATTTTTCTGGAAAAAAAAAAAACTACTCATCATGCTCTCTTTTGTTGCTTTATATGTATGTCCAGGTATATTTCATGTTTCTTTGTTGGTATACAATGGTTCTTATTTATGAAAATAGTGGTTTTCTAATTTTTTTTCCCTTCTATTTATTAATTTATAACCATATTTTGAGCCTTGGCTATAAATGTTGCAATTTTATTAATATATATTGTTTTTTAATTTATAGGATATCTCTTGATGATAACCATAACTCTGTAGTTCTAGCTTGTGCAAAAGTTATTCAATGTATATTAAGCTGTGATGTGAACGAGAACTTCTTTGAGATCTCGGAGGTACAATAGTTTTTTTTTTTTTTTTTTTTTTTTTTTTTTTTTTTTTAACTTTCATTTAAATTTTTTATTTTTTTATCAATATTATTCTAAGTTCAATTTAATGTATTCTGTTTCCAGAAAATATCGACTTATGAGAAGGAAATCTTTACTGCCCCTGTGTTCCGAAGTAAACCAGAGATTGATGTTGGTTTTCTACATGGTGGATTTTGGAAGTACAGTGCTAAGCCTTCTAATATTATTCCTGTTGAAGAGGATATGGTGGAAGATGAGTCTGAGGGGAAACATACAATTCAGGATGATCTTGTGGTTGCTGGACAGGATTTTGCTGCAGGTTTAGTCCGGATGGGAATCCTTCCAAGGCTTCGCTATCTATTGGAGGTAAAAATGATAATAGTAAAGACGTTTCTTATTGTCTCCTTACTTTTGTCAGCTATAATTAAACAGACCAAGGTCTCTGCTACTTGTCCTAGATTTATGAAAGAGAACCAGACACTTCTTCTGAGTTATAAAAATCCTTCCTCCTCCGGCAGTCTTCATGTTTTTCTTGCTCATCTTTCCTCTATTGTCAAAATACTTAAGTGAGACCATGAGATAGTTGACATTGCTAAGTCAAATTTGAAAAGGATGTAATGAATATTGAATAAATATCTTATTTTTCCCATAATGTGGTATTCAAATATGAATTCTGTGGTATAAAAATATGAATTCTGGGCTTTATAAAAGAAAATTCCGGGCATCTGGTGCCTGCTGGACACAGAAACTCCATATTTGCTAAACACAATGTCATTTATCAATTTATGCGTGCACTTGTGTGTTGGGTTTGTGTGCATGTTTGTTGTGACACATGTTCGTGAGTGAGCACACACACACATGGTCATATACATGTGCATGTTGTCAATTTTTTATTGTTTTACTGTACCCATGGTAGACAAAGGCAAGCTGGGTGCCTGCCTAGTCACCACTAACGCTCTAAGATGAGGCACCTTTAGTGAGGCACTCGCTTTTAGAGCCTAGGCAAGCAAGTGGACTGCCTTAAGCCATGAAAAAGGAACTAAGGCAAGAGCCTCAGTTATTTATTTATTTATTTATTTTATTTCTATTATTATTATTATTTTTTTCTATTATAGAAGCTTGTTGTAAAACCTATTAATGGATTATTAATATACAGAAGCTTGTAATGGTTGTTGGATTAATTAATTTATAGAAACTTCTTGTAGAACTTATTACTCGATTAATCAATTTATAGAAGTGACCGCATCAAGAAGCTTGTTGTAAAAACCTATTGTTAGAATAAGTAATTGAGCCTAAACCATGTTAAGCCTATTTTAATATCAATCAATAGACCTAATTTCTTCATGCAACATGTTTCAAAACACATGATTATAATACACTAGGTAGTAGGTACATATGATTTAGAACCTATCTAAAAAGAAAAAAAAAAAAAAAAAAAGAATTTGGCATCTTGTTTTAATCAAGCAAGCACCTTTTTTTTGCCTCATGCCTCAGGCATACAAGGCCTAGGCACCTTAAGATCACCTTTCACCTTTGACTACCTTGACTGTCCCTCAAGGAGAATAATATAGTAACTTAGTTTATTCACAAAAAAGAAAATGTCTATCTCCTAATTGATTTTCATATTTAAATAAATAAGGGCAAACTTTTTTATTAGAGTATTCTGGTGTGAATGTGGTTGTTGTATTGATATTTTTCAAACACGCCAATCATCAAGGAAAAGGCATCATTTATGTTGTGGTGATTTTTTTGGCACGTTTCTTTTGAACTTCTCTATCATGCTTCATGTGACTGTAGGAATGGTTTTCCCACAATCTGAAGTGTTTAGTGTACTTCATGTTGTAGTTTCTAATAGGTTTTCATTTAAATGGTTTCAGACAGACCTTACAACAGCATTAGAAGAATGCATAATCTCTATACTTGTTGGAATAGCAAGGCATTCGCCAGCAGGTGCAACTGCAATCATGAAATGCCAAAGGCTTGTTGAAACAGTTGTCCGCAGATTTACTATGAAAGATAACATACAAATTCATCCTTCAAAAATAATTTCAGTTACTCTTTTGAAGGTAAGCAATTTTATTACTTTTTTTTAGGAGAGTTGTTTTTATAGTGTTTCTTAGTAGATT
The DNA here is from genome assembly GCF_932294415.1 of Quercus robur. NCBI lineage: Eukaryota > Viridiplantae > Streptophyta > Magnoliopsida > Fagales > Fagaceae > Quercus > Quercus robur. The sequence continues at coordinate 53,559,607 of NC_065544.1, read as the reverse complement.
GTGAGTGATCCTGCATTTATGCTAGATAAACTGATACTATTGTACTGTTTTTTCATATAAAAAACAAGGTTTTGGCTAGATGCAACAAGAAGACTTGTATTGAATTTTTAAAGAAAGGGACTTTCAGAACTATGACATGGCATTTGTATCAATGTGTTCCCTCCCTTGACCACTGGATAAAATCAGGAAGAGAAAACTGTAAACTCTCATCAGCTTTGATGGTTGAACAATTACGTTTTTGGAAGGTCTGCATTCAGTATGGATATTGTATATCATACTTTTCAGATATTTTCCCTGCCTTGTGCTTGTGGCTGAATCGACCTACAGTTGAAAAACTTATACAGAACAATGTTCTTACTGAATTTGCTTCCATCTCTAAGGAGGCATACCTTGTTCTTGAGGCTTTGGCTAGAAGACTTCCAAATCTCTTTTCTCAGGAGCGTGCTGGTGATAATACAGAGGTCTGGTCTTGGAGTTGTGTTGGTCCAATGGTTGATTTAGCAATGAAGTGGATGGCATTGAATAGTGATCCACACATGTCTAGACTCTTTGAATGGCAAAAAGGATTAGGGAGGTACTTTATCACCCAAGATTTTTCTCTGACTCCCTTGTTGTGGGTGTATTCAGCTGTCATGAACATGATTTCGAGAGTGCTTGAAGGGGTGATCCCAGAGGATAGGGTTAACTTGGATGGTGGAGTCGTACCATGGCTGCCAGAGTTTGTTCCTAAGGTTGGGCTCGAAATTGTCAAAAATGGAATTTTGAGCTTTTCAGGTGCCAATAGTTCAGAACATCCTGCTATCTCTTTCATTGAGGCACTATGTTATTTGAGACAACAAAGTAACTATGAAACATCATTGGCTTCTGTATGTTGCCTTAATGGAATTGTCCAGGTTGTTGTAAACATTGATAAGTTGATCCAGCTAGCCAAGAATAATATCCATGGTTCTTCCCAAGAATATAGCATCTCAAGAGAAGGGAAAACACTTGAGGATGGGATACTTAAGGGTTCTATGGTTGAATTGAGAAGTCTGTTGAATACTTTTATGAAGTTAGTTGCATCAGAGTGGCACCTTGTTCAGTCCATTGAGATATTTGGCAGGGGAGGCCCTGCTCCAGGGTTGGGTGTCGGCTGGGGTGCCTCTGGTGGAGGATTTTGGTCTGCAGCTGTTTTGTTGACACAAATAGATGCAGGATTTCTCATATACTTGCTTGAAACTTTTCAGTTTGAGTCTTCTACAGATACACCAACTGTTGAAGAAATGACCTTTAGTATGCAAAGGATCAATTCTGCCTTGCTTGTATGTTTGACTGCTGGCCCAAGGGATAGGCTTATTGTGGAAAAGGCAATAAATTTTTTATTCCATATCCCTGTTCTAAAGTTCATTGATCTCTGTACTCGACGTTTTCTCCACCTTGATAAGAGATTTAAACCATTTGTGTGGGAATATAAAGAAGAGGACTACCTGGTTTTCAGTGAAACATTGGCTTCCCACTTCAAGAACAGATGGTTATCTACAAAGAAAAAGTTAAAAGATGTGGGCCACAACAGTTCTGGAAATAAACCATTTAAAAAGGGTAGTGTTGGTCTGGATACCATATATGAGGACGTGGACACATCAAATAAGAATAGTCAAGATTGTTCTTCTTTAGTAGTAGAGTGGGCTCACCAGAGATTGCCACTTCCAATGCACTGGTTTCTTAGTCCAATCTCAACCATCTGTGATAGTAAGCATGCTGGCCTGCAAAAAGATAAGTCACAAAATCTTGTGCAGGACCCTAACAGTTTGTTTGAAGTTGCTAAAGGTGGACTTTTCTTTAATTTAGGTGTTGAAGCAATTTCCACTTTCAATTCCACTGTTGTCCCCTCTCCTGTTCAGAGTGTTCCATTAGTTTGGAAATTCCATTCTTTGTCTGTAATCTTACTTGTTGGAATGGGTGTGCTTGAAGATGAAAAGAGCAGGGATGTTTATGAAGCTTTGCAAGATATCTATGGGCAACTTCTTGACCAAGCGAGGACCAGTATAAGCATTGACATCATTTTGGAGAGGAATGCAGATTTATTGCCAGAATCTAGGAATAAAAACAATTTTGAGGTCCTAATGTTTCAATCTGAGATTTTTGAGAGTTACTCAACCTTTATTGAAACTCTTGTGGAGCAGTTTTCTGCCATATCTTATGGTGATTTGATTTTTGCCCGGCAAGTAGCAGTTTATCTACACCGTCATGTTGAAGCTCCTGTACGACTTGCGGCCTGGAATATGCTATCTAATGCTCGTGTTCTTGATCTTCTACCACCTCTTGAGAAATGCATTGCCCAGGCCAAAGGATACCTAGAACCTGTTGAGGTATGAATGCCTAATTGTCAACTTGTTTAATTGGAAAACTGCTTCTCTTTCTCATTGCATGTATTTTTCTACTTAGAGCAGAAAAGCTTCTAAAATACATGATAAATTAATGTAAATGTCTTTTAAAATTTTTAACCGGTTTCTCTACAGGACAATGCTGGTATTTTGGAGGCATATTTGAAGTCATGGAATTCTGGTGCCCTTGACAGGGCTGCAACTCGAGGATCAGTTGCAAATACACTGGTTCTCCACCACCTCTCTTCTTATATCTTTAACTCTTACACTGTTGATAAGTTATCTCTGCGCAACAAGCTTGTAAAATCTCTATTGCGAGACTACTCCCAGAAGCCGCACCATGAGGTACTCTTTTTTTTCCTAATAAATCTGTCAAAACTCCACAGATGAGTCTGGTAAAATGAGTGGGTCAAACAAACTGAATGTATTTAGATAGAAGTGGAAATATTACACGTCAATGAGCATAGAGAGGGCAATTTCTAGAGAAGTACACGATGGAAAGTTTTCTAATTGTTTATTCTGGAATGTTGTTACAGGGAATGATGTTGAATCTTATCCAATATAACAAGCTAACCACATCTCAAATGCCTGACCAAAATGGTTCACCACTGGAGAGAAGCAGTATGGAGAAGAGGTTTGAGGTATTAACAGAAGCTTGTGAAGGAAATTCCTCTCTGTTGACTGTGGTGGACAAGCTAAAGTCCTCCTTCAAAGAAATCTTGTAAATAGAGAGAACTTACATATATATTAGTGTATGTGCGAGAAAGATATGTAGTCGGGGGGACCAACTTAGTTAATTCACCACAATGTTCTGTAAATATGATCAGATCAACAAGAAAAAGGAAAGATTGTCAATTTTGTTTTCAATATCTGCGACATGGGTATACTATCCTGCCTATTTTCTATGTTCTTCCTAAAAGTAGGATGCTAAAGCAGAGTTGCTAAGGGGAGAAACTGTCTTGGAAATGAAACCAGCATGTGTATGATATCTGGGCAAAAGCTTTAATGAGGAATTATTCAGAAAAGTTGGAAACACATTTTCGGCATTTGTGCTTTGTATCACCATCATTTCTGCTTCATTTGATATATAACTAATAAGCACTTTTATTTTTTAACTAGCCTCATTGCATGAACTCCATGCATGCATGAGTCTCTTTTTGTGGGTTTAGTGTTATAATTTTCCAACCATTTCAATTTAAGATCTATACATTTGTCCACTAATATTACGCATTTGCAATCTTTTGATACAACCAAAAGTTTTCATGTGGTTAGCTCCAAAAAATGAACACCAAAATAGCATTGAAATAAAAAAAAATGGAACAAATACACACGAACGTATAATTTCAATGCTATTTTGGTATTCAATTTTTGGAGCTAGCCTCATGAAACTTGTTGCTATATCAAAAGATTGCAAATGCGTAGTATTAGTAGAGAAACATATAAATCTTAAATTGGAATGATTGGAAAATTATAATACTAAACCCGAGCACGTGCAATTAGGCTAGTATATTGTTAAGTGGGAGTGTAAAATAAATAAGGTGTTGTAAAGGAATATTATTTTAGTAGGGTTTATTTAGTTGTTTACTTAGTTGCACTATATTTGTTAGTAGGCCAATTAAATAGGACTCTTCATGACCATTTTTTTCTTAATTTCAACACTACTATTAGTATCCAAAATTAATTAAGATATATTGCAAAAAGCAATTAAGAACAAAAACATATTTTAAAATATCTTATTCACTATTAACGTGTGCCAAAAAAGATTTGGCATAACTTTTGCACGTGATCTTATCTTTTGCACGATTACTTCTTAGAAAAATGGTTTATTTTTCCTCTTTCCTAATCCATATAGCTCTTTTCGAGTTTGCAAGTATGCTGCAACAACCTCTTATATATTTCTCTCTCATTTTTGTATAATTTTTTTTTTTTTTTTTTAATATTCATAGTCAAGAGTACAACATCACTTTGCATAAAATAAAAGGCAATAATGGTAGCTACACAACAATCCCAACTAAAAAATGAAAATCCTCTGCTATGATAAAGTATGTAGCTTGGATATTTCACTTTGGTTGAAATATTAGTAACACCCAACTCTTCTCTGCTATAGTATTTGAGCAAGTAGTCTTAATTTCAAACATTGTCTGTGATCTACCACCCAAAATCATTTGCTTTCTTAAGCACTCTCTTATCAACCATTCCAAACCATATTCCTTCCATTTGCCAGCCTATGTTGAGTAAGCCATCTAGGAACCCTTGTGTTCTGATATAAGGCCTCTACTTAAGCATTACCTAGAAAAATAATAATCTTTATAAATCCTTTGTTTCTTACTGTTCCAAAGCTTTGACAGCCAGACAATTAATTGCCACCTTGTCCAGAGTTTCCCAACTATGGCAGCCAGCTATGATCCCTTTGCCTTCTTGATCTTTGCAAATAAAACCTGATCCTTCCAATCTTTTATTCTTTGATCTTCAATCTGACACTTATACATTCATCGAAGCCTTGATTTAGCTTCCCCTTAATAGATTTATTTGAAGAAATTAAAGGCTTCCTTGCAAGTGCAAAGAAAATTTCATCAGAAGGCCATAATAGCTTCAACATTGATGCTCATTCCCTTAATTTTTTTTCTTTCTCCCCCGAAACACCATAGGTTCCACAGGTTTTCCTGCAAAAATGAATGAAAAATTAGGATATTCCTTACTATTATCAATTACCCTGCAAATATTGTTGCTGGTGCTATATAAGACGTGCTTTACATACATTTGGGACATACTTCTTTTTATGTGAAATTTCATAAACATCCTTAACCACAGAGATGTAATCAACTAATTCAATAAGAGTGGCACACTAAAAATCTGAGCATTCGCTAACATGGAAAAGCATTTGAATGTATCTACGCATTGAAAGTTGAACCACAATGGAAGAAAGAGCAGATCAACTGCAACATAATCAAGCCTAGAAACCAAGGTACCATTGCTATCTGCTACTGTTCTAGCCAAAGATATTGGGAGCAAATCCTAATGATTCCATATCTCTAATTTGATTAATGGCTTTAGAGTAATGCTTCATTCTTGCAATGGCACCCAACAATTGATTAAATGCCACAATGGAAGTGAAAGTCCCAAGTGAAGCATTGTATCAAACAGAAAAAGAACAAACCTCTCAAAACCATCTTTAGCAACTATACCAGATGGATTTATGTTAAAAACTATAGATTGTTCCAATCATAATTATTTAGGAATCACGAAAACTAACTGCAGACATTATTAAAAAAATCACAAATAAAATAGGAAGTGAAACTGTTAAAACACATAACAAACCCAAATGGTCCCTCCAATGAGGGGTTTTTCCATCCTACAAAAAAACAATATGATACTCTCGAACATCTCATCCTGCTATCCTTATCTATTATGATACTACTAGTTGAATAGTATAGATGAACTCTCTGCTATGGAACTCTCTCTCAACTCCACACCCTCGGATTATTTTCACCCACCAAACAATCAAATCCAACCAAACCAAAAAAATTCTCTAAAAAAGAAACTGAACTAAACCTTTTTAGAGGAAAAACCTCTGGGCAAAGAGTTGTCGTATGGGTGGCTATATGGCCGTGGATTGCCATGGTTGTGGTTTGAAAGGAGAAATGGGGAGTAAACTTTGGATTTTTTTAGAAAATAACAACAAAACCCAAACAATATCATTAGTTAGGAAACGTTTTAAACTATTTTGGATTCTAGCAATTCGAGTCTAAAGTGGACGATTTTTGTGTTATGAAATCGAGTAATTTTTACTCGATTTTGCTTTTTTGCCAGTACCTGAGGTGGGCCCAATATGCCAGAAATCGAGTTCAATGGAGTCGTTTTGTAAGAGTAAAAAACGAGTTCAATGGACTCGGTTTCTATTCTTGCAAAACGAGTTCATTGAACTAAGTTTTTCCACGCATAAATCGAGTTTAATGAACTCGTTTTGCAACACTGGAAAACGAGTTCATTAAACTGGTTTTTTACTCTTACAAAACGAGTTCACTAAACTCGATTTATGCGTAACACGTGTAAGCCATCATCAGCACACAAAACACACAAAGTTCAAACTTTACACACTCTCTCTCATTCCCTCTCTGACTCTCAGTCCCTCTCACAAAAAAACCAAACACTTTAACTTTCAAATTTATTTTCTAAAAAAATCCAAAAACTTCAAATCTCAGTCGAGCTCTCTCTCCGACACTCTCATTCCGTCGCCGGCGCCGTCCACTGCTCCTGTCGCCGTCCACTGCTCCCGTCGCCACTCTCAGTCCCTCTCACAAAAAAACCAAACACAAAAAACTTTCAAACTTATTTTCTAAAAAAATCCAAAAACTTCAAATCTCAGTCGAGCTCTGACACTCTCATTCCGTCGCCAACGCCGTCCACTGCTCCCGTCGCCGGCGCTGCTTCTCCCTCCCGTCGCCGTCGCTGCTTCTCCCTCCCGTCACCATCGCCGTCGCTGCTTCTCCCTCCCGTCGCCGTCACTGCTTCTCGCTCTCGTCACCGTCGCCGTCGCTGCCGTCGCCGTCACTGCCTCTCGCCATCACAAGTAAACTCTTTCTTTTTTCTTTAAATATTGTTCTATTTTGACAACGATCATCGTTTGTTGATTTTGTGATTAAATCCATTTTGGCTTAGTAATCCTTTGTATAATATTGTCTTTGGTAATCCTTTGTATAATATTTCTTTTTTCTTTTGTTGTTATGTTTGCTGTGGGTACATGCATCTATGTTTGGGTACATTTCATGATATGTAGTGTAGGGAACTTGTCAACACAACACATTCTGAGTTGAACACGTCTGAAATGCTTACTAAATGGAATATGTCTGAAATTCCATTTAGATGCGTCCCTGCATTCTGATACTGTAAAAGTTCCCCCATGTAACATATTGTGTTGGTGTTGGAACAGGGAATTTGTCCCGAAAAGGATACAGTTCCTTCCAAATTTGTAATTATAGATAATTAGATGTGTCTTTTCACTAACATTTTAAGTGTTTAACCATTTGAGAAGAAACTTTTTTCCTTAGGATATATGTGCAAAATGAATATTCCTTGTAGTGCTGAGTTTACTCTTTAAATGTAGAGCAAAATAAAGTTTCTGACGACCAAATGTAATCAAATTGTGAGGGTTAGCGCTTATTTGCATGCAAGTTGCTTAGTTTGGATTGAAACTACTGAAGTGTAACTTTTGGGTATTTTGGAATAGTAACTGGTCCCTTTTTGGGGTTGATTGATATATCAATTTTTGTTAATAGGTATTGGACACACAATTTTCACGGAATGATGAGGTTACATAAAATTATGATGCTTTAAAGTCAATGCTCATGGATTTTGAGTGTTTATATGAATATAACATATTTCATGATAAAATGCATGGTTAGAAGAGTGTATATGTGTGTGTGTGTGTATAATGGGTAAAACTTATATACTTTAGCTGCAGTATATTATCGTTTTTGAAGCTCTTGAATACTTATCGTTTGTGCAAGAAATTGGGATCCTTACCAATTTAACATGTGCTTATATTACTCTTGACTCCCTAAACTTCGTGCAGTATGGTTGCTGTTCCTGCTCAGCTCCCTGATGAGTTTGGTCCTGGGCCCATGGACGATTCGGTGTTGAGGTTTATAAAAACACATCGAGCGTGCGCTGTTTGGGAAGGCAAGGTAACGATTCGATTTGGTTTTTTTTTTTTTTTTTTTTTTTTTTCTTTTTGGGGTTGATATTTTAAGGTCCCTTCATAACTGCTTTATTTTTTTTTTTTGGGATCAATAACTACAATCATATATACAAAGGTTATGGCATATTGCATCTCATCACCATAGTTCTATCATGTGCAGGATCCAGGGCCACTGAAATGCCGCGGTCGTAATGACGAGTTCCGAACACGACGCCGGATAGTGGTGGATGATCGTATCGTCGACATTGTGAAGAGAGTTGGATTAGAGGGGCTGTATAGGACCCCAGGCAGAGAGATTGATCATAACCTGATCACGGCCTTCGTTGAGCGATGGCGGCCTGAAACCCACACCTTCCACCTGCCACATGGTGAGACAACGATCACATTACAAGATGTGGAGGTTCTTTTCGGAATTCCAATCGATGGTGAGGCAATTGTTGGAACAACTGACTTGACATGGAAAGATGAATGTCAGAGTCTGCTTGGAATTGCTACTAATGACACCACGCTTAAAGGACAAAGGATCCAAATAAAGAAGCTACTAGAAAAAATTGACGAAGGGTTGCCCGATGATGCAACAGAGGTGGTTGTGCATCAATATGCACGGTGCTATATCCTAGCACTCCTGGCAGACACAATTTTCGCCGACAAGTCTGGTGATAGGGTGCATACGATGTGGTTGCAGATGCTGAGGGACCTTCGGAATCCACCTCAGTACAGTTGGGGGAGTGCTTGCCTTGCATGGCTGTACAGAGAGTTATGCAGGGCAACCGACAGAGGTGCTAGTCAGATTGGTGGGGCCTTGTTGCTAGTTCAGTATTGGGCATGGGTCAGATTCCCTTTTTTGTGCCCAAGGATGGACCTCCCACCAGATGGTGCATATGGCCCACCATTTGCACCTTCTCCATTGTCTATTAAGTAAGTCTCTTCCTTGACCGATTCTCTCTATTGGAAATAGATCCATAATTTTAAACACATTGTTAGACATAGAAAATAAAATTTTAACCTTGATATTCTTCAAATTTTGACTCATTAATAGGATTTTTATTTATGTTTTTTATATATCGTTTGACAACCACGGAGGTCATATGTTATGATTGATGTATAATATAAGTCTTATTAATTTCTAGCTCCACCACTAATCATATGTTTAGATAATCATTTATTAGTATAATCTTAGTGGTATGTACTGTTAAATTTACGATTGCCCATCATTTATTGTTGTTGATTACTTCATATTCTCAATTCCAAGTATTGACTCCCTCTTTCGCAATTGTAGGACTGTGTGGGTTGTGAGCACCTTGAATAGCCCCGCTGAAATCTGTCTGGTCCGGTACCGTCAGCTTTTAGATTGTATGCATCCAAAGCAGGTACCAAAATTGTGTTTATTCTATTGTTTATGACTATTGTATTTATAAATGTAAAAGAGCTCATAGATATGGAACATTGCATAATGTGCTGTCCTTTGATTTGACTATTTCAGGTGGTGTGGCAACCATATGAAGCTGAATTAGCCCACCTGCCTGCGTTTTGTGTCGCCGGAAGGGATGTATGGACGGCGAGGGTACCGCTTGTATGTTTCTGGCTAGTAGAGAAACATACACCGGACCGTGTTGTTCGTCAGTTTGGGATGGTACAAGAACCCCCCCCCCCCCCCATATGTTGATACTGACGAAGCCTTTCATGCCATAGACCTGAGGGGGAAGATGGAGGTGAATTGGAGGGACAGACATTATGGCCATATCCGAGTATGGAATACTCGAGCACGATCCCTATGTCCTGGAGCACGACTAGAGGGTGATATGTCGCCTGCTCATCCATACTTCGATTGGTACGATAGGGTGACTTGGAGGTTCGTCGACCACACTTCGGCTTCACTTATTATTATGGTAATTGCTTCGACCTTTCTTTTCAATTTTTGTTGCGTATCAAGAACTTCAGTATGATGTACTAATTGTATTTATTTACTTTCAGGTTGCCAGTCACAAGAAGTTGTTGAAACTTTATACAGTAGGCAGTCCTGAGTACAAGCATATTTCAGCTGTACTTAAGACAGTGGAACGCCTTCACCGTATAACTGCTTGACTTTCGTTGGAAGATATCGATGGGGCAAATCCAGAAGCGCCAGAAGATACTGGACGACCAAGCACAAGCTCAACTCGTGCCAACCATAGCCATGGTCAGCGTGCTGCATCCCATCAGGTTGTCAGTAGGGCAGATCTCCCTCTACCCCCACGTGCATCTCCTGCCCCAGAGTTCCCTCCACCTCCACATGCATCTCCTTCCCCAGAGATCCCTCCACATACTACTTATGCAGTTTCTGACCTAGAGATCTCTCTACCCACTTCTCATGCATCTTTTCACCCCGAGATCCCTTCACACACCTCACATACATTTTTTTATCCTGCTCATCTTTCATTTACTCCACCATCCTTTGATCTCGGCCCTGATTTCAGTCAAACCCCTCCTGTCATGCACACGCAATCCCTATCGTACAGCATTGGTCATATAGACGATGTATCGCCCCATAGTCACTCCATGTCATTCATGCCCACTCCTAGACTGCATATAGATCCCATGAGTACGGGCACTCACATTTCATTTGCTACACCCTCCTCCCCCGCAGTTGTAGGATCTTTAGTTGTTGGGAGTCAAGCAAAACAGCCAGCTGTGCATGTTGAGAATGAGCAGGTTGTTGGGTTACAGTCACCCCTACCAGGTCGACCTAAACGTACAATAAAAGCACCTCCTTGTGGGACAGGTGGTCACAAAGCAGGACACAACACTGGCCCCACGGTATGACAAGTCATTTAATGTAATGAATATTGAGTAACTACTGTTATGGTTGGTTTTGGAATTCATGTAATCCATTGTTTGGTTGTAACTCCATTTTTGCAGCAACGTGAGGAGCCTCACGAAGGAGATGCAGTACCCCCTCCCCCACATACCAGACACTATACGAGACAGCATAAGCGTAAAATGCATTAGGATTAGCATCCCATAGAGGTTCTCTCTCTCTCTCTCTCTCGCTCTCTGAAATCACTGTTTTTTTATTTATTTAATTCTTTTAATGCTTTCAAAACATTCCTGATTATTTGATGTGAGTTTATCTTAAAAACCCTTTTCTTTTTAATTATATTTCAAAGTCTTTGATTTTTGTAAATTTTACATTGAAATACTAATGCCTGGTTGGAAAGTTTATCCAACTCTCTACTTTTGAATTTGCTTTGTGCTTTGTGTTTACGAGATATGTGTTGATGACTTGGTGCATGCAGCCGGACTGCTATCCCTTGAAAATGTCCAGTAGTGCCGTTGCACCACACTTGATCTGTTCACTGAGATTGATCGAATACTTTGTCCAGAGGTACCAAATCATATAATTCTCTCTTTTAGTTCTATATATAATCATTATGCATTGATCGCCTTATTCTTGAAATAAACCTTTAATTTAATGGCCAAGGGTGGAGCAGAAAAATCATTACACATGAAGATAAGATCATCCCGTTATATGAGCATTATTTTTCATGTTCCAGAAAACTTTATGATGGTTGTTTAACCTTTACAGGTGCATTTAGATGGTACTCCTAACAATTTAGAAGAAAGTGATTTCTGTGATTTTAGCTTTCTGGACAGAGGGCTTTTCAGTTCAGATATTTCTGTTTGTGTAAGTTTGCTGCATACATGAAGATACATGAAGATACTTCGTTATATCCTCCTGAAACCAAAGACACACCAGATGCCCCTGCCATGGCTGCAAAGAAATTGGAGCATATGGGTCCTGTTACAAGAAATGAGTGGGTGATGGTCGGTACAATGCTCCTTGCAGTCCCTTTGTGGGTCTTTGGGTATGTAGTATGCCTTACTTTGTGATAGTTATTATTAAATTACCATCTCATATATATATACACACACATATATCACCAAATTGTTCATTTTCTTTCCCGGCTGATAATTAGTAGCACAAAAGTCAATTGTTTTTAAAAAAATAACAAAAAAAACTACTGGATATGTTGAATTCTCCATTTATTTTTTTGTATCCCTTGATTTGTTATCACTTTTTTGGCAATTGAACAAGACTCAAAACACAAAATAATAGTCTTTGGTGTGTAGAACAACTCGCTACAGCATATTCCAGAAAATAAGAAAATTACCAAACTACCCCTAGTTTTAGTAAAACTTTATTAAAACTGAACCAGCAACTTTCTAAAGTAAAGAAACTAAATACTTAGATTTAATAACAACTAAAGTAGCCTTTAAAAGGTGCCAAAAAGCCCCCCACATCAAAATTAGTCCATAATTCTAGGTTTACTATTTAATCTTGTTTCTCCTTGAACACTTTACTTTTTGCATCATTAAGCCTAACGTATAAGTTATCATTTGTCCTTAATGCCATTATCTTTCAGGTACTTAATATACCGACTAAGATGAATGAGGTGACTAATAACTTATGTTGAATCATTTTGCTCATACAGTCATTGATAGTCATCCTTTAATACTGATCATTTGTGCATCCTTTTTGTGCAGCTGTTGGTGCCATATTGTCAGCAACTGATTCAGTTTGCACGCTGCAGGTACACGATGTTCATCCTTACATGAATGTTATACATGGAAATTGACATGCTCCATTAATGCATGATATTTTTGGCCTGATAAAGGTTCTCAATCAAGATGAAACGCCCTTACTTTACAGTATTGTATTCGGTGAGGGAGTGGTGAATGATGCCACCTCTATTGTGCTTTTCAATGCAGTCCAATCACTTGATGTCAGCAACATTGATCTACTTACAGCATTGAAATTCTTGGGGGCCTTCCTTTACCTCTTCTTCACCAGTACTGCTCTTGGTATAGCAGTAAGTTGTTTTAGTAGTTATTTTTTTCTTGTTATTATTATTATTGTTTCTTTTCTTTCCTCCTTTTTATTGGGCATCTCTCTTCAATTTCGGTCGTTTTATATACTGTATGTAAAGTACATAGTAAACAAGAAAACATGACAATCTTTTTGACGTAATTATGTTGTACTGGATAGGTTGAATAGATTTGCAGCTAACTTGAAGCAAGCTGCAGAAAGTGATGGCCGGATTGAGCGTTCTGTGAGAGAACAGTCAGCACTCATGTCAATCCTTGATTGCCGTCCAGTATGTTGAACTGTTTGTGTTATTTATGTTTATCATTTGTCTCCCGTGCCTTATACCATAGGCCTTGGATGATGCATTGACATGCAATAAAAAAATTTAAATAGCATAATCATACTCTGTCGAAAATGCAAGCTGATATGAATTTCAAAGGCATTTCTTGATCCAAGGTTGTCTTTTTGCATTTAAGGTTTTTGGTACAATTTATTGTGTAAGGCTGTGTTGTTTCATTGGTGAATTTTTTTTTTGGGTAAATCACACTAACCTTCCTTAAGGTTTGAGGAAATGTCGGAATCCCTTTCTTATTTTCAAAAAATGACACTTAGCCCCCTATGGTTATTATTTTTTTTATTTTATTTTAAAATTTTTCTTACGATATAACCAATCTGGTTATTAAGCAAAATTTTTTTGGGTGGATATAGTGGTTGAGAATTTAATATGAGAAATTTGAAAATTTGTAATGAACATAAATGGTCATAAGGGGTTATTTGTTGTGTAAATCAATATATTAAGGGGTGGAGTGTCTTTTACAAAAATAGGAGGGGGTTTTTGAAATTTCGACAAACCATTCTCAAACAATGTAATGGTAACTCTTTTCCCAGTTGTGATAGATATAGAACCATTGAGTAAGCTCACCAACTTCAACAAAAGTCACTAATTTCTGTTGTATTGCTATGAAAACATGGGTTCATAAACGTGGTTTCTTTGATGGTCTATGTTTCCGATTGGTAATTTGGTACTTTTAATGGAATATCAATTGCTTAGCGTAATTGAACTATTTGGTTGTATTTCATTAACTTAAGAACTGCTGGCCTAGCACTCTGCGGTTTAGTATCTGCTTTTGTTGGCATGATTAATCCTTCTTGCAATACCTGATTGAGTGTAACTTATTAACATGTATAGAAGAAAAGTATATACTTGTTGAACTCACAGTTGGATTTTCCATTTAACAATCACTAACGTTGATTCACCAACAAATTGAGGCATGTAATGCAAATTCATATGAGATGGGTGATTATGCATGTAGTGATATTTTGTGATATAAATTTTCTCAGTATCCATGTATAATTTTATATTGCATGGTCCTTTGCTTATTTCATTGTTGGTGTTAATTATTAAATATAATGTGCCAAACATCCATCTGTAAGTGGCTCTTGCTTAGTTCCAGCTACTTATCACTTTACATATTTCTGTATTGCCTTAAACTAACATTTATTTGCAGGTGCTATCTACATTCTGGGGACATCGATCGTGGCCTTAAAACTTTTGAAGACTACATGAGTTCAGGGAAGCCGACTATAGTGGAACTATATGTGGTGAGTTTTTAAACCAATACAATTTCTGCAATGTGCTAAGTCAGATATCTTTTCTTTCAGTAAATAATAACAATTCTTTTAAAAATTAATGAATAGATATACAGGAAAGAGTATGCTACTTCCCAAGAAATTAGAATAAAATTTTAAGAGAGAATTGCAATTATGAATGAATATATTAATTCTTAATATCTGAATGCTGTTACCTTTGTTATATGATCTTGACAAAATTTTGGATTTACAGTTTTACATTGTTCTTGGTTTTAGACAACCCGATGAACATATCACTTTGCTGTTAATACTGCATTAAGTTATCAGGGTAATTTGTACTAATCAAAAAAGTTTATCGGAGTAATTGTGTAATGACCAGCTTTCTTAGAATATTTTTTCCCTTTATAAATTTCCTCCATCCCAATGTTTATCTCATTACTTTTTTGTGTAGAAGTATTTTTCAATTTTGTTTTTGCTCCTTTTGGCTCTTTCTTTTCATTTTCCCTGTGTACTAGGATAGTGCTTTTGTTTTGGGAGGTGCTATTTTAATGATATTCAGTTTGTTATTGAAAAGGAAAAAGCTCCTTGGGGGGACAACGAAGATGTTTCTATTCATGTTTGTCAGTGACAATCGTTTGGTTACTTTGTGCCGGTTAAAAGTGGATTTCATGTTTATGTAATGTATAGTCATATCAAGATATTATTGTATTATACAGACATTAAATTACTGTGATTTATGTGGTTGTAGACACTTGTAGAGGGAGCCATGGTTGGGCATACTCCCAAGGGAATGCAACTTGCTCAAGACACGCTGGTATGGTTGTTATGTAGCTTCTTACTTGAGTTCCTGATTCATTGTCTTGATTGTTTTAACCCTATCTGCGGTTCTACATTTTCTTATGCAGGTAAACATGAATTCCAGGGACTTCTTCTTGAGCCCAAAAATGGGGAGTGATCTCCTCCTTTTAGCTTCTGGTGAAAAAGTACGTAATACCTTGTTTAATTACTTGATTAGATCCCTGTGGTTGCTAGGGAGAAGGAGAGATTTTGTTATTTGTCCTGGCTCTATATGATTCTTTATCATTCTTCCTAGCCTGTATATTTTAGTTTATACTGTCTATTTTCCAACTAAATTATAATATATCCTTGCAGATTGGTGGATATACTACTGCTAACTATATATGGGATCTGATGCAAGCTGGAAACTTTATTCCTTCACCTCCTGCTGTGGAAGCATATTACAAGGGCTTAAAAGTGAGTTTCTTGCCCAGATAATGCTTAAGAAATAGTAAATTCTCATGAGTGATTTTCTTAGTACATCTGTTTCGACAATGGTGTTACTTAGCTGTTAGACTGCAAATTACTCTGGATGTTACTTAGAAATCTATGGTGTTAAATATTGTTTGAAAACTTTGAAAACAAGTTGAAATCTTTAACAAAAGGAGCCTAAAACTACTGTTTGAGTATTTTTTTGGGGAGCAACATTTAAGTTAATTGTGCTAGACTGCTAGTGCTGGGCTTGAAAGTATTGTTTGAGCATTGAAGACTAAGCCAGAAGAGGGAATAGAAATCATTTATTGTCATGTATGAGGGATTTTTTTTTAGATCCAAAAAGTTAGTAATGACCTAGATTGTTTCCAGCCCAACACAACCAGAAGTTGTAATGCTTCATAGCAGAAAGTGCAGCTAGCTATTTTTACAGTCAATAACAATATCCTAAGTTGTCAAATTCCAGTCCTTGGTCTTCTGGATGCATCCAAATGCCTGCAATTGCTACTATGTTTGGCCATGCTGGCCCTCATATAGTTAGATATCTCTTCATATATGAATTATGTGCATATTCATAACTGATTCCCATTATGTGCATATTCGTAATTGTGTCCATTTTTGTTCTGGGTTCAGGAACGTGAAATACCTGAAGATGATCCACGACTGTTGCTGGTTTCTAAGACTTACGACAACCTTCGCCAAAGATCTGGACCAGGACCTCGACGACCTTAGTTGGATGATAACAAAAGATTCCTTGGAGAGTCTTTGGCATGGATTTTTTGGTTATATTAGTTATGTTTTGATGCAAGAGATACAACTACAAGGATTTGTGCAGGCCTAATCCTCTGTTGTATCAAAGATCATGTAGAATTTATAATGGTCTCTGTATTGTTCTTAGCTTCATACACAGTTTTAATCAAGTTTTAGAATGAGAAACATGAGGAATAAGGACATTGTAGTATTTTGATATTTCTTCAAGTAAAGCATCAATGTGTTGGCTGCTTCTTAGTTCTTGGCTTCTTGCCCCTTTCCTTCCACTTTCTATTCTTGTATACAGCAATGAGTTGCAGGCATGTACTCATTCCATAAGGACCTAATTAAACACTGAACTAATAAATAGAAATTGAGCTTCACTGTCCTATTGGTTTTTTTTTTAGGTAAAACTACAATATGTATTGATTGAGTGAAAAAAGTGTCAACGTATCAACCATATTCATAAATCATATGATACATGTGTATTATATAAATCATATGTATTTGATTTGTAAATCACATGTATCATTCATAAAATAATAATAATAATAATAATATAAGTCACATGTATCGGATAATACATAGATATATGTGCATTTAAATTGGATTTTTTGTTCAAAGTTCTGCTTTTACTTAAGTGTAACAAGTTGTTGGACTTATTTTTTAGTAAAAAATTATTGAGTTATTGGTTGAAGCCAATAAGATAACATGTTCATTCAGTGATATCACAATCTAGAAACAGGTACATTGGATATAAAATACTTCGATTACAAGTTCATTCAGTGACAAACAAAATAATAATTGTGTGGATACAACCCAGTAGTAAGTTCAAATACATAATAAAGAGAACCCCAATTGACATCTACAATGCCATTCCAAACTCGAGTATTTGCATGCCTAGCAAAAATTCAAATATTGTTGTTAGAGACCAAAACCCAAAACATACGTACTAATCTATGCAACTTGGCTAATTGATACAATCATGGCATTTTATATAAAAGCATCACTTACCTAGTTTGGATTATTACTGCTTGTCGAAGCCCCACGGGAAAGCGGACATCTTCTACGGTTATGCCCATGTTGATGACACAGTCCACTGCTCTGCTTTTGCTGAATCTCCCTTAAGTCAAAATCTGGCCTCCGGCTTCCCGGTTCTCGCCGGACCCCATCCATCTGATTTCATATCCTAGACGCCACAGGTCGACCTTTGCCCCGCAACAGTTTTGGGTCAAGCACCCACTTTGGACCATCCACATCCCTCCACAATGAATCTGACTTTGGCACCACAAATGCATGTGAGTAGGTGTGAATGGCGTTCACCAAACTATAACATGGGTCAATATATGCAGTCGCATCTTGCCCCAAGTACTGAAGAGCTTTAATTGCATGTGAACAAGAGATCTTTCTCATTTGCCACTTTCCACAACCACATGTTCTGGCCTTTACATTTACTTCATAACTATGGTGTCCCTCTCCAGAGCTATAGATGTTGTATGAAGTAATTACTTGATATATACCATTCAGATTATTAAACGGATTTATTTGGTGTGAAATTGATTTTTGTAGGTTGTGTCCATAGATTTTTAAGGCATATTTAGTCCATACCTTGTCCTTTGAGAGATCATGAGTAATTTCTTTGTGTCGATCATGGAAATACACAACAAGTTTGCAATGAGTGAATTCAACCATTGCAGCAATGGGTAGGCCACGGGCACCTTTGAGTACTCCATTGAAGCACTCCGAGACATTGGTTGTCATAGCCCCATAATGGTATCCACCATCATGTAGTTGGGTCCACTTGTCTAGATCCTCGTTCATTAGATATGTGTATGGCATGATGGATGAGTCGGGTTCACTTTCCTGCCGCTCGGTTCTCCGTTTCTTCCTAAGGGCCTCGATCTCAGCTTCCTTGATAGGTTGCATGTACAACTCAAATTTAGATTCCTGAGTAGCATACCCCGCTTTCAAGGCTAATGACTTTAAAGTGGCGTCCTGAAAATGCATGTTGAAGTTGCTAGCAACATGTCGAAGGCAATATCTGTGAACTACTCGTTGTCGTCCATCATCATGTCTAGGCCAGTTTGCAATTGCACTTTGAATACCCTTATGTCGGTCAGAAATTATACAGATGTCCTTATCTGCTATCACATCCCCCAGTGCATTCCTGAGGCGTTCTAAAAACCACCCCCAACTAGACCCTGACTCTTTGTCCACAACGGCAAAGGCAAGAGGCAAAACCTTGTTGTTGGCATCAGTGGCCATTGCAATCAACAACACCCCTCGATATTTACCATACAAATGGGTCCCATCAATACTGATCACTGGCTTACAATGTCTGAATCCTGCAATGCATGGAGCAAAAGCCCAAAATATATAGCGCAATATTGTATCACCGAACTCGTCCCTGGGTATGGTGTGAAACCAGAAACGGTTGCCAGGTTCTTGATCCCAGTATGCAAACAATAACTTTCTCAACCTTTGGTAAGACTCTTCCCAATCCCCAAATATCTTTGCAATACCTCGTTGTTTCGCATCCCATATCTTATAGTAAGAAAGAATATGCCCATAATACTTCCCTTTAATGAAATGTATGAGGTGATAAATTGTTGCCGTGTGTTTCTCTTTCAACAATGGAACAAATTCTTCTGCTAGAAAATTACAATCCATCATTCTACCATCAAGGGCCGTGGCAAGGGGCATACAACTATGAGGACCCCTATAAGATGTGACCATCCATAGTCCGAGTTCAGGCTTCACAACTGCCCCAACGTACCACATGCATGATTCATCGCTGCATTTCACAGACAGTCTACTTGTGGTCGACCTACTAGTCACAAAGTTTCTGTTATGCTTTGCGGCGTAAATTGTTAATGCACGTCTCACCGCATCTTTATTAGCAAAAATCAACCCTTTCGCAAAATTCATGTCTGCATTCCAAGAACCAAATGATTGCTGAACAACTTCAGGATCAACCATATTTTCCCAAGTATTTTCATAAAATGATGAGGCAGGAGGTTCATAAACGAGGGTCGTATTTGTAACATGCTGAACTCTAGCATTAGCGTCCTCATCATCTTCATCACATTCAGCCATATCATCAACATGAGGAATGTGAGTAATTTCATGGTCATCAAGACCCCTGTCAAAGTCACCATCGTCAATCCTCTCTTCATACTCATCTCTATCCTCACCATCTTCCCCAGAACAGTCTTCGTCTTCATCTTCATCTTCAACTACTGGAACTGTAGAGGATTCACCTCGATGTGTACAAAATTGATCTTCATATCTATTTCCAGGTTCACTCTCAATTGTTACTGGTGTCTCTTGAAAAGGGGGTGTATAGCCTCCCAATGTGGTGCATTGATCATCTAGGATTGCAAACTGTATAGATGTAGTTGTTTGTACAATTTCGTCCTCTACGCCGACTTCTGCACGAGGCTCCAAAGTGACGTATAACTCAAAATCTGCTGCTTGTTTCCATTTGTCCATCTTACTAAACATGAATTTCACATGTTTGTCCTCTGTTATCGCCATATATCTGTAATTAATGCATTGATTGAGGACTTCATATGGAGAACGGAAAGTAATATGTATGTCATGCAAAGCAGGGTTCACTTGCAACTCTTCCATAATTTTTACTTTCAGCTCATTCAGGGTCTTTAGCTTACGGCGTATCATCATATAGTAGCACTGGATACCCGGACCTTGAAATGAGACTCCATCATAAGGGTTGGCATTGCTAAGGGGTCCACCGTAGTATATATTTATATAGATCATTGTCAACCTATAGATCATCAAGTGCAATTGTGTTAGTGACAAATTTATAACGCTCAATCAACATCAATCACAAAACTTTGCGTATGAAATGCCAACAATACTAACCTCAACCAAATTTGCATATACTCACCTTTAGTAATCTTACAAAAATAGTCATTACCAATTTCATATTCTTTAAAAATTCTAAATCATTCTAGGGGCATGACTTTCAAAACCCATTCAAATAAGTTATGATGAACAAAAATATTATATACCAACCAGTTATCCATTGAAATCTCTGTTACAAATCTTAAACAAATATATCTTGAAATAATTTATGGTAAAAAGACTACTATCTTAGGTATCAAACTCATAATCCATTTCATATCCATGAGAAAGACCTAAAAGTACTAAATATTCCTAACAATTGATCACAATATTTAGTACTAAATATTCCCAATAATTAATCACAATATTAATTTTTTTTTAACTTAGCATATTAGCACAATATTTACACTAACAAACAAAACAAATATTCCCATATGTTGTAATAACATAATAATCACAATATTTGGTACTAAATATTCCCAATAATCACAATATTTGTAGTTATTTTCTAAAAAAATCCCTAATGACTCCATTCTTTTTGCCAATATCTAATCCCCTAAAATCCTAAAGGGCTATGGAAATGGACAGCGTTTGCTCTCTTTCTATTTTTAAAGTCTGCTCCTTTTTTCCTAACTTGGAATGTTACAAATGGTAACAACACCAAATATTTGTAAATTTTTCACAAACTATACGTGCTCGTGCTGCACCATCCTTACACATTCATTCATGGTCATGGTCATGGTCATGGTCATGACCATTTCATGTTACAATTTTACTGTTGCAACTTCCTTAAAAAAAATAAAAAATAATTGGATTTATAAGATTTTGAGCTTCGAACCTTTAGCCAAAAAAGTTTTATATATTCTCTTAAATGAAAAAATAAAAATAAAAAGGAAAAAATTGCATATCTAGAGTACTCAAATTTTCACATAATAATCACAATATTTGGTACTAAATATTCCCAATAATCACAATATTAACTTTCTTAAAAAAAAAAACTTAGCAAATAATTTAATCACAATATTCACACTAACAAATAAAAAAAAAAAAAAATTTCCCCAATATGTTGTAATTTAATCAAAATATTTACACTAACAAAAAAAAATTCCCCAATATGTTGTAATTTAATCACAATTATTTACTAAATATTCCCAACAATTAATCATTAAATTACTACTCATTATAGATATTTTTTCTTAAGTAGATTTATGATCTTATATAAATGTGTCATAACATTAATTTAAAAAAAAAATTGCAAATAATCACAATATACTAACAAATAAATTAATCACACTATTTACACTAACAAATAAGAAAAACAAAACATTTCCTAATATGTTCTAAATTTTTCTTTAAAAAAAACCTAGCAAATAATCACAATATACTAACAAATAAATTGATCACAATATTTACACTAACAAATAAGAAAAACAAAACTTTTCCTAATATGTTCTAAATTTTTCTTTAAAAAAAATCTAGCAAAATAATCACAACATTGTAAAAATATTACCTGAGAATGTTGTGTGATGAGTGTTCTGTGAGTGAGTTGAATATAGAGACTGAGTTGAATATAGAGACTGAGTTGAAGAGCTGAATATAGAGAGTGTTCAAGAGAGAGCATATAGAGACTGAGTTTCTGATATGGAAGACATATTCTGATATGGAAGACATATTCCCACGGCAAGAGAGAACTTATTCCAGCTGGGACCCACAGACACGTGGAGGGCTGGGGACTGAAGCTGCTGTGGGGGAACTGTGATGCCCACGTGATGTTGCTGCTGTGGGATGGGAGTGCTGCTGTTGGATGGGAGTGCTGCTGTTTGATGGAACTGATGCTGGCAGTTTATAAAAGGAAATCGA
This sequence comes from Quercus robur, assembly GCF_932294415.1. Lineage (NCBI taxonomy): Eukaryota > Viridiplantae > Streptophyta > Magnoliopsida > Fagales > Fagaceae > Quercus > Quercus robur. Next base: position 53,537,364 of record NC_065544.1, on the reverse strand, counting down.
GTCCAAAGGACTCGGTTCCTAAGCCTGAAAAACGAGTTCGTTAAACTCGGTTTCAAAGAGTAGAAACCGAGTCCAATGGACTCGGTTTCCAGGCTTTGAAACCGAGTGCAAGGGACTCGGTTTCCATGCTTTAAAACCGAGTCCTTTGGACTCGTTTTCCAGGCTTAGAAGTCGAGTTCTTTCAACTCGATTTCTCGCAATAATAAATTAATAAACCCAGGAAATCGTCCCCTCTGAACTCGAGTTGTTATATTCCAAATTAGTTTCAAACGTTTCCTAACTAATGAAATAGTTTCGGTTTTGTAGTTATTTTCTGAAAAATCCCGTAAACTTTTCTAGAAAACGTTTGATTGTGGCCTTGTGGATAAGATTGAGTTTTTATCTTTTGAGAGAGGTGGAGGAATAACCGGGTTTTTTTTTGGAATTGTTTTTGATAGGAACCATAGGTTGTTGGGGGCGTTTTAATTCTATTTTATAGGGAATGTTTTTGCAAGAGTTAAAGGATTTAGTTTTATCAAATTATCATTTAGTTTTATCTCTACTTAAAACTTACCTAAGGGAATAGGAATATTTTTGAATCAAAGAAATGTTTATATCAAATAATAGAAGTCCTTTAAATAATAGTATAAATTATATATTTGATAATTTGATAAATGAGGGAGTACGAATCAAGTCCTAAATATTTCCTTTAGAAACACAAGAAATATCAATTAAGCTGTAAGGGTAATGGCAAGAATTGGTTTATGTTAATTTCTAGAGAGTAAAATGGGCCAAGTAATGGGCTTGGGCATGAAATTCTAAAACTTAGAGCAAGAATCCTAATCTCATGCTTTAAAATTTAAAATCGTAGATGACATGGACATATAAGGAGTTGTCAAGTAATTGAGTTACAAGAATTTTAGTACTACAAAAGTTAGACTCTTTTGTAATGGTATTTTGATTATGTAATATATTATAAGCTTGTTTAAAAAACTGTATATACTTCTTTTGTGTTTGTGTGTTCTAATAAATATTACTGTTTCCTCAAAAAAAAAAAAATAGTAAGTTTATTTAAAATAAATCCTTCATTAAAAGCATGAGTTTTATTTATTAAATGACAATTGATTGGATGTACAAGAGAAGCATATTGAAGTTGTTTTTATTTTTTATTTTTTTTATTATTATTTTTTTAAATAGTTAAGCTTTCTTATATAGTAGCTTGTATCCACCAGCTTGTTAATGGCTTTTTGTTGTCAAGCAATTGAGTTACAAGAATTTTAGTACTACAAAAGTTAGACTCTTTTGTAATGGTATTTTGATTATGTAATATATTATAAGCTTATTTAAAAAACTGTATATACTACTTTCGTGTTTGTGTGTTCTAATAAGTATTACTGTTTCCTCAAAAAAAAAAAAAAAGTAAGTTTATTTAAAATAAATCCTTCATTAAAAGCATGAGTTTTATTTATTAAATGACAATTGATTGGATGTACAAGAGAAGTATATTGAAGTTGTTTTTTTTTTTTTTTTTTTTTTTTTTTTTTTTTTTAAATAGTTAAGCTTTCTTATATAGTAGCTTGTATCCACCAGCTTGTTAACAAATCCCGTATCAGGTAATGGCTTTTCCGTGTCAGTTTGTCTTTCTTTGGTTATGTCATAGGGGTATCATCTTTGGCAAAGTTAGTACATTCCAACTTATTTCTCAGTATTTAAGGACCACTCTTGCACAACTATAGATTACAAAAACACAAACAACTTTCAATCAAAAAAACCAAGAAAGAACACAAACAACTTTGGCATTTTATTGAATCATCCGGGGTGGTATAAACCAAAGATTTCGAAGACAAAAAAAAAAAAAGGAAAGAAAAGGAAAAAAATGATGGCTCATGTAGAGAACAACTTGGGCACCACTGTGAATGCTGGAAATATTGAGGAGGAGACGAGGGAAAATTGGACTTGGAAAGACTCTGTTTGCTGCTGTTGTATTTTTTCATTCATTTTTCTCATGCCTTTTTTGCCAATAGTTTTACTATTGATTAATTTGATTTCAAAGGCAAAGAAAGGGGAATTGGAATATCGCCCAATAGACTTTCATTTTGAGAATGAATACCCAACGGACTCTCATCCTGGCAAATTCAACGCCCTTGATATTGTGGTGTCCACCATTATCGTGGTCCTCTTTATTTTGGTAATTTGCTTCATTTTCTGTGGGCAAAGAAAGAACCAAATGAAGGCTGAACTTCTTGAAGAGGGTATTGTACGTGCATCTGGTCGCCGCCCTCCTTTCACACAATAATTATCTTATGCATATGACACATGTATTCGTTTCTCTCGTAAACATATGATCTCCACACTGTATAGGGTTAATATCCTGTAAGAGTGAATATACCCACATAAGGGTGGGTCTCATGCAAAAAACCTACTTTTATGTGAGAAGGAGATGTGTTTGTCAAGCTTAATTAATTGGTTTCTAACATAAAGTAGGGTTTTTTTTTTTTTTTTTTTTTGGGTGTGTGGTTTGGAATGAGTGAGTCGCCTAAGGCAAGGCAAAGGAGAAATTTGAATGAATGAAAAGACAATTCTTTTATCTAAGTATATGTAGCTCCTCTCATAAAGTTAATGTTTCTTTGGTTTTATTTATTTATTTATTATTCAAAGAGGATGGCATTTAGAATTTTCTATGTCTCTATGAACATTTGTACTATTTTATGTTATGAGTCATGAAAATTTGCATGATTCTTTTGTAAGAAATTTTTTTTTTTATTATTAGTAAGCTATTAGCATCTTAATTTAGGAATTTTCATACTCAACAACACTTGCATACAAATTTCTACACCTGTTCTTTGCCATATTCTAGTTCCAATTTTGGTTAATGGGAAAATCATGTTATACACAGCCCTTGGTTAACTACATATGTCAAAAACCCTTACCAACTTATTTCTGAGAAGCCCCTCAAAAAAAAAAAACTTATTTCTGAGACAATTTTTTTTTTTTTTTTTTTTTTAATTTTTTAAAAATTCTTATACTCAAGAACATAAAAAACATAATTTTCTCCAAGCTGCTTCCTGAAATTGTGCAGGGAGGGAGAAACTATTACAACAAACTGGTTATGAAGGCAAGACAAAGTTGCACAAAGGCTCAAAGCATGTGCTATACCATTTGCTTCCCTTTTCACTTCGACAAAAACTACAAAAAACAAAAGATTTAACTACAAAAACCCAGCATCACTAATTAAGCTATAGATGTACCCCTCAACTTCATTTGAAATTCTAGCGAGAGCATGAAAACAAACTTTCAAATTCCCTTCCAATACTACGTTTTGGAGGTTCTCATCACAAGCAACCTATAAAGCCCAATTAATTGCAAGAGCTTCCGCAACAATGGGGTCATCGATATCAATAAGCCTAGCTCAAGCCAAAATTATATCACTTTTATTGCTCTTGGAGAAGGCTTATTCTATGTCTAAACTTCTTGTGGATGACCATTTCCCAATAGACTCTCCATGAGAGTAGTGTGCTCACAAAAATTTTCTACCTTTGTCAATTTGATTATTAATTTTTTTTTGACAGAAAAGCGGTAGAAGTATATTAATATAGAAAAAAAATACAGAGTAAAAAACCAAAGGGATCTACCATACATAGAAGACGCCAAACATAGTGGCTGGCAGACCCAAAGAAGAAGTTACTAAACATGCAAAACAAACCAAACTTCACACGAACGTGTTCATCGGTTGGGGAGACGCACAGATAGTCGTTGGTAATCATCCAGCAAGGATGTGGCTCCCTGAAGGATTGCAGTGGGGTGGGAATGTAAGCTCTCAAAGTGATATCTGTTCCTCGCATTCCACAAAGCCCAAGAAAGCATTGCCCAAGTTTCTAGTTCCTTCCTATCAAGTCGATCAACTAGGTGACGAACCAGGAGGTAGAAGTTCGAAGCATCAGCACTACATTTCTGCAACTTACCTCTGACCAGATCCCAAACGTTCCGTGCTAGGGGGCACTCCCATAGAATATGGACTGTCATTTCATCATGCTGGCCACAGATGGTGCATATCAGATCAACTTGGATTTTACGACGGAGAAGATTGGCTCTAGTTGGAAGGATATCGGAACAAACTCGCCATACAAAATTTCGAACCTTTGGTGGAGTATTCAACGCCCAAAGCTTTGTCCACAGCTTGCGATCTTGGCTAGCCAGGGAATGTTCACCACCGGGAGGCTTGGCCATTCTAACTGCAACATGATATGCAGATTTGACAGTGAAGTTTCTGTGCTTAGTCTCCATCCAACATAGCTTGTCTCGGCCTCCTGAGTTGCCCAATTTTATCCCAAGGACTGCATCTCTTGTGGAGGCAGTGGACACGGAATGGAGAAGAGCTCTATCCCACTGGCGAGTGCTCGAGTTAAAAAGACTACTCACCTTCAGGGATTGATCCGGTTCAGGTTGAAAGATGGGGTTTGAGGAAGCCATTTGTGGCTAGCTACCCCCACAGTTTCACCATCAGCTATTCGCCATGCAATTTGATTATTAAATTCACCTTGCTACCATTGTGTACACCACATTGTTATTTCAAAGGCTCCATAATGTAGGATAAGTGTTCCTAGATTTTCTTGAGAAGTTGGATATTCAGAAGTCAAGCTAGAGGGAGGCGTAATTAATTATTTTTGTTTGTTATCACTTATTTTCATACTTAAGTTTAGTTGTTTATTGAGCTATTTTATATATTTAGGGGATTCTCAAAAGAAAAAAACTATTTTATTTAGGGTAGTTTGGTCTTTTACGATATGGTAAGAAATTTAAGACTAGTTTGCTCCTATAAATATGTACTTTTTAAGACTATTTTTTAGTAAACTGAAATAAAGTAGTGCTTCTCTGAGAATTTTCTCGAATTTTTGGTGGATTCCAAGCTTATTTTCTTGATTCGTCAATGATTTGTGAAGCTAGAATGAGATCTAGTCTACTGCATTTTCTTCTCCAAATGGCGTCTAATGATGCTGGTAGTAACCCCTATCCAATAATTAAGATCCCTAGGAACTGGTGGCTCAAGAATTATTTTAATATCCTCACAACATGTTATACCTAGGCGGATATTCCATCTACTCCCAAACCATATGGCTCTAGTAATTGGGCAATAAGAGAAGATGTGCATTTGTGTCTGTTATGTTGGATATATTTCAACAATTTACTTTGTGATTAAGCAAAAGGGAACAACATACAAATCTAATTATAAGAAATAACACAAAAATGATGTGATAGACAAAAACAATAAATAAATACTGTATATATAAAAAGAAATCTGCAATGTAATTAAAAACTCCCAAACCAAATGCATGAAAGATGAATGATACAGATCAAGTCTTGTGTTTGACACAATCTTCTTAAAGTAGATTTCACCCCTCACACAATCTGTGATGCTTTGAGACTCATAGACATCTACCTTTTAGGATAAAATGATCTACAACATGAAGAAGAAGTACACTAGGTTCGTGCTTTGCAAACTACTTTATGTCTTTTTCTCTTTCTTTGACTCAAATGAATGTACAAAATATTTTCTCTATGGAAGAGTTTTCTCAAAAATTATTTTTCATGAATGAGGGACTATGCATTTATACGTTACTGAACAGACACACTGTTTCAGAAATAACTACTGTATACAGACTTACTGACTCAAAAAATAAAATAATAAATTATTTGGACAAAATGGCCCAGTCTACACATGCCTAAAACCAGTGGCAACTCCAGGAATTTTGTCCAGGGTGTTTCTATTTCACTTTGAAAAAATTTCAGGTCATTTCAGTATATTTTGGGACATTTCTGTAAATACCGGCCGAAATTCAAGATTTGGCTGGCATGAAGTTTGTGCATTAAAAAAAAAAATTTCTTAAAACCAAAATAAATTTGCATTCTGTACACCGAAAAACCTCAAAAGGAAAAAAAAAAATTGAAAAGAAAAAAAATGAACAAAGGTACTTGTACAATAAACAATAAGTTCATTTGAAATATTAATAAAATTATTAATTATTGTTGTTTAGTTGTTTTATTAATTTGTCCATCTTTTTATAAACCATAATTTGTTATATTATTATTTCATTAATTATAAAATTATTAATTGTTGTTTAGTCTAACATAATTTAATTTGTTTGTCTTTTATAATGTATTGGTTAATTAAATTATTAATTGTTAGGATCATGAACCAGCTGCCAATAAGAAAATTTCACAATCACAAATCACAATAACATTACACTAAAAGACAATATCTCACCAACTGACCAACACCAACACACACCAACCAACGGATAAGAATCATAAGATAAAGCCAAATTCAAAAAGTCAAAAAATAGGCAAAATATTAATAATGTTAAAGCTTCACTGCTTCAGCCAATCACAGTTCAGATAAAGTGACTCTTCATAGGTCAGATAAAGTTACTCTTAAAGAATAAAGAGAGAGAGATAGAGACAAAGACTCATTCATTTCATTTCAGATTTCACAGAGAGAGAGAGAGAGAGAGAGAGAGAGAGAGAGAGAGAGAGAGAAATACCTTGAGGGAGCACCGGAGTAGCCGAGCAGGGAGGCTTGAAGAGTGAAGGCTAAGGTTGAGGCAGTTATTGTTGAGCGATCTGCAAGCGATGTGCGAGCGATCTCCGATGAGCGACGATGTGCTCTAGACTGCGACTGGACTGATCTAACTTCTAAGGGGAGGTGTTGCTCTGTTTTTAGGTTTGTTTTAGCTTTAGTGATTTCTGATGTACTGATTTACTGATTTGAGGTTTCTAATTTAGTGATTTGCTCTGTATTGGGTTTTTTTTTTTTTTTTTTTTTTTTTTTTTTTTTTTTTTTTGAGAATCTGTGGGTTTGCTTCCTCTGTAATTTGTTGGGCTTGCTGTGGGCTTGATGTTGGGCTTGCCGTTCGTTGTTTTGCTCTGTTACATTTTTTTTTTTTAGATTTTAGTCGAAAATTTTTTTTGGGTTTTTTTTAAAAAAAAAATAAAATTTAAGGGTGTTCCTAATTTTGATTGAGGGTGTTCCTATATATATATATATATATATATATATATATATATATATATATATTTTAAGAGTAAATGTAAGGACTCGATTTGTAACGAACCGTAACAGTGTTGGGTTCGCACGTAAAAAGGCCCAAACAATATCATTTATAGAGCGTGGGTTTGAAAGGCTAGGCCCTAGTCACCAGACGGCGGGTTTTTCGTGACGTTCATACATGATTTAAATCGTGTTCGCCCTGGGAGTCTTTCTCCTAGAGGCGGACTGGGAGGCTCTGGTTTTTGGCTATTTTTCCCAGCCCCTTTTCCCGGATTGCTTATTTTTCCTTTCATACTAGCCCGTCTTCCTTATCCAACGTCCACGTGTGGGGTTCGATTTTCCAAGACTGATACTTGTCCTATCAACCCATACCTAGAGTGGTTGGGGGTGGTTGTAAAAGCTGAAGGGGATGGCTCTGTTAGGTGCATAGTATTGAATGGCAGTAAGTGCAGCTTTCCCTTTGTCCTTGGTCATTAAACTATCCAGGGTGTCCTTCCCTATTGACATAGATATTTTTAGATTTTTTCCAGACTGTTTCTGTTTCGTTTTTGTCCTTCCTTCCAGGGGGACCTTAGACATGCCGAGGACTGAATCGTCCTCGGCTGTGTCCCAGGACTATTTTGTACTTGTATTACCTATTCTTGGCTATTACCTATCCTTGGCTATAACCTTCCTCGGCTCGGGCCTTGGGCCCCAATGAATAAATGGGCCAGGGCCTCAGATTATCAGGCCCTACAATAGCCCCTCAAAATCCTGCTGTCCGACCTCTTGGTCGGAAAGGAGGGTTTTGGTAATGCCAAGCCTTTATTACGGCTCGTTTAACTCTGCCCTTTATTAATATTGGTATCTCTTCATCTACCCAGGAATCATACTAGGCTACGAGACATTCCTTCTGAATTCATTCACAATGCGTTCCTGCCGTTTCGTTATCCAAAACGCGCCTTTAATGATTTCCCTTTACGAGACCATTTAAATTCGACGGTATTTGACGGTGTGAGGAAGTGGAACGGGTATATTCTAGTTTATAGGTTTTCTTGGAAATCTGGACAGATTAAATACCTCTCGTTTTGCCCTTCATATAAGAAGAAAGGCATGAGGTTATTTCTTTCATATAGAGACCCTTTTAATCCTTCTGAAACTAGAAACCCTTAGCCACCTCCAGAGTTTACTTTATCTGCTAGTTACACCTTAAATTATGATACGTTCAAGATAGGAGTGAGTAATGAAGGGACCATACCCTTCTCAGAAATACCATGTTCTTATGAAGCTAAAAATAGCTCGGTCAGGGCAGGGATGGCAGAGACTCAAGATACTTCTCACCCTCCTTTCAGCCAAAATTCGAAGCAGGGGCTCGTCGCGTCAAACTTTCGGCGCGACTGAGCTGGGGTCACCCATTATCAGTACCAGCCGCTCTCTCATGAGCATAGCTAACATGGCACCAGCGTGTTAGGAGTCAGGACTGACACAGGGACTAAGTGCCCCTGCTTCTTCCTCTCTTCGTTCACTGGTGCCTCCTTTTGCCTCTCTTTCTTCTTCTTTCCACCACCAGATCCGTCCTGGTGCTTTTCCTTCTTCCTCTTCTTCTCCTCCTTCTTTCTCTAAAGAAGGTCCTCCTCTCAATATGGGCGCTACTGGGGCAGAGTTTGGAAGGACTTCGGAGACGAGTTTAAAAAGACATCTGACTGTTTATTTGTCTTATTGTTGTTGTTGTTTTTTTTTTTTTTTTTTTTAATTTTTTTAATTTTTTTTATTGTTTTTGTAATCCACCTTCTGTATAGGCTTGTTTAAGCCCTTCTTTGTGCGTTGTAATACCTCTTTATATTAATAAAAGTCGTTATTGCTTTATTTCACATGTTCTATCTCTTTATTTCTGAAATGGTTACGCCATGAATAAACATACTATCTTGTGAATTCTTTTTATTTTTACACTTTGACCGATGCCTAGGACCGAAACCCCCACTAATAAAAAGAGCTTGCTCCGTGCTTATCGAAGTTAGTCGGCGTAAGAATGCCGATTTGAACAAATGACACTTAAGGCAAAAATCCTTACCAGGAAAAAGAAAGTATATTATGATGGGTTTATTAGAGTTATCTGGCGTAATAATGCCGACCCAAGAAAACGATACTTAGGGCCGAAAATCCTTACTAAAGGTAAAAGATACTATTATAAACGTATTGGAGGTATTGTATACAAAAAGACCGACCTGAAAATGGGTTGCATGCCCCAAACTTAAACGAAGTGATGGCAGAATGCCCGATGCCGTGTAGGAAATAATCACCCGAGGATACCTAAAATGAACAGCACCTGCAGGTTGCTGAATAATAAGGCGTTTTGCCATCTTCCTAATAACTTTCGTAGCCTTAACCTTTTTCTGGTGTTTGGTCCGAGGACTGAGTAACTTAAAATTCTACTTGAGTAGTTGGTTTCCCCATAGGTTTGAGTCCGAGGACCATACAATACCTTGATTCTGTCTAAAACTTGATTTTGATAAGTAGTTGGTTTCCCCATAGGTTTGAGTCCGAGGACCATGCAATACCTTGGTTCTGTCCAAAACTTGATTTTAATAAGTAGTTGGTTTCCCCATAGGTTTGAGTCCGAGGACCATGCAATACATTGGTTCTGTCCAAAACTTGATTTTAATAAGTAGTTGGTTTTACCATAGGTTTGAGTCCGAGGACCATGCAATACCTTGGTTCTGTCAAAAACTTGATTTTAATAAGTAGTTGGTTTCCCCATAGGTTTGAGTCCGAGGACCATGCAATACCTTGGTTCTGTCCAAAACTTGATAGATATTGATAAGTAGTTGGGGGAATTGATCCCTCGGCTATGGCATGAGACCTTGGTTTTGGGGGAATTAGCTCCTCGGCCAAGCCCCTAGAACCATCTGTACGGCTGACGCTACAAAGCGTAGCCCCTAGTAAAGAAACATAGCCCCTAGTGGAACTTTACATTAGAACACTACAATCGATCGTTGAAAATGATAAAGGGACTCTCTCGACCTACCGCCTGTGCCAACACACAAGCCTTCCCCACAGACGGCGCCAATTGTAAGGACTTGATTTGTAATGAACCGTAATAGTGTTGGGTTCGCACGTAAAAAGGCCCAAACAATATTATTTATAGAGCGTGGGTTTGAAAGGCTAGGCCTTAGTTACCAGACGGCGGGTTTTTCGTGACGTTCATATATGGTTTAAATCGTGTTCGCCCTAGGAGTCTTTCTCCTGGAGGCAGGCTGGGAGGCTCTGGTTTTTGGCCATTTTTCCCAGCTCCTTTTCCCGGATTGCTTATTTTTCCTTTTATACTAGCCCGTCTTCCTTATCCAACGTCCACGTGTGGGGGTTCGATTTTCCAAGACTGATACTTGTCCCATCAGCCCATACCCAGAGTGGTTGGGGGTGGTTGTAAAAGCTGAAGGGGATGGCTTTGTCAGGTGCAGAGTATTGAATGTCAGTAAGTGCAGCTTCCCCTTTGTCCTTGGTCGTTAAACTATCCAGGGTGTCCTTCCCTATTGACATAGATATTTTTAGATTTTTTCCAGACTGTTTCTGTTCCGTTTTTGTCCTTCCTTCCAGGGGGACCTCGGACATGCCGAGGACTGAATCGTCCTCGGCTGTGTCCCAAGACTATTTTGTACTTGTATTACTTATCCTTGGCTATAACCTTCCTCGGCTCGGGCCTTGGGCCCCAATGAATAAATGGGCCAGGGCCTCAGATTATTGGGCCCTACAGTAAACAAATAATTTTTTTTTTAATTATTATATATAATTTGTTTTTTAAGTCAGAGTGTTCCTGGGAACACACTGAGCATAATGTGGCGTCACCACTGCCTAAAACCTAACCCAATGTCCAACCTATGAGCATATAAACCCATATTCTCTTTCATTTCCTATGTGGGACTTAAGGATTTTCACCACTTCAATATCATGTTCAAGTGGACATATTAGGAGTCAATTTCTTATTTACTCCATACTATTTTTCCAACATATTATTCTCAATCTTTGTGCAAGTCTATCTTTTGCTGATAGTACACTACATCTATTCCTATTCTCCAAATTAACATCTTTAGCCCGCCATGTATTTGAGCTTGGATGATTCTTTGCTTCTAGCTTAGGTGGTACACTAACTTGACTGAGAATTTTCCTTTTTCATCCTTGATCCATATGAGCATCTCCTATCTATCTGTTTGAGGAATGGTGATTCTTCTAATTGCTACTATTGACTCATCATCAAACAACTACAGCAATATCTCTTGCTTCCAAGTTTTGTTGGTAGGATTGATTAATCAATCCACCATAAGTGGGGTTGTGATTCTTGTGAATAAGTGATGGGTGTATCGGAGTGGGTTTCAAACCTTCAAGCCTTGGAAACCATGGATCTTCCCACACATTTATTGATCTTCCCTTGCCCACTTGAAGACAAGCACCCCTTCCAATTAGTTTCCTCGCTTTCTCGATGGCTTTCCACACCTGTGAAGCTTTGTGAAATTGTAAATTAGATGATGGCAACTGTACGTGGTATTTACCTAGGGAAAAATAGAAAAATAAATAAAACAAAAAAGGATGGCAGATATGGACAATAAGTTGGCTAATGACCAAGTTTTTATTTTATTTTATTTAAATTATGTGATTATTGGAAAAGAAAAGATTTGAACCTTGAATTTCTCAATCCGTTGGAACACCAAGATTTATCAATTGAGTTGCAAGAGTACTCTTGGTAGCCAATGACCACTTGAAATGGAAATGTGGAAAGGACAATAGATGTTAAAAATCATGTTTTCATTTTCGGTTGGTGTTTATGCTCATTTGAATAATTTCTTGTTGTTTGGTGGGACTTTAAGCTTAGCAAATTTCTGAAACTCGTCATTTTATTATAGAGAGTTTACAAATTGACATGATACTGAATGTAATTATACCATATAATAATATAATAAATAAAATTTTTAATAACTTTTTTGGTTTTGGGTTTGAAAGTTCACACATAATTGTAAGATTTATATAATAAAATTTATAGTATCATTAATATAACTCTTTAGTATTTATATAGTGAAATAAATGAAAGTAGAAACAATAAAATTATCATTTAAAGCCAAGTTCTTATGTTATATATATCTACTAAATTTTGAAGTCACCAGCCTATCATTTTAGGAATAATTTTTTTAAAATCTCATTTTAAGCATTCTACTTTTATGCTCCACTAATCACATTTGCAAAATATATTTCTTCTTTCCTTATAAAATATCTAAAGTTTAAAATGAAAAAAAATAAAATTATTAGACACACAACATATTATACAATGGATCATTTTTTATTTTTTATTTTGGGACCAAAATATTTAAGATTTTTTCATAAAAAAAATTTAACATTGTTTTTACATTATGTTGCAATCCAACATCCATTTCTTCTTTATTAATAGTAAGCTTTCTGTTTTTATAAAAAATTTAAAATAAAATAGTAACCTTTCTGATATAGCAGCTTGTATCCACACACATGTTAACAAATGCCGTATTAGGTAATGGCTTTTTCATGTCAGTTTATTTTTTTGGTTATATCATAGGGATATATAATCTTTGGCACCGTCCCTTCATACCAAATTAGTTTTCAGTATTTAAGAACCATTCTTACACAGTTGTAGATCATTACAAGAACACAGACAACTTTGGTATTGTATCTATTGAATTTGCCCTAGACAAAGAAAAAATAGAAAGAAATATGGGGGATATAGAGAACAGGTTGGGCACCACTATCACTATGAATAATAATGCTGCAATGGATGAGAGGAGGTCCAAATGGAAATTTGCAGACTTTTGTGTCTGTTGGTGTATATTTATATTCATTATTGTCCTGTTTGTGGCAGCGCTTGTATCAGATATTAAAAATCACAGATTGGTATTTGACACCGAGAGTGTTGTGACGTTCATCATTATCGTTGTCATCTTTGGTTTGGTATTTGGCTTCGTTTGCTATAGTGATAGAAAGAAGAGGCTTAAGGCTGCACTTCTTCAAGAAGGTGTCGTACGCACATCCGGTGGATCACATCCTCCTCTCGTATAATAATTGTCTTATGCATATGATATGCGAATTTTTTCCGGAAACATCTGGGCCTCTACAATCTATGGGATCAATATGCTGTAAGATGGATGATACATATAACATGTGGGTTTCTTCAGAGAGTTTCATACCAAAAAAATAAAACCTATTACGTTAAAAGGAGACGTGTCTATCAAGCTCGATTAATTGATTTTTTGTTTTATCATTAAGTCATAGTGATAAGGTATGCTAGCTCTTTTATGTATATGTACAACCTCTCGTTCAGTTAACGTTTTTTTTTTTTTTTTTTTTTTTTTTTTTGTTATTAAAAAGATTTTTAAAAAAAAAAAAAATACCATAATCAGTTGATTAAGTTAAACATATCCAAAAATATTATAAAAAAATGTACATTTTGATTCCATGAAGAAAATGTACGTAACATGTTACATTAAATTTAAACAATTATATAAATTAAGAGTTATAGAATTTTTTTTTTCTTTCCAAATTATTAATCATATACTATTTAATAAAAATTAGGCTTAGAGGCTATGGTTTTGCCAAGTGGCTTTACTAAATTGTAGAATTTTTTTTTATAAAGATTTTAAGAAAAAATAGATGTACTTTTTCTTCTAGTATCATTTGAAAGTTGATAAAAATCTTAATTTAATTACAATTCAAATTTTGTCTTACACTCCGTTTGTTTCGATGGAAAACTGTGTAAAAATAGATTTCCGTATTTTCCAATGTTTGGTAGCAAAAAAAAAAAAAAAAGATGAGTCAAAGGAAAACTATCTTTGATCGATATAAAAAGTATGACTTATTTTAAGAGATTGTTTTCCATTAAATTTTTTTGGAAAACAATTCTATCTCACAACAAGCTAAATAAGATAAGTTAGGAAGTTGCTTTTCAATTCATTTAAAGTTACTACCAAACATTGGAAAATGAGATAGTTTTATAGAAAATGTTTATTGGAAAATGACTCATTTTCTAGAAAACATCATTGTTCAAAACAGAGCATTAATTTGATTACAATCCAAATTCTTCATCTAATCCTTTATAATAAAAAATCTTAATTAAAAAAAAAAAAGTAACATACTAAATGTTTTAGACCAAATTGCATAAATATTTTTACATTAAAAAAAAAGGACAAAATTTAGCTACAAAATTTTACTTAATATCTTTTTATTGGAAGTCAATTTTGATAAATCTATAATTAGAATACATATTTTTCTTATATCCTCCATGGGTGCAAAATTTCTAGAAAATTAAAGATTGCGTTTTTGCAACAAGGGCAAAAAATGCAAGATTAGCCTAAATCTCCCATTGGGTTCTTTAGAAATGTTTATTTGTGGAGAATCAAGTACAAAATTTCAAATGTATAATGAACAAAAGATTAATGGTGCTTTAACAAGAGAGAAATCAAAATGCCATAATTGAAATACAAGAAAATGCAAAAAAAGTACATAGGTTTGAAACTTCGACTCATAGTCAGCGAGAAAAGGAAATTGAGAGAGGTTGTGAGGAAGAGAGGAAAGGTTCCACTGTACTCATATTTCCACCCTAAGCTTTAGAATTGTGAGAATGATAGCTAGTTGAATGGACTTTTACTCTAAAGTTTCAGCTATGTGGGTAAAACATAGTTGGTTTATTTGTGAGCTGAAGAGAGAGTTTTATATAGAATTTGGGGTGTTGTTAACGACTGGGTTTTTTGTAGTAGAAAAGGCTTTTATACCCCATGATACCAATTTGGTGTTTTGACTTGGGTTGCTTTTGTTTAAGGAAGAGTTTGACATGCTTTTAACATGATTTGGGAAATGCTTGACTAAACCCTCATTGGCTCCCCCTTTTCAATTGTTTCAGACCATTGGAAGGCTCACCTAAATGAGAGCTAGTAGCTAAAGTTGGTCAATGAGAGCCAACCATTTTTAAAGGAAAAAAAGGGTTCGGGTAGAAACTTTGGGCTACAGTTAGCCAGAGCATAAAAGTTGTTTCAAGGTGGAAATTTCGGGTACAAGACCTCTTCCATGAGCTTGAAGTGCTACTAGTGTCCCTTGCCCACTTGGTAGCACACATGTGTTGGGCTCATGCAAAAAGTCTGAAAGGAACCAACCCATACTCTCCAAACCACACTTCCTCAATTTCCACAATATGTCACATGGGCTTAGGCCATGCTTAAAAGAAGCTCATAATGAGGTTGTGCTCAATTAAGTCGAGCTCGTAGAAAATTGTGTCGCAAAAATGGGTATCAACAAAGATCAATAGTTATGTCAATAATAAATTGTTTAAATTGCAAGTTTTTATAGTTTAGAATTACGCATAAAATATAATATCTAATTGACAAAAAATTTGACATATGTATTAGAGTGTAAAGAACATGTAATTTAATAGTTAAATTTTCAAACTATGTTGTAATATTTATTTTATTGAGTAAGGTTGTAGTCTAAGGCTACAAATTTACTCAATAATTTTGTAGCTAAACTTTGTCAAAAAAAAAAAAAAATAGATATAATTTTTCTTCTCCTATGCTATAATTTCTGAGTTGGAAAAAAATCTTAATTTGATTATACTCCAAATTCTATCTTAATTTGATTACAATTCAAATTCTTCATCTAATCCTTTATAATAAAAAAATCTTAATTAAAAAAAATAGCAATATACAACACGTTTTAGATTTAGATTTAAAAAAAAAAAAAAATTCAAATCAAAGAGCCCAAAGATGAAAGTCATGAAACAACGGTTTACGCCTATTTAAACCAACCTTTCTTTCACTTCTTCCTCCCCCCTCTTCTTCAATCTTTCACATTCTCTTTGCAATTCCTCTGTGTCTCTCATAATTACACAATTTTCCTTCTTTTCTTTCACTGCTCATTTCGAATTTGGTAAGTCCAATTCTTGCACTTTTCTTTCACTGCTCATTTCTTTCACTGCTTTTCAGTTATTTATTTATTTATTTTTTCTGGGTCATTGGAGTTTTTGAGTATTGCCTACTAATAGTCTAATATCAACTTACAATTTCTTATGAAAAAAATACGTTTAATTTTATTATTTATTTTTTAAAAACACCTCATGGATAGACACAAAATTGGGCAAATTACAGTAAACCCACCTGTAGTTTGGCCCGTTTTTACCTTACTTATTTGTGGTTTAAAACTTAGCACTTTGCCCACTTGTGTTTAGTTCTTTTTAGTCTCTGTTACCCACCTCTGGCTTTTTCATTAAAAAAAAACTTTTACAACCAAAATATAACATAACACGAATCAAAAGGCTAGGGTTTAAATTTCTTGAAAAAGCTTGGAGTGGGAAGTTGAATTTACTGTTTGAAAGATTTCCTTGACATAGTAGAAAATGGCATACTTAGAGATGTTGCCAAAGAAAAAGAAGTGGGAAAGAATGCTTAAAAAATTGAAAGAAACAAAAACACAAATGTCTTTAAAAACACTTGAAGCTACAATTCATTTGCAGGAGCATTTAGAAACATACATATTTCCTTGTCATGGAGAGGTCTGGGGCAATGATTGGCTTCTCGAAGCACATGGCTTTCATTAAAATGTCCGGAAAATATTGCTCTTCAAGGAAGGATCCATATATCACAAGATCAGCCATGCTTAAAACATTGCCTGCATCCACATCAAGAGCTTTGTGCTTTACAATGCCGGCTGCTTGGATATGTCAAGTTAATAGCAATTTCCTCAGGACAACAAGATAGCCAATAAGATGATGACTAAATCTATCCAAAAATAATGTCAAATTAATAGCAATTTCCTAAGGACAACAAGAGGCCAAAATGGCAAAATACCCCTTTCGCCCAAAACAAATAGCAAAATGCCCATGTTCTAAAATTATTTAGGGATTTGCCCCTGTTTTAAAGTCGATTTTCTAAAAATCAAGTTTCAATGAAAAAATCGATTTAACAAAAATCGAGTTATATGCAAAAAACTTGCAAAAACTCGATTTTGCAAGTAACTCGATTTTCCTTGAATCGAGTTTTTCATTGAAACTCGATTTAAAAAAAAAATTGAGTTTCAAAATAAGGGCATATCCCTAAATAGTTCAGAACAAGGGCATTTTGCTAGAATTTTTGGACGAAAGGGGTATTTGCCATTTTGCCCGACAACAAGATAGCCAATAAGATGATGACTAAATCTATCCAAAAATACCATGCTGTAGTTACTTGTTGAATGCCCACTTAGAACCACAATTTCGAGATTAGAATTGGAATTATTATCTAACGGGAAGTTTGAAAGAACTGGTAATAAAGCCTGTAAAATGATGGCATTCTCCAACCACAAACCCCTATACATAAATTGGCTTCCCACAATGGCTATAACAGCATCTTCAAGCTCATAACCCATTTTGACACGCAGATTACCTTTGTGTAAGGCCATTACAGTGTCCGCCTCCCATGCTTCAGCAGAAGTATCTGGAATAACAAAAAAGTTTCCAACACCAAAACCCTCCACCACCACCACCACCGAAGGCCCACAGTCCACAACCTTCGCAAGCCATAAGCCACAACACCACCAAAATCAGATCAATCACCACTAGCAAACCAAAATCAGATCAAACCTACAACCCAAAAGCAAAAAAAAAAAAGAAAAAAGAAAAAAAAAGTATATATATAAATATATATATATATATATATATATATATATATATATATATATATATATATATAAAATGAAACTCACGAAGTAGCGTAGTCCGATTAGCCTCCTCAACTCTAAGCATTGTTGGGTTTTCATTTGATCGGCCTCCTCAAGGCTAGGTTAGCTAGGTTTTCACTGTGGTGCCAGGTTGGTCTCCTCAACGCCATAAAGAGAGAAGAGATGAGAGAATAAAATCAGAGATCTGATTTTGAGAGAGAGAGACCATGGGATGGGAGCTTGAGAGACAATGAGAGTTTGAGAGAGACGATAAAGCATATGAAAATTGATACCCAGCTCTATCTATTTAGTTTCTTTACAAAATTCCCTATTTGATCTTGTTTCTTTGTATATTTTTGTTATTTTTATATTTTTGGAGAAGAGAGATATAAAATATAAGCAAAAGACTTATTTATCCATGTTTTTAACAGAGGTGGTTAACAGAGACCAAACGGAGCTAAACATAGGTGAACAAATTGTTAAGTTTTAAACCACGGGTAGGCAAAATGAAAACTGGTTAAACCACAAGTGGGTTTACTATAATTTGCCCCACAAAATTATAATTATTCTTCTCAACTTTTTTCTATACATCTCTATCAATTTTTTTTAGATAAATACAAAAACTTAGTTGTTATTTTTTGTTTTTCATTCACTCTTTTTGCTAACATTGCACATATATCAGACTTTATTCTCTCAATTTCTTCTCCGTAACTGTTATTTTTTTTAATAGGAACTTCTCTGTAACTTTGAGTTTATGTGTTGATTTATATTTCTTTCTTTTTGATGCTTCATTTAAGCCACTTTTTTTTAAAATTTTTTTTTTTTATTTCCTTCTTTTCGATGCTTCATTTAAGTTACTTATTATTTGATCTTTATTATATTTTTTTGGTTTGATCTTCTTGAGTAATTAAACAAGTTTAATATTTCAATCTCTTTTTTATTTATGTGAAAAGTTGCATAGCTTTAATATATATATATATATATATATGTGTGTGTGTGTGTGTGTGTGTGTGTGTACGTGCGCGTGCGCGTGTGTATATTTGGTAATAGGATTTGAACCCATGTTCTTAGGGCAGCAAATGAACCAACTAGATTTGCTAAAGATGAAACAATGTACACATATGGCTAGAGGATGTCTCCCCAATAATTTGAAACTAGGTTCTTGAATTAATTTTTTTTTTTTGTATTTAATTTTCTTATTCTTTATAAGGCATTGATTTTAATGCATGTTTTTTGATAGAGTTTATGATAACTATTTTATTTTTTTGAGGGTTTGATATGGTATTTCACTGTGATTATTAATATGTATTTTAAGAGTTTTAATTGATAATATATATTCTTCCATGAATATATATTAAAGGGAAATTTTTGGGAAAAAAAAAGTAAAATTGAAGAACCAAGTTGGTTGACTTTTTGAAGCCCGCCTTGAAGAAGTAAAATTAGTAACTTTTTTGTTGGGTTAAGATAATTGAACATTTTTATTATTTAAAAAAAATTTCAAAATTATATATAAAAAAATCTTATTCATGATAAAAACATATTTACTGTTATATATATAAGTAATAACTTACTAAAAGAGTGCAATTAATTTGTTTTTTTTTTTTAAATGCATAAGATGATTTATTCTTTTTTTTCTTCGTATATTATTTTTTACCAATATCATGAGACAAAATTTGTAAGCTTTGCTTCAAACTTATAGGAATTTGAATTTGTCATTAATTATTTTGCAAAATTTTTCATTATTAATTTTAAATGTTTAGTAATTTAGATTGTTCTTAATTATTGAATTGAGGTTTTCACTTAAATATGATTTCAATTATTTTTTTGGATAATTTTTAATTATTATATTCATTTTTTTTCGATTTAAATATACATTGATGATTAATTGAGCCTTAAAGCTCGCTTGCTCGCTCTCTCTCTCTCTCTCTCTCTCTCTATATATATATATATATATATATATATGCATTTTATAATACCTTAGTTTCACACAATATGCATTAATTATATAACTTAAAAGTAAAATATTTATTTATTTTTATTATCTATTCTAATATCTAATTTTAAGTAAATTAATAAGAAAACTATTTACATATGAATTTTGATTAAGCCATGCATCGGACGAGCATAATGCTAGTCATCAATATATATATATATATATATATATATTTATATATATAATAAAAAACCTCATGTGCATAAGCATAAAGTTCTGCCATGTGGCGCACTTTTTGAAAAGAGAATTGAAATACTCTTTAAGTCTTAAGCCACATAAGAGATAAGAACAAATTAAAAATAGGGGCTTTTTGTTTCTTATGTTCAATGTTTCAAGACTTTTTGATGCAAATCACGTTATGAAGAAACAAATAGTTTTTATTGTTTTCCTTTTCCTATTTGAATTAGGATTTATTTACTCTAGTACTTTGAATTAAAATCCTTTTCCTAGTTGAATTGGGATTTTAATTGTTTTTCTTTTCCTAGTTAAATTGTTTTTCCTTTCTCAAGTAGAAGTAGGTTTATTATTTCTTTTCTTAAAAGGAGTAGGAGAAATTCTATTCCTATAAATACTCTTTATAGAGAGATTATTTATGTTATGTGTGTTTTGAATAAAAGTTTGCTAGAGAGGTTTTCTCTATTACTGTGCCTATTAGCCTAGTATTCTTGTAGAACTTAGGTTTAGTGGAAGAGTTGTAGTATTTGTGTGTTTTAGATTCTGTTTCTACACGCCTACGCTGCATCAGTTGGTATCAGAGCCCAGGTTAGGTTCCTACCATGGCATGAGGATCACGTGGGGGAAGGCACGCTGCTGTAGATGGTGAGTATGAACGCGATGAGATTGCACGCAATACACAACTAGAGGCATGCTGTCAGCGGATGGAAGAGCAGTTTGAAGCGCTAACAAAGCAGCTTGCTGCCTTAGCCGTTGTTAACCAGCCTCGAAACCGTAGTCCAACTCTACGTTTTGTGGAGGAAGATGAGGTAGACTATAATGTTGAGGATGAGATGGAAAATCCGTTTGCTAGACATCGAAGGAGGAGGGAGAAACCCTTGGTTTCATACAATTCAAACAGATGGGAATCTGGGTTCAAATTAGATATTCCAGAGTTCAAAGGTTGTTTACAACCTGAAGAATTCCTAGATTGGGTAGCTGCGGTTGAAGAAATTTTGGAGTTTAAGGAGGTGCCGCAAGACAAAAGAGTTTCTTTGGTGGCGACCAAATTCAGAGGACGTGCTGCTGCATGGTGGCAACAATTAAAGCAAAGTCGTATTTGCCAAGGTAAATCTAAAATCAATACTTGGGAAAATTTTTTGAAACATATGCGTGCTGCATTCTTACCCCATAATTATATGCGTACATTATATCAACAACTACACAATCTTAACCAAGGTACACAATCTATAGATGAGTATACTCGAGAGTTTTATCAACTTGTAGCTAGAGTTGACCTTGCAGATTCGGAAGATCAATTAGTTTCACGTTATATTGGAGGCATGAGGCAACAATTTCAAGATACTTTGAATTTATTTGACCCAATTTCTGTATCTGAATCCCATCAGAGAGCTTTGCATTTAGAGAAGACAATGAATATGAGGACTAACATGGTTTCAAATAGTAGTGGCAACCGACTACCACCAGTAGCTCCTCCTTATGGTGTAATTACACAATCTACACAAGGAAAAGGCCAAGTTAATCAAGCTAAACCACAACCCAACTGCACTGCAGCTAGTAGTTCTGGCTCTCGATGTTTCAAGTGTGGTGAGGCAGGGCATAGAATGGCTGATTGCAAGAAGGGTGGCCGGTATGGTAAGGGTTTATTTATTGAGAGTGAAGAATGTATTGATGATCATTTAAATACCTTTGAGCAAGAAGCTGTTTATGATGCTGAAGAGGAAGAGGAGTATGTGCAGGGAAATGATGGCCCTTTGTTAGTTACAAGAAGGGCGTGTTTCACACCTCGCAAATCTGAAGGCGAGGATTGGCTTCGAAGCAATATCTTTCAAACTACATGTACTATAGGGGGCAAGGTATGTAGACTTGTTATTGATTCTGGAAGCTGTGAGAATGTGGTATCAGAAGAGGCTATTCAAAAATTGGGATTAGCAACAGAGAAGCACCCTAACCCTTACAAACTATCTTGGCTCAAAAGGGGCAATGAGGTAACTATATCTAAACGTTGTTTGGTTTCTTTTTCTATTGGGTTAAAATATAAGGATAATGCATGGTGTGATGTGGTAGTTATGGATGCATGTCATCTTCTCCTTGGTAGACCATGGCAATATGATAGAGAGGTTCAACATGATGGTAAGAAGAATACATACAGTTTCATGTTTGGTAGCACAAAAATTGTGTTGTTGCCTTGTAAGGAGATTGAACCTAAGCCAACTTCAAGAGGGGCTAAGAATCTCTTAGCTAAAAGGGCATTTGTTGAAGAGATGTTTGATTCAGGGTTGGTGTTTGTATTATTGGGAAAGGAGAGCTCAAAGGGTAGTGTAGTACCAGAGGCTGTGCAATCTTTATTAGATGAATTTGTAAACGTATTTCCTAGTGATCTACTTGAGGGGTTACCGCCACTCCGAGATATACAACACTAAATTGATCTTGTACCAGGTTCAAATCTACCTAATTGCCCACACTACCGTATGAGCCCAAAAGAGCATGAAGAACTTAGAAGACAAGTAGAGGGTTTGTTGTTAAAAGGGCACATTAGAGAGAGTCTTAGTCCCTGTGCCGTGCCAACCTTACTAACACCCAAAAAGTATGGATCATGGCGAATGTGCGTCGACAGTCGTGCTATCAACAAAATTACAGTCCGGTATAGATTCCCTATTCCTCGATTGGATGATTTGCTTGATCAGTTGAGTGGTGCTACAGTGTTTTCTAAGTTGGATCTAAAAAGTGGGTACCATCAAATTCGAGTACATCCTGGTGATGAATGGAAGACAGCATTCAAGACACGTGAGGGGTTGTATGAGTGGCTAGTAATGCCATTCGGACTTTCTAATGCTCCTAGCACCTTCATGCGTATTATGAACCAGATTTTTCGCCCTTTCATCGGCAAGTTTGTTGTAGTTTATTTTGATGATATCCTGATATATAGTGCCAATATTGATCTACATCTCCAACATCTTCGTGAGGTACTCATAGTTCTAAGTAGGGAGAAATTTTATGCTGCCATAACCAAATGTTCTTTTATGACAGATAGTGTTTTATTTCTTGGTTATGTTGTGTCCAAGGATGGACTATCAGTTAATGAATCAAAGGTTACTGCTGTTAAACAATGGCCAATACCAACCACAGTCCACGAGGTCCGCAGTTTCCATGGGTTGGTGTCATTCTAGCGGCGGTTTATCCCTGACTTGAAGCGTGTCAATGTGAAAGCTGAGGATCTAATCGCACAAATTCAAGAAATTCATACGGCTACTGCTAAGCGTTTACAGGAGACTTCAGCTAAGTACAAACAAGCCGCTGACAAGAAACGTCGAGTAGTAGAATTTGAGATTGGTGATTTTGTTTGGGCAATTTTGACCAAAGATCGCTTTCCTGTGGGAGAGTACAACAAACTAGCTGCTAGAAAGATTGGTCCTTTGGAGATTCTTGAGAAAATTAATCCTAATGCCTATCGATTGAAACTTCCAAGTCATATGTGTACATCGGACGTCTTCAATGTTAAGCATCTTGTTCCATATCGAGGAGACAATTCCAATCCAGACTCCAAACTTGAGGACGAGTTTCTTCCAACCCAGGGAGAATGATGCAAATCACGTTATGAAGAAACAAATAGTTTTTATTGTTTTCCTTTTCCTATTTGAATTAGGATTTATTTACTCTAGTACTTTGAATTAAAATCCTTTTCCTAGTTGAATTGGGATTTTAATTGTTTTTCTTTTCCTAGTTAAATTGTTTTTCCTTTCTCAAGTAGAAGTAGGTTTATTATTTCTTTTCTTAAAAGGAGTAGGAGAAATTCTATTCCTATAAATACTCTTTATAGAGAGATTATTTATGTTATGTGTGTTTTGAATAAAAGTTTGCTAGAGAGGTTTTCTCTATTACTGTGCCTATTAGCCTAGTGTTCTTGTAGAATTTAGGTTTAGTGGAAGAGTTGTAGTATTTGTGTGTTTTAGATTCTGCTTCTACACGCCTACGCTGCATCACTTTTCCAGATTCTTTGTAAGACTCTTTGTTTTATTTGGTTAAATGTTTCAAGACTTTTTCAATTAAAAAAAATAAGGAATCTTCCCTTTTCATCTATTGCACTTCTACTCCTTTATATACACTAGCCCATGATCCTTAATTTCATCCCATCTCAAATATACCAACACCAAGAATGATATCAATTACCTTCAACCTTTCAATGGCACCTACCTAATGCCAACATTGTCATCCCATTTAATCGTAATCCGTATGAGTTGACTACGGCCAAGGAAGTGAGCATGCATTTTTTATTGACAGACGATGACTTATGGTTTTGATTTTGAGATCATACATTGTGGGTTTTGTAAAAGTTGTAATTGACTTTGGGTCTTAGGGTGTTTGGGATTTGGTGTGGGGAAGTCATAAATGTATTTTGTTTTAATACTAAAGAGAAATAGGGGGAAAAAAAAAACCTTCTAATTGATAATAGATGAGATTAGTTTTTTTTTTTTTTTTTTTAAAAAAAAAAAAATTCTATTTTAGAACTCATAATTAATATGTTTCTTTGTAATTTTTTACTACTATTTAGTGCAGTATTGGTATGAGCACAAGAATGAAAGTAAAAGCCAATGATGATTTTAGAGTGTTTTTCGAGTTATTTTATTATTATTATTATTATTATTTTTATTATTTTGGTGGATGTGGAAGCCTGTTTAAGGCAATTAAATTGGATAAATGGAAGTGTTTTTAGCCTATTTTCTTTTACTTGATCACATTCTCTATATGTTGGTATTTACAAATGATTTCTTTTCACTGAGATAATGAAATGTGTGTTTGAAATTTGGGGCTCGATATTTTGTTGTGAAAATGGAGTGTATTTGAGGAAATGTCTGAGAGTTTGCTTGAATTTCTATAATTTTAGGATATAGAAATATTTTATACTTTCAATTTTAATTTATAGATTTTAAAATCATTTAATCAGTTTAAAAATTAAAGTCTAAAAATATTATAATATGTTAGTCTTCTAGAAATGTTGAAAAACTTGACTGTTCTAATCTCAGAAAGCTAGATTAGTAAAGCAATTCCACTCAATATACAGAAACCAATTCTATGACCCAAAAAAAAAAAAAGTATAAAATATAAATTAAGAAAAAAGTCGAGGTTCAAATCATTCAACAATATTGTGAGAAAATTAGTGGCGGCTCCAAGAATTTTTTTGAGGGTGGTCTTTAAAAAACTTAAATTATAAAAAATCTAATAAAAAGAGAATTTCATACATTGACAAAACACACACACACACACACACACACACATACACAAATACATAAAATCTTACA
Source organism: Quercus robur (assembly GCF_932294415.1). NCBI lineage: Eukaryota > Viridiplantae > Streptophyta > Magnoliopsida > Fagales > Fagaceae > Quercus > Quercus robur. Next base: position 53,512,202 of record NC_065544.1, on the reverse strand, counting down.
ATTTCCTTTTACAAATTTTTTTATTTTGAAATTGTTACATGATGGTCTCATTATCAATGTTGCAAGTCACATCTCTTTAAAAGTTTAGTTAAATAAAATTTTTCTTGGACTTTTATTTTTATTTGTAAGGACCTAATATATTGTTAAGGGGACCAAAGTTTAAGAACAAAATTTGGTTACAAACTTTTTTGTAGTCACTCTCACTAAATGAATTAACATTGTTACATATTTTGAAAATCTAATCAATGAATTGCATGTTCTTTATATTCTTAAAACACGTTAAAATTTCATGCTAATTGAATGTTATTTGCCATTCAATCCATAAAATTATTTTTTATGTACAATTTTAGACTACAAAAACTTGAAATTTAAATATTTGATTGACGACGTAGTTATTGATCTTTTATCTTCTTGAAATGTTGCAATTACAAAAGATTTAAAAAGAAAATGTAATCAAATGATGGATTTGTTAAAATTCATATTCAATAAAAAAAAATATTGAATAGAGTTGTAGCCTTAATCTACAACCATGCTTGTTGCCAAATTTTGTCTAGAATTTTTTATGTTGGGCCTAAAAAAATTTTAGGGTGGTCAAAAAGTTTTTTTAAAGATAAAGAAATCATAAATTTTTAAAATTTATAAATAATAATTATATTTTTTTTCCAAGACAGGGTAGTCCTATGACCACCCTGAACTCTATGTAGAGCTGCCCTTGGAGAAAATATAAATATTATACAACAAAATAAATTTTATAATAAGTCTTAAAAACATAAAACTATTTCAAATTAATTTATAAAGCATCCACGCATCATGTGAGACATTATCTAGTATAAGTATAATGACTATATTATTGAAACTTGAATTTAAAAGTAATCTTTGTAATGTATTTATTACTTTTATTGACATTAAGAAATGAGTGGTGATAGAGATGATTTTAACAAAAACGTATAAGTGTGTATAACTCAGTATATGCAACAATAATTTACTCTTGAGAAATAAACATGTTCATACGGATCAACACTGTTTCTTTTTGACCTATCCTTCCTTACCCCCTGTCCCTGTTACTGACTTGCGGTAGAACCACTGCCACCACTTAAGAGTATCATCGTATGCAAGTATATTGCGTGAAAAGAAGGCAATCAAAAAGGAAAATGAAAAAGAAGAAAAGAAAGTATAAAGAGAAAAGTCAAAAAGGAAAAAAAAAAAAAAAAAGAAGAAGAAAAGAAAGTATACAGAGAAAAGTCAGAAAAGAAAAAGAAAAAGAAAAAGAAAAAGAAAAAGAAGAAAAGAAGCCAGAAGGATATATACTATGTACCTACTTTACTTTCTTTCCTACTCGTTTCCTCTTCTTTATCAATCTTCTGCCCATACATCCTAATGGCTTTCACAGCTAGCGAACCTGCCTCAGCCTTTTACTGAAAAAAATTTAGTTTAATAGCGTGCTAAAATATATCAAGTGAAGAGCTAAAAAGTATATATATATATATATTGGTTAGAACATATAATATTATCTCTAACTACTTTGTCTGCCAATATGTTTGTCCTAGTCTCCCAGATATAATAAACTAACGAAATAGGTTCCTTGAACAAAGGAAATGGATCATTGAGACCCCGTCCAACGCGTTTTAAATTTTTGGTCCACTATTTTTTTTATTATTCCTTTTTTTTTTTTTTTTTTTTTTGTTGTTGCTAAATTTTGGTACTGCAAAAGACGTATAGGCCCACAACATTAGGAGCACTCAAACTTTCCTGGATCAAAGTAAGTGCATGTACCCAAAAAAATCAATTACCAGTAAAAAAACACTACTTATTTTAGCCTGGCATCACAACAACTAAAATTCAATTCATTGACTCTCTCATTCTCAGCCAATTCTCGTTCTTTCTCAAAAAACCATTGTGAAATATCTCTCATTTTTAATTTCTCATTCACTTCGCTTCTTAAACTCTTACAATTTTAATTTCGTCACATCTTTATTTTCTTTCTCCTCTCCTCTTCCTTTTAGATCTTCTCAACCATCTGTATATCAAAATCACAATGGCTCTTTCGACCACCAAGGGAACCTCCTCTTACTCTTTCACCCAACAATATAGATATGATGTGTTCTTGAGTTTTAGAGGAAAAGATACCCGCAATGGTTTTACCAGCAATTTGAATGGTATTTTGTGTCATAATGGTATTAACACTTTCATGGATGATAGACTTCAAAGAGGAGAAAAAATTTCCACTGAACTTCTTGAAGCTATAGAAAGTTCAATGATTTCAATAATTGTATTCTCTAAAAACTATGCATCTTCCACTTGGTGTTTGGATGAACTTGTCAAGATTCTTGAGTGTAAAAATAATGGCCAAGTGGTGTTTCCGGTTTTTTACAAGGTGGATCCATCAGATGTACGTGACCAAAAGGGAAATTTTGGAGAAGCACTCGCAAAGCATGAAAAAAAATTCAAGGATGATAAAGAGAAGCTGCAGAGATGGAGGGCAGCCCTAAATGAAGCCAGCAATATATCTGGTTGGCATTACAAAAATGAGTATGTGTTAATCTCTACTTTGTTATCTCCATTTAATTTTATTGCTAAACAACAACCCCCAAGAAAACCATTCTTATTTGCTTTTTTATTAAAAAAGAAAAGAAAAGAAATTATAAAAAATATATTTTGATCATATCTTTCATTAGTGAGTTAAATAGGATACAAGGTTCAATGATAAGAAAGGTAAGAATATATGACATATAATCTTATCAATTAATTTGAAGCTTTTCTTACGTCATGTTTAGAAAATTTCCCCTAAATTTTTTAATAAATACATTCAAGGGTCAGAAGTGGATATTCAATGAGTTTGTTCCTTTCCAAAGCAGATATTCCATGCATCTTTGTGCTAAAAGCCTAAAATTGATTTTTGAAATAAAAAATAAAAATGTTTGTAATGTTAGTTCTCAAATCTATAAATTATGTGCCATTTAATTTAACTAACAAAATTTATGTTGCAGTTCACAAGCTAAACATTTTGAATTCAATTTAAGTTCATATTTCTATTTTCTAACATGTTTTAAATGCTTTGTGATTGGCAGCCACCCTCAATTTAGATTTATCAAAGAAATTTTTGAAGAGACCTTAAGTGCCAAATTAAATCGTACACAAGTATTTGTTGTTAGATACCCAGTTGGAATAGACTCTCGCATAGAGGAAATAAGTTGCCAATTAGATATTGACTCAAAAGATGTTCGCATGTTAGTGATCCATGGTCTTCCTGGAATAGGTAAGACAACAATTGCAAAAGCTATTTTTAACTTAATTGCATATCATTTTGAAGGAAGTAGCTTTCTAGAGGATGTTAGAGAAAAATCGAGAACAAATGATGGAATACTCCAACTACAACAGGTACTTTATTCTGAGATCTTAGGGGGAGGAAATTTGAAGGCGCACGGTGTATTTAAAAGAATCAATGTGATAATAGAAATGCTTCACCATAAAAGAATTCTTTTAATTCTTGATGATGTGGATACATTAGTCCAAGTAGAAAATTTGCTTGGAAAATGTGATTGGTTTGCATCTGGAAGTAGAATCATTATCACAAGAACAGAGGAAAAGGTATTATCTACTCTTCAAGAAGATTGTCATCTAACTTACTATAACTACAAGGTTAAGGAATTAAATAAACATGAATCACGCGAACTCTTTTATCAACATGCATTCAAAGGAAACAAGCCTACGAAAGATTATTTGGAGTTTGTAGACCAATTTTTACATTATGCCAAAGGCCTTCCATTAGCTTTAAAAACAATAGGTGCTGATTTGTACAAGAGAAATATAAATTATTGGAAAAGTATATTAGAAAAGTATAAAATATTTCCACATCCAAATATTCTACAAGTACTCAAAAAAAGTTACGATGGATTAGACCCAACTCAACGAGATATTTTCCTTGATATTGCATGTCTCTTCAAAGGATTTCGCAAGGAAGTTATTGTTGACATATTACAAAGTAGCTATTGCTATGACCCGTTATGCGATATTGAGAAACTTATCGATAAGTGCCTCATAGTTGTTGAAGATGGAAAATTATCAATGCATAATTTGATACAACAAATGGGTTTTGAAATTGTTCGACAAGAATCGGAATTGTCCAAGAAACCTAAAAAACTATTGTGTTATGAAGATGCTCCTGAAGTACTAACTGGAGATACGGTATAAGTAGTTCTAATTTATCGTTTACCTTTTCTCACAATGCTAATATAGTTATTTTTTTTTTATAATTATTTTCTTTGATTTTATCATTTTAATTTTGAAGAAAATATAAGTTTCTCAGCACTGATTTTGTTTAAGATTTAATAGTCATAAATTCTTTTATTTAATGTGATTCAAGTAATTTTTTTTTTTTTGGGTCTAATTAGGGATTAGATGAAATTCGAGGCATATCATTGTGCTTCGCACAACCAAGGAACATGCAATTGAATCTTGAGAAGATGAAGGGTCTCAAATATTTGAAAATTCATAATGTAATTTGTGAAGACCTTAAATCCCTTCCCAATGGGTTAAGGTTACTTGATTGCAGTGAATTTCCTTTATCAATCTTTCCATCCACCTTTGAACCTACAAAACTCGTTGTACTCAAAATGCGAGGGAGCCACATTGAATTGGATGAGCATTTCGAGGTATGATCTTTAGTATTTACAAATTCTTATTAGGTTTTTGTTAATGAGTACACTTAGGGAATAAGATAAGGTGAATTATTTTTTGTTATTAAAACAAAAGCATGCATTTAATACTACATTAAATAATATTTCTATACATTTTCCCCACAAAAATAGTTAAGTTGTGCACAAATATTCAAAAAAATTTTGCACAACCATGATGAGTTCATGGGTGCAAATCAATGAACCATTTGATAAGTGTATTTTCTTTTTTAAAAAGAGTATCATTACTGTCTATGACTCCTACAAATTTTATTACATTAAGCATACAAACTGATGTGTCATTAGTGGGTTCTAGTTAACTCAACTGGTAAAGTCTCCGATAGTTGAATAAGAGATTTAAAGTTCAATCATCGCCTACACTAAAAACTGATTAGTGTATTGGCATGATGATAAAGAGCTATCATTAGGAGCGAACGCCATAGGTTGAAAATAAGAATTTACTCAAAAAAAATTGATGTGTCATTAATTATATATAGACAATTTAAATATTCATTTATGGATTCTCAAAAAAAAAAAAAAAAAAATTATTTATGATGTGGTTGAAACCCACCAATCACATTCATTGCCACATAAATTTGTAAGTTTTATGTAGTAAAACTTATTATACCTTTAGCATTTCTATTTCAAAAAAAAAAGTATATAATTCATTATTAATTTATTAGTTATTAATCTATTCTCTTAGCCTATCATTTTAAAGTTTGTTTTCTTCTTACTAATAAATTTCAAAAAAAATTCCTTTCTTCTACAGAGATGTCGGTTCGGAACATTGAAATATATGGATTTCTCATATTGTAAAAATATTACAAAGGTGCCTAACTTATTAGTGATTTCCCCAAACATAAAGACATTGAAACTTAATGGATGCATAAATTTAGTTGAGGTTCACCAGTCCGTTGGACTTCTTCGAAAGCTTGAATCCTGGTATCTCAATTATTGCCAAAATCTTAGAATTTTACCAAGAAACCTCCAGTTGAAATCTCTTAGATGGTTTTGTCTTAAATGGTGTGGAAGTCTTATGCACAGAATGGAAAGATTAGCGTTGCTTTCATCTATAGGATATCTCAGTAGTCTTGATGGGTTAACAATAAGTTTAAAAAACGTGAAAGATTCAAGTAACATCTCTAATTTACGAAATCTTAGGTCGCTCGTATTGTATGATTGTGAAAGTTTTCCAGAAGCCATGAATACTTCTAGTTGCTTCCCTAAATTACAATATTTAGGTTTCTTTGACAGCAACATTACTACCCTCCCTAAAATTGCACGAATATGTCCGAAATTAAAAACCTTTAACAATCACCGTTGCTGGAACCTTCGGGAAATTCCAATGCTTCCACCTTATATACAAGCTGTACATGCAAGAGGGTGCAATTCGTTGAATTCACAATCTAGAAGAAGATTATTGAGTCAGGTATCTCTAATTTATATTAAAAAAAAAAAAAAAACAATTTTGGTTAACTTTCCTTACTAAATTTGCTAAACTGAAGTTTTGTAATTCTGCTAATTGCAAACAGTTTGGAGATGTAATAGGACTTCCACAGAATTTAGCATGTGGTTATTCTAATATGGGATCATCGCATCAGGAGTTTGGATCTGAATTGGCCTTTGCTTCTAAGTGGCCTAGTTATAACCTTGCACTTCCAGGAACTACAATTCCAGAGTGGTTCAACCATCAGAGTGATGGACATTCCATATTATTCTCAGTTGGTCAGAAATTTCCATCATTTGCTTTATGCGTTGCTTTTAATGTGAAACCCAAGGATAATGTGCCATTTCAATGTCAAGATTTTCATTGTTCTATCTACTTGTACATTAATGGTTTTGAAGAAAGGCTCGCGAGAGGCAAATTTTCACTTGATTCATTAAATTTTATGTGGTTCCATTATATAAGTGTTAGACATGACTTGTTGAAACACATAATTTTAGGTGATTGCGATCGCAATGATGTTACTCTTCGATGTAAAATTTTAAATCACTATGGCAAAATAGCAAAAGTTACAATAAAAAGGTGGGGGGTCCATGTGGCATGCATTTGTCCCCCTCGGAATTCTACTGTAGATATGATATTAAAAGAAGTATCTTTGGATGAAGGATTAAAATTTTTTTTATCTAGAGTGGCTGCAGAGGTTCTTACCTTTGAGAGAGAGATGGTCGGACACTCTGAAACCCAAAAGGCCTATTATTGCCCTCTTTGTGAAATAGCAGAAGATTCAGTCTTACATCTATTTCAATGTTGTCCCTATGCCAAAGGAATGTGGTATGTTGGTAGATGGGGTTTTCGTGTTGAAATGATCCAAGCTAACTCTGTAAAGGAGTTCATTGAACAAATACTTGACCCCCCAAAGGAATTACTAGCAGAAAGAGTCACCAAAGATGAATTCACACTATATGCAGTAATGGCGATGAAAATCCTTTGGAATGCACGGGGAAAAACTCTGGTTTCAAACTCTAAAGCAAGCATAAAGCAGCTAGCCCATCGTCTTAACACACAGTATGACTCTAACTTGAGATCAATTGGGACTACAAGGGGAACTGAAGAGCAAAACAGGGAAAATGCTTGGACCAAACCACCTGATCAACTGGTAAAGCTTAACTTTGATGCATCATGTGATCAAAATAATGTAGGCTTGGCTGTGGTTGTTAGAAATCAAGAAGGGCATGGCAGAGCAATCAGACGTGGGATAAGCCTCTGCAATAAGATGGCCAATGCCATTGGCAAATGAGGAGATACTTGAACAAGTTGTGGTAAAGGGTATAAAGGTAAGCATGCAAAGTATTTAATAAAATATTACTATGGATATATATATATATATATATATATATTTATAATGGTAAAATACAGTACAGATTGCAAAATTGGTTAGCTATTTCTCTTCCTGTTTTATAGTCCAATGAATCTGTGCTAGAGATAGTCTTTATATTGTTAGCTGATTGTTGAGGGTTTATCTTTTAAATCGCAGCTAACATCATCAATTCCATTGCAAATCCAGCTTGCAAGCTCGGCTGGGAATGGAAGAGCATAATGAAGGATATTTTGGTTTTGGCTTCTTTTTTTCAGATAATAATGTAGTACACAGTCTCATAAAATGGGCACTAGGGTCTAAAGACTCTAGTCTATTGTTGCGTGTAAATGTTTCCCCAACAATAAAAAGGGCCTTGGCTGAAGAAATGAGAACCTCTTCATTCAAATTCAAAGAAATATGACAAGGTACTATTTTTAGTTTATTACATTGAAACTGTTTTTCTATAATTTTTTTTAGTGTTAAGGAATGCCTCATTCTTTAGTTTTATTGATTTGGTTGCCTCATTGACTGCTTTTGCCACTTCTCTCACTATAAATTAACTACTCATTAATATGATTGGGTACCATTATATTGGAAAGGGCATTAATGTAAAGAAAAATCAAAATTAATGAAAGAAATTAGTCTTTGCTTTTCATAGCTCACTGAATGTGTTTGTTAGTCTTTTTATTTCTCATATGGCATTTAATTTTCTTAAATTAACATAAATCAATTTCTAATGGGTCATACTCAAGGGGTCACTTATAGCTTGTAGTTGAATTAGAGTTATTAGATTATTGAAGCCAAAGTTACTTAAAAAATAAGGTAATGGTCTTTTGACCAAATTGTACCTCCTTCCACATCATTACAACGTGGAGTTGAGGTCTTGGTTTTAATTTTGTGTGAATATGGAAGTATTTTGTTTGAAAATATTATAATTTTTATAAAGAAAATTTCAGATTAGTAGAATATTGAAAAGAATGCTCAATTTTTAGATAAAATTTTGAAAACAAGTAGATAGAAGTTTGTTACCTCTTTCTAATATGTTGCTTACACAGTCACACATCCTGGTGGACTTGCATTCATTTTCTGCTGTTCTTCAACATGTATGTTTGGACTACGGTTTATCAATTTATCAATACTTAGCACTAGTTCTGAAAGGTCACTCAGATGCTAATGAGGTCTCTCTTGGAATCTTTGATCCTTTTGAAGGTGAGTGTTTAAATACAATTTGATGCTCCTAAGTTCACATTATATGTATACTAGCTAAGTAATTGTTCAAAATATAATTTGATTTTAATATGGGAGTAGTCATGAGGTTACTCTAGGCCTAGCTTGGATTGTTTTAATTTTAGTTAGTATGACTTAAGGCCTTCTGTATTATAGTTTTGTTAAAAATGACAATATATAAATAAGATCAAATGAATTGATATTTTAGTTGGCCAAGTTTAGAATAAATTGTCTTATTGAATGATATATGATTTTAATGTTGTTCTTCTCATACAAATAATGGTTATTTCTCCTTGTGATCTTGAACATACCTCATGTTAGAGGCTAACTGGAACCTTTCTCCTGAATTGATATCCCTTAGCACTAAATTTAATATTCACTTCACCTAAAACAAAAGTTCATATATTAAAAATGAATTGGAATTATTAGCTGAATCTTAGATACTTTTCTTTGTGGGGTTGGGGTTGGAGGATTATTGCATCGATTATCATTTACTATTTTAGGAAGCAGAGCATCTAACCGCTTGCCAGAAACTACACTACACTTGAAGAGCCAAACCAGTTGACCAAGACAAAGCTGCAAGTTCAATGCAAGCACCCCATTGCCCCCAATCAGCCTCTCAATACTGACAATTGACAAACCACTTCTCTAAGCCCACCATCACTAGCTGAAAAACTATGATAAATCTTAGAATTATTAAAAACATCTTGTTCTTCTCCAGTTGCCTAGCGTCAAACTTATTGAAGACTTGACAGAGGAAAAAGTGCTGAAAATGAGGGTTTCTTTCACTATCTCACACATGCCAAAGATAGATCATGCCTTAACATTGTAGCATCAGTAAGACTTCTATGGCTCTGGTTATAAAATGCTTTGATTGATAGCTTTACTATGAAGACATTGTGCGGCCATAGCTAAAGTTGATGCAAGGGCAGCCACTTTCATAGTGAGCCTGAACTGAATGAAATTTTGAATATTCTTATATACCCACCTTCTCCACCTCAAAATTGTCACCGCAGAAGTAAACTAACAGGATGACAGTATTTGTGCTCTCCTTTGCCACTTCAGTGCCTTCGATTCCCATGGAAAGCCCAATAATTTTCTTCTCTTAGAATAAATACATGATTCATACCAACAATTCTCTCCTTAGGTGAGTATTTTTTGAAAATTCCCCGTTCTACTACAGCTTCATTATTCAAATCCTCATCAAGATTGGGAATCCCACATTCGAAAGCTATCACTCTTGCTGCATGTTCATTTTCATAGGTGATCATTTTGATGTTTACTTTAGAGAGTGCATAAAGTCTTTTTACTCTTCCTCTTTTCAAAATCCTCACTTCTATTTTTCTTTGAATTGAGGGCCTTGACTTAGATTATCTTAGAATTCTACTTGATTTTGTCAATATTGATACCTAAATCGAAGATAGCCCAATAATGTGGTACATTTGCTGTACGGCTCCCAAATCCTTCAACAGGTCATCCAGAAATCCTGTTTGTAAATTGTACTAATAGTGTTGAAACCAAAAACTTGTTGCCTAATAACAAGAACATTTTCTACTTTTTCTTAGGAAGTACATTTTCTCATTGCTTCTTTACCAAGCCAAGATTCTGTTAGCGTTATCTCATTAACTATCAAGTGCCTATTTTTTCAGTGAAGATTCCCCTTTTTTTTTTTTTGGTGTGGCTGAGTCCATTGTGTAACAAGCAAAAGGTTCTCGAACCAAGGTGTAATCAGGCATCAAGCATTTCATAGAATATGCCACATGTAAGAGTAACTGATAGAGGCAGAACTTCCGAAGTTGCCACCACCATAACTGTGACTGCCGCGGCAAAAAGGCATGATCAATCATCATGCACTATATCTCTAATACTTTGAGTTTTAAATATTTGTATGAGTATTAAGATTTAGAGTATTAGAGCAACAAATGTTCTCTCATGTCAGCTCTTAAAGTTGCATATTGTGGTTTTGTTATTTTAATTTTTGGTTCACCCTTTTTTTTTTAACATAATATCTGTGTTTTCAACCAACATCAATGCAGTGGTTATCTTTAACATAATATTTTGCTTTAAATCAAGCTTCAGTATGACCAGGCTACTTGTCTTGGGCTATGACTCTCAAGAAAGAGGCCACACCAGAGAATGATGCTTCCTATTGGTAGTTGAGGAAAGGTGATTGGTTAAATTCATTTTTTTTTCATGATTTTGTTTCAATCTTCCATTATTTTCATTGTAAATGCATACATATGTGAAATTTAGCATTCATAAATTATTATATTAGATGTTGATTTCATTTATTCTTTTTCCCCTTCTGTTACAACATCACTAGGGAGTATTCTTTGGCTTTGCCTTTTATGGAGACCACTTAAGAAGATTGGCTTTTAATGTCTCTAGGAAGTTTTCTAAGTCCTACATGCAGCACATATAGTTATGAGTCAATTTTTTGTCATTTACTTTCTGTTCAGCTGTGTTTGCTATTTACAACTCTTTTCCTATATCAGATTGTTTTTTATGAGTTATAAAGAGTATAAGGGAAATACTCTTTAAGAGTACAAGGGAAATACTCTTTATTTTAAAAGCTTTATTTTCTTGTGATGAAATCCATCAATGTAGAAGGTATTTAATTTGTGGGGAGTTTTTATATTGCAATCATAGGAATGGACCCTTTATACATGTGCCTGATGTTTTTACTTGAATTAAGAATCTTTATGCTTAAGAACCTGTGATCTTGTTTGCATAAATGATGAATACTCTTAACACGTAAATGAAAAGGCAAAGGCCAAGTTGCAATTTCAATACCCAATTGCCCTCACTCCAGCCTCCTAGTATTTGCTTAGGTCATTGAGGTATGTTCATAAGCATTTATGTGTTACTTTGCTGCGGATATCTTGAATTAAACTATTGAAAACTCTATCAAAGTTTGATTAACCTTCTTGCAAATCGAACTAAAACTTACTTTGAGCTTAGGTTAATAAAACAGTTGCCTAAACCAAGTCCTGTCAGAGGTGATTTGTGCACAAGTTAGCATGTAACTATATGTGGCCTGGTCACGAGATTGTTACTGCATGGGCCAGGGCATGTAACTTTTTGTGCACAAGTTAGTTCCCTTCACACCCAATTTTTATGAAAATTGTTTTTAATGTACAATGAGTGCTTTGTTTGTTTCTTGGACATATATACCTTAAAATTTTCTTTTATGGTGAAGTGAATTGGGTTTGTTTCAGCTTGTGTTATTGAAGTTTTTGTTATGTTCTACATGCTTGGCTATTGTATGAGTAATAATAAGTTCATAGCCTTTGTGGTCATGTGGTACTTGTTTTTCGATCAGAACAATTTATCAAGTAGAAGGAGAGTTTTTAGAATGGAAGATAATTACCTTGTTGAGACTGTGTAGCTGTCTATGTCTGTTTAATTAAATATTAGAGGACTTCATCAAATGCTTTGTCTGCATGAACAAAAGCAAATGTTTAATGAGGTCCTTGACAAGGCTATTTCTAGAGCACGATCTTGGAAAGCTAAAATCCTATCACAAGCTTCCAGAATTACTCTAGTTAAATCCGTCCTAGCATCTATTCCCACCTACACAGCCTCTACCTTCTACCTTTCAAAAAACATTTGTTCCAAAATTGATTCTTGTCTTAGGAAATTTACTTGGGGTCACTCCGTGGACAAGAATTCTTTTTTCCCAATGTCCTGGACCAAGGTTTGTAAGCCTAAAGATTGTGGGGGGTTTGGGAATTAGAAAGTTGGAAGACACAAACATTGCCTTACTAGCCAAATTGGGATTGGCAATGGCCTCTAACCTTGATGTGAAATGGGTTCAAATCCTCAAAGCCAAATACCTTCAGAAAAAAGGTTTCCTCAAAGCACCATCGAGCTCTCTCTCCTCTTGGTTGTGGAAAGGCATCTACAAGTCTAAAGCTTTAGTGAAAAAAGGGGCTTGCTTTCAAAACATGATTGGAAGCACCTCTTGAAACTAAAAATCCATAAGAGATTAAAACTAATGCTCTAAAAAATTGCATGGATATTCTTCCTTCCAAAAAATCACTCAATAGGAGGTGGCCACAAACAGACATGACATGTGTTCTATGCAACCAAGATATGGAATTTGTAAACCACGTCTTTGTCTCATGCCCTTATACATCTACCATTTCCATTTCTTGGAACTTTGTCTCCAAGTAACATTGTGAAAATTTTCATTTTTCCACAATGCCACCTGAAGATTCCCACAAATGAAGAACACAAGTTCACTCTATTTGCCTCTATTCTATTTGATAAAATATGGAAAATTCGAAATCAAACCATCTTTGCAAGTCACACACAAACCCAAAGGAAGGTGCTGAAACGTTTAAGTGTACTTTGATCACATTTTGGCTTGGTCTCAATTATATTCCCCCCCCCCCCCCCCCTCCCCTTCTGGTTGTCATTTTGGAAGCCCCCTCACATTGGTCGGGTGAAAATTAGTTTTTACGTTGACAAAATGAATTTGGTGAGGTTTTGTTTGCTCACTCGTCATAGTATGTTCTTGTATGATAATGCCTCCTCTAAGTAATTACTATGACCTGATTTAAAGGGCTTTAATGCTTATTTTATTAGGGGGAATTACTAGTGCACACCAGTTGTTACACACAATTATATACATACATTTTGAAGTGAAATCATGACTTGAAATTACTATTTTAGTTAACAAACTGAGTTTGAAACATGGAACTTAGACTCGGACCGGACCGTACGGTTGGACCGTAAAACCCTCGAACCGTTCACATCTACGGTCCATTTAAGGTGAAGAACCGTTCCATGCGAAAAAAGCATGGAACCGTACGGACCGCGGTCCGACCGTCCGGTTCTGTGAACCGTGAACGGTTCGGACGGTTCAAACGGGCTGCCCTGTTTTGTCTCAAAACGGCACCGTTTAGTCCCCTTTTTTTTTTTTTTTTTTTTTTTTTCTTCCCTAATACGGCGTCGTTTTGGGCTTTCTGAATCCTGATTGAATAACCCTCAATCCCTTTACCCTTAAACGAAACCCTCTCATTCGTTTCTGCCTCTTCCTCACTCTCTCAATCACTCTCTCGTCTCTGCCTCCCTCTGTCGTCAATGTCGCCGTCGCGCTCAGCTCAGCCCACTCTCAATCGCTCTCTCGTCTCTGCCTCTCTCCGTCGCCGACGTCGCCGTCGCGCTCAGCTCAGCCCACTCTCAATCACTCTCTCGTCTCTGCCTCTCTCCGTCGTCAACGTCGCCGTCGCGCTCAGCTCAGCCCACTCTCTCAATCACTCTCTCGTCTCTGCCTTTCTCTGTCGTCGACGTCGCCGTCGCAGCTAAGCTCAGCCCACTCTCTCAATCACTCTCTCGTCTCTGCCTCTCTTTGTCGTCGACGTCGCAGCTCAGCCTAGATCGCAGCTCAGCCAAGATCGCACGGTCATCGCTCGAGAAAAGGCCGTTGAAGAGGTCATTTCCATTTTCTTCTTCTTTAATTCCATTACTACATTTTATTTTTCATTCATAAAATTGGATAATTCTTTGATTAATGAGAAATGAGAAATTCTAGGATTTTTTGTTTTTGAAAGTGGGGGTTTATGTTACTGTGGGGCTTGAAAGCCGAATCTGGGTGAGTTTGTGATCACAGTTTTACTAATGAGAAATGTTTCTGTTCAAATTTGTGTTCGTGTTGTCTGAAACTGTATTCTTAGTAATGCAGAAATTGCAGAAATTATAATCTGATTAAGGTTTATTCTTCCATTGTATAATCTTAGCGGTATGAGTTGCTTCCTAACTATTAATGCAGTATCGTCACAAGATTAGGATGTCTTTGTAGTTCTGGCATTCTTGCTTTGATGTCTTTAGCATTTAAAAACATTGTTGAAAATGGGAATTTATTAATTTTAGAGCAATCAATAATTACAATAAAATTTTCTTTTCTGTCATGTATCCTACTGTGAGTTGTTTTCAGTTTGGGAGTCGTAGCTTTGTTGTCTATGTAACATACCGCTGATTTATTTTATTTAAGCTTACTGAGATTTATCTGTGGAAACTTTGACAGCATTATGGGAACTTTCTGAATATAGTTGGTGTATTTATGTGGATAAAGTCTGTTGTTATGTTTTAATTTGTAGTGTCTTTACTCTTTTTTACGGTTGGTAGTGTTTTAATGTGTATGAAGTTGTGGTTCTTTGAATATCTATATTTCAAAAATTGATGGGTCTATGCGTGTTTGACTGTTGTTTAGTCTTTTAGATTAAAATGGAAACAGAGACTGGGTCTACTCCATCACATGAAGTTGATTCCAATGTAGTGGAATCTTGCTCAAGAGTAAGGGAAAAGGTTGATCCGGCTTGGGAACATTTTAGCCTTGGGTCGGATGAGAAGGGACGGAATACTTTTACATGTGTGTATTGTAGGCAAACATATAAAGGTGGGGGTATTAATAGGATGAAAAAACACCTTGCGGGGATAAAAGGTGATATTGGATCGTGTAAAAAGGTTTCTCATGATGTGAGACACCAAATGTTGGAATATGTGAAGGAGTTTGAGTTGAAGAAAAAAGCTGAGAAACAACGTCAAGAAGAAATGTTTAGTGTGCCTTCTACAAATAGTGATTTGCAAGAAGATGATGATGTTCAAGAAGTATTTAGTAGTGGGTTGCCTAAAAAACCTGTTTTAGGTAAAAGAAAGGGTACAAAGCTAGTGGATAATTACTTTGCTCCAAGAACTACTCCAGGAGCTCAACCTAGTCTTAAAAGTGTATTCCAAAGCAAAGAAAGGGTGAGGCAAGCTGATATGGAATCTGGATATACCTGTAATGCATGTGCATGAAAGTACTTAGATGAAGATTTCATTGCAAGCCCACTCTCTTGAGATCTAGCTAGGGCTATGCAGGTGAATATATTATATATAGATACTTCAAACTAATAATTTACTAAGTTTTGCCTTTTTCTCAGCCTGTGAATGCATTTGTGTATGTCTGTTGGTTGTCTTGAAAGTAAATTAGACTAATTTAGTTAATTTTTTTTATTTTTTATTAATTTAATGTTTTTATATATATTTAAAATAATTATTAAATTAATTATGACGTCATCACGGTTCGACCCCGGTTCGACCTCGGTTCGACCTTGAAAACCTTGAACCTCTCCCTTTTACGGTTCAATGAACGGTCCGGGTTTGAAAACCATGGTTTGAAATAGACACCGCCCTTTTATTAACGGTACTTGGGTAGTCCGTATCCTACTTGACTTTAAGAGATTACTAGTTGCTAACCCGTGCGATGCACGGGAAATGTATTGAGTACAATATATAATTTAATCTTAGTTTATTTTACTACAACACCAAAATTGAATTTGTAAAATAAAATCATATAGCTAAAACATTTGTTAACAGCTATACATTTCAGACATTTATTAAACTATATTATTATTATTATTATTATCAACTTAACAGTATTTTAATATATGATACCAACATGCTTCAAGAAAATGTCCAACACTGAAAATAATTTCGAAAACAAACTCAACTAAACAGTTTGATGAATAAATATATTACAATCTATAATATAAGCCAAGAAATAAACTTCGAAACCAATATGAACAAAATCCACGTCAAACAAAACCATTTCGATCATTAAGAATATGACTCACTAAATTCATGAAAAACACAAGATTCATTACAAAAAAAAAAAAAAAAAAGCATTTTTAGTCTTTATAGATTTTGCCTAAGTACCCAGATACGATGACACATACTCACACAAAAATCATTAAAGAAAGAATCAAAGAACATACACAACATGTACATACGCTATGAAAGTAAAAATAAGAAAAACAAAAGAGACGTAAACACGGACAATTAAAGAAAAAATATAGGAAAAAAAAGTTAGGAATAGAAATATAAGATAAAGATGGGTTACCCTCAAAAAGAATAATCCATGGATATTCATTGAAATATTCTAGATAATTTCTGATAATAGAAAAAATAAAACCCAAAAGTTATGATGTTAAAACTTCCAAAAGGCCAAAAAAAAAAAAAAATCAGAAGATTCAAAGCTTCAAAAGTATTGAAATAAAACAATATATATATAATTACGCAATAGAGAAATACAATAAAAAGAAGGGAATCCATGATTATAGCTTTTCTACTATTGAAATTGGCTAGACAATTAAATGTATTACAAAAAATGAACTTAAAAATTCATATGTAAACCAAACAATTAGAAGATTTTGAGCCAAGAATTTATTAAAACAATACAAAAATTATGTGACTACACAATGGAGAAATATAATAAACAAAAAAAAAATGTCTACACAACATAGAAATATTAGAGAAATATGAGTTACCTTTTAAATGTTAAAATTCAAAATATTAAAACTTTTAAAAGGTTAAAAAAATTTGAAGATTTAATTAAAAGATCCAGGCCCAGCAATTAAATAAACAAAACAACAATTGACAAACTTATAAGAAAAAGCAACAAATCTATAATTTTTATTGAACAAATCAAATAACCCTAACCTTGATGCATTGACCGAAGAAGGAGAGGAGTCCAATACATATGTGGAATATGTGAATTGTAAAGCATGAGCCGCCCTCAAAAAAAATCTTGAAGAAAAATAAGTTTTAAGGAGAAAATTGTGTTGTGGCAAAAGAAGATAATAGCAAATCTAATCATAAAATCTAAAATAAAAAGAATTTAAAATTAAAATAATAAAAAAATAGTGGTGACCAACGGCCATACATATAAATATAAGATATTGACCAACCTTTATAAAAAGATGTCAGTTTCAATATTCACTTTGTGGTGAGGGTCCTCAAACATCATATTCTCCGCGAATAGTTTTTGGGGTTTAGGTTTTCTACGCAGGCAATTCTTAAATAGGAGAGAGTAGAGGCGGTGGGAGAGTGTCCTTATTTGACTAGAAGTCTAATTTGCATTGAAAAAAGAAAACAGTGATGAGGTGAAAATTTTAATTTAATTTTAATTATTGTGCTGACGTGGAAAATTGTGAGAGCTTAAAAATCTTCGGTTTTATATATATATATATATATTGATTATATATTAATAATAAAATAATATTTACTTCATATATTATATAATATAATATAATATTAATATTACTCCCGAGTAGTGACTTTTTTTTTTTTTTTTTTTTTTGAAGTGAGTAGTGACTTTATGGAGGTTTTGAGCGAAATAACCTCCTTCAGCCTTTCTATTTTGTAAGTTAGACAACGTTTGAAACAATTTTGGAAAATAGCATCTCGAGTTTCAAAAAATCGAGATCCACTTACAAAACTCGACCTTCAAAGACTTGCGTTCTGAGTGGGAAAATGCCACATAGATCTCGAGTCTTTAAGACTCGAGTTTTATGCAAAAAATTTCACCTATAGTGGCGTTTTTAAGCCTTACAGTGACGTTTTAAATCCCTATAGCGGCGTTTTCCTGCAAAAAATTTTTGTAAGTACCAGGTTTAGGGTGCCCTATAGTGACGTTTTTAGTCCGTATAGTGACGTTTTAAAGCCATATAGCGACGTTTTTTGCAATTTATGGAAATCGAGTCTCTAAAACTCGATTTTCAGCGCAATTTTTTTTCCCCAAATCGAGACTTAAAAACTCGAGTTCTATCTGGAACTCGAGTTTTAGATACTCGAGATGTTATTTTTCAAAATTGTTTTGAAATATGACAATTAACTAAATTGTTTAATATTTATTGTTATTTTAAAAAAAAATTCGACTTTATGGTAGGAAAACGAAGTATTGAGATCCTGTGCCATTGAATTGATCTAATTATAGTAAAAAAAATGGGCACCTCATTTAGACGCGTTAGTGATTTGCATGACATCCCATTTCCCTTCGCTCTTTCAGTTTCTCCTCGTTCTTCTCTTCACGCTTACCAATTCAATATTTTCAGAAACACTCTCTCTCAGCCGAACATGCCTCTAAATAAGCCACTGTTGATGCTACGGTGACCTCTCCACCGAAGACTAGTTATGCACCAAATGTGTTTCAGCTACCCATCCAAAAAAAAAAAAAAAAAAAAAGGTGATTAGATCTGGTAATGAAATTTTGATATCAAATTTATGAATTTTTTTCCCTTTCCTTGATTTCTTTGCTAAGGATCTTCCCTTTGTTTCATTTATAGCACTAAAGATTATCTATTTCTTTTATTGCATTTTTTATATAAAATATTTGATTGATTTCTTGTTGAATGTTTTCCAGATTTTTATAATTTGTATGAAGCACAATTGAGTGTGTGCATTTCAATGGCCAAGACTGGTGGGTGGCTGGCAGCATTTCTTGCCTTTGTTTTTTTCCTTGAGATTTTGTGATGTTGGGTCCTCTAATGTCGATGTTTGGTTGTTGGCGCTATTGGGGTTACTATGTTATGTTTGTGTTTTCATGTCATGAGTTTTAAGGGGGGAAAAGTACAAAAATAAAAAAGAAAAAAAAGTGTTTCATGGTTACAAATTCATTTTAAAAAGTGTCTTGGTTTTTGAGGTTGCCTTTCTTGCTTACAAATTCATTTAGATTTCATATTTAGTGTTGAAAAAAAAAAAAAAAAAAAGCAATACGAGATGAAATAGCTTTAGTTGGGTGCTTTGAAATCAGAAATTGCTTACTAATGAGTAGTAACTTTTTTTTTTTTTTTGTGCTAATATAATGAGTAGTAACTTTGGAGAATGTTATTGATGACTTAAAGAAATTTTATGTTAGGCCCCTTTTCAATCCACTAAAGAATGATCATGGAGTTCTACTGATAAATTTTATCATTTTGGTGATTTACGTTTTTGCATAATGTGATTTCATCTGCTATTTTACGGGAAATGAATTTGTAAGAAAGAAAGACAACCTCATCTATCTATATATATAATTAAAGTCCAAGCATAGTGAAAATTCAATTAGTTCTCAAATTGAATTTCAATTGTGGGCTAGTTTTGAGCCATGTGTCATAAATTTTTTCTTAATCTTAGTGCTTTGAAATAAATGTTGTTTCGGAAGAGCAGAAAATTATCTTGATTCTCTTGCATGCATCTAGGTGCCTTTTCCACTTCTTCTCTCCATCAAATCCTAATAAGCTCTAACATATTCTGCAGTTATAAATTCACCTATTATTATTTTGTGTTTGTAAATTCCGAACCATTTCTCTTCCTTATCTCTCTCGCCTCTTAAACGTATTTCTCCTCTATGGCATTCACACACAGCCTCACATAATATGAGCACCTATATAGCGCAAAAGGCCTCCCTCTTCTTGTAGAAATTTAGCTTTGCATTGATCCAAAATGAGAAAAACAATCACTATATTTACCCCAAAAATAAAACCCATTTCTATTTGTTTTTCTTCTTGTTGACATTTTTTTTTTTTTTTTTTTTTTTTTTTTTTTTTGATACCATTCAAAGGGAGAAAACAGGGAGTTTGTTACAAAGTAGCTGGTCTAGACCAGCATTAGTGAAATGGCATTGTAGTTGCTATATTAGCTACATAACAGACAGAGTTTATAACAACTTTGGGAACAAAAAGCATCTTCAAAATGAAGCCATTTTGATGAAGGGAAGATAGATCAGCCATCATCGTCCTCTCCTGCCAGTTTGGGTTCCTTTCTTTATTGAAAGTTTGGACCAATCTTCTGCTATTGCTTAGGATCAGTACTTGATGAAAGCCAGCGTTCCTAGCTTTTATAGATGCCTCCACCAGAGCTTCTTGAGATGCCCCACAAGCTGAGTTTGCTGCACTACTAGCTACACCACAAAACATAGTCTCCCCCTGCATATTCTTGGCCTTATAAGCATATGCATTCCTCCTTTCTCTCTTCTCCTGACTCCAGCAATTTAGATCATTTGGTGCCAAGGCCCTGCTAGTGACTGAGTGCCTGAGATCGTCTCCTTAGCATTCCTGTTGATGTCTGCATTTTTTGTAGGAGTTTCCTGGTACCTGCAAGAAAGGTTTTGAGCTGTTAGAATTACTTCCATGGGGTTAGGTTGTTTGCCTTCATGAACCAGAGTGTTTCTTTGGTTCCAGATTGTCCAAAGTGTAGTGAAAATGGCTTGAAGATAAATCATTGATTCAGCCTCCAGTTTTTTGTGTCTGTCTAGTAAACTCCCAACCCATTACTACACCGAGACATTGGCTGGATCAGTGGTATGAACAGCTAACAGAGATCCATACCAGCAAGCTCTAGCGAAAGGGCAAAACAGAAATAGGTGACTTGCTTCATCTTCATCATTACACAGGGGACAGGTGCTTTGGGTTGGTATTCCTCTATTTTTTAGACTTAGGAGAGTGGGGAGGCCATCATGCATAAGCTTCCACATAAAGTTGCAGATTTTCAGGGGGACTTTTACTTTCCAGATCAGATTCCAAACCCCCTATGGACATGATTCTGTCTCAAAGGATTTGTGGAAAGGCAGTGAGAGTCCTCAAGAAGCAGCTTGTAGGCATTCCTTTTGGCATTTGTTTTCTTATGGCAGAGTCAATGACCGCACCAACTTGGTAGTTTCATTACATCTTTTCAAGCCCTTAGATTAAATGGCATTGGCCTTTGGATTGACCTCTTAGAAATTGCCTGCAACTTGTCTATCAAAATACTTGACTATAAGATTTTTGTGACATTAGGGCTTTGAAAGTGTATTTCTAGGATCCTTTGGCTATTGTGTTTGTTATACTTGAGTTGTGAGGTTTGGATCGATGCTTTAGGAGACAAAGAAAACCTTAAATTTTCAATATGTTAGAACTCCATCTAATTTAAAATTGTCAAGTCCGTTTTAAGTCAAGTTTTTGTGTTTTAAGAATTTGCATGAGCAGTTGGTCTATTGAGAATTACATGAGTTATTATTGCTGGCTTTGACACAAACCTTACTAGAGCAAAATATCCAATTTTCAATTGGTTAATTCTAATACAAAATGTCCTTTTTAGCTTATTGTATCAATTTCAATAAATCTTCATATTTTTTTTTTTTTCTTGCATTAGTTTTAACATAGCCAATAATATGTTATTGGGACAGTTGTTGAATCACTCTGGGGCATCCCTCATCAAGCAATAAATCCCAATGAAAGAAAGCAATAACAGATTTTCATGTTCGAATCCATAACCTGCATTAACATCGAATACATCCGAGTCATGCAGCAGCCTACCAGCCTCTACTGTTTCAAGATGCTATTGTAAATGGTATAAAAGTTGTCACTGATACTGTTTTTTTTTTTTTTTTTTTTTTTGGTTCTTATTTTGTTGGTAGGGTGATTGAAGTGACATGTGGTGGGTCCAAAATTTAATATTAAATTTAGTCTCTTAAGAGTTAAATGAGTTGTTATATATTAAAATTAGAATTAACTTCTAACCTTGCATACACTTCCTTATAATGCTTCTCAGATCCACTTGAATAAATCAATGAGCTGAATAAATCCAGAGGCCAAAAGCAGGTAAAGGTTCTTATTACTTCCTCAAACTTATGAGATTCTTATTTTCCTTAAGACCCCTCATAAACTTAATAGTGGGTACATAATTTGCAATGCATGTAAGCATTCAAGAATTTCTTCAATTGTCGAATTTGAGAACTTTCCCATGGGTAGGGTGCATAACATAGTTGGTGAATGATAAGATGAATCCTCAAGAAAGTTCATTTATGTGGCTTATTTGTATTTGATGCATCTAGAAATCTTTTCTTTTCTTCTTTTTTGTAGAAACTATATTTTCATATAATTAAGAACTTTAGTGGAATAATGGATATGATAAACAAGTTTGAAAAGCTGAGTTTCTTATTTGAACGCATGGAATTCTCAGATTTTTAAATTATTCCGAATTTTATTTAATGGCATGTCATTTTATGTTCATGTGTTTCATATTTCATCCAATGATGGGTAAACAAGTTTAATGGGTAAAGAATTTTTAAGCGAGTAATCATTTTTTCTTATTCTAGAATTCCTAATACATGTAGCTAGAAAGGTCAGGAGGAAGAGAAATAAGAAGAATGGTGTGGGTGGTGGTACAATCATGGTCCCCTGGTCCTATGCTAATGGAGGTTAAGAACATTCTTCAAACTTAGGTATTTCCTTTATTTTTCTCTTTTAAAAATTTGGAATTTTGGAGGGTTTTGTATGATTGTTGAAGTTGGAAAAGTGAGATAAATGGGTTTATTGAGATTTGAGGATTAGTTAAATGATGGAGCTTGCATATATTCTTTTCAAGAGAGAATGTGCTATCAATTTTTTGTTATTTTGATGTGCAGGTTATTTTCTTTCTTGAATATAATTTTTTTGAAGTTCCTCACCTTTGATGACCAATTCATGGACATCTATGGGCATAAGGCTCTTATTAGTAGTTGGAACTAAGTTTTGAAATTTTAAAATTTCCTCTTTATTTTTAAATGAATATTCCCCATTGTGTTTTAAGCATTTGTAAAATAATGTAGAATAAAAATCAGTTAATGTGACTTCTCACTACATAACTAATTCACCTACTAACTTGGCTCTCCATAATTTTATTTTCCACAAGTGATAAGTATTTTTATTATTTTTAGGAAAGCCATCATGTCATGTAAACCATATTGTTATGTATGTATTTGTCTTCTTTATTTGGTTATTAGAAAGGATTATAAGAGCATTAGCATCAGAAGATGCTAATGCCATATCTAAGAATATTTTAGCATAAATGCACCAAATAACCACTACATCAGAGAATGCTATAAGGAAGTATTGCAAAAATAATTAGAATTGTGCTACAGTACAATTCTAAAGGTAGAATAGTACTGTAGCACAATTGTATAAGTTATATTAATTTTCTATTCCTTTCTTCTGACTCTCTCTCTCCCTTTGTTTCTCTTTTCATTCCTCTCTCCCCAACGGCTCTCTCACCGCAACGGCTTCTCTCTCTCATCACGTCTCTCTCTCACGGTGGGCTTTTCTGGTGTGGGTCGTGGGTCCGGCGTGGAGGTGAGACTGGGAAGTCAGATCGGCAAAGCTTCTTTTTAGCCATTTACCAATTTTACTCCCTTCTCCATTACCCTTTGTATAGTTTGGTATCAGTTTCCTTGCACTTCATTTTATACACATCGAATCGAATTTTTGGACTTAATATTATAGCTAACAAAATTGAGCGAGTCCTATTACTAGTGGGTTTCTTGTTGTTTAAACATGGATGGCCTTATGTGCCATCCATGACTTGATTAGGCTCGAGGACCTTGGCGGCAAAAAGAAAATGTTCACAGTGATTGCTTGTGCAAGTGGCTGAACTCTGAAGGAGCTATGACGCTCAGGTTGATAGGTGAGAAAGGAAGCCATGTGTTTAACCAGAATCTGAAGATTACCCAATTGGGTAAGTCGGGTCGGATTGAAGAAGCCATTAAACTTTTTTCACTAATGAAACTAAAGAATACTGTAAGCTACAACTCCATGATCTCAGCTTATATGAAGAACGGTAGACTAGGTGAAGCACGTTTGATGAAATGCCTCACCCAAACTTGGTTTCTTGGAACTCTGTAATTGCTGGTTATCTGCACAATGACAAGGTTGAGGAAGCTTCTCAACTTTTTGATAAAATGCCTAAAAGAGAGCTGAAAATGAAAAAGAGGAGAGAGATGAGAGAGAAAAGATATAATTTTAATATATTTTATTTTATTTTGTAAATATATTATTTTAATGAGTAAAAGAGGAAAATAGGAGTTTGGGATGCGGAGGTATTGTAAAATAGGATGTTATAATGATAAAGTGAGTTTTTAGAATTGTAAAATAGAATAGCATTAGCATTTTCCAATGCTAATGCTCAATGTCAAAGTCATTTTTGTAAGGTGGTTCATTACTTCATTCTCAACAATTTAGGTAACTAAAATACTATTACTTTATAACTAATGATGTATAAAACCTCGAGGATGAAACTGATTTTTTGTAATGCCTTATTTGCAAGTATAATCTACCTACCAGAATATCATGAAAAAAAAGAGTGCCAAACAATTTTGTTTTGTTTTGCTTTGTTTTTGTTTTTGTTTTTGTTTTTTGTTTTTGTTTTTTTGCTTGAAAGTGCCAAATTAACATTATTAGAACTGGTAACAGTAATTAATATGGCAGACCACCATACTGAATGACATTGGGTAAGTTTTCCTGATTCTTCTTATGACCCCAAAATTCTACAATAACTTAGTGGTAGAATGAGTCTTCAAGGTTTTAATTTCTTTAAGGGGTAATCATTTTTATGCGTGCAATGATGTATTATACAAAACTAGTCGCTAACCCGTGCGATGCACGGAAAAATTTCAAAAATGAAATATTTGTGAAACATTCTAAATAGTTTTTTTTAATAAAAAAAATCAAAAGCAATGGAACTCCAAAGCTTGTGCTTACTTATTACATAGTCCTATAGGATATATGTCCTGCCTATTTCACAAAAAGCTTGAATTTGTTCTAACACATCCGAAATCTCATTCAAGCATAGTTCATGCTGAAAGTTCAAAAACGTGTACAAAACACCTTTGAACGTTTAGACCCCCAAAAACAACTTAACCAACTCAAGCAATATGTCAAACAACTAGTGTGCGGAAACTTAACACATGCTATAATAAGAAATTGGTTAAACAACTATCTAAGCCATAACAAAATAAAACCACAGCAGATAAAATAAAGGCAAAGATAGAGAGGAAGGAAGATGCAAACACAAAGACAACACGCGATGTGTTATCGAAGAGGAAACCGAAGTCCTCGGCGAAAAACCTCTCCGCCGCCCTCCAAGCGGTAATCAATCCACTAGAAAATACAGTTGGGATACAAGGACAGCAATAGACCCTCCAAGCCTAATCTACCCAGTGCACCTAAGCCCTCCAAGCTTCTTGCTCCAACGAGGTTGCGCCGAACCTTTTTCTTTTCTAGCTTCCCGGATTCCGCTACTAGACCGTAGCATCAACCAATGAAGATTGGCTCCTTCCTAACTGCTTCCCAGAACTCCAAACGACTGTCTCACAGAGATGATAATGGTGAGAACCAGGTTTGGTATAATGCCTCTCAAGGATTTGACAATGGAGAGGAAGAGAGTAAGGGAATTTGAAGAGACTCTAAGGTATAGATTGTGGGTGAAGCAATCTGATTTTTCTTTAGGGTTTCTCTCTCAAAATTCTCTCTGGAAGCTCTCTTTCAATCGTGGGTTAAAGGGGTATTTATACTGGAGTGGAGAGGAATGTGAAACGTCAGGTTTTAGCAAAACAGGGGTGGCTCGCGGCTTGACCTCGCGGCTTGACCAAGTCGCGAGATCCAGTCGCGAGTTAACCGTATGGCCAGTTGTCCTGTTTTGTCCTGTAGTGCTCCAGCTAGCATGACTGTTCATCTTCCAGCATGCTTGGCACGTGTGCAGCTTCTGGCGGCTTGCAGCCGCGAGTCCACCCGCGAGTCCCAGCCGCGACACTCTGTTTTCTTGCACACTCTTGAGCAATCTTCACTCTATCTCACTCACTACCCTTACAACAAACCCACCTAGATACAGGGTTACTAAATGCTGAATTACAAGCAAATTTGGCACGGAATAAAGCCAATTAGATGGTTGAATAAATTCAACCTTACAATCTCCCCCTTTGGCTATTCCGTGACAAAACCCTAAAACAGACTCTAGACTTAACATGTGAGTTGGGAACAGTTGAACAAAACTCACTCACACCTAAATCTAGAAGCTGTGAAGCACTTGAATCATATGAACATAAACTCCTGAAACACAACAATACACCATGATCATTGTAAGCAGAAAATTATAAATGCATATGAAACAGGCAATATGTGATCAAGCAAAGATAGAGTTAATAAACAAACCATGGCTTGATCAACCAAGTGAACACCACAAGGTAGTGATCACAGTGCTCATTCACACTTGGAATGAACACAAGGACATACAAGTTAACAAGCACAAGGCAAGACACTTGTATGTTCAATACTCAACCAATGCATAGCACACATGGCATATGCATCTAGGAACAATCCTACAAGGGCACAAGAGTGACAGTACATAAACCAAAATGCAGGAACATTTAGATTAAAGTACTGATTTCAACATAGCATAAAGGCTGCACTAAGCAAGGTACATACCATAAAGCCTACAAACTATGCATAAAACATTAACCCTAAAAGCTTACAAAAGCACATGGGTACAAATACATTATATTGAATAAAAACTTAAACAATATAAACTAAAAGTGTTTAAAATTTCTCCCCTTCAAAGTGATGAGAAGCTGTGATGCACTTGGAACATATATATACTTGTACCCTGAAACACTTGCACAAAACACATTAGACCCTCAAGGTAAAGCAAGTAATAAATGACAAGTATAGCAAGTAGCAAATGATCATATGAACATGCATTCAATGAAGCATAATAACATAGGGATATATGCTTGTCCAAAGCACAAACATGATGCAATGAGAACACCAAAGCATAACACAAAGCACCATAAAGCCAACAAGAAAACAAACAGAACAAGGTTTTCTAGTTAACACAATGTCTTCTCCCCCTTGGTATATGCATCTCCCCTATGGAATATCTCTCCCCCTACAAATGTGCATGAGAAATAGAATTTCTCCCCCTAAAGATGTGCACAAGAGTCATATAGAAATGACAAAACACTCCGACATACTCTTTAGAGTATACTCTCCCCCTTTTTGTCAGGAATAGACAAAGGGTCAAGGAGAAACGAGGGTAAGAGATGAAGGTAAGAACAAAGAGAATGATGCAGGAGGGAAAAATGAAAAAATTTTGGAAAACAACTTTGAAAATAACCCTCAATATGCAAAACACGCGATTTTCGCGACTGAGTTAAGTCGCCAGGGCAAGCCGCCAAAACACTCAAAGACAAAATTTTGAAAAATTTTCTAAGTGTTTTTCGCGACTGGAGGGTCTACCCGCGAGAGAGTCGCGAGCTGAGCCGCCAAAATCTCTGAGTAACCCTCGCGACTAGACTTTCCACTCGCGAACAAGTTGCCAAAAATGACCCGCGAAGACGCGACTGAGTCTCGCGACTTGACTTACCCGCGACTGAGTCGCCAAAACAGGGCAAAACTGGGATTCTTGAAAAATATCAGATTTTTTAACAAAAAACTTTCCAAAAACACCTAAAACACTCAAAAATCTTTTTGCGCTTGAATTAACAAAGATTGAGCATGTGAAAACACATTTCATCAAGTACAATCACACAAATGAATATGGCATTTATTGAACATAAACTTGTGTGTTGTGTGTGGATATCAACAATGAGATAGTCCTTAGTCTAATGTGAAGCTTCAATGATCAATTCAACCAAGGCATACACAATTAGCACTAGATCAAGTGATCCATCTCAATTATAGAAATATGTATATATGACCTCCCACAAAACTTGATAACATATTTTGGAGCTTTACATTTGACTCCATAACATTTGATCATTTTGATCTCTTGAGACAATCACCTCTCATTGTGAGAGTGATATTTGATATTTCACTTTAATGAACAAGCCTTTGGCTTTTTGAATAAACATTCTCTTTAATATAAGGTCGCTTACCCTTTTTCCTAGTCGAATACTAGAATGTGCGACAGGCTTTTGCAGCTCAATATCTCTTTTCATTTGGAGATTTACATTTGGTGAGCTCTTCTTAGCAAAAACAAAAATAAAGAGTGGGAAGATATATAGACACAAGTCTATGCAAGTTTCAAGATCAACATAACCATTCACTAATCATTCATGACAAGTTTGAAGATCTATTTACAACAATCACATAGATTTCAAGATTTCTCCCACAGTGATATGAGTGCAAAGAAACAAGCAATGCTCGAAAATGCACAAAGCCATTAGCACAAAGGTACAAGGCAAAACAAGTCTTGAGACAAAACTCAACAACGTCGATCAAACTTTTTGATTTTCTACTTTTTATGTGGTTTTGGATTTTTACACACACAAACCAAAGACATAAAAGTAAGATCAAAACAAAAACAAAACAATGCATATAAAGATATGCATGATGCACAAATGCATGACAATGAAGCATCTAATGCATGAAGGGTCCTACAAAGATCGAAAGAATTAGATCAAGGACCAAAGGAACAAAAGCTCAACCATAGGAACCCTTCCTCATCCAAACAGAACAATTGTTTGGAATGAGTGTCTCATGAGAAGTGAGACGAGGGTTGGAAGAATGAGAACCGGAGATGCACATAGACAAGAAGTTAAGAGCATTAAACACTTTCTTTAACAACATGCTATTATCACTAACATCCGGTTTATCCTTTTTAGCACAACTTCCAAGAAGCTCAAGTTTTTCTTTTCTTTTGATTCTTTTAAAAGCATGAAACTTAGAGCATTGAGGTCTTAGATGACCAAAGGCACCACAATGGTGACACACAATGTGTTTAGGTCCACTAGGCCTTTTGGGAAGGGATCTAGCAATATGATTTTGTTCCATCTTCAACTTATGACATTGAGGTCTTATATGACCAATCACACCACAATGGTGGCAAGTTGGAACAAACTTAGATCCATCCAAAGCCTTAGGTTGAGACCTAAACAGAGGCTTTGACTTAACAGTCTTTCTCTCCACATTTTGATTTCTTTTGTGTGGAGGAACGTACACCGATTTGTCCTTAGAGGTAGAATACACATTAGGCACAAGATCGGGTACCACAACATGATTGCAACACATATTATCATCCATTTTATCAATGGGTTCAGCAATCAAACACTTGGCATGCATCTTAAGAGATTCATTTTCACATTTAAGATCATCAACAAGTTTGTTAGACAAAACAAGTTTAGCATCCAAGTCTATATTCAAACATTCAAACTCTTTCAGCTTTTCAAGAGAAATTTTAGCAAGTTTTTTATATTTCTCAACCAATTTGTTGGATTCATTGAGCTTAGCAATTAAATCATCATTTTCACAAAATAACTTGCTCAAATTCTTTTGAAACTTCTTAGCATTTTTCTTCAAGAGTTTGTCAACAACACCCATGGATTCAAATAACATGTCATCACACTTATGAGGATTAACACTCATAGAGGCATTTTCACAAACACGTGGCATGTTACATTCATCACCAACCAAATCATGCAAAGAGTCATACAAAGCACAATCCATGGCAAATAAACACAAGGGGTCAAGGATCACACTTAGGTATTTAAACCACAACAAGTGTACCCGCTCTGATACCAATTGAAAGTTCAAAAACGTGTACAAAACACCTTTGAACGTTTAGACCCCCAAAAACAACTTAACCAACTCAAGCAATATGTCAAACAACTAGTGTGCGGAAACTTAACACATGCTATAATAAGAAATTGGTTAAACAACTATCTAAGCCATAACAAAATAAAACCACAGCAGATAAAATAAAGGCAAAGATAGAGAGGAAGGAAGATGCAAACACAAAGACAACACGCGATGTGTTATCGAAGAGGAAACCGAAGTCCTCGGCGAAAAACCTCTCCGCCGCCCTCCAAGCGGTAATCAATCCACTAGAAAATACAGTTGGGATACAAGGACAGCAATAGACCCTCTAAGCCTAATCTACCCAGTGCACCTAAGCCCTCCAAGCTTCTTGCTCCAACGAGGTTGCGCCGAACCTTTTTCTTTTCTAGCTTCCCGGATTCCGCTACTAGACCGTAGCATCAACCAATGAAGATTGGCTCCTTCCTAACTGCTTCCCAGAACTCCAAACGACTGTCTCACAGAGATGATAATGGTGAGAACCAGGTTTGGTATAATGCCTCTCAGGGATTTGACAATGGAGAGGAAGAGAGTAAGGGAATTTGAAGAGACTCTAAGGTATAGATTGTGGGTGAAGCAATCTGATTTTTCTTTAGGGTTTCTCTCTCAAAATTCTCTCTGGAAGCTCTCTTTCAATCGTGGGTTAAAGGGGTATTTATACTGGAGTGGAGAGGAATGTGAAACGTCAGGGTTTAGCAAAACAGGGGTGGCTCGCGGCTTGACCAAGTCGCGAGATCCAGTCGCGAGTTAACCGTATGGCCAGTTGTCCTGTTTTGTCCTGTAGTGCTCCAGCTAGCATGACTGTTCATCTTCCAGCATGCTTGGCACGTGTGCAGCTTCTGGCGGCTTGTAGCCGCGAGTCCACCCACGAGTCCCAGCCGCGACACTTTGTTTTCTTGCACACTCTTGAGCAATCTTCACTCTATCTCACTCACTACCCTTACAACAAACCCACCTAGATACAGGGTTACTAAATGCTGAATTACAAGCAAATTTGGCACGGAATAAAGCCAATTAGATGGTTGAATAAATTCAACCTTACACATGCAACCCAATTGATGCTAGCAACTGTGAGTTGGCAAGCTCCACAATCAAATCTCTAATCCATAGTTCATGACAGGAGTGTAACACTCAATAGAGCATGGTAGCGATCCACAATGGGTTTCCTTGGCAAGGAATTAATTTAGTATGGACTATAATAGGAGAATCATGACTATCTCTAAAAATAATGCCAAGACTTGCGTAATAGGTGGCTTTAAAAAAAGGCTAGTACTATGTCCAGTTTTGAGATGAGGAGAAATAGGATTTGCAGTTGTTGGGCTCACTTAATATTTAAGTTTATGTTTTTTAGCACTGTAAAATGTAAAGATATTTTAGGCTAGTAAACAGTTAAAGTTATTTTGGTAATTAAGTGGGGTAAGAATAAGTGGGGTAAGATATTTTCACAACACTTTTACAATAAATTTTAAGTGGTAGGTTGTTATGAGTGGGCAAAAACATAATTTAAGTTGTGGATTCAAATTAGAACTAATAAAAACTTATTACATATGTTTTGTCATAAAAATGTTGAGAAAATATTATGGACGTAGGTTTTATAAAAAATAATAAAAAATATAAGAAAAAAGGAGTGTTTTGTTTGCAAACAAATATGAACCACATCAAGTAAAATGCCTGTCCACCAGAACTAATAAAACGGTAAAATGAACAAATAAAATAGTAAATGTATTTTAGTGGGTTATTGATTTGTGAGAAGGAGTAGCCTAGTTGTGACATGAGATCGAGGCCAAAATTTTGTCGGCTTCTTTTTCCTCTGTTTGCTTTTCTTATATTTATAGACATGGTGACTTAGTTGCTCATAACCTTACTAAATATGTTAGTCATGTCTTATGGTGTGGATGGAGGATGTTCCAACACGCATAAGCTCTTTTTAATACAACATGCTGATTTGATTTTCAAAAAAAAAGATCTCCAATGTAATTTTTTCTTTAATGAGGAAGAAGCAAAACTAAAGTTTTTTTAGATGGTTGTTCAAATAACTTTGTATTCATCCATTTTTTTTTATTTTTTTAATTGTCAATTAATTTAACTTTCTATGTGGTTCATATATAATCTTGTAAAAAGGTTTGCAAAATTTACTGGAGCTTGTCCACCACAATCCATAGCTACGAATTTCTTCTTTTTCTTCTACTCTTTTTTCTTTCTTAAAAGCTAGCTTCATTTAATTTCGGCCAAAACTCATCAAAATAGGCCGGAATGGCCACAATTACTAACATATCAAACAAATATAAAGGTTAAAAAAAAAAAACTACTAAATTTCTTCTTCTTTTAATTTTCCAAATTAGTTTTAGGCACAAAACTAAATCAAGGTTTGAGCAACATAGTTGGTCTATATCAGAGACATTGCTGATAAGCTCACAAAGAAAGCTGATTAGACTCAACAACTGATTGATCTCAGCCTTAAAAAAAAAAAAAAATTAAAATCCTAACTTTGTTTTTGAAGAAGAAGAAGAAGAGTCTTTGAGATTTAAAAGAAGCAGAAGATGAGGTATAGAGTGCATTTTCAACGAAGGAGTTAGACCCATATTGGATTTTTACTTATCTTTCTCTGCATCTTTTGGTTGGGTTTTAAGAGAATGATGAATTCAATGTGGGTTTTGGGCCTTTTGGCTGAGTTGAGGGAGGGGAAGTGATCGACTTTGTAGGTTGGGGATGGAGAGAAATAATGGAAAAAAAAAATCGGGGCAATAGGGAGCTAAAAATAAACGTTAAAAATAATAATTAAATAAATAACTAAGGTGTAAATTTGTTATACTTGAAAAATTGATGTGCCAAAGTCTCATGAAGTTAACAAAAAGTCCACAACTTCGGCTATATAGTATGTTATGATCATAGTGTCCCACATGGATTAAGTATAAGTTTAACCATGTGTTTATAAGCTCTTGGGCACACTCTCCTTGCAAGCCGGTTTTCAAGTGTGAGTTCTACCCATGGGTTCCTAACATAGTATTTATAACTTTGTTTCTATTTATTTTTGTTTCGAATTGGTTGGGTGCTCTTTTACCTTGGAAAATCATACAGTTACCTCATGGGGAATTAGTCGCGCCTACAAACGATATAAATACTACTGTTGCTTTAGCTTTACTCACGTCAATAGCACATTTTTGTTTAAAATTGTAGTAGATTTTTGTTTTCTTTACGTATATAAATCTAATACCTACGATATTAAACTTTTTAAGTTTTTGTGCTATTAACTACAATGTATGTGCCAAATGTTAAAGAGCTCATATATGGAATGAAATAAATGCATTTATTAATATTGTATTTATCCTTATTTGTGAGTATTAAATATTTATCCTTATGAGTTCGTTTTGAATGGTTCAACAATCTTCTCTTGATTAAGGCCAAGTTTTGGGTCTGTTTTGTCTTTTCTTAGTTGGCTGTTCATTCACCTCCTTAAAGAAAAGTACCAATTTCGTACAATATTGGAAATTTCATTGACCTCCTTTGTATAGTACTTTAATTATTGAAAGAAATACATAATTTTTCGTTGGGACAAGTTAAAAATTAATTCTGTAAAATTTCAGACTTTATCTCTTATAATTGGTGAATATATGCAATACCTACAACGTAACAACTATTCCAATAACAAAGTGTGAAATAATTTAAAAAAAAAAAAAAAAAAAAAAAAAAAAAAAAAAAAAAAAAAACAAACAAACACACACACACGCTTAAACTGACAACTTGTCAAACCCTAAAAACATTCATGACCTATTTATCGTCAACAACTAAACAACTCAAACTCTCAATAATCCTTCCCAACCACAACCTACCAAATTTGGAAGGAAAAAAAAAAAAAAAAAAAATTTTCCCATATACTTTTTTCATGAGAAACAAAGAAAAGAAAAGTTGTGATCTCTCTCCATAATTTGCTTTCCAATTTGTTATACCAATGACATATATTCAAGCAAAGGCAATGTCTTGAGGGACCAAATAAGATTTGTGATACCAAGTGGCTAGAGATTGTTTATGACATTATCATTTATAGACATAGTTTTGAAACCTAGTTCGTTCAAAGAATCGTAAAAGGGAGGTGTTTAAGGTTTTAAAGGTCGAACTAAGGTTGAACTGAGGTCATACCATGATGACATTATAATTAATTTAATAATTATTTTTAAAAAATTAAATTAGTAAAAATATAAAAATTGGCTGAAATATAAATATTTATATTTCAAATGTATTTTTCATATCATAAAATTCATAAGACAAATAAGTAATATTAAATCATAATCAAACATAAATAAATATTGAGTTTTTCAATCAATGGATATATATATTAAATTAATATCCTTAAACTTTTTGTTAAAGATCAATATTCTACGCAAGTCTTCATTTAAATTATCTTAAATCAAATTTAGCCCATTTGATAACCCAATACTTTTTTTTATCATGCCAATCCCATTTAGTATATATGAAATTAAAAAAAAAAAAAAAAAATACAAAAACTGGAACAGGGGCCGACATTGGTTACAATACAAACACAGGCCTTAGCCAATTTAAGAAAGCAATAACTTGTTAAAGACTTGCAAGCATTTGGTAGTTGGTACAAGTGGATGACAGCTAAGCTTGCCTAAGCATTGGGTTGTCCGTCCATTTGCAACAACTTGACCCTTCACTGTGACAGTCAAGCAATGAAGACCTGCAGAAATGGCAAAAATGCAGCGAGAGCGAGAGAGAGAGAGACAGAGACAAAGAAGAAGAATAAGAAGAAATAGAGATGCAATCTCATGGTTTGACAGCACCTTATGGTGGTTGAAGCTTCAACAATGGCTGTAAGTACCCAAAAAAAATCTCTGATCTGAACTTGTGATTGGACCGTTTTATTGATTTTCTTGCATAGGGCAGTTTTACGGGTTGAAAGAATCGTTTTGGTGAACGGTTCATGGTTAACCCGATCGCACCGTACGGTCCGATCCATGTTTCAAAACCATGTTTACAGATTGTCCAAGCACTTCTTTAACGTTGACAACGTTTTGGTTTGGAGGTTCAAGGGCTTTGATTCTAAAAGCTTTTGTTTTTGTTTTGTTGTTTTTTTTTTTTTTTTTGGGGTCTGTTTGTTTGCTGAGAACCCCACGATAAATATTCATGGCTTCAAATCTGATAGTTTCATGGGGGGCTCCTTGGTGGGAAGGATTGGATTCTTCAATGGTAAAGGTTAGCCTAATAGGCTCTTTATCTATGGAGGAAGAGAGATTGCAGATATATATAGAAAAAATAACGCAGTGGGTGTTCTATTTCCAATAGGCACAATTGAACGTTTTGAAAAACCTCTTGATCGGGAATAGGAAGAATCACCACTAATTAAGATAGATTTGAAGAAGGTCCGAATTAATGCTCAATTAGTTGAAGAATAGCAAAATATTAATCACAAAAGGAAGGATAATGTGTACCTAATATGGACTCTTTTTTATTTATTTATGTATGGTGGCAATTGAACAGGTATGGAGTGATTCAGTTAAATGAGGAGAGGAAGAGACCAAGGAGGGAAGAGAGAGAGTTTGGCGTTGGGAAGTTGAAGTAGTGAAGTTTTGAAAGCGTGAAAAGCTGAAGTTGTGGAGTTTTGTAAGCCTGAAAG
This sequence comes from Quercus robur, assembly GCF_932294415.1. Classification (NCBI taxonomy): domain Eukaryota; kingdom Viridiplantae; phylum Streptophyta; class Magnoliopsida; order Fagales; family Fagaceae; genus Quercus; species Quercus robur. The sequence goes on along the minus strand of NC_065544.1, from coordinate 53,476,702 downwards.
ACAGGAAGACAAAGAGCGGTTTAGCATTAAAGACTATTTAGCTTGGTTGGGACTTTACGGTGGTCAGCGTTAACTGTAATATATAAAGATTGGGCTTTAAAGTGGAGATTAGGTTGAGAATAATTTCTTTTTAATAGTATATTAAAATTATGAAAAAAATTTAGAAAAAAGAAAGGTAATTACGTGGCTGCTGATGTGGCTCGACGTGAGCGTAGCAACATTAATTGCTACGCTTCAGCTTTTAGTATTATATAGATTTTCCCATGCATCATGAGATAGTGACCATCCCTTGGAAATTGAGATCAAAGCACAATATAAGAGAAAATCGATGGTATATTAAAGTCAAAACACATTCAAAATTTAAATTAGCTTCTAACTGTAGTCTATAGTATCCATTTTAACTTTCTTAATTTTAATGCCAAGTGACACATTTATAATACTCAATGAGTAGGCTGAGATGACCATTTCATTATTATTCTTTACTTGATGACCATTTCACTATTACTATTATTGAATATTTTTGTACGTAAGCATAGATGACCTTTTCATTATTACTTCTTTTTCTTTTTTTTTTGCTTCACAACCCTTTCATTATTACTATTATTGAGTGTTTTAGTTTTATTTTTTATTTTTTTTAATTTTTTTTTAATTTTATCTATTAATTTTGATATATTAATATTTAGTAAGTTTTTTCAATTGGTCGCATTAATGTCAAGCTTATGATGAGCAGGTAATAAATACAAACAATTCAAGTCTAAATTTTTTTTTTCATTCTCAAAAAAAAAAAAAAGGATAATTTTCTTTTAGCCATTTTTGTTTTAGTTAGTTTTCCATACAAATTAGATTGTTTATATTTTTGATGTAATTTTTTCTCTTAACTAATGAGTATATTTTTTATATTGTTTCTATTCAGATACTTTGTACACGAAGATCTGGGACATAACAAATTGTAATTAAGTTGAACGATCTGCACCTATCCTCATCCAATTTTGGAGATACTATTAGACCAACTTATTATTTTATTTTGTGATGTATTTAGTAGAATTTCACGGACAGTGATTGTGAATTGATATTATATATGTAATATTCAATTGTGATTTTCAAAATTATATACGTAATAACAGTGTAATGAGAAACTTGACGAAACTAATATCATGAAAGTTGTAAAGGAAAACTATTTTAGTATCTCTAAATGTCCTAGCTAAACTAATGTTCTATATGTTTAATAACCATGTACGGATTATGTACTAGTTTTAGTAATGTGGATGGTGAGGTAGTGGGTTCAAGACCCACTAGGAGTGTCTGAAACTTTTATTTTATTTTTGATAAAATGGAGTGTCTGAAACTTGGTAATAAAGAAGAGGATGTGTTTTTATATGTTTGAGTATTAAGTGTAGTGGCAACATAAATTAATCCATATCCTAAGAGTTTTTCTAAATTACCACTTTCTCACAAATCACAAAGCTTAGCCTTCAACCTAAGATAAACGGATTTTGAATGTACATACACTCAAGGCATTACACTCACATACTAGGCAACCAAATGGACTTTGCAACTGATACAGGCACAAACCAAATTAGAATGTTAGATTCTGTCACAACTGAGAAATAAACATAAATAAGAGAAAAATGGAGAATCATTCTAGATCAAAATAAATGAGAGAGGGTCCTTATGTACTTTTTTCAGTCAATCACCAATTTTTTGTAAACCCAACAATGTAATTCATGACATCAATTGTAAAAATCCCAGTCTAAATCGTCTCCTCTTGATAGGTCCTTTCACTGGGGTTGAAGAAAACGTTCACGACATCAATTATTATTTTCAAAGAAATTGTTTGTGGTCCAAAGAAATAAAAAGAGCAGGATTGGGCCCCCAAAAAAAAGCCCAAGGCTTGCTCAACTTTGCTTAGCAAGAAATCAGTACTAATTGAATGAATTATGATTATTAAAAATTAAATAATAAAAAAATTCTTCACCCAGTGAAAATAAGTAGATGCCTATGTTAATTCTTTTATTTATGCATATACGTTCGGAATGCTAAAAGGCCTAGGCCCAGCTGAGTACAGCATGGCCCAGATTTTATGAGCCAGGGCTAAAAGGCTAGGCTCACTGAGTATTTATATAAATACTCATATCTCCATCTTTTTTTTCCTTCATTGGATCTCTCTAGCTATTTCTGTATCTTTTTCAACAATGGCTCCCGCTAAAGACGATGGGTTTAAGAAACTCGAATGCCTATCACTCGTCTCCAAGGTCTGAAAGAGAATGGCACTGAGTTGCCTAATTACTTTGTCCGTACGCTTCTGACGATAATCCACGCCATTCTTCCTCGAATGTTCTCTTTGGATTACTCGAGCAACCAGTGAAACGAAGACCCGACCTGCGCCTGATTGTCACTTCCGCAACACTGGATGCAGAAAAGTTTTCAGGATGTTTCTTTAACTGCAATATATTTACAATTCCTGGTAGAACTTTTCCTGTAGAGATACTCTACTCCAAACAGCCGGAAAGTGATTACCTTGATGCATCCCTACTTACTGTGCTACACATCCACTTGACAGAGCCTGAAGGAGATATCCTTCTCTTCTTGACTGGTCAGGAGGAGATTGATTTTGCATGCCAGTCTCTTCATGAAAGGATGAAAGGTCTAGGTAAAAATGTTCCGGAATTGATTATTGTACCGGTTTATAAGTGAAATGCAGTCAAGGATATTTGAACCTGCACCTCTGGGGAAGAGGAAAGTGGTAGTTGCTACCAATATTGCCGAGGCATCTTTGATGATTGATGGAATATATTACATTATTGATCCTGGTTTTGCAATGTAGAATGTGTATAACCCGAAGCAAGGGCTTTCACAAGCTTCAGCCAAGCAGTGAGCTGGGTGTGCTGGGCGTACGGGGCCTGGGAAATGTTATCGCCTCTACATTGAGAGTACATAACGCTATGAGATGTCCCCTACTTCAATTCCTGAAATACAGAGGATAAATCTTGGGTTAAATACGCTTACCGTGAAAGCTAGGGGGATAAATGATCTTCTGTCTTTTGATTTCATGGATCTGCCTTCACCCCAAGCTCTCATTATGCCATGGAACAGTTGTACAATCTAGGAGCTCTTGATGAGGAAGGGCTTCTGACCAAATTGGGCCAGAAAATGGCTGAATTTCCTCTTGAAACACCATTATCTAAGATGCTGCAAAGTAATAACTTTTCTAGGCCCTGGTGTTTTGAGACTTTGTTCGGTACAGATCATTGAGGAGGGCACAGGATATGAGAAAAAAAGCTAATAACCATCATGGACAAATATAAATTGAACATAGTGACTGCAGGGAAAATTTTTACAAAGATCCGAAAGGTGAATACTGCAGGGTTCTTTTTCCATGCATCTAGAAAGGACCCACAAGAGGGCTATAGGACCCTAGTAGAGAACCAACAATTCTATATACATCCAGGCAGTACTCTTTTCCAGAGGCAACCTGACTGGGTCATCTACCACGAGCTGGTGATGACTACAAAGGAGTACACACGAGAGGTCACAGTTATAGATTGGCTCGTGGAACTGGCCTAGAATTTTCAAGGTGACAGATTCTACAAAGTTGAGCAGGCGAAAACGACAAGAAATGATTGAGCCACTTCATGACAAACATCACGAGCCAAATTCTTGGCATTTGAGTAAACGCTGGGCTTGAGATGTCTCGATGTCATTCATTTTGATTATGGGTATTGCTGTAAATCGGAATGGTGCTATTTGCACGGTTGTCCTCATTATTTGATGTGATGCATTTGGTGGGAGATAAAGAACAATTTCAAATCTTAAACTATTCTTTTTTAAGACTCTTTTGGACTAGGTTGTAGTGTTAGTTTTTTGTTCTTTTGTTTCAGTTCATGGTTTAATGGACTTTTGTACTTTATGCGCTTGATTTTAATGTAAAAGGGAGCTGCAAGTTCTATTTAGATTATTGTTACATTACATGAACTTTATTGTATTATTGTTACACTACATGAACTTCATTGTAAAAGGGAGCTGCTAGTTCTATTCAGATTTTAATTTCATTTGTTCTACAAAATAATGTTGTGCATGCATCTAACATAAAAATCAGGAGAAAAAAAGGCCAATTCATTAGAAGTTATAAAGGAATCCTTTTATTGCTCTCCTGCATTCAGTCATCCTAACTTGTTTCATGAGTTATCTTAGCAAGCACATATTTGTATGGCATATATACCTCAAAAAGATTTTCAGGACTCTCCATTGCTTGACCAAACCAGCCTAGTGACATATCTGAGCAAATATATCATTATGGGGAAGACCAGCAGCAGAGAAAAGCGGCCCTCTAGCAATGGAGTTGATGACATCAATTGTAGAAATCCCTGTCTGTATCATCTACTCATGATAGGTTCTCTCGCTGGGGCTGAAGAAAACGTTCATAGCTTCCATTATTGTTTTTGAAGAAAATGTTAATTACTAATTAAAAATCAGAAAATATCACACAACGGAACCCCACTTCAAAATAGAATGTAGCGTGAGGAAGACCAGCAGATTGTCCTTATATGCAAAAAAGATGTTCATAGCACAAAAATAATACAGCAATAACAAAGAAAACTTTCGCTGCAATGATGCATGGCACACACCCCTCAATCAAAGGCTTTAAGCCTTAATAGTGGAATTCAAAAAAGAACTTGCACCATCTATACAACAACATTCCCAAGCATGACTCATGCATTTAGAACTGAAACTAGCTGCAGATTTAGCGTAATAGCTTCTCACAACTCTCAACTAAAAAATATTGTCTCTAATACTTGGAAGCCATGTAAAATTTGCAAATATATTAAATATTTCTAAGTATTAGAACCACAAAGCTTCGTGCATCCTGACCCTGACCTTTTTAAAAAAAAAAAAAATTACAGTATATGATATAGCCTCAGTGCAAATTAATGGCATAAATATTTTACATTACCTCATGAAGAGCATCATCATAAGAACTCATATCCATAAGTATGACAAGAACATGCTTCCCAATTCAAAAGCCAAATATTCAGCAGTAGTAAGAACTATACGAGGAGTGATAATACATTCAATTGTAGGGTCATTTGCCTGTAAAAGAGCACATCAGAGGACACATTTTATGAATGCAATTCAGACACTGTATTACTGAACTTATAACAGTAATAGGTATATCACAATATGGTCCATATGCAGATTTCAAATTATACCAGGTTCAGAAAGAGCGTCACACTCTCCATAGAGCCATTTTCGTCAAAATCATGTGTGAAAAACTGTGCAGTCTCCATATTTATAACCATAGCTACAAATACAATGGCAAAATTGTCCTCTTCTGCATTCTGTAAATTAATAAAGTAGGTCAGCATAATCACTTAAAAGTTAGGGGGGATGGAGACAAAAACAAGAAGTTCAGAGACAGTAACAAAAGTGGTGATGTAAGAAGTAATTAACTCAATTAATTCTAAGGAAAAGGAAACAACTGGATCAGGAAGTAAAAGAAATTGAGATTCCTATTTCCTAGGAAGGTATATAATTCTAGCACTACATGAATTTCATTGTAAAAGGGAGCTGCTAGTTCTATTCAGATATTAACTCCATTAGTTCAACAAAATAATGTTGTGCATTCATCTAAGTCTGTCTAACATAAAATCAGAAAAAAAAAAGGACGATTCATTAGCAGTTATAGGGGAATCCTTTTATTGCTATCCTGCATTCAGTCATCCAGCTTGTTTAATACTTAGTTATCTTAGCTAACACATATTTGTATGGCAGATATACCTCAAAAAGATTTTCAGGACTCCAATCGCTTGACCAAACCAGGCTGGCTACATATCTGAGCAGATATTTCATTATGGGGAAGACCAGCCGCAGAGAAAAGCGGTATCTTTTTTCCTCTATCAATGGAATTGATGACAACAATTGTAGAAATCCCTGTCTGTATCAGCTCCTCATAATAGGTTCTGTCACTAGGGTTGAAGAAAACATTCATGACATCCATTATTGTTTTTGAAGAAAATGTTCATGGTCCAAAGAAATAAAAAGAGTGGGATTGAATTGTATAATTCATTGAAATAACCTATCATGGAGGTCCTGTTGCTTTTAGCCTAACATAAAAACAAAAGTTTCTAATTCCATATGATACTTCTAGCTAACTGCACATACATCAGCTTGGTCTTGAATTTTTTAGTGTCCTCTCTAATTAAGTCATTTCACCTGATAGATAATTCCAGATTCAAAACTTTCTTTTATATTGGTAAGATAGATGCGAACTTATTGGGCTTAATTCAAACTTACAATCTCACCCTTCATTCCATTAATGTGGGAAGAGGAAGTGCCATTTAAGCTCAAGCTCATCAGCAACTCTATATTCAAACAAGATCGAAGAATGGTTGAGGTGAAACTTAAAGATGATAGTGATAAAACTTAAAGCCAAAGCTCCAAGTTTCCAGACACAAGTGAACTAATACATTAACAAGGTAAAAACTGTAAACAAATAGGAGCCTTCAGTAGATTTATCCTCAAAAGCAAACAAAAGCTGCTCCACCTTTGACACTATAAGAAACAAAACTTTTACAAACAAAGAGAACCATATGCCATGGGCTTGGGAAGCTAAATATTTTCCACTAAGACACTCAAATTTTTTAAAACAACAAAAGAAATAAAGATTGAAAATACTAACAAAAAAGTCCTCTCTACCACCATCAACAACCCAGAGAGCAAAGTTGAATCCCTACCGTGACAGCAGGACTCACCACAGACGGCGTCAATTGTAAGGACTCAATTTGTAACGATTTCAAACCGGTCTTGGGTTCATACATTAAAAGGCCTAAACAATAAAATTTGTAGAGTGTGGGTGTTCAAGAACTAGATTAACTTTTTAAAAGTAAAAAGATTCAACCTCACGTTTATAGATGGATTAGAACCGATATAACAATCTGTTTTTCTTTGAAACAAGTACAGTTTTTTGGTTTTCAAGCTTTTTTCCTGAGTGTTCTTTGTGTTTTTCTCTATGTTCCGATCCTTTTCTGCATGCTTTTCTTTCATTTTATATACCGCACTCTTCATACCATCTTCACCACACACGTGTAGGTTGGGTTTAGGGGATCTCTTTTTGTCCCATCTAACACTTTCTAGAACCTCCTACTAGCAGCTGTAAGGCTGCTTTATCACTGTTCAGGCATCACTTCCACATTAATGCGGCCAGAGAGTTGGTTGAGAGGCAATTAATGCGGAAGCAGCTGTTGCCATAGATATTTGTTTGCCTTTTCTCTCTTACCCTTGGTCCCTTATCCTACCTTTAGTGGTGACGTAGCTCCGAAGTACGTTTGTAACAAGATGGCGTTCCGATTGTCCTCGAACTCATATTGCCGAGAAGGATTTTGTCCTCGAATGAATACTAAACTCACCTTTCGTGATATTCACTCTTCCTTTCATTTGGTTACCCCTTCAATCTAATATGGGTCTTCTCGGACAGTTTTGCATCCTCGGATGGGCTACAGGCCCAATTAACTTAACTTTAATAATTTTAGTGACTGACTGACCCCCACAATACCATATAATAATATAATAAACAAAAGTTTCAATCACTTTTTTGTTTTGTGTTTGAAAGTTCACATGTCAATTTGTAAGGTTTATATAATAAAAATTATAGTATCATTTTTTTTTTTTTGAGAAATAAGACAAATTTATAGTATCATTAATATCACTCTTTAGTTTATATGGTAAAATAAAAGAAAGCGGAAACAATAAAATTATTGTTTAGAGCCAAGTTATAAAAATTCTTCTATCTCATTTTAAGTGTTCTGCTTTTATGCCCCACTAATCATAACTTGTAACATATTTGTTATTCCTTTCATATAAAATATCCAAAGTTTAAAATGAAAAAGGAAAAAAGAAGAAGAGAAAAGTATGAGACACACAGGACAAACTATAATTTATCTACAGGGTTTCTTTTTTATTTTTTATTTTTTATTTTTTATATATATATAATTTCAGAAAATGTTTTTCTCCAAATTAATTTAGAGAGAAACCCTTCAAATTTCTCATATATCTCTCTATTATATGTGAATTTTGAAAATATAACGATTGAGTTATATATTCTTATTATATTCTCCATATTTGCAAAGAGAGAAACCTTCATTTAATTTTTTATTTTGGGTCCTACATATTTAACATTGTTTTTACATTAAGTTATATACCAACTAAATTTTGAGTAGTCACAGGGCCTATAACTTTAGATATAAAAATTCTTCTATCTCATTTTACGTGTTCAATTTTTATGCCCCACTAATCACAATTTACAACATATTTTTTATTCTTTCCATATAAACTATCCAAAGTTTAAAATGAAAAATAAAAAAAATAGAAAAACAAAGTATGAGACACACTACAATTGATCTACAAGGTTTTCTATTTTGGAAAAAGTTTTTTTCTTTTTCAAACTAATTTTAAGAGAAACCTTTCAAACTCCTCATATATATTTTTATTGAATGTAAATTTTGAAAATCTAACCGTTATGTAGCATATTCTTATTATATCCTCCATACTTACAAAGAGAAAAACATTTTCATTTTTATTTTTTATTTTGGTACCAACATATTTAACATTGTTTTTACATTATATATCCAATCTAACATCCATTTCTTTCTTTATTAATAGTAAGCTTTCTGTTTATATAAATAACAAATAAAAAAATAAAATAGTAAGCTTTCTGATATAGCAGCTTTGTATCCACACACATATTAACAAATACCGTATTAGGTAATGGCTTTTCCGTGTCTGTTTATTTTTTTGGTTATATCATAGGGGTATAATCTTTGGCCACGTCCCTTCATGCCAACTTATTTTTCAGTATTTAAGAACCATTCCTACACAGTTATAGACCATTACAAGAACACATAAAACTTTGGTATTGCATCTTATTTATTGATCAATTTGCCCTAGACAAAGAAAAAAGGAATGTAATATGGGGGATATAGAGAACAGGTTGGGCACCACTACCACTATGAATAATAATGCTGCAATGGATGAAAGGAGGTCCAAATGGAAATTTGCAGACTTTTGTGTCTGTTGGTGTATATTTATATTCATTATTGTCCTATTTGTGGTAGCGCTTGTAGCAGATGTTAAAATCTCAGATCCAGAGGACGCTGATTCTGAAGAACATGACCCGGAGAAGGATTCTCATAATAGTAAAGGAGACACAGTGACTTTTGTGATGTACATCATTCTCATTGTCCTCGTTTGTTTAGTACTTGGCTTCAAATCCTACTGTGATAGAAAGAAGAGACTGAAGGCTGAGCTTCTTAAAGAAGGCATCGTACGCACATCCGGTGGATCCCATCCTCCACTTGTACACTAATTATTATGAATTGTTTCTCTCGGAAACATGTGTGGCACTCTACAATCTATGGTATCAATATGCTGTTAGAGAAATGATGCATATAACATTTGGGTTTCATACAAGAGTTTCATACAAATAAACCTATTACGTTCGAAGGAGACGTGTTTATCAAGCTTGATTAATTGGTTTTTATTTATTTATTTATCATAAAGTTGGTTTTACTTTTTTTAATTCTGTTTGGGATTAGTGGCTTAAGACAAGGCAAAGAAGAAATTTGAAATAGTGATACGGTATGCTTTTTTTTTTTTTTTTTTTTTTTTTTTTTTTTTTTTTTTTTTTTTTTTTGTATAAGTACTACTTCTCATAAAGTTAACGTTTTATCGTTTCTTTTTGTTATTCGAAGAGGATGGCAAGTGGAATTTTCTATATATCTATGAAATACTAGTAGAGAAATGGAAATTTGTAAGATTCTTTTGTAAGAAATGTTTCTTTTATTGTTAGTAAGTTGTAAGCATCTTAATTAGGAATTTTCATACATAACAACCCTTGCAAACAAATTTCCACACATGTTCTTTGCCAAATTTTAGCTTTGATTTTTGTTAATTATATATATCAAAGGCCCTTACCAACTTATTTCTAAGATTCTGTTGGTGTTTGTGCGTTCATTTGAATCATTTCTTACTGTTTGGTGGGATTTCAGCTTAGGCAATTGTTACAAAACTCGTCAATTTTATTACAAAAGTTTATAAACTACACTAACCTCTGAGCATGCATGTAAGACTTTTTTTTTTTTTTTTTGGTAGATGTTAATAATTTGCATTTATTATAATTTAAAAAAATATATATATTTTTTTAATTTTTCAAACAAATAAAAAAGATAAACTTTAGAGATAAGTAGTAACTGTAATTTCTTTTTTGAATGTGAAAGGAAAAAAAATACTAAATTTTAGGAGTTTTCTTTTTGAATTCAAAATGAAATTTATTATTTGATATTTATGACCTTATTTTGAAATGAAATTACCCTTCATTCATGAGAGTATTTTTGAATCACATAAAAGCCTAGTTGAAAGATGAGAGTCCTCTTATATATAGTATAGATGACAATAAATGTAATTTATAATATATAATAATATATAAATAAATTTTTTAGTTTTTTAGTTTTTTTTTTGGCATATATATAAGTTCACGCATCAACTTGTAAAGTTTATATAACAAAATTTATAGTATTACTCCCTCTATATTTTATAGAGAGATGCTACGTCTACAATATTTTTACAACAAATCACAAGTGGTTAGTTGTTATTAGTTCAAATTTGAAACAAATACTAAGATTACTTTTTTGCCCTAACAATAATTACCAGTAATAACTTTTCACTTAGAATTTGTTGTAAAAATGTTGTAGAAATGTTGTAGACATATCATTTCTCTATTTTATATAGTAAAATTAATGAGAGTGGAAGCAATAAATTACCAAGCAAACTATGCATTTTAAGCCATGTTCTTATTTTATACTAGCCTTATCACATGTGCTACGTACATGCAATGAGTCTCTTTTTTCATTTTGAGTTTATTGTCGTAATTTTTCAATTTGAATTTGTCTATATTATTAGTGAAGTTACACGGGAAGAGAATTTTAAGAAGTTACAATTTAGGATTTTGAAGAGTAAATTGTTGGGTTTAGTATGTGTTAATTTTAAGAAAAAAATGTATCAAATGTGTGTGAGATATATTTAAATAGAGAGTGTGTACTAATTTTTAGAAAAAAAAGTTTCTTTGATATATATATATATATATTTATATATATTTGAATAGGAATAAGGATTACCTAAACTTTGTCCTTATCTAATTAGATAAGAAGTATTTTTGACATTTTCTGAAATCATAACACATAACTAACTTTTTGAATCTTCTTAATATATATAGAGATACTAACTAACTTTTGAGTAGCCATGGGCCATGGCCTTTCAATTTAGGAATAAAACTATCCCATTTTGAGTGTTCTACCTTATATTTCACTAATAATAGCTCATAACATACTTTTTTTTTTCTTTCTATTTTTATAAAATACCCAAAATTTAAAACGATTTATATTAATAATTTGCAATTTTTTTTTTTGGGGGTTTGGGTTGGACCAAATATTAATATTGTTTTATATATTACTAGCCTCATCACGATGAGGCTTTTTTTTTTTTGTTTTTTGTGATCTAGTGTACGTGAGATTAGAAATTAAGGAAACCAGAAATTAAAAAAAATAGAAAAATTAAATAAAAGAAACCGGTGAGTCTTGATAAATAATAATAATAATAATAATAAAATTAGAACATGCTCTTGAGGGAAATATCAAAGTGGACTGAGAAGGTTTTTTTTTTTTTTTTTTTTTTTTATAATTTTTAAATTTTTGAATAAGTTTGTTTTGAAAACATAAATTAGTAGCATAGTATCCTATTTTGTAGGTTATTTAAATAGGGTTGGAGATATATTTTTACGAGGTTGTTATCAAGTTTTATCTTTGTTAAATGTAAAGTCTAAGAGTATTTCTGAACCCCATAAAAGTCCAATCTAAAGAAGGGAATTCTCTTATAAATAGTATAGATATATTTAATTGAAAATTTCTTGATAACTCTTGCACAATTCTAGATTAGATGAACATAGACAACATTTGCATCTTATTTTATTTACTGAATTAGACCCCAAAAAGGAAAAAAGAAAAGAAAAGAAAAGATAGCCGATATATATAGAGAACAGGTTGGCTACCATCATTCTGCCTGCTGCTGGTTTTTTTATTTTTTTATTCTTATATTCTTTGGAACGACCTTAGCTACTTAAAAATCAATGAAAAAAGTGTCAGAGAAACGGTACCCAAACCCAAAGGACTTTCATTTTGACAATCTCGATCCCAAGAATTTTGTGTTGTACATTATTCTCATTGTCCTCTTTGGTTTATTATATTGCTTGATTTCCTATAGCTATAGGGAATTAAAGAAGCAACTAAAAACCATCTTTCATGAAGTTGGAATTGTAAGTTATTATGACGTCATTTCGTATAATAATTATTTTATGCATATGATGTATCCACTCTCTTAATATGTTGTAAAAGGGATGATATGTCTAAAAATAAAAAAGGAAAATGTTAGTTACAAACTATTTTAAAAATTGCTAGTGCGATAAGCTTAAAAAAATTGCTAATGTGATAAATGTTTATTAATAAGTAAAAAAATGATATTAACAGTATACTCAGGTGAGAATTAGTAGGAATTTGTTATAACAATATTTCATGAAAATGTTATAAAATAGTTTGCAACTATAACATTATTAAAAATAAAAATAAAAATAGAAAACAATGCTGGATAAGTTTCGGTTAGAAGAACAGTTTAAACCCTTTTTTGGAAACACATATTCGAAAACACACCCCACCCCCCGAAAAATCGTAACAGAAAATAACTTAAAACTGAAAACGTGGAACGATAAACGGTGCTTTCTGTTATTCAAAAAACAAAAAAGGGTAAAGCTTTCTCTCCACATTTCACGCGCTTGTTAACAAGCTGCCGTTTTAGGTCATGTACATTCTGTGTGTCAGTTTTTGTTTGGTTTAATCAAAGCCTAACCATCGTAGACCATGTCTCCGAACATACCAAATATTTCTCAGTATTTTTGTACCACTCTTGCACAGTTCTAGATTACAAGAACTAAGTCAACTTTAGTATTTCATTCTATTAATTTGTTGATTTAGCCTGGGTGGTAAAAAAAAAAAAAAAGAAAAAAAGAAAAAAGAAGAAGAAGAAGAAACCAAAGAAAGTAGACAAAACTTAAGAAAAATGATGAAGGAGGATATAGAAAACAAGTTGTCCCAAGCTGAACATGATGAAAAGGAGGAGAGGAGGAACCATTGGAAATGGACAGACATTGCTTGCGGCTCTTGTGTTGTTATATTTGTTGTTTTCCTATTCATTGGAACGATTTTCGTTACTGCGAAAACAATGTCTGTCGCGTCATCGGCTGATCATCAGAACGAAAAGAACAATGATATATACAATATCGGCATCAAGGCTTTTGTGATTTCCGTCTTTTTCTTTGGCCTTTATGGTGTGATATATTGCTTGTTGGGAAAGAATGAAGAACATCGAGGAAATCTTTGAAGATGTTCTTGTACATGCATCCAGTCTCTCACATGGTAGTATCGATCTCATATATATAGTATGTGTGTGTAGTCTCTTTTGTAAATATATGTGGACTCCACATTCTATGAGATCAATAGGTTGTGAGAGAGATGCTCCATTTATGACATGCCGTCTTCTTCTTTCATTTAAACCCTACCTTTACGTGAGAAGAGATGTCAAGTTTAAGCAATTAGGTTTTATCATTAAGTTGTGTTTTTAAGAATATTTCCTCCTTTGGGATAAGTAAGTGGCCTAAGGCAAGGCAAATTAAAGGAGAAATTTGAATTAATAATGAGACATTGTCTTTTATCTAAGTATATGTACTATCTCTTTTTAATGTTTCATTGTTCTTATTTATTTCTTTTTCAAAGAGGATTTTCTATAAAATACTTGTAGAGTCATGGAAATTTGAAAGATTCTTTTGTAAAAAAAAATTCTTTTATTATTAGTAAGTTGTAAACATCTTAATTTAGGCTTTTTCATACACAACAATGCTCACACATGTTTGTCAGAATCCAATTTCAATTTTGGTGATTTCTGAGATTATTTTTAAGACTACTGTTAAGAGCATCCACCAACAAACTTCACATAATCAGATACATTTTGCGAAAATGTAAATTAGACTATGGTAGATGTGGTATTTACGTAGGGAAAAATTAGAAAAAGAAAAGAAAAGAAAAAAGGATGGTAGATATGGACAATGGGTTGGCCAATGACCACTTGAAATGGAGTGGAAGGACATAGATGTGGAAACCATGCTTTCATTTTCTCTTGGCGTTTGTACTATCATTTGAATCATTTGTTACTGTTTGGTGGGACTTTTAGCTAATTAGCAAATTCTCAAAGCTGTGATCGAATTGTTGTTATAAAAAGTTTATAAATTGTGATGTTAATGAATGTGATAAATCAATCATCAATCTATATAAATTGTGTAATATTTATTGTTGTTATACTACTATTGAACTACATCAACAACCACATTAATTATTTATTTTCAACATTCTCTCTCTTACTTTTAACTCTCTTTTTTTCTTATTAATTTCCCAACTTATTGCTATACTTTTTTCTAACTTTTACCCTCCTTTTTACATTTTCATCTCTCCCGTATTGTCTACTTTAATATCATTTTTCCTCTATTTCTTTATCTTTCTATTTATATATATATATATATATATATATTTTGTTTTTCTTATTCCCCTCCTCTTACTATAAATTTGCAATTCTCTTTATCATTCTATACATAGTTTTCCCACATGCAAAATGTTATCTCTCTCTCTCTCTCTCTCTTTTCCTTTTTTTTTGGTGGATATTTTTTATTATTTTTCTTGCATTTCTACTTTAGGTTGATGAATTTTTGTATTATTTGGAACTCTACTTTAGGTTGATGCGATTATGTTTTGTATTTTTAAGTTGTTATCTTTTTTATTCTCTTTGATTTCATAGATTTTATCATTTTGTATTATAAAGATAGTATATAAGAACATAATGTTATTTAATAACATAACATAACATGACTTGGATAATTTGGTGTTTATTACTTTTTTTATTTTACTTTTTTTTTTCTTCCCATATTATTTTCAATAAATTTCTTATTATTCTCTCTCACACTCTCTCTTGGAAAAGTGTTATTCTCTTTCCCTTGATTTTTTATTTTTTCTTGCAACTCTACATTATATTGATGAATCATTGTAATGTTTAAAACTTTATTTTGGGTTCCTACATTTTGGTATTATACATTTTTACTTCTCCATCACAAGTAGTCTCCCTCTCTCTCTATAATAAAATTTAGAGAGTAAATTATACATATTTAGTATAAGTTTGATATGAGTAGTTTTGATTATTATTGTACGTTTTTAGACCCCTTAAAACACAACCAGATCAACCTAGTCAATTAGCCAAGTGATTACTTAGTCAAATTATTCAAATCTAGGTTAACACAAATATATCATATCAATGTAAAGTGCGGAAAATAAATAACACAATGATATAATAACCCAGGAAAACCAATCCGGTAAAAAACTTGGGGAGAATTTAACCTACTTATCCTCAAGGTAAAATAAATCTACTATGAAAAAATTGAAGTTTACACAATAGCGACTTAGACCACTAACACCCTATTGCTACCTCGAGTAGGAAACTTACTACCATGACCACATGACAACTCCGAATCCATAGACTACTTCTCTCTTGGATTCACAGCAAGCACAAGCAATCCCACTTGTGTATCTTTAAACTCTTTAAACTGAACTAATCATCAAGTTCTTGACATAATCTTAATCCTTGATTACCCTAAGTATATGTGAAGGCAAACACCTCTAGATCTCACAAGAGATTCACATACATAGCATAAACAACAATCGTAAAACGTGGCTAGGGTTTTTTCTTTTATACTAAAGGTAAAACATAAAACCCTATACGTCAAATAGGCTTGGGCTAAGTTGGAAATTTCTACAGAAAAACAATCTGCACGAGCTTCGATCGATCGAGCCAGGCAGATTTACACAGTAAATCCTGCAGTACACTCAATTCTAACTTTGCACATAAACATACTTTGAGCAAGTTTAAAACAAGACTAAACAGTTTGATCATGGTTTGCTAATATTACAAAATGAAGTTCTAATACATTTAAACCTAAAGTCTTAGAACCCAACAAACTCCCCTTTGGCAATCCGTGACAAAACACAAACTAAACAAAATGCTCAAAGTTTACAAAAAGAGCCCATTACAATAACATAGCCGAACAAAAACAAATTCAACCTAACTACTATCTATTAGTTGCAAGAGTAGACAGCAGCACGACTAAATCAACCTATATATTCCTGTAACACTTAACAAACACATAAACACATGTGTGGAACATACAAGTAAAACAAAATAAATTCTTGATTTCACAAAAGCATAATCTATAAGAAATATATCATGAATAACCTCATAAATATAAAATCAATAATCAATGTAGCACAATGTGAAACTAAGAAACAGATATAAATACATCATAGTATCTCCCCCTATCATAGACAACTCAACTAAACAAAATATATCAAGAGCCAAAAAATATAAATACAAGATGAAGCACCTAGATACAATCTAAAAGTTTTGAAACTCCAAAAAAACAAAAATCTCCACCTATCAACAAAATCTCCTATCCAAATGTACTCCCCCTTTTTGTGATGAATTGCGAAAAGACAATCACTCATCATCAAAAGAAGGTGGTGGAGGTAATCATCTAAGACTCTCCAAATCTGCTCATAAAGATCGAAGCTCATCAAGCATGTCCACCAAAAGCTGACCATGAGCCGCCTGAACGGTTATAACAGTCTCCAACATATGACGAATGTTCGAATCATCCAAAGTAGAAGGTGGAGGAGCCACAGCAGTAGTCGGATCCACATACGCATTAGCAGCGGGATCACCTGAAGAAGAAGGAGAAGGAGGAGGAGGAGGAGGTGTAATACCTGAAGAGGAAGCATCGACTCTAGGGTGTTTAGAGCTAGCTCATATCTGAGCAGCCCTTTGCCGAAGGAAGGTGGCACTTATCAGAGTTATAATATGCACAGGCTCAAAAGCAGGAAAAGACTCTAATCCTAAATGAAGCAAAATCCGATGGATAAAAACCGGAAAGAAGAGGGCATAAGCAGAAGAACTACTCCTATGAACCTTAATCAAAGAACGAATGAAAAGATGAGGAAAACTCATAGGAGCGTCTATGACAAGAGCATACAAAAATGCACATCTCTCCAAAGGAATAGTATGCAAATGAGAGATGGGCCAAAGGGAATGGCAAGAAATCCGGAAAAAGAGATAATGAATCTCGGTCAACTCAACAGACGTGATCTGAGGATCAAAACTCCACTAGATAGAAGTACCAATAATATATGACATAATGTCATCTAGGGGAGGAGATTCATTATCAAGATAGACGGGACGCTGGACCACAGGCACCCCAAGAGCAGAGGCCACTACTGAAGGAGTAATGGTGTACTCTTCACCCTGTATCCAAATTCTCACCAGAGTGTTGGAATCATAATAGTGGACAGGGAGGTTCGAGTAGAACTCTTTAATCAAGGTAGCTGGAAGAGGATGATCAACATCCAACAAAGGCAACTAGCCCCTATGCTCAAAGTTTCTCCTAATTTCTGGGTCAATCTCATCTAAAACTACCTTACGCTTAGCCCACACATTCCTAAGAATGTTCAGCTTCTCAAACGTCTCTTGGTTTTTCTCATTCAGGAATCTCTCACTATCAAAGGATGGAGTAGAAGAAGAGAATGGCCTATGGGCTCTTCCTATCCATGATGCTAAAGAGCAGAAAGGATAGACAGAAAAAGATATAAAAGACAAAAAAAACAAGAAAAACTAAGGGCGGACTGCAAGTTAGAACAAAAATAATATAGAAAATAACAATCTATGTGATGCATGAACAATATCAACCCATGATGCATGCTTTAATGCAGTGAGAATGAGTTCAATTTAACTTTGAAATTACAAAATTGGCTTGAGTATAGAGTTTATATAAAAAAACCCTAAAATTTTGAAGACCCACTTTCAAAAATCCCAACAAATTGATCAATTGATCATTACACAAGTTAGATAACAGAAAATGTTGACAAAATCAATCAATCAATCAAACAAGCCAATTGAATCAATTTATGCTTAATTGAACAAAATCCCCAATTCGGGTAGTTTCAAGCCCAAGAAAATTTAATTTTTCCCAATTCACCAAAATGATCAAATTAAACTACAAGGATCAGTTTTATATCATCCCACAACAAAAACCCAATGATCAATTTTGAATGAAAAGATTGAAAACACCAAAATTCCCAAAAATTCATAGGTTCGAAATTTTCCCAAATATGCATGAAATATGAAAAAAAAATGAAAAAGGAGGGGCAAAAAGGTCTTACTGGGATTTAGAAGACAAAAACCTTGCAAAAAATTAGAGGGAAAATGACAAAAAATTAGCTTTGAATCCTTGACTGATCGAATAAAGAGAAAAGATTTTGAAAAGTTTGAAATAGTGTTGAACACAGGAAAAGCTAAAGGTTTTAAAAAACTCTCTGTGCGATTTTTGATTGATCGAAAAATAGATTCGATCGATTAAAAATTACATTCGATCGATCTAGCATAAATCAAGCAGCAATCGAGCTAGGCATATTCAAATCAAATTTTTAATCGCAATTTTGATCGGTTGAGAAATAGGTTTGATTGATAAAAAATCTAGAAAAAACACATTTTTGAAAAACAAAGCAAATTTAAGTAGAAACTCCTCAAAGCTTAGTATTTTATGAATAGAATGCATGAGTATAAGATGGAATGTTTTTCAAAAACACTTGTATTGAACCCAAATCTCCCAAAAATAAGATTTTCAATCAATTTTCCTTAAATTCTCAAACTTTAAAACACATTTTGCATTATAAGCAAGGAATTTTCAATCGTGGATGGCCAAACAAACTCACACACAATGACATGTACAAAGTTTAGCAAAGAGTAACTTGTGTAATTTGTGCAACTAGCAGAAGCTTGAGATACATGTAAGGTGATATGTGAATAGTAATCAAGCACAATTTCTACAAAATTCATCACATAAATTTGAAAGAGACTATCACCTAAAGAGTTACATCATATAACTCCTGCATCACCTAGAATAAAAGCTTGCAATCATGTAAGTTTCTTAATTCGCCTCATAATGTACACACCAATTTTATTTGATCAGAAACTTATTAAAGTAGCCAGGAAAATGTATACACCAATTTTAATTGATTGAATTAATTATAGTCCAATAATGTACACACTAATTTTAGCATTTAAACTGAGGCTAAACCTTATGTTCTTTTTGTGCATGTGTTACACTTTCTCGAGCACAAAATCTTATGATATGCACTAAGGTGTTCATGATTGGCTAGTAAATAGTGGTGAGATGATTATTTATGCATTTCTCAATAAGTTCAAGTTTAACCATTAAAGGCATATGACTTCAAGATCAAGACAAAGTGATCAAAAACTATAAGCATCTTTCCATACAACATGCACATCAAAGCTCAAACTAGTAAAGTGCTATAAATAAGTTCATCCAAGCTAAACAAGGTACATAAACATGTTATGTAAAAATATTATACTTAATATTTTAGATATTATGAGTTTAATATTTATATATGTTTTAATAAATTTTAATTTAGAACCAGTATTTTCAACCCAAACATGTCTTTTCTCATTATGTAAGTGCACAAAAATAGGTTGAAGTAGACCAAAATGGATTGAAGTGGTCCAAATAGACAAAGTTGGACCAAATCAAACAAAGTCGACCGAATGGATAGAATAGGACCGAATAGGAACAAGGTGGACCAAGTAGGACTAAGGTGGACAGAATAAGAATGAATGGACATAATGGACCGAATGGGATGAAATTAGACTGAAGTGGACATATTTGACCGAAGTGGACCCAATAGGACCAATTTTAATTGAATAGGACCAAAGTGGATAAAATAGGACCAATGTGAACTGAATAGGACCAAATAAAACCAAAGTGGACATAATGGACTGAATAAGAGAAATTGGACTGAATAATACCAAAGTGGACAGAATGGATTCAATAGGACCAATGGTGATCGAATAAGACTAAAGTGGACAAAATAGGACTAATGTAGACCGAATAGGGCCAATGTAGACCGAAATGGACTGAATGGACTGACATAGACAAAATAGAACTTTAGTGGACAGAATGGACTAAATAGGACCAAATGGACCGATTAGGACTGTTTGGACCAAATTGGACTGAAGAGGACATAATGAACCGAATAGAACCAGTTTAGAACGAATAATAATTTTGAATATTTTTCATTTTTATTGCATTTTTAGGGCTCATATTTATAATTTCTAATATCTATTTTCTAATCTTTGAATTTTTTAACTTAAAACTAAAGTTCTTAGCCCAAATATAATAAAATTTCATACCTTTCAATCCAAAAATTAAGAAAAAAGGAATTTTTGAGCTAAACTTGAAAATGCAACCTACAAATAGAACAAATTTTAGGCTCAAACAGTATATAATGGATTGAAAGGGTATGAAATTGACTGAGTGGACCGAATTGGACCGACTATACCGAATTGGACCGACTATACCAAATTGGACCAGAGTAGACCTAATTAGACCGAATAGAAAATTTTCAAGTTTTAAGGAGAAAAAATTACCTTTAACAAATTTTATAGAAAAAATTATAAATTATATTACAAATACAAAATAATTATTTATTTCCACACATCGCATGGATTTGTGGTTAGTATATAATATAGGCAAAAAAACTATTTTGGTCCTTACATTTTGAGGGCATAGTCAATTTGGTCCCTACATTTTGATAGCAATCAATTTACTCTTTGTTATTTTCAACTTGTAATCATTTTGGGTCCCTACAGTTAAGTCACTAACGGAAAATGTTTACGTGGCAAACGGTTTGGATTGTTGGCATGCTTAATATTAAAAAATTAAATAAGATGCTGACTTGTTTAAATTTTATGGCCACGTCAACATTGAAATGGCAAACAAAGCCACATCATCTTTTAAAAATAATTTTCTATTATTTACTAATTTTTTCGTTTCTTTATTTTTTCTTTTAGCTTTCTGACAATTTCTTTAAAATTTCATTTTATTTTTTAACATTGTTCACTGTTTTTGTCCAAACCCAGATAAGAGCATTCTCATCAAGAGTTTTTAAACATTTTAACATTTAGCATCTAAAAACCTAACTTTATAGCATTTAAAACATTATTTTACAATACCCCTAACATTAAAACTTCTAGTTTTTTACCATTTCATTTATATATTCGTTCTTTATTATTTTTTATTCATTTTTTATTCTCTCTCTCTCTCTCTCTCTCTCTCTCTCTCTCTCTCTCATAGCAAAAATAATAATAATAATAGTAAAAATAAAAAATTGTAACATCTTGCTATAGTGCACTCTAAAAAAATGAGAGCTTACTGTAACAAGATGTCAAATTTTTTAGCATATGGTATCTTTGATGGAGTAGGTTTTTGTGGTTATAAATGCTAAAAATAGCATTTTAGCATTTATAACATGATGAGAATGCTCTAAGGCCTCCATCTTTCTCAATCTCCTTTTCCTCACCTTAACCACCAGTCAATAGCATTAATATAGGTTACATTATTCTTCACCACCATCGTAACTTCTCAAAGATCGACCGAAAATTACGACCCTATGTGGGTGGCAACTGGAACATGAGTTAAGCACGAAAGTTGCACATATCATGCAATGGCATTGGCAATGATGGGATTCATAGGAGGACTCATTAGATCAACATAAGCTTGTGATCCACTTAGGTTTTGTGCTTTGAGAGGAGTGGGATAGGATCTACTATGCACTGGGGTATTAGAACCCAAATCTATAAATTTTTTGGGCAAGTGGGCGATGTGGGTTTTTGGTCACAATGGTAGGAATAGAGTAACTAATAGAAGAGTG
Source organism: Quercus robur (assembly GCF_932294415.1). Taxonomy (NCBI): domain Eukaryota; kingdom Viridiplantae; phylum Streptophyta; class Magnoliopsida; order Fagales; family Fagaceae; genus Quercus; species Quercus robur. Next base: position 53,454,734 of record NC_065544.1, on the reverse strand, counting down.
AAGTGGGGGTTGAGCAATTTATGGTAATGGGGTTGGCCTTGTTGGAAAAGGATCTACGAGCTTGGATTTCATGAAAGATAGCTTCTTGTGCTCATGAGTTTTTTCTCTTTTGGACTATACTGACTAACACATTGAAATTTTTTAGCTCGAAAAATCCAAGCTTTTTAATGGACTCTAAAGTGATAAGACACCAAGCTAACACTTTCATAAGATAAAAAAGAGAAATTTGGAGTTGGGTTCATTGAGTAATTTGAGTTGGTATGCTAGAGAAACTTTAGTAGAGGTTTGATAGCTTTCTCAACCAAATCATCTCCATACAAAGAAGAGTATGAGTGCATGCAGTTAATGAGAGAGACGACGACCTTATTTCGGTTTGGAGAAAAACAATGAAGAATGTGAGAAAATAAAATGAAATTTTAAAGAAATTGTGAGAAATCAAAAAGAAAAAATAAAGAAAAGGAAAAAAATTGTAAATAAAAGAAAATTATTTTTGAAAGATGACGTGGCTTTTTTTGCCATCTTAGTGTTGATATTGCCATAAAATTTAAACAAGTTAGCATCATATTTAATTTTTTTAATATTAAGCATGCCAACAATGCAAACCTTTTGCCATGTTGGTATTTTCCATTAGTAACTTAACAATGAGACCAAATTGACTATGATCCTAAAATGTAGGGACTAAAATATTGTTTTCGCCTATAATATATATATATATATATATATATATATATATATTTATATAAAAGTAGAGATCTCATGCGAGAAAGCATAGGGTTCTGTCATTTGGTGCACATTATGAAGATAATTGAAATACTCTTAAATCACATCAAAGGTAAGAATAAATTTAAAAATAGAGACTCTTTATTTCCTTTAATTCAATGTTTCAAGACTACTTTTTGTTACATTTTTTATTCAATGTTTTAAGACTACTATTTATTTTATTTGGTTCAATATTTTATGACTTTTCCTCTCTCTCACACACAAAACTCTTTACATTTCCATTCACACTTTTAACTTCTACTATTTTATATACACATGCTCACAGCCATTCATGCAATCCCATCTCAAATACGCTCAGAAAAAAAATGATGTCATTTACCTTCAATCTTTCAACGACATCTACATAACTCCAACATTGCAGTTCCTTTTGATCCTAACTTGTATGAGTAGGCTATGACCAAGGAAGGGGGCTTGCGTTTTTTATTCAGTGAAAGTAACTTATGATTTTGATACTGAAGTCAAGCATTGTGGATTTTGTGAAGGTTGTGATTCGCTTTGAGTTTTTGGGTGTTTGGGATTTTGGTTTGAGAAAGTCATAAATGTATTTTGTTTTAGAACTAAAGAAAAAGAAAAAGAAACATTTTATTATTATTTTTTTTAAGAAACAAGCTAACTATAAAACACACACACACAAACATTCTAATTGATTATTTATGAAGTTAGCTATTTTTTTATTTTGTGTTAGAACTCATAGTTTGTAGGTTTCTTTGTAGGTTTTTTTTACTGCTATTTTATGTGGTATGAGCCATAGTGATAAAAATAAAAATCAATAATGATTTCAAAGTATTTTTCACTTTAAAAAAAAAAAAAGTTTATAGAAGCCTAACTAAAAAGAAATAACATTTGATAATTGGATGTGTTTTTAGCCAATTTTTCTTTGTTTAATTACATTTTTTTTTTTTTTTTTTATGTTGATACTTACAAACAATTTCCTTAATTTCATTAAGATAATGAATTGAGTATTTGCGATTGAGGCCTCCATATTTGGTTGTGAGAATAGGTTGGTTAAGGAAGTGTTTGGGAGGTTGCTTAAATTTATGCTTTAAATTCCTATTTGAAGATTTCAAAATCATTTAATTAGTTTTTTTTTTTTTTTTTGGGGATAAATATAAAATCTACTTTGAATTAGTTTAAAATATAAAATCTACTTTTAATGGTAAATATTATAATATGTTATAGTCTTATAGTGTTATACAATTTAAAAAATAAAAATAAAATATGAATTAAAAAGAGTTCCTCTAATTCTATGAATTTTTTAGAATACTCTTTTCTTGAATATTATTCAAAAAAATTTCGGATTGCCTAGTATCCCATGAAAAAATCATGTTTCAAAGTATTTAACAATATTATGGACAAACATAAATATTATATAATAAAATAAGAATTATATGTAGGTTTTAATATACATAAAAATGATTTCAAATGAAATGTAAAGTAGTCCACAAATCGCACGGAACATCATCTAGTATCATATAATAATAGGTTAATTGCAATTTATCCTTACGTGGTTAGGCCTATTTTAATAGTGACTAACCATGAATACCAACAGAAAATGCTTTCTACAAGTTTTTTGCGATTAATGTGCTTCTTTCCATAACATCTCCATAATAATATGATGATACGAAGGTTAGAATACCAAGTTTCAAATGTTTCACTCACTAACTTACTTGCACTTGAAATACTAAGGGATTGCCAATTTAAGGAATCCTTGTCCTAAATATTTGGTTAATGATGTGATCAGAAGGCTAGAATACCAATCAGAGAAGGCTAAAATACAAGTTTTATTATTATTATTTTATTTTATTTATAGAGAGTTTCAACCTATGGCATTCGATCTTGATGATAGTTTTAATTTTATCATTAAACTAAGACACGAATCGATTTTTGATGTAGATGGGAATTGAACTTGAGATTTCTTATTCAACCATCAGAGACTTTATCAATTGAGCTAACTAGAACCCAAAAAATACTAAGTTTTCTAATGGCATAGACATGTAGAATGAGCTACTTGCTATAATGTTGCTATTGTGTCCTGTTTTAGGAGAATAATTGCTCAATTTTATAATTTAAGGATATATACATGAGAAATCACCTCATAATTACAAAATATAACTTGCCCAAATTTAACACATTAACACATCAAATTATAAGGTTTATATAATAAAATGATGAAAACGAAAGCAATAAATGTTATGCTAATCTATATATATATATATATATATATATATATATGTACATAATTGAAAGTTTTGAAGCTCCCACAATTTTCCATGTCGACATTACTTAAATAAATATTATTATTAATTAATGAAAAAAGGACTCTAACACAAGTTATACTTCTAGCCAAATACAATAACACTCTCCCACCGCCTCTACTCTCTCCTATTTAAGAATTGCTCGTATAGAAGACCTAAAACCCAAAATACAAACGTGTAAACCAAAAACTATTTGTGGAGAAAGATGATGTTTGATCAAAAGCAGATTTGTGGCATATAGGAGTAACACACTGCATCCAAACCTTTTGTTGCTGGCTGAGTGGCATATTTCCTGGACAACACACTGCATCGAGACCCTACAGTCAGGAAAGATAGAGGTAAACATTGGTGGGACAAGTTTCGGTCCTTCAAGGGTGACACAAGGAGTGAAGAATTTTATTCCCTGCCCTTCATTAATCTAAACAAGTATTTCCCATCCCTCTAATATTATGAGGCCCTCTATCAGATATTGCTTTGTTGAAGGTTCGAAAGCTCTTTGCGAGATCATGTTATAAATCATTGTTATCTCTATTACTAGTGAATCTTATTACAGTCTACATCAATATAAGATTGTCTCTTCCTTTATAGGATGCCTTAGAACATTTATTTAATTGTTTTCTTTGTTGTAAATCCAATGGCAGAACTGGATTTAAACTACTAATGAAGCATTTTTATTTCTCTCCCAAAAAAAAAAAAAAAAAAAAAGCAGATGCCCTGTCCCACAAGTAATGAGATCCAAAAGCAACAATTGATGAACCAATTCATGGCTCATGATCTCAACACGATGAACTTCTCCAGAGCTAACTTCATGTGAGATCAGGAAACAAGTCAAGAAAAAAAAATCTTTTTAGTTCGTAGGAGTTAATAAGACCATATGCAGTTCTGATTTTTATTGCTTTGGGTTTAGGATTGGCTTACAAATTTAAGATTTTGATCATGTGCTGTCCAATATTAGTTGTGGGTGTCTTTAGATCTATCATATGATGAATCTTTGTATTTCGTAGGTTTTTATGGCTAATAAGACTATATGCAATTCCAAATTTTATTGCTTTGGTTTTAAGATTGTTTACAAATTTAAGTTTTTTGATCATGTGCTATCCAATGTTAGTTGTGGGTGCTTTTAGATCTATCAAACTTCAATTTTTGGTTAAATTTATAACAATAGTCACATATTTTTTTGCTTTGTTTCTATAATTTGTAAGTTCTGAATCTTTTAATTCTTTACTCTTTTTGCCATTGATAAGTTCTGACATATGTATTTTTGGGTTTTTTTTTTTGTAATATTTGAAATTGTTGGGAAAATTTCAACAATTATAGCCATGTATTATTTTTTTTAAGGTAACCCATCTTTTTCTTATATTTTTCTATTGTGTAGTTATATATACATTTTGTTTTGCTTCAATAATTTCTAAATAATGAATCTTCTAATTCTTTAATATTTTTTGGCATTTCAGAACTTTTAACATATGAATTTTTGAGATATTATTTTGCTATATTGAAACTATTTGACAGATTTCCAGACTATAGTGATGAATTATTTCTTTTAAAGGTAACACTATAGTCACTTTTTTTTATTTTTTTTTATGTTGTTTCTATAATTTGTAGGTTTTGACTATTTTTGTAATATCTGAAACAATTTGACAGATTTCAATAGTTATAACCAAGGATCATTCTTTTAAAGATAACATATCTTTCTCTTATATTTCTCTATTGTATGGTCACATATATATATATATATATATATATTTATTATTTTGTTTCAATAATTTCTATACAGTGAATCTTTTGATTCTTTAATTTTTTTTTGGCATTTTGAAAGTTTTATATTTGAATTTTCTATATTTTTTTGCAATATTTGAATTTTTGCAAGCCAACTTCTTTATCAAATTTAAACATAAAAGACTAGAGTAATTTATGTGATGGTATAGTTTCATAATCAAGTTAGGATTTTATAACCATTGCACGTTCAAGCAATTACTTCTTTATCAAATTTGAACATAAAAGACTGAGGTAATTAATGTGATCATATGGTTTCATAATCAAGTTAGGATTTTATAAAAATTATTTTAATCTGCTACACAAATAGGTAGGTTCCCGTGCGTAGCATTGGTTTGCGACTAGTGTCTTAGATGAGGAAGTTGTGTGGTTGGAGGATTCGCCACCACCAGCTCGTGATGCTTTGTGTTTGGATTCTACTTTTTTAAATGATTGGTTTTCAAAATAAAAAATAAATAAAAATAAATGACTCGGCAAGCTATGCATTTTAAGTCATGTTCTCATTTTATATACCAACTTTTGAGTTTTGAGCAACTGATGGCCTTTTCACTTTAGGAATAAAAATCCTTTGTCCCAATTTGGGCCAAAATGGCTAAGTACTACAATTTGGCAAAATATGTATGGATTTACTATTATTTACAAAATAATTAGGGATCTATCATCTATATCTATATATTACTAAAAGCTGAAGTGTAGCTAGTGTTTAATGTTGCTGCTCTCACGTTGCGTCACATCAGCTGCCACGTCATTCTTTTTTTTTTTTTTTTTTTTTTTTTTCTTTTCCTTTTTAAAATATAATTTGTCCTACAATTTTAAAATGGGTTTTATAATTTTCAGCCCTGTAAATGCAGCACGCTACTTATTTATTTACTTTCACTATCATCCTATAATAAATCCAGCTTACTACTTATTTATTTACTTTCACTATCACCCTATAATAAATCTAGCCCACTACTTATTTATTTACTTACACTATCACCCTATAATAAATCTGTATAATTAATCCAGCCCTCCTCTTGTTTATTTAGTTCCACTATCAAGCCCAACGCAAAACTTTTTCAGTTCAGCTTTAGGGTTTTGTGCAGGCCTTTTCAGCTTAAAGGAGAAAAAAAAAAAAAAAAAACTTTGACGGTTTTTTTTTTTTTTTTTTTTTTTTTCAATTTTCTTATAATTGTTTTAACATTTTTTTTTTAATATTTACACTACTCCAACCTTTCTCTCTCCCTTGCCATTTCATCTCTCCACTACTTCTTCAATTTTTCTCCCTCCTTTACCTTTTCATCTCCCCACTACTCTCTACATTAATATTATTCTTCTTCTTTCCCTTCATCTTCCTTTATTTTTATCTCTTCTTATTCGCACCCTCTTACTATAAATTTGTCACTATCTCTTCTATTCTATGCATAGTTTTCCCTCACAAAAAAAAGGTTCCATCTCTCTCTCTCTCTCTCTCTCTAAATTTTTTGGTGGATTTTTTTATTTTTATTTTTCTTGCATCTCTCCTTTAGGTTGATAATTTTTTATATTCTTTAAAACTCTATTTTGGGTTAATGTGATTTAGTTTTGGTTTTTAAATTGTGATTTAGTTTTGTTTTTTAAATTGTTTTTGTTGTTGTGTTGTTGTTTAAAACTCTTTTTTTTTTTTTTTTTTTGGGTTAAATGTTATCCTATTGTGTTCTAAAGAATTAAATATAACATATAAAAATATAATATTATTCTATTACATAGCATGATTTGGTATTTATTCTGTTACATAGCATGAATTTTTCTAGTGCTCAATTTACATGTTAAACTATGAGACTTTACTAATTTTTGTTTATTTTCTAATCTTTTGTGGTGAACAAAGTATTCTTAATAGATGTATTAGAAGTACTCTATAATGCCATTTATTTAAAGAAAAGTAAAGGTTAACAAAACCAAAATAAACGGATAGGTGACAAATTTTAACTTTTGCAATTTTATTATTATTATTATTATTTTATAACAATGCATGTATAGAAATTTAATTCTTAGATTTTGCTAATAATTGTTTATTTGATAATATGTTTTGGGTGGCCGAAATTATAATTTCTACAAAGAAAATAACCTTAATAGATTATAAAAAAAAAAATTATCCTAATATTGGTTCAATTAATCATTGTTAAGTTTTATTAATTTTTTTTAGTTTACATTTTTTTTGGTGTTTTGGATTGTTTCTATATTACATTTATGATTGTTCCTATAATAAATAAAAATATAATTACGAAATACATTACTCATTATTATATTAGTTTAAACTTTAAAAAGAAAATTTTAATAAAACCACTATAAAAATAATTATTACGCGCAACGCGCGGATTCTCAGCTAGTTTTTTTAAAACTCGAATTTGTGAAACTCGAGCTCTTTGGAAAATTTTTTATGGAACTCGAGTTCCATAAAAAATAGCACAACAAATTTGAAGGTTATTTTTTTTTTAAAGAACTTGAGTTTCTAAAACTCGAGCTCTACAGCAAACTTGAGTTTCACAAACTTAAGTTTCAAAAAGGTGGTAGATTGTAAAATATTTCACAATCAGTGGTTTATTGCTAAATATTTTGCCAAATAGTAATATATGACCATTTTGGCCCCAATTTGGGCCCAATGATTCAATATTAGCCTATCTAGTATATTGGCGTAAATGCACTTTTAGTCCCTATATTTTGACGTTTTTCCATTTTAGTCCCTACATTTTAATTTTTCCACTTTTAGTCCCTAATTCAATTAACGCGTTCTATTTTGGTCCTTTCTGTTAAGCCACCAACGGAAATTGCTTAGGTGGCAAACTGATACTAACGTGATCAATTAAAAAATAATAAAAAATTTAATTAGCATTTAAAAAATGCCATGTCAGCTTTTTAATATAACAAAATTTATTAATGAATTTTAACAAAATTAAAAAAGAAAAAACAAAATTAAAAACAATAAAATACATCAATTCAGATCTAATTCATTTTGAACAAGAACACAATCACAAATTTAAACATAAACACAAGAACATGAAGAACAAACCCATAACAAAACACAAAACACAAACATTAACGCAAGATCACAAACACAAAGAACACAATTAAAAAATAAAAAAAATAAAAACATAAACTCCTGAGACCCATAAAACAAGATCACCACCTAAAACTCACCATCAACACCATCACAACGCCATCCACAACCGACAATCCAAAATCAACCAAAGACCCACACCATAAACCCACGAAATCAACCCACAACCCAGAAACTCAAATCGGAGAGGGGCCAGACCAGTGGCGAGTTGGTGGCATGTAAGGTCGGCGGTGGTGAGATCGGCAACTTGTAAGGCAGCAGTGGTGAATGTATTCAACCTCTGATTCAATTCCAAAACTCAACCCAAAATTAAAGTTGAGCAACACCCAAAACTCCTCGAACAAAATCATCCACCACCACCACGAACAAAACCCCAGCAACCGAAACTCAAACAAGCCCCCAATAACAACCACTGAAACTTAAAGAAACCAACCCAACAACCACCGAAACTTAAAGCAGCCGGCCGATTTAAACCCATAACCACCAATTCAAACCCACCCAGCAATCACAAGCAAAACCCAGCCAATCCATTATCGTCGCTAACTCGCCTCCACCACTGCCTATTACCCACCACCACCACCACCACCAAACAGCCACAAACACAGCAAATCCAGATTAACAAACATGTCCCACATACAAATCGACGGACAATCTTGGTCTTCATTGCTCTTCGGGCTTTGGTTTCAGAGGGAGAGAGAGAGAGGGGGGGCGAAGGATGATAGGGGAGATAGAGGTGAGATTTACTGATCGATTGATTGAATCTAGTGACTAGTGGGTTCGGCTCTAACGTGGTTTGCACAACTTTGAAGCCCAGTATCGATGTATTGATGAGAAAGTTGTCGCTGGGTGGTTTTGTTCAGATCTATTGGTGGTGTGGGTGGTCAGTGGAGTGGTGGTGGGTTGGGTTTTGCCAATTTGTTGGTGGTTGCTTGGGTTTGCTGGGATGTGAGATTTGGAGGCTCAAATTTCATTTTACTGGGTTTGAATTTAATTTTTTTGGTTTTAAATTTGCTGGGTTTGTGTTCTTGTTCAAATTTATAATGTGTTCATGTTTAATTTATCAATTTTATCTGGGTTTTTTTTTTTTTTTTTTTTTTTTTTTTTTTTTCATGTAGATTTTATTATTTTTCTGGGTTTATGGGTTTGATTTGTTGGAGGATTCGATGGAGGAAAGGGATTTTTATTATTTTAATTTTCTAGGCAACCCCGAAGAACATGAAGAACATGTTACTTTGTTCTTCCGAAAATAATGAAAAGAAAAAAAAGAAAAAATTTTAATTACTCTTTTTAATTGGTTTATGTTTGTTATTGTGTTTGTGTTTATGATCTTGTGTTAATGTTTAAATTTGTGTTTGTGATTTTTGTGTTTGGTTCTGGGTTTTTGTTGTTGTTTAAATTTGTGATTGTGTTCTTGTTCAAAATGAATTAGATCTGAATTGATGGGTTTTATTCTTTTTAATTTTGTTTTTTGTTTTTTAATTTTGTTAAAATTCATTAATAATTTTTTTATATATTTAAAAGCTAACGTGGCATTTTTCAAATGTTAATTAAATTTTTTTATTATTTTTTAATTGGTCACGTCAGCATCGGTTTGCCACCTAAGCAATTTTCGTTAGTGGCTTAACGGAAAGGACTAAAATGGAACGCATTAATTGAATCAGGGACTAAAAGTGGAAAAATTAAAATGTAGGGACTAAAATGGAAAAACGTCAAAATGTAGGGACTAAAAGTGCATTTACGCCCTAGTATATTACCCCCCCCCCCCCCCTCCCCCCAAAAAAGAAAAAAAAAAGAAAAAAAAAGAGAAATCTAATATCATGACCAGAGAATAGGATCCTTTAGAATTCTCCGGAAATTTTTAAAAAATACATTTGACTAACACATATTTAGCATCGACAGTTAAAATCATTGACTAATACTAGTTTAATTATTGATAACGTGACAAAATCTAAAACAGTCATTTGACAAATGAATGGGTAAGATTTTAATAATTTAAATTTTATTGTTGATTTATCTGGAGAATCTCAGATCATCTTAACCAAAAGAAGAAAAGAAGAAGAAGAAGATATGGCGGACTTGGAGAATAGGCTGGCCCCGATAATTGGAGAGAGGAACGAGAGGAAGATCAATTATTGTGTGATTTATGCTTGCCCCATATCTTCTTGTTGTATATTCTTTCTTGTATTGCTTGAAGGAATTCGCTTCCCTATTTATTCAATGCCAGATTACCGTATCGTGAATTTTGTGATCTACATCATTTCATTTCTAGCTTCATTACTCTTGGTTATAACAAGCTTCATTGATTGCTATAGAGAAATACGAAGAAATGGAAAGGTCGTTCCTCTCGAGACTGAACTCCCTGCACTACCCATGGTTTAGTTTGTGATCTTTTTCTCTTTTATAATAAGGTTGGGATCACTGTCTCATTGTAATTTTTTTTTTTTTTTCTGTTTTTTTTTTTTTTTTTTTGCTAGGTAACTAGTGGGGGAGGGAGGAGTTGAATTTGAACTCTAGACATTATTGGGCGTCACAGAGGGTGTCTGCACCATTGGACTATCACTAGATCTCGTCTCATTGTAAAGTTTGTCGTAAATTGCAAATTGAGAAATCAATACAGTTCCATATTTCCCCAGCTTTCTTGTTTGAATAAATTCAATCATGATGCTTCTAGTTGTATAGGCTATAGGCTTATGATGTGAAAGCTGTTAGTTCATTTGGGCAATTCTCCATAGATTTAATAGTTGAATATAGTTTTTGCAAATCCAAAACTAGCAAATTAATACGAGCATCATTTCAGAATATGGTTGTTTGGAGGGGAGCTTAGGAAATGAAACAGATAGAATCAAATGCCAAAAATTGTTGGTTAACTAAAAATATAGATTTTCCAAGTTAGATTATTTTTGTGCAGAGTTGCTGAAACAGACATAATCCTTGAATTATGAGTGATTCTAGTTCCTCTAGTGTGAAGTCTGCGTGCACAAATTCCATCAAGCATGGAATAGGCATTCAATTACTCGTTTGCTTCATTGCTTGGTTACTCTATACCCACTTCTGAACATCAGGTAATACTCCCACATCGACTAGAAGATCAACCTCAAAATGAAATGAAGACTGCCTATACGATGATATGACCAAGAGAAACAACATATGGAGCCACGCAGTGAGCACAAAGCGAACTATTCTTTCGCCTTTTACTAAAGAATACCGTGTGCTCGCTGCTCAAAATGGCATACATCAATTTTTGAGGGGATGATTTCAGTAGAATCCAACCCCCACAAAACTAGTTAAACTTTTGAAACAAATATTCACAATTTATGTGCTAATTTACACATATTAAAAGGTAATTAAGCTTATTGGTAAAGTCTTTGATCAATCTATGCATATATAAAAAATTGATCAGTGTCTTGGTCTGATGCTAAAAAATTATCATCAGGAGTGAAATTTTTTTTAAAAGTCCACAATTTATAATTTACACATTTTGAAAGGTGAAAAAAAAGTGTACATTTAAAACATAAAAGTGAATGTTAAAAAGTGAATGTATAAAAGTGGATGTGAGACTCTTCAAAAAACAAAAAAAAAAAGTGGATGTGAGAGAATAAAAGTCCAAAGTTGTCAATTACAAACAGAGCTCAAATGGAATGTATAAACATTAAAGTCAATGTTAAAACGTGAATGTATAAAAGTGGATGTGAGAGAATAAAAGTCTAAAGTTGTCAATTACAAACAGAGTAAAGTGGATATGAGAGAATAAAAATCCAAAATTGCCCGTAACAAATAGAGCACAAATGGCTGATTTGCTGACTATTCTTGAATAGTTTGTTATATTGTACATGTGTACTCAATGCTCAAAGCCTACTTATATCAATTACATTACAAAATGGACATTGTCAATTGTCAACTGTCAAAGCCTTCTACTATAACTTGATAAAATTTGTATTATTCAAAATATCATTAATCTTATAGAAGGTTAACAGTGATGTATCAATAACATCAGTTTGTAAGAATCATGTAATCAAAATTTGTAGAAAATCAAGTCAACACGGGTGATCATTCGGTTACATTTGACCACTCTCACTGAAGAAACCATGACAAAGAAACTCAAGATGGATCACTATCTATCACATATCCCTATTTCTCATTTTATCCAATCCATATGTTACGTCTCTAGTTTGTTTCTGCGAAATAATTGGACAACAGTCTATTTTTAATTCAATGAATGCCTTGAATTAAGGTGGAGAAACAACCTGCAGCCTGTTCCTTGAGTAATTATATTTCAATAATCTTACCACATAATGGGCATGGTTTTTTTAATTGAACAAGGCTCTAGGTAATTATATTTCAATAATCTTGCCACATAATGGCCATGGATTCTTGAATTGAACAAGGCATATATTTTCAAAGGGGATGGTACTAAAATTATCTTCATTTTACGATTAAGATTTTTTTTTTTTTTTTTTCTATATATGATATTGTACAAAGCACGACATCATTTAAGATTTTAAATTTGATGTTGCACTAAGTCTCTCAATAAAAAAAAAAAAAAAAAAAAAAAAGCAAGTCAGTAGGTTGGCATATTTCAGGGGGTCATTTTTTACTTGTATAGTTGTATTCTGTGACTATTTTAAGACCACTCTTTAGAGCATTGCTAACCAAATTCCCATATAGTCAAAATGCTTCTCTGGCAATTACAAATTAGAAGATAGCCATCTGTGGTATTCAGCTATGGAAAACTATAAGAAAGAAAAGAAAAAAAAAAAAAAAAAAGAAAGGCAGACATGGACAATAGGTTGGGTGAGATGGAGGAAAGGAAGCCAAGTTCTTGTGTGATGTATGCTGTCCTGTTTTTTTTTTTTTTTCCTATTTGTGCTATCTTTTCATAACGCTTATCGCCATTTCAGAATTTTCAAATTAAGAGCATCATTTCAGAAGATGGTTGTTTGAAGGGGTGCTTAGGAAATGAAACAGATAGAATATAGATTTTCCAAATAGATAATTGTTGTGCAGAGTTGCTGAAACAGACATAATGATGCACCATTCTTTGTATTAAGAGTGATTCTAGTTCCTCTAGTATGATGACTGTGTGCACAAATTCCATCAATCATGGAATTGGTGTTCAATTACTCGTTTGCTTCATTGCTTGTTTAACCCACTTCTGAACACAAGGGAACAGCCCCACATCGATTAGAAGATCAACTCCAAAATGAAATGAAGACTGCTTATAAGTTGCTATGACTAATAGAAACAACATATGGAGCCATGCAGTGAGCACAAAGCGAACTATTCTTTCGCCTTTTACTAAAGAATACCGTGTGCTCACTGCTCAAAAGGGCATACACCAATTTTTTGAGGTGTTGATTTCAATAGAATCCAACCCCCACAAAACTAGTTAAAGTTGTCTGCAAATTGTTCTCTTATACTAGTTTATAGCCACTATTTTATGCAAATATTGACTGTTTTTTTTATAGAGAAAGATAAGTGACAAAAATATTCACAATTAATGTCTAATTTACACATTACACATTTCAAAAGGAAAAAAAAAAAGAAAAAAAAAGTCAAAAGTGGATGTGAGAGAATAAAAGTCCAAAGTTTCCAATAACAAACAAAGCACGAATGACTAATTTGCTAGTATTAATTCTTGTATGATCTGTCATATTGTGATGTGTGTGGGATGCTCAAAGCCTACTTATATCAATCATATTACAAAATGAGCTTTGTCAAAGCCTACTACTATAATGTGATAAAATTGTTATTATTTAGATCATTAATCTTATAAAAGGTTAACAGCGATGCAACAATAATATCAATTTATAAGGATCATGTAATCAACATTTGTATAAGATCAAGTAAACATGGGAAATCATTCGGTTAATTACATTTGATTATTCTCGCTCAAGAGACTAGGACAAAGAAACTAGTTTATTTTAATGCAATAACAGCCATGAATTTGAGGTGCAGAAACAACGTGCAGCTTGCTCCTAAGTAATTATATTTCAATAATCTTTCCACATAATGGGCATGGGTTTTTGAATTGAACAAGGCTCTATATTTTCAAAGGGGATGGTACTTTTGGAATATATATATATATATATATATTCTTTTCACATATCTAAAGGGTACTAAAATCATCTTCATTTTACAATTAAGATTTCATTTTCTATATCTGATATTATAGTGAACCAAGTCATTTAAAATTTTAAATATGATGTCGCACTGGGCCACTCAATTTAAATATAAACAAATATATAAAACAGCAAATCAAGTAGTTGGCATATTTCAGGGGTCGTTCTTTACTTATATAGTTGTATTCTGTGACTATTTTAAGACCATTTTTTAGAGTATTGCTAATCAAATTCCCATATAGTCGAAAATGCTTCTCTGGCAATTACAAATTAGAAGATAGGCAGCAGTGGTATTCTGCTGCCATGAAAATTTAAGAAAGAAGAGGCGGAGAAAAAATAAAGAAGAAGAAAGGCAGACATGGACAATAGGGTGGGCGAGATGGAGGAGAGGAGGCCAAATGCTTGTGCAATGTACATTATCCTGTTTTTTTTCTATTTGTGCTATCTTTTCATAACGTTTATTGCCGTTTTCGCTTATATGCGTTCCATGAAAGTGTCCGTTAAAAAGAAGCAAGAGAGTAGTGTAAGCTTTGACGTAGGGATTTTCATGTGTGTCATTGCATTTGGCTCTTTGCTCCTCTTGGCTTTGGCATGCTGCGTAGCTTTCTCTAGGGAAATTAAGAAGAGTCAGAAGATTGTGCCTATCGAGATTGAAGAACCTGCACCCGTGGCTCAGTAACTCCAACCATGAAGAAGGTATCATATGTATCGGATAAAAAATGTAGCTTCCACATGGTTGAGGAACGTGATTATGGGGTCCATACACTTAAAAGATGGATCCAACCATGAAGAAGGTATCTTATGCATGTATCCAATCCTGCAGCTCAAATTTGTTCCATCGATCTTCTCTCCCAGCCTCAGGTTGTATATAAATACAAGGCAAGCTATGTAATTCAGTGATTGAGAATAATACAGCCTGTTTTCTTTCTTAAATTCACTTCTCTTCCTTGTTTTTTCACTCTTCTTTTTCGAGCTTCCTCATGTTGCACCATTCTTGTTGACTACTTTTTAGTGTCAATATTTCTTGTCCATTTTGGATCTAACTCTATGCACAAATTCAATCAAGCATACCGTATGTTTATATTATGTCGTAATTAATGATGAATATGACTTAATCCCACATTGTCCAGAAGATAAAGTAAATAATGGAGGACTCTTAATTATAAGTTGCTCTACCCTATGTTTAAACTCATGGAGCCGTGTGGTGAGCACAAAGCGAACTATTCTTTCGCCTTTTACTAAAGAATACCGTGTACTCGTTACTTATTGCGGCATACATTAATTTTTGGAGGGTTTTACCTAAAACCCTTACCAAGTTAAGTTAAAGTTATCATTACATGAAAATGTTTACTAAATTAAGGTTTTTTTTTTTTTTTTTTTTTTTTTTTTTTTTTTTTTTTTGGGGAGATAAAAGATAGATAGGTATTGTATTAATAATATCAAACAGTATACAAGCTAAGGATACCTTGTTTTAACGTATATAGAACAGGGGGAAGGGAAAAACAATGAAGCCAATTCGAGAGTTTTTGCACGCCTAGTTTGTCCGAGAAAAGCCTCAGGAGATCGGCTGTGCGACCAAGAGCTGTTGGTATTCATGCAAGTATCCGATAGCCCCTTTCAGTATGTTGTTTGGATGAGAGTGGGTCCGTTCAAAGTAAAACTTGTTTCTGGCATTAAGGTTAATATGGCGTCAATATTTTATTTGGTAATTAATGCGTAATTGAACAATATCTAAGTCACAATTTTAGAAACTAAGGATACACACACCTTCATTTTGGGGCAGTACAGTTGGTACTAACTTTCCACGGAAGAAAGGGACTCCCTCAAGTGAAACAGAAAATTTCATTACCCTTGCCCGTCTCATAGTTGGTATTTCATTATGACCAATCTGGAAAGTTTGATTATTACATTCTTTATTCTAAAACCAGAAAGTAAAATACCCTTCCTTCCCCACCATGTGCAGAAAATCATAATCAAAATCTAAAACCTCCATTGATTCCATATTACCAAAATGTTCTTCCCCAAATATCAAAATACCAATCCTTTTCTACCAACCGAACTCAAACACAAAACCCTTTACCTTGTTATATGTTTGATCATACTTCAACTTCCTATCACAAAATTTTCCTCCTCTTGAAAGTTTTGATCATCCCCAAACCAACACAAAACATATTTGGAAAATAAAAAAGTCCTGTTCTAACCAATCCAGATGGAACCAAGAAACAGGTCTCTTCGGCAGAAGCAGCTTTAAACTGGCAAGCAGAAAATGCTATGGCACAAAACCAAGTCCTTTCAAAGATTCTTGATAATTAACAAAAGATGGCTGAGGTTGTTAAACATACCTTCTCATCCTCAAACTCTCTTATTGAAGATTTGAAGAAGAAAATCAAGATGGTTGAACAGGAGTTAGCAACAATTGCTTCCACAATCAAAGACTTGTCTGTCTCTTTTCCTCTTATTGGACAAAAAGAAAAAGAAAGAAAACAATTGTTACTACAACTTCAATCCATGGAAGGTTCATAGAAGGAAGCCACTTAGATTCTCCCGATGCATGTTCATACGCCCTACCAACCTCAACAATCACTATATAAAGACATGTCCATGCCCTTGACCTCACCATTTACACCAACTTCTCCCTACCAAAACCTACAACCACTACTCATGACACATCCTAATCATAACCCTTTTACACCAAGTGGAATTTTCCCTGGCATAACATATTCAATTCCACCTCAACTAGAACCACAGGTTAACCCGCAAAATGAATCCTCTCCTATGAAAAAGGACAAAGAACCAGTATTCTAACCCCCAGATCCAATTGTATGGGCTTCTTCAAGACCTCTAGATATGAATATGTTGGCTGTGGATCCTGACCCCCCAAACCCAATTTCATCATTTCTCAAAACCCTCACTCTTGAAGATTCGAGAGAATCTTTTATGCTCCCAATAATTGAGGACTCTGATCTAGACTTGTTTGACCTTGGGCTAGAAGAAGTGTTTATGGCGAATAATGGGCCAAAGGTAGAAGAAGAAGAGGATGTTCTTCGCCCTACAAAGCCTCCACCTCCACCACCACCAATCTTTCCCCCAACACCCTTTATTCCAGAATATCAAACAAGATTGACCTACTCACCAACCACAAACTCAAAACATTTGTTCACTCTCGATAATGTTCCTCCTTCCAGATGGCATGATGAGTTCTTTAATATGTATTCTTGGTGCATAGCTGAACTCCAAGCTCCAAGTGCCACTGTTTCCCAGATTATTGCCAAATTTGTTGCAAGGATCACAGGAAGATTACGAGAATGGTGGATCAATCTAGGAGAATACAGGTAAAGACAGGCAGCTCAATGCAACATACTAGAAGACTTCTTCACGATTGTTAATAATGAATTTCTTGGCTCGGTGACTCATTATACGGAAGTAGCATGAGAAGAATTCTTGTTGATGAAATTTTGCTCATTTGAAAGGAAAGATTTAGAGAAATATTTTGACAGAATGTCAAGGAGATACTACTCTTTTAATGGTATGGTTGATGTCAATGACAAGCATACCTTTCTCAACTCCCTCCCAGAACCATTGGGAGATGAAACACTCTGTATGATGAATCTCCAAAAAATAACTCTGTAGCAAGCTTCCTTGGGAGAAATTTATCAGCATGTGCCCATTGCCCTAGAAAAACTCAGCAACCAAAGAAAATTTCTTTTAAAAATTGACAAGATCCATTGCAAACTTAAAGACAATTGCAAAAGGAATGACTTGTAGACAAAGTGCTATGAGAAAAATTGTGCCTGTCCAACAAAGAGAAGAGATCATTTCAAGAAGTATTCTTGGAAGAAGAGACATTATGCGGGACAAAAGAAAAAAAGTTTTAGGAAGAAAAAATGGAAGTTTCTTAGAAGAAAGCAGTTTAAAGGAAAAACTTCAAAAGTTTGTTTTGTATGTAGAAGATCAGGCCATTTTGCGAAAAATTGTCCAAAAAAGGAAAAAGCAGCAAAACTTCTTGAACAAGCTCAGATCCATGTAGATGATACTCCCTTCTTGGATGTGGAATCACTCTTTTCGCTAGATGATAACTATTCTTCTCAAGCTTTGGTAGTTTTGGCCTATTCTACTTCAGAAGATGATTCAGACTCAGACAACAACTCAGACCTAGAAATCCAAACAATTTATACATCCCAGCCTATTATAGCCCCTCTAACCAATCCCACTCCTATAGCCCAAGTACATATCCTTCTAGACATTTATTCCAAACACATCCCAGTAATAACCTTGTTTGACACACGAGCAGTAGCAACAATTCTCCATCCCAAGATTTTACCTGCAGAGTTTTGGTTACCCCATAATTAGATGTTCCGAGCAGCAAATGGAGAAACATTCCTTATCACCCTAAAAAGTAAGCCTCTCTTCATTGGAATCTTTCTGACCCTTACCATTAAACACTAAGTCCTTGGATCTCCTCTTACAAGCAGAGATCTTCTCATAAGATTTGATCTCCTTCATCAAATACCTAGCCTCAGATGGTCTTCAAAAGGACTTATGCACAAACATCTTCTCACCTAGACCCAGTACCCCATCTATTTACAATTGACCCCTTTAACTCTTTGAGACTCTAGATTATTAATGATTGTTGTGCAAACAACCATTCTGAATTTCTCCTTAAAAATCCAAATCCTTTGTGGAAAAACCCAAAATTTTTTATATACCTTCCCTTTAAGAAGACTGAAAATGCCAACCCCACAAAAGCCAGTCACAGAGGAATGAATCCAGACCATTTAGCCTTGGCCACACAAGAACTATCTATCATCCTTTCAGAAGGCCTCATTGAACCTACAACCTCTCCCTGGGCATGTGAAGTTTTCTATGTCTATAACCATGTTGAGCAAGTTCGAGGAAAACTCAGATTGGTAATCAATTATCAGGATCTTAATCATTTTCTTGCAGATGATAAATTCCCCTTGCCAAACAAGAGTGCTCTCTTTCAGCATCTTTCAAATGCAAAAGTATTCTCAAAGTTTGATTTTAAAGCAAGATTTTTGGCAATTAGGAATCCATCTAGAAGAGAGATATAAGACAACGTTTTGCATTCCAGACCACCATTACCAATGGACTATCATGCCTTTTGGTCTAAAAAAATACTCCATCTCAATTTCAGAAAGCAATGGTAACGTTGTTCCAGCCACTCTTGACCAATGCATTAATTTATGTAGATGACATCCTCTTGTTCTCAAAAGATAAAGAATCCCATGCCAAGTTGCTCACTGAATTTTATAATTTAGTGAAATCTCAAGGGATAATACTTTCAGAAAAGAAAATGGTCATAGGATAGTCTTCTATAGACTTCCTAGGAGTAAATATCTCAGATAGAAAGTATACTTTGCAGCCTCATGTAGCTGCCTCTCTTGGTGAATTTCTAGACAAGCTCATAAGTGCCAAACAGATACAACAGTTTTTTGGAATTGTAAATTACATGTCAGACTTCATCCCAAAATTCTCTAGATACAGGAACTGTTTAGCTCAATTGTTGAAAAAATCTCCTCCAGAATGGAATTCTGTTCCTTAGCAGAAAAGCTTTCCCTTTTACAGATTCCAGGACTAGGTAAACGGATATTGCAGACAGATGCAAGTGATGAATACTAGGCGGTAGCTCTCTTTGAAGAAGTTGATGGAAAAAGAAGTATTTGTGGCTATAAAAGTGGTGCATTCAAGTCTTCAGAACTTCATTACCACTCTACCTTCAAAGAAATCCTTACAGTTAAACATGGGATTGAAAAATTCCAGTTCCATCTCCTTGGACATAATTTTTTGGTAGAAATGGACATGTCTTCCTTTCCTAAGATGCTCCAGTTCAAAAGGAAAATGCTCCCACATCCTCAGTTACTCAGATAGGCAAACTGGTTTTCACAATGGTCTTTTCAAGTCAAGCACATTAAAGGAAAAGATAATCTTATTACTGATTACCTTTCTAGAAAACCTCCAGTCCTAAACACTACAATCATTCCTCCACCCCTATGTGTATAGTACTCTTCTTCTTCTGCAAATCCTGATGATATCCTTAAAATGATAGAAAACCTTCCCCAAAAATTAAAGATCAAATAAAAACCTTGACCCTAGAAGCCAGATCCAAAAGAATCATTAGAATCCTTCATAATTATCTCCAAGACCACCACAGACTCTTCCTTGCTGTTTTTCCTGATATAGACCAACCATGGAAAACCCCTTTTGCCTTTTGGATAACTCAATGGACTGTTGCACATTATCTCTACTTGTGTCTTCATTTTGGGCAGAATTTTACAGATATATTTTCCCACGTGGAAATAGATATTTCCGTAAATTTTGGCTTGAAATTTTGAAAAATGATGCTCATGAAGGAGAATGGATACAGTATGCTAAAGCAGAACATCCAAGATTTGGTTGTAAAATTACCTCACTGTGTTTGGTTGCAAAACTCAATTCCAAAAATGATATTGTGCAGAAGGAATCTTTCACCCAACAAAGATACATTAGGTCACTAATCCAGATGGCACTCTCCACACAGATATGGACACTTCTTGGGTATCTTGTCACCATGCTCTCACAATAACAAAATCCATTAATAAGGGAACCTTATTTGAAATAGTGCCAATTGATCCAGAAGTCTATAGACAACAATGGCCACGTGAAGATCATTGGAAAATACCCATGGCCAATCCTCTTATAGGGTATGATGATCCTTATTATCATAACCATGATCTAGATGTAGATGTTGAGGAAGAATAGTTCCAAGGAAGAGATGGATGGAACTAGACATTTTAACATTAAAAAAAGCACCCTTATCTCCAAAAATCTACTTTTCAGAAGTGTATCCAGATGAGTACAATTATGAAGCCATGGCCCCTACCTGCATTGACACCTACTGATCAGCCCAACAATGGCCAGCTAAGACCTCTATTTTCCTGGATGATTGTCAACACGAAGACAGCCCCTACCGTCCTCTCAGGAAGCTCATTATACTTTGAATGTAAATTATTTCTAAAACATTTTGCCTATAAATAGACCTCTAGTGCCTTTGTAAAGGGCAAAGTGAAGAGAAAAAGAAGATCTTTAGAAGTTCTTGTAGGATTATCAGTCCTTGTAAGATGTTCATCAGTGTCTCTTATGTCTAATGTAAAAAGCCTGGTGAATCTAATAATATCTCTTAACTTGTTAGTAATGGCTCGAGTGTGCACTAGTCATTTCCCATGTAATTAAACATTTAAACCCCCTTTTTTTTTAACTTGTTGTACATCAATCTTTGTGTTACTTTGTCGGCCACCAAAGAAGCTTGGAATCAACTACGTGCTTTGCTTGGTTACTTTGTTGCTTTGAAATGAGGTAAAGAAAGCTATTAATTAAATAGAAGCTTAGAAATTGAGTGGTTTGTACTCTCTCTCTCTCTCTCTTAATGTATTATGTAATAATGAACAGAGTACTTGGATAATTTGAAGCAGGTGAACGGCCGATTAAGGAGAGACTTGATAGTGGAGTAAGGAGGCTTAAGTATCACTTGGATTAAAGAGAGCTGTAGATCAAAGCCTATATGTAGAGGCAACGATGCTTTTGAAAATTACAAAGTGAAAAGTGGGAAGCAAAAAATATTGTCCTAATTGCTAAATCTAAGATTTATGATGAATTAAATAGCAAATTGGGGACAAGTGATGGAGAAAATAATTACTTATAAACATCTTAAGATAAGGGAAATGGAAACAAATAGACTTAGAATGATGTCAAATGCATTAAAGATGAAGATCAAAGAGTGTTTATAAATAAGAGCAGATTAAAGAAAGATGAAAAATTCATATATTTTGATAAAATATTGAATAGAAGTGACAAAAATATTAGAGTGAATAGGATAACCAATTGAGGATAAAAACTATAGGTGTGTTTAAAAATTCTGGATGACCGAGGTAAAGGACACATTGATAGGATGAAAATGGTAAAAGCTATGGGATCAGATGAAATCTCCATTGAAGTCATGAACTTCAAGTTAGAAATTTGGCAAGATGCTTTAGAATCTAGCTAAAGACTTGGTTAAAGATAGAAACATAGTATATGGAATGTAAATTCAATAAAAGTAGAAACAAAGATGAAATGGTTGTAAAACTTGATGGTCAAAAGATACCAAATTAAGCATGAGATTTTTTGTTATCTTGAATCAATAATTCATAAGATAGAGATATTGAAAGAGTATAAGAATTATAAGATAAAAGTGGTGTTTATGAAATTGAGAAGTTCCTCCGGAGTATTCTAAGATTGTAAAAACTTAAGTTGAAGGAAAATTTTATTAGACTATTGTACGACCAACTATGCTTTTATGGTATAGAATGTTGAATATTTATAAAATGAGTGTAGATAAATTGAGGATGCTAAGAATATTAGAAATACAAGGAAAAATAAGATTTGAAGCAATAAATTTCTCTTAAAGACAGGGGTGGTCCCTATTGATTAAAACTGAGAGAGAATCACTTGAGATAACTTGGTGGTCATGATCAAGGAGAACAAATATTAATGCACTATTGAAAAAAAGTGAATTGATTCAAGTTAACCACAAAAGGTAGAGGAAGACAAAAATTAACAAAAAAAGAATTAGTAAAAACTGACATGTTAATTAAGGAAGTAACATATTGTATGACGTCAAATAGAACATAATGACAAAAAATAATGCATATAGTTAACCCTGACTAGTTTGTTCAGAATCATAACCCACTTAAAATTTTGGGACCAAATCTTGATTGTTGTTGTTGTTTGTTGTTGTGTTGATAGTATTTCTTTTGCAAATGGTTCAAGGGTCTGATGAGATTTCATCCTTTCCCTAGCTAATTGGAATATAATTCTCTTCATTTTATGGTCAAACTTATATTTGTCACAACTAACATATTATAGTGTCATGTCATTTACAATTTTAAATGATGTAAGCATTTGATGCACCTTTAAGTTTGTAATATTTCATTTGGACCATGAATAGATCCATTTCAAACATATAGGATGAGGTTGGTTCAATTCCAACCCTCTATCCCTTTTTTTTTTTCAAAAAAAAAGTTTATTTTTATTATTAGCAAGCATACAAATATAGGATATTAACTACACGCTTATAAACAAACCCTAAAGTCAGGTTGTTGCCATATTCCTATGTCGTTTTTGTTAAAGGTTATGCAGATTTGCCAAGTCTTTACCAGCTTATTCCTGTGACAGATTTGAGACCACTCTTTAGAACATTTCGTAACCAATTTCACATACTCACATGCTTGGGCAATTATAAATTAGAAGTTATGTAGCAATTATGTGGTATTCGAAAATTAAGAAAGAAAAAAAGAGAAGAGAATATATATTGGCCACCACGAATGTTGAGATGGATGAGGGGAAGCAGAATACTTGTGCAATATATGTTGTAATTTTTGGTATCTATTTGTTCTATATTTTCTTACTGTTTGTTGCGATTCACATGTACATAAACTCATTGAAAGACGAGGCGAAAAAGAAGCTGGGGAGCCATGTATTCGATATCGTAGGGCTTGTCATATGCATCTTTCCAATTGTCACATTAGCTCTCTTTGGTTTGACAACCTGCGTGGTTATCTTTAAGGATATAGATCGGTGTCGAAAGGTTGTGCCCGTTGAGATTGAAGAACTTGCTTCTACAGTTTAGCTCCACCAATCATGGAGTTATTTCATGTATGCATTGAACAACATAGAATGAAGTATATATTGGATGTATGAAATATTACAATGAAACAACTATGAATTAATGGGCTGTCATTTTTTTTTTTTTTTTTTTGTTGAGAAAATAGTATTTTAAACCTTGTCATCTGTATTTTGATAATTACTATTTATTATCAAGTCAAGACATTAATTAGTTTTTTTTTTTTTTTTGTAGGTGAGAATTGAATACCAAATCTCCTATTTGACGATAAGAGACTTCACATGTTGAATTAACTAGAATCCAGACGTACTATCAAGTTAGTTAGGTAGTGTGTTTGTAGTTCAACAATAATTTTTAACTGAAGTAACAAAGTTGAATTGGTAGAGTTTGTTTCATCTTCTCTCTCAACCTTAGGTTGTGTAGAAATACAGGGTAAGAAGCTATGTAATTCATTGACAGAGAATAATACAAGTTTTCTTTCCTGAATTCACTTTTCCTTCTTTTTCGTACTTTTCTCTTTCGATCTCTCTCTCTTCCCTTTAATCAAAATACTTTCACTGCTTTGAAATCTATAATTCATTTGCCTACAATGGATTAAAAAAATAAACAGACTTTTGATAGATACTAGAATAAAAAATATATAACTAATAAAATCAATATTTCAAAAAATCCACTATATATACATGAGCACTTTTCAATATCATGGTCAATTAAACCAAGAATTGAAAATTTGTCACCACCAAAATAGATTCCAAGGATGTAACTTCTGGTTCATTCCTAATGCAGAATATGAAGTCTTCCCACATTGGCTAAGAGAGAAAACGCAAAATGAGGACTCTTAATTATAAGGTGCTCTACCAAAATGGTTAAACTCATAGAGCCGTGTGGTGAGCACAAAGCAAACTATTCTTTCACCTTTTACTAAAGAATACTGTGTGCTTGCCACCACTTATTTTGCAGCATACAAGATCATTTGGGAGCATTTGATTTACCGTGATGTGCCCATAATGTGATGCACATTACATTAATGAAATCCCGTAGCAAAGAAATCAGTATTGACATTTTTTTAATTAATTTGAAAGAAATCTAGCACCAATAATATCTACATAGACCATTTGCAATTAACCCTATTGGTAATTAAACTTGGAATGTTGGTTACAAGTTTTCCAAGTTTCCTTTTATAGGTTCTCATTTTCCTTTATAGGAGAATGACAATATCGAAGAACCACTAGATTCTAAGCAATGGCAAATGATTTTCTTAAATGTATAGTATTGACCTAGCCCAAAACTGCGCCTAGCAAAGGTGAAGTTGGGGGTTCCACCTCCAAAAAAAAAAAAAAAAAAAAAAAAAAAGAACCTTTTTTTTTTTTTTTTTTGAGAAATAATTATAACATGCTGCTAACCCTACAGCTCGACCCTTTCCCCCCTAGACCCCCAAGCACTTTGTGCATGAGGAGGTGCCAATTCAGCTACAAGGCCTTTGAAAAAAAAAAAAAAAAAAAAACAAAACCTAAATATAAGATTCTATGGTGAAATATACCAACATAATTTGTTCTTTTAAAAAAAATGAAATTATTTGTTCATTTAAAATCTTCGTAGAGCCCACTAAAACATAAATCTTATTGGTCTTATTTCATGGGTTACTAAAGCTTATTTACCGTGAAAGACCTTTTATTCCCTCCACTTGATGAATATTAGGGTTTTTTTATTTTTATTTTTTTATTTTTTTTATTACTATTCTATAATTCTTACCACTGGAATTAGAAATATATTACTGCATTACACATATGGAATGAACCTTTGTATAGATTAAAGAGGCTAGTTAATCTAGTAAATACAGTAGCAAATATAATAGTGTAATACAAGGATATAGAACAAGAGAAAGCTTTGGTAAGGTTAAAAAAAAAAAGTCAAAAGCTTTTATTACATAGTATTTATAGATTAGACTTTAGGTGCCAATTATAATATGCAAAAAAAAAAAAAAAAAAAAAAAAAATTCCAATTATGACAAAATTAATTAGTTAGAACTTGGAACCATAGTTAAGTGTTAAACAACAATGAATTATCCACATATATATATATATATATATATATATATATATAAATGAATTCTTTCCACCTATATAATAGTCACAACATGAGTAAAAGATATTTGAATCCTATATATTTTCATTATAAACACCTTGAGGTGCTTGTTGAACTACAAAATTATTGCCAACAACAATTGTATTTTCAATTTCTTATCTCTTTTGAATGGACCAATGCATAACTTTAGAACCCAATTACTTGAAGCAAAACTCTATCTTTCTCTTAAAAAAACAAAGAAGAACATGATCAAATAGAGTATGTAGGAAGCAACCCATTCCTGAATAATGTAGCTAATTAGCCTACTACGTTAAGGCCCAAGGATTCTTTACGTAGACCAAATTAAGACTAGGAGTACTATAAAAGAATTGGAGATTCCTAATCTCTTCTATCTCTCGTTCCAATTTCCAATCCTACCTTTTAGCCTTTATTACTTATGATGATTAATCTTTATTATCGAGTCAAGATATCAATTGGTTTTTGGTGTAAACAAGATATGAATCCTAAATCTCATGTTCAATGAAAGATTTTACCAGTTGAGCAAACTAGAACTTATTTTTTATGGCTCTTTTCTACATCAAAAGAATCTTTGATGTCAGAGTTATAGAGCCCAAAAGATGAATCAAACATACCAAAATGTAAACAATAAAATTTCTTTTTCAACAATTCAACATGCAAGTTAATGCATATATTCGTTTTTAATGAAAGTTATTTATAACCTTTTGTATAACATTAAAAAGTATATACAACCACCGCACACTCTTGATGCGATGGTCACTCTACAAGTATAAGTGCTTGTGATGTGTAGAGGGCAAGAGCCGGGGTTCAAGTTTCTAGAAAAGAGCTTCACACATATATACTTAGATTAAGCTAGAGTAAAAATTCTATCTTGTATATAAAAAAAATAAAAATAAAAAGTATATACAATTTGAAAATTATTATTTTAGCTTTAAAAAAAAAAAAAAATCAAACCCTACTTTTTCTACCCTACAATTCAAAACACCAAAAAATCGTAACTCAAAAATTAATAAAACTTAACAATTATTAATTGGAAAAATTAGGGAAAATTTTCAAATTTTCTCAAACCCTATTTTTTCTACCTTACAATTCAAAACACCAAAAATATAACTCAAAAATTAATGAAACTCAACATTGATTAATTGGACAAATTAGGAAAATAATATGTTATTGATAATCTATTGAGATTATTTTCTTTGTAGAACTTGCAAATTCTTCCACCCCAAAAAAATTATCAAATAAACAATTACTAGTAAAATATCATAATTAAGTTTCTATATATGCAATGTTATAAAATAATAATAATAATAATGAAAATACAATTGCAAAAAGTTAAAATATGTCACTCATCCGATTATTTTTGTTTCACTAACCTTTACTTTTGTATGAATAAGTGACGCTATAGAGTACTTTTAATACAACTATTAAGAGTGCTTTCTTTGCATAAATTACAAAATTTTCCCCCCAAAAAGATTAAAAAGTAAACAGTGGACAATTACTACTTTTAGTTTCAGGTGTTTGCTACATGGTTTCCCAATTCTTTCTTAGAACATTAGCATTAGCCTCGCCAAATTAAATAGTTTTTCAACAAAAATTTGGCTAAACTCAACCAAAACTACCCTACATCAACCTAAATAGTTTATCAATTTTTTTTAACAATGAATAGTATCTTGCTACATGTATTGAGGACTATTCATCACTACATCAAAAGAAAAATTATTTTTTATTCCAAAGCTCTCTCTCTCTCTCTCTCCCACTCATCTGTGACTCTTTCTCGTTTCCCATCAACCTAGCTCTCCACAAAACTGGTGCCCAATTTGGGTTTTGCAATTCACTCAAAAGGGTGTCCATATCATCAACTAGTTTAGAAGTTCTTGTTAGTTTGCTTTTAGGGTTAGATGTGGTGGATTGACGCAAATTAATGATGATGGATTTTATGAAATGGGTATGTGGAAATTGCCAGAAATAAGAGGGCAATTGGTTATTTGAAGATCATCACAACCACCGCTTTGTGTTAATTATTGTGGATTTAAAAGGTCACTTTTTCTAATTTTTTTTTTCTATCTTACATTCTCAGGAAAATTATAAAATTGAAGGAAATTTTTGTTCTAGGTGGTTGAAGAGATTTTGGTTTGTAATGGCTTGTATAGGTGGCAGTTTGGATGGTAGGTGGCTCTTTGGTGTGGTATGTGGTGGCTTGTGTGGGTGGTGGTTTGGGCTGGTTGATGTAACATGGTGTGTTTTTTGGTTGAAAATTGGGCAGAGACAAGAGAGAGAGAGAGAATTTATATGGATAAATAAAAAAATATTAAGGATGATTTTGGTGTTTATTTGTTAAAATAGCAACATATATGTTTTTTGGATTAATTTAGCTAAAACCTTATAGAGATTGATGTGAATGCTCTTATGGTATAAGAAATGGCTAGCATTAAGTGATTAATAAATAACAATTTATGTGGAGAGAGAGAGAGAGAGAGAGAGAGAGAGAGAGAGAGGAAACATTCATTAAACTTTTCAATAAGGGTGGAAAAACAGAAATTCAATGAATGAGGTATTTAGTGTGTTCTCAAGAGTTTCCTTATCAAAATTAATATTTCACCTATTTATGAATACAAGTATTTTCAATTAGTTGTGACGATACCATATTTTTCTATAAAAAAGTTACATATCTTTCATTCTACAATTGAAGACGATTAATACTTGCTATCCGAAGAATTTCAAGAGCAAGTGTTAATGGAAGGCTACAAACAATTTGTTGTGAAGGCTTTTATGATCGTATTAATGGCATTCTTAGCTTTTATCAAAAGCACACAAGGGCAGCCAATTTGTTGCTTTCGTGACGCTTGTTGCTGCCAAACTTGTAATCATCATCCACGCGGACCATATTGAAATTTGCAAAAACATATAAAATGTATGATTTTTTTTTTTTTTATATGAACAAAATGTATGAGTGAAGTATGAATAACATATGAAATATATGAATAAATTATTTTAACTTTTGGTTGATTTGCTACAATTTTTTGTATGTTGTTGCTCTCTCTCTCTCTCTCTCTCTCTCTCTCTCTCTCTCTCTCTCTCTCTCTCTCTCTCTCTCTCTCTCTCTCTCTCTCTCTCTCTCTCTCTCTATATATATATATATATAGCATGGTACAAGCATCAAACACCACAATAACTACTATTGTTGACACGACAAACTTCTCAAATGAGGAATTTTAGAGCTTCAACTTAGCAAAAATAACAATTGGGATTTAATGTAATTGAATTTTCTTTTGAAGCGTCTTTTTTTTTTTTTTTTGTCATTTTATATACTTTAAATCGATTGGAATTTACACGTCATCACGATAATTGATTTCAAGGATGTAATTAAAAACACGCTTGTAACCAATCTTGTTAACTTCTTTTTAGTATCAATATTTTTTGTCCCTTTTGGATTATCTTACTCTGTATGCACAAAATCCATCAAGCATACCATAGGTCAATATTTTATAAATCCTTGTTTAATACCTAATGCAGAATATAACGTAGTCCCACATTGTAAAGAAGATAAAGCGAATAATGGGGGACTCTTAATTATAAGGTGCAATAACCAAATGGTTAACATGGAGCCGCGTGGTGAGCACAAAGCGAACTATTCTTTCGCCTTTTACTAAAGAATACCGTGTGCTCGCCACTTATTGCGGAATACATTAATTTTTGAAAGGGTTAACCTAAACCCCTTACCAAGTTTAGTTAAGTTATATTTCATGGCATATATATATATATATTTTTTTTTCTATTAAGCCAATTATCATCTTGGTATGAATAGTACTTTCCTCCAAGAAACCTAGCACCAAATATGTCAAACATTTCCTTTCGGTAAATGGAATACAGCAATTTTAGATTTCATCAAAGTTCCATTATTATAAATAAATAAGCAATAATATGCTAGAGTCACAATAAATACACCATTTTTGTCATAACTCACTACGTGGTGAATGTGTGAATCCACATAAATCTACTACTTTTTCTTTATCAATCACAGCTCATGTTATACGGTTAGTTATAGCAAAAGTAGCGTAATTTGTTTTAACCCTATCATTTTTCATAAATAAATAAAAGAAAGATGGGACCTGATTGTCCTTGTAAGTTGTTTAGTCTTTTTTTTTTTAATTTTTAATTTTTTTTGATGTGAAATGCTTCGACTTTATTAAAATTACGAGAAAGAAAATACATCATGAATAAGAGTCTGCTCAATAAAGCAAGAGTTCTCTTCAATCCATGCGGTAAAATCAACAATGCTTTAAGCATGTTTGACTAGTAGATGGGCTGGTTTATTCCCTTGCCAACGTACATGTGAGAATTCGACTTGATGAAATTCTTTGCATAGTGTGAGCATGCCAGCTATGAGTGGTTCCCAGATAATGGTGGATTGGAAAGTCCAGTTAGAGCTCGATACATGATCATGGAGTCGCCTTCCAATATGATCTCACGGATACCAATATCCTTGGCAAAAAGGAGACCGGTTTCGAAGGCTTTTGCCTCTGCTTCCAACGCACCCAACGGTACCTCAAGTCTTTTGCTTAGAGCTGCCTCAACCCTGCCTTCGCTGTCCCTAATAATCACGCTTACCCCTGCTGATTTGTGTTCTGTCAATAGTGCTCCGTCGACGTTAACTTTGTACCAATTTCCCGGTGGAGGTTGCCACAAGCTTCTCAGCACCTCTGTAGGTGTAGGCGGGCCTGGTAACTCCGTTGCTGTGGTGTACTCTGCCAGATAAGTTGCTGCCCAGTGAGCCATCTCCCTCCCCGACTTCTTTTTTCCCCCAGTCCTTGTCACGTTCCTGTTTTACCACAAGACCCATGCAACCGTGACAACCATAGCAACCCGTGCTTCCTCCACCTGGTCCAGAATAATCATATGCCATAGTATGTCTTGGAATGTCCATCCGTCTGAAACACCCACTGGGGTTGACGCCTTTGTGCATGCCCATGTCTCTCTGGCAATCTCACAATTCCATAGCACATGGGCTGTAGTCTCCTCCTTCAATTTACAAATGTCACAAATTGAATCCTGCAGGACCTTCCGTCGTTTAAGATTAACCTTTGTTAGCAGCAACTCCCTACATGCTCTCCAAGTAAAGTGCCTAATTTTATGGGGCACGGGTAGGGCTCATATTTTCCTGCAGAAACGGCGGACTTGGCTACCGTCTGAGCTGGAACCAAGATGCGCCGATTGTGCTAGCTTCTCGACAAGGATATATGCACTACTCACAATAAAGCGGCCATGTGAGGAAGCAGTCCATACCAACTTATCACTTGGCAATTAAGTGCTTCGAGGAATTCGTTTAATCACCTCTGCCTCATGTGGGTAAAACAGTGAGTCAAGGACCTCCATTTTCCAGCAGCCATTCTTCTTATTTATCAGCTCTCCCACTCTTGTATCTGACTATAAGAATAGGCGTGGTGATTGAATCTTATACGTAGGGCCTGTGGGAAGCCATTTGTCCTCTCAAATCTTTATGTTCATACCGTTGCCCACCCTCCATCTCATCCCTTCTTTCACAAGGGATTGAGCCACCATTATGCTTCGCCAAGTATATGAGGAATTATTTTTTATAGTAGCATGGATGAAGTCACACCTTGGAAAATACTTGACCTTTAGTACTCGATGTACAAGAGAGTCATGGTCAATTTGAAGCCACCACCCTTGCTTCGCTAGGAGGGCAAAATTGAATTGTTTTAAGTTCTTAAAACCCATGCCACCGCATGACTTTGGCTCACATAACTTGTCCCGATTAATCCATGCAATTTTCTTCTCATCATTCTTTTAGCCCCACCAAAAATTCCAGATCATACTTGTGAGCTCCTCACATAAGGATTCTGGTAGCTTGAAGCAACTCATTGTGTATGTTGGAATTGCTTGAGCGACTGCTTTAATTAGCACTTCCTTCCCTGCTTTTGATAGCATCTTTTCCTTCCATCTTGCCAATTTCTTTCCAAGCTTCTCTTTAATATTAGTGAAAGTATTCCTCTTGTCTCTTCCCACAAGAGAAGGTAGGCCAAGGTACTTCTCATATTGCTTTGTGACTTGTGCACCAAATCTGTTTTTTTATCTCTTCTTGGACCTCTCTTGGTGTATTCTTGCTGAAAAACAATGTAGTCTTAGCCCTATTCAGCTGTTGTCTAGAAGCTTGCTCATATGCATGCAAAACTCTTTGTAGTGAGTTACATTCGGAAATAGAGGCCTTGCAAAATATTAGGCTATCGTCAGCAAAGAAAAGGTGTGAGAGTTTTGGTCCTCTACAACATAAGGCAATTTCTTCCATATTTCCTTCACGCACTGAGTTTTATATCAATGCTGACAAACCCTCTACACATAAAAGAAAGAGATAAGGTGATAAGGGATCCCCTTGATAGAGACCCCTTGATGGTACAATATGCCCCCTTGGGCTCCCATTAAATTTTATAGCATAAGTTACAAATGTGACACATTGCATTATTAATCCTCTCCACTTTACATCAAAGCCCAATTTCTCCATGATTTTATCTAGGCATTTCCATTCCACCCTATCATAGGCTTTGCTCATATTGAGTTTTAAAGTCATCTCTCCCACCCTTCCCTCTTTTTCTTTTTTTTCTTTTTTTCTTTTTTTTTTTTTTTTTTTTTTTTTTTTCTTATATGATGCATGGTTTCAAAGGCTATAAGAACGCTATCAGTAATAAGTCTATCATGCACAAAGCACTTTGTGTTTCACTAATTATTGTAGGGAGGATCTTTTTTAGTCTATTAGCTATAGTGTTAGATGTAATTTTATACACCACATTACATAAGCTAATAGGCCTAAAATCAGTAACCAGTTTCAACTCCTTTATTTTGGGGATGGGGACAATGTGTGTGTCATTAAAATTGGGTGGGAAAACACCAAGGTTTAGGAAATCAAGTACCGTATTAGTCACCTCCACCCCACATGTTGGCCAAAAATGCTGGAAAAAGAGTGGGTGCATTCCATCTAGACCAGGCGCTTTCAGAGGGTACATTTGCTTCAGTGTATATCCCACCTCCTTTGCTGTGAATTCCTCATGTAGAATCTGGTTCATTGGTTGGGTGGCTTTCGGCTCCACTGTCTTCAATAATTTAGTGAATTAGGTTGGATTGCTAGAAGTGAATAGATTCTTGTAGTACTCCACCACAATCTCCTCTATCTTATGCTTCTCTTCTTGCCACACTCCATTTGTATCCATCAAACCTTCAATGAGGTTCTTTTTATACCTAGCTGAAGCTTTGGC
This sequence comes from Quercus robur, assembly GCF_932294415.1. Classification (NCBI taxonomy): domain Eukaryota; kingdom Viridiplantae; phylum Streptophyta; class Magnoliopsida; order Fagales; family Fagaceae; genus Quercus; species Quercus robur. Next base: position 53,421,702 of record NC_065544.1, on the reverse strand, counting down.
ATGGAAGAAACTCATGTTCTTGTCTTCCTCCTTGAGCCAATTCAATCTGGATCGTTGACGCCACATCTCATCTTCTTTTTCAAGCCAACAATTCAGCTTTACCCTTGTTTCTCGCATGGATTGTGCAATGTCCAGATTAGATGGTTGGATCTCAAGCCATTCAAGCCACTTCTGTAATTCAGCAACCTTCCTACCCACGTGATCAAAATCTGATTTATTCCATGCTTCCAACCTTGCTCGACACTTTTCTAAACAATTCCCAAGCACATATTCGGACCTAGTAGCTTGTCCTTCCTCCCATGCATTTCTAACCACCTCTTCACATCGGTGGTCCTTCAGCCACATTGATTCAAATCTAAACATTTTTTTTCATCTTTTTTGGGATTTTCTACCTCATCCGGAGAACCAAAGGGGAGTGGTCTGATGCCAAAGAAGTTAGATGATGGAGTTTGGTAGCTGGGAACAGATGCAGCCAATCTATTGTTGTCAATGCCCTGTCAAGTCTTTCTCTAATCTGAGTGCCATCAGCTTTTTGATACAACCATGTAACCTTTGGACCTATATAGTCCACATCCTTGAAACCACAGTAAGTTATATACCCTTACCATGTAACAAATGTTAAGTTATCACCCTTGAACATATGAAATAAAATTATGACTTGGATACAACAAGCTAAGCATAGTTATTGCTAATATGTATGTTGCTAATCTAATAAGAGCCTCATCCAACCGTTGATGGGTGCATATCAGTGTGTTATGTTTTTGTTACTCAAATTGAAAGTTCAAATACTGTAAAAACACCCTTGAACGTTTAGACCCCCAATTTACAAATTACCAATTCAAGCTTTATATCAAACAATTAATGTGTGGAACATGAACAAAAGCTTAATACAGAATTGGTAAACAATCTATGCCAATTAAAATCACATCCACAGCAGGAAATAAAAGGCAAAGATAAAAGGAAGAGAGATGCAAACACAAGGACAACACACAATGTGTTATCGAAGAGGAAACCGAAGCCCTCGGTGTAAAACCTCTCCGTCGCCCTCCAAGCAGGAAACAATCCACTAGAAAATGTAGTTGGGATACATGAACAGCAATAGACCCTCCAAGCCTAATCTACCCAGTGTACCTAAGCCCTCCAAGCTTCTTGCTCCAACAAGGTTGCGCCGAACCTATTTCTTTTCTAGCTTCCCGGATTCCGCTACTTGACCATAGCATCAACCAATGTAAACTGGTTCCTTCCTAACTGCTTCCCAGAACACCAAACAGCCCTCTCACAGTAATGGATATGGTGAGAAAAGGTTTTGGTAAAATTCCTCTCAAGGGTTTAACAATGGAGAGGAAAAGAGTTGAGGAATTTGAAGAGACTCTTATGTAAAGATTGTAGATGAATCAATCTTGTTTTACTCTAGGGTTTCTCTCTCAAAATTCTCTCTGGAAGCTCTCTTTCTTTTGTGGGTATAAGGGGTATTTATACTGGGATGAGAAAGGAATGTGAAATGTCAGGTTTTTCAAAACAGGGGTGGCTCGCGGCTTGGCCTCGCGGCTTGACTGAGTCGCAAGATCCAGCCGCGCGATAAGAGAACGGTCAGTTGTCCTATTTTGTTCTGTAGTGCTCTAGCTAGCATGACGTTTCAACTTCTGGCATGCTTGGCACGTGTGCTGCTTCTGGCATGCTTGGCACGTGTGCTGCTTCTAGCGGCTTGCAGCCGCGAGTCACCCGCGAGATCCAGCCGCGAGACTCTGTTTTCTTGCACACTCTTGAGCATTCAACACTCTATCTCACTCACTACTTTTACAACAAACCCACCTAAATACAAGATTACTAATTGCTGAAATACAAGCAAATTTGGCACGGAATAAAGCCAACAAGATGGTTGAATAAATTCAACCTTACACAAATAATAATGAACAGAAAAACAAATGAAAGGACATGCAAAACCATCCTTGGATTATAAATAAATAAATAAATAAAAGAAGAAGGAAGAAACCATTAATACATAATAAAGCACTAAACATTACTAGTGTGCAAAATTGATAGGAATTATCCTAAAGATGTGCATTGGGCTCTCTCTCTATAATCCTGATTCGGCATCACTATCGAGAGTGACAAAGGTAGATTCCAGAGTAGAAGTACAGCTACCCACAGAAGATGAAGATGATGCCTAGTTAGCTCCGGAGGAATTAGAATGCAATATTTGGATGTAGTCACAGTCCTGATCAGATTTTGAGGTCAAATCTGATGTTGAGTCAAGATTGTTGCTGTCTTGAGCATCATCGAGTTTGGGCTCAGGCTCAGGCTCAAGCTCAGGCTCCAACCGTCTACCCCACACAAAACTTTGGTCGTCGTCCAAGTTGTCTATCTCGTTATCCCAAAGTCATGTTCTGAAACAATGTTGTAATAATAACCAAATTAGCACCCCCTTCTTTTCTGTCCTCCCCCTAATACTTTGTAGATATAGTTTGAGATAGCAAGCAATGCAACTAGTCATGAGACACCTTTATAGTGTAACTCCTGATAAGGGATTTATGGAGTTGCACCTACTTCAATAAATTCTTTTTACTGTCCCCAAGTAGCAGCTGAACCAAGCAGCAACTTTTTTTCTTACATTTTTTTTTTTCCAGATAATTGCATGTTTCCATGATAAATCGTAAAACACCTCAACAATGGAATCGCGCACCAAATGTTTCTCCTTCTCCCACAAAAGGAGGTCCTCCTCTTCCTCCTCTTCCTCTTCCACCATCTCAAACTTTTATTTTCTGCTCATTTGATTTTTTAATTAGCATTTCTGTCTACATCTTTAATAGAAAAGATAATTTAAATTTAGTTAAAGGTAATACTTGGTCTCTCTATAATTTGCAATTCTTGCTAGCAGAACCAATTACTGTTCAAACTATTATTTTATTATTCATTGGCATTGTTGATTTGGTATTGCATTACTAATATACTTGGTTTTTCCATGTGCAGATTGAATGATACCTTCGTTTGTTGAGCCATCACCTAGTGGGCTCGGAGGACCACCAGGACATTACTGATGTGCTGACTACAGTGCAGGCGATTGGCCGTGTTCGACCTCCAGACCCTGAGGCCTCGAATGAGGAGGCAGCTACTCCTACGATAGCAACTACTCAGAGGCCAAGCACTACTAAGAGCCCAAGCACGAGCACAGCTCCTACTGAACGTCTCCTTGTTGCTACCCCTCGAGTTGTCCCTATACCCGATCCCTCTCCACCCACCCCCAGATCCATCCCTTAGCCCCACCATCCCTTCATCCACCCCACATCCATCCCCTAGCCCCACCATCCCTCCATGCACCCCACATCCATGTCCTAGGTCTGACATCCGTCCACCCACCCCATAATCATTTCCTAAGCTGTCACCCATTGCATCTTTTGACCTGGGTATTGGTCCAACCCCTCCTGAGCAGGAGCCACCCTCCCACAGTATGTCTACTGGCCCTTCTTCGGGCATTGACCCACCCCCTGTTCAGGCTGAGCAGGCTATTGGGTTACCTGCACCCCTAGAAGGTCGGCCAAAACGCATATCAAAGGCACCTCCTTGTGGGACAGGGGGGCACAAACATGGACACAAAGCTGGGCCCGAGGCATCTGACAAAGGACATGCAAGACCTCCTCCTTATTATATGAGACAGCGTAAGGTTCAAAAATGGTAATTCAAATGATACCTTATTCCGGAGCATTAGTGAAGTGGAGGGTGAGGTTGTGGGGTTATACTATACACTCATGATGGAAATAGATATTTGATACCGTCAACTTGTCATAATTTTCTATTTTCTAATACATTCTAAGAATTGTTGGAAATGTGGCAATATTGGTTAAACTAGCCGTAGTAACTACCACTATTGCAGAATATGAATGGTATGTGAACCAGTATTAGTTTAAGAGATTTCCTACAAACTTGATAGAAGTCTTCTTGCCTTGTTCTTGAAGCTGTTCAGTGTTTATATTGCTCTCAACTTTCATAAAGTTTTCAAAATCTTTTTTTTTTTCTTTTTTTTGATAAACTCTACTTCTCTCTTTTTACTATAGGTGATTGGTTCAGCAATAGACAAAGGTAGGACTCTCATACTCAAGGTCATACTTATTACCTAATTACACTAGAAAATCCTCTGATTGTTGTTCTTGAAACATGTTGGTTCAATAATTCTTACTTGTCAAGTACAAATATTTGTTGTGAAATTTTAAAGTACTCGCAAGTGTACGAACCGTACCGAAATATAGTTGGATAAGAACGAGGTCGAACCCACAGGGACTTGAATAAACGTAGGAAAATTGATTAAACCTTAACCAAACTAATCCTAATCTAGTTTAATAAAAACTGGTTTTTTTGCAATTAAATATACTAAACAAATAATAAAATTAAGCAAATAGTTAAACTAAGCAAAAGATATAAAGCAATAAAAAGATGTAAACAATCAAGAGAAAGGAATTAAGGCTTTGGAATCCGCCTTGTAAATCATATCAACATATATTTATGATCATTAATTTTTCCCAACCATTGCATGATAATCTAGAAATCAATCTTGCTATCATGGAAAATATCATCATTAAAATCCTTATTTTAAAAATCAAAAGCATGTTCTTCTTTGCTTCTTAAGTATAAAATCAAATCATCAATTGTATCTGTAGCCAAACAAATCACAAGATATATCCAATTCTAAAAATCAAATCATAAATTGTATCCATTGACAGACAAATCACAAGTGATATCCAATTTTATAATCAAGAATTAATAAACCAAGCATTCAATTAATTAAGACAAATCCTAAATCATGAGAAAAACATGATTGAACTCATATCTAGAATCTCATCTTAGTCAATTGATATGAAGCAAGAATAATTTAAATCATTAAAGAACAACTATTGTGGGAAAAATCAAATCACATAAATATTATTGATAATCCTTAACAAGGTTTCATCCTCAATCCTAATTATAAATTTAGCTACTCATAGTAATTGAAAGAAAATACAAAAATAAAATACTAAACATTAAACTAGACAAATAAAATAAAACTAACTGTCATGGAAGAAAACCAAAGAAGTAGCCGCACTCTCTATACATTCAGCCCTCAGCCCTAGCACTAGCCTCCCTGAATTTTGCCCTAAAAAGCCCTTAAATAGGTCAAGGAATCCTATTACAAGTTGAATTCTCGTTTGGAGAAAATCCCAGATTTTTAGGCTTCACTTAACCGACTATTTTGGCCCATTTAACGTCAGAATTTGGACTTTTGGTAAACTACAAAGTTGTAGCCCTTTAAGTTATCGTTCCAGCCCAACTTGAATCATCTCGATTGGACATCTGAGCCGAAAATGATACCAAAAATACTAACTGATGTGCAGTCTGGAATCCTAATCCGAATTGGACTTGGATTTGGTGCAAATTTCCTTTGATTCCTTGCTCCAATTGGACTTAAATTTAATTGGGTTGGTCTTTTCTTGAATTCATGCCTGGCTGAATGTAAGTTGGCTTGATTCAATTGGCCTAGCCCCACTTTGCATGTAAAGTCCTTGTTACCTACGACACAAAGATATTATATAATCAGTCACAAAATAACATAAAAGTAAGGCTAAATATGTAGATATGTGAGTACCTTATTGTATATATTTCATGCACATCAATATTCAAAATGAAATGAGCTTGTTTGTTGATGTTATTGGTCTATAGTTGCTGAATCATTTCATTTGTTGTGTGATAATAATCAAGAATTTGAGATTGTTTTGACCCAGTTCAAATTTGTGTTGAAAATTCAAATAGTGTAAAAACACCCTTGAACATTTAGACCCCCAATTTACAAATTGACCAATTCAAGCTTTATGTCAAACAACTAGTATGCGGAAAATGAACAAAAGCTATAAAACAGAATTGGAAAACTGTCTAAGCCAAATTAAAATCACAACCCACAGCAGATAATAAAAGGCAAAGATAAAAGGGAAGGAAGATGCAAACACAAGGACAACACGCGATGTGTTATCGAAGAGGAAACCGAAGCTCTCGGCGTAAAACCTCTCCGCCGCCCTCCAAGCAGTAAACAATCCACTAGAAAATGTAGTTGGGATACATGGACAGCAATAGACCCTCCAAGCCTAATCTACCCAGTGCACCTAAGCCCTCCAAGTTTCTTGATCCAACGAGGTTGCGCCGAACCTATTTCTTTTCTAACTTCCCGGATTCCACTACTTGACCATAGCATCAACCAATGTAAATTGGTTCCTTCTTAACTGCTTCCCAGAACACCAAACAGCCCTCTCACAGTAATAGAAATGGTGAGAAAAAGGTTTTGGTAAAAATGCCTCTCAGGATTTGACAATGGAGAGGAAGAGAGTTGAAGAATATGAAGAGACTCTTATGTAAAGATTGTGGATGACTCAATCTTATTTTTCTCTAGGGTTTCTCTCTCAAAATTCTCTCTGGAAGCTCTCTTTCATTTGTGGGTATGAGGGGTATTTATACTGGGGTGAGAGAGGAATGTGAAACGTCAGGTTTTTCAAAATAGGGATGGCTCACGGCTTGACTGAGTCGCGAGTTCCAATCGTGAGATAACCGAATGGTCAGCATCTAGCGGCTTGCAACCGCGAGTCACTCGCGAGATCCAGCCGCGAGACTCTGTTTTCTTGCACACTCTTGAGCATTCAATCGCTCTATCTCACTCACTACCCTTACAACAAAACCCACCTAAATACAGGGTTACTAAATGCTGAAATACAAGCAAATTTGGCACGAAATAAAACCAACAAGATGGTTGATTAAATTCAACCTTACATGTGGTTTTGCTTAAATGGGATAATCTTAGAAGCAATGCATCTAGTGAAAGTGTAATTGTCATTTGTTTGATCTAGCGTACATGATGCTGAAATTATAAACATGTCAAAAAAAGAGAGACCATAACTATAGTTTGAGGTACAAATTGTAATTTGAAGACATAAGTACCAGATGCTCTCCAGGAGATGGCTACCCTACCACCCCATGACCTAATTTTCCTCTTTTTCAGCTTCCCTTGTTTCTTATTACAAAATTATGTGGGTTCATTCACACTTTACTCACCTGTAGGATTTGAGTCAAATTTGATTTGCTAACTCATGTTTTAGAACGTTGCACTTTACACAGCTGAGATTTAATTGTATTTTCTTGTGTTCATGAATAATGCAATGTAGATTTGTAATAAGGTTATTAGTTTGTTCTCCGGATTTACTCTTAAAAAAACATAATTTAAACTTGCAATTTTTTTTATAAAGATTTTAGGCTAATTTTTTGAAGGAATTAAATTTCAAGTTGGAAAGTTGTAAATTTTTAAATCACAAGTTGGCGAATTAAATTCAGTTCAAACCATGTGGTAAAATGTAATTTTCCCAACATTTTTTTTATTCCTAGTGTTTGGTGAAAGTAGTTTTCCATTAAAGTTGCTTCCTTGATGCTCAGTTATTTTGCTAACAGTAGGAAGCAGTGACAATCATAAAAGGTTGGTGTTCCATTATAGAACCTGCCTATATAACTCTAAAGGCTATCAGAATAGTAGCCAATGAACTTGTCGTAGCTGATATGAAACCTGATGATTTGTCACTTTTGGAAATCCCAATTCATATACCTTTCTAATAGGTAAGCTTGGCCTTATATGGAGGTGCCGTACTGTAACTCACTTTTTTTTTTTTTTTTTTTTTGAGGAACCCCCCAACTCGGGGAGAGAAAATTTAATAAACTAAGGCAAATCTCTTACAACAAAGCAAGAAATATTTGGAGGAACTTCCTCCGTCCAAACCCTTAAAGGAAAAGAAAATTTAGAATCCCTAGCTAAAGCATGGGCAACATTGTTGCCTTGCCGCCTGACATGGATGACATTAGAGGACTGAAAGTGCCTCCCTATAGACATGAAGTCTTTTACCAAATGGCCAACCAGTGCATTTGAAACCATACCCAAATGTAAGCACTTTACCACTAGTTCAGCGTCGCCTTCAAAACACACCTGGCTGAAACCGAGGTCCCTGGCAAACATAGCAGCTTTCCTAGCCGCCAACATCTCAAGAACTTCCACTGTAACTGGCATCTGCACCTTCTCCGATAGCACCACCAGCACCTGCCCTTCATTGTTGCGAATGACCACTCCAATACCAGCTTCCTAATCCTCATTGAACACCGCCCCGTCGAAGTTAACTTTGACTGAACATCCAGACAGAGGCTGCCACACCACCGGGTTGGTTCTGTTTCCTCTCGCCATGCTCTGTTTTCCTTGCTAAAATTCATCCAATAGAGCCGAAGCAGAGTAGGCGACTCTAGAGCACGACTGAGGATTATCGTTCGCTCTCAACTTGTTTCTCCGCATCCAAATCAGCCACGCCGTCATCGCAAACAACTCCAGACTTAAACCTTCTGCCTTGGTAACACTCACAAGGTCGCTCATAACTTTAAGACTCAGGCCCTTTCTCCTCACCTCCCCAAAAGCTGGCGCCCACGCCTCACGAACCATCTCACAGTCCCATAAAGCGTGAAACTCATCTTTAGTCATACATCCACATTGGTCACACGTCGAGTTATCCACCACCCTTCTTTTTTGGAGATTAACCTTCGTTGGGAGAGCTCTTGAGCAAGCTCGCCATAGAAATACCTTCACCTTGTTTGGCACTTTCAACCGCCAAATATCCTTCCAGAAACGTTTAAACACCTCTGAATCTGAGCTGGAAGGCAGGGAGTTCATCTCAGTCTCGCACAACAACTGATAGCCGGATTTTACGGAGTAGGATCCTGACCTGCACCTCGGCCAAGAGAGGCAGTCCTCTTGAACCGTGACACACAGGGGAATACTCTTGATTCTTTGGGCTTCAAAAGGCAGGAAGATGTCATCTACTAGTTGCTCATTCCAGCCCCCTCCACCCGGCTCCAACAGATTTGCAACTGTCCAATTTGAAACCCCTTCAATTCTTGGAGAAACTACACAAGTCGAGGCCCCCCCAGGCAGCCACCTGTCATTGTATATATTTATCTTAGAGCCATTCCCTACTCTCCAAAGTAAACCCGACTAAACCAACTTTGAGGCCTTTACTATGCTCTTCCATGCAAACGATCCCGACGCTACCTTAGCATCAAAGACTAACCCACTTGGGAAATACTTCGCACTAAAGACTCGGTAAAAGAGAGATGATTTGTCCACTAGTAGTCTCCACACTTGCTTAGCAAGCATAGCCTCATTAAATTTCTCCAAGTCTTTAAAACCCATACCCCCTAACGCCTTAGGCTTACACATAGTTTCTCAATTCTTCCAATGAATCTTACGTTGATCACCCCGTTGGCCCCACCAAAATTTCCTTATCATCATTTCTATGTCATGAAGTAGTCCAGATGGGAGCTTGAAGCAACCCATCGCAAAGGTGGGTATAGCTTGGACTACCGCCTTTAGGAGCACCTCCCTTCCCGCTTGTGAGAGAAGCTTTTCCTTCCAACCTTGAAGCTTATTCCAAACTCTCTCCTTAATGAAATTTAGGCTCGCCTTTTTATTCCTTCCCACCACCGCCGGAAGACCAAGGTACTTCTCATACTCCCGCACTTCACTTACTCCCAACTCATTAATTATCTCAATCTTCCTCTCAGTCGGAGTAGCCTTGCTAAAGAACACAGAAGTTTTTTCTCTGTTTAGCTTTTGGCCAGAGGCTTTCTCATACAACACCAAAATACTTTGGATAACATCCAAATCCCTCTTAGTAGCTTGACAAAAGAGGACGGTGTCATCCGCAAAGAACAAATGGGAAATTTTTGGGCCATTTTTGTAAAGAGAGAAACCCCTGATAGCTTCGAACCTGCTGCCTGTTGCAGTTGACAATTTAGTGCTTTAGAACAAATTAAGAATAGGTATGGAGAGAGGGGATCCCCTTGCCTAATACCCCTCAATGGCCGGATGTCACCCTTAGGAACTCCATTCACAAGGATTGAATAAGAAGCTGAATTTATACAACTCAATATCAAGGCCACCCATCGCGCATCAAAACCCATCTTCAACATAGTGACCTCCAAGAAACTCCACTCCACCCTATCGTAAGCCTTACTCATATCAAGCTTCAATGCCATAAAACCCCCTTTTTTTGATTTTTGGTTCTTCATATGGTGCAAAGTCTCGAAAGCTACAAGGATGTTATCGGAAATTGCTTTGTCCGATTGGAAAGCACTTTGAGATTCTGAAATAATCAAGGGTAATACCCCTTTAAGCCTGTTTGCGATCACCTTTGATACAAGCTTATAAATTATATTACATAAAGAAATAGGGCGATATTCATAGACTTTTGTGGGACTCTTTACCTTAGGAATGAGAGTGATGAATGTCTAGTTTATGGATGGAGGGATGACACCCGAAGCAAGACAACTCAACACCGCTTCAGTCACATCTGCGCCCATTGACGGCCAATAGTGCTGGAAGAAAAGAGGAGGAAGACCATCCGGACCTGGGGACTTCAAAGGTTCCATTTGATTCAGAGCTGTGACCACCTCTTCCTTAGTATACTCCCCATTTAGCACTTCATTCATCTCCTCCGTTACAGAGCAAGGCACACCTCCTCCATCCTAGACATATTTGAAGAGTTAAAAAGGAGTTGGTAGTAATTGACCAAAATTTGAGAAATCCCATCCTCATCCGTGCACACCTCCCCACTCGGATCTTCAAGAGTGTCAATACAATTCCTTCTAAACTGATGAGACGCTCTACTATGGAAAAACTTTGTATTGTTATCACCCTCTTGCAACCATAGAGCTCGAGATCGTTGTTTCCACATTTGCTCTTCCTTACCCAAAAGCTTTGAAATCTCTAACTTCCACATTTGCTCTTCCTTACCCTCTTCTCTCTGACAAGTCTAGTTATGGGGCTTTGCTGTCATTTTTTCCCCATAAGTAAACTCTTTTGATGAAATGACAGTTGGCCCCTACATGGTGCGTACCATAAAATGTGTCCTCTACTCCTATTGCAACTGGTTGCGTTATGAATTTGAGGATATCTCTAGGATTTTGAATATTGGGTTTTGTTTTTGCATTATGGATTTTTCACTAGTGGTAGCTTTTGTCCTAGTGATGGTGGACCTCTGGTAATGTCATGAATATGAAAGTGGAAATGGTTGTTATTTCTTTAAGGGGGACTTATGCCATGGTTGCCCAATAGAATTTGCTTGTTACTTTCACTACTGTTGCTCACTGCACTTTGATAATAAGCCAGAGTATATGTCGGTTTTAATTTTAAGAAACAATTTTATTCAATTATAAGTGTTTTCTTATTTCAATTTTGAATTTTGGAAATGTTATTAGAATATCTTCACTCTGTTAAAATGTTGAGAGTTTAGTCCAATCATTCACTTTCACTTACAAAGTTTGCATCTTTACATTTGTTATGAATGGCTAATATGCGATTAGATACACTTTATGCCTAAAATTCACTACCCTTATATTTGGCTTTTTGTTCAAGTCTGGCACTTATAACAATGAAGAAAGTACTTCTGTGGAACGATGGACGATACTTTTTGCTGTCTGCAAAGGAACTTAGTGATCAATGGAATCTCATGCAAATTGGAGAGGACCTGGCTGTTGATGTTTGGATGGCGGATGTGAGTAACTATGTTTTTAAAATTTCCAATGAATTGGTCTTGAGGGTTAAGGTTATGAACAATGTAAATTTCCCAGAGAGAGCTTTATTGTTCTATATTTATGCAAGTTAAGTCGCCTTCTTGGACTAGATTACTCCACCTTGTCTTTTTACTGGAACTTTTGGATTCAGACGGTTACAATTTAATTTGCCATTTCATTTGAATTTTTTTGTCATTGTTACTATCATATATTTTATTGATTTTTTTCCCCTGGGAATTGGCTTCATGAATCTTGTTCTGTGTCTTATATATTGAGCCAACTTCAATTAGCATGTGATTCCAATATTTATTAAGAATATCTTTTCATTTCTGTTGGCTTTGTTCTGCACTTCATTTTACAATTTGCTATAGAATGATTCCATTTAATTAATTATTAGCTTTATTGGATAATTGTTTTGATGGTGTTACACATACTGTAGATTTCGTTGTTCTTATCTTGATGTATGCATTATGTTATATATTAAGTTACAGCCTTTTATATTAACTGGATTTTATGCTTTCTTTCTTTTAGAATCTGCCTAAGGAAGCGGCCATTGGTGTTGATCCTTGGTGTGTGTCAATAGACACTGCAAAAAGATGGGAGCATGCTTTTACCAAAAAACAGCAGAAGCTAGTTCAAACTTCTAAAAATTTGGTGGATGAAGTTTGGAAAAATCAGCCACCACCAGAAATTAATCCTGTTATCATACATCCATTGGAGTTTTCTGGTCGTTCTATTAAAGACAAGTTGAATGATTTGAGAGAAAACCTTAAGCAAGAGAAAGCTCGTGGTATAATCATCACAACACTTGTTGAGGTGACTCTTTCTAAGCTTTATAATTTTTTTTTGCTCTTATTTTCTTCTTGTTGAGAATTTCATAAAATTGGGCCTCTGGCCTGCATTTAGATTCTTCATCTTTGATTCTTTCACGAAAAACATAAGTATAGTTGCAATTGTGCAGGTTGCTTGGCTGTATAACATTCGTGGGAGTGATGTGTCCTACTGTCCAGTTGTTTATGCATTTGCTATATATAACATCCAACTCAGCTCTCTTATATATAGACAAGGGGAAGGTGTCTTCTGAGGTCAGTTATAAAATTCAATTTTTGATATCTTCTTGCACTATCTCTAGAGAGGTAAACAATGGAGCAAACTTATGATACTGGCAGTTAATTGTTCTCCTGTAACTGATATCAAGTTTAACTAATATTGCATCTGATAATGTCTGTTCAAAGCACAGTCATTCATTTCCAATTGTATTTTTGTACCAAAATTCAATTACAAGTGTTGGCCTAATTAAATTGATAGACTTTTTCTGACAATTGTGTCATATACAGGTGCTCTCTTATATGGAGGAGAACGGAATTGAAGTTAGGGAGTACGGTGCAGTGAGCTCAGATGTGGCCTTGCTTGCATCTAATCAACTCAACGCTTAGTCTGCCGTTAAAGGAACTCAAGCTGAAGTAACTGGAAATTATACAAAGGAAATGAAAGATGAGTTTGAACTTATATGGGCTGATCCTACTTCATGTTGCTATGCTTTGTATTCAAAACTGGATGCTGATAAGGTTCTTCTGCGGCCGTCACCTTTGGCCCTTGCAAAAGCTCTTAAGGTAGTATATGCAATTCTTATCCAATGAAGATGGTATATGGTTTGTTCTAGTGGCAATGGCTGAAGGTTTCCAATGACATAAATTAGATGAGATTGTAGAAATTATTCCTTTTTTTCTTTTGAAATCATTTTAGCCTTTGTTTTGCTTTTTTTGTTTTGTTTTGTTTTGTTTGTTTGTTTTGGGGGAGGGGGGAGGGGAACTTGGTGAATTCGTAGTTGCAAAATTCTAGCCTTCAATTTTGTTGTTGTTGGTAATTAGTAATTACACACACGGTAGGTCTAGAACTTATGATTGCACCCTCACCCCCTTGCTTATAAGGGGGAGAGGTGGTAAGTTTTTTTAAATTATGCAATCATTATGAATTTTAAATAATGCCCCCACTTTTAAACATTGAAGTCAACAGTGGTTACCTCTAGAAGAGCCAACAGATTATAGATTTAGGGAGGCTTTTGAAGCTACAATATACGACAAAAGTGAAAATAGCTTCAAGAAAGTTTGAAGTCACCTTAATTCTTGTGTAAGGAGGATGAGTTCTAAGTGTGGCAATTCACCTTTCATAAGAAGTGGTTTAAATTTCTTAGACTATTAATATTAGTGGCAGACATTATTTTCTCAGGGGATGCTAGAAAAATCTGATATGTGTTTCCCAGCCCTCGTAAAGAAAGATATATCCAACACACACACACAAACAATGTGTTTCCCAGCCCTTCATGTTGTTGTTGTTGTTGTTGTTGTTTTGTTATTTTGTTTTGTTTTTTTTTTTTTTTTTTTTTTTTTTTCTCTTTTTGGGTGTGGTGCGTTGAGAGAGAGAGCTAGACCTGGGAATATGCAAAAATTTTCACTTTCTAATTGATAAATAAAAGGATTATTGGCTTGTTTACAAGATTAAAAGTCATAATCATCTTTAGAGGTAGCTGAGCAATCGAATTATTTTATTGTTAGTGTTCTTGGATATATTTTTTAAAAACATTATTATATTTGTACCTTCTTAATAATATCTTTAGCAAATTTTTAATTTACTTATTGACTGATTGTTATAATATTTTAGAACCCAGTTGAGTTGGAAGGATTAAAAAGGGCTCATGTTCATGATGGTGTAGTTGTTGTGCAATACCTTGTCTGGTTAGATCATCAGGTATAACTGAGGGGTCCTATGATCTCTGAACTTTGTATTCTCTCTGGAAAATATACACATACTCTCTCTTCTTGTCTAAGGTTTCTCTCTATCTCTCTCATAGGTTTTTCATGCAATTTGTTTTCCAACATATGCAACAACTACTAAGGCCTGAAAATGATGCCTACTCTTGTTTTGTGTTTACAGATGTAGGAGATATATGGTGCTTCTGGTTACTTTTTGGCGGATGTAGGAGCAAACAAGAAAAAGCATTTGTGAGTTTGTTATCCTCATTGACTTTGCTAGTTCTTGTCATGGATTAAGTCAGTAGTTGAAGTGAGATGTATAATGGACCAGATATAGCCTGATATGTTATTTCAGTAGAACATGATGCATCATAACTTGTTGGTACCAATATTGCATTTGTGTTTCACACAGTTTTTTTTTTTTTGAGAAAGAAATCAAGTACTTTTATTAATGTAAATGAGTTACATCTGAATACAGAAACGAAGCAATATGAGGTGGAACGTCTTCCATCCAAACTTGGAAATCTGGTATGCATATAGCATGTTTCGCCAGATTATGAGCTACACTATTGCCATTTCTCTTTACATGAGAATACAACACTTTTTGAAAATGATTCGAATAAAGTTTCACATCTCCCACCAGCAAACCCCATGGACTTAGATTCTGCTCTTGTGACTTCAAAGCTTGAATTAAACCAAGAGCATCCCCTTCTAGTATTATCCTTTGGAACCCTAACTCATGAGCGAACATCAAGGCTTTCCGGGCAGCCAATGTTTCTGCCTCCTCTGCCTTATATGCCTGTGATAACTTCTCTGAACATGAAGCTAGAACAGCCCCATTGTTGTCCCTTATCACAACTCCAACCCCTGACTTATTTGACTCACCAAAGACCGCACCATCAAAGTTCACTTTCACAAAACCCCCTTGTGGAACTTGCCATCTGTTACCTCCTGGACTGCTGCTTCTGATCTGCATACCTGAAGCTTCTGTGCTTGATCTGAAGTGCGCCAACATAGCTACTGTTACATGAACAAAAACTTCGCCTGTTAACAGTAAGTTTTTGGACGATAATGCATGGTAAAATGACCTTTTGTATACTCACGGCAATAGGTTTCATTGTCATAATCTTACATTATGCTAAGAAACAATGAACATATGTACCAAAGTTGTCTCCATATTTGTTCAAAGGTCTTGGCATATACAAATAATGTACCTAATAATAGAAGGAAAAATTATGGCCCCTTTGACTTCATAGCATATTACTTAATATGCTATGAATTTTAGTTTATGATTCAATTTCTTCAAATACCAGAAAAACTTCTGAAGTATTGCCACATTATTTATTCTGCCTCAATTGAGCAAGTCTGAATTTCAGGCCCATAAGTCAAGCTGTTAATTTGATATGGCAGGCCAAATGCAAGTAGTTGAATAAAAATAGAATGGTTTTTTTTTTTTCCTTGCCATAGTTTTATATGCTGCATGTTATTTTCCTCTCTCTATATTCTCTGTTGTACCTCTACTTTTGTATTGACAATGCCATGAACCTTTACAGCTATCTAGCTCTAAACCTATGCGGCAACCAAGGGATTTGCCAATCCAAGCTTCTGCCAGTAACAGGTGCAAAGATACACTGGTACTAGATAAATCGAGTCCCTCCTCTGAAACCATTGAAGCAAACCCCAAAGCAATCCAGGAGATACAGACAGAGCAGAAAAACTCTTCCATTGTGTCATCGAAGGCAAGGGCACGTCTTCTAGTAGGAATTGTTAAAATGTACGAGTCCTTTATCAAGTCCTTCAAGTCCATGAGCCTAAGCAATATTGAAAATTTTCAGCACTAGCTAATCAAGAAGCTGTTTGACAAACCCCATTTTCCTCTCATGTAAATCATAATTTATGGTGCCATTACATCTAAAGTAAAAAAAATAAAAATGATCTGCATCCATTGTCATTGGTTACAGAGCTTGCTGGAGAAGGCCTTATTGGAGCTGGGTGCATTTAAATTTTACGAAGGTAAGGCCTTTTCTCTCCAAGAAAAACACCTCTATAATACTGAATTAAAACTGGTGTTGTAAATTTTTTTATTTATATAAGTAATGATATTTAATTGAGGAAAGAGTACTTCATGTACACATATAGTGGACACAAAGTAGCCTAAATAACTGGTGTTGCAATTCTTTAAGACAAAATTTGATTTTACAGCAATAGTCAACTATGAGAGCCTATTTTAATGTCACTCTATTGCTCCTGAGTAACTGAAACTAGAAACATATTTTATATTCATTGGATTAGAATTTTTTTCTAATAACTCAGGATATTTTCTGAAGCGTTTCTGAAGCCTTTTCATGTCCTATTACCTTAGTGGATGTGCAACGCCAGAGATATTATCATTAATCTATGGTCTCATTTTTTGGCTTGTGTCGTTGACGTTACATTACAATGAAAATTAATATGATTGTTGATGGTGGATGAAAATGCATTGTATAATTCTAGTACATTTTTAATTTTTTTTTTTTTTTTTTTTTTTTTTTTTTTTTTTTTTTTATGCATTACAGCTTGTCCATTCATATAACTCATGGGGATTTCATTTTAACATCATATATTTGCATCCAGGTTCCAGTAGACCTTGTTGTTGATCATGAATGTTCAAGTTGATGTGGCTAGATCCAAAAATGCAGTACAGGCTAATATGGAACATGAGTTTCGGAGGAATAAGGAGAGATTTGCTTTTCTTAAGTGGGGATCATCTGCTTTCAGGTCCTTGTACTTTTAGGTTTTCAATCTACTTTATATTTCTCTTCGCTATAATCCTCTTCATTTATACATGCAGACGTTATTGCTGCTGCTGTTCTGTCTGGAAACAGCAACTTTCAAGGCCTGTGTGCATGCATTAACGAGAGCTAACTATCTTGCTTCAAGTTCTGTGTCAGCAGTAGCAAGATTCTCTTTTCTCACAATGAATCTTTGTTGACGAGATTCTTCTTGCTTCCTCAGGTCTTCCATTTCTTTAAATTATTTCCTCGTACCCCTAGGAAAAAATATAAAGAAATGGAAGTCTGAGGAAACAAGAAGAATCTTGTCAACAAAGAATCATTCCCTGAAGTAAGTTTGTAGCTGCTGCTGAATCAGATCTTCAAAACCTACCTCCATATTAGATTATTCATTTTTGTATGTGTCAATTCTTTTTGTATTTTTCACCTGTTCATCCTCCATTAACAACAATTTTGCTTCACCTCATCTATCACATGTCAGAGACCATGTATAGTATTTTATAAACTAATGTTGTGATTTTGATTGACAGGAAAACAAAAAGGGTCTTCAATTGCTGAAGACTGCTACTGCAAAAGCTGGATATACGGGAAAGGTTAGGTAATTTCATCAATTTTATCACTATTACTTCATTATTTCCTCTTCTAGCAAAGAAAATTATACAATATTGATGCATTTTTCTTGCCTCTTCTGACCATCGTTGTTCTTGGCATGGATGTTGCTGCATCAGAATTCTATGATAGCAAGGACAAGACCTATGACTTGAATTTCAAGGAAGCGGTAATTTGAGTTGTATTTTTCCCTATGATCCATTTTTTGTATTTGATTTGACATAATTTTGAAAGAGTCCTGTGTCTATTTTTATGTGTGTGATCAAAATAAGTTTGGTTTGGAGCATGCCAAGAGCCTTGTAGCTCAAATGGTTTGCAAGTACATAGTTTATTAGATGGCCAAAGCTTGCTCCTTTTATCAGCTCTCTAAAAACTAGCTTTTTCTATTGGCAGAGCTGCCTACTGGACTTATTACTGGCATGGCACAAGGCAGCACGCTGAATAGTCTTTTTAAGTAACAAAGTAGGACTAGAAGTGATGCTGCCACTCAGTTCAGTAAAGCTGCGCACAAGGTATCTATTTTCATCATAAGCATTTGAATGGTTTCTGAGATCAGTTTCTATATATATTTAAATATGAACTGAATTTCTGCTTGTAGGGTATTGTTGCATTGATGGTCGATGACCAAGCTGTTTCAAGTATGGAAAAGCAACAGATGAGTGCAGTTTCACAAACCATAACTATACCAAAAGGAATCGCAGCACTTTAGGGCCCATCTTCCAAGGCCTCTAAGCAGGGAACATCCTCTAAGACCTTACTCTTAGGAAGAAGCAGTTGGAACATCAGTACTTGTGGAGGCTGACAATGATTTAAAGCTCAAGGATGACGTCTTAGTCATGTGCAAAGCACTTAAACAAGCTGGTAAATTTGTCATCATCACACACAGATTTGTGGTGATTGTTAGTTGCCCTAGTATGGTGGAGTTGGGTAAGTCTGAATTTTGAGGCGTTTCTGCTGATCAAGAATGGGTGAAAGAATCGGAAATTGGTTTGGAGAGTGTTATACATGCTGATTCGGACCAAGAAGTGGTACATACTGTTGGAGAGTGTTATACATGCTGATTGGGTTCATCAGTAGGCGTGGCACTTAGTTCCACCCTTGCCTTGGCCACCCCCCATCCAAAGCGAGCGAGGGAGCACCTATTAAAAAAGAAAAAAAAAAGAAAAAAATTCCTTTGGGGCCTTTTTGTTGCTGATTGGTAATGAAACACCCCCAATTGGACTAAACACACCACATCTCCCTTGGACTGGCGTAATATCTAAGCTTGAGCTCATTGGCTTCAGTAATGCCTTTTCAGATAAACTTAGGTCATATTTTTCCATGTAAAATGCGTATAAGCTTTGTGTTGTATACATTATGTATAGTGACTCTTTTTTTTTTCTTTTAACTGTTATGTACAGCATCATTATAAACTTTGCTACACATGGAAGACAGGCTCAAAGATACTCAAGACTGGAGTAACGTTACTCTCTTCTTGTTGGAAGCATTATGGCATACTATTACACCTGGAAGATCGCAAATTTTCTCAGCATTACAAAGAATTATTGGAACAGTACTTATCTAGCATACATATTTGCATACAAAGTTTAGGCTTTGTCATCATATTAAAGAATACCAATGCTTTGCTGCTAGTCTGGCACTGGTACATGTATAATGTACTGTGGGTATCAGGATGCTTTATTATATATTTAACAAGGAAGTCATTATTGATGTTGTTTTAGTATTGTTTGGCTCATTGTGTGTGTGTGTCTTCTGATTCAATGTCCTTCGAGGGCCATTCTAAAATTGTTCATCTATGTTTATATTTAATAGAAGTATAAAGATTAATGGAAGTTAAATTTTGATGTCGATATGAATAACAGAATTCTAAAAAGCTTTGTGCAAAATATTTGGTTGGTGAGATTTAATTACAGATACCCGATATGGATGAAATTGACTTGGATGTGGTATGCAAAGCTGAAAAATCAGAAACCTTATTGTTACCTACGTTTTCACTGGATCTCTTTTTTGTAGGCTCTCTTGCAAGGGCCCTGCAAGATTAGACTATGATTTTGGTTTCAATTGTACAGATAAAAACTGTGGGTTTTTGTAGTAATATCAAATTATTTTTCCACCTTCCCAACAGCCATGATCATGGATGCATTTCTCTTGAATTTGGTTATAGTTGAAGTCTGGATATTATTGAAGCTCAAAGAAGCAGCATAATAGGCTAACCAAACCAAGACATAGTATTTGCAATATTTTGATTGATGACTACAAGCTTGTGCAGAGTCATGAGCATTTGTGATTTTCCAACCAAAAATTTAAGTGATTTAAGTGGTGTTGAACATTCACTTGAAACTGTTGTTATGCTACTTCTAATTGCCAACATCACATAACTTTATGCATTACACTTTGCACGAAGAATGGAGCAAGCCTCTAGCGAAGTATTTGATTGTGATGAACAAAGTGAAAGCAAATTGTGAACTTGGTAATATGTAACATGGTTAAGAAGAAGCTGGTTGGCTAGATAACATGGTGCATTTAAATTGGATTATGATGCTGGAAAATTTTTTTGTTATTTATAGAATTCTGAAATTAGTTCTCAAATTGGAATATATATATATATATATATATATATCTATATATTCTAGTAAAACTCAACTATTATATACTCAATTTTAAAACAAAATGACCCAAATAGAAATCGAGTTTCTGAAACTCGATTTCCATTTGGGTGGCAATTTTGTAAATTGGTCTGGCAGTTTATTTACGAATATGCCACCAAATGGAAATCGAGTTTTAAAAACTCGATTTCTACTGGGATTTTAAGTCCCAGGCCAAGACTTCAAAAATATTTACGGCCAATGCTACTGCAAAAATTCCTAGTGGAAATCGAGTTTCTGAAACTCGATTTCCATTTGGGTGACATTTTGTAAATTGGTCTGGCAGTTTATTTACGAATATGCCACCAAATGGAAATCGAGTTTTAAAAACTCGATTTCTACTAGGATTTTAAGTGTCAAGCCGAGATTTCAAAAATATTTACAGTCAATGCCACTGCAAAAATCCCCAGTGGAAATCGAGTTTCTGAAACTCGATTTCCATTTGGGTGGCATTTTTGTAAATTGGTCTGGCAGTTTATTTACAAATATGCCGCCAAATAGAAATCGAGTTTTTTAAACTCGATTTCTACTGGGATTTTAAATGCCAGACCAAGACTTCAAAAATATTTACAGGCCAATGCCACTGCAAAAATTTCCAATGGAAATCAAGTTTCCTAAACTCGATTTCCATTTGGGTGGCATTTTTGTAAATTGGTCTGGTAGTTTATTTACAACTATGCCACCCAAATGGAAATCGAGTTTCAAAGACTCGATTTTCACTGGTGTATATATATATATATATATATATATATATTTTTTTTTTTTTTTGCAGCTACTCCTGTAGTAGTAAACCAGAATTAGTTTTCCCTTCCCCTGCAGTAGTAAAATAACACATTACATGGTTTGCGGTAAACAATACAAGCATATGATACCAGTTAAGGGGAGAGTACATCAAATGCAAATAACTGGATTAAAACAGTTACTATTCATAGGCATTGTAGTTGCCCTCTTAGCACACAAAAACACTACTAACTAGCTGTCATCGCTTCAAACAAGGCCCCTGTGGTTGAACTTGCCAAAGTAGTAGCTACTAATGCCAAAGTAATATCATTGTTGGCATTATAGGCAAGAGCTGCACAATGCAAGTGATGTAACGAGTACAATGGATAGCAAATAGTTCAATTACAACAACATTCAGCAATAAACAAGATAACAACTAAGACAATACAACATAGTCTACATAGTCGCCTAGTACTTGTCGATACTGATACAACATACTCTACATAGTCACCTAACACTTGTCCATACAAAAGATAACCATAAGTCTCACGTACAATAGCTAATCAAAATCGAGTCTCCGCTCGCCTAACAAAAATTAAAATACGGTCATTAGTTTCCAAATGTGAAGAACAAAAACCAAGAAGCTTACTGCCATAATACAAGTCCAGTTGGGTATTGGGGTAAGGGTTCAACTGTAGGTTAGTATTTTGGGATAAGCCAAAGATTTTGGTAAGATTCCTTATAATTGTAACTGCTTGTGATTGATAATAGTGGATTCTTGGGAGTGGTGACCTTAAATTCACCCAAATGGGGTTTTGCCTCGGTGTTTTTCCCCACTCATAAACAAATCACCTATGTCAAATTTATTTTCCGTTGCATTTAGTTATTTAGTGATTTATTTGTGCTACCACGCTATTGCATGTAATTTGACTAATTAATTAATTTGCAAGGGGTCAATTCATTTTAACCCAACAAGTAGTATCAAAGCAGACACACTCTGATTAGGTTTAATCATTGCTATGTGATTTATTGACTCTTTTTTGTCATGGATAGAGGACAGTCTCTTATTTTACCTCCTTTATTTGATGATACTAACTATGCATACTAGAAAGTACGCATAAGAGCTTTCTTGAAGTCTTTAGATGAGAAAATGTGGCAAGCTGTGGAGATTGGCTGGATTAAGCCAAAGGAAGCGTCGGCTGATTGGGATGATGCAAAGCTCAAATCGGCAAACTTCAATAGCAGAGCATTGAATGCCATTTTCAGTGCGGTCACGAATGAGGAGTTAAGGAAAATATCCTTGACTGAAACTGCAAAGGAAGCATGGACCATTCTCCAGACAACCTATAAAGGAACTAAAGCTGTTAAAGATTCCAAGCTTCAAAGGCTTACTACAAGCTTTAAGGAGATCAAGATGGAGGAGGATAAGTCATTCGATGAGTTCTTTGCTAAACTCAAGGACATAGTCAGCTCAGCCTTTAATCTTAGGGAAACTATTCCCGAACACAAGGTTGTAAGAAAGGTGCTAATGTCTCTGCTTGAAAGATTCCATGCTAAGATCACTGCCATTGAAGAATAAAAGGATATTGACTCTATTCCTCTGACAAAGTTAATTGGAAACTTGCAAACCTATGAATTGGGTTTGACTAGACTTGGGAAAGGAACCAATGGTAAGAACATGGCACTAAAGGCCAAAAGTAATGAAACTGATGAGTCTTCAGATGATGAAGATTCCAAGATGAAGTCCTACATCACTAGGCAGTTCAAAAAGTTCATGAAGAATGCCAATATGAAAGGTTTTGACGATGACCGTAAGCAATCCAGTTCTTCTCAATTCAAAGGTAAAGATAAAGGGAAGAAGGATGCTAAGGATGGTGGTTAATACACTATTCCCTCTGGACCAAAGTGCTTCGGATGTAAAGGCTTTGGACACATGAAACAAAAATGTCCAACATATCTCAAGTCGATTGGGAAAAGTAAGGCTCTTGCTAATACCTTGAGTGATACCAAGTCTGAGATTGAGTCAGATGATAGTGATGACAAGGGAATCTTGAGTGCTTTCACTACTACAGTTGATCCTACTGAAGGGATTACAAAAATAGTAGATGATGAAGAGCACTTAGTGGAATTTAAGTTTGAGAAAATGGATGAACAAGATTACATTCATACAGCCTATGAAAAATTGTACAAGGTTTTTGAAAAGCATGAGAAACTGTAGAAGCTGGCCACCAAGAAGCTAAGTTATTTAGAGCTAGATCGAGAGGAGCTCTCTACCAAGGTTGATGAAGCCGATCAAACCATTGGAGCACTGTGATTTGAGAACAATTTCTTGGCTAAAATGACCAAGAAGCATGAAGTGGAGCTGTTTCAAGTCAGTGCTCAATTGGAGAAGACTTTCAGTGCAAAGCTCGATGAGATGCTAAGTTTTCATAAAGCTGTTTCTGAAAAAATCAGTTTGGGGTATGAATTCTCTTCTCCTAATATTATCTCTTCTAGTAAGATTGTTTTTGTTTCACCTACTAATGATAATGATGCTGAAAATAATGAAGCTTTGAAATAGTTAGTGAGAACTTAGACAAGGGCAAATCTATTCTAGGAGCACCCCCTAAGGTCGAAAAGAAAAAGACTAGAAATCCTAGGAATAAGAAGGATAATAATAAAAAGTCTCAACCAAAGAAACCGCATTTTTGTCATCACTATGGAGCTTCAGTACACACTCGTCCAAATTGCTATAAGTGGTTAGCCATTTAACAGAGTAATAATGTGTCATCATCTAGTGGTCAAGGTCAGATTCTAGCATCTTTGGGTCCTCTTGGAGATCTTCTCAAGGCCCTCATGTTCCTTTCGAACTTGAACGATTTCAATTCTTCCCCTTCACCTCCGGAACAACAATTCAACTCTAGGAAAGGATCTTCCTCCAATTCCAAAGTGTGGAAGGAAAAATGCTCCAAGTGATTAAATCACTTTCCCTCTCTTTTGTCCTTGCATGTCCTATCTGTTTGTTTTTAAGCTTTTGAGTCAGTCTAGTTTTATGCTTTGTGTGTTTTCTTTCATGTTTTTGTTTTGGTTGTTTTCAGTTTTGCTTTATCTGTTTTTCATAAAAATAAAAATAAAAATTGAAAAATAAAAAAATACAAAAAACAGTGGGTGTTTGTGTATATTGGTACTTGTGTACCCTAAATGGCCATTGAAACAAAGTTTTCTAAACTTTGTATCTCTTGTAGCTTAGATGAGCATCTCAATGCACAACTAAGCAAGTGAGCTTTGTGGCTTGTATTTGTGATGAGTACAATTAAGATTGTCTCTTATATTTCATACTCATATCACTCTTTTTGATGGGAAGTACTAGAAAATCCTAAGAGAAATGCATAAATAAGCATCTCACCACTAAAGCCCGCCAATCATGAATAACATCTGTGTGCTTAGACAGAGCAAAATTGGAATGTTTTAGCATACATAAATGGGTATTCTTTTCTCTCTCTTATATGCCCATGCATGCTATGCTTAAAAGAAAATTTTGCAAAGAAAAATAAAAGGAAAAAAGAAAAAATGTGTTTAATATGATTGCAAGCATGTTTCTAGAAGATGTAGGAGTTAGAGGATGTACCTCGAAGGTGATAGTCCCCATCAAGCAATTGTGGTTGCGTGTGAGTGTAATTGATTTTTTCTAGTCTCAAATCTTCATAATATGAGACACTTATGTACTCTTACTATGTTTTAACACACAACACGCATACTCTTTGCTACTTTTAATACATGTGTAGGTACAATGTGATTTGGTCATCACAGGAAATACATGTGTTAATATATGCTCACTAAACTGTCTTAACTTGTTTTTGAACTATAAAATTGGTTAGACTTGTTTAGTGTGTGCGTGTGTGTGTGTGTTTTTGGATCTATGTATGCTTTGCATATATGTTGAGAGATGTTTAGAAAGCTTAATATGTTGCTTGGATCTTTGTTTGAGTAGCTTGTTTGTTGCATTAATCTTTATGTGTTTTTCCTCCCTTGAAAAACCTTCTTTCTTCAAGCTCAATAGCTCCTCGATAGTTCCTCGATAGATTCCTTTCTATCAAGCCTTCTTTATCTTTCACGATAGATCTTCGATAGATTTTCGATCCATCCAAGTTTCTTGGTTTCATCTTGATAGAATCTCGACAGCTTCTTCAATCCATTGAGAAAAATTCTTGTGCTCTATGTTTGCTCGATAGATTCTTGACAGATTTTTTGATCCATCGAGATGACTCTTGTTGTCGACAGCACCTCAACAGATTCTCTTCTGTCGAGATTTAGTGCTCGATAGATCCTCGATAGAATCTTCAATCCATCAAGCTACATATTCTATTTAAAGGACTGGTACGATTCAAAATTCACTTTTCTCACTTCTCTCTCGTCCCAAACCTCTTTATCACTCTTAAATCTCCTCACCCATGTGTTCTTCCGCCTAGATCAAGCTCCAAACACTTGGTAAGTGTTCTCATCTTCTCTCTTTTCATGCATTCTTGCATTTTAGACCTAGGTTTTGGAGTTTTTCAAAAAAATTTGGGGTTTTGAGTTTTTCCTGAAATTTTTGGGTTAGGCTTTGTGAAATTGTTGTTATATGTTCATGCATTACATTTTCTATACATTATAATAATGTTTCATGCATTTTAGGATTGTGTGCTTGATTAAACTTGTGAGTGTTGTTAGGTTGGATTGGGTTTCTGCCTATGATGCTTTTAATTTTTGCACATCACATGTTCATGCATTCTTCATGCATATGTTCTCTCTTTTCATTCCTATTCTTAGTTATGTTGTGTTTTTGTTCTTTCTCTCTTTCTCTCTCTCAGATAGACTGTGCTATGGAACGTAAACATCACAAATCCACTTTGGCTCGGAATCCTCTTCCAAGTTTCGAGTCTTCTTCTTCTGATCTTCCCTTTCATATTTGGTTCCATGATGAGAAGGCCTATAAGGACTTCTTTGAGAACTACCAGGCCCATGGTGTTCATCCGAAACGCCAAGTTATTCTGTCAGATTTGCCAACACTCTGCTACCTGATATCATTCGAACTCGGAGATGGGAATCTCTTTGTGAGAAACTCGTGCAGCACCCCATCATGTTTCTTCAGGAGTTTTACTCCAACATACACGGCATCAATACCTCCGTGCCTCAGTTTGCTATGCAATTTAAAGGTACTACATGTTCCTAGGGTAGTGCGTCCTGACTACCCTAGCTGTGATCGTCTCCGAATCGTGTCTAGAGATGAACTCATCTCTCACTTTTGTGAGACTCCTTCCATATGGGTGGTAAGCTAAACACTCCACGCTCGGGTTTTGTCAAAGGCCTGAGGTTCCTTAACATGGTGGTGACATTCACTCTCACTCCATTGTCTTACTATAACTCCATTATTGAGCCTCGTGCTCATTTTCTTCTATCTCTTTTAAAGGATCTCTCCATTGACTTTCCCTCTCACTTCATCACATCTATTCTAGATGTGTATTTGGATACCGCCACTTGTGATAAGCTCATTTTTCCTTTGGCTATCATGCGGATCCTTCAACACTTTCACATTCCCATTCCTCTCTCTTCTCTTTTCACCATTATGGGTGCCATCAGCGTTGATTCTGTCTGGCAGAGTGAGGCATAGCTTCGACCAAAGCGGCCACAAGTAGAGATAATCGATCCTGAAGCTCTTCAGGCTCCACCATCTTCAGCTCCATTTTCTTTCGCTCCTTCCTCTTCCGCCGCTGGTGGTGTGACCCTCGATGCCATCATGGAGCAGCTTCAACGGATGCAGGCTGACTTTGGTGGTCGTCTTGACTACCTCACTAATGAGATGTGTCAGATGAACAACTAGGTAGGTCGCATTGCCCGTCGGCAGGCTCGTATGGCTGGTCTTGCTCCTTCTCCCTTTCCTTCTCCAGAGGCCTCGACTGATAATGTTGATGATGATGAGGATGATGCTAGCTCTTCCGGTGATGATGCGATGATGACCTCTCAGTGACTTGCCCTTTGTCATTCATGACAAAAAGGGGAAGTAGTTTTGGGCTTGAAAGTAGTCTTGTACTTAGGAGGAAAGTTAGTATAGGACATTCTTTGTTAGGGGGAGTGTGTATATTTTTTCAAGGGATGTAGTGAGGTTTACATACATTTTCTTCTTTCTCTTTTTACATTATCCTCTTGTACACCGGTCTTGTGACCATTTATTTACATACATTCTACTTTATTTTCATATATATGATGATGATGATGTATGTTTTTCTTCACCTACCTCTACATGTGTTGTTTCTTTTCTCTTTATACACATGTTTCTTTATGTATGCAATCTTTATTTCTGTTTCACACATGATGCCTTGATGAGTTTTGTTTAAATGTTTCAGAAAGACAAGTTGTGAAAGTCTACCATGCCATGAACTCTCTTCTTGCAAAGTTTTTCAAGAGTTTATGTTAAGGTTAGATTTATTTTGTAATCCATCAAGTGGTTGTGAGTGTAGTGATTTAAGACTTCTCTCATGATTCATTTGTTTGTTGTGGTTTTGTCATGGGTTACCAAAGGAGGAGATTGTTGGGGACATTTTTATGTAATTGGCTAATCCTTTGACAAAATGCATTTTACTTGTAATTGGGTAGATCTAGGATGGGTTTAAGACTTCAAGAAACATGTTGTTCAAGTCAAGTGTTAAAGCCATGAAGATCTGACCAAGAAACAAGTGAAAAAGAGCTGTTCATTAAAGCTTGACACACAGGTTGGATGTTGCTACCTATTATCTCCTAGATAGTAAGCACATTACACTGTCAGTTTTTAACCCATTGCTTCATAGAAACAACCTCAATTATAATAATAATCACCATGATCAGAAAAGTAGATAGTACCTCAACAGATGCTTCTCCCATTCTTTCATCATCAATGATCCATCGTGTTTGACTCCCATTTCTTGAGTACTACAATACAAAGAGTAACTGAGTGAGACAGATAGCATGGATTGCAAGTTGCACAGTATTCACTTTTCAAGTTCAAATTAAACCGTCAATGTTGCTTTGCCACTAAAACTAGTGATTCAAGTGTCCAGTAGCATTGTAATGCATAGATGCTCCAATATATTTTATTGAGGAAAGACTACTTCATGTGCAAAGAACATGATGGAGCCTAAAGAAACATAGATGCTCCGATAATGTAAAATAGATATCACGATGTATGTTTCCATATTTAATAGAAAAACACTCTTGTAGATACTCTGTTTGATGTCTAATAATAAATCAGAACAGATGATTCAAGATCATATCCACACATGAGGGCTTGCTAGCTCTAGAGAATTTGATATTCTGAATGGAAATCAAATATATATAGATTCACATATTGTAATATGTAGATTCTTCAATAATGTAAAATATGTATCAAATGTATTTGCCAGATTTAACAGAACAAAATTCTTGCAAAACATTGTTTGATGTCTAATAATAGATCATATTGGATTATTCAAGAACATATCCACACACGAGACATCCTAGCTCTGCAAATTCTAATACTCTAAATGGAAATCAAATCTATTAGTGCGTGTGTGAGTTTTTTTCTCTCGCCTAAGGTGTCTGCCTCCAATTAAGAACCGTGAATGCATGATCTAATGTAGGGTGTTCACCTCATTGTTTAAAGTTTTATTTAATGTCTCTAAAGGGACCACCTCATTTTTTAAGCGAACATGTCATATGCACTCCTTCCACATTTATTTTGCTTTTGTTTTGACCTAGACAGAAGAGTTGGATGAAAGAACACATATGCCACATGAAACCCCTTACTAAGAGAAAGGGTCTCAATTCCAACATTTTGTTGGGTTGCATACTAAATCATACCAACTCTAGGGTAAGTTAATCGGTTGACCAGTAACTTCACTAACGTCTAGTACATCAACTTTCTCTGCTCTCCCATATGCTCTTACAAGAAGCAGCAATGAAGCAAACTATTTCCTTGTTAAAACTAAAATATTTGAAATCAAACAAAATAAAGAAAGATTGATTGTAATACGATTCGTTTGGAAATAGCTTACTTAGCTTTTTTTGTTGAAAACTTTTTGCTTTGCTAAATTATACTGGTACTTTGAAAAAGTGAGAAAAATTAAGAAAAAGTAAAGTTTTAAAAATCTGAACATAAAAACTAAAAAGCAAAAGGCTAGTTTATAAGCTGTATCCAAATACACACGAAATGTTTACATGTAGGCAAGAGATTGAAATTGATAAACTAGACACCAAATACACTAAATTCTTAAACATTTAAGTGCTAATATAATCCAAAAAGGAAATAGAGTTCTTTATTGACAATGGTTTACCTTCAGATATCTCCCACCAAAGCAGATGGGTGTCCTCTGGCAAAGAAGCACCAAGTGGCAAGCGTCATTGACCTAGAAAGGTTAGAAAGGCAAATAATATTAGGACTGTATTAAATCTAACAACCAAACCAAAATCAGTCTAATATTTGATCGGACATGAATCATGAAGTGTAGTGACTTAGGATCCAGTTAATGCTTGATATTAAAAAAGCAACACTTTCATATCAACTTGTACAAAAAGTATGACTAAGATTACCCAGCACTTCTATTTCCTAGAGTGAAAAAAAAAAAAATGCTTGTCTTGTCACAATTCCAAATCACCTCTTTCCCATCAGCCAAAGTCAGTATAGAATTAATTTAGGCCCCATAGGGAGAGTGAAGGGGAAGATTTAAACTAGTCACCTCTGCTTCATGAAGTGTGATCCCCCCTACTGATTGTGCTACCCCTTGGACTAAGAAAGGGAATTTCCTATTTCAAGCCATGGATGCAAGAGAGGTCGACAACTGAGTTGCAAACTTGACATTGCTGAAAATGTTCTGATCATTTACATATTGGAGTTGATTTGGAATAGAAGCTCTAGGCCAAAGGAGCAAAAGAATTACCTTCTCTAAAGGGAATTTGAAGCACTCAGAAGATTCATTATCTTGCAAACCATCGAAAGACCTTTCAATAGTTGCGTCAGTTAAATCAGAGCATTCGATGTCCCCAGCTACTGAGTCATCAAGAGAGTCGACACTGTTTCTTGTGCCCGTATCAATCAGCAAAGTCAATTTCAGAATCAAACTTTGAGGAATAAATTTAAATAAATCTATATATTACTAAAAGCTGAAGCGTAGCGTTTAATGTTGCTGCTCTCATGTTGCGCCATATCAGCTGCCACGTCATTCTTTTTTTCCTGTTCTTTTTTAAAATATAATTTTTCCTACAATTTTAAAATGGTTTTTACAATTTTCAGCCCTATAAATATAGCCCACTACTTATTTATTTACATCCACTATCACCCTATAATAAATCCAGCTCAGTACTTATTTATTTACTTCTACTATCACCCTATAATAAATCTAAATGATTAATTCAGCTCACTTCTTATTTATTTAGTTCCACTATTAAGCCCAACCCAAAACCTTTTCAGTTCAGCTTTACGGTTTTGTGTAAGCCTTTTAAGCTTAAAGGAAAAAAAAAAAAATTGAAGCCTTTCAAGCTTTAGTTTTTTTTTTTTTTTAATTATTATTTTTTTAATTTCAATTTTCTTATAATTGTTTTTAACATTTATTTTTTTTAATATTTACACTTCTCCAACCTTTACCTCTCCCTTACCATTTCATCTCCCGCTACTTTTTCAATCTTTTCATCTCCCCGCTACCCTCTACATTAATACCATTCTTCCTCTTTCCCTTCATCTTCCATTATTTTTGTCTCTTCTTATTCACACTCTCTTACTATAAATTTGTCACTACCTCTTCTATTCTATGCATAGTTTTCCCTCACCAAAGAAAAGGTTCCCTCTCTCTCTCCCTCTCTTTCTCTCTCTAAATTTTTTGGTGGATTTTTTTTTCTTGCATCTCTACTTTAGGTTGATAATTTTTTATATTCTTTAAAGTTCTATTTTGGGTTAATGCAATTTAGTTTTGTTTTTTAAATTGTGATTTAGTTTTGTTTTTTAAATTGCTGTTGTTGTTGTTTTTTTTTTTTTTTTTTTTGTTCTCTTTGATTGTTAAATGTTATCCTATTGCATTCTAAAGAATTAAATATAGCATATAAAAATATAATATTATTCTATTACATAGCATGATTTAGATAATTTGGTATTTATTCTGTTATATAGCATGATTTTTTATAGTGCTCAATTTAGATGTTAAACTATGAGACTTTACTAATTTTTGTTTATTTTCTAATCCTTTGTGGTGGACAAAGTACTCTTAATAGCTGTATTAGAAGTACTCTATAATGCCATTTATTTAAAGAAAAGTAAAGGTTAGCCAAACAAAAATAATCAGATAGGTGACAAATTTTAACTTTTACAATTTTTTTTTTTTTTATTATTTTATAACAATGCATGTATAGAAATTTAATTCTTAGATTTTGCTAATAATTTTTTATTTGATAATATGTTTTGGGTGGCCGAAATTATAATTTCTACAAAGAAAATAATCTTAATAGATTATCAAAAACAAAATTTTATCCTAATATTGGTTCAATTAATCATTGTTAAGTTTTATTAATTTTTTTTAGTTTACGTTTTTTTGGTGTTTTGGATTGTTCCTATATTACATTTATGATTGTTCTTATAATAAATAAAAATATAATTACGAAATACATTACTCATTATTAGATTAGCTTAAATAGTAAATTTTTTTTAATAAAACCACTATAAAAATAATTATCACGCGCAACGCGCGGATTCACGGCTAGTTTATAATAAAAAGGAAAACATTTGTATGTTAATAAAAGTTTCTGATATTGTACAATTAGTCATAGTATGGAACTTAATCTGGAATATATTAGCAAGAGGATTATAGCATCTTATGGATAAAGAATATCCTAACCACTTTTTTTTTTTTTTTTAATGAATTAAGTAATATAATATCGATCAAAAAGACTTTATGTTCACGAAAATCCTAACCATTTTTTACTGGTAAATAACACACAATGGCAAAAAAATTAATTTTCCATAAATATATTACAATAATTACAAAACAACTTGCAACTCCATTGCCCTCATATCATTCACCAGGCTTTTAGCTGTACGAGTCGGGAATGAGGATAGAGATGATTGAACTCATCTGAGCAGATTGCTCTGTCCGATACCGTGTACATTTAAAATGGGATACTCAGTTCATACAACAACCGGGCTTTGAATCTTAGACCCACAATTTCAATGTCCAGATAAGTAATTACCTATTAAGCGGACAGAAAAACAACAAAGAGCCCCTAGAATTTGCTCCTTCTAGTCATTAAATGGATGC
This sequence comes from Quercus robur, assembly GCF_932294415.1. Lineage (NCBI taxonomy): Eukaryota > Viridiplantae > Streptophyta > Magnoliopsida > Fagales > Fagaceae > Quercus > Quercus robur. The sequence continues at coordinate 53,389,324 of NC_065544.1, read as the reverse complement.
CTCTCCTACCAACAACACCGTATATGCTTTATATAGACCTATCTCCTCAAGAAACATATTGAATTATTTGTAAGGGGATGATATCAACCAAAATTTGTAACCTTTTTTTTTTTTTAATAATTCAATAGTTGGGGATGGGGAGATTTGGAATCTGGATGTCTCCACTAGAAACACCAAGAGTTGTAGTTGAGCTATAAGGCTCTAGGCACCCAAAAAAAAAAAAAAAAATTGTAACCATTAGGCACTTGGTCCCCACCATCGCACCCTAAGGTCCAGTAATTTAAAAAGGAAATAGGAAGTATTGTTCCTTTTGTCCAGTGAGATAGTGAGTTCAAGAGTCAAGACCCAATGGGAGTGTATGTGTAATTACTGATTATCAATCCAGGAAAAAAAAAAAAAAAAAAAGGAAATAGAAAGCACAAAGCTCTCCAAATTACAGTTACACAAAATCTGTACAATCAGATAATCTCCCAAATGATAAACCTAAAAATTTAATTCTGAAAGAACTTGTATGATCATATACCTTGACAAGGCAAATTTGTCTAAATAAATTCTCTTCAGGGATAGTTAGAAACACATCTTCACGTGAATTGGAGAGCTTTGAGTAGTAACTATGAAATATGTAAGGAGAGAGAGAGAGAGAAGAAATTGGTATATGCAACTCGTATTTGAAATTGTCTCAAGTGAATATCATACAAGCTAATCAGATGGCTTAGGTAACCTTTATTCAAAGTCAACATTATCTACACAATCATGAATCATCTTAGACTAGTGTGAAAGCATTGTAATAACCGTGAAGTGGGCAATATCATGCCCTCAGAAGCAAACAGATATTATTGGTTTTATTTCTTCAACGCTATTTTCTTGACTTTGATGAAGGTGGTGGGCATGGTTTCGCGCACAACTGGGACTTAGCTTCGAGTAGTATTTGTACTCTATTATTCCATTGCCGTCAGGGACAAGTACTTAAATATTTTATCCACACCTTCATCAAAAAAAAAAAAAAAAAAAAAATTATCCACACCAAAATTCTTTTTTTTTTTTTTGATGGGCACACCTAAATTCTAGCATACACATAACTTAATTTGGTCAATTGTACACAGATTTAGGGAATTAAGAACTCATACGGTGGGCTAGTTGTGGTGAGAGAGAAGTTTTAGGTGTATTTGGGGTTTCAGTTTTATGAGAGTGCCTTTGTACCACATATTTAATTCCCCATTTTCATAGTGAAACATTTTCCTTGATGTCCCTAATGAACAAAAGCAAGCTTGAACCACATAAATTTTTGTTATTTTTACGATTATTTCATTTTTTTTTCTATTTATATTTTGTATAAACCAACTGTTTTCTAGCCACACTCAAAATAAACAAGCAAGAATAAATTGGTATCAAAACTTGCCTTATCTTAAAAAACTGGTTAGGAACCCCACATTTGGTTGTTGGTAGTTTTTGTGCTTCCATATTGTAATTTTTTTTTTCATTTCACTGTAATCCATGTCATTAGTTTGTTACAAGTGGTGGAATTTGGATAGAGTTAGTTAGATCCCTAAGCACATGTAACTCATTAATCACATAGATTAATTGGTGAGTGCACATATATACTTAATTAGTATAAGCCAATAGGGTTAAGTCATGTGTGGCCAATAAGATGAAAGCACGAGTTCTATAAATAGTTACATGTAACCATCATTAGCATATCTTGAAGAATAAACCAATTATTTTCTTTCTTAATATTTCTCTATGGAGGATGATGACATTGAATGAAGTCAATTCACATAAAATTTCCATCCATTTCCAATACTGAAGGTGACAACACTGCATGTTGTAATAATATCTATTGGTTCGTCTAATGATAATTAGGTTTTTGATTAGGCACTTGCTTGGATTTAAGACTCCAATTGAGATTGGTTTGCCACATATTAGTCAATTAATGGTGGTGAAGTGCTAATTATTAGAAATGATATAACCAATAAGGTTATAGTGTTAGGAACTATGTGAATTAATATGCATGATATAGTATCCGTTTGGCAAAGATTATTTTTGCCAATTTATTTTTCTATTCAGTTTATTTTACTACTATTCATAGATCCCACTGCACTTTTTGGTACTATTCATAGATTCCACTATACTATTTCAGCTAATTTTTTGGTAAATCTACTGTTTAGTAGATTTAGGAGTTTAGTCTCTCCCATTCGGTTTTGTACTCTTTAAAACCCCCTCCTTCCTCCCCCCTTTCTCTCTTAAATGGTTTGTATTAGGTATATCATACCGTGTACTATACGTCCTCATTTCTAGAGTATGGAGACCCCTGTTTATTTTCCTACACCTATATTTTGGGCCGTGCTCTAGAGATGCAGGCATTTACTTTCTTGCTCTGTGTGCTTGCATTGTGCATGATGTATGTATATATATACCTGCTCTCCCTTCTAGTGTGATTGTCATAGTCCGTGTCACCTAAGGCAAGCGATTCCTAATTTCCACTGTGAAAGTAAGGTGACGTGTCACCAGATTTTCGGCGTGGAAATCTAGTACTTTGTCGAATACCTTAGGAAAGTACAGATTGGGACCACACCCTTTTGAAAGCCAAACCCCAAAGCCCCTATGCATGCAAAGCCCTGAAATTAAGCCAATGCCAAAATCAGGTTTTTACTGCCAATTTCTGAAAATTAAGGTTTTATCAAAACAAAGGACTGCCCTTGGATAGGCATTGTGGGGTGCTTAACACCTTCCCCACACGTAATCAAAATTTCAAACCTAAGAATCAAGATTTTTTGCCATCCACATTAGATTAGGAAAAATTACATTTTTCTTAGCCTAGGATTGGTGATAAAATCAACTAGAAATAGGTGATCAATCACACCTTAGAAAAACCCAATGATTGGTGGCAACTCCACTTACATTTGGTAATTCCTTAAAATTTGGCCCAGATTCCTACCATAATACCAAAAGTAAACCTACCTTCCTCCACCGAGAGAGAGAGAGAGAACACCCAAAGCTTAGCGTGAAAACCACGCAACATCATTTCGAGAGGGGCCCTCCAACAGGGCTCCCCACGCGCAGGAGTTGTCACCATGGCAAGTGGTCGAACGAGGGCCTACGAAGACAGCAGCGAAACCGCCCCGTTCCAATCGAGGCCAGGCATTGACAATGAGTAAATTATTTAATTCTTATTTTTGCTAAGTTGAAGTTCTAAAATTCCTCATTTGAGAAGTTTGTCATGTCAAGAATCGTAGCTATTGTGGTGTTTTATGTTTGTACCATGCTATATTGAGAGAGAGAGAGAGAGAGAGAGAGAGAGAGAGAGAGAGAGAGAAAGAGAGAGAGAGAGAGAGAGAGAGAGAGAGAGAGAGGCAACATACAAAAAAATGAAGCAAATCAACTAAGACTTAAAATACTTTACTCATATATTTCATTTGTTATTCATACTTTACTCATACATTTTATATGTTTTTGCAAATTCCAATGGTGGGGCAGCAAATTCACACAAGTTTGGTAGCAACAAGCACTATAAAAGCAACAAACTGGCTGCCCTTGCATGCTTCAGACAAAAGCTAAGAATGTCATTAATACAATCATGAAAGCCTTCACAACAAATTGATTGTAGCCTTCAGATAGCAAGTGTTAATCATCTTCAGTTGTTGAATGAAAGATATGTAACTTTTGGATAGAAAACTATGGAATCGATACAACTAATTGATAAAATATTTAATGGTTGAATAAGAGACCTGGAATTCAATCCCACCTACACCTAAAACTAATTGGTGTATTGGTCTGATAATAAAGAGCTATCATTAGAAGCGAACGCTATAGGTTAAAACTCTCTTTTATAATTTATAAAAAAAAAAAAATGAAAATACTTGTGTTCATAAATAGGTGAAATATTAATTTTGATATGGAAACTCTTGAGAACAAACTAAAGAGCTCATTTATTGAATTTTCTTTTTTCCACCCTTATTTAAGAGTTTAATGAAGTTTCCTCTATCTCTCTCTCTCTCTCTCTGTCTCTCTCTCTCTCCACATAAATTGTTATTTATTAAGCACTTAACGCTAGCAATTTCTTATATAGATGTCTTTAGTATTTTATATTCATGTAAGTTGACATGACTTTTAATGAAATTGGAGGGTTAAGAACCGGAAAAGAGTTCAGTTCCTGGTTTTCACCAGTTGAACCAATGGTTTTTATTGGATCGGTTTAGGGTCCAATTATCATTTGAACCAGCTAGTCCAATCCAGTTTTTAAAAGCATACAATAAACCACTAGACCTACCTCGATAAAAGTTGAAATGATTATATTTAGTAAGGAGAGATACTTTTCTATCCTCACCCATAATTCAGTTACATTTCCATGTAGTGTAGCAATATGGAAATTTGGATCAGTTGTGTTGAGGAAGTTCACATAAAAAACACTAAAGAGAACAAGATAGGCATCAGAAAAGAAGGTTGGCAACTAATAATGTTAGGGTTTCCAAAGATTATTAAATCATTGATCAAGAGTTCCTTGATGACCAACGGAACTCAAGTTTCAAATGGTTTGGTTACAACTAATTTACGAATGTATCCATAAGTATTAAAAACTTATCAATGCATCCAAGCGATGTCTTAAGGAATGTATCCATGAGATAAACACCACATAAGGCCTTATCTAAAAAGGAAATCAAGATTACTTGTCTTCCACATTTGCTTAAGAAAGAACAAATTTTTGTGCATTTCCAAAATTTAATCATGATAATGAGTCATAGCTAAATTTAGCAGGTGATTTTAGCAATATCTTTGTAGAATATTAGAAACGCCTTATTTGAAAAGAAATTAAGACTACTTGTCTTCTACATATGCTCAAAAAAGAAAACATTTGTGAGCATTTGCAAAATGTAATAATAATAGTTGTGTCCTAGTTAAATTTAGCAAATTTTATTAGTAATATCTTTGTAAAATTTCAAGAATTAATGAAAATATGGATGTTTCTTAGTTGTTGCATGATTGGTTGGGTTTGCTTACCAAAAAAAAAAAAAGAGGGTTCACAAGAGATGGGAAGAATGATAATATCTAGAAGAGTTGTGCACATTGTACACTAAAAATTATGAAGATTATATTTCATAATATTTAAAAATAAATGCCTCGTAAGAAGCATTTATATCTTTATGCCTATATAAACTCAATATCGATCTGAAGGGCTCCAAGTCAATTTTCAATATAAGAAAAGCGATTTTGTGGGGGAAAAAACAATTGTGATGGAGTATCTCTTTTCCGAAAATGTTCATTTTTGTCAAGACCTATCCAGTTATCAAAGAGATTTTCAGGTTCAAGCATTTTTGTATCAATGATGCTGATGGCCCAAAAAATAGATCATTATTCATGATAGAATGTCAAGAGTTTATTGAATTTCCGTTTTTCTACCCTTTTTGAAGAGTTTAATGAAGTTTCCTCTCTCTCTCTCCACATAAATTGTTATTTATTAATCACCTAACACTAGCCATTTTTGATATAGATGTCTTTAGCATTTTATACTCATGTAAGTTCCATGTGACTTTTAATGAAATTGGGTGGTTAAGAATTAAACTGGGTTGGAGAAACAAAAATAGGAGCACTGGATTAATTAAATTTCTTTTATTTCTTTCTTTTATTTTCCTGGTCTTCTTCCAACTGCTACATCACTTTATCAAAAGCAAAAGCAGCTATAATATGTTTACTGTAACTATACATCATTCAAAGAAATTCGTGAGCCAGACAGACCACATGGTGCGAGTATCTTCCAAATTTGAACTCTGTTGGTCAAGATGCAATCTTTAGGAGCCATTAGATTCGAGCCCTTTCTTGCCTGCTATACTACTCCATCTGTGATTGTGTCCCCCACAAAACCATTTCAGAAGATCAAGCTCCTCTTCTTGCTTGACCCGCCAGGAACTTTCACTTCAATCTGCATAAGCAAAAATATTTCATTGCTTATGAATAAGTTCCTTGTTGAAATAACACATCCAAATCAAACCACTCTTTGAAACTCTTTATTTGTTAAGACCATTGGAGTTCAAAAGCTCAGCTCAGACAGCAGGGGTCAGCCACAAACAGGATATGCATGAGAGAGGCTAAAGTTTATCAGTTTAATTAGATTTCTGAAGTAAAAATAATTCTGAAGCAGCAGTTGCAGATTCGATATAGACAGCAGTAGATGCAGACTACAATAATCAATTTGGCAATATTTTCAATTTTATTCAGCGTCGTTATTTTCAAGTTGTATCCACAGCATATACTTAATTGGGCATTAAATGTTTGGTCTCCACAGCAATTACTAAATTGGACATCAAATTGATTATTTCTGTATCGGGATGCACATATGCACTCATGAACAACCACTTACTATATGCTGATGGCATATGGTGGTCCACTGAAATGATCAAGCATATCAAAATCACCAACGATGAGATTTAAAGGTCCTTGCTAGACAGGAACATAATTTTGTCCAAGTTGCCTCCCTCAATATTATAATAACTTGGGAGACTTAAGTAACTCTAACAAGTTTAATACCCAAAAGAGAAAAAAATCATGCACTGATCAAACTCCATCATGTCAAAGGCAAAACAACAAGTACAATAAAACTTTTGAACCCAAAATAGTCATGAGTTAAGAAGCATTCATGGCTCCAGATCATAACAAGAATCAAGCTATTTGGAAATTTACATCATAGGGCCACAGAACCAAGAAAATAATCTTCACCTTACAAGTGCAGTTCTTCGAATTCATTTTGCACTTGTTGCAGTCCCCAAATTAGCACTTCATACAACAATTTTTTCCCCGTAAAAGAGAATTGCAACCCACATCGTTCGTGTATGGCAGACTGAGCTGCACAACTGCATATAAATGTAGAGCAAAACCACATTAGCAATCCATCTTTGCGCTTGGGGCAGTGACGCATCTAATGAGGTTCTAACCGAGGCGCGTCTATTGCTTGTTGAAAACTATTTCCAAACCCCCTCTTAGGCCTGGGTTCAACCTTGGCCTTTGAGAATTTCCGGAAGGGCTCCCTTTTCTAGGTAAAGCCCTATAATTACTAGTTCTCAAAACTTATTGTCTTATTTAATTACTAACCTTTTGTTTTACCTTATTCCAAGAACCAGTAATTGCAGTAACTTTTTATTGACGTATGGAAGTTTTTTTTTTTTTTTTTTTTTTTTTTCATATTTTCATAACATATTAATATAGATATTTAGCAAATTTTTACATGAATTTATTATTGACATTATTTTTATTATACATCATTCCTATTATTTATTTCAAAAAATATATATATATATATATACACATCATTCATAACAAGTCACATCAACGTGGTTGTTGCATCTCTACACTTATGGACAAAGGCTAGAGAGGACAACTTATCAAATTAAGTTGTTAGCAATGCCAGGGTGTCTACATCAATATTTTGTTGTTTATCAAGAGATATGATTGATTCATGGGGATGGGGAGTAGGGGAGTCCCAATAGGGCTGTATAATAGGTCCAAGTCGAGGGGGTTGTTCTCTCTCAAAATTGAGAGAGATAGAGAGAGAGAGAGATATGAAACACTAAGAATTGAAATTTTTTCCTTTTAATACAAGTTTTCTTTCCTGAATTCACTTTTCCTTGTTTTTCGTACTTTTCTCTTTCGATCTCTCTCCCTCTCGAAAAGAGGAGGAAGACCATCCGGACCCGGGGCCTTCAAAGGTTCCATTTGATTCAGAGCTGTGACCACCTCTTCCTTAGTATACTCCCCATTTAGCACTTCATTCATCTCCTCCGTTACAGAGCACGGCACACCCGCCACAACTTCCTCCATCCTAGACAGATTTGAAGAGTTAAAAAGGAGTTGGTAGTAATTGACCAAAATCTGAGAAATCCCATCCTCATCCATGCACACCTCCCCACTCGGATCTTCAAGAGTGTCAATACAATTCCTTCTAAACCGATGAGATGCTTTACTATGGAAAAACTTTGTATTGTTATCACCCTCTTGCAACCATAGAGCTTGAGATCGTTGTTTCCACATTTGCTCTTCCTTACCCAAAAGCTTTGAAATCTCTAACTTCCACATTTGCTCTTCCTTACCCTCTTCTCTCTGACAAGTCTAGTTATGGGGCTTTGCTGTCATTTTTTTCCCATAAGTAAACTCTTTTGATGAAATGACAGTTGGCCCCTACATGGTGCGTACCATAAAATGTGTCCTCTACTCCTATTGCAACTGGTTGCGTTATGAATTTGAGGATATCTCTAGGATTTTGAATATTGGGTTTTGTTTTTGCATTATGGATTTTTCACTAGTGGTAGCTTTTGTCCTAGCGATGGTGGACCTTTGGTAATGTCATGAATATGAAAGTGGAAATGGTTGTTATTTCTTTAAGGGGGACTTATGCCATGGTTGCCCAATAGAATTTGCTTGTTACTTTCACTACTGTTGCTCACTGCACTTTGATAATAAGCCAAAGTATATGTGGTTTTAATTTTAAGAAACAATTTTATTCAATTATAAGTGTTTCCTTATTTCAATTTTGAATTTTGGAAATGTTATTAGAATATCTTCACTCTGTTAAAATGTTGAGAGTTTAGTCCAATCATTCACTTTCACTTACAAAGTTTGCATCTTTACATTTGTTATGAATTGCTAATATGCGATTAGATGCACTTTATGCCTAAAATTCACTACCTTTATATTTGGCTTTTTGTTCAAGTTTGGCACTTATAACAATGAAGAAAGTACTTCTGTGGAACGATGGACGATACTTTTTGCTGTTTGCAAAGGAACTTAGTGATCAATGGAATCTCATGCAAATTGGAGAGGACCCGGCTGTTGATGTCTAGATGGCGGATGTGAGTAACTATGTTTTTAAAATTTCCAATGAATTGGTCTTGAGGGTTAAGGTTATGAACAATGTAAATTTCCTAGAGAGAGCTTTATTGTTCTATATTTATGCAAGTTAAGTCGCCTTCTTGGACTGGATTACTCCACCTTGTCTTTTTACTGGAACTTTTGGATTCAGACTGTTACAATTTAATCTGCCATTTCATTTGAATTTTTTATCATTGTTACTATCATATATTTTATTGATTTTTTTCCCTTGGGAATTGGCTTCATGAATCTTGTTCTGTGTCTTATATATTGAGCCAACTTCAATTAGCATGTGATTCCAATATTTATTAAGAATGTCTTTTCATTTCTGTTGGCTTTGTTCTGCACTTCATTTTACAATTTTCTATAGAATGATTCCATTTAATTAATTATTAGCTTTATTAAATAATTGTTTTGATGGTGTTACACATACTGTAGATTTCGTTGTTCTTATCTTGATGTATGCATTATGTTATATATTAAGTTACAGCCTTTTATATTAACTGGATTTTATGCTTTCTTTCTTTTAGAATCTGCCTAAGGAAGCGGCCATTGGTGTTGATCCTTGGTGTGTGTCAATAGACACTGCAAAAAGATGGGAGCATGCTTTTACCAAAAAACAGCAGAAGCTAGTTCAAACTTCTAAAAATTTGGTGGATGAAGTTTGGAAAAATCAGCCACCACCAGAAATTAATCCTGTTATCATACATCCATTGGAGTTTTCTGGTCGTTCTATTAAAGACAAATTGAATGATTTGAGAGAAAACCTTAAGCAAGAGAAAGCTCGTGGTATAATCATCACAACACTTGTTGAGGTGACTCTTTCTAAGCTTTATAATTTTTTTCTGCTCTTATTTTCTTCTTGTTGAGAATTTCATAAAATTGGGCCTCTGGCCTGCATTTAGATTCTTCATCTTTGATTCTTTCATGAAAAACATAAGTATAGTTGCAATTGTGCAGGTTGCTTGGCTGTATAACATTCGTGGGAGTGATGTGTCCTACTGTCCAGTTGTTTATGCATTTGCTATATTAACATCCAACTCAGCTCTCTTATATGTGGACAAGGGGAAGGTGTCTTCTGAGGTCAGTTATAAAATTCAATTTTTGATATCTTCTTGCATTGTCTCTAGAGAGGTAAACAATGGAGCAAACTTATGATACTGGCAGTTAATTGTTCTCCTGTAACTGATATCAAGTTTAACTAATATTGCATCTGATAATGTCTATTCAAAGCACAGTCATTCATTTCCAATTGTATTTTTGTACCAAAATTCAATTACAAGTGTTGGCCTAATTAAATTGATAGACTTTTTCTGACAATTGTGTCATATACAGGTGCTCTCTTATATGGAGGAGAACGAAATTGAAGTTAGGGAGTATGGTGCAGTGAGCTCAGATGTGGCCTTGCTTGCATCTAATCAACTCAACGCTTTGTCTGCCGTTAAAGGAACTCAAGCTGAAGTAACAGGAAATCATACAAAGGAAATGAAAGATGAGTTTGAACTTATATGGGCTGATCCTACTTCATGTTGCTATGCTTTGTATTCAAAACTGGATGCTGATAAGGTTCTTCTGCGGCCGTCACCTTTGGCCCTTGCAAAAGCTCTTAAGGTAGTATATGCAATTCTTATCCAATGAAGATGGTATATGGTTTGTTCTAGTGGCAATGGCTGAAGGTTTCCAATGACATAAATTAGATGAGATAGTAGAAATTATTCCTTTTTTTTTCTTTTGAAATCATTTTAGCCTTTGTTTTGCTTTTTTGTTTTGTTTTTTTTTTGTTTGTTTGTTTTGGGGGAGGGGGGAGGGGCCGGAGGGGAACTTGGTGAATTCGTAGTTGCAAAATTCTAGCCTTCAATTTTGTTGTTGTTGGTAATTAGTAATTACACACACGGTAGGTCTAGAACTTATGATTGCACCCTCACCCCCTTGCTTACAAGGGGGAGAGGTGGTAAGTTTTTTTAAATTATGCATTCATTATGAATTTTAAATAATGCCCCCACTTTTAAACATTGAAGTCAACAGTGGTTACCTCTAGAAGAGCCAACAGATTATAGATTTAGGGAGGCTTTTGAAGCTACAATAACGACAAAAGTGAAAATGCCTTCAAGAATGTTTGAAGTCACCTTAATTCTTGTGTAAGGAGGATGAGTTCTAAGTGTGGCAATTCACCTTTCATAAGAAGTGGTTTAAATTTCTTAGACTATTAATATTGGTGGCAGACATTATATTCTCTGGGGATGCTAGAAAAATCTGATATGTGTTTCCCAGCCCTCTTAAAGAAAGATATATCCAACACACACACACAAACAATGTGTTTCTTAGCCCTTCATGTTGTTGTTGTTGTTGTTTTGTTATTTTGTTTTGTTTTGTTTTTTTTTTTTTTTTTTTTTTTTTTTTTCTCTTTTTGGGTGTGGTGCGTTGAGAGAGAGAGCTAGACCTGGGAATATGCAAAATTTTTCACTTTCTAATCGATAAATAGAAGGATTATTGGCTTGTTTACAAGATTAAAAGTCATAATCATCTTTAGAGGTAGCTGAGCAATCGAATTATTTTATTGTTAGTGTTCTTGGATATATTTTTAAAAACATTATTATATTTGTACCTTCTTAATAATATCTTTAGCAAATTTTTAATTTACTTATTGACTGATTGTTATAATATTTTAGAACCCAGTTGAGTTGGAAGGATTAAAAAGGGCTCATGTTCATGATGGTGTAGTTGTTGTGCAATACCTTGTCTGGTTAGATCATCAGGTATAACGGAGGGGTCCTATGATCTCTGAACTTTGTATTCTCTCTGGAAAATATACACATACTCTCTCTTCTTGTCTAAGGTTTCTCTCTATCTCTCTCATAGGTTTTTCATGCAATTTGTTTTCCAACATATGCAACAACTACTAAGGCCTGAAAATGATGCCTACTCTTGTTTTGTGTTTACAGATGCAGGAGATATATGGTGCTTCTGGTTACTTTTTGGCGGATGTAGGAGCAAACAAGAAAAAGCATTTGTGAGTTTGTTATCCTCATTGACTTTGCTAAATCTTGTCATGGATTAAGTTAGTAGTTGAAGTGAGATGTATCATGGACCAGATATAGCCTGATATGTTATTTCAGTAGAACATGATGCATCATAACTTGTTGGTACCAATATTGCATTGTGTTTCACACAGTTGTGTTACTAATACTGTTACATGAACAAAAACTTCGCCTATTAACAGTAAGTTTTTGGACGATAATGCATGGTAAAATGACCTTTTGTATACTCACGGCAATAGGTTTCATTGTCATAATCTTACATTATGCTAAGAAACAATGAACATATGTACCAAGGTTGTCTCCATATATGTTCAAAGGTCTTGGCATATACAAATAATGTACCTAATAATAGAAGGAAAAATTATGGCCCCTTGGACTTCATAGCATATTGCTTAATATGCTATGAATTTTAGTTTATGATTCAATTTCTTCAAATACCAGAAAAACTTCTGAAGTATTGCCACATTATTTATTCTGCCTCAATTGAGCAAGTCTGAATTTCAGGCCTATAAGTCAAGCTGTTAATTTGATATGGCAGGCCAAATGCAAGTAGTTGAATAAAAATAGAATGGATTTTTTTTTTTTTTTTTCCTTGCCATAGTTTTATATGCTGCATGTTATTTTTCCTCTCTCTATATTCTCTGTTGTACCTCAACTTTTGTATTGACAATGCCATGAACCTTTATCTAACCCTAAGATTATTGGACCTATACAGCTATCTAGCTCTAAACCTATGCGGCAACCAAGGGATTTGCCAATCCAAGCTTCTGCCAGTAACAGGTGCAAAGATACACTGGTACTAGATAAATCGAGTCCCTCCTCTGAAACCATTGAAGCAAACCCCAAAGCAATCCAGGAGATACAGAGAGCAGAAAAACTCTTCCATTGGGTCCTCGAAGGCAAGGGCACATCTTCTAGTAGGAATTGTTAAAATGTACGAGTCCTTTATCAAGTCCTTCAAGTCCATGAGCCTAAGCAATGGTGAAAATTTTCAGCACTAGCTAATCAAGAAGCTGTTTGACAAACCCCATTTTCCTCTCATGTAAATCATAATTTATGGTGCCATTACATCTAAAGTAAAAAAAATAAAAATGATCTGCATCCATTGTCATTGGTTACAGAGCTTGCTGGAGAAGGCCTTATTGGAGCAGGGTGCATTTAAATTTTACGAAGGTAAGGCCTTTTCTCTCCAAGAAAAACACCTCTATAATACTGAATTAAAACTGGTGTTGTAAATTTTTTTATTTATATAAGTAATGATATTTAATTGAGGAAAGAGTACTTCATGTACACATATAGTGGACACAAAGTAGCCTAAATAACTGGTGTTGCAATTCTTTAAGACAAAATTTGATTTTACAGCAATAGTCAACTATGAGAGCCTATTTTAATGTCACTATATTGCTCCTGAGTAACTGAAACTAGAAACATATTTTATATTCATTGGATTAGAATTTTTTTCTAATAACTCAGGATATTTTCCGAAGCGTTTCTGAAGCCTTTTCATGTCCTATTACCTTAGTGGATGTGCAACGTCAGAGATATTATCATTAATCTATGGTCTCATTTTTTGGCTTGTGTCGTTGACGTTACATTACAATGAAAATTAATATGATTGTTGATGGTGGATGAAAATGCATTGTATAATTCTAGTACATTTTAATTTTTTTTTTTTTTTTTTTTTTTTTATGCATTACGGCTTGTCCATTCATATGACTCATGGGGATTTCATTTTAACATCATATATTTGCATCCAGGTTCCAGTAGACCTTGTTGTTGATCATGAATGTTCAAGTTGATGTGGCTAGATCCAAAAATGCAGTACAGGCTAATATGGAACATGAGTTTTGGAGGAATAAGGAGAGATTTGCTTTTCTTAAGTGGGGATCATCTGCTTTCAGGTCCTTGTACTTTTAGGTTTTCAATCTACTTTATATTTCTCTTCTCTATAATCCTCTTCATTTATACATGCAGACGTTATTGCAGCTGCTGTTCTGTCTGGAAACAAAAACTTTCAAGGCCGTGTGCATGCATTAACGAGAGCTAACTATCTTGCTTCAAGTTCTGCTTCAGCAGCAGCAAGATTTTCTTTTCCCACAATGAATCTTTATTGACGAGATTCTTCTTGCTTCCTCAGGTCTTACATTTCTTTAAATTATTTCCTCGTACCCCTAGGAAAAAATATAAAGAAATGGAAGTATGAGGAAACAAGAAGAATCTTGTCAACAAAGAATCATTCCCTGAAGTAAGTTTGTAGCTGCTGCTGAATCAGATCTTCAAAACCTACCTCCATATTAGATTATTCATTTTTGTATGTGTCAATTCTTTTTGTATTTTTCACCTGTTCATCCTCCATTAACAACAATTTTGCTTCACCTCATCTGTCACATGTCAGAGACCATGTATAGTATTTTATAAACTAATGTTGTGATTTTGATTGACAGGAAAACAAAAAGGGTCTTCAATTGCTGAAGACTGCTACTGCAAAAGCTGGATATACGGGAAAGGTTAGGTAATTTCATCAATTTTATCACTATTACTTCATTATTTCCTCTTCTAGCAAAGAAAATTATACAATATTGATGCATTTTTCTTGCCTCTTCTGACCATCGCTGTTCTTGGCATGGATGTTGTTGCATCAGAATTCTATGATAGCAAGGACAAGACCTATGACTTGAATTTCAAGGAAGCGGTAATTTGAGTTGCATTTTTCCCTATGATCCATTTTTTGTATTTGATTTGACATAATTTTGAAAGAGTCCTGTGTCTATTTTTATGTGTGTGATCAAAATAAGTTTGGTTTGGAGCATGCCAAGAGCCTTGTAGCTCAAATGGTTTGCAAGTACATAGTTTATTAGATGGCCAAAGCTTGCTCCTTTTATCAGCTCTCTAAAAACTAGCTTTTTCTATTGGCAGAGTTGCCTACTGGACTTATTACTGGCATGGCACAAGGCAGCACACTGAATAGTCTTTTAAGTAACAAAGTAGGGCTAGAAGTGATGCTGCCACTCAGTTCAGTAAAGCTGCGCACAAGGTATCTATTTTCATCATAAGCATTTGAATGGTTTCTGAGATCAGTTTCTATATATATTTAAATATGAACTGAATTTCTGCTTGTAGGGTATTGTTGCATTGACGGTCGATGACCAAGCTGTTTCAAGTATGGAAAAGCAACAGATGAGTGCAGTTTCACAGACCATAACTATACCAAATGGAATCGCAGCACTTTAGGGCCCACAGTCCAAGACCTCTAAGCAGGGAACATCCTCTAAGACCTTACTCTTAGGAAGAAGCAGTTGGAACATCAGTACTTGTGGAGGCTGACAATGATTTAAAGCTCAAGGATGACGTCTTAGTCATGTGCAAAGCACTTAAACAAGCTGGTAAATTTGTCATCATCACACACAGATTTGTGGTGATTGTTAGTTGCCCTAGTATGGTGGAGTTGGGTAAGTCTGAATTTTGAGGCGTTTCTGCTGATCCAGAATGGGTGAAAGAATCGGAAATTGGTTTGGAGAGTGTTATACGTGCTGATTCGGACCAAGAAGTGGTACATACTGTTGGAAGCAGTCCAGATACCATACTGATGGATTGGATTCATCAGCAGGCGTGGCACCTAGTTCCACCCCCCATCCAAAGCGAGCGAGGGAGCACCTATTAAAAAAGAAAAAAAAGAAAAAATTCCTTTGCGGCCTTTTTGTTGCTGATTGGTAATGAAACACCCCCAATTGGACTAAACACACCACATCTCCCTTGGACTGGCGTAATATCTAAGCTTGAGCTCATTGGCTTCAGTAATGCCTTTTCAGATAAACTTAGGTCATATTTTTCCATGTAAAATGCGTGTAAGCTCTGTGTTGTATACATTATGTATAGTGACTCTTTTTTTTTTCTTTTAACTGTTATGTACAGCATCATTATAAACTTTGCTACACATGGAAGACAGGCTCAAAGATACTCAAGACTGGAGTAACGTTACTCTCTTCTTGTTGGAAGCATTATGGCATACTATTACACCTGGAAGATCGCAAATTTTCTCAGCATTACAAAGAATTATTGGAATAGTACTTATCTAGCATACATATTTGCATACAAAGTTTAGGCTTTGTCATCATATTAAAGAATACCAATGCTTTGCTGCTAGTTTGGCACTGGTACATGTATAATGTACTGTGGTCTGTGGGTATCAGGATGCTTTATTATATATTTAACAAGGAAGTCATTATTGATGTTGTTTTAGTATTGTTTGGCTCATTGTGTGTGTGTGTCTTCTGATTCAATGTCCTTCGAGGGCCATTCTAAAATTGTTCATCTATGTTTATATTTAATAGAAGTATAAAGATTAATGGAAGTTAAATTTTGATGTTGATATGAATAACAGAATTCTAAAAAGCTTTGTGCAAAATATTTGGTTGGTGGGATTTAATTACAGATATCTGATATGGATGAAATTGACTTGGATGTGGTATGCAAAGCTGAAAAATCAGAAACTTTATTGCTACCTACGTTTTCACTGGATCTCTTTTTTGTAGGCTCTCTTGCAAGGGCCCTGCAAGATTAGACTATGATTTTGGTTTCAATTGTACAGATAAAAACTGTGGGTTTTTGTAGTAATATCAAATTATTTTTCCACCTTCCCAATAGCCATGATCATGGATGCATTTCTCTTGAATTTGGTTATAGTTGAAGTCGGGATATTATTGAAGCTCAAAGAAGCAGCATAATAGGCTAACCAAACCAAGACATAGTATTTGCGATATTTTGATTGATGACTACAAGCTTGGGCAGAGTCATGAGCATTTGTGATTTTCCAATCAAAAATTTAAGTGATTTAAGTGGTGTTGAACATTCACTTGAAGCTGTTGTTATGCTACTTCTAATTGCCAACATCACATAACTTTATCCATTACATTTTGCACGAAGAATGGAGCAAGCCTCTAGCGAAGTATTTGATTGTGATGAACAAAGTGAAAGCAAATTGTGAACTTGGTAATATGTAACATGGTTAAGAAGAAGGTGGTTGGCCAGATAACATGGTGCATTTAAATTGGATTATGATGCTGGAAAAAAATTTTGTTATTTATAGAATTCTGAAATTAGTTCTCAAATTGGAAAAAAAAAAAAAAATATATATATATATATATATATATATATATCTCTATATATTCTAGTAAAACTCAACTATTATATACTCGATTTTAAAACAAAATGGCCCAAATAGAAATCGAGTTTCTGAAACTCGATTTCCATTTCGGTGGCAATTTTGTAAATTGGTCTGGCAGTTTATTTACAAATATGCCACCAAATGGAAATTGAGTTTTAAAAACTCGATTTCTACTGGGATTTTAAGTGCCAGGCTGAGACTTCAAAAATATTTATGGCCAATGCTACTGCAAAAATTCCCTGTGGAAATGAAACTCGATTTCCATTTGGGTGGCATTTTGTAAATTGGTCTGGCAGTTTATTTACGAATATGCCACCAAATGGAAATCGATTTTTAAAAACTCGATTTCTACTGGGATTTTAAGTGTCAAGCCGAGACTTCAAAAATATTTACGGTCAATGCCACTGCAAAAATCCCCAGTGGAAATTGAGTTTCTGAAACTTGATTTCCATTTGGGTGGCATTTTTGTAAATTGGTCTGGTAGTTTATTTACAAATATGCCGCCAAATAGAAATCGAGTTTTTTAAACTCGATTTCTACTGGTATTTTAAATGCCAGGTCAAGACTTCAAAAATATTTACGGGCCAATGCCACTGCAAAAATTCCTAGTGGAAATCAAGTTTCTGAAACTCGATTTCCATTTGGGTGGCATTTTTGTAAATTGGTCTGGTAGTTTATTTACAAATATGCCACCCAAATGGAAATCGAGTTTCAAAGACTCGATTTTCACTGGTAAATATATATATATATATATATATATATTTTTTTTTTTTTTGCAGCTACTCCTGCAGCAGTAAACCAGAATTAGTTTTCCCTTCCCCTGCAGTAGTAAAATAACACATTACATGGTCTGCGGTAAACAAGTAAATACAAGCATATGATACCAATCAAGGGGAGAGTACATCAAATGCAAATAACTGGATTAAAACAGTTACTATTCATAGGCATTATAGTTGCCCTCTTAGCACACAAAAACACTACTAACTAGCTGTCATCGCTTCAAACAAGGCCCCTGTGGTTGAACTTGCCAAAGTAGTAGCTACTAATGCCAAAGTAATATCATTGCTGGCATTATAGGCAAGAGCTGCACAATGCAAGTAATGTAACGAGTACAATGGATAGCAAATAGTTCAATTACAACAACATTCAGCAATAAACAAGATAACAACTAAGACAATACAACATAGTCTACATAGTCGCCTAGCACTTGTCGATACTGATACAACATACTCTACATAGTAACCTAACACTTGTCCATACTAATACAACATAGTCTACATAGTCGCCTAACACTTGTCCATACAAAAGATAACCATAAGTCTCACGTACAATAGTTAATCAAAATCGAGTCTCCGCTCGCCTAACAAAAATTAAAATACGGTCATTAGTTTCCAAATGTGAAGAACAAAAACCAAATGAAATTGTGAGTATATTATATAAAAACAATGAAGGCACTTGCCTAGTTTGTAGCACTACCACTTGTTGAAGCCCCAAGGGAATTGGGACAACTTCTGCGGTTATGCTCCTCTTGATGATACACTCCGTATCGCTGCCTCGGTTGAATCTCCCTCAACTCCAGATCTTCCCTCCGACTTCCTCATTCTCATTGTACCCCATCCATTTCATTCCTTAATCTTGACTTCATAGGACGACCTTTGGCCCGCAACAGCTGTGGGTCAGGCACCCACTGTGGTCCGCGAATGTCCCTCCACAATGACTCTGAACTTGGCACCACAAAATGATGTGAATATGTGTGAATTGCGTTGTTCAAATTGTAACATGGGTCAATATAGCTGGTCGCATCGAGATGCCGACCTTGAAGAACTTTAATTCCATGTGAACAAGGGATCTTCAAGTTTTGCCACTTTCCACAACCACATGTTCTAGCAAATACAGGCACTTCATGACTGTGGTTTCCCCCTCCACCTCTATGGTCATTGTACGGCATAACCACTTGATATACACCAGTTTCATGATTAAAATTCCCCATAGTGTGTCCTGCGGTTTTCTGCTCATTTTTGTTATAAATCTCCATTGCATAATCACTCCACACCTTACCTCGAGAGAGATTAGAAGTAATTTGTTTATGTCAATCGTGGAAATATGCAACAAGTTTGCATCAAGTGAAATCAACCATTGCAGCAATGGGCAAACCGCGGGCACCTTTAAGTACCCCATTAAAGCACTCAAAGATATTGGTTGTCATTACCCCGTAACGTCTTCCACCATCATGTGACTGGGTCCATTTGTCCAGATTCTCACTCACTAGGTATGTGTATGGCATATAACGTGCAATCTGGCGATCAGTAGGGTCTACACCCCTCAGTAAATTAATCTCGACCTCCTTAATGGTTTGCATTATAAACTCAAATTTAGCTTCATGAGTCGCATATCCAGCTTTCAAGGCCAATGCCTTTAGAGTCGGGTCATCAAAGTGTGTGTTGAAGTTGCTAGCAACATGTCGAAGGTAATATCAGTGAAATACCTATTCTCTTTCGTCCCGACCTTTAGGCCACTCTCGAATGGCGTATTTGATACCTTTATGTCGGTCAGAAATAATGCAAATGCTCTCGTTAGGTATGACATGCTCTATTGAACTCTTGAGAAACTCTAAAAACCACCCCCAATTAGGCCCTGACTCCTTGTCCACAACAGCAAAGGTGAGAGGCAAAACCTTTTGGTTAGCATTGGTTGCCATTGCAATCATCAATACCCCTTTGTATTTACCATACAGATGAGTCCCATCAATATTGATCACTGGCTTATAATATTGGAATGCAGCAATGCATGGAGCGAATGCCTAATATACATAGCGCAGTAACGCAGTACCTTCGTATGGCCTAGGTATGGTGTGATAGTTGTACTGGGTACCTGAGTCCTAATCCAAGTATGCCAACAACAATTTTCGCAACCTTTGATAAGACTCCTCCCAATCCCCAAATATCTTAGAAATTGTCTTTTGTTTTGCGTCTCATACTTTATAGTAAGAAAGCTCGTGATTATACTTAGTACGTAAGATCTCCCAAAGCTCATTAATACGAGCAGTGTGATTTTGTCGCAATTTTCCCACAATTTTTGATGCAACAAAGTTAGAATCCATCATTTTACCGTCTCTTCGTAGGCCAAAGGGTATACAAGTGTGTGGACCCACATAAGACGTGACCATCCACAGACCATTGAATTTAGCCTTCATGAATGCCCCAACGTACCACTTGTAGTTGTCGTCAACGCATGCGGCGCACAATTTCATTTTGGTCGACCTTCAGATTATAAAATTTCTATTATCATTTGCTGCGTATATTATCAATGCACTCTTCACCGCCTCTTTATTTGCAAAAGTCAACCCTTTACAAAAATGCATCCCATCTTCCCAAGTAGAAACAAATGGTATCTGAAGACGTGGAGGATAAACCATATCTTTCCAAGTATTTGCGTAGAATGAGTCGGCAAGAGGTCTGGAGCCAGTGGTCGTATTTGTATCATGCTGGACGCCAATATCATCGTCTGTATCACCTGCATCATGGTACTCTATATTTTCCTCTTTAAAATTGGGAACGATTTCATGGTCATCCACATCGTTCTTAAAGTCGCCTCGCTCAATCCTCTCTTTGTACTCATCCATATCATCAATATTTTCACCATCATTCGCAGTATGATCTTCATCTTCATCTTCGTCTTCCTCCTCTAAATGTGTCTCTTAAGGATAAAGGGTTTCACTAGTATTGGCAACATGATCTTGAGATGGGAGTGTATAACCTCCCATTGTATACCCTCCCATTGTAGTGCATCCATCATCTAGGGTTGTAAATTGTAAAGCCGTAGTTGTTTGTTGCACCACCTCAGTAGTGCTGTCTGCAAACGCCTCCAAACTTACATACAACTCAGCAGCATTTACTTGGGACATTTTCTAAATCCTATTAAACATCATCTTTACATGTTTATCTTCTTTGATCACCATATACCCGTAATTTATCCGTTCATGAAGGACTTCTTGTGGGTAACGATAAATAATCTTGATGTCATACCAAGCAGGGTTCAAATTCAATTCATCCATTATTTTCCTCTTCAAATCATTCAACGTCTTCAACTTACAACGTATCATCATGTAGTAGCATTCGATACCCTCCCCTCTAAATGGGAATCTGTCAATCCCTCCAGGATTGTCAAGGGGTCCACCGAAGTATACATTTATATCAATATTTTTCAGAGATTGTGAACCTATTAGAGAGTCAAGTATAATATGTTAGTGACAGATAACTTCGAAATCTAAAGCAATAATGATAAAGCCTAATTATGCAGCACAAGATTTGGTAACTAAGTTAAAACTCTTGAAAGGAAAAACAACTCTAAGGATTCAACTACTAAAGGTTTAAGGCTTAAGGTGTTGTCAAGAATTCTAATAACTTCTTTTTTTGGATCACAGCACATAGATGAGTTTTTTTTGCCAAGTTTTTATTTTTTTATTTTTTGTTTCTATTTTAGGTAAGAGAAAGGCTTCAAGATCTTCATTTCAAGACTACCCTCTCTCACCAAAAAGTTTTTGTTATTGTGCCTTGTATAGGTTGTTTAGATTTTCTACAAATGAGAATTCACAACCTAAAAATTTACATAGTGAACAAGAACATTTTACTCAAGTGAAAATCTTGAAGATAATATAGTTGTGCCAATTTCAAACGGTCGCATTTCACTTATTTAAAATCCAAATTGAATAAAATTATATTCGTTTTGAAGTCCTATATGCCTACTTTTCAATGAAATAATTTTCACTACAAAATTCATTATATATAGATGGTGAAAAAGCTATGAACAAAAAATCATCAACTTGTCATAATTTGATAGTTTTGTCATCTTTTAACAGCTTTTGAACTAGACTCAACCCTAACAAAATGATATTGATACAACACAGATTTGAACTGTTTAGGCACTAGGATTTGCCAAGATTGAATAAGAGAGAAAAAGAAGAAAATCTCTCTCCATATTTCTCTTCATGCATGTCTGTTCCATATTTCTATGTGGATGGACTATTAGTAGGTGGATTCGTGTATCTTTCTCATATATATATATATATATATATATACTGGCTATTTAAATATATATATTTTTAAATATTTATATTTTTAAATATATATATATATTTATATAAATATATATAAATATTTAAATATTTAAATATATAGTTGTATGAATATATATAAATATATAAATATAAATATAAATATATATATATATATATTTTTTTTTTATCAGGAAACAAATATAAATATTTAATACAAACAAATATTTTATCAAGAAATGTCATGACAAATTCAATGCAAGCAACACTTTCTAAAGCAGTTATATATACTAAACAACCACCTAGAGAGTGAGGAAACCCTTACCTGACATGAGGATGTGCAAATGTACTGTTGAGATTGTATGAGAGTGATAGGGGGAGTGAGAGAGGGAGACTACAATGAATGTTGGGCTTGTATGAGAGTTAAGAGAGGAGCAATGTTTTGCTGCTGAATGTGTATGAGAGTTTATGAGAGTTGTATGAGAGTTGAGAGAGGTTCTGTGAGAGTTGAGAGAGGTTCTAATGAGAGTTGTTGAGAGAGGAATCAGTCAAATATTCTCTGAATCCCGAGAGACTGGACCAAACAAAACAAGATGGGACATGACCAAACCTAATGGGAAACAGACATGACTAGCCCATATGGAGTTTTTGACCATATTTAAAATCAAGTTTTTGAGACTCGGTTTCACATTTAGTAAACCGAGTCTCAGAGACTCGAGTTTTAAGGGAATCTACGTGGCATCCATGTCCACGTGGCGTTTAAGTGGAACTCGAGTCTCAAAGACTCGAGTTCTAAGTGTACTCCACGTGGCATGATTTTAGTGGTTGGTTACTCAGACCAAAACGTCTCTTTGTCTTCTGCGCCATTTCCCCTATATATATGTTGCTTCTCCCCTTCATTTCTACTTTTCGCAACCATTTTCTAGTGTTAGAAAGCCACCGTCACCTGCAGGAATTTGTCACTCCGTCTCCTCAATGCATTTGTTCACCACGCCGTTTCCGTCCCTTTTCTGCACCGTACAACTGTAAGTGCTCTTCGTCCTATACACATATTTTTTCTTTTCTTGTTTTCTTTAAGTATTGTATGTCCATCGCATATGCAAACCTGTAGAGTCTTAGGAGTTTATTCGTCACGTGTAGGTGTAATAGATGTCTAGTGAAGCGTCGAGGGAGCAATCGTGTGTCCGTGAAGGAGCAGGCTATGATGAGGTGTAATCATTAGGTCAAGACGATCCCCGCTCCTCTTATTTTGAAAGGGTTCCATTTGCTAATTCACCTTCTGAGGAGGAGGATGATGACTCAAACTTGGACAGGTTAGAGAGTGATACAAGTGGAGACTCAGGTGGCGAGGAGAACATTGAATCTCCTATTAGATCTATCATTGGCCCTGACGGCCTTAGGAAGTTCCTTCTTCCCCTTATGTGGATGGTCAATGATTTTAACTTGGCCATTAAAAGAAAACACTTCGATGCCTTACGGGAGAGATATCATATTTCCGTTGACATCCCCATCCGTCTACCTTTTAAGTTTGAGAAGTGTTATTATCGTGGTGTTGATGATGTTGGGGTGTATAAGAAAATGTTCAAGGCGGGGTTTGGACTACCTTTGAGTGCTCTCCACCGTCGCTTACTCCAGTACTTTGGACTAGCCGTCACCCAGATTGCTCCAAATACTTGGAGAATCTTCCTTGGTGCAGAGGTGTTGTACAGGGTTCTAAGTAAAGGGAGACGTCAGCTAATCGTAGAGGAGTTCTTTCATTGTTACCGTCCCTCTAAGATCGTCAAGCCTAGGGGGATTTATAGCTTCCTACTGAGGAAACCAGCGCTTAGGCTAGTGTAGGAGACCCCTAATTCTAACTAGGACTGGAAGAACCGATATTTCTTCATGTAGGGAGACAACTGGATGTGCCACCCCAATGAACGAGAGAACATGCCCCTTGTTGATAGAACTTGGGGCATAATGCCTCCGTTTGGTAGGTGTCCGTTTGCTTAAATTTTCTCATTTACTTATTTTGTCTATTTTACTTGTTAGTCTGACCGTCTCTTATTGCAGCTTAGGACCGTCCAGAGGTTAACCTTGAACAGTGGATTTTTTGGAGAAGATCTTCAAAATTTCGTTAAAAGAGAAGACATGGAAGAAGCTCGCCACTTTGGACACCCTACACTGGTATTGTAAGGGTCCCGAGCCTATAGCTATTGCACATTGTTATGATTCACAAGCATGCCAACATGAATCTGTCGCCTATTTGTCAACAAATCACTGTGTCAATCTACAAGCATTAAATTGACTTCGTGTTAAAGTTGAAAAAAAAGGAGGAATGGTGTGTGGGAGGGTGTGAAAAGTTGTTTTGGGCTTTTTTTTTTTTTTTTTTTGGTTGACTATGCAGAACAATGATTACCATTTGATTACATGTTCTAACCATTGTTCTAACTATGTAGAACAAAGATTAATAGTGAATACAACTTTACCACAAAGTCAATGGCTAAAATGGTCAAATACCATTATTTGGTAAAATATTTACCAATTTACCATTGTTTTAGAAATATTTAGTAATATATCATTGTTTTGAAACTCAAGTTTGTGAAACTAAAGTTTCACATATAACTCGAGTTCCATAAAAAATGCCACGGTGGCACTCGCTAACCAAGAATTTGTTTAATTTAAAAGGCAATGAGGAACTCGATTTTGACAAGACCGAGCTGTATGCAGTGTAGAACTTGAGCCCTGTAAACTCGAGTTCGATGAAAAAGAAGAAGGAAACAGCGTAAACTAGAGCATGTTTTGTTTGAGGCTATCTTAAAACTCAAAATTCATAACTCAAAACTCATCACTCATATCTCAAAAATCTATCTCATCAAAAACCCAAAATTGAAAACTTCTTGTTTGGTTCATAACTCAAAATCATGTTTCTCATTCTTATAACTTAACTTTATCACTTTTTTGTGGGGGCCCATAGCCTGCATGGTGGGTGTATGTATTTACTGACCTTCATTATGAAGCTGAAGTTAAAGCCAAAGAACAGAAAAGCTTCCAACGGTACTGATTAAGGATGTGACAAGTCACTGACGGCCCCACATGGTTGCACTTATTAACGAAATTGCTATCAAACTCATTTCTTACAAATTGAAAACACGTAGTTCTTAGTTTTCATTCTCATAACTCAAAAATTTGAGATATGAGTTATGGAAAAAAAACTAAAAACTCAACCAAAATTTTTTTCACTTAGTGGGTCTCAAGGATTTTGGGTTTTGAGTGATGAGTTTTAAGTTATATAACTCAAACCACCTCAATTCCGACATCCTCTTAGGGGGTTTTTGGTTTAGGCAAAATCATCACTCAATACTCAATTTCCATAACTTAATTCTCAAAATTCATGGGTCCCACTACAATTAAGCTTGTTTGGTTTTGTTCCCATAACTCAATTTTCATCACTCGAAACTCAAAAAATTGAGTTTGGGTGAAGAAAATCGAAAACAAGTTTTTATTGTTTTTGAATCATGAATTATGAGTTATGTGGCATTCTTGTAAATTTTGGCAAACATGTGGGACCCAACTCAATGTCAAGTCCACATCAAAAATCAAGTGCCAACACTCTCTTTCTTCTTTTATTTTTCTTTTTTCTTTTCTTTTTTCTTTCATTTCTTTTCTTTCTTTCTTTTTTCAATTTGTACACTTCTCTCTTCTCTTTTATGTTTTTTTTTTTTTTTTTTTTTTCTTTCTTCTTTTCTCATTTCTTTCTTTCTTTCTCCTTCACCCAAATTTCTTTGCTCTCAACTTTTTCTCTTTCTTTTCTTAGATTTTTCTTGCTCTCTTAGCACTCCAATTTGGGTTGTAATCTACGTTTATGGTTTTTATTTATTTCTTTATTCATTTTATTTAGAGTCTGTGTGTTTTATGGGAGAATTTGTTGTAGTGTTGAAGGTGTTGGTGGTGTGAGTGGATCTACTATGGTGGATGGGTTTGGATGGGTTTTACTATGGTATTTCAAGGTAAACGTATCGTAGTTACCCCGGAGCTCATTTTCGAGGTACTATGTGTCCCTAGGTTGGATCTTCTGGATTACCCTAGTCATCATCATTTCTCTACCATCTCTAGAGACGAGTTGGCCTCACTCTTCTGCGAGAAGGCCATGTTGTGGGGAGGTACCCCAAATTTCTCTACATCTAAGTTTGCTAAGGGTCCATAGATCCTTAATATGGTGATGACCTTTGTACTTACTCCACGGTCACACTATAACGCTATCACCGAGCCTCGTGCTTGTTTCCTTCTTTCTCTCATGGGAGGTATTTCTATAGAATTTCCATCACATGTGATAGTATCTATTCTAGATTGCTATCAAGACACTGCTACATGTGATGAGCTCATCTTTCTTTCGGCTATCACGCGTATCCTCACACACATGCATGTCACTATTCCTCCTTCTCCTCTCTTCCATGTCATGGGTGCCATAAGTAAGGTGTCTATCCAGAGGAGTGCAACATAGCTTGCTACAAAGCGGCCATGTGTGGAGACGACGGATGCAGCCTCTGCAGCTCCTACCTCTCGACCTTTTTCCTCATTTGCCCTTTCTTCCTCCTCCAAGGCAGATGTCTTTCTCGCCGACATCATGGAGCAGCTTCAGCGTTTGCTTGCTAATTTTGGTAGTCATCTAGACCATATTTCTAATGAGATGTGTTAGATGAACGCTAGGATAAGTTGCATCTCTCGCCGCCAGTCTTGCCTTGGTGGTTTTGCTCCTTCTCCCTCGCCTGACCCAACTAAGTCCTCTTCGGATGGTGGAGATGATGATGGTAATGATTTTTCTTGCATCGAGAATGATGATGAGATGACTGTCTCTTAGTGATTCACCCTTTGTCACTCGTGACAAAAAAGGGGAGCAGTTTCGTATGAGAGTAGTCTTTTTGTAAGAAGGAGCACTAGCATTGGGATAGACTAGGTAGGGGGAGAGTGTGTTTTGAGGGATGTAGTGAGGTTTTGTTGTATTGTTTCTCACTTCATGTACTATGGATTGATGTTACATCACTTTTACACTGGGTTTGATGAAAAGGTTTATATGGCAATTCATCATTGCAGATTGCATTTGTGTATTTTTGTTAGCTTTTATACACCTTGATTTTCATTTATTTAGTTTTTTTAGTAGTACTTGTATTAAATAATCACATATCATATATTAAAAATCCATTTGAAACCATTTCTTAATCCATATTTTCTTATAAAAACTTATTATTAGTTCAAATATAAATTTAAATAAATAATCTTACTTGTTCTAAAAAATTGGTTGTTCATTACATAAGTTAGTAATGACTTTTTATAACTTACTTGAAAAATGTAAACATAAAATAAACTTATTTCATCCCAAAACAAAAATTAAGTTGCTTTTTTTCTTTTGAGAAGAACAAATATAAAGTTAACAAGTAAGAAACAAATTATCTACTTCTTATTTTTTTTTTTCCACTAAAAAATATAATAATCAAGAATGAAGAATTTACGTACTCTACCAAATTATATCTATACAGGACCTTTTTTAATAGTTACAAAAATGTAAAATCTATATACCCTTAGTAATATCCAACTTAAGGGGGAATTTTTACTATATATATACATTTAATTACGCTTATTTTAAAATATATTTATTCTTTGAATTACAAGCCAGTTCATAAGATCGATAATGTTAATAACACATTGGATGACAATATAGCAATCTCTTTAGAGAAAAAAAATATAAAATGATCACAATTAACATAATGCCATACGTATTACAAATTGAAAAAATGAATACATTAGGACACAACTTAATTTATCCCAGATTCTTATTAAAAAAAAAAAAAACAACTTAATTTATTCCACGATCCATCTCCCTTTATTCCTTTGAGTAAGACTTTGTGCTCCCGTTCATTCGCTCAGCGTTGATGGATGTCAGTGACGTCTGCACAAAGAGCAAACGTTTATATATATATGAAGGCCGGTTAGTATGGTGTCCAAAAATTCCATAGGATTAGCGGGGTTTTCATGGAAAAAAATTGGAAAGAAACAAAGTTAAAGAGGACCTCGTATTTGTTTAGTCTATAGCACAATTTTTTCATAATTTTTTTTTCCACAAGCATAGAGGTGGTAAGTTGTCAATTGTAGACAAGAATCTAGTGTCACTATGTTATGAAGGCCAGTTTGTATGGCGTCCAACAATTCAATAGGATTATTGGGGTTTTCATGTAAAAAATGGAAAAAAAAATTAAAAGAGGACCTTGTATTTGTTTAGTCTATAGTTATGAAAAATGTGGTGCTCGTAACATTATTCATTTCTAAAACCTACCATTATTCCAGTATCCATCACAGCTACCTTGACACGCACCTTCACAGAAGATGTTACTATTGTCTGCCGATCTAGCCTTGCACCTACTGTAGCAGTCATCGTAGCATTCCGAAGCAGCTGCGTTGTCGAATGCTGCAATGACAACAATGCACATGAGAAACACTGCAACGAACTTGTTGGCCATTGAATTAATTTGCTTCTGTATTTGAGTTAATTTTGTTAAATTTTTTTCTTCTCCTTTGCTTTTTTCAGTGTTTCAATGACAATGACGTAGAGGGTATATATAAGGGACTGGCAAGTTGCAAGGCTGCCGTTTTTTTGGATACTTCCTAGAATTATGGGATGATTTGTGATTAAAAGTATGGTTGATGTATAGGATTTGCCAGACTTGGGTTTGTGAATGATTCAATTTGTCCAAGTATAGGATTTGCTAAACTTGGGTTTGCGAATGATTCAACTTTGTCCAAGTATAGGATTTGCTAAACTTGGGTTTGTGAATGATTCAATCGGTCTTTATACTTCTTTGGTTGCAACCACTTGTAATCAAATCTAGAAAAATCGCTATAGTGAATTCAAAAGAATTCAATACAATTTCCATAACCATTAACTCGTAGCATACAAACTTTTAACTTCTCACTTCTCCTTAAATCAAATAACAAACATTTATAATATATATCAATAATTTCCATATTAAAATCGCTAGAACGTTTAAAACAGAAACGGCTTATACGGAAAATGTATTTGGTACGGAAATATTACTATACATTTAGCCACTAAATTAATGTTTATGTATTTTTTTTGAGAGTGAAAACACATGCCTTTCATTAATTTAAATTTAGAGAGTCACAGTACAGAGCTTCAATAGCAGGCAGAGGATCTTCCTCCAGCCAAACCACTTCCTCATCTATTTGCCTAGCATGCTTAGCCAACGCATGGGCGACAGCGTTCGCACTTCGTTTTACAAAGCTCACCTCCAACCTTCGAAGTCTAGCAGCAATACACTTTATATCCTCATATACATGACCCAGACGGGACATATTTGGTTGAGGAGACGTGATAGACTTCATGACTGTGCTGTTGTCTCCTTCAAGAACCAGCTCCATGAACCCTGTTTCAACCGCGAACTCCAATGCTCTCCGAGAAGCTAGCACCTCCGCTTCCTCGCTGTTCTGCACTGGTGGCCCACTAGTTGACAACACTGCCATGGCTTCTCCCTTGTCATTCCGCACAATCACCCCAACACCCGATGCATTTATCTTGGCGAAAACTGCTACATCAATGTTGATCTTCTAACTTGAACCAGCCGGCGGTTCCCACTTCTGCACCAGTCCAGCGCTACTGTGGATAGCCAAAAGCTCCCTTGTACCACGGTATTCCTGTAACACGTCTATTGCACGCTTGACCAACCGAGACGGTTCCTGAAGCATCCCCTCGTGTATCATCGAGTTCCTTTGACCCCAGATAACCCAGCATTGCACCAGGAACAGCTCGAGCTCCTCCACCTCCAACTTGTCCATCATCTCCTCAAATAAATTGATGAAATCCGCTTGGCCTCCCACCCTTTTTTGTATCCTTCCCTGACACCCAGCCCACATGTCACGCGCTACTCCGCAGTCCCACAGAGCATGCATCACCGTCTCTGTTTCTTGTTTACAAACTTCGCACCTCCCATCCTCAATGATTCTTCTGCGAGCCAGATTCCCCTTTGTAGGCAAGATTTCTTGACAAGCCCTCCACCCAAATACCTTTATTTTACTTGGTAATTTAAGCTTCCACAGTCTAGGCCATATAAGTCCCCTATTTCTCATGCCTGAGCTCTCCTCCATACCATCCCTTTCCCTTGATAGGCCACTTGCAATGTAGTAACCAGACTTAACCGAATACACTCCATTCTAGTTAGGCAGCCAAAAAAGTGAGTCCGGAATGGACCTTCGACTTAAGGGAATGTGATAAATAGCATCTGCATCCTCTCTATGGAAATTCCTCCCAATCAATCCTCGGTCCCAGCCGTGTGTTTCCCAATCAATCAACTCACACACTCTCCAATCCTCCTCTGCTCCTAGTGGTGGATGAAGTATTTGATTAGTTGGATGATTAGGAATCCATTTATCATGTAGGACCCGAATGGAGCTGCCATCTCCAACCCGCCAACAACAACCCTTCTTCAAAATATGTTGGGCTGCTAATAAGCTCTTCCATACAAAGGAGCAGTTGGGTACATCTGTTGCTTCCAAGAAGTTGCCCCTGGGAAAATATTTGGCCTTAAAGCACCTAAAGACCAAAGATTCCTTCTCATGTAGCAACCTCCATCCTTGTTTGGCCAGCATTGCAAGGTTGAAAATTTCTTAAATCACGAAAACCCATACCGCCATCCTTCTTAGCTTGAGTTAACACATTCCAACTTTTCCAATGGATTTTCCTCTCATTGCTCATTCGTCCCCACCAAAACCTTGCACACACAGCATTGAGCTCATCACAAAGTTTCACTGGTAGCTGGAATACCCCCACGGTGTATGTAGGTATAGCTTGTGCCACGACTTTTATCAGAATTTCCTTCCTAGCTCTTGACAATAATTGTCCCTTCCAACCCTGAATTTTTTTCCAAACCCTATCCTTAAGAATGGAAAAGGTTTGGTATTTGGCACGGCCAACCAGTGTAGGTAAACCCAAGTAGGATTCAAACCTCTCCACCTCCTTCACCCCCATTGTCTCCTTAATTCTCTCCCTATCTCCCAATGTGGTATTGCTACTAAAGTAAACCGAGGATTTCTCAAAATTGATACATTGCCCTGATGAAGCAGCACATGTCTGTAGCACTTCTGAAATAACCTGCACCTCCTCTTGGCTCGCCTTACAGAATATAAGCGAGTCATCTACAAATAATAGATGGGATATGCAAGGTGCTCTTCTGCAAACTGCCACCCCATGGAGCCTCCCTTCCTCCTGTGCTCTGGCTAGCATAGAAGAGAACCCTTCTGCACACAACAGAAATAGATAAGGTGATAAAGGGTCTCCTTGACGGAGCCCACGAGATGGACGAATATTACCATAGGCCTTTCCATTAATACGAACAGAAAAAGAGGTGGATGTCACACAGCTCATCACCCTATCAATCCAACACCCAGGCAAACCCAACTTAGACATAATACCCTTCAGGAAGCTCCATTCAACCCTATCATATGCTTTGCTAACATCCAATTTTAATGCCATATAGCCCCTTTTACCCGATCTCCTACTATGCATAGCATGTAAGGTTTCATATGCAACTAGGACATTATCAGTGATCAACCGCCTAGGAACAAAAGCACTTTGGGATGGGGAAATCAAGCTAGGGAGAATCGATTTTAATCTGTAGGCCAAGACCTTTGAAATGATTTTATAAATTACATTACAGAGGCTTATAGGCCTAAAATCCGAGATTCTCTCTGGTGACTTAATTTTCGATATAAGAACAATATGAGTATAATTAATCTCAGGCAACATTATACCAGAATTCAGAAAATTCAACACAGCAGCTATCACGTCATCACCAACAATATGCCAGAATTTTTGATAAAATAAAGCATTCATACCATCTGGGCCAGGAGCCTTTGTTGGTCCCATCTGAAACACCGCTGCTTTGATCTCTTCTGCACTATAATCACTGGACAAAAATTCTATCATATCTGTGGTCACTTTACAGTGCACTGTGTCAAGGCACTCCTCTATTTGGTTGCTGCCACCTGAGCTATAAATAGACTCAAAATAATTAGTTGCCACCCCCGCTATTTCTTCAACCTCCTCTACCCAATTATTTTGCTAGTCTCTAATTCCTTCGATAAAGTTTCTCCGACTTCGTTGTGAGGCCTTGGAATGGAAAAATTTGGTATTTTTATCCCCGTGTTTGAGCCAAGAGATCCGAGAACGTTGATGCCAATAAATTTCCTGCTTACGTAGCAAAGCATCAAGGTTCTTGCTAGCCTCTAAAAATTCTGCCCTTGTTTCTTCAGTCGGTTCACAAACACTTAGGCTCTCTACCCTCCTTTGAAGCCTTTTAATTTCTTCAATATCCGGATCAGTTTTGGACGAGCCCCACGTAAACAATTCTTCCCCACATTTTACTATTTTTTCTTTGACTCTAGCCAAGGCCGAACCTGCTGCCCCTCCCCTCTCATTCCACCCCTCATTCACCTTCCCTTCACATTCTTCATCCAAAAGCCACGCCACCTCAAACTTAAACCCATGTGTGCCTTTTGCTCGCACTCCCCTGTTAGTTCTAGTTTGTAGCAAAATAGGGCGGTGATCTGAAGCATGAGAAAACAAATGACAAATTGTACTTGCTGGGAATTTTTCTCTCCATGCCGTGTTAGCAACAACCCGATCTAGTCGCTCCCTCGTATTAGCAATCCCTGGGCATTTATTGTTCCATGTTAATGGATAACCATGAAAGCCCAGATCAAGCAAGTTACAAGAGTCTAAGGCCGAACCAAACTCTTCCATTTGCTTGTATGGTGGTGGGTGCACGCTCTGCTTTTCAGAGGAAAATAAAATGGCATTGAAGTCCCCTATACAACACCAAGGCCCATCAACAAAACTAGATAAATGAGACAATAGAGCCCATGACTTTTGTTTTTGACTTGCCTCAGCCCAACCATAGAAGCCCATTAAGTACCAGACATACCCATCTTCCTCCACAACCTTAGCTAGAATATGGTGCTCTGTATAGTTGATCACATCTAATTGCACCTCTGCCTTCCAAAGTAGTGCCAATCACCCTCCTGTGTTCGGTTTCTTGACTATCAATTTATTCTTAAATGGTATATCTTTATAGTGAATCTAAAAACCCTCTTTATCCAAGCAAGTCTCCATTAAAAAACACACCATGGGAGCTTGATCCCTCACAATCTTGTGAAGGATTCGAACTATCCAAGGGTTCCCAAGCCCTTGGCAGTTCCAACTTAACATCCTCATTGTGCTCGGCAAGGGTGATCCTGCACCCCTGCCGCTTTGTTGATAAGATCATCCTCCTGTATCTTCTCACGTTTACTCATCTGACCCCCCAGCTCTGCTTCACTGTCCACTTCTATAAGTTGCACTCCCCTGTTTGCCCAGTATCGTGTTGGGCTCAGTAAGTCCTGATTTTTTACTTCCTTCACTCACACGGGCTATCCTGGTCCATGTGGGCTTTAATTTAGTCCCTTTTGGCCCATTACTTGCCTTCTCTTCCACATGCTGACTTTCCCCTAGCCCCACATTCTTTTCTTTATGCCTTACTATCCTTTCTTCATGCATCACGTTTGTTTCTTCATGGGTTACATTCCTTACTTCATGCACCACGCTCCTTGGATCATGCAGCAATAACTCCTCATTATTCCTATTTGATTTCAGATTCCTCCCCAAATAATTAATACTCATATTGCCCGTTGATAGCCAATCCATATTTGTTTCAACTTGCGCTGAAATCTAGCCCCCATTAACTCCAGCCTCTTTATTATTCCCCGCTTTACCGTTATTCCCTTTTTCGTTACCTTCTTGCTCTCTAGGGTTTACCTCATCGTGACTGTCAGCCGTTGCCCTACCCAGACCGTTGGGTTTCACTCTTCCTTCATCCTCCGCCGTATCGTTTCTGGACTGCCTCCCTGGGTTTGGCCCCATTCGCCCCCCACTTGCTTTCAACCACTCGCCATATTGCAGAGGAGCTTCCTTACCATTCTTTGTTAATGCAAAGTACTTCGCACAGTGCTTAATATCATGCCCCAGCAGCCCGCAATGGTGACAGAACATTGGCAAGCGCTCATACTTAAACGTGGTCCAGACTTTTTCCCCATCCGATCCTGCTAGATAACCTCCCCGCCTCAACGGTTTGGATATTGGAATGGCCACCTTAACTCTCATGAACAGGTTCTGCTGGTCTTGCCTTTGTCTCCGTTCGACCTCTTCCACTACACCCAATCTACTCCCCACCTCTCTTGCAACTCTGGGACATGCCATATCAAATGGAGCATCCCAAATTTGCACCCATAGAGGGACTGCTTCAAACTGAACATTCTTTGTTGTCATCCCTGATTTCCATTTACGCAACATTAAAACTTGATTATCAAATGTCCACGACCCGCCTTTCCATACCCGTTCCATCTCAAACTCTGATCTGAATTTAAATTGGAATAGGTTTGCCCCCACCTCGATAATTTGCAGCTCCTCATTCCGCCCCCAAGCTCTTCTCAACGTATTCTGAGTTGCTTTCTTGTTAAAAGGCTTACACATAAGAATTTTCCCAATTAGACTTAGCACACAACTTTCAATTTCTTCCAGATGACCCTCCTTTGAAATAGCAATAACCTCTTCTTCTTCTGTAGTCAGCTTCATATTTTCCAAACTATTGATGACTTCCTCCGCCATGACTTCCTCCCCAAGCTAATAAGCATATAGCTGTATATGAAATCAGTGTATTAAAATTATAGCTATTAACCCATGACATTATAATACATTAAAAGTCATTCTTATCACATTTGGTAAGTTTCTGAAATAGGTAAGTAAAATAAAACTGAAACATTAGAAGATATTATATTTTAATTTGAAATACATAATTTTTTATAAAAATATCTAACTATCTGATAACGCCTTAAAATGTATACTTGTTATATATTTATATGGGCGTTATCTCTTTATTATTAAGCTTAATTTGTATAATTAAGCTATGATTTGCATTAGTCCCAATTATTTATCTTTAAATAATTTCTTGAATAAAATGTCATTCATTGGGTGTAATTTTCTACTTTTAGGAAATCATGTGGAAAAAATGAGTTTACAAGAGTTTGTGAGAGAATGGAAGCCAAACTAGAATTAAAGAGGAGTTAAAGGACCATGCTTAAATGTCTAAGGAGGTGCTACTAGAGTGCTTGGGATGTTTACCATGTTTGGAAGCTTCAAATAAAGAAAGAAATCAAAGAGGCAAAATCTAAAAAGGAAAAATCAAGTTTGAGCACTGATCAGTATTTTGGTAGTATCTTTCTCCTCAAAAATCCAATTGACTCAACACCAGATGGGTTGGAACCGTGACTTAATTATCTACCACTTTCCAGTTTTGGGTTTTTCGACACAAGCTGTTTCTATCGAGACTTATGAAATAAGAAATTTCAGATTCGATTTTTGGCCTATACTGAAATATTTGTATAGGGTTTCTTCTCTCACAACCCCAGACATATACAAAGCTTATTTTAAAGGTCGTTGCACATGCATATAGCAACCTAGTTCATCATTCTCTCTGAAGAAGCTACTGGTGCGCACTACAACAAAATGTGCTTTTAGCGACGAAAATTAGTGAGGAAATATTTTTCGCCGCTAAAAATACAACTTTAGTGACGAAATATGAATTTTCGTCACTAATAATGAAAAAAATTATAACATTTAGAGATGAAAAAAAAATTCGTCACTATTGTGATTTGAAAAATGGGCACCGGCGAAGGGAAACTTTGACGCGAGCTTAATTAATCTATAGCAACGAAATATTTCGTCGCTAAAAGTTGAAATTTTTAGTGACGAAATATTTCGTCACTGTAGGTATTGTTGTGGATAGTATTAGTGACAAAAATCCTTTCGTTGCTATAAGGAAGAATTAGTGACGAAAAATAATCATCACTAAAAATAATAATAGTTTTGCACTTATATGTTTTTAGCAACAACATCACTATTCGTCACTAAAAGTATGCTTTAGCGACAAAATATGAATTTCGTCTCTAAAAATCTTAACAAAGCCCGGGTTCTTTACTGACGAAACTGAAATTCGTCGCTAAAAACATAAAAACCATACCTTTTGCGACAACAAAGTGGGCATTGGCGACAGAAAAGAATTCGTCGCTAAAGAGGTGAGTGTAAACCCCCTTTGTTTCACTTTTCCCTTTTCATTTCTTCCCTTCCCTCTTTTATGTCAGCTCCCAAAATATCAGAACCCAAATGACGCCGACATGGAGAAACCCAACCGTTGCCGATAAGCTCTCACCAAACAGTTGCCAGTATCTCCATTCTGTTGCCGATAAGCTCTATTCCATCATCGATAAGCTCCATTCTGTCACCGATATCTCCATTCTGTCATCAATAAGCTCTATTCGGTCGCCAATAAGCTCTCACCAAACCTTCACCGATATCACCGAACCGTCACCGATATCTCCATTCCGTCGCCAATAAGCTCTATTCCGTCGCCGATAAGCTCTATTCTCTCGCCGATATCTCTATTCCATCCGATATCTCCATTTCGTCGCTGTCGATCTCACCGTCCTTTTCACCATCAATATCGACATCGATCTCATCGTTGATCTCGTCCAACAACTCTTCCTCTTCGCCGATCCTTCACCTTCAACCGATCCTTCACCTCCAACCGGCGACCGTTCGCATTTCCTACTGGCGACCCTTCGTATTCCCACTGCTCTATAAGTTCTTCCCTTGTTCTTTAATATCGCATTCCCACTTACCACTACAACAAAATGTATTTTCAATGACGAAAACATTCGTCACTAAAAGTCCAGTTTTTCGTCACTAAGGACCTTTAGTGACGAAATCAATCCTTAGTGACGAAATTCATTTCATCACTGAAATCCTGTCACTAAAAGTCCTAGTGACGAAATATTTTGTCACTAAAAGTCTGATTTGATTTTTTTTTTTTAACTTTTAGCGAAGAAAACGTTTCGTCTCTAAATGTTTTCCTCGCTAAAAACACCATTCAATGACGAAAACATTTCGTCACTAAAAACACTTTAGTTTATTAAATTATATTTAGTGACAAATAATTTCGTCACTAAAACTATTTTCGGTCACATATAATAACGAAAAAATTCGTCACTAAAACTATTTTTAAGAAAATCTAGGCACATATAGTGACGAAAATTTTCGTTACTAAACCATTTCTTACAAAATTTTGCTACATTTAGCGGCGAAATATTTCTTCACTAAAACAATTTTTTGTTGCTATATTTGTGACGAAAAAATTCGTCGCTAAAAATTATTTTCTGTTTTTATTTTTTTCATGGCTTTGATATTAACCTGTAACTTGTTATTACATTATTAAAACCTCACATTTGAATAATACATTTATTTCAACAACACATTTATAGAAAAAGATCCATACATTCCACAAGTAAAAAATAAAACAAGTATCCAATTCAAACTCCTTCCATACAATAATTGTTTGCAACATATACAATAACTCAAGATGTTTTATAACAATACAAAAAGTGTAGCATAATATAATTAGAACTAACGGAAGATGTCCTCAGATGATGAAATTGATGAGTCTTCAAATGATGAAGATTCCAAGATAAAGTCCTACATCACTAGGCAGTTCAAGAAGTTCATGAAGAATGCTAATGTGAAAGGTTTTGACAATGATTGTAAGCAATCGAGTTCTTCTTAATTCAAATGTAAAGATAAAGGGAAGAAGGATGCTAAGGATGGCAGTCAATACACTATTCCCTCCAAACCAAAGTGCTTCGAATGTAAAGGTTTTGGACACATGAAACAAAAATGTCCAACATATCTCAAGTTGATTGGGAAAAGTAAGGCTCTTGCTACTACCTTGAGTGATACCAAGCTTGAGACTGAGTTAGATGATAGTGATGACGAGGGAATCTTGAGTGCTTTCACTGCTACAGTTGATCCTACTGAAGGGATTACGAAAACCGTAGATGATGAAAAGCACTTAGTGGAATCTAAGTTTGAGACAATGGATGAACAAGATAACATTCATACAGCCTATGCAAAATTGTACAAGGTTGCTAAAAATCATGAGAAATTGTATAGGCTAGCCACCAAGAAGCTAAGTGTAAGGTTGAATTTAATCAACCATTTTATTGACTTTATTCCGTGCCAAATTTGCTTGTATTTCAACATTTAGTAACCCTGTATTTAGGTGGGTTTGTTGTAAGGGTAGTGAGTGAGATAGAGTGTTGATTGCTCAAGAGTGTGCAAGAAAACAGAGACTCGCGGCTTGTTCTCGCGGGTGGCTCACGGCTTCAAGCCGCCAGACGCAGCACACATGCCAAGCGTGCCAGAAGGTGAACAGTCATGCTAGCTGGAGCACTACAGGACAAAACAGGACAACTGGCCATACGGTTATCTCACGACTGGTTCTCACGACTCAGACAAGTCGCGAGGCCAAGCCGCGAGCCACCCCTGTTTTGTAAAACCTAACGTT
Organism: Quercus robur; assembly: GCF_932294415.1. Lineage (NCBI taxonomy): Eukaryota > Viridiplantae > Streptophyta > Magnoliopsida > Fagales > Fagaceae > Quercus > Quercus robur. Next base: position 53,350,741 of record NC_065544.1, on the reverse strand, counting down.
TAGCATTCCTCTCTCACTCCAGTATAAATACCCCTTATACCCACAAATGAAAGAGAGCTTCCAGAGAGAATTTTGAGAGAGAAACCCTAAAGAAAAACAAGATTGATTCACCTACAATCTATACATTAGAGTTGAGAGAGGTTCTATGAGAGTTGTTGAGAGAGGAATTAGTCAAATATTCTCTGAATCCCAAGAGACTAGACCAAACAAAACAAGATGGGACATGACCAAACCTAATGGGAAACAGACATGACCAGCCCATATGGAGTTTTTGACCACATTTAAAAATCAAGTTTTTCAGACTCGGTTTCACTTTTAGTAAACCGAGTCTCAGAGACTCGAGTTTTAAGGGCATCTACGTGGCATCCATGTCCACGTGGCCTTTAAGTGGAACTCGAGTCTCAAAGACTCGAGTTCTAAGTGTACTCCACGTGGCATGATTTCAGTGGTTGGTTACTTGGACCAAAACGTCTCTTTGTCTTTTGCGCCATTTCCCCTATATATATGTTGCTTCTCCCCTTCATTTCTACTTTTCACAACCATTTTCTAATGTTAGAGAGCCACCGTCACCTGCAGGAATTTGTCACTCCGTCTCCTCAATCCATTTGTTCACCACGCTGTTTCCGTCCCTTTTCTGCACCGTACAACTGTAAGTGCTCTTCGTCCTATACACATATTTTTTCTTTTCTTGTTTTCTTTAAGTATTGTATGTCCATCGCATATGCAAACCAGTAGAGTCTTAGGAGTTTGTTCGTCACGTGTAGGTGTAATAGATGTCTAGTGAAGCGTTGAGGGAGCAATCGTGTGTCCGTGAAGGAGCAGGCTATGATGAGGTGTAATCATTAGGTCAAGACGATATCCACTCCTCTTATTTTGAAAGGGTTCCATTTGCTAATTCACCTTTTAAGGAGGAGGATGATGACTCAAACGTGGACTGGTTAGAGAGTGATACAAGTGGAGACTCAGATGGCGAGGAGAACATTGAATCTCCTATTAGATCTATCATTGGCCCTGACGGCCTTAGGAAGTTCGTTCTTCCCCTTATGTGGATGGTCAATGATTTTAACTTGGCCATTAAAAGAAAACACTTCGATGCCTTACGGGAGAGATATCAGATTTCCGTTGACATCCCCATCCGTCTACCTTTTAAGTTTAAGAAGTGTTATTACCGTGGTGTTGATGATGTTGGGGTGTATAAGAAAATGTTCAAGGCGGGGTTTGGACTACCTTTGAGTGCTCTCCACCGTCGCTTACTCCAGTACTTTGGACTAGCCGTCACCCAGATTGCTCCAAATACTTGGAGAATCTTCCTTGGTGCAGAGGTGTTGTACAGGGTTCTAAGTAAAGGGAGACGTCAGCTAATCGTAGAGGAGTTCTTTCATTGTTACCGTCCCTCTAAGATCGTCAAGTCTAGGGGGATTTATAGCTTCCTACTGAGGAAACCAACGCTTAGGCTAGTGTACGAGACCCCTGATTCTAACTAGGAATGGAAGAACCGATATTTCTTCATGTAGGGAGACAACTGGATGTGCCACCCCAATGAACGAGAGAACATGCCCCTTGTTGATAGAACTTGGGGCATAATGCCTCCGTTTGGTAAGTGTCCGTCTGCTTAAATTTTCTCATTTACTTATTTTGTCTATTTTACTTGTTAGTCTAACCGTCTCTTATTGCAGCTCAGTACCATCCAGAGGTTAACCTTGAACAGTGGATTTTTTGGAGAAGATCTTCAAAATTTCGTTAAAAGAGAAGACATGGAAGAAGCTCGCCACTTTGGACACCCTACACTGGTATTGTAAGGGTCCCGAGCCTATAGCTATTGCACGTTGTTATGATTCACAAGCATGCCAACATGAATCTGTCGCCTATTTGTCAACAAATCACTGTGTCAATCTACAAGCATTAAATTGACTTCGTGTTAAAGTTGAAAAAAAAGGAGGAATGGTGTGTGGGAGGGTGTGAAAAGTTGTTTTGGGCTTTTTTTTTTTTGGTTGACTATGCAGAACAATGATTACCATTTGATTACATGTTCTAACCATTGTTCTAACTATGTAGAACAAAGATTAATAGTGAATACAACTTTACCACAAAGTCAATGGCTAAAATGGTCAAATACCATTATTTGGCAAAATATTTACCAATTTACCATTGTTTTAGAAATATTTAGTAATATATCATTGTTTTGAAACTCAAGTATGTGAAACTCAAGTTTCACATATAACTCGAGTTCCATAAAAAATGCCACGGTGGCACTCGCTAACCAGGAATTTGTTTAATTTAAAAGGCAATGAGGAACTCAATTTTGACAAGACCGAGCTGTATGCAGTGTAGAACTTGAGCCCCGTAAACTCGAGTTCGATGAAAAAGAAGAAGGAAACAGCGTAAACTAGAGCATGTTTTGTTTGAGGCTATCTTAAAACTCAAAATTCGTAACTCAAAACTCATCACTCATATCTCAAAAATCTATCTCATCAAAAACCCAAAATTGAAAACTTCTTGTTTGGTTCATAACTCAAAATCATGTTTCTCATTCTTATAACTTAACTTTATCACTTTTTTGTGGGGGCCCATAGCCTGCATGGTGGGTGTATGTATTTACTGACCTTCATTATGAAGCTGAAGCTAAAGCCAAAGAACAGAAAAGCTTCCAACGGTACTGAGCAAGGATGTGACAAGTCACTGACGGCCCCACATGGTTGCACTTATTAACGAAATTGCTATCAAACTCATTTCTTAAAAATTGAAAACACGCAGTTCTTAGTTTTCATTCTCATAACTCAAAAATTTGAGATATGAGTTATGGAAAAAAAACTAAAAACTCAACCAAATTTTTTTTCACTTAGTGGGTCTCAAGGATTTTGGGTTTTGAGTGATGAGTTTTAAGTTATATAACTCAAACCACCTCAAATTCCGACATCCTCTTAGGGGGTTTTTGGTTTAGGCAAAATCATCACTCAATACTCAATTTCCATAACTTAATTCTCAAAATTCATGGGTCCCACTACAATTAAGCTTGTTTGGTTTTGTTCCTATAACTCAATTTTCATCACTCGAAACTCATAAAATTGAGTTTGGGTGATGAAAATCGAAAACAAGTTTTTATTGTTTTTGAATCATGAATTATGAGTTATGTGGCATTCTTGTAAATTTTGGCAAACATGTGGGACCCAACTCAATGTCAAGTCCACATAAAAAATCAGGTGCCAACACTCTCTTTCTTCTTTTATTTTTCTTTTTTCTTTCTTTTCTTTTCTTTCTTTCTTTTTTCAATTTGTACGCTTCTCTCTTCTCTTTTATGTTTTTTTTTCTTTCTTCTTTTCTCATTTCTTTCTTTCTTTCTCCTTCACCCAAATTTCTTTGCTCTCAACATTTTCTCTTTCTTTTCATAGATTTTTCTTTCTTTCTTAGCACTCCAATTTGGGTTGTAATCTACGTTTTGGGTTTTTATTTATTTCTTTATTCATTTATTTAGAGTCTGTGTGTTTTATGGGAGAATTTGTTGTAGTGTTGAAGGTGTTGGTGGTGTGAGTGGATCTACTATGGTGGATGGGTTTGGATGGGTTTTACTATGGTATTTCAAGGTAAACGTATCGTAGTTACCCCGGAGCTCATTTTCGAGGTACTATGTGTCCCTAGGTTGGATCTTCTGGATTACCCTAGTCATCGTCATTTCTCTACCATCTCTAGAGACGGGTTGGCCTCACTCTTCTGCGAGAAGGCCATGTTGTGGGGAGGTACCCCAAATTTCTCTACATCTGAGTTTGCTAAGGGTCCATAGATCCTTAATATGGTGATGACCTTTGTACTTACTCCACGGTCACACTATAACGCTATCACCGAGCCTCGTGCTTGTTTCCTTCTTTCTCTCATGGGAGGTATTCTATAGAATTTCCATCACATGTGATAGTATCTATTCTAGATTGCTATCAAGACACTGCTACATGTGATGAGCTCATCTTTCTTTCGGCTATCACGCGTATCCTCACACACATGCATGTCACTATTCCTCCTTCTCCTCTCTTCCATGTCATGGGTGCCATAAGTAAGGTGTCTATCTAGAGGAGTGCAACATAGCTTGCTACAAAGCGGCCATGTGTGGAGACGACGGATGCAGCCTCTGCAGCTCCTACCTCTCGACCCTTTTCCTCATTTGCCCTTTCTTCCTCCTCCAAGGCAGATGTCTTTCTCGCCGACATCATGGAGCAGCTTCAGCGTATGCTTGCTAATTTTGGTAGTCATCTAGACCATATTTCTAATGAGATGTGTTAGATGAACGCTAGGATAAGTTGTATCTCTTGCCGCCAGTCTTGCCTTGGTGGTTTTGCTCCTTCTCCCTCGCCTGACCCAACTAAGTCCTCTTCGGATGGTGGAGATGATGATGGTGATGATTTTTCTTGCATCGAGAATGATGATGAGATGACTGTCTCTTAGTGATTCACCCTTTGTCACTCGTGACAAAAAGGGGGAGCAGTTTCGTATGAGAGTAGTCTTTTTGTAAGAAGGAGCACTAGCATAGGGATAGACTAGTTAGGGGGAGAGTGTGTTTTGAGGGATGTAGTGAGATGTGTTGTAGTGTCGAAGGTTTTACGCCGAGGGTTTCGGTTTCGTCTTCGATAACACATCGCGTGTTGTCTTTGTGTTTGCATCTTCCTTCCCTTTTATCTTTGCCTTTTTATTATCTGCTGTGGGTTGTGATTTTAATTTGGCTTAGATAGTTTTTCCAATTCTATATTATAGCTTATGTTCATTTTCCGCACATTAGTTGTTTGACATAATGCTTGAATTGGTTAAGTTGTAAATTGGGGGTCTAAACGTTCAAGGGTGTTTATACACATATTTGAACATTCAATTGGTATCAGAGCAAGTACACATCTTGTGGTTTCATTACCATTGTGTGATCCTTGACTCCCTTTTGAGATGGATCGGTCTCAATCCGTAAATGCACCTCCATATTTTGATGGTAGTAATTATGCTTTTTGGAAAGTTCGCATGAGAGCTTTTCTGTGTTCCATCGATGAGTCAGTTTGGGATACTGTTGAGATAGGTTGGACCAGGCCTGAGGAAGCCAAATCCACATGGGATAAGGCAGCACTTGCTGCATCTAATGCTAACAGTAAAGCACTCAATGCTATTTTCTGTGGTGTCTCTCCTGATGAATTTCACAGGATCTCTCACATTACCGTTGCTAAAAGAAGCATGGGAGATATTGGAGGCCACTTACGAAGGCACGAAGAAGGTAAAAGACACCAAGCTGCAGATGCTAGCCACTCGGTTTGAGGAGTTAAAAATGAGTGAGGATGAGTCCTTTGACTCTTTCTATAGCAAGCTGAATGAGGTGATTGTAAGCAAGTTCAATTTGGGAGAGAAAACGGAGGACTCTAAAATTGTAAGGAAGATCCTTCGATCATTGCCAGAAAGTTTTCGTGCTAAAGCAATAGCGATTGAAGAGAGCAAGGACCTTGATGACATCAAAGTCCAGGAGCTGGTTGGTTCTCTTCAGACCTATGAGATGTCGCTGCCCAATCAACGGAAGAGTAAATCTCTTGCTCTTAAGACCATTCATGAGAAGGTGGAAGATCATGACTCATCGGGAGAAGATGTGGTTGACAAAGATGTTGCATACCTTGTAAAAATTTCAGAAAATTCTTGAAATTCAAAAATAATGGCAAATTTGGTGATGAAGGAAAATACGAAAGTTCAGGAAGGGAGAAAAGGGAATTCAAAAAGAAATATGGAAAAGAATCCCAACCTACACAAGGTGTCACTTGTTTCGAATGTAACGGGCATGGACACTTTAAGAAAGGATGTCCGAATTATTTGAAATCAAAAGGCAAAGTGTATGCCATGACATTGAGTGACTCGGATTCATCCGACTCAGAATCTGAAGAAAGTTGTGATGGAGAGGGGAACTACTCAGCTTTTATGACTATTGCTCATGTTGAGTCTTCAGACGAGTTGAATCTGCTTGTACGAGATCTTGGAGAACATAGTGATGAAGAATCACTGGAAATTGTTGAAGAATCAGATGCTGAAGAAGATGAAAGCACAACCAATCTTCAAGAGAATTATAACTCACTCCTAGAAAAGTCGGGTGAGTACACAAGAGTGGCCAAGCAGCAGTGAGAAAAATGAAGAAGGCAGAGGAGGATTATAAAAGTCTCCTAATCCGATATAGGGAGGCCAAATGTGAGATAGAAACACTGAATGGTGAGCTGTCAGAAACTTACACAAAAGTGAGATTTCTTGAGCAAGAGGTTGTGCAAGCAAATGCTAAAATTGAGAGGGTCACCACCAAGAAGCTAGATGATGTTATTTCATCGCAAAAGAGCTTTTCAGACAAATCCGGGTTGGGATATACCGGAGGAAGTAGCTCATCTGGAAATGTCACTAAAGAAGTGAAGTTTATAAAGGCCAAAGAATCAGCTGATGTTGGTCCTACTACTAAGAAGCCCAAGATAGAGGAGAAGAGAAATGTGGGGAATGAACGGTTGTTGAATTCCCGTAATCAATCTGTGGGCAGGTCTGAATCTCTAGCCAAGTCCCGTCCACGACCACAAAGAGGTCCTAAATCAACTTATGTGTGTCATCATTGCGGTCTTCAAGGGCATACTCGACCAAATTGCCAAAAGTTGAGAGTAAAGAATAGTGCAACTCCTCAAAGGTCACGAGGACCTAGAAATGATAGAAGAAATTGCGTAGGTGAACAATCGAGAGATCAAAATGGTGATCCCAAAATGATGAACGTGATGAAGATGATTGGTGCATTCACCAACTGCTTGGAAAGCTTCTCACGAAGGTTTGAAAGCCCTAACTCCCGTACCCAATCCTATAAGGAAATCACCCCAAACGCAAGTGACGTGTGGGTGAAAAAGGATACTCATGCATAAGCATTACAATATGTCCATGCATTAATACTTCCTATGCTTTGTGACGATGTTTGATTGTTTGCTTATTGTTTATGTGTTGGTTGTTTGTTTGTCTATTTGTGCATACTTTTGGTTTTCTTTTTGTTTTTGATCTATCTTTTTCTTTATGTCAAAAATCCAAAAATCACATAAAAATTAGAAAATCAAAAAGTTTGATTGACATTGTTGAGTTTTTGTCTCAAAACTTGTTTTGCCTTGTACCTTTGTGGTAATGGCTTTATACATTTTCGAGCATAGCTTGTCTCTTTGCACTTATATCACTGTGGGAGAAATCTTGAAATCTATGTGATTGTTGTAAATAGATCTTCAAACTTGTCATGAATGATTAGTGAATGGTTATGATGATCATGAGACATGCATAGACTTGTGTCTATATATCTTCCCACTCTTTATTTTTGTTTTTGCTAAAAAGAGCTCACCAAATGTAAATCTCCAAATGAAAAGAGATATTGAGCTGCAAAAGCTTGTCACACACTCTAGTATTTGACTAGGAAAAAGGGTAAGTGACCTAAAATTAAAGTGAATGTTTATTCAAAAAGCCAAAGGCTAGTTCATTAAAGTGAAATATCAAATATCACTCTCACAATGAGAGGTGATTGTCTCAAAAAGGATAAAAAAGATCAAATGTTATGATTGAAAGTGGAGTCAAATGTAAAGCTCCAAGATATGTTATCAAGTTTTGTGGGAGGTCATATATACATATTTCTATAATTGAGATGGATCACATGATCTAGTGCTAATTGTGTATGCCTTGGTTGAATTGATCATTGAAGCTTCACATTAGACTAAGGACTATCTCATTGTTAATATCCACACACAACACACAAGTTTATGTTCAATAAATGTCATATTCATTTGTGTGATTGTATTTGATGAAATGTGTTTTCACATACTCAATCTTTGTTAATTCAAGCACAAAAATATTTTTGAGTGTTTTAGGTGTTTTTGGAAAGTATTTTGTTAGAAAACTTTGAAAATTTCAAAAATTCATTTTTGCTCTATTTTGGCGACTCAGTCACGGGAAAGTCAAGTCGCGGGCCTCAGTCGTGAGTTCGCGGGTCAATATTGGCAACTTGTTCGCGAGTGGAAGGTCCAGTCGCGAGGGTTACTCAGAGATTTTCGTGGCTCAGCCCGTGACTCCCTCGCGGGTAAACCTTCCAGTCGTGAAAAACACTTAGAAAAATTTTTCAAATTTTTGTCTTTGAGTGTTCTGGCGGCTTGACCTGGCGACTTGTTGGCGACTCACCTCAGTCGCGAAAAACGCATGTTTGGCAAAAATAGGGGCAGTTTTTAAATCTTTTTCAGTTTTCCCTCGAACTTTTGTGACTATTCATCTTCTTTCTCAACTGTCTCCTTCCCAAACACTCCGTGTACCCATTTTCAAACTCCATTGTTGCTTCATTTCTTCTCAAAATCATCAAGCAAAGGTATGGGTCTTACTTTGCTCATCTCATATTCTCTGTTGAATGGATGTTTTTCGTGTCATTTGGGTAGATTCTATTGTAGTAACATTCTTCTCTTGGTTTAATGGGTATGGCTGGTTGTGTTTGCTGTTGCTTTCATCCGTTTTTCATATTGTGGTCACATTGTGCTTTTTCCTTTGTTCTTTTATTTGCCTGTTGTTGATTTTCAAACTCTTTTATGGGTTTGATACTTTTTGCGACTTGTTTCATCCATTTGTGTGTGTTTTGCAGTATGCTTGCGGCATTGGATTACTTATCTCATATTATTGTGTCTTTATGTCTCACTGCCATGTGCTTTATTTTGGATTATGTGGTCTGATTTTTGCTATCCATTCCTAATGTTCGAATGTTGTCATTTTCTGCATATCATGGTCATGGTAGACTGTCTCATTGACAGCTATTTCTGAATTTGTGCTTCACTATGCTCTATTGCTCTTTCACCATTATGTTGCCCCTGTCGTTTTGTGCACTTTAGTATTGATGGTGGTTTGTTTGGGTCTGTCCTGTCTTAAGTTTGTATTTGTGTATTATAATCTTTGGGTTACACTCTTATTAGCATCTAATCATGTTGATGTTTATCTTGTGAGGTGTTGTTTTTGGTTCTTTGCTGTGGGCCGATTCTCTTGCAGATGTCTCGTCGATCCTCTAAGGGTAAAGACATTGTTGCTGACGATCCAGCAACCCCAGTTGCTAAAAGGACTCGACTCTCATCACAGTCATCTCAAGACTCCAATGAGAAGAGGTTTAGAACCCCGCTTACCTCACACATCTACTCAAATATCTTTGACAAGTCAACTCCTATAGTGGAACGGGTGGTTGAGTTTAACACCTTAGGAACCACTTTTATCCCTCGAATCTTTGAGCCACGAGATTGGGCAAACTTGTTTGGGAATTTCGTCGATCTAATGGATGAACTGGTTAAGGAATGCTTCTGTAATGCAAGTGATTTTGGAGTTGAACTTATTTTCTGGGTCAGAGGAAAGGAATTTGGCGTTTCCCCAAACTCCATCACAGATGTTCTCGGCATCACTAGACCTCAGAATGTGGATCTAACTCCATATGATGATCGAACTCCAAAGATTCAAGACATTCTACAAATCCTAGGATCTGATCATGAAGTATCCAATACAGGCACATCCATCAGCACCGCAAAGTTTGCACCAGAGTTGACCACACTGAAGTTGATCATGTTCACTAATCTCTACCCACTGTCCAACACTACATTCATAAATCTTGAGAGAGCTCAATTCCTTTGTGATCTTATTACAGGAGCCCCCATTGATATCTGTGCTCACATCTTCTACACCATGAGGAAGACCGCGGTTCGAATTGCAGCTCGAGGAATTATTCCATTTTGCAGTCTCATCATGAAGCTCATTCTTCGTGAAAGCATTGTTCCTCCCACAGATGGAAAAATGTTGACCCATCAGCGTCCTATTTCCATGTACACTCTTCAAGCTAGCAGAAGTCACTCCTCTAAAACACCAAAGAGTGCACACATCTCTCCAGTTACTCCATCTGCTCCTGAGTCAGAGACACCTGTACATACCACATCTTCTTCGCGTGTTATTCCTGAAGTTCCACAAGCCAGCATTCCGCAAGCCCAGACTGATCCTCAAATTGATAGAATGGGTAGTTTGCTTGAAAATATTCAGAAACGCATTGATGAGATGGTGACACTTCTCTACTCCACAAACAACCATGTTCAAATGCAACTTGAGACAATGGAGAATTAGCTTGACGCTATTCAACAGAAGTTGGACGACAACCTTTAGCTATTCGTGCCAAAAAACATCAGGATATATTGTGTTTTGTACCCATGTTGCTTATGTAAGCTTTTAGGATTATGTTTTATGCATGTTTGTAGGCTTTATGGTTTGTACCATGCTTTATGCAGCCTTTTATGCTTTGTTTAAATCAGTACTTCTATCTAAATGTCTTGCATTTTGTTTCAAGTACTGTCATTCTTGTGTCCTTGTAGGATTGTTCCTAGATGCATATACTTAGTGTATTATGCATTGGTTGAGTGTTGGGCATACAAGTATCTTGCTTTGTTCTTATTTAACTTGTATGTTCAAGTGTTCATTCCAAGTGTGAATGAGCACTGTGATCACTACCTTGTGGTGATTACTTGGTTGATAAGCCATGATTTGAATCTTCACTTCATCTTTGCTTGATCACCTTAAGCTTGTTTCAAATGCATTTCATGCTTTTCTGCATACAATGATCATGGTGTATTGTTGTGTTTCAGGAGTTTCATGTTCTTATGATTCAAGTGCTTCACAGCTTCTAGAGTTAGGTGTGAGTGAGTTTTGTTCAACTGTTCCCAACTTACATGTTAAGTCTAGAGTCCGTTTTAGGGTTTTGTCACGGAATAGCCAAAGGTGGAAATTGTAAGGTTGAATTTAATTAACCATTTTATTGGCTTTATTCCGTACCAAATTTGCTTGTATTTCAGCATTTAGTAACCCTGTATTTAGGTGGGTTTGTTGTAAGGGTAGTGAGTGAGATAGAGTGTTGATAGCTCAAGAGTGTGCAAGAAAATAGAGACTCGCGGCTTGTTCGCACGGGTGGCTCACGGCTTCAAGCTGCCAGACGCAGCACACGTGCCAAGCGTACCAAAAGGTGAACAGTCATGCTAGCTGGAGCACTACAGGACAAAACAAGACAACTGGCCATACGGTTATCTCGCGAATGGTTCTCGTGACTCAGTCAAGTCACGAGGCCAAGCCGCGAGCCACCCCTGTTTTGTAAAACCTGACGTTTCACATTCCTCTCTCACTCCAGTATAAATACCCCTTATACCCACAAATGAAAGAGAGCTTTCAGAGAGAATTTTGAGAGAGAAACCCTAAAGAAAAACAAAATTGATTCACCTACAATCTATACATTAGAGTCTCTTCAAATTCCTCAACTCTCTTCCTTTCCGTTGTCAAACCCTTGAGAGGCATTTTACCAAAACCTTGTTCTCACCATATTCATCACTGTGAGAGGGCTGTTTGGTGTTCTGGAAAGCAGTTAGGAAGGAACCAATCTACATTGGTTGATGCTACGGTTTAGTAGCGGAATCCGAGAAGCTAGAAAAGAAAAAGGTTCGGCGCAACCTCGTTGGAGCAAGAAGCTTGGAGGGCTTAGATGCACTGGGTAGATTAGGCTTGGAGTGTCTATTGTTGTCCATGTATCCCAACTACATTTTCTAGTAGATTGTTTACCGCTTGGAGGGCGGCGGAGAGGTTTTACGCTGAGGGCTTCAGTTTCCTCTTCGATAACACATCGCGTGTTGTCTTTGTGTTTGCATCTTCCTTCCCTTTTATCTTTGCCTTTTTATTATCTGCTGTGGGTTGTGATTTTAATTTGGCTTAGATAGTTTTTCCAATTCTATATTATAGCTTATGTTCATTTTCCGCACATTAGTTGTTTGACATAATGCTTGAATTGGTTAAGTTGTAAATTGGGGGTCTAAACGTTCAAGGGTGTTTATACACATATTTGAACTTTCACTAAGCGATGTGGAGCTAGATCGAGAGGAGCTCTCTACCAAGGTTGATGAGTCCACTCAAACCATTGGAGCACTACGATTTGAGAACAATTTCTTGGCTGAAAGGACCAAGAAGCATGAAGTGGAGTTGTTTCAAGTCAGAGCTTAATTGGAGAAGACTTCTAATGCAAAGCTCGATGAGATGTTAAGTTTTCAAAAAGCTGCTTTTGACAAAATCAGTTTGGGGTATGAATTCTCTTCTCCTAATATTACCTCTTCTAGTAAGATTGTATTTGTTTCACCTACTAATGATAATGATGCTGAAAATAATGAAGCTAAAACTGAAATAGTTAGTGAGAACTTAGACAAGGGCAAATCTATTCTAGGAGCACCCCCGGTTGAAAAGAAAGAGACTAGAAATCCTAGGAATAAGAAGGATAAGAATAAAAGTCTCAACCAAAGAAACCGCATATCTGTCATCACTATGGAGCTTCAGTACACACTCGTCCAAATTGCTATAATTGGTTAGCCATTCAATAGAGTAATAATGTGTCAGATTCCAGCATCTTTGGTTCCTCTTGGAGATCTTCTCAAGGCCCTCATGTTCCTTTCGAACTTGAACGATTTCAATTCTTCCCCCCACCACCGGAACAACAATTCAACTCTAGGAAAAGATCTTCCTCCAATTCCAAAGTGTGGAAGGAAAAATGCTCCAAGTGATTAAATCACTTTCTCTCTCTTTTGTTCTTGCATGTCCTGTCTGTTTGTTTTCAAGCTTTTGAGTCAGTATAGTTTTTATGCTTTGTGTGTTTTCTTTCATGTTTTTGTTTTGGTTGTATTCAGTTTTGGTTTTTTTTTTTTTTTTTTTTTTTCATAAAAATTAAGAAAAAAATTGAAAAATCTGAAAAATACAAAAAACAGTGGGTGTTTGTGTATATTGGTACTTGTGTACCCTAGATGGCCACTGAAACAAAGTTTTCTAAACTTTGTGTCTCTTGTAGCTTAGATGAGCATCTCAATGCACAACTAAGCAAGTAAGCTTTGTGGCTCGTGTTTGTGATGAGTACAATTAAGATTGTCTCTTACATCTCATACTCATATCACTTTTTTCAATGGGAATGACTAGAAAATCCTAAGAGAAATGCATAAATAACCATCTCACCACTAAAGCTCACCAATCATGAATAACATCTGTGTGCTTAGACATAGCAAAGTTGGAATGTTTTAGCTTACATAAATGGGTATTCTTTTCTCTCTCTTATATGCTCATGCATGCTATGCTTACTAGAAAAATTTGCAAAGAAAAATAAAAGCAAAAATGAAAAAATGTGTTTAATATGATTGCAAGAATGTTTCTAGGAGATGTGGGAATTAGAGGATGTACCTCGAAGGTGATAGTCCCCATCAAGCAGTTATAATTGCGTGTGAGTGTAATTGATTTATCCTACTCTCAAATCTTCATAATATGAGACACTTATGCACTCTTACTATGTTTTCACACACAACACGCATACTCTTTGCTATTTTTGATACATATGTAAGTATAATGTAATTTGGTCATCACAGGAAATACATGTGTTAATATATGCTCACTAAATTGTCTTAACTTGTTTTTGAACTATAAAATTGGTTAAACTTGTTTAGTATGTGTGTGTTTGGGTCTATATATGCTTTGCATTTATGTTAAGAGATGTTTTGAGAGCTTAATATGTTGCTTGGATCTTTGTTTGAGTAGCTTGTTTGTTGCATTCATCTTTATGTGTTTTTCCTCCCTTGAAAAACCTTCTTTCTTCAAGTTAGGCAGCTCCTCGACAGATTCATTTCTATCGAGCCTTCTTTCTTTTTTCTCGATAGATCCTCTACAGATTCTCAATCCATAGAAGTTTCTAGGTTTCATCTCGATAGAATCTCGGCAACTTCTTCAATCCATAGAGAAAAATTCTTGTGCTCTTTAACTGCTTGATAGATTCTTGTCAGATTTTTCGATCCATAGAGATGACTTTTGTCGTCGATAGATCCTTGACAGCACCTCAACAGATTCTCTTATGTTGATATTTTGTGCTCAACAGATCCTTGATAGAATCTTCAATCCATCGAGTTGCATTTTCTATTTAAAGGTTAGGCATGATTCAAAATTCACTTTTCTCACTTCTCTCTCAACAGATCTTACTTCTTTCTCACTCCTAAATCTCCTCACCCACACATTCTTCGGCATAGATCAAGCTCCAAACACTCCGTAAGTTTTCTCATCTTCTCTCTTTTCAAGCATTCATGCATTTTAGACATTGGTTTTAGGGTTTTTCAAAAAAAATTTGGGGTTTTTAAGTTTTTCCTAAAAATTTTGGGTTGGGCTTTGTGAAATTGTTGTTATATGTCCATGCATTGCATCTTCTATACATTATAACAATGTTTCACACATTTTAGGATTTTGTGCTTGATTAAAATTGTGAGTGCTGTTAGGTTGGATTGGGTTTCTACCCATGATGCTTTTAATTTTTGCTCGTCACATGTTCATGCATTCTTCATGCATACGTTCTCTCTTTTCATTCCTATTCTTAGCTGTGTTGTGTTTTTGTTCTTTCTCTCTCTCTCTCTCTCTTTTAGATAGACTACACTATGACACCTAAACAGCGCAAATCCACTCCAGTTCAAAATCCTCTTCAAGGTTTTTAGTCTTCTTCTTCTAATCTTCCCTTTCATATTTGGTTCCATGATAAGAAGGCCTAGAAGGGCTTCTTTGAGAACTTTAGGCCAGTGGCATTCATCCAAAATGCTAAGTTATTTTATCGGATTTTGTCGACACTCCGCTACTCGATGTCATTTGAACTTGAGGATAGGAATCTCTCAATGAGAAACCCGTGCGGTGCCCTGTCATGTTTATTTAGGAGTTTTACTCCAACATACACGGCATCAATACCTCTGTACCTCAGTTCGCTACGTGATTTAGAGGTACACGTATCATAGTTAATCTAAATCTTATATCCGAGGTACTACATGTTCCTAGGGTAGCGCATCCTGACTGCTCTAGTTGTGATCGCCTCCTGACCATGTCTAGAGACGAACTCATCTCTCACTTTTGTGAGACTCCTTCCATATGGGGTGGTAAGCTAAACACTCCATGGTCTGGTTTTGCCAAAGGCCTGAGGTTCCTTAACATGGTGACGACATTCACTCTTACTCCATTGTCTCACTATAACTCCATTACTGAGCCTCATGCTCATTTTCTTCTATCCCTTTTAGAGGATCTCTCCATTGACTTTCCATCTCACTTCATCACATCTATTCTAGATGTGTATCTGGATACCGCCACTCGTGATAAGCTTATCTTTCCTTCGGCTATCACGTGGATCCTATATCACTTTCACATTCCCATTCCTCTCTCTCCTCTTTTCACCACTATGGGTGCCATCAGTGCTGGTTTAGTTCGATGAAGTAAGGCTCAGCTTCGACCAAAGCAGCCACGGGTAGAGATGACCGATCCTAAAGCTCCTGCAACTCCACCTTTTCGGCTCCGTCTACTTCCTCTTTCGCCGCTAATGGTGTGACACTCGAGGCCATCATGGAGCAGCTTCAACAAATGCAAGCTGACTTTGGTGGTCGTCTTGACTATCTCACTAATGGGATGTGTCAGATGAACACCCGAGTAGGTTACATTGCCCATCGGCAGGCTCATATGGCTGGTCTTGCTCCTTCTCCCTCTCCTTCTCCAGAGGCCTCGGCTGATGAGGGTGATGATGTTGATGATGATGAGGATAATGCTAGCTCTTCCGATGATGACGAGATGACAACCTCTCAGTGACTGTCTTTTGTCATTCATGACAAAAAGAGGGAGTAGTCTTGGGCTTGAGAGTAGTCTTGTACTTAGGGGGAGAGTTAGTATAGGACATTTTTTGTTAGGGGGAGTGTGTATACTTTTTTGAGGGATGTAGTAAGGCTTACATGTATTTTCTTCATCCTCTTTTTACATTAGCCTCTTGTACACCGATCTTGTAACTATTTATTTAGATACATTGTACTTTATTTTCATATATATGATGATGATGATGATGATGATGTATGTTTTTCTTTACCTATCTCTACATGTGTTGTTTTCTTTCTCTCTTTATACACATGTTTCTTTATGTATGCAATCTTTATTTCTGTTTCACACATGATGCCTTGATGAGTTTTGTTTAAGTGTTTCAGAAAGACAGGTTGTGAAAGTCTATCATGCCATGAACTCTCTTCTTGCAAAGTTTTTCAAGAGTTTATGTTAGGGTTAGATTTATTTTGTAATCCAACAAGTGGTTATGAGTGTAGTGATTTAAGACTTCTCTCATGATTCATTTGTTTGTTCTGGTTTTATTACGGGTTGCCAAAGGGGGAGATTGTCAGGGTCATTTTTATGTAATTGGCTAATCCTTTGAAAAAATGCATTTTACCTGTAATTGGGTAGATCTAGGATGGGTTTAAGACTTCAAGAAACATGTTGTTCAAGCCAAGTGTTAAAGCCATGAAGATCTGACCAAGAAACAAGTGAAGAAGAGTTGTTCATTAAAGCTCGATAGCTATCTCGACAAATAGACTTTTATCAAGATTTAATGTTGAAGCTCGACACAAGCTGTTTTTGTCGAGACTTACGAAATCAGAAATTCCAAATATGATTTTTGGCCCATACTGAAATATTTGTATAGGGTGTCTTCTCTCACAACCCTAGACATATATAAGACTTATTTTAAAGGCTGTTGCGCATGCAGATAGTGACCTAGTTCATCATTCTCTCTGAAGAAGCTACTGCATCTTTACGCCAAGTGTTTTATAACCAATGAGCTTCCTAATCTTCATTGTTGATGAAGTGAAGAACTTTGCAGCTAACATCTTCTTCAAGTTGGTGGAGTTAGTCACATACTAGGATCTGTGCATCATTGGTTAGTCACATGTTTAAATTAAAATTTTTTGTATTTTAAAATTATGCATAAAAAATAAACTTATGGATTAAATAGAAAATAACATCAGATTAGTACAAAATTTGACATGTGTTAATTAAGAACATAGGAAACATGTAATCTAATGGTGGGATTTTCAAAATATTAATCTAATAAAAAGTTATTAGATGGTGTAAAATTGCTTAAAGTTACACAAAGTGTAATACTTTTTTTTTTTTTTCTATATTAGTTAAAAAGAGTATAGCAAGTGTAATATACACACACACACACGTAAACAAAGAAATAATTAAATAAACATAAACCTGCTTCTCTGCTTCTCCCTTATGCATCATGGTCCACCCCTCAATGCCTTCAACTTTCAAATTTTTTACACCAACCTGCATATCAAAATGTTTTATGCACCATCGATCATAATCATGTTTTTTTAATATCAGGAAGAAGTGTAGATACAATTGGCATTGAACTCACCAATTTATTTTCCGAATTATTTATGTTTGTTTCTATTTCTCTTACAAATGCCTTAGATGGTATTCGACGTGCATTTTGTACCTCAACCAGGAAAGGCCTACCTGAGTCCAACATTCGAACCTGAAAAAATAAGTTCCATAATTCAGGATTTCATCATTTGGGTCTAAATTGCAGCAAGGAAAGCAGATCTTTCGTACATCAATATCCTCTCTTCCAGCGGCATGAAACTTACAATTGTCACCTTGACACACAGGTTGGATGTTGCTACCTATTATCTCCTAGAGAGTAAGCACATTACACTGTCAGTTTTTTACCCATTGCTTCATAGAAACAACCTCAATTAGAATAATAATCACCATGATCTGAAAAGTAGATAGTACCACAATAGATGCTTCTCCCATTCTTTCATCATCAATGATCCATCGTGTTTGACTCACATTTCTAGAGTACTACAGTACAAAGAGTAACTAAGTGAGACTGATAGCATGGATTGCAAGTTGCACAATATACACTTTTCAAAGTTCAAATTAAACCATCAATGTTGCTTTGCCACTAAAACTAGTGATTCAAGTGTCCAGTAGCATTGTAATACATAGATGCTCCAATATATTTTATTGAGGATAGACTACTTCATGTGGAAAGAACATGAAGGGGCCTAAAGAAACATAGATGCTTCGATAATGTAAAATAGATATCACAATGTATGTTTCCATATTTAATAGAAAAACACTCTTGCAGATACTCTGTTTGATGTCTAATAATAAATCAGAACAGATGATTCAAGATCATATCCACACATGAGGGCTTGCTAGCTCTAGAGAATTTGATATTCTAAATGGAAATCAAATATATATAGATTCACATATTGTAATATGTAGATTCTTCAATAATGTAAAATATGTATCAAGATGTATTTGCTAGATTTAACAGAACAAAATTCTTGCAAAACTTTGTTTGATGTCTAATAATAGATCATATTGGATTATTCAAGAACATATCTGAAAGTTCAAATATGTGTATAAACACCCTTGAACGTTTAGACCCCCAATTTACAAAATAACCAATTCAAGCTTTATGCCAAACAACTAGTGTGCGGAAAATGAACATAAGCTATAATATAGAATTGGAAAAACTATCTAAGCCAAATTAAAATCACAACCCACAGCAGATAATAAAAGGCAAAGATAAAAGGGAAGGAAGATGCAAACACAAAGACAACACGCAATGTGTTATCGAAGAGGAAACCGAAGCCCTCGGCGTAAAACCTCTCCGCCGCCCTCCAAGCGGTAAACAATCCACTAGAAAATGTAGTTGGGATACATGGACAGCAATAGACCCTCTAAGCCTAATCTACCCAGTGCACCTAAGCCCTCCAAGCTTCTTGCTCCAACGAGGTTGCGCCGAACCTTTTTCTTTTCTAGCTTCCCGGATTCCACTACTAGACCGTAGCATCAACCAATGTAGATTGATTCCTTCCTAACTGCTTCCCAGAACACCAAACAGCCCTCTCACAGTGATGAATATGGTGAGAACAAGGTTTTGGCAAAATGTCTCTCAAGGGTTTGACAATGGAAAGGAAGAGAGTTGAGGAATTTGAAGAGACTCTAATGTATAGATTGTAGGTTAATCAATCTTGTTTTACTCTAAGGTTTCTCTCTCAAAATTCTCTTTGGAAGCTTTCTTTCATTTGTGGGTATAAGGGGTATTTATACTGGGGTGAGAGGAGAATGTGAAACGTTAGGTTTTTTTTTTCAAAACAGGGGTGGCTCGTGGCTTGGCCTCGCGACTTGACTAAGTCACGAGACCCAGTCGCGAGATAACCGTATGCCCAGTTGTCTTGTTTTGTCCTTTAGTGCTCCAGCTAGCATGACTATTCACCTTCTGGCATGCTTGACACGTGTGCTGCATCTGGCGGCTTGCAGCCACGAGCCACCTGCGAGATCAAGCCGCGAGTCTCTGTTTTCTTGCACACTCTTGAGCAATCAACACTCTATCTCACTCACTACCCTTACAACAAACCCACCTAAATACAGGATTACTAAATGCTAAAATACAAGCAAATTTGGCACGTAATAAAGCCAATAAGATGGTTGATTAAATTCAACCTTACAAGCTCCCCCTTTGGCTATTCCGTGACAAAACCCTAAAACAGACTCTAGACTTAACATGTGAGTTGGGAACAGTTGAACAAAACTCACTCACACCTAACTCTAGAAGCTGTGAAGCACTTGAATCATAAGAACATGAAACTCCTGAAACACAACAATACACCATGATCAATGTATGCAGAAAAGTATGAAATGCATATGAAACAGGCTTAAGGTGATCAAGCAAAGATGAAGTGAAGTATCAAATCATGGCTTGATCAACCAAGTAATCACCACAAGGTAGTGATCACAGTGCTCATTCACACTTGGAATGAACACTAGATAAGAGTGAATGAGTACCATGCTTGCATAAGCATCATGGGTACAAAACACAATATATACTGAATAACATCAACAATATATATAAAGAGTAAAACCAAGTTTATAAGATAAGAGTTAGAAACAAATATACACCAAAATCACAGTGTATCAAACCCATAAAAACACTAAATACCCAAAAACATAAACACAAAACAATGTCTGATTTTGATTGCTCCCCCTCAACAAATTACTCCCCCTTAAGAGCTGCTTTTCTGCTTCTCATCAACAAAAATCTATCTCACCCTTTTTGACCGGAATGGCCAAAGGGTCACTGTCCATGTTGGGTGGTGAAGCTGTCAAGTTTTGTAGACAAAATATCAATCTGGTCCTGCATGGCTGCCATCCTCTCAGAGTGCTCGATCTGGACCCCTCTGATTCCATCAAGTCATTCCAAAATGACTTGAAATGCATCTGGAGGTGTATTTGAAGAAGTTGATGCTCTAGTCCTTTTGCCACTCCTCCTGGGTGTTGAGGTTGATGCATGCCCTGCTGCCTCTACCTTAGTCTCCATTGGGACACCCTCTCCTTCATCACCTTCATCTTCTTCACCTGGAAGTCGAACACTTATCCTTTTGAAGGTTAGTTTGTTAATTGCAGAAGGTGTGGTCATGGGACTAATGTCTCGAGGGATTGGAACACCCTTCTTTCTAAAGATCCTTATGAGCAGACTAGGGAAGATCAGTTTTGGCCTAGAAGTGGTTCTAGTCTCATCCACAATAGTGTCATATATGTGGGAACTGATGTCAATGAATCTCTTTTCTTTGAGGTCCATCAGAAAAATTGCTCTTACACAGTTGATTGTAGTCAACTTCCTTATGGGATATAGGTTAAACATCATGATTATAGTGAGACACCTCATGTCCACTGGAAAAGCTGTGGTATTCAGACATTTCCCTTCTCTTTGTCCACCTATCCTCTGTTGTACAGTTTCAATAGACAGAATCCTATCTTTGTAATTGACAAACTCCTGATCTTCTAATCCGTTAAGACCTAGCACATCATCAATGTCATGTGCATCCAAAGTGAACTCTTTACCTCTAACCCAGCAGCTTAGATCATCCTCCCTTATCACAGCATTAGAATAAAACTCCCTAATCAAAGGTTCACACACAACCGAGAGATCACATAGAAGCTTTTCCCATCCTCTCCCTTCAAAACAGCTGGGGATAAAAGTGCCTCTCAAATCCTCCAAATCCACAAACCTTTCTTGAATAATTCCTACCTTTAAGAAGAAGTCCTTGTATCTCTCAAAGTGGGAAACAGACCTGAACAGGTTAGGGTCCATTTTCATTCTTTTATCTGCTTTCTTTGTAGGAGTTTTCTTCTTTGGAGATGAAGGAGCCATCTGTGAACAATCAGAAGAGGCCACAACAACATAGTACAATACATGTGTAGAACAAATCAGTCCTTTGTTAGAAAGAAGGACAAAAATGCAACCACACAGATAAACTAAAACAATTAAACCTCATGCTACTTAAATCAACCACACAGATGAACAAGTTTAAAAGTGGATACACAAGAACAACTGGTATAATGCAGGGGAGTATTAAAGTAACAGAGATTGAAAACATCCAAAAGAAAAATGTATGTCAATGAGACATACAAATTGATGAGTATGACATGACTCAAAGAACAAAAGACAGATGCACACAATAGATGGACAGGCATATATTCAGCACAGTAAACCTCACAGCCAAAACAGGAACATTTTGAATCAACACATCAACATAAGATCAGACAAGATGAGTAACCAACAAATAACAAACCCTAGCTAAGCATATGATGAAGAACAAAACCAACAACTTAATTAGGATCAAACTAAATCAATAGCAACCACAAGCTAAGCATGGATAAAGAGCAACAGCCGAAACACAAACCCATCTAAAAAACATGAACAAATGCGAATAATCAAGAGGGAAAAACACAAAATCAAGTAAAATAGAGTTCAAGAAAGAAAACCCATACCTGTTACTTGAAGATTTTTGAGCAGAAATGAAGCAACAATGGAGTTTGAAAATGGGTACACGGAGTGTTTGGGAAGGAGACAATTGAGAGAGAAGATGAATAGTCACAAAAGTTTGAGAGAAAACTGAAAAAGATTTAAAAACTGCCCCTATTTTTGCCAAACACGCGTTTTTCGTGACTGAAGTGAGTCGCCAACAAGTCGCTAGGTCAAGCCGCCAAACACTCAAAGACAAAATTTTGAAAAATTTTTTTAAGTGTTTTTCGCGACTGGAAGGTCTACCCGTGAGGGAGTCGCGAGCTGAGCCGCGAAAATCTCTGAGTAACCCTCGCGACTAGACCTTCCACTCGCGAACAAGTCGCCAAAATTGACCCGCGAACTCGCGACTGAGGCCCGCGACTTGATTTACCGGCTACTGAGTTGCCAAAATAGGGCAAAAATGAACTTTTGAAATTTTCAGATTTTAAGATCAAAATACTTTCCAAAAACACTTAAAACACTCAAAAATCGTTTTGTGCTTGAATCAACAAAGATTGAGCATGTGAAAACACATTTCATCAAGTACAATTACACAAATGAATATGGCATTTATTGAACATAGACTTGTGTGTTGTGTGTGGATATCAACAATGAGATAGTCCTTAGTCTAATGTGAAGCTTCAATGATCAATTCAACCAAGGCATACACAATTAGCACTAGATCATGTGACCCATCTCAATTATAGAAATATGTATATATGACCTCCCACTAAACTTGATAACATAACTTGGAACTTTACATTTGACTCCACTTTTAATCATAACATTTGATCTTTTTGATCCTTTCGAGAAAATCATCTCTCATTGTGAGAGTGATAATTAATATTTCACCTTGATGAGATAGCCTTTGGCTTTTTGAATAAACTTTCACTTTAATTTTAGGTCTCTTTCCCTTTTTCCTAGTCGAATACTAGTATGTGCGACAAGCTTTTGCAGCTCAATATCTCTTTTCATTTGGAGATTTACATTTTGTAAGGTTGAATTTATTCAACCATCTAATTGGCTTTATTCCGTGCCAAATTTGCTTGTAATTCAGCATTTAGTAACCCTGTATTTAGGTGGGATTGTTGTAAGGGTAGTGAGTGAGATAGTGTGAAGATTGCTCAAGAGTGTGCAAGAAAACAGAGAGTCGCGGCTGGGACTCGCGACTGGACTCGCGGCTTCAACCCGCCAGAATCTGCACACGTGCCAAGCATGCTGGAAGATGAACAGTCATGCTAGCTGGAGCACTACAGGACAAAACAGGACAACTGGCCATACGGTTAACTCGCGACTGGAACTCGCGACTTAGTCAAGCCGCGAGGTCAAGCCGCGAGCCACCCCTGTTTTGGAAAAACCTGACGTTTCGCATTCCACTCCTCTTCAGTATAAATACCCTTTTAACCCACGATTGAAAGAGAGCTTCCAGAGAGAATTTTGAGAGAGAAACCCTAAAGAAAAACCAGATTGTTTTACCCACAATCTCTACCTTAGAGTCTCATCAAAATCCCTCACTCTCTTCCTCTCCATTGTCAAATCCTTGAGAGGCCTTTATACCAAACCTGGTTCTCACCATTATCATCTCTGTGAGACAGTCGTTTGGAGTTCTGGGAAGCAGTTAGGAAGGAGCCAATATTCATTGGTTGATGCTACGGTGTAGTAGCGGAATCCGGAAAGCTAGAAAAGAAAAAGGTTCGGCGCAACCTCGTTGGAGCAAGAAGCTTGGAGGGCTTAGGTGCATTGGGTAGATTAGGCTTGGAGGGTCTATTGCTGTCCTTGTATCCCAACTGTATTTTCTAGTGGATTGATTACCGCTTGGAGGGCGGCGGAGAGGTTTTTCGCCGAGGTCTTCGGTTTCCTCTTCGATAACATATCTGGTGTTATCGCTGTGTTTGCATCTTCCTTCCTCTCTATCTCTGCCTTTACATTAATCTGATGTGGTTTATTTTGATGTGGCTTAGATAGTTGTTTAATCAATTCCATGTTATAACATATGTTAAGTTTCCGCACACTAGTTGTTTAACATATTGCATGTGTTGATTAAATTGGTTTTTGGGGTCTAAACGTTCAAAAGTGTTTTTGTACACGTTTTTGAACTTTCACATTTGGTGAGCTCTTTTTAGCAAAAACAAAAAATAAAGAGTGAGAAGATATATAGATACAAGTCTATGCATGTCTCAAGATCATCATAACCATTCACTCATCATTCATGACAAGTTTGAAGATCTATTTACAACAATCACATAGATTTCAAGATTTCACCCACAGTGATAAGAGTGCAAAGAAACAAGCTATGCTCGAAAATGCACAAAGCCATTAGCACAAAGGTACAAGGCAAAACAAGTTTTGAGACAAAACTCAACTATGTCAATCAAACTTTTTGATTTTCTAATTTTTATGTGATTTTTTTTTGGATTTTTGACACAAGAAGAAAAAATAGATCAAAAACAAAAAGAAAACCAAAAGTATGCACAAACAGACAAACAAACAACCATCAACATAAACAACAAGCAGACAATCAAACATCGTCACAAAGCATAGGAAGTATTAATGCATGGACATGTTGTAATGCTTATGCATGAGTACCCTTTTTCACCCACACGTCACTTGCGTTTGGGGTGATTTCCTTATAGGATGGGGTATAGGAGTTAGGGCTTTCAAACCTTAAGTGAAGCTTTCCAAGCAGTTGGTGAATGCACCAATTATCTTCATCACGTTCATCATTCTGGGATCATCATTTTGATCTCTTGATGGTTCACCTGCCCAATTTCTTCTATCATTTCTAGGTCCTCGTGACCTTTGAGGAGTTGCACTATTCTTTACTCTCAGCTTTTGACAATTTGGTCAAGTATGCCCTTGAAGTCCGCAATGATGACACATATAATTTGATCTAGGACCTCTTTGTGGTCGTGGACGAGACTTGGCTCGGGATTCAGACCTGCCCACAGATTGATTGCGTGAATTCAACAACCGTTCGTTCCCCACATTTCTCTTCTCCTCTATCTTGGGCTTCTCAGCAATAGGACCAACATCAGCTGATTCTTTGGCCTTTATAAACTTCACTTCTTTAGTGACATTTCCAGATGAGCTACTTCCTCCGGTATATCCCAATCCGGATTTGTCTGAAAAGCTCTTTTGAGATGATATAACATCATCTAGCTTCTTGGTGGTGACCCTCTCTATTTTAGCATTTGCTTGCACAACCTCTTGCTGAGCTTCTGACAACTCACCATTCAGTGTTTCAATCTCACATTTGGCCTCCCTATATCGGATTAAAAGACTCTTATAGTCCACCTCTGCCTTCTTCATTTTTCTCACAGCTGCCTTGGTCACCCTTGTGTACTCACCCGACTTCTCTAGGAGTGAGTTATAATTCTCTTGAAGATTGGCTGTACTTTCATCTTCTTTAGCATCTGATTCTTCAGTAACTCCCAGTGATTCTTCATCACTATGTTCTCCAAGGTCTCGTACAAGCAGATTCAACTCGTCTGAAGATTCAACATGGGCAATAGTCATAAAAGCTGAATAGTTCCCCTCTCCATCACAACTCTCTTCAGATTCTGAGTCGGATGAATCCGTGTCACTCAATGTCGTGGCATACACTTTGCCTTTTGATTTCAAATAATTCGGACATTCTTTCTTAAAGTGTCCATACCCGTTACATTTGATACAAGTGACACCTTGTGTAGATTGAGATTCTTTTCCATCTTTCTTTTTGAATTCCCTTTTCTCCCTTCCTGAACTTTGGAATTTTCCTTTATCACCAAATTTGCCATTATTTTTGAATTTCAAGAATTTTCGGAAATTTTTTACAAGGTATACAACATCTTTGTCAACCACATCTTCTCTCGATGAGTCATGGTCTTCCACCTTCTCATTAATGGTCTTAAGAGCAAAAGATTTACTCTTCCGTTGATTGGGTAGCGACATCTCATAAGTCTGAAGAGAACCAACCAGCTCCTGGACTTTGATGTCATCAAGGTCCTTGCTCTCTTCAATCGCTGTCACTTTAGCACGAAAACTTTTCGGCAATGATCGAAGGATCTTCCTTACAATTTTAGAATCCTCCATTTTCTCTCCCAAATTGAACTTGCTTACAATCACCTCATTTATCTTGCTATAGAAAGAGTCAAAGGACTCATCCTCACTCATTTTTAACTCCTCAAACCGAGTGGTTAGCATCTGCAGCTTGGTGTCTTTTACTTTCTTCGTGCCTTCGTAAGTGGTCTCCAATATCTCTCATGCTTCTTTAGCATGGTAATGTGAGAAATCCTACGAAATTCATCTGGAGACACACCACAGAAAATAGCATTGAGTGCTTTACTGTTAGCATTAGATGTAACGAGTGCTGCCTTATCCCATGTGGATTTGGCTTCCTCAGGCCTGGTCCAACCTATCTCAACAGCATCCCAAACAGATTCATCAATGGAACACAGAAAAGCTCTCATGTGAACCTTCCAAAAAGCATAATTACTACCATCAAAATATGGAGGTGCATTTAGGGATTGAGACCGATCCATCTCAATAGGGAGTCAAGGATCACACAATGTTAATGAAATCATAAGAAGTGTACCCGCTCTGATACCAATTGAAAGTTCAAATATGTGTATAAACACCCTTGAACGTTTAGACCCCCAATGTACAAATTAACCAATTCAAGTTTTATGTCAAACAACTAATGTGCGGAAAATGAACATAAGCTATAATGTAGAATTGGAAAAACTATCTAAACCAAATTAAAATCACAACCCACAGCAGATAATAAAAGGCAAAGATAAAAGGGAAGGAAGATGCAAATACAAAGACAACACGCAATGTGTTATCGAAGAGGAAACCGAAGCCCTCGGCGTAAAACCTCTCCGCCGCCCTCCAAACGGTAAACAATCCACTAGAAAATGTAGTTGGGATACATGGGCAGCAATAGACCCTCCAAGCCTAATCTATCCAGTGCACCTAAGCCTTCCAAGCTTCTTGCTCCAACGAGGTTGCGCCGAACCTTTTTCTTTTCTAGCTTATCGGATTCCGCTACTAGACCGTAGCATCAACCAATGTAGATTGGTTCCTTCCTAACTGCTTCCCAGAACACCAAACAGCCCTCTCATAGTGATGAATATGGTGAGAACAAGGTTTTGGTAAAATGCCTCTCAAGGGTTTGACAATGGAGAGGAAGAGAGTTGAGGAATTTGAAGAGACTCTAATGTATAGATTGTAGGTGAATCAATCTTGTTTTACTCTAGGGTTTCTCTCTCAAAATTCTCTCTGGAAGCTCTCTTTCATTTGTGGGTATAAGGGGTATTTATACTGGGGTGGGAGGAAAATGTGAAATGTCAGTTTTTTTTTTCAAAACATGGGTGGCTCGCTGCTTGGCCTCACGACTTGACTAAGTCGCGAGACCCAGTCGTGAGATAACCGTATGGCCAGTTGTCCTGTTTTGTCCTGTAGTGCTCCAGCTAGCATGACTGTTCACCTTCTAGCATGCTTGGCACGTGTGCTGCATCTGACGGCTTGCAGCCACGAGCCACCCGCGAGATCAAGCCGCGAGTCTCTGTTTTCTTGCACACTCTTAAGCAATCAACACTCTATCTCACTCACTACCCTTATAACAAACCCACCTAAATACAGGGTTACTAAATACTGAAATACAAGCAAATTTGGCATGGAATAAAGCCAATAAGATGGTTGATTAAATTCAACCTTACAATATCCACACACGAGACATCCTAGCTCAACAAATTCTAATACTCTAATGGCCTGTTTGAAAGTTTAAAAAAGAAGGGGAAGTAGAGTAAAGGGAGGGAGAGTAATTCAATTACTTTGTTTGGAAATTTTTTAAGGAAAGAGGGGGAGGGGTTTAGAGGGATTTCAACTACCTTTAACCCCTCATTTTTAATTCCCCCAAGTTAGAGAGATTTGGAAGGAGATTAGAGTAGATAAATTATTGACCAAATGAATTCTCCAATTTACCATTTTCAAATTAACAAAATTACAAACTGAAATAATCTTTGTTTGTTTCCTAAGAAAATTAAAAATAAACAAACAAAAAGTGTTAACTGAAATTTTTCTCTCGAAGTGAGGAATATGCTTCAATCTTCAACCCAGTTGGTATTGGTCGATGCCAATCCCACATTGATTAATGCGTTGCCAGCGGAGACTATTGTTCCCATTACCTCTGCCTACTTCTTCTTCAACACTGTCGTCCACATCGCTCGCAGCGATCGATCTTGAGGCTGTGGCTGTGCAAAAGATTGGGCATTTGCTGGGGCTCGAACATTCATCGGTGGCGATGGCTTTGAATCAATGCATGTTGGGAGCGATTGTCATCTCGGTTTTTGCGCTCATCGGTGTGATTTATAGCTTCGTCGCCACGAAGAAAAAGGTCGCTAGAGAGGTGCGAACCAAGGCTATGAACTGCGTCGTTGCGGCGGCGGCGGCAGCTACTAACGGAGAATGTAGATCCACTAATGCCGCCAATGTCGACGTTATCATCGTCAGTGCTAGCATTGCTGGCTTCGCTCTCGCTCACACTCTCGGCAAGGTCCATCAAATTCTCTATCATTTCTTTTTCTCTTCTTTCTTTCTCAGCAACCAAATAGTGCACTAAGCATTTTGTTTTCTTTTCTTTTTTTCCCTTTTTTTTGAATTACAAAAAATCTACTAAAGTTTATGGATCTACTTCAACTTTGGCTTGCTATATGCGTTTTGATCAGGAAATTAACATGTTAATTATTGAATTTCAGATACAATAGGCTAATTTGGTTGATGATTTTTTGTAATACGGTATTACTTAAAAAAAAAAAAAATCATAATTTGCAATTTCTCTTGTATTTTTTTAATCAGCAAAATTTTTTTTTTTTTTGGGTATGATATGTGATAATAAAATTTTTAGATATGCGTTTGTATGCATAAACTGCACTCCATTTTCAAAACTGATAAATTAATCATAGACCAATGTTGCAAGTCCATTTTCAAATAAGGGTAAATTTGTCTATTTAAATCATTTCCTCTCCTCTCGATCCTAATCTATATATATATATATAAAACCGAAGCTTTTGCTGGCACCACAATTTTCCACGTCAGCACAATATTTAAAAAATAAAAAATAAATAAAAATTATAACTCCTCAAAACCCTTGCAACCTTACCCCTCTCTCAAGTTAAGAAATATAAAGCCACAATTTTCCACGTCAGCATAATATTTAAAAAATAAAAAATAAATAAAAATTATAACTCCTCAAAACCCTAGCAACCTTATCCCTCTCTCAAGTTAAGAAATATAAAGCCACGGTTTCTACAAACTCTCTCTCTCCAGACGTAGAAAGCCCTAAAACATTCAAGATCTACAAAGTTCAGTTTTGTTTATATATTAATTAATACATAAACAGAACAATCAGTTTGCAAGCTCTTTATGCAAGGCCTGGATAAGAAGGGACGCCCCATTGTGGTTTGCTTTGGTGGCAGGCATAAGCAGAACAATCTAGAGGAGTTCAAGCGTATGTTATTTTGACTTCAATAACTATTATTATATATTTCTTGAGTTTTCTATTCTCTAGCAAATTGAATTTGTGCAATCTCCCTGCTGCAAAATCGGAGCTGGTGATTAGATAAATGGAGATGTCTTTACTTTTTGCAGGTTTTGTGGTCTACAGCTTAGACAAAATATGTTCTAGGTAACTTCCTCTCCCCGTCTCTATTATTTTATCATTGGAGAGGGAATACCATTGTCTTTGAAGAATCATTATATTTTTTATGTTTTTTTTTTTATTATTTTTTTTAAATTTGTTTTATGTAAGGTTATTTTGTTTACATCAGTTCTTTATCTCAAAGATAAGGCTTTTATTTCTACCGCAAGAACTATTTAGGTATGTATTCCTTGCAAGCACACATGAACTTAAATTGTCTTTTAATATATGCATGCTTTATTATTTTCTAATAGTTTTCCCGTGCATCGCACGGGTTAGCGACTAGTTTTTAAAATATCCAAACAAGAGGAAGGGCTAATTACTCCCTTCCCCCTTACTAATTTTAAAAACATCCAAACAAGGTAGAGGGGAACCATTCCCCTCTACTCTCCTCCCCACTACTCTCCTCTTTTCTACTCCCCTCTACTCTCCTTCCTCTCTAAACTTCCAAACAGGCCATAAAAAGTCGATCTCACCTACAGTCCCCTTCTAATGGAGGTGCCTAGGAGGGCACTTGGTAGATGCCAAGTCCTGCTTGTAGAATGTTTGTCAAGCCCTCAACAACAAGTGTGGTAGTCACTATCATATCATCCAAATGAACAACTGATAGTGATGCCACAAGGGGAGGCCAAAATCCCCAATCACAGTAAAACCATGAGTGGCAATCCGGGCTTACAAACGATAAATGGAAATCAAATCTATTAGTGCGTGTGCGAGTTTTTTTCTTAAGAGGGGTGGGGGGGGATGGGTTGCTGTATTTGTTCTCTTGCCCAAGGTGTCTGCCTCCAATTAAGAAGCATGACTGCATGATCTAATGTAGGGTGTTCACCTCATTGTTTAAAGTTTTATTTAATGTCTCTAAAGGGACCACCTCATTTTTTAAGCAAACATGCCATATGCACTCTTTCCACATTTATTTTGCTGTTGTTTTGACCTGGACTGAAGAGTTGGATGAAAGAACACATATGCCACATGAAACCCCTTACTAAGAGAAAGGGTCTCAATTCCAACATTTTGCATACTAGATCATACTCACTCTAGGGTAAGTTAATTGGTTGATTAGTAACTTTACTAACGTCTATTACATCAACTTTCTCTGCTCTCCCATATGCTCTTACAAGAAGCAACAATGAAGCAAACTATTTCCTTGTTAAAACTAAAATATTTGAAATCAAACAAAATAAAGAAAGATTGATTGTAATACGATCTGTTTGGAAACAACTTATTTAGCTTTTTTTGTTGAAAACTTTTTGCTGAAAGTATACTAAATTATACTTGTACTTTGAAAAAGTGAGAAGAAAAAATGAGGTTTCAAAAAGCTGAACATAAAAACTAAAAAGCAAAAGACTAGTTTATTAGACGTATCCAAACACACACGAAATATTTACATGTAGCCAAGAGATTGAAATTGATAAACTAGACACCAAATACACTAAATTCTTAAACATTTAAGTGCTAATATAATCCAAAAAGGAAATAAAGTTCTTTATTGACAATGGTTTACCTTCAGATATCTCCCACCAAAGTAGTTGGGTGTCCTCTGGCAAAGAAGCACCAAGTGGCAAGCGTCATTGACCTAGAAAGGTTAAAAAGGCAAATAATATCAGGACTGTATTATATCTAACAATCAAACCAAAATCAATCTAATATTTGATCAGACATGAATCATGAAGTGTAGTGACTTAGGATCCACTTAATGCTTGATATTAAAAAAGCAACACTTTTATATCAACTTGTGCAAAAAGTATGACTAAGATTACCTAGCACTTCTCTACTTCCTAGAGTGGAAAAAAAAATGCTTGTCTTGTCACCATTAATTCCAAATCACCTCTTTCCCATCAGCCAGAGTTAGTATAGAATTAATTTAGGCCCCAAAGGGAGAGTGAAGGGGAAGATTTAAACTAGTCACCTCTGCTTCATGAAGCATGGTCCCCCTACTGATTATGCTACCCCTTGGACTAAGAAAGGGAATTTCCTATTTCAAGTCATGGATGCAAGAAAGGTCGACAACTGAGTTGCAAACTTGACATTGCTGAAAGTTTTCTGATCATTTACATATTGGAGTTGCTCTAAACCATACCAAACCCCATCCTAATAGAAGCTCTAGGCCAAAGGAGCAAAAGAATTACCTTCTCTAGAGAGAATTTGAAGCCCTCAGAAGATTGATTATCTTGCAAATCATCAAATGACCTTTCAATAGTTGTGTCAGCTAAATTAGAGCATTCGATGTCCCCAGCTACTGATTCATCAAGAGAGTCAACACTGTTTCCTATGCCCGTATCAATCGGCAAAGTCAATTTCAGAATCCAACTTTGAGGAATAAATGCAAATAAATCAATATATTACTAAAAGCTGAAGCGTAGCATTTAATGTTGCTACACTCACATTGAGCCACATCAGCAGCCATGTCATCTCCATATTCTTTTTTGAATTTTGAATTTAATTTAAAAATAGATTTTACTAATTTTAAAATACTAACAAAACTAAATTTATTTCTAGCCTTATCTCTACTTTAAGTCCAATTTTTAAACGTTTAATCCCACAATAGAGCCCAAGCCCACGCCCAAAATTTTTTCAACTACATCCCTTTGTCAAACCTAATGTTTTTTCACGGTTACTATTCCCTTTCCTTCTGTTACACAATTGAAATTCCTATCCCCCACGTTTTGATTCATTGTTTCAGGCTTAGTCCCTTCCCCTTCCCCACCTTTTGATTCTCACTGTTTCAGCTTTTGTTCTACTGTTTCACTCACGGTTTCATCTTCCTGTTCTACGGTTTCAGCTTCTGTTTCGGCTTCTAACGGCAGCCCCTATTTCTTCCTTCCTTCCTTCCTCTCCTCACATCTATATAAATACTGACGTAAGCGGGTGGTTCAGTTGAGGTATCCCTACATCCCAATTTCTTTTGTGCACTATTCTTTTCCTTGATGGTTTTTTTTCCCTTTCTACGTTTGTTTCTGGCTAAGGTGTTGAATTTGTTTCTGTTGGGTTATTTAATTGGAGCACTTCTTCTTTTGGGTATGTACATTATGATTTTCTGTTGAATCTATATATTAAATCTGTCACCTTTTACTATTTTGTGTTGTGCTCTATTCTTTTGCTTGATGGTTTTTTTTTCCTTTCTACGTTTGTTTCTGCCTAAGGTGTTGAATTTGTTACAGCTAGGTTATTTAATTGGAGCACTGCTTCTTTTTGGTATGTTCATTCTGATTTTCTAACTATATTAACTCTGTCATGGCGTGGGTTTTTCTAACCAAGTGGTGGCTTAAGAAAAGAGTGAGGACTTCATTGAAAATGAATTTTACACCAATGCACCGGATTAACTTTCAAACAATGACTTATCTTTTGATACCCAAAATAAATAAATTGGATTAAGAAATTGATTACAAATTTAATTGGGGTCAAGGAGAAAATTTTAATTTTATAGAAATCATATTCTAGAATTCAAATGCCCCCACCACCCCAACTATCGATGTAAAAAAAGGTTTAAAATTTTATAAATCCTTTCTTTCTATTGATTCTATTGAGGCGAAGAGTCTTTAGGATTCAAACTTGATTTTGGCCATGTGTGAATTGGACTAGACCTGTTTTTACATTTTCCTTGTGAGTTAGACCTTTTAAAAGGTTTGACATTTGCATGGATGGAGATAAAACCCTCTGGTATAACTCCATATGGTTTCTCAGTCCCCTTTTTAAATAGGCTTAGAGTGTTGTGCAAGATGTTACAAGTGCCATTCAATTGTTTTTTGTGTTTTCTTTTTTATGAGATCCATTGTGAATTTTTTCCACTAATTTGGATGGTTCTCCAATATTTATGTGCCGCCTTAAACAACTGACTGTTTAAGCCCTTCAAATTCGTCCTTTTGTACTCCACTATAATAATTAATTTAAAAGAAAAGAATCTGAATCCTATTTCTCTTTCCTATGAATCATAGGCTATGATGTTACTGAAGATATTTCTGAAATCCTCTTAGCTCTTCTTTTTTTTGGCCACCACCTGCTCATATATTTTTCTTTTTCTATCTATGTTGAAATTTCAATAAAGAAAAAAAATGTAAGATTCTTCACATTTACAATATGTTACAAAATATCTATGTGAGTGGGAAATGTATTTTGCTCTCCAGCTAAGGAACTTAATCTAATATGGATGTTATTGTTCAGCCTAATGTATAGGTTATGTAATTGTAAAGCCATAGTCATATGGAACATGTTATTGTGTATGTGTGGGAGCAAATTTCATATTCGTAATGCAAAAAATACAAAGAATTCTCATATAAGCCACTCCATAGATATTAGAGATTTGCATAATTGTTAATTGCTGGATCTTCTGAAAGGTATTCCAATGTCTTGGATTAAATCTCCTCCACCCAGTGGACAACTTTAAATCATGGACAATCAATATGACTATAGAATCTGGTAAGTAGAAAATATGTCTCTTGATATGTAGTGATCCTACTATATGCAAAATTGATACCTTCATGGCCCCATCCTAAACACTTCTACTATCTGCATATTTTTTTACTTATTCATTTTTCTTTTTCAGGCAGGTAATTCATTGAAACAAATCTAAGAAACATTAAGAACACAAAATATCCTCACAAGGCATCCCAATAAATATGGGAATCACATATTACAATTTACAACCAATAAATTTCACCTGTTCCATTTTGTTTATGGGTAAGTTATAGACGTACCTAGCAGGTTTTAAACTTTTGACCTCACCTTTCAACTAATTATTATAGGAGAAAGAAGTGCCAATTGAGCTATATTTAAGCATGTATTTTGATGAAATATGTACTGATTGCCATGTTACTCTTTGCTTGAAATGTTCAGGTTTCTTTTTTTCCTATTGGATGTTTTTTTTTATTATCTGCATGAAACAACTTGCTAAGTACAGGTTTTGTTACAAAGCATGGTTTAATACATCAAGTTTCTAATCATATTTGCATTTTGGAGAACTATGTGAGTGTGGTTTCTATGATAGGTTACTTTCCCTATATCAGTATATTGTCTTTGAAGGAAATCGAGTACTTACCTTAAACTTGACTTTAATTGAGTCCACTTCAGAGATGTATTCACGAAAATATACGCTTAAATGGCCATGAATATTTGGAGTCAAAACTTTTGCATCATTTTCCATATATGTGAAACTCGGCAAAATAATATCGTAGGCCATCAAATTTGAGATTGTTAGTAGATCTATAAGATTACCCCAGATTGATGTAAAGTTAAATGAAATACATAGCACAATTGCTCAAAATTTTCAAGATTGTCAGAAGAAAATTTCCCAATACTGCATTTATACCTGTAAACTTGCATTCGAACCAGTGTATCTTGCCACAAGTTGTGATGTAGGAGAGCAACATTAGAGTCCTTCCATAGTATCTCATATGCCTTTTGGGATGTGATTTTACAAATTCTCTTTTGTAGCTCACAATAAATAACCGAAGTGCACCAGCCATGTATCATATGCCTTTTGGGAAATTCCATTGTTGCCCGAACAATTTATGTAACCAAAAGAAATAGGACATTGTTGAATGAGCTGCTTTGCTAGGAAATCCCATTGTAAATAGAGCTGGATTGTTTCTTCAAATGTGTCCAACTCTCAATTATAAATAAAATGAACATGCTATGCTAAGATTTTTTTATATTATCTTTTGGTTGTATAGGTTGTTCATATTTGCTACCAATTTAATATGGATTATCTATTAAATTGCAAGTTCAAAAGCTGGAATATATAGTCAAGTATCTCTAAATATTAGTTAGAAATTGATTTTTAGGTGGGTGTAATCAAATGGCTTTCTATAATTTGATTGAAAAATGATAATTAAGCCAAAACATTCCATGAAGAGATGTTGCTACTTCTGGAATTGTTTCAAAGGCACCAATCAAAGCTTGAATTTCTATGAGTTTGAATATATGTCATTGATCAGTGAAATGGATAAGTTAGGAGAGAATAAAAGTTAAGGGGAATAAAGGTTCTCCAGTTGTCTTTGTTGGGTTCATAAATTATGAACTGTAAAAAAAAAAGAGAGGCATATATAGCATGTAAGTGAGAATTCAGGGTAGTGCTAAAATAGGTAGTGGAAGCTTTTAACACAAAGTGAAAGAGTAAAAATAGAGGGAGATAAAAAAACAAAAAAACGAGGTTGGTCTAAAAAACGAGGTTGGATTAAGCATTTGGGTTGGGTCTTACCCTGTGATGTTTTCGTTATTATTGGAACTGCATAAAGGCAAGAATGTCCAAATAGTTTTAGAAAAATGCTCTTCATGTTACTTGTGTGAACTTACTATAATATTTTTTATATTATCTTTTGGTTGTGTAGGTTGTTCATAATTTTTACAAATTGATTACGAACTATCTATTAAATTGCAAGTTCAAAAGCTGGATTGTTTCTTCAAGTATGTCAAACTCCCAATTATAAATAAAATGAAAAGGTCATGTTAAAATATTTTTATATTTTTATATTATCTTCTGGTTTCTACCAATTTATTATTCATTCAAACATAGCTTCAAGGGCTGCCTCATACCTCAGGATCCCTGTGTTCCAGAGAGGCTTTGCTTCTGGTATGTATCAGACTTTGCTATGATGGTTTTTTTTTTTTTTTTTTTTTTTTTGCCTTTTATATGTATATATTAATCAGAAAGACTGAGATGTGGATTTGGATCTCTCATTTATATGTTAGTTGGTTGAAATGGTTGATCTATGATTCTTTGATCAGAATATTGATCATCAGTCATGTAG
Organism: Quercus robur; assembly: GCF_932294415.1. Classification (NCBI taxonomy): domain Eukaryota; kingdom Viridiplantae; phylum Streptophyta; class Magnoliopsida; order Fagales; family Fagaceae; genus Quercus; species Quercus robur. The sequence continues at coordinate 53,314,608 of NC_065544.1, read as the reverse complement.
TAAACAAATGAGTGAAATGGCACCTTCTTTGGTTGTAAGAATAACGTGTGAGAGGATTTTACATATTCATCTATTTAATTTTTTTTTTTTTTTTGGGAAAAAGTTCATCTACTTAATTTAGATATTTATAACTAGATAATTAAATAATAATTTATTTAACAATCAAAAAAAGCGAAAATTGTCTATATATATTTATCATGGATGGTTATAAATTTATGTTTAACTTTGCATTTACGTATTCTTATGCTTTAATTTACATATTTATAACTAAACGATGAAAATTATGAATAAATAATTAAAACAGTTCACTCATCGTAAAGCTAGAAAAATACTATAAATTACAATCCTAAACAGCTTCAAAAATACAAACCAAAAATATCAAAAATACTCTTTACACAATCACAAAAATGCGCATGTAAAAATATTATCCAGTGTGGGAAGACAATAGCCAAAATTTTAAGGCAGCGTCAACTTTCCACTTTTTCTCTACTAATCACAATCTACAACGTCCAAAATTGTGGCACAAAATATTTTAGTCTTATATTTTCTCTTTTTATTAACTTTATACAATGAAGTCATGCATAGTTTTAGAGTCATTGTTATATTTTTGAAAAAAAAAAAATTGACTTCATAGATCCAATATTGCAATTGTGATGATAACAATGTTCATGTGTCATCCTTAGTATATGATAAATGAAATGTTTTGTCACCAGTTGATTTTTTTTTTAAGCACATCAGTTTCTTAATGTGTTTATGTTTACAAAAAACAGCTGCAAATTATTCAATCGGCTAACCAAAAAAAAAATTTCTTCATGACATCAATCTAACTGGATTGCTCCAAAGTTTCTCTATTCCTTTGAAAGGAAGAAGGAAAACTCATTCATCAATGCTTTAAGGCTGGAAACAAGCAAACACTATTTTGGGTCGAAGCTCACAAATACAGATTGGCAATTGCACTGTTATGCGAATCAAATGATGAGGGAATACAATTACTGTTTTCAATTCTAAACCAACCAGATGGAAAACTATTGCTGCAAAACTATCAACAAATCCTTCAACATACAACTTTTGGAACAAACACATTTTGCATCCTAAATAACTAAGCATGCAAGAAAAATGGAGTGGGTCATTGGGATCGTGAATGCCCTTACCCTTATGGAAATGAAGAATTACATGTAACATACAAAATGTGCTCAATTAACTTGGAAATGTACAAATTATCTAGTGGTAGAAATTATGTTTCAAAAATAAAATCTACAATAAAATTTCCTCATTCTATTTCGAATACTAATCTTTAATAATACAAAATTAATTAAAAGACCAAAACCTCCAATCACCATGAATCCTGCAATATATATATATATATATATATATATCATTATCATAAAAAATTTATCACGCGCAACGCGCGGGTCCGCAACTAGTTTATAATAAAAAGGAACACATTTGTATGTTAATAAAAGTTTCTGATATTGTACAATTAGTCATAGTATGGAACTTAATATTGATCAAAAAGACTTTATGTTCACGAAAATCCTAACCATTTTTTTACTGGTAAATAAAAATAGAAAGGTACAGCGAGAATAGTTTCCCTGGTACACAGGGAGTGGACAAAGGGAATACCAACCATAAATATATAATTCTATCAGATAGCTTCAAGTCTTCAACAACAAACACACAATGGCAAAAAAATTAATTTTCCATAATATATTACAATAATTACAAAACAACTTGGAACACCACTGCTCTCATAACATTCACCAGGCTTTTAGCTGTCCGAGTAGGGAATGAGGATAGAGATGATTGAACTCATCTGAGCAGATTGCCCTGTCCGATACGGTGTACATTTAAAATGGATACTCTGTTTATACAACAACCGGACTTTGAATCTTAGACCCGCAATTTCAATGTCCAGATAAGAAATTACTTATTAAGTGGATAGAAAAACAACAAAGAACCCCTAGAATTTGCTCCTTTTAGTCATTAAATGGTTGCCTCTCCTACCAACAACACCGTATATGCTTTATATAGACCTATCTCCTCAAGAAACATATTGAATTATTTGTAAGGGGATGATATCAACCAAAATTTGTAACCATTTTTTTTTTAATAATTTAATAGTTGGGGATGGGGGGATCGGATTTGAAATCTGGATGTCTCCACTAGAAATACCAAGAGGCGTAGTTGAGCTATAAGGCTCTAAGCACAAAAAAAATTGTAACCATTAGGCACTTGGTCCCCACCATCGCACCCTAAGGTCCAGTAATTTAAAAAGGAAATAGGAAGTATTGTTCCTTTTGTCCAGTGAGATAGTGAGTTCAAGAGTCAAGACCCAATGGGAGTGTATGTGTAATTACTGATTATCAATCCAGGAAAAAAAAAGCACAAAGCTCTCCAAATTACAGTTACACAAAATCTGTACAATCAGATAATCTCCCAAATGATAAACCTAAAAATTTAATTCTGAAAGAACTTGTATAATCATATACCTTGACAAGGCAAATTTGTCTCAATAAATTCTCTTCAGGGATAGTTAGAAACACATCTTCACGTGAATTGGAGAGCTTTGAGTAGTAACTATGAAATATGTTAGGAGAGAGAGAGAGGGAAGAAATTGGTATAAGCAACTCGTATTTGAAATTGTCTCAAGTGAATATCATACAAGCTAATCAGATGGCTCAGGTAACCTTTATTCAAAGTCAACATTATCTAAACAATCATGAATCATCTTAGACTAGTGTGAAAGCATTGTAATAACCGTGAAGTGGGCAATATCATTCCCTTAGAAGCAAACAGATATTATTGGTTTTATTTCTTCAACGCTATTTTCTTGACTTTGATGGAGTTGGTGGGCATGGTTTCAACGCTATTTGTACTCTATTACTGTATTTCATTGCCGTCTGGGACAAGTACTTAAATATTTTATCCACACCTTCATCAAAAAATAAAAAATAAAAAAAAATTATCCACACCTAAATTCTTTTTTTGTTTTTTTTGATGGGCACACCTAAATTCTAGCATACACATAACTTTGGTCACTTGTACACAGATTTAGGGAATTAAGAACTCATACGGTGGGCTAGTTGTGGTGAGAGAAAAATTTTGGGTGTATTTGGGGTTTCAGTTTTATGAGAGTGCCTTTGTACCACAGATTTAATTCCCCATTTTCATAGTGAAACATTTTCCTTGATGTCCCTAATGAACCGCATAAATTTGTGTTATTTTTATGATTATTTCATTTATTTTTCTATTTATATTTTGTATAAACCAACTGTTTTCTAGCCACACTCAAAATAAACAAGTAAGAATAAATTAGTATCAAAACTTGCCTTATCTTAAAAAACTGGTTAGGAACCCCATATATGGTTGTTGGTAGTTTTTGTGCTTCCATATTGTAATTTTTTTTTTTTTCATTTCACTGTAATCCATGTCATTAGTTTGTTACAAGTGGTGGAATTTGGATAGAGTTAGTTAGATCCCTAAGCACATGTAACTCATTAATCACATAGATTAATTGGTGAGTGCATATACTTAATTAGTAAGCCAATAGGGTTAAGTCATGTGTGGCCAATAAGATGAAAGTGCAAGTTCTATAAATAGTTGCATGTAACCATCATTAGCATATCTTGAAGAATAAACCAATTACTTTCTTTCTTAATATTTCTCTATGGAGGACGATGACATTGAATGAAGTCAATTCACATACAATTTCCATCCATTTCCATACACTTCCCAACCATCCCCCCTTAGGAACCACCAAGTTCCTAACATATAAGGCCCATAATACCAATGATATAGCTAGTGCTTAGAGGATAATACTGAAGGTGATGACATTGCCTATTGTAATAATATCTATTGGTTTGTCTAATGATACTTAGGTTTTTGATTCGGCACTTGCTTGGATTTAAGACTCCAATTGAGATTGGTTTGCCACATATTAGTCAATTAATGGTGGTGAAGTGCTAATTATTAGAAATGATATAACCTAGCTATAAGGTCATAGTGTTAGGAACTGTGCGAATTAATATGAATGATATAGTATCCGTTTGGCAAAGATTATTTTTACAAAATTATTTTACTATTCAGTTTCTTTTTACTACTATTCATAGATCCTACTGCACTTTTTGGTACTATTCATAGGTCTCATAATACTATTTTAGATAACTTTTATCTTTATTTACTGTATTTTCAATAAAAAAAATTTCACTTTCAGCAAAATAAGCGAATTCCAAATAGACCCATAGTATTGTTAGGATTTTGAATGATGTTCTTCATCTACAAATACATATACAAATAACACTTTTTTTGTGGCATATGTGGTTAGGCATATGAGTGAGTTTGGCAGGTCAATACCAAGCGAGCACGGTTTGTTGAATAGTAAGAAAATTGGGAAGTTGGACTTGTAGGAACTCATTTCACGTCCATTCCCTAATTTCCTACCCAAAGTGGCATACAGTTCTTTCATTTTACTGTGTCGGTATGAAAGTGGCCTACTCCACTTAGGGACAAATACCCTAAATTGTATGACGTGGCTACGAAGAAAGAGACCTCAACAATTGGCAAAATGAGTTAATCTTACTCCATGAGTTATAACTTATAACCCTAGCTAGCAATTACAATTTACAAGTCGTTTCCTACCACTTAGCACGACAACCAAATTCATGAAACAATTTTCCATCAGTAAACACCTTTAAAAAAAGAAAATTCAAGACATAAGGTGCGCGTAACCAATTTTCCTAGAAAATATTTCTCTTGCCTTTTGCAATGAAAACTTGTTTTCTAACTTAAGCATCGAAGCAATGATCATGGCTAACACAATATATACCAGTGTCATTTAGCTGACTCTTTTTGCAGCCATTCATTCTCTGAATCAATTTTACAACAAAACTGATTCATCAATGAAACAAACAAGTCATCTCATGAGCATGCGAATCCAAATTGCAATCATGAAGCTAAATTGCAATCATGAAGCTAAATATGGAACTTCTGTTTCGTGCTGTATTTTTGTTCTTGTGTCTGACTTTAGTTTCCTTGTTCATAGTCTGTACTATGCTGATCTTTTACTTTTGGTTGGCAATAATACACGCTCAAAGACCCCCCAAAACAATAATTATAATTATATACATAAGAGAATATAGAGACAATATGTCTCTATTGTTTTATTATTATTTATTACTGTTGCAAATCCAAACTCATTATTTGGAAACATACATATTTAAGATTGTAAAGAGCATGCAAATTAATTTTAAGTTCCATCAATCGCAATATCGCAATAAGTTGAACTTCCATCAGCGAGGTAGAGGGTGCAGCCTTGAGCTAAACAGCAGTTGCAGGCCGGATCAAGCTTCTGGCTACCTGATGATGGGCAAGTCATTTACGCGTAGTCCAAGCAATATTGTGGGCATGCATCTGTTGGATTAACTGATCCCAATAGAATTGCACCTGGTTGCCAACATTAACAACAACATACTTTTTTAGATGACTTTGAATATGCATCCTGTGTTCAGTAATGTAATATTAGTGACAATATATATTTAAAATTACATATTAATTCATAGAAACAACAAAATAATAGAAGTATAACAAGAAAAGATGGACATGCCCATCTTTTATTCGTATACTAATCACTTATTCAGAATTAGATGCCAAACCCATAAATATGATTTTTGATATTTTAAAAAGTGACGAGTTGTATGATCATACCGCATAGAAGAATAACCATAATTCCAATTTTTTGTCCTCCCATGTTTTCCCTAAGAGTTTTGAGGGGTTAACATCGCATATTAATATTACACTGATAGAGAAAGAGAGGCGCTAACAGATAACTTAATTAGATAGCCTTTATTCAAAGTCAACATTATCTGCAATAATCTGTTTCTAGCTAGTGTAATTCACAGTGTGTGTAACTTTGAATTGGGCAAATATAGTGCATATTTCAGGTCATCTGAGATATCAATCGCTCAAAAGATTATTGCTTTTATTTCATCAACGCTACTTGCTTGACTTTGATGAAGTTGGTGACTTTGATGAAGTTGGTGGCTTTGCGTTTTGTTCGTAGGAAAATACATTGGAAGAAGTGGGAAATCTTATGTCAACCAAAATCAAAAGGGGGCCTTGGTTTTCGGGAGTTGGGTAAGTTTAATGAGGTGATGTTAGGAAAGCAGGTTTGGAGATTGGTTCATGACACTGATTCCTTATTTTTTAGAGTGTTCAAAGCTAAATATTTCCCTACGGGTACCATTTTTGATGCCAAGACAGGTTCGGGATCGTATGCTTGGAGGAGTATTCTCAAAGCCCGCAAGGTGATTTTGTTTGGTGCTCGATGGCGGATAGGTGATGGCTCCTCAATAAAGATTTTTAAAGACTCTTGGCTGCTTGGTGCCTAATCAGGTAGAGTTCTTTCTCCTGTGTCAATCTTGTCTGAAGAAGCTATAGTGGACCAGCTGATTGATAGAGACTCTCGGTGGTGGAATTCAGCTTTAGTGGATTCGATTTTCTTTCCCTCTGAAGCACAGTTGATAAAATATATTCCGGTATGCCTCTCTGCCCAACGGGACTTTCTGGTATGGCCTCATTCACGGACTGGTATGTATCAGGTTCGCTTAGGGTACCACTTACTATGTGAGTCACAAGGTAATGGGGTGGCTTCATCCTCGGATACAGATGGGCGGAGAAAGTTTTGGAATAGCCTTTGGAAGTTGAATGTTCCAAACAAGGTGAAATTCTTCCTTTGGCGTGCTTGTACGGATTCTACTCCGACTATGCTTAATTTATGTAAGTGGAAAATTGTTCCATCCGCGGCGTGCAATCATTGTCATGTAGGGGAGGAATTTGTTCTTCATGCCCTCTGGTCTTATGAGGCTGTATGTTCGGTGTGGTGCTCCTGCTTCCCAGCTCTACCCACTGAATTTTCCAGGGTCAGTTCGTTCAGGGAATTACTTGAGTTGGTGGTCTGTTCCTCTCTAAATTCTGAAGTTTTTGCAATGGTTTGCTGGGCTATTTGGAATCATCGAAACAAGATGCGGGTTGGTGAGGTGGTTTGGCCATTGACTCAAGTGGTTGGCATAGCAAGGCGTCATTTGCAGGAGTTTCAGCAAGTTCGGCGCTGTCCCAGTAAGAAAATTCGTGCACAACGACCTCGATGGAAACCTCCTGATACGGTTTGGGTGAAGGCAAACTTTGATGGGGCCATTTTTGAGGATATAAGTGCAGCGGGTAGTGGAGTGGCTGTTCGGAATGAGCATGGAGAGATCGTTGCAGCTATGGCAGAGAAGATCCTATTGCCCAATTCAGTTTTTACTCTTGAGACCTTGGCAGCAAGACGTGCGGTTCTGTTTGTTCAGGAACTTAGCCTTCGTAATGTGGTCTTTGAGGGTGATTCAGAGTCTTCCATTCAAGCTATTCATAATAGACATTTTACTCATTCATCTTGTGGTCATATTATTCATGATATTTTATTGTTTGTAAACTCGTTTCAGAGCTTTTCTTTCTCTCATGTGTGTAGGTAAGGTAACGCTTTAGCGGATGCCTTAGCAAAGAGAACTAGGTTATCTTGTTCTTTTGTGGTTTGGAAGGAGTCTGTTCCTCTAGATCTTTATAACTGTTATTTGTTGGATTTTTCATTATTTAATTAAGTAGAATTCTTGGCTGGTTTCTCAAAAAAAAAAAAAAAAAAAAAAAAAGAAGGGGTAATCACTACTATCAATATTAGGTACCCAGTGCAAAGCTCCAATTGTCAAAACAAGCAAGCATCCAAGCCAGCGCAAGAGTCCAAAAGAAGGTCCATTCACTGCTCTCCAAACTCTGGTACCATGATTTAATATCTCACAACTAATATACCTCAACTCATCCAAAAACAAGTGCACCACTTTATATTCACCAGTAACAGTGCAAAATGCAAAGCCATATGATTCTTTATCAGCAGGACATAAAGTACTCAGAGGAAGAGAAATCAACTTCCTAGTCACAGGATTTACGACTATCAGTGTGAGTTTGGATAGCATGTTTCTAGTGCGTCTTTATTTTATTTTATTTTTTTGTGAGTCTTGTGCACTGTTTACGGGACCCGCAAGTACGGAAAAATGCAAATCTAACTTTAAAACTGGGTCACATGGCACTATTCACACCTTTAAAAATTATTTTGCTACAGTGTTTTCAATTTTCAGTTTTTAGCAATAAGTAATATCCAAATAGACCCTGAGTCCTCCCTTCTTTGGTTTGTTTTCAAGCAAAACTAGACCATTGCAAGCAGCCCTAACATGGCCTGTGCAACTTACGCTATATTCACCTATTTTGCTCCTTCCATTGTTAATTTCCAAGAACTTGATGTAATATTTCAAAGTGGGATTTATGTTTGGCTGCCCTAAAACAAGGACCGATTCTAACTAAAGGAGTTTTGCCTCAACTGAAAAGGTATTTGGTTTCTCAACTACAATTGGTCGCGTAGAAAAAGGGTACAGATTTTCTTCTTTGGGAGACTAACCGCTTTTTGGAGAAATTATTGGCACCAACAAGCATAGATGGCTCTCAGTGGTGACTGCTTAATTAGTGAGGAAGAAAAAGAAGTCGGATTATATATATATATATTGAAGATAACTAATATTTCTCTATTGTGTAGCCATATATATGTTGTTTTGTTTCAACAATTCCTAGGTAATGAATCTTCCGATTGGCGAATATTTTAACCTTTGACTTCTTTATCAAATTGTAACACAAATTCAAGTTAGATAGGAGCAATTTATGCAATTGTATATTTTTATAATCAATTTAAGTTCTCGTGTATTACACTAGTTAGTGGCTAGTGATTACTACTGATGATACAAAAATCGTCAGTAAATTGTGCAGTCCTCACGTAGTCTAAACAAAACCTGCAAAACAAAAACAAAGAAAACCCTACAGAGAGTACCGATGTGATACCAATCAAATACCCTCCAAAGGCTAAGTTAGAGAGAATTTCTACAACTCTAGAATGCCTGAACTAGGGAAAATTACGTGTACCTTGGTTTATGAGGGATTTAGGGTTTTTATAGTGGTATAGAGCTGACCTCCGTTTCTTGATGGAGAAGGAGTTTCCTTGTAGAGAAGATCTTCTTTAGTGCTCATATATCGTGGGATTTTTTCCTTATAGGGATTCTGGACATGAGATGCAAGACATTTCCATATTAGGTTTCTTGGAGACCACTTAGGCCACGTAGGTGCCACATGGCTTTGCTTCCCGTCTTCCTCATGTTCATCCATGTCATTGGAATCTGTCCACTACGAAGACTTTGTCCATCTTTCTGCCTTTTCATCCGAGACACGATTCCCTCTACCAGTTCTTTGACTGTTACGCCATCTAGACCATCTCTTTTGGCAACTCCATCTGCCTTGGGATTTATCCTTATCAATTGCCCCCTCACTTTATGGGTCCGTCGCTTGGTATCCGAGATGGACATATGGAGTGACGGTCTCACCTAGTTCTAGGGAGTCGTGTTTTGATTGACAGGTTAGTTGAGAGTCATAAATTCTTGGGGGACACGTGGCATGATTTCAGTGGGTGGTTACTCGAACCAAAATGTCTCTTTGTCTTCTGTGCCATTTCCCCTATATATATGTTGCTTCTCCCCTTCATTTCTACTTTTTGCAACCATTTTCTAGTGTTAGAGAGCCACCGTCACCTGCAGGAATTTGTCACTCCGTCTCCTCAATGCATTCGTTCACCACGCCGTTTCCGTCCCTTTTCTGCACCGTACAACTATAAGTGCCCTTCGTCCTATACATATATTTTATCTTTTCTTGTTTTCTTTAAGTATTGTATGTCCGTCGCATATGCAAACTTGTAGAGTCTTAGGAGTTTATCCGTCATGTGTAGGTGTAATGGATGTCTAGTGAAGTGTCGAGGGAGCAATCGTGTGTCCATGAAGGAGCATGCTATGATAAGGTGTAATCATCAGGTCAAGACTATCCCCACTCCTCTTATTTTGAAAGGGTTCCATTTGCTAATTCACCTTCTGAGGAAGAGGATGATGACTCGAACGTGGACGGGTTAAAGAGTGATACAAGTGAAGACTCAGATGGCAAGGAGAACATTGAATCTCCTATTAGATCTATCATTGGCCCTGATGGCCTTAGGAAGTTCGTTCTTCACCTTATGTGGATGGTCAACGATTTTAACTTGACCATTAAAAGAAAACACTTTGATGCCTTATGGGAGAGATATCAGATTTCTCTCGACATCCCCATCCATCTACCTTTTAAGTTTGAGAAGTGTTATTACCGTGGTGTTGATGATGTCGGGGTGTATAAGCAAATGTTCAAGGTGGGGTTTGGACTACCTTTGAGTGCTCTCCACCGTCGCTTACTCTAGTACTTTGGACTAGCCATCACCCAGATTGCTCCAAATGCTTGGAGAATCTTCCTTGGTGCAAAGGTGTTGTACAGGGTTCTAAGTAAAGGGAGACGTCAGCTAACCGTAGAGGAGTTCTTTCATTGTTACTGTCCCTCTAAGATCGTCAAGTCTAGGGGGATTTATAGCTTCCTATTGAGGAAACTAGCGCTTAGGCTAGTGTACGAGACCCCTGATTCTAACTAGAATTGGAAGAACCGATATTTCTTCATCCAGGGAGACAACTGGATGTGCCACCCCAATGAACGAGAGAACATGCCCCTTGTTGATAGAACTTGGGGCATAATGCCTCCGTCTGGTAGGTGTCCGTCTGCTCAAATTTTCTTGTTTACTTATTTTGTCTATTTTACTTGTTAGTCTAATCGTCTCTTATTGCAACTCAGGATCGTCCAGAGGTTAACCTTGAACAATGGAGTTTTTGGAGAAGATCTTCAAAATTTCGTTAAAAGAGAAGACGTGGAAGAAGCTCATCACTTTGGACACCCTGCACTAGTATTGTAAGGGTCCCGAGCCTATAGCTATTGCACGTCATTATGATTCACAAGCACGCCAACATGAGACTGTTGCCTATTTGTCAACAAATCACTTTGTCAATCTACAAGCATTAAATTGACTTCGTGGTAAAGTTGAAAAAAAAAGGAGGAAAGGTGTGTGGGAGGGTGTGAAAAGTTGTTTTAGGCTTTTTTTTTTTTTTTTTGGTTGACTATGTAGAACAAAGATTACCATTTGATTACATGTTCTAACCATTGTTCTAACTATGTAGAACAAAGATTAATAGTGAATACAACTTTACCACAATGTCAATGGCTAAAATGGTCAAATACCATTATTTGGAAAAATATTTACCAATTTACCAATGTTTTAGAAATATTTAGCAATATATCATTGTTTTGAAACTCAAGTTTGTGAAACTCAAGTTTCACATATAACTCGAGTTCCATAAAAAATGCCACGGTGGCACTTGCTAACCTGGAATTTGTTTAATTTAAAAGGCAATGAGGAACTCAATTTTGACAAGACTGAGCTGTATGCAGTGTAGAACTTGAGCCCTATAAACTCGAGTTTGATGAAAAAGAAGAAGGAAACAGTGTAAACTAGAGCATGTTTTGTTTGAGGCTATCTTAAAACTCAAAATTCGTAACTCAAAACTCATCACTCATATCTCAAAACTCTATCTCATCAAAAACCCAAAACGGAAAACTTCTTGTTTGGTTCATAATTCAAAACCGTGTTTCTCATTCTTATAACTTAAATTTATCACTTTTTAATGGGACCCATAGTCTGTATGGTGGGTGTATGTATTTACTGACCTTCATTATGAAACTGAAGCTAAAGCCAAAGAACAGAAAAGCTTCCAATGGTATTGAGCAAGGATGTGACAAGTCACTGACGGCCCCACATGGTTGCACTTATTAACGAAATTGCCATCAAACTCATTTCTTAAAAATTGAAAACACGCAGTTCTCAGTTTTCATTCTCATAACTCAAAAATTTGAGATATGAGTTATGGAAACAAAAACTGAAAACTCAACCAAAATTTTTTTCACTTAGTGGGTCTCAAGGATTTTGGGTTTTGAGTGATGAGTTTTGAGTTATATAACTCAAACCACCTCAATTCCAACATCCTCTTAGGCAAAATCATCACTCAATACTCAATTTCCATAACTTAATTCTCAAAATTCATGGGTCCCACTACAATTAAGCTTGTTTGGTTTTGTTCCCACAACTCAATTTTCATCACTCGAAACTCAAAAAATTGAGTTTGGGTGATGAAAATCGAACACAAGTTTTTTATTGTTTTTGAATCATGAATTATGAGTTATGTGGCCTTCTTGTAAATTTTGGCAAACATGTGGGACCCAACTCAATGTCAAGTCCACATCAAAAATCAGGTGCCAACACTCTCTTTCTTCTTTTCTTTTCTTTTTTTTTTTCTTTCTTTTTTTTTCTTTCTTTCTTTTTTCAATTTGTACGCTTCTCTCTTCTCTTTTATGTTTTTTTTCTTTCTTCTTTTCTCATTTCTTTCTTTCTTTCTCCTTCACCCAAATTTCTTTGCTCTCAACTTTTTCTCTTTCTTTTCTTAGATTTTTCTTTCTTTCTTAGCACTCCAATTTGGGTTGTAATCTGCGTTTATGGTTTTGATATATTTATTTATTTATTTATTTAGAGTCTGTGTGTTTTATGGGAGAATTTGTTGTGGTGTTGAAGGTGTTGGTAGTGTGAGTGGATCTACTATGGTGGATGGGTTTGGATGGGTTTTACTATGGTATTCCGAGGTAAACGTATCGTAATTCCCCCGGAACTCATTTTCAAGGTACTATGTGTCCCTAGGGTGGATCTTCTGGATTACCCTAGTCATCGTCATTTCTCTACCATTTCTAGAGACGAGTTGGCCTCACTCTTCTGCGAAAAGGCCATGTTGTGTGGAGGTACCCCAAATTTCTCTACATCTAAGTTTGCTAAGGGTCCATAGATCCTTAATATGGTGATGACCTTTGTACTTACTCCACGGTCACACTATAACGCTATCACCGAGCCTCGTGCTTGTTTCCTTCTTTCTCTCATGGAAGGTATTTCTATAGAATTTCCATCACATGTGATAGTATCTATTCTAGATTGCTATCAAGACACTGCTACATGTGATGAGCTCATCTTTCTTTCGGCTATCACGCGTATCCTCACACACATGCATGTCAGTATTCCTCCTTCTCCTCTCTTCCATGTCATGGTGCCATAAGTAAGGTGTCTATCCAAAGGAGTGCAACACAGCTTGCTACAAAGCGGCCATGTGTGGAGACAACGGATGCAGCCTCTACAGCTCCTACCTCTCGACCCTTTTCCTCATCTGCCCTTTCTTCCTCCTCCAGGGCAGATGTCTTTCTCGTCGACATCATGGAGCAGCTTCAGCGTATGCTTGCTAATTTTGGTAGCCATCTAGACCATCTTTCTAATGAGATGTCTTAGATGAACGCTAGGATAAGTTGCATCTCTCGCCGCTAGTCTTGCCTTGGTGGTTTTGCTCCTTCGCCCTCGCCTGACCCAACCGAGTCCTCTTCGAATGGTGGAGATGATGATGGTGATGATTTTTCTTGCATCGAGAACGATGATGAGATGACTGTCTCTCAGTGATTCACCCTTTGTCACTCGTCACAAAAAGGGGAAGCAGTTTCATATGAGAGTAGTCTTTTTGTAAGACGGAGCACTGGCATAGGGATAGACTAGTTAGGGGGAGAGTGTGTTTTGAGGGACGTAGTGAGGTTTTGTTGTATTGTTTCTCACTTCATGTACTATGGATTGATGTTACATCACTTTTACATTGGGTTTGATGAAAAGGTTTATATGAAAATTCATCATTGTAGATCTCATTTGTGTATTTTTGTTAGCTTTTATACACCTTGATTTTCATTTATTTAGTTTTCTTAATAGTACTTGTATTAAATAATCACATATCATATATTAAAAATCCATTTGAAACCATTTCTTAATCCATATTTTCTTATAAAAACTTATTATTAGTACAAATATAAATTTAAATAAATAATCTTACATGTTCTAAAAAATTGTTTGTTCATTACATAAGTTAGTAATGATTTTTTATAACTTACTTGAAAAATGTAAACATAAAATAAACTTATTTCGTCCCAAAACAAAAATTAAGTTGCTTTTTTCTTTTGAGAAGAACAAATATAAAGTTAACAAGTAAGAAACAAATTATCTACTTCTTTTTTTTTTTTTTTCCACTAAAAAATATAATAATCAAGAATGAAGAATTTACGTACTCTACCAAATTATATCTATACAAGACCTTTTTAATAGTTACAAAAATGTAAAATCTATATGCCCTTAGTAATATTCAACTTAAGGGGGAATTTTTACTATATATATACACTTAATTATGCTTATTTTAAAATATATTTATACATGGAATTACAAGCTAGTTCATAAGATCAATAATGTTAATAACACATTGGATGACGATATAGCAATCTCTTTACAAAAACAAAATATAAAATGATCACAATTAACATAATGCCATACGTATTACAAATTGAAAAATGAATACATTAGGACACAACTTAATTTATCCCAGATTCGCAAAAAAAAAAAAAAAAAAAAAAAAAAAAAAAACTTAATTTATCCCACGATCCATCTCCATTTATTCTTCTTTTTTTTTTTTTTAATTTATAATATCTCCGTTTATTCCTTTGAGTAAGACTTTGTGCTCCCGTTCATTCGCTCAGCATTGATTGATGTTAGAGGTGTCTACACAAAGAACAAACGTGTGTATATATATATATATATATATATATATATATGAAGGCCGGTTTGTATGGTGTCCAAAAATTCCATAGGATTAGCGGGGTTTTCAAGGAAAAAAATTGGAAAGAAATAAAGTTAAGAGGACCTTGTGAGGATGGAATCGTCAAATGTGAAAAAAAAAAAAAAACTAAGAGAACCACCAATGTGAGAAAAAAAACTGTCACATGTGATGTTGGAACTGCACAATGTGAGAATGAAACCATCAAATGTGAGAAAAAAAGTAAGGAAACCACTGAATGTGAGAAAAGAACTGTCACATGTGATGTTGGAACTGCACAATGTGAGAATGGAACCGTCAAATGTGAGAAAAAAAGTAAGGAAACCACTAAATGTGAGAAAAGAACTGTCACATATGATGTTGGACTTGCACAATGTGAGGATGAAACCGCCAAATGTGAGAAAAAAGTAACCTAGTGTTGCAGGTTACCAACTAGTGGGTACCGTACCCCCCTTTTTTTAGGAGTACCATAGAATTACTCTTAAAATCAAATAATTATGATTATATTATATATCAACGGTCATCTAATAAGCTAATAAGCATATAGCTGTATATGAAATCAATGTATTAAAATTATAGCTATTAACCTATGACATTATAATACATTAAAAGTCATTCTTATCACATTTGGTAAGTTTCTGAAATAGGTAAGTAAAATAAAACCGAAACATTAGAAGATATTATATTTTAATTTGAAATATATAATTTTTTATAAAAATATTTTACTATCTGATAACGCCTTAAAATGTATACTTGTTATATATTTATATGGGCGTTATCTCTTTCTTATTAAGCTTAATTTGTATAGTTAAGCTATGATTTGCATTAGTCCCTATTATTTATCTTTACATAATTTCTTGAATAAGATGTCATTCATTGGGTGTAATTTTCTACTTTTAGGAATTCATGTGGAAAAAATGAGTTTACAATAGTTTATGAGAGAATGGAAGCCAAACTAGAATTAAAGAGGAGTTAGAGGACCATGTTAAATGTCTAAGGAGGTGCTACTAGAGTGCTTGGGTCGTTTACCATGTTTTGAAGCTTCAAATAAGGAAAGAAATCAAAGAGGCAAAATTTGAAAAAGGAAAAATCATATTTGAGCAAGGAAAAATCATATTTGAGCACTGATCAGTATTTTGGCCGTATCTTTCTCCTCAAAAATCCAATTGACTCAACGCTGGAAGGGTTGGAACCGTGACTTAATTATCTACAACTTTCTAGTTTTGGGTTTTTCGACACAAGCTGTTTCTGTCGAGACTTACGAAATTAGAAATTTCAGATCTGATTTTTGGCCCATACTAAAATATTTGTATAGGGTTTCTTCTTTCACAACCCTAGACATATATAAGGCTTATTTTAATGGTCATCGTGCATGCAGATAACAAACTAGTTCATCATTCTTTCTGAAGAAGCTACCGGTGCATCTTTACGCCAAGGGTTTTGTAATCAGGGAGCTTCCTGATCTTCATTGTTGATATAGTGAAGAACTTTGTAGCCAACAACTTCTTCAAGTTGGTGGAGTTAGTCATGTACTAAGATCTGTGCATCATTGGTTAGTCACGTACTGGATTCGTGCATTGAACAAAAAGTTTACTGCTATAATACAAGTTCAGTTGGGTATTGGGGTAAGGGTTCAACTAGAGGTTAGTATTTTGGGATAGGCCAAAGGGTTTGGTAAGATTCATTATACTTATAACAGCTTGTGATTGATAATAGTGGATTCTTGAGAGCGGTGACCTTAAATTCACCCAAATGGGGTTTTGCCTCAGTGTTTTTCCCCACTCGTAAACAAATCACCTATGTCAAATATATTTTCCACTGCATTTAGTTATTTAGTGATTTATTTGTGCTACCATGCTATTGCATGTAATTTGACTAATTAATTAACTTGGGTAATTAATTAATTTGCAAGGGGTCAATTCATTTTAACCTAACAAGTGATATCAAAGCGGGCATACTCTGATTAGGTTTAATCATTGTTGTGTGATCCATTGACTCTTTTTTGTCATGGATAGAGGACAGTCTCTTATTTTACCTCTTTTATTTGATGGCACTAACTATGCATATTGGAAAGTACGCATAAGAGCTTTCTTGAAGTCTTTAAATGAGAAAGTGTGGCAAGCTGTGGAGATTGGCTGGACTAAGCCAAAGGAAGCATCAGCTGATTGGGATGATGCAAAGCTCAAATCGATAAACTTCAATAGCAGAGCATTTAATGCCATTTTTAGTGCGGTCACGAATTAGGAGTTAAGGAAAATATCCTTGACTGAAACTACAAAGGAAGCATGGACCATTCTCCAGACAACCTATGAAGGAACTAAAGCCGTTAAAGATTCCAAGCTTCAAAGGCTTACTACAAGCTTTAAGGAGATCAAGATGGAGGAGGATAAGTCATTCGATGAGTTCTTTGCCAAACTCAAAGACATAGTCAGCTCAGCCTTTAATCTTAGGGAAACTATTCCCAAACACAAGGTTGTAAGAAAGGTGCTAAGGTCTCTGCTTGAAAGATTCCATGCTAAGGTCACTACCATTGAAGAATAAAAGGATATTGACTCTATTCCTCTAACAAAGTTAATAGAAAACTTGCAAACCTATGAATTGGGTTTGACCAGACTTGGGAAAGGAACCAAAGGTAAGAACAGGCACTAAAGGCCAAAAGTAATGAAACTGATGAGTCTTCAGATGATGAAGATTCCAAGATGAAGTCCTACATCACTAGGCAGTTCAAAAAGTTCATGAAGAATGCCAATGTGAAAGGTTTTGACCATGACCATAAGCAATCCAGTTCTTCTCAATTCAAAGGTAAAGATAAAGGGAAGAAGGATGCTAAGGATGGTGGTTAATACACTATTCCCTCCGGACCAAAGTGCTTCGGATGTAAAGGTTTTGGACACATGAAACAAAAATGTCCAACATATCTCAAGTCGATTGGGAAAAGTAAGGCTTTTGCTACTACCTTGAGTGATACCAAGCCTGAGACTGAGTCAGATGATAGTGATGACGAGGGAATCTTGAGTGCTTTCACTACTACAGTTGATCCTACTGAAGGGATTACAAAAATAGTAGATGATGAAGAGCACTTAGTAGAATTTAAGTTTGAGAAAATGGATGAACAAGATGACATTCATACAGCCTATGCAAAATTGTACAAGGTTTCTGAAAAGTATGAGAAACTGTAGAGGCTGGCCACCAAGAAGCTAAGCGATATGGAGCTAGATCGAGAGGAGCTCTCTACCAAGGTTGATGAAGCCAATCAAATCATTGGAGCACTGTGATTTTAGAACAATTTCTTGGCTAAAAGGACCAAGAAGCATGAAGTGGAGCTATTTTAAGTCAGAGCTCAATTGGAGAGGACTTCCAGTGCAAAGCTCGATGAGATGCTAAGTTTTCAGAAAGCTGTTTCTGACAAAATCAGTTTGGGGTATGAATTCTCTTCTCCTAATATTATCTCTTCTAGTAGGATTGTTTTTATTTCACCTACTAATGATAATGATGCTGAAAATAATGAAGCTTTGAAATAGTTAGTGAGAACTTAGACAAAGGCAAATCTATTCTAGGAGCACCCTCTAAGGTGGAAAAAAAAAAAAAAAGACTAGAAATCCTAGGAATAAGAAGGATAATAATAAAAAGTCTCAACCAAAGAAACCGCATTTTTGTCATCATTGTGGAGCTTCAGTACACACTCGTCCAAATTGCTATAAGTGGTTAGCCATTTAACAGAGTAATAATGTGTCATCATCTAGTGGTCAAGGTCAGATTCCAGCATCTTTGGGTCCTCTTGGAGATCTTCTCAAGGCCCTCATGTTCTTTTCGAACTTGAACAATTTCAATTCTTCCCCTTCACCTCCGGAACAACAATTCAACTCTAGGAAAGGATCTTCCTCCAATTCCAAAGTGTGGAAGGAAAAATGCTCCAAGTGATTAAATCACTTTCCCTCTCTTTTGTTCTTGCATGTCCTGTTTGTTTGTTTTTAAGCTTTTGAGTCAGTCTAGTTTTATGCTTTATGTGTTTTCTATCATGTTTTTGTTTTGGTTGTTTTCAGTTTTGCTTTATCTATTTTTCATAAAAATAAAAATTAAAATTGAAAAATAAAAAAATACAAAAAACAGTGGGTGTTTGTGTATATTGGTACTTGTGTGCCCTAGATGGCCATTAAAACAAAGTTTTCTAAATTTTGTATCTCTTGTAGCTTGGATGAGTATCTCAATGCACAATTAAGCAAGTGAGCTTTGTGACTTGTGTTTGTGATGAGTACAATTAAGATTGTCTCTTATATCTCATACTCATATCACTCTTTTTGATGGGAAGGACTAGAAAATCCTAAGATAAATGAATAAATAAGCATCTCACCACTAAAGCCCGCCAATCATGAATAACATCTGTGTGCTTAGACATAGCAAAATTGGAATGTTTTAGCATACATAAATGGGTATTCTTTTCTCTCTCTTATATGCCCATGCATGCTATGCTTAAAAGAAAATTTTGCAAAGAAAATAAAAGCAAAAAAGAAAAAATGTGTTTAATATGATTGCAAGCATGTTTCTAGAAGATGTAGGAGTTAAAGGATGTACCTCGAAGGTGATAGTCTCCATCAAGCAGTTATGGTTGTGTGTGAGTGTAATTGATTTTCTCTAGTCTCAAATCTTCATAATATGAGACACTTATGTACTTTTACTATGTTTTAACACACAACACGCATACTCTTTGCTACTTTTGATACATGTGTAGGTACAATGTGATTTGGTCATCACAGGAAATACATGTGTTAATATATGCTCACTAAACTGTCTTAACTTGTTTTTGAACTATAAAATTGGTTAGACTTGTTTACTGTGTGTGTTTTTGGATCTATGTATGCTTTGCATATATGTTGAGAGATGTTTAGAAAGCTTAATATGTTGCTTGGATCTTTGTTTGAATAGCTTGTTTGTTGTATTAATCTTTATGTGTTTTTCCTCGCTTGAAAAACCTTCTTTCTTCAAGCTCGATAGCTCCTCAATAGTTCCTCGATAGATTCCTTTCTATCAAGCCTTCTTTATCTTTCACGATAGATCTTCGATAGATTTTCGATCCATCCAAGTTTCTTGGTTTTATCTCAATAGAATCTCGACAGCTTCTTCGATCCATCGAGAAAAATTCTTGTGCTCTATGTTTGCTCGATAGATTCTTGACAGATTTTTCAATCCATCGAGATGACTTTTGCCGTCGACAGCACCTCGACAGATTCTCTTTTGTCGAGATTTAGTGCTCGATAGATCCTCAATAGAATCTTCAATCCATCAAGCTACATATTCTATTTAAAGGACAGGTACGATTCAAAATTCACTTTTCTCTCTTCTCTCTCGCCCCAAACCTCTTTATCACTCTTAAATCTCCTCACCCACGTGTTCTTCGGCCTAGATCAAGCTCCAAACACTTGGTAAGTGTTCTCATCTTCTCTCTTTTCATGCATTCATGCATTTTAGACCTAGGTTTTGGAGTTTTTCAAAAAAATTTGGGGTTTTGAGTTTTTCTTGAAATTTTTGGGTTAGGCTTTGTGAAATTGTTGTTATATGTTCATGCATTACATTTTCTATAAATTATAATAATGTTTCATGCATTTTAGGATTGTGTGCTTGATTAAACTTGTGAGTGCTATTAGGTTGGATTGGGTTTCTGCCTATGATGCTTTTAATTTTTGCACATCACATGTTCATGCATTCTTCATGCATATGTTCTCTCTTTTCATTCCTATTCTTAGCTATGTTGTGTTTTTGTTCTTTCTCTCTTTCTTTCTCTCTCTCTCTCTCTCTCTCTCTCTCTCTCTCTCAGATAGACTACGCTATGGAACGTAAACAGCACAAATCCACTTCAGCTCGGAATCCTCTTCCAGGTTCCGAGTCTTCTTCTTCTTATCTTCCCTTTCATATTTGGTTCCATGATGAGAAGGCCTATAAGGACTTCTTTGAGAACTACCAGGCCCATGGTGTTCATCCGGAACGCCAAGTTACCCTGCCGGATTTGCCAACACTCTGCTACCCGATATCATTCGAACTCGGAGATGGGAATCTCTTTGTGAGAAACTTGTGCAGCGCCCCGTCATGTTTATTCAGGAGTTTTACTCCAACATACATGGCATCAATACCTCCGTGCCTCAGTTTGCTATGCAATTTAGAAGTACTACATGTTCCTAGGGTAGTGCATCCTGACTACCCTAGTTGTGATCGTCTCTGGACCGTGTCTAAAGATGAACTCATCTCTCACTTTTGTGAGACTTGCCTTCCATATGGGTGGTAAGCTAAACACTCCATGCTCGGGTTTTGTCAAAGGCTTGAGGTTCCTTAACATAGTGGTGACATTCACTCTCACTCCATTGTCTTACTATAACTCCATTATTGAGCCTCGAGCTCATTTTCTTCTATCTCTTTTGAAGGATCTCTCCATTGACTTTCCCTCTCACTTCATCACATCTATTCTAGATGTGTATTTGGATACCGCCACTCCTAATAAGCTCATTTTTCCTTTGGCTATCATGTGGATCCTTCAGCACTTTCACATTCCCATTCCTCTCTCTCCTCTTTTCACCATTATGGGTGCCATCAGCATTGATTCTGTCTGGCAGAGTGAGGCATAGCTTCAACCAAAGCGGCCACAAGTAGAGACAATTGATCCTGAAGCTCTTGCAGCTCCACCATCTTCGGCTCCATTTTCTTCCACTCCTTCCTCTTCCGCCGCTGGTGGTGTGACCCTCGATGCCATCATAGAGCAGCTTCAACGAATGCAGGCTGACTTTGGTGGTCGTCTTGACTATCTCACTAATGAGATGTGTCAGATGAACAACTAGGTAGGCCGCATTGCCCGTCGGCAGGCTCGCGTGGCTGGTCTTGCTCCTTCTCCCTTTCCTTCTCCAGAGGCCTCGGCTGATGATGTTGATGATGATGAGGATGATGCTAGCTCTTCTAGTGATGATGAGATGACGACCTCTCAGTGACTTGCCCTTTGTCATTCATGACAAAAAGGGGGAGTAGTTTTGGGCTTGAAAGTAGTCTTGTACTTAGGAGGAGAGTTAATATAGGACATTCTTTGTTAGGGGAGTGTGTATATTTTTTTAAGGGATGTAGTGAGGTTTACATGTATTTTCTTCTTTCTCTTTTTACATTATCCGCTTGTACACCGGTCTTGTGACCATTTATTTACATACATTGTACTTTATTTTCATATATATGATGATGATGATGATGATGATGTATGTTTTTCTTCACCTACCTCTACATGTGTTGTTTCTTTTCTCTCTTTATACACATGTTTCTTTATGTATGCAATCTTTATTTCTGTTTCACACATGATGCCTTGATGAGTTTTGTTTAAGTGTTTCAGAAAGACAAGTTGTGAAAGTCTACCATGCCATGAACTCTCTTCTTGCAAAGTTTTTCAAGAGCTTATGTTAGGGTTAGATTTATTTTGTAATCCATCAAGTGGTTGTGAGTGTAGTGATTTAAGACTTCTCTCATGATTCATTTGTTTGTTGTGGTTTTGTCACGGGTTACCAAAGGAGGAGATTGTTAGGGACATTTTTATGTAATTGACTAATTCTTTGACAAAATGCATTTTACTTGTAATTGGGTAGATTTAGGATGGGTTTAAGACTTCAAGAAACATGTTGTTCAAGTCAAGTGTTAAAGCCATGAAGATCTGACCAAGAAACTCATTAAAGCTCGACACACAGGTTGGCTGTTGCTACCTATTATCTCCTAGATAGTAAGCACATTACACTGTCAGTTTTTAACCCATTGCTTCATAGAAACAACCTCAATTAGAATAATAATCACCATGATCAAAAAAGTAGATAGTACCTCAACAGATGCTTCTCCCATTCTTTCGTCATCAATGATCCATCGTGTTTGACTCACATTTCTTGAGTACTACAATATAAAGAGTAACTGAGTGAGACAGATAGCATGGATTGCAAGTTGCACAGTATTCACTTTTCAAGTTCAAATTAAACCGTCAATGTTGCTTTGCCACTAAAACTAGTGATTCAAGTGTCCAGTAGCATTGTAATGCATAGATGCTCCAATATATTTTATTGAGGAAAGACTACTTCATGTGCAAAGAACATGATGGAGCCTAAAGAAACATAGATGCTCCGATAATGTAAAATAGATATCACGATGTATGTTTCCATATTTAATAGAAAAACACTCTTGCAGATACTCTGTTTGATGTCTAATAATAAATCAGAATAGATGATTCAAGATCATATCCACACGAGGGCTTGCTAGCTCCAGAGAATTTGATATTCTGAATGGAAATCAAATATATATAGATTCACATATTGTAATATGTAGATTCTTCAATAATGTAAAATATGTATCAAGATGTATTTGCCAGATTTAACAGAACAAAATTCTTGCAAAACATTGTTTGATGTCTAATAATAGATCATATTGGATTATTCAAGAACATATCCACACACGAGACATCCTAGCTCTACAAATTCTAATACTCTAAATGGAAATCAAATCTATTAGTGCGCGTGTGATTCTCAAAAAAAAAAAAATAGTGTTGTATAATCAAATCTAAGAGCCCCTAGAATTTGCTCCTTCTAGTCATTAAATGGATGCCTCTCCTACCAACAACACCGTATATGCTTTATATAGACCTATCTCCTCAAGAAACATATTGAATTATTTGTAAGGGGATGATATCAACCAAAATTTGTAACTTTTTTTTTTTAATAATTCAATAGTTGGGGATGGGGAGATTTGGAATCTAGATGTCTCCACTAGAAACACCAAGAGTTGTAGTTGAGCTATAAGGCTCTAGGCACCCCCAAAAAAAAAAAAAAAAAAAAAAAATATTGTAACCATTAGGCACTTGGTCCCCACCATCACACCCTAAGGTCCAGTAATTTAAAAAGGAAATAGGAAGTATTGTTCCTTTTGTCCAGTGAGATAGTGAGTTCAAGAGTAAAGACCCAATGGGAGTGTATGTGTAATTACTGATTATCAATCCAGGAAAAGAAAAAAAAAGGAAATAGAAAGCACAAAGCTCTCCAAATTACAGTTACACAAAATCTGTACAATCAGATAATCTCCCAAATGATAAACCTAAAAATTTAATTCTGAAAGAACTTGTATGATCATATACCTTGACAAGGCAAATTTGTCTAAATAAATTCTCTTCAGGGATAGTTAGAAACACATCTTCACATGAATTGGAGAGCTTTGAGTAGTAACTGTTAAGAATATAAAGTGTGAGAAAAACTGAATAGTTTGTATATTGATGTGTGTATAATAATGTACAATAGAGAGCCTTATATAGACTAGATATGTGTGCAGTACAAGTAAAAGGAGTAAACTACAAGTACAGTATACTGGGCTAAGCCCAATGGGCTAAACTAGTCTAAGCTATACACTAACATCCCCCCTCAAACTCGAGGTGGCAAGGAGGAAGCCAACTGGAGTTTGGATATAAGATCTCGAAGACGACCAGGCGGGTGAGTCTTGGTAAAGATATCAGCAGGCTGGTCAGCAGAGGAGATGGAGAATAACTTGAGATTTCCTTTCTTAAGATGCTGGCGAGTGATGTGGCAGTCGATCTCAATATGCTTAGTGCGTTCATGGAAAACATCATTATGAGCAATGTAGATAGCACTACGATTGTCACAATAAAGAGGAGTGGCAGTGGGCTGTGGAGCATCCATGTCAGCCAAGAGCCAACGAAGCCAAACAAGCTCACAAGTGGTGTCGGCAAGGGCACGATACTCAGCCTCAGTACTGGAACGGGAAACCACATCCTGCTTCTTGCTGCGCCACGAGACCAGAGAAGTACCTCACAGGAAACAGAAACCTGTGATAGAGCATCGATCAGTCGGATCACCTGCCCAGTCAGCATCTGAATAAGCATGAAGCTCGAGAGAAGATCGAGAGGAGTAATGCAGACCATGATAAAGTGTGTCTTTGACATATCGAAGAATCCGAAGAACAGCAGCATAGTGGACAGAACGAGGTGCATCCATGAACTTACTAACCATACCCACGGCATGTGAAATATCCGGACGTGTAACAGTGAGATAGATCAAACTGCCAACCAACTGACGATAGCGAGTAGCATCGGATATAGGTTCACCGTCCAAGGGTGTGAGCTTTGCATTGTATTCCAAAGGAGTGGAAACAGTCTTGTTATCAGTGACACCGGCTTTGGAGAGAAGATCAGAAGCATATTTAGCTTAGGAAAGATAGTATCCATCAGAGGATGAGGTAACCTCAAGCCCAAGAAAATAGCTGAGAGTGCCCAGATCTTTCATCTCAAAATGTTGACTAAGGAAGTTCTGAAGAGAGCGGATACCTGCAGAATCATCTCCAGTAATAATCATATCATCAACATAAAGAAGAATAAGAGTGATACCAGCAGAGGATCGTCGAACAAAGAGAGCAGTGTCATGAGGACTCGAAGTGAAACCCTGCTGAGCAACAACTGAGCTAAACTTTTCAAACCAAGCTCGAGGAGCCTGCTTGAGGCCATAAAGAGCACGGCGAAGGTGGCAAACTTGATTGCCTGAGTGTGGATAGCCAGGGGGTGGTTGCATGTACACTTCTTCATGGAGGTCTCCATTGAGGAAAGCATTCTTCACATCCATTTGATAAAGAGGCCAACGGCGAACAGCAGCCACAACAATGAGACATCTAACAGATGTAAGACGAGCAACAGGAGCAAATGTTTCCTCATAGTCAATACCATACTCCTGAGTAAAGCCCTTGGCAACTAGGCGAGCCTTGTATCGTTCAACAGATCCATCAGCCTTGGTCTTGATCTTGTAAACCCACCTACAAACTACTACAGACTGACCATGAGGCAAATCAACCATATCCCAAGTGTGATTCTTATGAAGGGCATCTAGTTCTTCATTCATAGCTTGCTGCCAAAGAGGGTCAGTATGAGCCTCACGATAGGTGTGAGGTTCATAGAGAGTGGCAAGAGCAAAAGAGCAATGATAATCAGTGAGATAAGGGGGAGGAATGCTTACCCGAGTAGAACGACGAAGTTCAGGACCAATAGGAGACTCAGGAGAGGGTGGTGCCACAGGATCCAAGACAGGCGGGTCATATGCCGGAGACAGAACCGAAGAGGAGTCGTCTGGAGAGGCAGTCGATGCTGAAGAATCCTCCACAAGTTCAGGATAGAGAGGGAGGAAAAGATCAGTAAAAATGGGAGACTCGGAGGAAGAAGATGTAGGAAACTGCTGAAGACTCGTGAAAGGACGATGTTCCCAAAACTCAACATGACGGGAGACACGAAGGCGATGAGAAATGGGATCATAGCAGCGAAACCCTTTTTGAGACACACCATAACCAAGGAAACAACAGAGACGAGTACGAGGTTGGAGCTTTGTTCGTTCATGAGGAGGAAGAGAGACAAAGCAAGCACAACCAAAAACCCGAAGAGAGGAGTAGTCAGGAGTTTGACCATAGAGAAGCTCAAAAGGCGATTTGTTGTGTGTAGTTGGTGAAGGAATACGATTAATGGTGTGCACAGCAGTGAGTGCGGCCTCACCCCAAAAGCGCTCAGGAAGAGAGGCAGAAATGAGAAGGGAGCGGACAACATCAAGAATGTGACGATGTTTTCGTTCTGCACGACCATTTTGTTGAGAGGTGTAAGGACAAGACCGCTGAGGAAGAGTACCATGTCTGTCTAAAAAGGATAGAAAAGATTTATCATTATATTCTTGAGCATTATCTGATCGAAAGACTTTAACGGTGCGATTGAACTGTGTTTCAATCATTTTATGAAATGTTTGGTAAATAGACACAAGTTCAGACCTATGGTGAAGCAGATAAATCCAAGTATACCGAGAAAAATCATCCACAAATATGACAAAATATTTAGATCCCCCCTCAGTGGGAACAGGTGCAGGACCCCAAATATCAGAATGTATAAGATCAAAAGGGGCAGATGAAAAAGAGTCACTTTTATTAAAGGGCAGTTTTGTTTGTTTGCCAAAATGACAGGAAGTACAATCAAATTTTTGAAACTGAACTGAACCTAAATGACCTTGAGAAGCCAATAATTGAAGACGAGATAAGGATGGATGACCAAGACGAGCATGCCATAGATCAGGTGAGGAGGTGGCAGTGGTAGCAGCTGCAGAAACAACTTGTGAAGGAATCTTCAAGTCATGAACCTCAAACATGCGACCAACCTTACGGCCTGTCCCAAGCACTTGACCCGTCCGGGGATCCTGCACATCCACACCATGATTAGTAAATAGAAGATCTACGCCTAATTCGCAAAGTTGACCAACAGAAAGCAAATTGAGGGATAACTTTGGAATATGAAAAGTGTCACTAAGGGATAAACAAGGAGAAGAGATTGTTCCTTTATGACTAACAGGCATAGGAGTTCCATCAGCAGTGTAAATGGTGATTGGATGTTCTAAGGGTGCCTTATCAGAAAATTGGGATTCATCAGGAGTCATATGGTTACAACATGCAGTATCAAAATACCAAGGTTGTTTACCTGAGGTGACAGAAAGGGCAGTGGAAGTGCGGGATAAAACATGTTGAACAACTGCCTCAATATCAGCCGTAGTAAGTGAGGAAGCCAAAGATGGACCTGTAGGAACCGATGGATCTGAAGGACATACAGCAGCTGCCTGAGGAAGAGAAGCTTTATTCTGCTCTTGCACAAATTTCTGTAGCTTACGACAAACAGAGATGTCATGGCCTCTGGCACGGCAAAACTTGCAGTGAGTACCTTTGGAAGACTGAGAGGTGGGACGCCCGGAGTTTATTCGCGGAGGAGCAGTGAATGCAACAATGGGAGGCTGTGGTGAGGGTGTAGCCAATACATGATCAGATGATGTCATGTGATAAGTAGGTCGACGATTCTCCTCAGAAATGAGCTCCTTTACTGCAGCATCAAGAGAAGGAGTAGGAGACCGGCTAAGTAGAGAAGCCCTAGTAGGCTCAAAATCCTCACGTAAACCCATCATGAAGTGCATAAATCTACGGCGATCCCGATATTTGACAAAGAGCTCAATGTCCTTAGAACACACCAGTGGAGGATCTGCAGCAGAGAGTTGTTCCCACATAGTAGAAGTCTGAGAATAAAAATCAGAAATAGACTGACCTGTCTCTTGGCGCATTTGATAAAGCTTTGATTCAATGTGAAACTCCAAACTTGAATCATTAGTGCAGTTATAACGATCGGCCAAAAATTTCCAAGCAGCCTCAGCAGTTTCAAGACGAGGAAGAAGATTATGAATGGAGGGAATAGAGGTATTGATAAACCAAGATAAGATCTTACTCTGAATACTCTCCCATTCCTCTAGACGTTCTTCATAATCGTCTGTTGTAACAGCAGTCTTGGAAGACTCTTCAGCAGCTGTGGCTTTGGACTTAGGGTCTGGTACTGGCTTAGGAATTGAACCAGTCACATATCTCCACAGTTTACGACCCTTGAGAAAGACGGTCATATTCTGAGACCATGCATGATAGCTAGTAGGACCATCCAACATGATGGTGATAGGACGTATGATATCTCGTTCACTTTGTTGAGCCATAATGAAGAAAATGACCAAAAAGTGAGATTTAGATACCTCAAATGCAGAAACGGAGCCCAAAATCAGAATCTACGCGAAAAACTGAGCAAGACAGGTCCGGTTGAAAATTTTTGACTTGGTCAACGGTCAAAGTCAACGGTCGAAGTCAACGGTCAACGGTCAGAGCTGGTCAAGTCAACGGCTGACGTGTGCTGACGTGGCAGTGTGACGTCACACTAGGGCTGACGTGGCAGTTCGCGAATGGCAGCTGGCGCGTGGGGCGCGTGTGGCGCGTGTGGCGCGTGGGAGACAGCTGGTCTGGCGCGTGGGAGCGCGTGAGTGAGAGTGGCGGCGCGTTGGCGGCGCGTGGAGGCGCGTGGAGCGCGTGTTCGTTGAGGCAGAAACTTCGGGAGGCGCGTGGCGGCGCGTGTGAAGTGTTTTCTGGCCGTTCTTGGTTGGGTTTTGCTCGGGATTGTCTGTTCTGTCACTCAATGCCTTTTCTTTGACAGTTGGATGAGCAGAACAATGAGATCCGAGAGTTGCTGGGACTGTGGGCGTGACGGCGGTGACTCGCTTCTGTCAGTGGCTACTGGATGAAGGCGAGGGCAGCGGAAGAACGCCGGAGATGTCCACAGGAACCAGAAAGTCAGAGGAATGGCTCTGATACCATGTTAAGAATATAAAGTGTGAGAAAAACTGAATAGTTTGTATATTGATGTGTGTATAATAATGTACAATAGAGAGCCTTATATAGGCTAGATATGTGTGCAGTACAAGTAAAAGGAGTAAACTACAAGTACAGTATACTGGGCTAAGCCCAATGGGCTAAACTAGTCTAAGCTATACACTAACAGTAACTATGAAATATGTAAGGAGAGAGAGAGAGAAGAAATTGGTATATGCAACTCGTATTTGAAATTGTCTCAAGTGAATATCATACAAGCTAATCAGATGGCTTAGGTAACCTTTATTCAAAGTCAACATTATCTACAGTCATGAATCATCTTAGACTAGTGTGAAAGCATTGTAACCGTGAAGTGGGCAATGTCATTCCCTCAGAAGCAAACAGATATTATTGGTTTTATTTCTTCAACGCTATTTTCTTGACTTTGATGAAGTTGGTGGGCATGGTTTCGTGCACAACTAGGACTTAGCTTCGAGTAGTATTTGTACTCTATTATTCCATTGCCGTCAGGGACAAGTACTTAAATATTTTATCCACACCTTCATCAAAAAATAAAAAATAAAAAAAAATTATCCACACCTAAATTTTCTTTTTTTTTGATGGGCACACCTAAATTCTAGCATACACATAACTTTGGTCAATTGTACATAGACTTAGGGAATTAAGAACTCATACGGTGGGCTAGTTGTGGTGAGAGAGAAGTTTTGGGTGTATTTGGGGTTTCAGTTTTATGAGAGTACCTTTGTACCGCATATTTAATTCCCCATTTTCATAGTGAAACATTTTCCTTGATGTCCCTAATGAACAAAAGCAAGCTTGAACCACATAAATTTTTGTTATTTTTATGATTATTTCATTTATTTTTCTATTTATATTTTGTATAAACCAACTGTTTTCTAGCCACACTCAAAATAAACAAGCAAGAATAAATTGGTATCAAAACTTGCCTTATCTTAAAAAACTGGTTAGGAACCCCACATTTGGTTGTTGGTAGTTTTTGTGCTTCCATATTGTAATTTTTTTTTTTTTTTTTCATTTCACTGTAATCCATGTCATTAGTTTGTTACAAGTGGTGGAATTTGGATAGAGTTAGTTAGATCCCTAAGCACATGTAACTCATTAATCACATAGATTAATTGGTGAGTGCACATATATACTTAATTAGTATAAGCCAATAGGGTTAAGTCATGTGTGGCCAATAAGATGAAAGCACGAGTTCTATAAATAGTTACATGTAACCATCATTAGCATATCTTGAAGAAGAAAGCAATTACTTTCTTTCTTAATATTTCTCGATGGAGGATGATGACATTGAATGAAGTCAATTCACATAAAATTTCCATCCATTTCCATACACTTCCCACCCATCCCTCCTTAGGAACCACCGGGTTCCTAACATAAAAGGCCCATAATACCAATGATATAGCTAGTGTTTAGAGGATAATACTGAAGGTGACAACACTGCATGTTGTAATAATATCTATTGGTTCGTCTAATGATAATTAGGTTTTTGATTAGGCACTTGCTTGGATTTAAGACTCCAATTGAGATTGGTTTGCCACATATTAGTCAATTAATGGTGGTGAAGTGCTAATTATTAGAAATGATATAACCAATAAGGTTATAGTGTTAGGAACTATGCGAATTAATATGCATGATATAGTATCTGTTTGGTAAAGATTATTTTTGCCAATTTATTTTTCTATTCAGTTTATTTTGGTACTATTCATAGGTCCCACTACACTTTTTGGTACTATTCATAGGCTCCACTGTACTATTTCAGCTAATTTTTTGGTAAATCTACTGTTTAGTAGATTTAGGAGTTTAGTCTCTCCCATTCAGTTTTGTACTCTTTAAAACCCCCTCCTTCCTCCCCCCTTTCTCTCTTAAATGGTTTGTATTAGGTATATTATACCGTGTACTATTCGTCCTCATTTCTAGAGTATGGAGACCCCTATTCATTTTCCTGCACCTATATTTTGGGCCATGCTCTAGAGATGCAGGCATTTACTTTCTTGCTCTGTGTGCTTGCATTATGCATGATGTATGTATATATATACCTGCTCCCCCTTCTAGTGTGATCGTCATAGTCCGTGTCACCTAAGGCAAGCAATTCCTAATTTCCACTGTGAAAGTAAGGTGACATGTCACCAAATTTTCAGCGTGGAAATCTAGTACTTTGTCGAATGCCTTAGGAAAGTATAGATTGGGACCACACCCTTTTGAAAGCCAAACCCCAAAGCCCCTATGCATGCAAAACCCCGAAAGCCAATGCCAAAATCAGGTTTTTACTGCCAATTTCCGAAAATTAAGGTTTTATCAAAATAAAGGACTACCCTTGGACAGGCATTGTGGGGTGCTTAACACCTTCCCCACACGTAATCAAACTTCCAGACCTAAGAATCAAGATTTTTTGCCATCCACATTAGATTAAGAAAAATTACATTTTTCTTAGCCTAGGATTGGTGATAAAATCAACTAGAAATAGGTGATCAATCACACCTTAGAAAAACCCAATGATTGGTGGCGACTCCACTTACCTTTGGTAATCTCTTAAAATTTGGCCCAGATTCCTACCATAATACCAAAAGTAAACCTACCTTCCTCCACCGAGAGAGAGAGAGAGAGAACACCCAAAGCTTAGCGTGAAAACCACGCACCATCATTTCGAGAGGGGCCCTCCAACAGGGCTCCCCACGCATAGGAGCTGTCACCATGGCAAGTGGTCGAACGAGGGCCTACGAAGACAGCAGCGAAACCGCCCCGTTCCAATCGAGGCCAGGCGTTGACAATGAGTAAATTATTTAATTGTTATTTTTGCTAAGTTGAAGTTCTAAAATTCCTCATTTGAGAAGTTTGTCATGTCAAGAATCGTAGCTATTGTGGTGTTTTATGTTTGTACCATGCTATATTGAGAGAGAGAGAGAGAGAGAGAGAGAGGCAACATACAAAAAAAATGAAGCAAATCAACTAAGACTTAAAATACTTTACTCATATATTTCATTTGTTATTCATACTTTACTCATACATTTTATATGTTTTTGCAAATTCCAATGGTGGGGCGGCAAATTCACACAAGTTTGGTAGGAACAAGCACTATAAAAGCAACAAACTAGCTGCCCTGGAATGCTTCAGACAAAAGCTAAGAATGTCATTAATACAATCATGAAAGCCTTCACAACAAATTGATTGTAGCCTTCAGATAGCAAGTGTTAATCATCTTCAGTTGTCGAATGAAAGATATGTAACTTTTGGATAGAAAACTATGGAATCGACACAACTAATTGAAAATGTGGGTTCCAGTTAGCTAAATTGATAAAATCTTTGATGGTTGAATAAGAGACCTGAAATTCAATCCCACCTACACCTAAAACTGTTTGGTGTATTGGTTTGATGATAAAGAGCTATCATCAGGAGCGAATGCTATACGTTAAAACTCTCTTTTAAAATTTTTTTTAAAAAAATTGAAAATATTTGTGTTCATAAATAGGTGAAATATTAATTTTGATATGGAAACTCTTGAGAACAAACTAAAGAGCTCATTTATTGAATTTTCGTTTTTCCACCCTTATTTAAGAGTTTAATGAAGCTTCCTCTCTCTGTGTCTCTCTGTCTCTCTCTCTCTCCACATAAATTGTTATTTATTAAGCACTTAACGCTAGCAATTTCTTATATAGATGTCTTTAGTATTTTATATTCATGTAAGTTGCACGTGACTTTTAATGAAATTGGAGGGTTAAGAACCGGAAAAGAGTTCAGTTCCTGGTTTTCACCAGTTGAACCAATGGTTTTTATTGGACCGGTTTAGGGTCCAATTATCATTTGAACCAGCTAGTCCAATCCAGTTTTTAAAAGCATACAATAATCCACTAGACCTACCTTGATAAAAATTGAAATGATTATATTTAGTAAGGAGAGATATGTAAGGTTGAATTTATTCAACCATCTAATTGGCTTTATTCCGTGCCAAATTTGCTTGTAATTCAGCATTTAGTAACCCTGTATTTAGGTGGGATTGTTGTAAGGGTAGTGAGTGAGATAGTGTGAAGATTGCTCAAGAGTGTGCAAGAAAACAGAGAGTCGCGGCTGGGACTCGCGACTGGACTCGCGGCTTCAACCCGCCAGAATCTGCACACGTGCCAAGCATGCTGGAAGATGAACAGTCATGCTAGCTGGAGCACTACAGGACAAAACAGGACAACTGGCCATACGGTTAACTCGCGACTGGAACTCGCGACTTAGTCAAGCCGCGAGGTCAAGCCGCGAGCCACCCCTGTTTTGGAAAAACCTGACGTTTCGCATTCCACTCCTCTTCAGTATAAATACCCTTTTAACCCACGATTGAAAGAGAGCTTCCAGAGAGAATTTTGAGAGAGAAACCCTAAAGAAAAACCAGATTGTTTTACCCACAATCTCTACCTTAGAGTCTCATCAAAATCCCTCACTCTCTTCCTCTCCATTGTCAAATCCTTGAGAGGCCTTTATACCAAACCTGGTTCTCACCATTATCATCTCTGTGAGACAGTCGTTTGGAGTTCTGGGAAGTAGTTAGGAAGGAGCCAATATTCATTGGTTGATGCTACGGTGTAGTAGCGGAATCCGGAAAGCTAGAAAAGAAAAAGGTTCGGCGCAACCTCGTTGGAGCAAGAAGCTTGGAGGGCTTAGGTGCATTGGGTAGATTAGGCTTGGAGGGTCTATTGCTGTCCTTGTATCCCAACTGTATTTTCTAGTGGATTGATTACCGCTTGGAGGGCGGCGGAGAGGTTTTTCGCCGAGGTCTTCGGTTTCCTCTTCGATAACATATCTGGTGTTATCGCTGTGTTTGCATCTTCCTTCCTCTCTATCTCTGCCTTTACATTATCTGCTGTGGTTTATTTTGTTGTGGCTTAGATAGTTGTTTAGTCAATACCATGTTATAGCATATGTTAAGTTTCCGCACACTATTGTTTAACATATTGCGTGTGTTGATTAAATTGGTTTTTGGGGGTCTAAACGTTCAAAAGTGTTTTTGTACACGTTTTTGAACTTTCAATTGGTATCAGAGCGGGTACACATCTGTTTGGTTTTATTACCATTGTGTGATCCTTGACTCCCTTTCTTTTTGAGATGGATAGGTCTCAATCCCTTAATGCACCTCCATATTTTGATGGAAGTAACTATGCATTTTGGAAGGTTCGTATGAGAGCCTTTTTATGCTCCATTGATGAATCCGTGTGGGATGCTGTTGAGATGGGTTGGACCAAACCTGAAGCAGCCAAATCCACATGGGATAAGGCAGCACTTACTGCATCTAATGCTAACAGTAAAGCACTAAATGCTATTTTCTGTGGTGTGTCTCCAGATGAATTTCACAGGATTTCTCACATTATTATTGCCAAAGATGCATGGGAGATTCTGGAAACAACTTATGAAGGCACGAAGAAGGTGAAAGATACCAAGTTACAAATGCTGACCACTCGGTTTGAGGAGCTCAAGATGAGTGAGGATGAGTCTTTCGACTCGTTCTATGGGAAGTTAAATGAAGTAGTTGTCAGCAAGTTTAACTTGGGGGAGAAGATGGAGGATTCCAAGATTGTAAGGAAGATCCTTCGATCATTGCCGGAAAGCTTCCGTGCCAAAGTAACAGCCATTGAAGAGAGCAAGGATCTTGACGACATCAAGGTTCAAGAGCTGGTTGGTTCTCTACAAACCTATGAAATGTCGCTGCCAAATCAACGGAAGGGTAAATCCATTGCTCTAAAGACTGTTAATGAAAAGGTGGAAGATCAAGGCTCTTCGGGAGAAGATATGGTGGACAAGGATGTAGCCTATCTTGTTAAAAATTTCAAGAAGTTTTTGAAATTCAAAAACAATGGAAAATTTGATGATAAGAGAAATTTCCAAAATTCTGGAAGGGAGAAGAGGGATTTCAAGAGGAAAGATGGAAAAGAATCCCAATCCACACAAGGTGTTACTTGTTTTGAATGCAACGGGCATGGACACTTCAAGAGGGAATGCCCTAATTATTTGAAATCAAAAGGCAAGGTGTATGCCACGACCTTGAGTGATTCAGACTCATCCGACTCAGAATCTGAAGAGAGCTGTGATGGAGAAGGGAACTATTCAGCTTTCATGACTATTGCTCATATTGAGTCTTCGGATGAATTAAATTTGCTTGTTCAAGAACTTGGAGAACATAGTGAGGATGACTCACTAGGAATTGTTGAAGAATCGGAAGCTGAAGAAGAAGAAAGCACAGCTACTCTTCAAGAAAATTACAACTCACTTTTGGAGAAATCTGGTGAATACACAAGGGTAGCCAAGGCTGCTGTAAGAAAGATGAAGAAGGCTGAGGAGGACTACAAAAGTCTCCTAATCCGATATAGGGAGGCCAAATGCGAGATTGAAACTTTGAATGGTGAGCTCTCCGAAGCTTACACTAAAGTTAGATTTCTTGAAAGTGAGGTTGTTCAAGCAAATGCAAAAATAGAGAGGGTCACCACCAAGAAGCTTGATGATGTTATATCATCTCAAAAGAGCTTCTCAGACAAATCCGGACTGGGATATACCGGAGGAAGTAGCTCAACTGGAAATATCACCAAAGAAGTGAAGTTTGTGAAGTCCAAAGATCCAGTTGTAGCTGACTCTATGAGTGTGAACCTCGAGGTGGAGAAAAAGAAGAATGTGGTGGACCAACGGATGCTGAATCATCGGAATCAGTCTATGGGCAGGTCCGAGTCTCGTGCCAAGTCACGTCCACGACCACAAAGAGGTCCTAGAGGAACGTATGTGTGCCATTACTGTGGACTTCAAGGGCACACTCGACCAAATTGCCAAAAGCTGAGGGCAATGAACAGTGCTACTCCTCAAAGGTCAGGAGGACCAAGAGTTGATAGGAGAACTTGGGCAGGGGAT
Source organism: Quercus robur (assembly GCF_932294415.1). NCBI lineage: Eukaryota > Viridiplantae > Streptophyta > Magnoliopsida > Fagales > Fagaceae > Quercus > Quercus robur. The sequence continues at coordinate 53,278,804 of NC_065544.1, read as the reverse complement.
CAACCTAAAGAGCAAAACGGAGATCCCGGAATGATGAACGTGATGAAGATGATTGGTGCATTCACCAACTGCTTGGAAAGCTTCTCACGAAGGTTTGAAAGCCCTAACTCCCGTACCCAATCCTTTAAGGAAATCACCCCAAACGCAAGTGACGTGTGGGTGAAAAGGGGTACTCATGCATAAGCATTACAACATGTCCATGCATTAATACTTCCTATGCTTTGTGAATATGTTTGTTTGGTATGCTTGTTGTGTTTGTTTTTGGTTGTTTGTTTGTGGATATTTCTTAATTGTGTTTTATCATTCTTTTTGTTTCTTAAGTCAAAAATCCAAAAATTACATAAACATTTGAAAATCAAAAGGGCTTGATTGACTTGGTTGAGTTTTTGTCTTAAAACTCGTTTTGCCGTGTACCTTTGTGCTAATGGCTTTGTGCATTTTCGAACATTACTTGTTTTCATGCGCTCATATCACTATGGGAAAAATCTTGAAATCTATGTGATTGTTGTAAATAGATCTTCAAACTTGTCATGAATGATTGGTGAATGGTTATGTTGATCTTGAAACATGCATAGACTTGTGTCTATATCTCTTCCCATTTTTTATTTTTTTTGCTAAAAAGAGCTCACTAAATGTAAATCTCCAAATGAAAAGAGATATTGAGCTGCAAAAGCCTGTCGCACATTCTAGTATTTGACTAGGAAAAAGGGTAAGCGACCTTATATCAAAAGTGAAATTTCTTTCAAAAAGGCCAAAGGCCTGTTTTTCAAAGAAAAATGTTGTCTATACCTCTCACAATGAGAGATGATTGCCTCAAAAGATCAAATGTTATGGCTGAAAGTGGAGTCAAATGCAAGGCTCCAAGTTATGTTATCAAGTTGTGTGGGAAGTCATATATTCATATTTCTATAATTGAGATTGGTCACATGATCTAGTGCTAATTGTGTATGCCTTGGTTGAATTGATCATTGAAGCTTCACATTAGAAAAAGGACTATTTCATTGTTGATATCCACACACAACACACAAGTTTATGTTTGATAAATGCCATATTCATTTGTGTGATTGTACTTGATAAAATGTGTTTTCACATACTCAATCTTTGTTAATTCAAGCACAAAAAGATTTTTGAGTGTTTTAGGTGTTTTTGGAAAGTGTTTTTTTTTTTTGCTGAAAAAATCTGAAAATTTCAAAAAATACAGTTTTGCCCTGTTTTGGCGGCTCAGTCGCGGGTGTGTCAAGTCGCGTGCCTCAGTCGCTTCTTCGCTGGACAGTTTTGGCGACTTGTTCGCGAGTGGAAGGTCCAGTCGCGAGATTCACTCAGAGATTTTCGCGGCTCAGCTCGCGACTCACTCGCGGGTAGACCTTCCAGTCGCGAAAAACACTTAGAAAAATTTTTCAAAATTTTCCTCTTAAGTACTTTGGCGGCTTGAGCTGGCGACTGTGTGGCGACTTGAACCAGTCGCGAAAATCGCGTGTTTTGCAGAAACAGGAGCAGTTTTTAAACCTCTTTCAGTTTTCCCTCGAACTTTTGTAACTGTTCACCTTCTCTTAAAAACTGCTGTTTTCTCCCAAACCTCTTCGTGAATCCATTTCTCAAACCCTTTTGGTACTTCATTTCTTCTCCAAATCATCAAGAAAAGGTATGGTTTTTGATTTTTCAATCTCAGTTTCTTTTTCCTGCATATTTCTGTTACTGTTTGGACTGGTATTGTGTTCGTTATTCTTATCTCTATGTGTAATGGGTTTTGGAGTATCCTGTTTTTGATATTGTTTCTCACCCGTTTTCATGCTGAGCAGTCAATGTGTTTTTCATTGTTCTGAATTTTTGCTGATTTTTGAATCTGAGAATCTTTTCTGAAATGGGTTTGGTGTTCATATGACTTACTCATTACTCTTGTCTGAATATTGATGTGTGGATGTTAAGGTTTCTTCATGATTGAAATATTTTCCCCATGTTCATGTCTCTGTTGGAGTGATGTTTGTTATCTGTTCTAAATATTCATATGCTGTTTGTTATTACATATCATGGTCATGTTAACCTGTCTCAATGACAGTTGTTGCGTCTCTCTTTGTCTTGGTGCACTTTCACCAAGTTTGATGCACGTATTGATTTGTGCTTCTGTGGTTTATTGGAAGGATTGTTTGGGTCTGCACTATATTCAGTCTGGGTTTTTATATTGAAATATTGTTTATACTGAATCTTGTTGACAATCTTTTGTGGGGTATTGTTGCTTGGTTCTTTTCTGTTGGTCTGCTCTCTTGCAGATGTCTCGTCGATCATCCAGGGGTAAAGACATTGTTTCTGACGAACCAGCAACCCCAGTTGCTAAAAGGACTCGTCTTTCATCTCAAGCATCTCAAGATCCCAATGAGGATAGATTCAGAGTTCCCCTAAACTCACACGCCTACTCAAATGTGTTTGACAAGTCAACAACTATAGTGGAGCGGGTCGTAGAGTTCAACACCTTAGGGACTACTTTCATCCCTCGAATCTTTGAGAAACGAGACTGGGCAAACTTGTTCGGAAACTTTGATGATCCAATGGATGAGCTGGTCAAGGAATGCTTCTCCAATGCATCTGATTTTGGACCTATCCTCATTTTCTGGGTCAGAGGAACAGAGTTTAGTGTTACCCCAGACTCCATCGCAGATCTTCTCGGCATCACCAGACCTCAGAATGTGAACTTAACTCCCTATGATGAACGAAATCCAGAGGTTGGGGAAATTCTACAAATCCTAGGACACGATCATGAGGTGTCTAGTGCAGGAACTTCCATCAGCACCGCAAAGTTTGCACCTGAGTTGACCACACTGAAGTTGATCATGTTCACCAACCTCTACCCATTGTCCAACACTACATTCATCAATCTTGGGAGAGCTATATTTCTGTGTGATCTCATTACCGGAGCCCCCATTGATATATGTGCTCACATCTACTACAACCTGAGGAAGACCGCTTGTCGATCTACAGCTCGAGGAATCATTCCATTTTGCAGTCTCGTCATGAAGCTCATCCTTAATGCAGGCATTACTCCTCCTGCAGATGGTAAAATGTTGACTCGTCAACGTCCCATTTCTTTGTTTACTCTTCAAGCAAGCAGAAGTCACTCCTCCAAATCACCAAGACATGCTCACATCTCTCCGGGTCCTTCATTTGCCCCTGACTCAGAGACACCTGCACATACCACCTCTACATCTCGTGCTGTTCCTGAAGCTTCACAGGCTGGTATTCCGCAAGCACAAACTGCTTCTCATTCTGACAGAGTTGGCAGTGTTCTTGAGCATATTCAGAAACGAGTTGATGAGCTTGTGGCACTTCTCTATTCCACAAACAACCATGTCCAAATGCGCCTCGAGACTATGGAGACTCAGCTAGATGAGATTCAACGGAAGTTGGATGAGAGTCTTTAGCTATTCGTGACAAAAAGGGGGAGAGCATTTAGTAAGGGGGAGAAAAAGTTCAAAGGGAAGTGTGCATAGTGATAGGGGGAGCACACACACACACATATTTTTGCTTTCGTCTCATCTTCTAAACTAATGGTTATTTTGGTTTTGATACACTGTGTTTTGGTGTATAACTGTTTCTAACTTTCCTCATATACTCTTGGATAAACTTTTATATATGTTTGTTGATGTTATTCAGGTATTTGTTGGTTTGTACCCATATGCTTTTGTAAGCTTTGAGGGTTTATGTTTTATGCATAGTTTGTAGGCCTTGTGGTATGTACCATGCTTAAGTGCAGCCTTTATGCTATGTGAAATCAGTATTTTAAATCTAAATGTTCAGCATTGTGGTTTATGTACTGTCACTCTTGTGCCCTTGTAGGATTGTTCCTAGATGCATATGCCTTGTGTGCTATGCATTGGTTGAGTGTTGAGCATACAAGTGTCTTGCCTTGTGCTTGTTAACTTGTATGTCTTTGTGTTCATTCCAAGTGTGAATGAACACTGTGATCACTACCTTGTGGTGTTCACTTGGTTGATCAAGCCATGGTTTGTTCATTAACTCCATCTTATGCTTGATCTCTTTTTGCCTGTTTCATATGCATTAATAATTTTCTGCTTACAATGATCATGGTGTATTGTTGTGTTTCAGGAGTTTATGTTCATATGATTCAAGTGCTTCACAGCTTCTAGAATTAGGTGTGAGTGAGTTTTGATCAACTGTTCCCAACTCACATGTTAAGTCTAGAGTCTGTTTTAGGGTTTTGTCACGGAATAGCCAAAGGGGGAGATTGTAAGGTTGAATTTATTCAACCATCTAATTGGCTTTATTCCGTGCCAAATTTGCTTGTAATTCAGCATTTAGTAACCCTGTATTTAGGTGGGATTGTTGTAAGGGTAGTGAGTGAGATAGTGTGAAGATTGCTCAAGAGTGTGCAAGAAAACAGAGAGTCGCGGCTGGGACTCGCGACTGGACTCGCGGCTTCAACCCGCCAGAATCTGCACACGTGCCAAGCATGCTGGAAGATGAACAGTCATGCTAGCTGGAGCACTACAGGACAAAACAGGACAACTGGCCATACGGTTAACTCGCGACTGGAACTCGCGACTTAGTCAAGCCGCGAGGTCAAGCCGCGAGCCACCCCTGTTTTGGAAAAACCTGACGTTTCGCATTCCACTCCTCTTCAGTATAAATACCCTTTTAACCCACGATTGAAAGAGAGCTTCCAGAGAGAATTTTGAGAGAGAAACCCTAAAGAAAAACCAGATTGTTTTACCCACAATCTCTACCTTAGAGTCTCATCAAAATCCCTCACTCTCTTCCTCTCCATTGTCAAATCCTTGAGAGGCCTTTATACCAAACCTGGTTCTCACCATTATCATCTCTGTGAGACAGTCGTTTAGAGTTCTGGGAAGCAGTTAGGAAGGAGCCAATATTCATTGGTTGATGCTACGGTGTAGTAGCGGAATCCGGAAAGCTAGAAAAGAAAAAGGTTCGGCGCAACCTCGTTGGAGCAAGAAGCTTGGAGGGCTTAGGTGCATTGGGTAGATTAGGCTTGGAGGGTCTATTGCTGTCCTTGTATCCCAACTGTATTTTCTAGTGGATTGATTACCGCTTGGAGGGCGGCGGAGAGGTTTTTCGCCGAGGTCTTCGGTTTCCTCTTCGATAACATATCTGGTGTTATCGCTGTGTTTGCATCTTCCTTCCTCTCTATCTCTGCCTTTACATTATCTGCTGTGGTTTATTTTGTTGTGGCTTAGATAGTTGTTTAGTCAATACCATGTTATAGCATATGTTAAGTTTCCGCACACTATTGTTTAACATATTGCGTGTGTTGATTAAATTGGTTTTTGGGGGTCTAAACGTTCAAAAGTGTTTTTGTACACGTTTTTGAACTTTCAAGATACTTTTCTATCCTCACCCATAATTCAGTTACATTTCCATGTAGTGTAGCAAGATAGGCATCAGAAAAGAAGGTTGGCAACTAATAATGTTAGGGTTTCCAAAGATTATTAAATCATTGATCAAGAGTTCCTTGATGACCAACGGAACTCGAGTTTCAAATGGTTTGGTTACAACTAATTTACGAATGTATCCATAAGTATTAAAAACTTATCAATGCATCCAAGCAATGTCTTAAGGAATGTATCCATGAGATAAACACCACATAAGGCCTTATCTAAAAAGGAAATCAAGATTACTTGTCTTCCACATTTGCTTAAGAAAGAACAAATTTGTGAGCATTTCCAAAATTTAATCATGATAATGAGTCACAGCTAAATTTAGTAGGTGATTTTAGCAATATCTTTGTAGAATATTAGAAACGCCTTATTTGAAAAGAAATTAAGACTACTTGTCTTCTAAATATGCTCAAAAAAGAAAACATTTGTGAGCATTTGCAAAATGTAATAATAATAGTTGTGTCCTAGTTAAATTTAGCAAATTTTATTAGTAATATCTTTGTAAAATTTCAAGAATTAATGAAAATATGGATGTTTCTTAGTTGTTGCATGATTGGTTGGGTTTGCTTACCAAAAAAAAAAAAAAAAGAAAAGAAAGAGGGTTCACAAGAGATGGGAAGAATGATAATATCTAGAAGAGTTGTGCACATTGTACACTAAAAATTATGAAGATTATATTTCATCATATTTAAAAATAAATGCCCCGTAAGAAGCATTTATATCTTTATGCCTATATAAACTCAATATCGATCTGAAGGGCTCCAAGTCAATTTTCAATATAAGAAAAGCGATTTTGTGGGGAAAAAACAATTGTGATGGAGTATCTCTTTTCCGAAAATGTTCATTTTTGTCATGACCTATCCAGTTATCAAAGAGATTTTGAGGTTCAAGCATTTTTGTATCAATGATGCTGATGGCCCAAAAAATAGATCATTATTTATGTTAGAATGTCAAGAGTTTATTGAATTTCCGTTTTTCTACCCTTTTTGAAGAGTTTAATGAAGTTCCTCTCTCTCTCCCCATAAATTGTTATTTATTAATCACCTATCACTAGCCATTTTTGATATAGATGTCTTTAGCATTTTATACTCATGTAAGTTGCATGTGACTTTTAATGAAATTGGGTGGTTAAGAATTAAATTGGGTTGGAGAAACAAAAATAGGAGCACTGGATGAATTAAATTTCTCTTATTTCTTTCTTTTATTTTCCTGGTCTTCTTCCAACTGCTACATCACTTTATCAAAAGAAAAGGCAGCTATAATATGTTAACTGTAACTATACACCATTCAAAGAAATTCGTGAGCCAGACAGACCACATGGTGCGAGTATCTTCCAAATTTGAACTCTGTTGGTCAAGATGCAATCTTTAGGAGCCATTAGATTCAAACCCTTTCTTGCCTGATATACTACACCATCTGTGATTGTGTCCCCCACAAAACCATTTCAGAAGATCAAGCTCCTCTTCTTGCTTGACCCGCCAGGAACTTTCACTTCAATCTGCATAAGAAAAAATATTTCCTTGCTTATGAATAAGTTCCTTGTTGAAATAACACATCCAAATCAAACCACACTTTGAAACTCTTTATTTGTTAAGACCATTGGAGTTCAAAAGCTTAGCTCAGACAGCAGGGGTCAGCCACAAACAGGATATGCATGAGAGAGGCTAAAGTTTATCAGTTTAATTAGATTTCAGAAGTAAAAATAATTCTGAAGCAGCAGTTGCAGATTCGATATAGACAGCAGTAGATGCAGACTACAATAATCAATTTGGCAATATTTTCAATTTTATTCAGCGTCGTTATTTTCAAGTTGAATCCACAGCATATACTTAATTGGGCATTAAATGTTTGGTCTCCACAGCAATTACTAAATTCGACATCAAATTGATTATTTCTGTATCGGGATGCACATATGCACTCATGAACAACCACTTACTATATGCTGATGGCATATGGTGGTCCACTGAAATGATCAAGCATATCAAAATCACCAACGATGAGATTTAAAGGTCCTTGCTAGACAGGAACATAATTTTGTCCAAGTTGCCTCCCTCAATATTATAATAACTTGGCAGACTTAAGTAACTCTAACAAGTTTAATAACCAAAAAAGAAAAAAATCATGCACTGATCAAACTCCATCATGTCAAAGGCAAAACAACAAGTACAATAAAACTTTTGAACCCAAAATAGTCATGAGTTAAGAAGCATTCATGGCTCCAGATCATAACAAGAATCAAGCTATTTGGAAATTTACATCATAGGGCCACAGAACCAAGAAAATAATCTTCACCTTACAAGTGCAGCTCTTCGAATTCATTTTGCACTTGTTGCAGTCCCCAAATTAGCACTTCATACAACAATTTTTTCCCCGTAAAAGAGAATTGCAACCCACATCGTTCGTGTATGGCAGACTGAGCTGCACAACTGCATATAAATGTAGAGCAAAACCACATTAGCAATCCATCTTTGCGCTTGGGGCAGTGACGCATCTAATGAGGTTCTAACCGTGGTGCGTCTATTGCTTGTTGAAAACTATTTCCAAACCCCCCCTTAGGCCTGGGTTCAACCTTGGCCTTTGAGAATTTCAGGAAGGGCTCCCTTTTCTAGGTAAAGCCCTATAATTACTAGTTCTCAAAACTTATTGTCTTATTTAATTACTAACCTTTTGTTTTACCTTATTCCAAGAACCAGTAATTGCAGTAACTTTTTATTGACGTATGGAAATTTTTTTTTTTTTTTTTCATATTTTCATAACATATTAATATAGATATTTAGCATATTTTTACATGAATTTATTATTGACATTGAAAGTTCAAAAACGTGTACAAAAACACTTTTGAACGTTTAGACCCCAAAAACCAATTTAATCAACACACGCAATATGTTAAACAATAGTGTGCAGAAACTTAACATATGCTATAACATGGTATTGATTAAACAACTATCTAAGCCACAACAAAATAAACCACAGCAGATAATGTAAAGGCAGAGATAGAGAGGAAGGAAGATGCAAACACAGCGATAACACCAGATATGTTATCGAAGAGGAAACCGAAGACCTCGGCGAAAAACCTCTCCGCCGCCCTCCAAGCGGTAATCAATCCACTAGAAAATACAGTTGGGATACAAGGACAGCAATAGACCCTCCAAGCCTAATCTACCCAATGCACCTAAGCCCTCCAAGCTTCTTGCTCCAACGAGGTTGCGCCGAACCTTTTTCTTTTCTAGCTTTCCGGATTCCGCTACTACACCGTAGCATCAACCAATGAATATTGGCTCCTTCCTAACTGCTTCCCAGAACTCCAAACGTCTGTCTCACAGAGATGATAATGGTGAGAACCAGGTTTGGTATAAAGGCCTCTCAAGGATTTGACAATGGAGAGGAAGAGAGTGAGGGATTTTGATGAGACTCTAAGGTAGAGATTGTGGGTAAAACAATCTGGTTTTTCTTTAGGGTTTCTCTCTCAAAAATCTCTCTGGAAGCTCTCTTTCAATCGTGGGTTAAAAGGGTATTTATACTGAAGAGGAGTGGAATGCGAAACGTCAGGTTTTTCCAAAACAGGGGTGGCTCGCGGCTTGACCTCGCGGCTTGACTAAGTCGCGAGTTCCAGTCGCGAGTTAACCGTATGGCCAGTTGTCCTGTTTTGTCCTGTAGTGCTCCAGCTAGCATGACTGTTCATCTTCCAGCATGTTTGGCACGTGTGCATCTTCTGGCGGGTTGAAGCCGTGAGTCCAGCCGCGAGTCCCAGCCGCGACTCTCTGTTTTCTTGCACACTCTTGAGCAATCTTCACACTATCTCACTCACTACCCTTACAACAATCCCACCTAAATACAGGGTTACTAAATGCTGAATTACAAGCAAATTTGGCACGGAATTAAGCCAATTAGATGGTTGAATAAATTCAACCTTACAATCTCCCCCTTTGGCTATTCCGTGACAAAACCCTAAAACAGACTCTAGACTTAACATGTGAGTTGGGAACAGTTGATCAAAACTCACTCACACCTAATTCTAGAAGCTGTGAAGCACTTGAATCATATGATCATAAACTCCTGAAACACAACAATACACCATGATCATTGTAAGCAGAAAATTATAAATGTATATGAAACAGGCAAAAAGAGATCAAGCATAAGATGGAGTTAATGAACAAACCATGGCTTGATCAACCAAGTGAACACCACATGATAGTGATCACAGTGTTCATTCACACTTGGAATGAACACAAGGACATACAAGTTAACAAGCACAAGGCAAGACACTTGTATGTACAACACTCAACCAATGCATAGCACCCATGGCATATGCATCTAGGAACAATCCTACAAGGGCACAAGAGTGACAGTACATAAACCACAATGCAGAACATTTAGATTTAAAATACTGATTTCACATAGCATAAAGGCTGCACTTAAGCATGGTACATACCACAAGGCCTACAAACTATGCATAAACCATAAACCCTCAAAGCTTACAAAAGCATATGGGTACAAACCAACAAATACCTGAATAACAGTTTTACAAAACATAATATATCAACTTAAAGAGAAGAAGGAAACAAAAAAAATAAAGACACTCCCCCTTAGATAGTGACACTCCCCCTTAGGGTAATATCCTCCCCCACTGATTATGCCTATCACTCCCCCTTTTTGTCATGGAATAGGCTAGTCATCCTCTTCTAGTTTTCTCTGAATCTGATCCAACTGAGTCTGAAGAGAAGTAAACTTCATGTCCCATCGGTTGCTTTGATGGTGTAGAGAAGCAGTGAGTCCAGACATGACCAGTCTGTATTATAAACATCAATTACGGGTTCCTTCCCTTTGGAAGAACCTCCTTTCACAGCAGCCTTTTTGAATGGAGACATGACCAGTCTGTATTATAAACAAGGGAAATGACAAAAACACAATCCAACAGACTATATCAGCAGTGGGTTAGTGAAAATGTAGGAACAATGAAGAAACCCTAACAGCTGGATGAGTATGGTCAGAAAATAACAATGAGGGACACCAAAGGCCCAACTTAGAACTACACAGTAGAGAGATCAAATATGCCCACAAAAACAGCTGTAAAGGGACCAAAATCAACACCACATTAACAAGATACCACACAAGATCAAAGTGAAATATGATAGCAACAACAGATCAGACAAAAATTAGCTAACCCTAGCTAAGCATATGATGAAGAACACAGCCAACAAAATAAATGAGCTCAAAACCAGAAGCACAGGTTATCATAAGCTAAGAAAGGACAACGATGACATCAAAGCCCAACACAAAACCCACACTCAGAAGTGAATAATCCAGAGGGAAAACCATAACAACAGGACAATTAGAGTGCAAGACAAGGAACCATACCTGTGAGTCGACGATTTTTAGCGGAGAAGAAGCAAACAATGGAGATCGACAATGAAGGCACGGTGAGAAAGGGAAAGTGCAGAAGAAAAAGACAATGAACAGTCACAAAAAGATCGAGGGAAAACAGAAAATTTTAAAAACTGCCCCTGTATGACCAAAACACGTGATTTTCGCGACTGGTTCAAGTCGCCACACAGTCGCCAGCTCAAGCCGCCAAAGCACTCAAGATGAAAATTTTGAAAAATTTTTCTAAGTGTTTTTCGCGACTGGAAGGTCTACCCGCGAGTGAGTCGCGATCTGAGCCGCGAAAATCTCTGAGTGAATCTCGCGACTGGACCTTCCACTCGCGAACAAGTCGCCAAAACTGACCAGCGAAGATGCGACTGAAACTCGCGACTTGACACACCCGCGACTGAGCCGCCAAAACAGGGCAAAACTGTATTTTTGAAATTTTCAGATTTTTCAGCAAAACACTTTCCAAAAACACCTAAAACACTCAAAAATCTTTTTGTGCTTGAATTAACAAAGATTGAGTATGTGAAAACACATTTTATCAAGTACAATCACACAAATGAATATGGCATTTATCAAACATAAACTTGTGTGTTGTGTGTGGATATCAACAATGAAATAGTCCTTTGTCTAATGTGAAGCTTCAATGATCAATTCAACCAAGGCATACACAATTAGCACTAGATCATGTGACCAATCTCAATTATAGAAATATGAATATATGACTTCCCACACAACTTGATAACATAACTTGGAGCCTTTCATTTGACTCCACTTTCAGCCATAACATTTGATCTTTTGAGGCAATCATCTCTCATTGTGAGAGGGATATATAACATTTTTCTTAGAAGAATAGGCCTTTGGCCTTTTTGAAAGAAATTTCACTTTAAATCTAAAGTCGCTTACCCTTTTTCCTAGTCAAATACTAGAATGTGCGACAGGCTTTTGCAGCTCAATATCTCTTTTCATTTGGAGATTTACATTTAGGGAGCTCTTTTTAGCAAAAAAAATAAAAAATGGGAAGAGATATAGACACAAGTCTATGCAAGTTTCAAGATCAACATAACCATTCACTAATCATTCATGACAAGTTTGAAGATCTATTTACAACAATCACATAGATTTCAAGATTTTTCCCAAAGTGATATGAGTGCATGAAAACAAGCAATGCTCGACAATGCACAAAGCCATTAGCACAAAGGTACAAGGCAAAACGAGTTTTAAGACAAAAACTCAACAAAGTCAATCAAGTGTTTTGATTTTCAAATTCTTTATGTGATTTTTGGATTTTTGACTAAAAAAAAAACAAAAAGAATGAATCAAACACAAACAAAACCAGCAGCAAACACAAAAGAACAAGCAAGCAAGAAACAAGTTGCAAAAAAAAATGTGTGCTCCAACACAGACAGATATATAAACAGTGAAGCACACAACACACAAGAGAGTCAAGGAATTGTACCGACACCAATGGTCTTACGGAGGGATTCAAACCGTGGACCATCGAGAGGCTTGGTGAAGATATCCGCCTTTTGATTGTCAGTGTGTATGAACTCAAGACACACAACTCTTTCCTCTACCAAATCCCGAATGAAATGGTAACGTATCTCTATGTGTTTGGATTTTGAATGCTGAACAGGATTTTTGGAAAGATTGATGGCACTAGTGTTGTCACAGAAGACACACATCGTTTCTTGAGGAATTCCATAGTCATGAAGTAATTTCTTCATCCAAAGAAGCTGAGTGCAGCAACTTCCAGCAGCGATGTACTCTGCTTCTGCAGTAGATAGAGACACTGAATTCTGCTTCTTGCTCATCCACGAAACAAGATTGTTACCAAGATAAAAACAGCCACCTGAAGTGCTTTTCCGATCGTCTACACTTCCAGCCCAGTCAGCATCCGAATACCCAGCAAGACACGCATTTGAGTCTTTTGAATACCACAGACCATAGTTTGCAGTACCACTCACATATCGAATGATTCGCTTAGCAGCAGTCAGATGAGATTCCTTCGGATTAGCTTGGTACCTGGCACAAACGCCCACACTGAAAGCAATGTCCGGTCTACTTGCTGTAAGGTAGAGCAAACTTCCAATGATGCTCCTATACAACGTGGGACTTACTTCAACTCCTGATGAATCCACATTCAGTTTAGTGGCAGAGCTCATGGGAGTGGAGGCATGTTTTTTGGAGTCTAGGCCAAACTTCTTGACAATATTTCTGGCATACTTCTCTTGAGATACAAATATACCCTCCTTCTGTTGTTTGACTTGAAGACCCAAAAAGAATGTGAGCTCCCCCACCATGCTCATCTCAAACTCCTTCTTCATCTCCTCAGAAAATTCAGTAGCACGATCTTCGATAGTTGCTCCAAACACTATGTCATCAACATAGACTTGTGCCACAAGGAGATAATCTTCATCATTTTTGACAAATAGAGTTCGATCAGCATACCCTCTCTTGAAACCTCTATCTAGAAGATAATGTGTAAGACGGTCGTACCAGGCTCTAGGCGCTTGTTTTAAACCATATAGTGCTTTCTTTAATCTTAATACATGATCTGGAAAATGAGGATCCTCAAATCCTTTTGGTTGCTCAACAAAAACCTCTTCATTTAGATATCCATTCAGAAACGCACACTTAACATCCATTTGATAAAGTTTGAACTTCAAGGTGCACGCAATGGACATGAGGATTCGAATGGATTCGAGTCTTGCCACCGGAGCAAATGATTCATCAAAATCCACCCCTTCTACTTGTGTGTAGCCTTGAGCCACCAATCGAGACTTGTTTCGAATTATCTCCCCATCTTCATCAGTTTTGTTTTTAAAAATCCACTTTGTGCCTATAACATGAACGTTCTCAGGCCGTGGAGCAAGTTCCCACACGTCATTTCTCACAAACTGATTCAGCTCGTCATGCATTGATTCAACCCAATTCTCATCTAGAAGAGCCTCTTCAACCCTCTTTGGTTCAAACTGTGCAAGATAACAGTGATATGTTACATGATTGGCTAGCAGAATATTTCCTTTCCTGAGGCGAAGACCGTCATCAAGTGATCCTATGATATTACTTTCCGGATGATTCTTGAGAATTCTTGAGGAAGGCCTTTTTGAAGTGGAAACTTCATCACTACGAGAGATAGGAGGATGAACTTCTGGTGGAGTAAGAGGACTTGAAGTTCTAGACATCGATCTCGTTTCCCTTCTTGGGTTGATGGGAGTCGATTCTACTTCTGGTATAGGTTCTTCACCTTCTATATCCAAAGCTTCTACCTCAACATCAGGCTCTTCGGTGCTCGGCCCTTCTACATCATCAATCATTTCCACCTTAGGTAAGGCATCATCAATCTTGACATTTATGGATTCCATCACAGTCTTTGTTCTCTTGTTGAACACTCTATATGCTCGACTTGTAGTAGAGTAGCCAAGAAAAGTACCCTCATCACTTCTTGCATCAAACTTCCCAAGATTCTCTCGATCATTTAAGATATAACATTTACTTCCAAATACCCGGAAATACTTCACTTTAGGCTTCTTCTCATTCCATATCTCATATGCAGTCTTCTTTGTACCAGCTCGAAAGAAAATCCTATTGCCAATGTGACACGAGGTGTTGACAGCTTCTCCCCAAAAGTTTTGAGGTATTTGCTTATTAAGCAACATGACTCTTGCCATCTCCTGAATCACACGATTTTTTCTCTCTACCACTCCATTTTGTTGTGGAGTTTTGGGAGCTGAAAACTCTCTTTTAATACCACTCTTCTCACAGAAGGACTCGAATCTTGCATTCTCAAATTCTCTCCCATGATCACTTCTAATCTTGGCTATTGGAATCCCCTTTTCATTTTGTAGTTTCTTACACAGAATCTCTAGCCTCTCACAAGCTTCTGATTTTTCTCTAAGGAATTCAACCCAAGTGTATCTTGAGTAGTCGTCCACAATGACCATGATATATCTTTTTCCCCCTAGGCTTTCAGTTCTGGTGGGCCCCATCAGATCAACATGAAGTAGCTCCAAGCAACGAGAGGTGGCTATCACATTTACCTTGTGATGGCTTGCCTTAGTTTGCTTCCCCATTTGACATGCACCACAAATGGTCTTCTCTACTTTTCCAAACTTAGGAAGTCCCTCAACTGCTTCAAGTTTGGAGACTTTGGCGACTTGTTTGAAGTTGGCATGCCCAAATCTGTGATGCCACAGCTCCAACATATCTACCCGAGCACTTCTACATGATATTGGTGCCGTGGGAACTATTCCATAACAATTATCCGTAGTCCGATTTCCTTCCAAAACCTGAATCCCCTCTTTATTGATGATCAAACATCCTTTCTTGGAGAATTGTACCAGAAAGTTGTCATCACAAATTTGAGTGATGCTCAGCAAATTTGCCTTCAACCCCTTTATGAACAGCACATCTTTCAACAGAGGCAAACCGGGTATCTCAATGGTTCCTTTGCCTAGGACTTGAGCATGGCTTCCATCCCCAAAGGTCACATAGTCACCCACCTTTTCTTTGAGTGACTTAAACAGTGACTTATCCCCTGTCATATGGCGAGAACACCCACTATCAAGATACCACAGACAAGCATTAAACACCTTTAAAGAGGTATGCACAAATAGGTTCACATGTGACAGACACTCTTGACCTTCAAACACAAACTCATCATCAGGTTTCATGCTACTTTTAGATTGATTTTTCATTTTCAGATTCTCAATCATTTCACACAACATTCCATTCTTTCTTTTATATTTCTTAATCAATGATTTTGATTCAGATATGCTACTGTGTAAGACAAGATTCTGATTCTCAAGAAATTGCAGCATGTGAACAAAAACTCTAGCATGTTTCTTAGTTTTTAATAACTCTACAAGGTCATCAGTAAGACACCTTTCAGTCATGTGCATAGAGACATTTTCACAAACACTTGAGCTACAATTCAACATGGTATAAACAAGAACAGCAACCACAACACAGGGGTCTAGGATCACACAAATGGTAAATACACCAAACAGCTGTGTACCCGCTCTGATACCAATTGAAAGTTCAAAAACGTGTACAAAAACACTTTTGAACGTTTAGACCCCCAAAAACCAATTTAATCAACACACGCAATATGTTAAACAATAGTGTGCGGAAACTTAACATATGCTATAACATGGTATTGATTAAACAACTATCTAAGCCACAACAAAATAAACCACAGCAGATAATGTAAAGGCAGAGATAGAGAGGAAGGAAGATGCAAACACAGCGATAACACCAGATATGTTATCGAAGAGGAAACCGAAGACCTCGGCGAAAAACCTCTCCGCCGCCCTCCAAGCGGTAATCAATCCACTAGAAAATACAGTTGGGATACAAGGACAGCAATAGACCCTCCAAGCCTAATCTACCCAATGCACCTAAGCCCTCCAAGCTTCTTGCTCCAACGAGGTTGCGCCGAACCTTTTTCTTTTCTAGCTTTCCGGATTCCGCTACTACACCGTAGCATCAACCAATGAATATTGGCTCCTTCCTAACTGCTTCCCAGAACTCCAAACGTCTGTCTCACAGAGATGATAATGGTGAGAACCAGGTTTGGTATAAAGGCCTCTCAAGGATTTGACAATGGAGAGGAAGAGAGTGAGGGATTTTGATGAGACTCTAAGGTAGAGATTGTGGGTAAAACAATCTGGTTTTTCTTTAGGGTTTCTCTCTCAAAAATCTCTCTGGAAGCTCTCTTTCAATCGTGGGTCAAAAGGGTATTTATACTGAAGAGGAGTGGAATGCGAAACGTCAGGTTTTTCCAAAACAGGGGTGGCTCGCGGCTTGACCTCGCGGCTTGACTAAGTCGCGAGTTCCAGTCGCGAGTTAACCGTATGGCCAGTTGTCCTGTTTTGTCCTGTAGTGCTCCAGCTAGCATGACTGTTCATCTTCCAGCATGCTTGGCACGTGTGCATCTTCTGGCGGGTTGAAGCCGCGAGTCCAGCCGCGAGTCCCAGCCGCGACTCTCTGTTTTCTTGCACACTCTTGAGCAATCTTCACACTATCTCACTCACTACCCTTACAACAATCCCACCTAAATACAGGGTTACTAAATGCTGAATTACAAGCAAATTTGGCACGGAATTAAGCCAATTAGATGGTTGAATAAATTCAACCTTACAGACATTATTTTTATTATACATCATTTCTATTATTTATCTCAAAAGAAAATATATATATATATATATATATATACACATCATTCATAATAAGTCACATCAACGCGGTTGTTGCATCTCTACCCTTATGGACAAAGGCTAGAGAGGACAACTTATCAAATTAAGTTGTTAGCAATTCCAGGGTGTCTACATCAATATTTTGTTGTTTATCAAGAGATATGATTGATTCATGGGGATGGGGAGTAGGGGAGTCCCAATAGGGCTGTATAATAGGTCCAAGTCGAGGGGGTTGTTCTCTCTCAAAATTGAGAGAGATAGAGAGAGAGATATGAAACACTAAGAATTGAAATTTTTTCCTTTTAATACAAGTTTTCTTTCCTGAATTCACTTTTCCTTGTTTTTCGTACTTTCTCTTTCGATCTCTCTCCCTCTCGAAAAGAGGAGGAAGGACCTATTAGCAATGTCAGGATGTCTACATCAATATTTTGTTGTTTATCAAGAGATATGATTGATTCATGGGGATGGGGAGTAGGGAAGTCCCAATAGGGCTATATAATAGGTCCTTGTTCTCTCTCAAAATTGAGAGAGAGAGAGAGATATGAAACACTAAGAATTGAAAATTTGTCCTTTTAGTACAAGTTTTCTTTCCCGAATTCACTTTTCCTTCTTTTTCGTACTTTTCTCTTTCGATCTCTCTCCCTCACTTTCCTTTAATCAAAATACTTTTACTGCTTTGAAATCTAAAATTCATTTGCCTACTACGTTAAGGCCCAATGATTTTTTACACAGACCAAATTAAGACAAGGAGTACTATAAAAGAATCAGAGATGCCTAATCTTCCTTCTAACTCTTGTTCCAATTCCCAACCCTACCTTTTAGCCTTTATTACTCATGATGATTGCATCGAGTCAAGACATAAATTGGTTTTTGGTGTAAACAAGAAATGAATCTTAGATCTCTTATTCAACTAAATATTAACCAGTTGAGCAAACTGCAATCCATTTGTTATGGCTCTTTTCTACATCAAAAGAATCTACGATGTCAGAGTTATAGAGCCCAAAAGATGAATCAAATATACCAAAATGCAAACAATGCAATTTTTTTTCAAGAATTCAAAATCCAAGTTAACGCAAATATTCATTTTTTAATGAAGGTTATTTTTAACATTTTGTATAACATTAAAAAGTATATAAAATTTGAAAATTACATGAGTATAAAATGCTAAAGACATCTATATAAGAAATGGCTAGCATTAAGTGATTAATAAATAACAATTTATGTGAGAGAGAGAGAGAGGAAACGTTCATTAAACTCTTCAATAAGGGTGCAAAAACAGAAATTCAATAAATGAGCTCATTAGTTTTTTCTCAAGAGTTTCCATATCAAAATTAATATTTTACCTATTTATGAACACAAGTATTTTCAATTAGTTTTGCCGATTCCATATTTTTCAATAAAAAAAGGTTACATATCATTCATTCTACAACTGAAGACGATTAACACTTGCCATTTGAAGAATTTCAAAAGTGTTAATGGAAGGCTACAAACAATTTGTTGTGAAGGCTTTTATGATCGTATTAATGGCATTCTTAGCTTTTGTTGGAAGCACACAAGGGCAACCAATTTGTTGTTTTCGTGAAGCTTGTTGCTGCCAAACTTGTACACATCCACCACACGTACATAATTGAAATTTGCAAAAACATATCAAACGTATAAGTGAAGCATGAATAACATATGAAATATATGAGTAAAGTATTTTAACTTTTGGTTGATTTGCTACATTTTTGTACGTTGTCGTTCTCTCTCTCTCTCTCTCTCTCTCTCTCTCTCTCTCTCTCTCTCTCTCTCTCTCTCTCTCTCTCTCTCTCTCTCTCCATGTAGCATGGTACAAGCATAAAACACCACAATAGCTACTAGTGTTGGCACAATAAACTTCTCAAATCAGGAATTTTAGAGCTTCAACTTATCAAAAATAACAATTGGGATTTAGGGTGCCTTTGAATCGGCTTCAAACGCATTCCAGAAATCAATTTCCGGAAAAGAGGGCGTTTG
Source organism: Quercus robur (assembly GCF_932294415.1). Classification (NCBI taxonomy): domain Eukaryota; kingdom Viridiplantae; phylum Streptophyta; class Magnoliopsida; order Fagales; family Fagaceae; genus Quercus; species Quercus robur. The sequence continues at coordinate 53,259,831 of NC_065544.1, read as the reverse complement.
GTTGTCACGGAAAATATTATTTTCCGGAAAATATTTTCCGTTTGACCAAAATTTTCAGCTTTGACCACGGAAATGAATTTCTGCCTTCATTTTCACTTCAAAGGATTTCCGGAAAAAGAGAGAGAGAGAGAGAGAGCGCGCGCGCGCGAGAGGAGAAGACCAGTCCGAGCTCCAGTCCGCGCCGATCTCCAGTCCGAGCTCCAGTCCACGCGCGCGAGAGGATAAGAGCAGTCCGACGACGGCGATCGACGCTTCGCGAGATCGCGCCGTCGATCGTGATCTCGCCTTCACGAGATCACGTCGGATCGAGATCGCGCCGGATCGAGATCGCGATCGACGGCGCGATCTCGCGAAGCGTCGACCTCGATCTCGCGAACGCGAGATCGCGCCGTCGCGAGATCGCGCCGGCGAGATCGCGATCTCGCGAACGCGATCGCGCCGGCGAGATCGCCTTCGCACCGGCGGGTTTTCTGGATGTGTTTTCTGGGTTGTGTTTTCTGATTTGTGTTTTCCTTTCTTCTTTTCCAAACACTAGAAAATATTTTCCGGAAAATTTTTTGAAATGCAACCAAACACACAGAAATATTTTCCTTTTCCAGAAATTAGCATTTCCGGAAAATATGTATTTTTCGGAAAACGTTTTACGGCAACCAAACACAGCCTTAATGTAATTGAGTTTTCTTTTGATGAGCAATTTTTTCTTTTTTTTTTGGGTCATTTTTTATGCTTTAGATCGATTGGAAGTTGCTTATGGATGAAACACAATGACCGAGTTACATAATGCCTAGGGGGCCATAGCTTTTGCTTAGACCAATGATTGTGTTTCTTCACAACTTTGTTCATACTAACAATTAAAAAATGGTTCCAACTTCATATATTTGATAAATTAGGAAAAATAAATAAAAGAAGCTTCGTCTAACAAAAACAACAGAGGGAGCACTATTCATATCTTATATTCATTTTCTTCTTTTAATTATAATGCTAATTTCAATACTAATTCTTCTTTTAATTATAATGCTAATTTCAATACTAATTATTGTAAGGTTGAATTTATTCAACCATCTAATTGGCTTTATTCCATGCCAAATTTGCTTGTAATTCAGCATTTAGTAACCCTGTATTTAGGTGGGTTTGTTGTAAGGGTAGTGAGTGAGATAGAGTGAAGTTTGCTCAAGAGTGTGCAAGAAAACAGAGAGTCGCGGCTGGGACTCGCAGGTGGACTCGCGGCTGCAAGCCGCCAGAAGCTGCATACGTGCCAAGCATGCTGGAAGATGAACAGTCATGCTAGCTGGAGCACTACAGGACAAAACAGGACAACTGGCCATACGGTTATCTCGCGACTGGATCTCGCGACTTAGTCAAGCCGCGAGGTCAAGCCGCGAGCTACCCCTGTTTTGTAAAACCTGACGTTTCGCATTCCTCTCCCACTCCAATATAAATACCCCTTTTACCCACGATTGAAAGAGAGCTTCCAGAGAGAATTTTGAGAGAGAAACCCTAAAGAAAAACAAGATTGTTTCACACACAATCCGTACCTTAGAGTCTCATCATATTCCTCAACTCTCTTCCTCTCCATTGTTAAATCCTTGAGAGGCATTATACCAAACCTGGTTCTCACCATCATCATCACTGTGAGACAGTTGTTTGGAGTTCTGGGAAGCAGTTAGGAAGGAGCCAATCTTCATTGGTTGATGCTATGGTTTAGTAGCAAAATCCGGGAAGCTAGAAAAGAAAAAGGTTCGGCGCAACCTCGTTGGAGCAAGAAGCTTGGAGGGCTTAGGTGCACTGGGTAGATTAGGCTTGGAGGGTCTATTGCTGTCCTTGTATCCCAACTGTATTTTCTAGTGGATTGATTACCGCTTGGAGGGCGGCGGAGAGGTTTTTCGCCGAGGACTTCGGTTTCCTCTTCGATAACACATTGCCTGTTGTCTTTGTGTTTGCATCTTCCTTCCTCTCTATCTTTGCCTTTATATTATCTGCTGTGATTTTATTATGTTATGGCTTAGATAGTATTTAACCTATTTCACATTATAGCATATGTTAAGTTTCCGCACACTTGTTGTTTAACATATTGCTTGTGTTGGTTAAGTTAATTTTTGGGGGTCTAAACATTCAAAAGTGTTTTGTACACGTTTTTGAACTTTCAATTGGTATCAGAGCGGGTACACTGCTGTTGGTTTCATTACCATTGTGTGATCCTTGACTCCCTTTTTGAGATGGATAGGTCTCAATCCCTTAATGCACCTCCATATTTTGATGGTAGTAATTATGCCTTTTGGAAGGTTCTCATGAGAGCTTTTCTATATTCTATTGATGAATCCGTTTGGGATGCTGTTGAGATTGGTTGGACCAAACCTGAGGCAGCCAAATCCACATGGGATAAGGCAGCACTTGCTGCATCTAATGCTAACAGTAAAGCACTCAATGCTATTTTCTGTGGTGTGTCTCCAGATGAATTTCACAGGATTTCTCATATTACCATTGCCAAAGAAGCATGGGAGATTTTGGAAACCACCTATGAAGACACGAAGAAAGTGAAAGACACTAAGTTTCAAATGCTGACCACTCGGTTTGAGGAGCTCAAAATGAGTGAGGATGAGTCTTTTGACTCTTTCTATGGAAAGCTAAATGAGGTGGTTGTCAGTAAGTTCAACTTGGGGGAGAAAATGGAGGACTCAAAGATTGTAAGGAAGATCCTTCGATCATTGCCGGAAAGTTTTCGTGCAAAAGTGACAGCCATTGAAGAGAGCAAGGACCTTGATGACATCAAAGTACAGGAGCTGGTTGGTTCTCTGCAGACTTATGAGATGTCGCTGCCCAATCAACGGAAGAGTAAATCTCTTGCTCTAAAGACCATTAATGAGAAGGTGGAAGATCAAGACTCATCGGGAGAAGATGGGGTTGACAAAGATGTAGTTTACCTTGTCAAAAATTTCAAGAAGTTCTTGAAATTCAAAAATAATGGCAAATTTGATGATAAAAGAAAATTCCAAAGTTCTGGAAGGGAGAAGAAGGATTTCAAAAAGAAAGATGGAAAAGAATCTCAACCCACACAAGGTGTCACTTGTTTTGAATGCAACGGGCATGGACATTTTAAGAAGGAATGTCCGAATTATTTGAAATCGAAAGGTAAAGTGTATGCCACGACCTTGAGTGACTCGGATTCATCTGACTCAGAATCTAAAGAGAGCTGTGATGGAGAGGGGAACTATTCAGCTTTTATGACTATTGCTCATGTTGAGTCTTCGAATGAGTTAAATCTGCTTGTACAAGATCTTGGAGAACATAGTGATGATGAATCACTAGGAATTGTTGAAGAATCAGATGCTGAAGAAAATGAAAGCACAACAAATCTTCAAGAGAATTATAACTCACTCTTGGAGAAGTCGGGTGAGTACACAAGGGTGGCCAAGGCTGCTGTGAGAAAAATGAAGAAGGCTGAGGAGGACTACAAAAGTCTCCTAATTCGATATAGGGAGGCCAAATGTGAGATAGAAACACTGAATGGTGAGTTGTCCGAAGCTTACACAAAAGTGAGATTTCTTGAGAATGAGGTTGTGCAAGCGAACGCTAAAATAGAGAGGGTTACCACCAAGAAGCTAGATGATGTTATATCATCTCAAAAGAGCTTTTCAGACAAATCCGGATTGGGATATACCGGAGGAAGTAGTTCATCTGTAAATGTCACTAAAGAAGTGAAGTTTGTAAAGGCAAAAGATCCAGTTGTAGCTGAACTTACTGGTGAGAAGCTCGAGGTAGAGGAGAAGAAGAATTTGGTGAACCAACGGATGCTGAATCCCCGTAATCAGTCTGTGGGCAGGTCTGAATCTCGTGCCAAGTCACGTCCACGACCACAAAGAGGTCCTAGAGGAACTTATGTGTGCCATTATTGCGGACTTCAAGGGCATACTCAACCAAATTGCCAAAAGCTGAGAGCAAAGAACAGTGCAACTCCTCAAAGGTCAGGAGGACCCAAAAATGATAGGAGAACTTGGGCGGGTGATCAATCTAGAAAGCAAAATGGAGATCCCGGAATGATGAACGTGATGAAGATGATTGGTGCATTCACCAACTGCTTGGAAAGCTTCTCACGAAGGTTTGAAAGCCCTAACTCTTGTACCCAATCCTATAAGGAAATCACCCCAAACGCAAGTGACGTGTGGGTGAAAAGGGGTACTCATGCATAAGCATTACAACATGTCCATGCATTAATACTTCCTATGCTTTGTGACTATGTTTGTTTGGTATGCTTGTTGTTTTTGATTTTGGTTGTTTGCTTATCTTCTTGTGAATTTTTTTTTCAATCTTTTTGTTTCTTGTGTCAAAAATCCAAAAGTCACATAAAAATTAGAAAATCAAAAAGCTTGATTGACTTTGTTGGGTTTTGTCTCAAAACTTGTTTTGCCTTGTACCTTTGTGCTAATGGCTTTGTGCATTTTCGAGCATTGCTTGTTTTCATGCACCTATATCTCTGTGGGAAAAATCTTGAAATCTATGTGATTGTTGTAAATAGATCTTCAAACTTGTCATGAATGATTAGTGAATGGTTTTGTTGATCTTGAGACATGCATAGACTTGTGTCTATATATCTTCCCACTCTTTATTTTTTTGTTTTTATAAAAAGAGCTCATCAAATGTAAATCTCCAAATGAAAAGAGATATTGAGCTGCAAAAGCCTGTCGCACATTCTAGTATTTGACTAGGAAAAAGGGTAAGCGACCTTATGTGAAAGTGAATGTTTATTTAAAAAGCCAAAGGCTTGTTCATTAAAGTGAAATGTCAAATATCACTCTCACAATGAGAGATGATTGCCTCAAAAGATCAAAAAGATCAAATGTTATGTTTGAAAGTGGAGTAAAATGATAAGATCCAAGTTATGCTATCAAGTTGTGTGGGAGGTCATATATACATATTTCTATAATTGAGATAGGTCACATGATCTAGTGCTAATTGTGTATGCCTTGGTTGAATTGATCATTGAAGCTTCACATTAGACGAAGGACTATCTCATTGTTGATATCCACACACAACACACAAGTTTATGTTCAATAAATGCCATATTCATTTGTGTGATTGTACTTGATGAAATGTGTTTTCACATGCTCAATCTTTGTTAATTCAAGCACAAAAAGATTTTTGAGTGTTTTAGATGTTTTTGGAAAGTATTTTGTTTGAAAAATCTGAAAATTTCTAAAATACAGTTTTGCCCTGTTTTGGCAGCTCAGTCGCGGGTATGTCAAGTCGCGAGCCTCAGTCGCATCTTCGCTGGTCATGTTTGGCGACTTGTTCGCGAGTGGAAGGTCCAGTCGCGAGGTTCACTCAGAGATTTTCGCGGCTCAGCTCACGACTCACTCGCGGGTAGACCTTCCAGTCGCGAAAAACACTTAGAAAAATTTTCAAAATTTTGTTCTTGAGTAATTTGGCGACTTGATCTGGCGACTGTATGGCGACTTGTTTCAGTCGCGAAAATCGCGTGTTTTGCAGAAACAGGGACAGTTTTTAAAACCTTTTTCAGTTTTCCCTCGAACTTTTGTAACTGTTCATCTTCTCTTTAAATTCTTTTTCCCTTCCAAACACTTCGTGAATCCATTTTTTTCGAACCTCATTGGTGCTTCATTTCTTATCCAAATCATCAAGAAAAGGTATGGGTTTTGCTTTCTCAATCTCATTTACTTTTTCCTGCATATTTCTGTTACTGTTTGGGCTGGTATCGTATTCATTATACTTATCTCTTTGTGTAATGGGTATGGAGTGTCTTGTTCGATATTGTTCTCACCTGTTTTCATGTTGAGCAGTCACAATGTGTTTTTCATTGTTCTGATTTTTGCCTATTATTGAATCTGAGAATCTTTTCTGAAATGGGTTTGGTGTCTATTTGACTTACTCATTACACTTGCTTGAGTATTGATGTTGGTGTTTGGTTTTGGTTACTGAGTTGTTTTGATAACATAATGTATGTCTCTCAACCACGTGCTCCAGTGTGGATGTTTGGTTTCTTCATGTTGAAATATTTTCCCCTTGTTCATGTCTCTGATGGAGTGAATTATGTTATCTGCTCTAAATGTTTAAATGCTGTATCTACTTGCATATCATGGTCATGTTAACCTGTCTCAATGACAGTTTTGTCAGTTGTGCTGTCTATCTATGTCTTGGTGCACTATCACCAATTTTGTTGCACGTGTTAGTTTGTGCTTCTGTGTATTGTTGGAAGTTTTGGTTGGGTCTGCACTATCTTCAGTTTGTGTTTATATATTGAAATATTGTTTACACTAAATCTTGTTGACAATCATCTTGTGGGGTATTGTTGTTTGGTTCTTTTCTATTGGCCTGTTCTCTTGCAGATGTCTCGTCGATCTTCCAGGGGTAAAGACATTGTTGCTGACGAACCAGCAACACCAGTTGCTAAAAGGACTCGTCTATCATCTCAGGCATCTCAAGATCCAAATGAGGATAGGTTCAGACTTCCGCTTAACTCACACGCCTACTCAAATGTGTTTGACAAGTCAACCACTATAGTGGAACGGGTGGTAGAGTTCAACACTTTAGGGACCACTTTCATCCCTCGAATCTTTGAGAATCGAGATTGGGCAAACTTGTTCGGGAACTTTGATGATCCAATGGATGAGCTGGTCAAAGAATGCTTCTCCAATGCAACTGATCTTGGACCTCAACTCATTTTCTGGGTCAGAGGAACAGAGTTTAGTGTTACCCCAGACTCCATCGCAGATCTTCTCAGCATCACCAGACCTCAGAATGTGAATTTAACTCCTTATGATGAACGAAATCCAGAGGTTGGAGAAATTTTACAAATCCTAGGACACGATCATGAAGTATCCAGTGCAGGAACATCCATCAGCACCGCAAAGTTTACACCTGAGCTGACCACACTGAAGTTGATCATGTTCACCAATCTCTACCCACTGTCCAACACTACATTCATCAATCTTGGGAGAGCTCTATTTCTGTGTGACCTCATTACAGGAGCCCCCATTGATATATGTGCTCACATCTACTACACCTTGAGGAAGACCGCGTGTCGATCTGCAGCTCGAGGAATTATTCCATTTTGCAGTCTCGTCATGAAGCTGATTCTTCGTGCAGGCATTATTCCTCCTGCAGAGGGTAAAATGTTGACTCGTCAACGTCCCATTTCCTTGTTCACTCTTCAAGCGAGCAGAAGTCACTCCTCTAAATCACCAAGAAGTGCTCACATCTCTTCGGTTACTCCATCTGCCCCTGACTCAGAGACACCTGCACATACCACATATGCATCACGTGCTGTTCCTGAAGCTTCACCGGCTGGTATTCCGCAAGCACAAACTGCTCCTTATACTGACAGTGTCGGGAGTGTACTTGAGCATATTCAGAAACGTGTTGATGAGCTTGTGGCACTTCTCTACTCCACAAACAACCATGTCCAAATGCGCCTCGAGACTATGGAGAATCAGCTAGATGAGATTCAACGAAAGTTGGACGAGAGTCTTTAGCTATTCGTGACAAAAAGGGGGAGACCATTCAGTAAGGGGGAGAAAAGTTCAAAGGGAAGTGTGCATAGTGATAGGGGGAGTACACACATACTTTTGTCATACTTTTGTTTTTAATGTTTTTATGGTTTTGATACACTGTGTTTTGGTATATAGATGTTTCTAACTCATTTCATATACTCTTGGTTTAATCTTTAATATAATTTGATGATGTTATTCAGGATGTTTTGTGTTTGTACCCATGTGTTTTTGTAAGCTTTTAGGGTTAATGTTTTATGCATAGTTTGTAGGCTTTATGTGCAGTCTTTATGCTATGTTGAAATCAGTACTTTAATCCAAATGATCTGCATTTTGGTTTATGTACTGTCACTCTTGTGCCCTTGTAGGATTGTTCCTAGATGCATATGCCTTGTGTGCTGTGCATTGGTTGAGTGTTGAGCATACAAGTGTCTTGCCTTGTGCTTGTTAACTTGTATGTCCTTGTGTTCATTCCAAGTGTGAATGAGCACTGTGATCACTACCTTGTGGTGTTCACTTGGTTGATCAAGCCATGGTTTGTTTATTAACTCCATCTTTGCTTGATCACATATTGTCTGTTTCATATGCATTTATAATTTTCTGCTTACAATGATCATGGTGTATTGTTGTGTTTCAGGAGTATTATGTTCATATGATTCAAGCGCTTCACAGCTTCTAGAGTTAGGTGTGAGTGAGTTTTGTTCAACTGTTCCTAACTCACATGTTAAGTCTAGAGTCTGTTTTAGGGTTTTGTCACGGAATAGCCAAAGGGGGAGATTGTAAGGTTGAATTTATTCAACCATCTAATTGGCTTTATTCCGTGCCAAATTTGCTTGTAATTCAGCATTTAGTAACCCTGTATTTAGGTGGGTTTGTTGTAAGGGTAGTGAGTGAGATAGAGTGAAGTTTGCTCAAGAGTGTGCAAGAAAACAGAGAGTCGCGGCTGGGACTCGCGGGTGGACTCGCGGCTGCAAGCCGCCAGAAGCTGCACACGTGCCAAGCATGCTGGAAGATGAACAGTCATACTAGCTGGAGCACTACAGGACAAAACAGGACAACTGGCCATACGGTTATCTCGCGACTGGATCTCGCGACTTAGTCAAGCCGCGAGCTACCCTTGTTTTGTAAAACCTGACGTTTCGCATTCCTCTCCCACTCCAATATAAATACCCCTTTTACCCACGATTGAAAGAGAGCTTCCAGAGAGAATTTTGAGAGAGAAACCCTAAAGAAAAACAAGATTGTTTCACACACAATCCCTACCTTAGAGTCTCATCATATTCCTCAACTCTCTTCCTCTCCATTGTTAAATCCTTGAGAGGCATTATACCAAACCTGGTTCTCACCATCATCATCACTGTGAGACAGTTGTTTGGAGTTCTGGGAAGCAGTTAGGAAGGAGCCAATATTCATTGGTTGATGCTATGGTTTAGTAGCGGAATCCGGGAAGCTAGAAAAGAAAAAGGTTCGGCGCAACCTCGTTGGAGCAAGAAGCTTGGAGGGCTTAGGTGCACTGGGTAGATTAGGCTTGGAGGGTCTATTGCTGTCCTTGTATCCCAACTGTATTTTCTAGTGGATTGATTACCGCTTGGAAGGCGGCGGAGAGGTTTTTCGCCGAGGACTTCGGTTTCCTCTTCGATAACACATCGCGTGTTGTCTTTGTGTTTGCATCTTCCTTCCTCTCTATCTTTGCCTTTATATTATCTGCTGTGATTTTATTATGTTATGGCTTAGATAGTATTTCACCTATTTCACATTATAGCATATGTTAAGTTTCCGCACACTTGTTGTTTAACATATTGCTTGTGTTGGTTAAGTTAATTTTTGGGGGTCTAAACGTTCAAAAGTGTTTTGTACACGTTTTTGAACTTTCAATTATTTTAAACCATATTTTCAATTCTTAACTAGTACATTTTGGGGGAGTGTTTTTATTTTTATTTTTTATTATTATTCCAATGGAGAGCCTTAGTCTTTTTATAAAATTTTGGAGTACAGTGGGCCTTAAGCCCTAATGGTTTTTTATATAATGGGTAGAAACAAATATAACTGGTATCAACTTTTCATTTAAGCCTCGTTTGGGAGGAGGGAATGGAAAGGAATGAAAAAAATAATTTTAGAATATTCTTCCCTTCCCTTATTTGGGAGTTTTCATAGAGGGAATGGACTTTTCCATTCCCTTGTTTGTGAGTTTAAGTGAGAGGGAATGGAATAGGTAGGAGGGAACACTCATTCCTCTCTATTCCCTTAAAACCTCAAATTTTCATTCCCCTCGAAATTGAGAGGAATGGAAGGGAATGAAATTAGATTTAATGAATTTTTTATTAAAATTCCCAAAATACCCCTATATATTCAACCATTTATTTTAAAATAGGGGTCTAATTGTAATATTGCCATAAAATGATTCCATTACATTCCCTCCATGTTACTCCCAAACAAGATTACTTACATTCCATTCAATTTCATTCATTTCCATTCTTTTATTTTAAAACATCCAATCAAGGTTATTTAATTTCATTCTATTCCATTCTTTGCCATTCATTTCTCTTACTTAAATATATTGCATTCCTTTCAATTCCTTTATAATCATTCCATTTAGGGATGTCAATGTTCGACCTAACCCACGAACACGACATGAACTCGACACGGGTTTTTGCGGGTTAGGGTTGAGCCTTAATGGGTTTGGGTCATAAATGGGTCGACTTGAAAGCGACACGGTAAGAAACGTGTCATAAGCGGGTCAACCCACATAACCCGCAATAAACACGTTTTACATGTCAATTTATTTGTGTAAACCTGAAATGACCCACTTAACACAACCTGTTTAACTCGTCTAACAAATAAATATTCATTTTATTTTAGATTTGTCAAATACTTTTTATATCCAACACATTTTTTAAATTCAAAAAGAAAAATGAATAATTACAAAAACTTACAAGAGATATAATTGAAAATTGAAACTTTACAAACCCTAGATCTCTAAACCTTACAAACCCTAAATCTCTAAACATTCTTATAAATATCTATTTTTATTTTTTATTTTATTTTAACTGTACTACTCACTCTACTATCTTATAGTCTCACACCCAATTCTCAAACTCAAAGTCTCAAATCGATTATTGCTCTCTCTCTCTCTCTCTCTCTCTCTCTCTCTCTCTCTCTCTCTCTCTCTCTCTCTCTCTCTCTCTCTCTCTCTCTCTCTCTCTCTCTCTCTCTCTCTCATGTGTTTAGTGAGTTTTAGAACTAAAGAAACCGTTTTCTTGGTGTTTCAAAATTCTGCAATAATTTTTTTTGCCTAATGTTTTTGTTCCATAAACTTTGAACCCATGTGCCATTATTAATATATGAGATATATTAATTGTTGATTAAGGCCACGGTTGTAGCTTTTGTCTTATATCGTGTGTTTTTTTTTGTTTTTTTGTTTTTTTTTTTGTGTTTGTATTAGTGTTGGACACCGTCTGCATATCTTGTAAGTGGGTTTATAGAGATAGTTTATAAACTAGATGTTAGGGATATTATATAAAGTAATAATGGAAGAACAAAATTAACACAAAAGACAAACATAAAATAGATAACTTGGAGGCACAATATCATTTTCTTTAGACAATATTTGCCCCCCTCCCCCCCCACACTATTGTTGCTAAAGGGTTATCGCAAATTTGTCCCCAGAATACAACGAAGATGTTGGGTTCTACAAATAGCAATTCTGGATATTAACCACAGGATTTCTTGTGTTTTTTTTTCTAACTTACTATTTTTCAAGTAAACATAAGCTTCTATTTATACTCATAGGGTTATGTTTCATCAAAAGGCACATATAGAGAGTTAAAATGTTTCATAAAACCGTTTACAAGACTTGAAACTTCTTCAACCTTTCCGAACAGTCACCAGAAAAATTCTGCGGAAAATTTAGCTTTCGAGTTTCGATCGATTGACAAGTTCTTTCGATCAATTGTCATAAGCCGTCCAGAAACTCTAGGATTTTTTTCTTTACCATTTCGATTGATCGAGCCAAAACTTCAACCAATAGAAAATGCTTAATTCAGAATTTTCACTTAAAAAATTCCAGAACTTGAATTTTCACTTTATGAAACAATATTCTCTAAACTCATACAACATTATCACAACCTATCCTTGTATATACCTATATATACAACACTAGAATCTATGGATGATAATCGTAGTCATAGTCAGGATTAGTCTACTATTTGCTCCAATACTTTCAATATTGATACTTAGCATTTGATGAGTTCCAAGGATATTATATTTTTGTTAAACTATATTATTTTATTTTTGTTAAAATATGTTATTTTGAATTTGGGTTGAAGTGTATGCACTTCTTTTGGAGTGTAAAGAACTTATTTCTAAATGAATGTTATATTTTTGTTGAACTATATTATTTTAAATGTCAGTAATTTTTTAGATGGATGTTATATTTAATATTATGCAGGTTGAAATGGGTTGTGTTACATTCGTGTCAACTCAACATGACTCGTTTATTAAATGGATCAAATGGGTTGGGTCAGGTCAACCCGCTTTATTAACAGGTCGGATTAGGGTTGAAGGATCATAAGATAATTATGAAATGAGTCGGGTTAGGGTTGAGTCATTTAGTCAAATACCCTTACCTCGACATGACACGCTAACCCGAATTGACACCCCTAATTCCATTCCATTCCCTTATGAACTCCCAAACGAAGCCTTATAGTCAATTACTAGCTAAAAGAAAAGGACCAAAATTTTTTTTTGCTATATGTGGGAAATTCTAAATGTACTTCTTGTTTTATTGATATTGAATATCAATAATTCCACACATGCTATTAGCGGTAGTTGCGAAGCCTCTGTTGCATATAATAAGTATTTAGCCGACGAAGATACATAATGGCCAATATATAAAGTAACCAATAAATCTACCCTCCAATTACATTTCGGGTTGGTACTCCATATCTAAGTTAAGGATTCTGAATAGTAAATAGGAGTGTGAAGCATAAACACCATTTTTTTTTTTTTTTTTTTTGAAAAGTGTAAACTAAAACACCTGTTTTACGTGAATATTCCATGAAAAACCTGTCTTCAATCAGCCAACTAGATAGTATAATCACTGCCTGCCCACTTGGTTAGTGGGTAACTACTCGAGTAAGAGTAATGTTATAGTCACAAATTATTTTACAATATTTTTACAATTTTTTTTTTTTTTTGAGGGGGATTTACAAACTGTTCTTGTGGTTAACTTCTTTATTGGTTCTCATCTAGACCTACCAATAATTAATATCACTTTTTTATTTACTAATAATCTTTCATTGCTGTAGAGAGGGAAAATTCCCGACCTATCACAAGCTGACACGTCACATTACCAAGTTCACAAAATACAGCTAATTACAGAGCACCAGGTATTGCTGCTAGGTTTTACTATCACTATTCAGAAACCAACGGAAATTTGCCAACTATCATGCAAAAAACCAATCAAGCAGCCTCACACATAATGTGAGGCTTTGATTGGTATACAGACTTAGAACCTGAGTCAATTGACAGTTGGGAGCAACTTGAAAGAGAGTTTCCCGACCTATCATAAGCTGACACGTCACATTACCAAGTTCACAAAATACAGCTAATTACAAAGCACCAGGTATTGCTACTAGGTTTTATTATCACTATTCAGAAACCAACGGAAATTTGCCAACTGTCATGCAAAAAACCAATCAAGCAGCCTCGCACGTGTAAGCGATGACACAAGCAGCCTCGCACGTGTAAACGATGACATAAGCGGACCAATTAGGCTGTGACATGTGTCACCAATCAGACTCCGCCACGTGTTGCTCATCCACCTCCAAACTCCTATAAATAGAAGCCTTCCTAAGACATTTAGGAGGACCAAGATTCAGATGACCAAGATTCAGAAGTGAAAAAGCTCTGCTGGAATCAAGCCCTGAAGCCTCCAGGAACTTCAAGAACTTTAACCCCAAAATTGGAGAACATTCGAAGCAGAATCATCCAAACCATCTGCCTAGATCCAAAAGTTTACGGGAATCAAGCTCAAAGGTCCGAAAACATCAACAAATCACAAATCAGTGAAGCTCTACGGATTCAAGCCTCCAAAGCCTTGAAGAACTTCCACCACAAACCTTCAAATACAAAGAACATTCGAAGCAGAATCATCCAAACTACCTGCCTAGATCTCAAAGCTCACTGGAATTAAACCCAAAAGCCTCCAGAAACCTTAAACAACCACAAATCGGTGAAGCTCCATGGATTCAAGCCTCTAAAGCCCCGGAGAACTTCCACCACAAATCTTCGAAGACGAAGAACACACGAAGAACACAAAGAACGTGAAGAACAAAGGATTTCTAACAAGCTCATAGCCAAAGATTCATTGTAATTCTGTTCCAAAGATCTTCGATCCATCCCTCAACCAAATTGAAGGATATCTTGTGTTTAAATCAAAATCACATCACTACAAATCCAATCAACAAATCTTTCAAGGAGATCGAATCAAAGGATCAGTCTTTTGTAATCACAGAGAATTGTACCACACAATCATCAATACAAATTCACATTTAAGAAACTATTTCACTTGTTTGACTTATTTCGAACTAAGAAATTTAGTCGCTTACAAATTCTGGCACGCCCGGTGGGACCTCTCTGCCTCTCATCTCCTTCTTCTTCAAAGAAAAAAATCTTCATCATCTTGTTGCCTACTTCAATGGTTTCTAGCAAGAACATTCAAGTTTCAACAATAACTACTTCAACTAAACTTGGTATGGCTAACACCAACAACTGCATTGGTGCAATCAATTGTAGCCAACCTAAAGCTCATAATTAACTTCAATCTCAATCAACCAAGGAAGCCAAGGTCCAGACAATCATCTCCTTAGACCTTCTTACAAGAAACAATGTCATCAACAAGGACATCTCCACCTTGGAACACCTCAAGTATGGGGGCAAATCCCCTTCTTCCTACACAAGAAGTTGGTTGCACGATTTCTCTCCCATTAAATGGAACCCAAAAAATGAGATTCCATGTGCTCACATCAAATGACTTTCTTCTCCATCATCTTGGGAAGTTGTGTCAGTCATGATGACTAACACCTCTACCATGGAAGAAAAGATGGCCGAAATGGAACAAAGGTTGTCCTTCTCACAAAAGCACTTGAAGATAAGGACCTCCAAATTGCAACTTTGATGAACAAACTCGAAGTACAAGATCTTGGTGAATCAAGCCATGGTCATAAATTCACATCTACGAAAGATGACGAAGGGAGAGAAATTGAAAACACTCCCCGACGAGAACAATCCACCTCAATGGTCTCGATATCAGTCCAACAATTACAAGACATGATAACAAATACCATCCGAGCACAATATGGAGGTTCTTCTACAAGTTCTCTCACATATTCAAAACCCTACACAAAGCGCATCGACAACATGAGAATGCCAAATGGGTATCAACCCCCCAAGTTCTTACAATTTGATGGCAAAGGAAATCCTAAGCAACACATTGCTCACTTTATAGAAACTTGTGAGAATGTAGGGACTCAAGGAGGCCTCCTTGTAAAGCAATTTGTTCATTCACTTAAGGGAAATGCCTTTGATTGGTATACAGACTTAGAACCTGAGTCAATCAATAGTTGGGAACAACTAGAAAGAGAGTTTCTCAACCAATTCTACAGCACACGGTGTACGGTAGGCATGATGGAGCTTACCAATACTAAACAGTGGCAGGATGAGCTTGTCGTTGATTATATCAATCGATGGCGTTCTTTGAGTCTAGATTGCAAGGATAGACTTTTTGAAATATCTTCTGTAGAGATGTGCATCCAAGGCATGCATTGGAGACTTCTTTACATCCTTCAAGGGATAAAGTCTCGAACATTTGAAGAGTTAGCAACTCGTGCCCATGACATGGAGTTGAGCATTGCTAGCCGCGGAAGTACAAACCCTCCCATACTTGAGGAAAGCATAAAGGAAGTAAGGAGGAATGACGAGAATATAAAAGTCAGCCTCGAAGACCCAATGATTGTTAACACTGCCAAAGTCAAGGTTCCAAGAAAAGGAGCAAAGGCTAATGAAGAACAACTTGAAGGATGACAAAAGAACGAAGTGTGTCGTCTGACTTTTAAGGAACGTGAGCAAAAAGTATATCCATTCCCCGATGAAGATGTGCCAAACATTTTAGAACAACTATTGCTGTTAAAGCTGATCGAATTGCCAGAATGCAATTGGCCAGAAGACATAGGGAAAGTTGATGACCCTAATTACTGCAAATATCATCGCATCATTGGCCATCCAATCCAAAAATGCTTCGTCTTCAAAAAACAAATCATGAAGCTTGCCAAAGAAAACAAGATTGATCTAAACTTTGATGAAGTTGTTGGGTCAAACCACATGACTGTTGCTTGTGATGTACTTCCAACTCTCAGGCAGGGGGCAAACACCATTGGAGTTTACAAATTGATTGACAATAATGGCGCAAGGATTGGCCCCATCAATGGGAAGTTCCTTAAACACTTCTACACTTGAAAATCGAGGATTGCTCCTCGGTAAGAGCTTAAACTACCCACTGTAGTGCTGCAAGAGTACATGATGTCTTCTCATTACCCTTGAAAGCGTACCAATAAGGAGAAATTAATCCTACTCCATGTCACCAATTGCGAGTGTGGCGTACTGGTTGGATGCCCGTGTCTCTCTTGAGGCCAAGGTCTCGAGTTCGATTAGTGGTGATACCCACTATTACACACTGCGCCCTCCTTTTTGCAAAAAACACAAAAAAAAAAAAAAAAAATCATTAAAAAAAAAAAAAGTTGAACTACGTGATGATTTGATCCCTCTCCGGGGTACGTAGGCAGCTTAGTACTTGTCACTAAATTCAGTCACATCAAAAGAAGAAGGATTGCTAGTCTAACTTGAAGAGTTTTCCAACGGTCATCAATAGGCTTTTAAGGTCCCTTTGGTTGGCAAGGCATTGTTTAAAGATAGTCGATTGCTCAATAGGATGATCAAAGATCGTTGTAGTAGAAAATGAAGACTGTAAGGAGTTGACGTTGCTTAACTTTCCTTGAAATGATGATAAACATAAGTTGATGCTTGGTTATGGAGTAAAATAAAATCTCCAACCTCTTTTGCAAGAAATGAAGTCTTCATGGCATTGCTTATCTTCTGTAGACATCCTCCCACATCTCTGAAGTATACTTTGCATCACTTATCTCCTGGGGGCATCTTCTTGTACCTTACAAGTCTAAGCTACATCGTCTCTCTTCTAGGTTGTGGCACTTCACAACTCTGAAATTTGAACTACATCATCTCCCTTCTAAGTGGTGCAGTTTCATATCATGTCTCCAAAAGTTGGACAATGTCACCTTCCTCCAGCATCTGAAGTTGGTGTTGCATCATCTCTCCTCCAAGGGCATGTCCATGCGATGTCAAAGTCTTGGCGGCATTCTTCTTGAAACTTCAAGGTTTTGTTGACATCTCCTTGCATCTTCAAAGTCTTAATGAAAGCTCCTTGCAATGTCAAAGTCTTAGTGGCATTCTTCTTGAAACTTCAAGGTTTCATTGGCATCTCCGAAATCTTAATGAGAAGTCCTTGCATCTTCAAAGTCTTGTTGGCATCTCTGAATTCTTGATATCTGGCTATAGTGCTATGTACCCTTGATGTCTGTGCTATATTGCCTTTGAAAATTGGTGCCATTGTAGCTTTGTTATAAAAGTCCATATCAGTGCAACTTCAATGCGAGTGCAAGTGCTAATGTGGAGTATTGTCATTGCTTCATGGCAAAAATGAACATTGGCATGACTTCAGTACAAATGAAGTGTTGTCATGGCTTCATGGCAAAGATGAATATTGGCATGACTTCAATGCAAATAATAGTGCGACTTCATAGTAGATGCAAGTGCAAATATTTCTTCATGGCAAAGATAAACGTTGGCACGACTTCGGTAAAAATAGAGTGTTGACGTGGCTTCATGGCTTCGGCACAAATGAAGTGTTGACATAGCTTCATGACAAAGATGAACGTTGGCACAGCTTTGGTGCGAATGAAGTGTTGACGTGACTTGATGACAAAGATGAACGTTGGCATGGCTTCGATGCAAATGAAGTGTTGACGTGGTTGCTTCGATGCGAATGAAGTGTTGACGTGGCTGCATTGCAAAGAGTCTTGAGATGGCTGCATTGAAAAGACAAGTGTTTGTGCAGCTTAATTACTAAGACAAAGGGCAATAATTTGATAAATGAAGGCAAACACTTCTATAAGAATGTCAACGTAAAGTTTAAGGTCAAAACCTAAAGATCAAGGAAACTGTGTTGCAAAAAAAAAAAAAAAAAAAAAAAAAAAAAAAAAAAAAAAAACTTGTCAGAAGAAAATCTCATGGCACGTGTAAGGTTGAATTTATTCAACCATCTAATTGGCTTTATTCCGTGCCAAATTTGCTTGTAATTCAGCATTTAGTAACCCTGTATTTAGGTGGGATTGTTGTAAGGGTAGTGAGTGAGATAGTGTGAAGATTGCTCAAGAGTGTGCATGAAAACAGAGTGTCGCGGCTGGGACTCGCGGCTGGACTCGCGGCTTCAACCCGCCAGAAGATGCACACGTGCCAAGCATGCTGGAAGATGAACAGTCATGCTAGCTGGAGCACTACAGGACAAAACAGGACAACTGGCCATACGGTTAACTCGCGACTGGAACTCGCGACTTAGTCAAGCCGCGAGGTCAAGCCGCGAGCCACCCCTGTTTTGGAAAAACCTGACGTTTCGCATTCCACTCCTCTTCAGTATAAATACCCTTTTAACCCACGATTGAAAGAGAGCTTCGAGAGAGAATTTTGAGAGAGAAACCCTAAAGAAAAACCAGATTGTTTCACCCACAATCTCTACCTTAGAGTCTCATCAAAATCCCTCACTCTCTTCCTCTCCATTGTCAAATCCTTGAGAGGCCATTATACCAAACCTGGTTCTCACCATTATCATCTCTGTGAGACAGACGTTTGGAGTTCTGGGAAGTAGTTAGGAAGGAGCCAATATTCATTGGTTGATGCTACGGTGTAGTAGCGGAATCCGGAAAGCTAGAAAAGAAAAAGGTTCGGCGCAACCTCGTTGGAGCAAGAAGCTTGGAGGGCTTAGGTGCATTGGGTAGATTAGGCTTGGAGGGTCTATTGCTGTCCTTGTATCCCAACTGTATTTTCTAGTGGATTGATTACCGCTTGGAGGGCGGCGGAGAGGTTTTTCGCCGAGGTCTTCGGTTTCCTCTTCGATAACATATCTGGTGTTATCGCTGTGTTTGCATCTTCCTTCCTCTCTATCTCTGCCTTTACATTATCTGCTGTGGTTTATTTTGTTGTGGCTTAGATAGTTGTTTAATCAATACCATGTTATAGCATATGTTAAGTTTCCGCACACTAGTTGTTTAACATATTGCGTGTGTTGATTAATTTGGTTTTTGGGGGTCTAAACGTTCAAAAGTGTTTTTGTACACGTTTTTGAACTTTCAGCACGCCTTTAAAAAAAAATAAAATTGATAAACAGAGAGAGAGCTCCAATTTTAACCACTAGCCTGTTAAAAAAAAAGGGTTAGTAAAAAAAAAAAAAGAAGGCATAATTTTTCTGCATAATTTCTCTTCACTCAAAGTATCATGCTACTTACTGGGGACTGCTTGCACAGCTTAATGCATACCCGAGTGGTTTTATATAGAAAATTTCAGTGATAACAGACAAAAAAAAAAAAAGGAGAAATGCTGCCACCAAAATATTCAAAGTCAGACTTTGCAACTCGAATGCACTCAAAATCAAAGAAAACTGCACCGAATATTGAAATGCAAGGTAACATACAGATTACGGTAGCTCACCAACTATCTCAAGACCCATAAGTCTAAATACAAGCACGGCCTTGTCAGAATGGCCGCCGCAAGAGTAGACGAAAAGGCCGTAAGTGACCCGTGGCTTTCTCACACAAGTCTGTACAAATCCAGGCATCATTTCAATAAACTAAGCATACCACTCAATCCAATGGCCCTCGATGAGCAAAACCCAGAAAAGTCATCAAAAACAAGGCCACCACGCGCCACCACGCGCCGCCACAGACTCGCGATGACCAGCGGCTTAGTCCCTCAAAATTGTGTATATCTGTTTATGATTTCACAAAACTGACCATACAGGGGTCTTCTACGGCCTTAGAACTACAAAGGCCAAAAATTTTGGGACCAAAAACGCTGTAACGCGCTGCCACGCACCATAAGAGGGACTGGTAATCACCAGGGTCGATTCACGCGCCGGCAAAATTTTCAAAACAGACCTGCCCCACTCAATTTTTCGAGTACATTTCGATTTTGGGACCCGTTTCTTCATTCGAGGCTCAGAAATTGTGCAAACGTCCAATTTCCAAAAAGTTGACTTTTATGCAAATGTAAACCAAAAAGTCAAAATTTTCAAAACGAACCTGTCCCACTCAATTTTTCGAGTACATTCCGATTTTGGGACCCGTTTCTTCATTGGAAGCTCAGAAATTGTGCAAATTTCCAATTTCCCAAAAAAAAAAAAAAAGTTGGCATTTGTGCAAATGTTGACCAAAGGTCAAAATTTTTAAGATGGACCTATCCTGCTAAATTTTTCACATACATTCCGATTTTGGAGCCCGTTCCATCATTTAAGACTCGGAACTTGCACAAATGACTCGATTCCAAGTGTTCAAAACTTAGGCTCTCAAGATCAAAATTTGATATTCATCCATTTAATTGGGATCCCCTTAGGGTTATTCTCCAGACTTCATTAAGACTTTCCTTTCAAAGTGCAAATGAACTCTCACAAGTGTGTCTTGAAATTACACTGGGTCATTAGTTCAACCTGCTGTTCCCGTTCAGTGCCTACCAGTCTCCAACTTACCATTCCCGTTCGGTACCTACCATTCCCACCTACCGTTCCCATCTAACGTTCTCACCAAAAATTCTCAACTACCATTCTCAACAACCTATCTACCATTCTTCATCTCTCTACTATAAATAGGAGGGCCAGGTTCATTAAAAACTCATAAAAAAAATAATAAAAAATAAAAAAAAAACACTAAATCATGAAATGAAGATTTGCTTCTTTCAAATTTTCAAATCCTCCTTTTCACAGCCATTTCTCACTATGACCTCATCATTCTCAACACCTAGCAACCGATTTTGCTTCATAATCGATTTGAGATCAACCCTCCCATGGTTCGGTCGAAACCCTATTTACAACATCATTACAGTTTTGAGATCCAAGCAAATTTTGTTTCTCCCCTTAATGACCACATTTGCCCATAAAATTACTCGTAACAAGGTTTGCATTTTGGTTCCATGCTTCCTCGGACTTGACTGGCCAGGAATTCCAAGTCCAGCAGACACACCTGTTCCTAACCTCAGGGCTCCCGTAGTCTCTTTCCAATTGCTTGGTCTTCCAGCAGAAGCAGTGGTTCGGAACAAACAGCAACTTAGCTGGTTTTTAAAACCAGAATCACAAGTTAGCTCCATCTTTCATTTTTCTGTGCTTTTCCAACAAGTGGTAGTAGGTGAAGATGGTAAAAAGTGTTGGGGTATCCTACAAATTGTCTTCCATCCAACACTTAAAACAACCTCCAAGGCACCAACTCATCAGAATTTAGCCTTTGGTGCCGGTAAATGGTCACCAAAGCCTCATTCCATGTCCCCACTACTATGGGACCCAAAGGTCATCGTTGCTGGTACCTCAAAACTCACTTTCTGAAATTACTCCAACTTAAAATCAGCTTGAAGAATTTCAGAAGATACTCTTCTGAAATTACTTCAACTTAACGTCCGTCAGCATGGTCCCATCATGCATGCACATTCTACTACTTGTCGTCGGACCTCATTCAACATACAGTCAGTCCCATATTCAAAGGTGTACTTCCCATAGACATCTACACCAGAAGGTCCCCAGCATATAGGGGCAGCACCATGGTGGCATATGTTTCACCCATTCGCTTTGCTTCATCCTCGTCTTCTTCAACGCCAGCATACCCAAAATCCATACTCTTCTGAAATTACCTCAACTTAAACTGAGTGAAACAATTACGCATGCGCATTCAACCACTTTCCCACATGTCCTAGCCGTAATCCAAAGCATGATCTTTTGAAATAACTTCACCAGAAGTTCTTAAGAACACGAGGCTAGCTCCATGACTTTGCATGCTGTATCCAGCCACAATTCTCTCATCTTCCCCATCTTCAACATCTTGTGATCGCCACGATCCAAAATACTCTTTTGAAATTACTTCAACTTAACCTCTGCTGAAATAATTCAATCTTGCAAGTACATCCAACTTCTTTCAAATAACTTTCAGCCTCACCAACCCACTTCAAATACCATAGAATGTTTTTGAAATTACTTCAGCTTAAACTATGCTGAGAAGGCTCGGTCACGCAAGTACATTCAAATACTAGCAGACCCCTTTTTGGTCTCATCAAAGCCTTTCATATGGGTGGGTTTACTCTTCGAAAATTATCTCATCCTTCTGAAAGCTCCACCACCAGAGTCAAGTACAAAAATCCATTTTTCGAAACTCATTCCCACACCACACTCCGAGACTATGTGCGTGAACGAGTCTCGAGGGGGCATTTGTAGAGAGGGAAAATTCCCGACCTATCACAAACTGACACGTCACATTTCCAAGTTCACAAAATACAGCTAATTACAAAGCACCAAGTATTGCTGCTAGGTTTTACTATCACTATTCAGAAACCAACGGAAATTTGCCAACTGTCATGCAAAAAACCAATCAAGCAGCCTCGCACGTGTAAGCGATGACACAAGCAGCCTCGCACGTGTAAGCGATGACATAAGCGGACCAATTAGGCTGTGACATGTGTCACCAATCAGACTTCGCCATGTGTTGCTCACCCACCTCCAAACTCCTATAAATAGAAGCCTTCCTAAGACATTTAGGAGGACCAAGATTTAGAAGTGAAAAAGCTCTGTTGGAATCAAGCCCTGAAGCCTCCAGGAACTTCAAGAACTTCAACCCCAAAATTGGAGAACATTCGAAGCAGAATCATCCAAACCATCTGCCTAGATCCAAAAGTTTACGGGAATCAAGCTCAAAGGTCCGAAAACATCAATAAATCACAAATCAGTGAAGCTCTACGAATTCAAGCCTCCAAAGCCCTGAAGAACTTCCATCACAAACCTTCAAATACAAAGAACATTCGAAGCAGAATCATCCAAACTACCTGTCTAGATCTCAAAGGTCACTGGAATCAAGCCCAAAAGCCTCTAGAAACCTTAAACAACCACAAATCGGTGAAGCTCCACGGATTCAAGCCTCTAAAGCCCCGAAGAACTTCCACCACAAATCTTCGAAGACGAAGAACACACGAAGAACACAAAGAACGTGAAGAACAAAGGATTTCTAACAAGCTCATAGCCAAAGATTCATTGTAATTCTGTTCCAAAGATCTTCGATCCATCCCTCAACCAAATTGAAGGATATCTTGTGTTTAAATCAAAATCACATCACTACAAATCCAATCAACAAATCTTTCAAGGAGATCAAATCAGAGGATCAGTCTTTTGTAATTACAGAGAATTGTATCACACAATCATCAATACAAATTCACATTTGTGAAACTATTTCACTTGTTTGACTTATTTCGAACCGAGAAATTTAGTCGCTTACAATTGCATCAGCAATTTATAAAAAAAAAAAAAAAAAATTGCATCTCTAACATTTTCCCTCGTGTAAACAACAAGCAAGATAGATTATTAAATTTTGTATTGGATAAGGCTAGGCTAATTGAAACATACCAACATATCATCTGTGTATTAATTCGTTGAATAGTTGTCCGTTAGATATCATATGAAAAGTTAAGGGTATTTCAATCTAAAGGCACTTTTTAGAGAGATAAAATCTTGGAAAGATAGCAATTAAGACCTTAATATAACTTAGGATATTACTCAATTCAAAAGTTTTAACTTTTTAAGTCTTCATTAGACCTTAATATAACATAGGATATTACTCATTTCAAAAGTTTAACTTTTAAGTCTTCGTTCGAATCTCATCAAAGTATTACCTCTCTAATAAGTGGTATCAAAACTTCTGCTTTCACATACAAACTAGTATATATTAGAGGTCACTATCTAAGTGTTTGGAATTTTCTTCTAAACCCATTTGGAATAAGTTCTTCCAACCAAATACATGACCAACTTAATAGTCTTGTAATTTTTTAAATTATTAAATGGATCATATGATTTAATACACATATATGGTCTTCTTTTTTTTGAGAAGGACATATGTGGTATTCTAAACTATCATGTAACCCGATTTAAATATAAAATGAAAAAGCACTGACCATTTTCTAATTAATTATGTATTGAACAACTTAATATTATGTTATTTAATGATAGTATATCTTTGCAAATGGCTTAATGGTATGATAGATTTTACGCTTTTCCTGACAAGAATAACATGCACTCGCTTATAAATAAACCTCAAGTCAGGTTGTTGTCAAATTCCAGGGGTCTGTTTTTACTTTTATGTTAAAGGTGATGCATTTTATAATACTTCTTTACCAACTTATTTTCTGTGACTAGTTTAAGACTGCTCTTTAGAGCATCCCTATCCAAGCATCTTTTGAACAGGGGTGGCAATTCGCATTAGCAGGTCATGCTCATATCATGTCATCCTAATGCAACCCAACTAATAATCGTGCCAAAACCTCTCAATCTTAACACAACATGTTTATTATGTGGGTTGAAAAAACATAACCCATTTCAACCCATTAAATACACAATTTAAGAAAAATAAGGCTAAAAGAGAGAATTTTTAATCTTTGTTTTGGAGATATGATATAGGAACTTTAGAGTTTCAATGAAGAATTTATCAATATAACCATTAAAATTCTTTTCCTTACTCAATTATATTAAAATTCAAACAAATGTTAGATAAAATTGTATTATTTATATGAATCATGTCATCTTAGATTGATTGTGGGCTAAGTAGGTCAATACATAATTGACTCATTTAGTAATTATGTTGAAGCATGTCGACTCAATTTAACACAAACTCATTTATACTAAATACTAACCATTAAAAAAAAAAAAAAAAAAAAAAAAAAAAAAACAACGTATTCGTATCATATTCACGAATCATATCAAATATTGCTACCCCTAGTTGAGATAATGGAAGCTTTGATACCTAGTTTTTTGCGTGTCCAACTAAAGAATAGTTCATTTATGCAAAATTAAAATTGATAAATATAAAAAACATTTACTTAGGAACACAAAATATTTTTGTAGGTTGGTCTTAAACCTATGTCCACAATGCAACGTCTAAGAAAAAATCTCAATAACAAAATATATAGGGAGATTACAAATGTGGCACAAAAGCACTCTCAGAAAAATTCAAAACTCAAATATACCCAAAAAAAAAAATCTCTTTCATAAATAGAAAAACTCTCTAATTCATTGACAGAATAATACAACTATTTTTTTATCTTTCCTTCTTGAGTTCACTTCTCTTCCTTGTTTTTCACTTGTCTCTTTCAGCATGTGGATGTAGTGCCGGTCCTGATCAGATTCTAAGGCCAAATCTGATTTTGAGTCAAGATTGCTGGTGTCTTGAGCATCATCGAGTTCGGGCTCAGGCTCAAGCTTAGGCTCCAACCGTCTACCCCACACAAAACTTTGGTCGTCGTCCAAGTTGTCACTCTCATTATCCCAAAGCCATGTTCTAAAACAACGTTGTAATGATAATAACCAAATTAGCACCCCTTCATTTCTGCCCTTCCCCTCATACTTTGCAGATGTATTTTGAGATAGCGAGCAACGCAACCAGTCACGGGACACCTTTATAGTGCAGCTCCTGATAAGGGATTTATGGAGTTGCACCTGCTTCACTGAATTCTTCTTATTGTCCCTAAGTCGCAACCGAAACAAGAAACGGCCATTTTTCTTACATTTTTTTCCAGATAATTGCATGTTTCCATGATAAATCATAGAACACCTCAACAATGGGATCGCGCACCAAATGTTGCTCCTGAAAAAGAAGGAAAGAAATAAAACGGAGGCCATTCGGCCTAGTGAGGAGAGCTGAGGCAAGAGAGCCATATTTGGCCATTTTGGTGTGAGTTCCAGAGAGAGCAAGACACAGAGAAAGAGATAGCTTCAGCTTGAGAGATGCAATCTGTGTGAAGAGATAGAGAGAAACGCAGAGAGTGTGAGAGAGTGAAAAAGAAAAAGGAGACATTTTTCTTTACTCAAGTTACACACAAGGAAGATAAAATTGGTGGAATTCTCATAGAGTTTTTGAGTGCTACAACCGTGGAGAGTTGGAGTATTTAGAGGAAGATTTCGCTACTGGCTTTGTGGTGAGATTGTATTTACTCCTTGAGATTTATTTGTTGTATATCCAATTTATTGTGGACTCAAGTTTAGTACAAACTTGATAGTTGTAATCTCTATTTCATAGTAGATATTTTTCAGAGCTATCCCATGGTTTTTCCCTCTACGCTGGAGGGTTTTTCATGTAAGATTTGGTGTTCCTGTGTGGTTGTGTTTATGTGGTGCTTGCTGGAATTTTTTTGTTTCCATAATATTTCTATTGCTTGGTAGTCATTAATTTTAATTCACACATAGACATTGAGGGGATTAGGATTTTTCCCCAACACCTCCTCCTTCTCCACCATTTCAAACTTTTCTTCCTTTTCCTCCTCCTCTTCATCCTCCTCCTCCATCTCCTCCTCCTCCTCCTCCTCCTCCTCCTCATCCTCTTCCATCTCATCATCAAACTTATCCTCCTTCTCCACCATCTCAAACTCAAACCCCGCCTCTTCCTCCTTAAACTCCTCTTCCAGAAACAGAAACGGGTTTGTCTCCTCCTCTTCCTCCACTTTGCTCATTCTTTTCCCAACAACGCTCATCATCATCTACTAAGCTCTCTAATCCATGATTACACTCACTCAAATAAATTTAAGATGTCTATACCTACACCCCTTGTGTTTATATATATCTCCCAAATCCTTTTCCTAAAAGGATTGGGACTGGAATAGTGTAACCATAACCACCCCACCCAACCCAACTTAAACTTACGTGGTATATTTAAATCCAATAGATTACCTTTGGAAAGTGAAAGCTCAATTAGTGTGAAAACACTAATACTTGTTTAGACCCTAAATTTTAAAATTACAGCTAAATTGTTTTTACTCTAACTTATCAAAGTGCGAAACAAGAGTAAATGTGCGCAATAAACCGGTAACATTACTCTAAGCCATATGCAACCACAATGAGCAATAAAAGTAAAGATTTAAGAGTAGGGAAGAGAGATGCAAATACAAAATAATGCCAAGATGTACTATCGAAGAGAAACCGAAAAACTTGACAAAAAACCCATCTGCAACCCTCCAAGTCAAAATCGATCCACTAGTGAATAAGTTAGAGTACACGAATAACAAAAGACATTCCAAACCTAGTCTACCCAATGTGCTTGAACCCTCAAAGCTCCTGCTACTAACGGACTTCTCTGAGTCTTGTCTTCATTAGCTTTTCGGATCCCGCAATACTGCCAAATTGCATCCGCCAAGCCTCACCGGCTTCTTTTGGCAAATCCCAAATGCTTCCCAAGTTCCAAAACACTCTTTACACTCTGAAAATGTGTGGGTTGTGCTTGGATATAAATCTCCTCTCAAGGTATAATAATGGGAGAAGGAAGAAGAAGATACTACAATGATTTCTCACTAAAGGATGAGTAGCTCTCTCTCTAAAAGGTGGGTGTGTTGTGTTGTAGAAACCTATCTAAGGTTTTCTCTCTGAATAGCCTATTTTACTTTTGTGGGTAATGAGAATACATATAGTATGGGTGAAGGGTAACAAAGTCACACTTAAAATCCTCCAGGCAGAGAGTTTCACGAGTACCTCGCGAGATGGCCTATCTCACGAAGTACTCACGAAATGCAGCCTGGCACTTAACTCTTTAGCTTCTAGCATGTACTTCTCACGTGGCCTTTTGCGGCAACCTTTACTCGCGAACTTCTTAAGAGCTAGTTGCGAAATCGCACTAATCTTCATTGCATGCTTGATTCTTCACCAACTTAATACTAAACCCAACACAATAAAATCCCATAAAATACAAAGAAATAAATTAATGCAATTGTAACGCTTTTTGTCATGAAATAAAGCCAACATAAAACGTAGTTGTAAATCACAACTTTACAAAAAGTTTCTCCCATATTACATCTACTCCACGGTTTATAAAATAATTTTGTACTCTTATAATAATTTAACAAACTTGAATCAAATAGTAAACATTTCCACATATTACTTCAGTGCATTCAAATAGTAAGATATGCCAAATAAACTTGTTTTATTTAAAATTATTTATAAAACTGAAACTAACTCATATATAGGCTACAATGAGCAAGGGAGAAACCAAGCATGATTTTTTTTTCCCTATAAAAGAGAATTGCAACTCATATCGTTTGTGTATGGTAGACTAAGCTGCACAACTGAATATAAATGTAAAGCAAAACCACATTAGCAATCCATCTTTGCACTAGGGGCAATGATGCAGCTAGTGAGGTTCTTATTAAATTACCAATTGTCTTTAAAGCTTAGCTATTGGGATATGGTAAATTTAGTCATTTAACCACATAATTCTAATACTCCCCCTCACATGTGGATCGAAACTACCATTTGATAGGTGAGGCCTAACACGTGGAATTTTAAATGAGACGTAGAATGGAGCACACAAGGATCGAACTCAAGATCTCATGCTCTGATACCATGTTAAATTACCGATTAACCCAAAATCTTAAGCTATTAAGACCACACAATTCTAATAGTTCTAACCAAGGCGTGTTTATTGCTGGTTGAAAACTATTTCCAAACCCCCTCTTAGGCCTGGGTTCAGCCTTGGGATTTTAAATGGGAGGTAGAATAGAGCACACAAGGATCGAACTCAAGATCTCATGCTCTGATACCATGTTAAATTATCGATTAACCTAAAAGCTTAAGCTATTATGACCACATAATTCTAATAGTTCTAACTGAGGCGTGTTTATTGCTGGTTGAAAACCATTTCCAAACCCCCTCTTAGGCCTCGGTTCAGCCTTGGCCTTTAAGAATTTCTAGAAGGGCTCCCTTTTCTAGGCAAAGTCCTACAATTACTAGTTCTCAAAACTTATTGTCTTATTTAATTGCTAACCTTTTGTTTTAGCCAATTCCATGTACCATTAATTGCAGTAACTTTTTATTGGCATATGGAAAAAAAAAATCATATTTTCATAACTTATTAATATAGATATTTATGATAATTTTACATGAATTTATTATTGATATTATTTTTATTATACATCATTCTTTTCATTTCTCTCAAACAAAAAAAAATTATACATCATTCATAACAAGTTACATCAACGCGGTTGTTGCAGAATACTTCGTACTTTTCTCTTTTGATCCCTCTCTCTTCCCTTTAATCATAATACTTTCACTGCTTTAAAATCTAAAATTCATTTGCCTACAACGTTAAGTCAAAAGGATTCTTTATGTAGACCAAATTAAGACTAAGAGTACTATAAAAGAATTGGAGATGCCTAATCTTCCTTCTATCTCTCGTTCCAATTCCCAACCCTACCTTTTAGCCTTTATTACTCATGATAATTGCTTATTTATCATCGAGCCAAGATATCAATTAGCTTTTGGTGGAAACAAGGAATGAATCCTAGATCTCTTGCAACCCATTTGTTATGGCTCTTTTCCACATCAAAAGAATCTGTGATGTCAGAGTTATAGAGCCCAAAAGATGAATCAAACATACCAAAATGTAAACAATACAATTTTTTTTTTAAAGAATTCAAAATACAAGTTAATGCAAATATTCATTTTTTAATGAAAGTTATTTAAAACTTTTTTATTTTTGATAGCATATTTATAACATTTTGTATAACATTAAAAAGTATATAAAATTTGAAAATTATTATTTTAGTTTTTTTTTAAAAAAATATTCAAATTCTATTTTTTCTACCTTACAATTCAAAACACTAAGGATACGTTTGGTACACTGAATGGGAATTACGACAGGGATTGTAATCTTTATTACTAGGAATAAAATGTGTTGTAATGTAATAACTAAACCTATTCATTAGTTTGGTTGTAAGTTATAACATTAGAATGAAACTTAATATTTATTTTTGGAAATTTCTTACTCGTACAATTATATTTCCTTAAAAATTATTATTTTTAAATTTAAAAGAGATATGTGTTATTTTTTATGATTTTTTATTTTTATAATTGTTAGATGTATATAGAAAGTTTGTTTACTTGGAAATATATTAAGTTTTGAAATTATTGCACTTACTAAGGAATAGCTAATACAATCTTTTAAAGAGGAATAGTTATTCCTCATTTTGAAGAATAGCTATTCATAAGAAATTATTATTTCTTGTAATAAAAACATAACCAAACTAAAGAATAATTAAACTATAGGAATAACTATTACATTACATTACCTATTACAGTCTACTAAACATGCCCTAAAAAACGTAACTCAAATATTAGTAAAACTTAACAACTATTAATTGAAAAAATTAGGCAGACAATATGTTATTGATAATCTATTAAGATTATTTTCTTTGTAGACCTTGCAAATTATTCCACCCAAAAAGATTATCAAATAAAAAATTATTAGTAAAATACCATAATTAAGTTTCTATGTATTCAATGTTATAAAATAATAATAATAATAATAATGAAAATAAAATTGCAAAAGTTAAAACATGTCACTTATTTGATTATTTTCGTTTGACTAACTTTTACTTTTGTCTAAATAAGTGACACTATAAAGTACTTCTATTACTGCTATTAAAAGTACTTTCTCTACATAAATTACAAATTTCCCCCCCAAAAAGATTAAAAAATAAACAATGGACAATTACTACTTTTACTTTCAGGTGTTCGATACAATGTTTCCCAATTCTTTCTTAGAGCATTAGCATTAGCCTCACCAAATTAAATAGTTTTTCAACAAAAATATGGTTAAACTCAACCAAAATTACCCTACATCAGCCTCAACAATTTATCAATTTTTTTTATTAATGAATAGTATCTCGCTACATGTATTGAGAATTATTCATCGCTATATCTAAAGGAAAATTATTTTTTATTCCAAAGTTGACTCTCTCTCTGTCTCTCTCTCTCTCTCTCACACACACACACACACACACACACACATATCTGTGACTCTCTCTTGTTTCCCACCAACCTATCTCTTCACAAAACCAGTGCCCAAATATGGGTTTTACAATTCACTCAAAAGGGTGTCCAAATCATCAACTAGTTTAGAAGTTCTTGTCGGTTTGCTTTTAGGGTTAGATGTGGTGGATAGGAGAAAATTAATGATGATGGATTTTATGAAATGGGTATGTGGAGATTGCTAGAAATAATAGGGCAATTGGATATTTGATGATCATCACAACCACCGCTTTGTGTTAATCATTGTGGATTTAATAGGTCACTTTTAATGTTTTTTCTATCTTATATTCTTGGGAAAATTATAAAAGTGAAGAAAATTTTCGTTATATGTGGTTGAAGAGATTTTGGTTCCTAATGGTTTGTGTGGGTGACAATTTGGGTGGTAGGTGGCTCTTTGGTGTGGTTTGTGGTGGCTAGTATGGGTGGTGGTTTGGGGCTGGTTGGTGCAGCACGATGATTTGTGTTTTTTGGCTGAAAATTGGGTAGAGATAGGAGAGAGAGAAAAATATTTATATGGATAAAGAAAAAAAATATTAAGGTAATGTAGGTTTCTATTTGTTAAAATAGTAACATATAAGCTCTTTGGATTAATTTAGCTAGAACCTTGTAGAGATTGATGTGAATGCTCTTATAATATAAGAAATGGCTAGCGTTAAGTGATTATTAATAATAATTTATGTGGAGAGAGAGAGAGAGGAAATGTTCATTAAACTCTTCAATAAGGGTGAAAAATAGAAATTCAATAAATGAGCTCTTTAGTGTGCTCTCAAGAGTTTCCATATCAAAATTAATATTTCACCTATTTATGAACACAAGTATTTTCAATTAGTTGTGTTGATTCCATATTTTTCTATAAAAAGGTTACATATCTTTCGTTCTACAACTGAAGATGATTAACACTTGCTATCTAAAGAATTTCAAGAGTAAGTGTTAACGGAAGGCTACAAAAAATTTGTCATGAAGGCTTTTATGATCGTATTAATGGCATTCTTAGCTTTTATCACAAGCACACAAGGGCAGCCAATTTCTTGCTTTCGTGACGCTTGTTGCTGCCAAACTTGTCGTCGTGGGCCGTGCGGACCATATTGAAATTTTCAAAAACATATAAAATGTATGAGTGAAGTATGAATAACATATGAAATATGAGTAAAGTATTTTAACTTTGGTTGATTTGCTACATTTTTGTATGTTGCCGTACTCTCTCTCTCTCTCTCTCTCTCTCTCTCTCTCTCATCAAATGGATTACTATTCTTCTTTTTTCCTTTTTGTTTTACACAATGCAATGCACCATTCCATCTTGACCTTGACATAACTACATTTATCATCAACAAACTCAGAGTTAACATTTAATTTTTTACTTTTTAAAATCTCAAGTTTTATTTGTTACACACTTACAACCCAAAACTATAGGGTTTAAAATGTAATTTTTCTTTTAGCACAAACCAACTCAAGAACCAAAAAAGGGTTCGGTTTCCGATTTTTACCCGTAGAACCAATGGTTTTTATTAAACCGCTTTAGGGTCCAATTATCATTTGAACCAACTAGTCCAATCCAATTTTTAAAAGCATACAATAAACCAATAGACCTACCCTGCTAAAAATTGAAATGATTATATTTAGTAAGGAGAGATACTTTCCTATCCTCACCCATAATTCGGTTATATTTCCATGTAGTTTAGCAATATGGAAATTTGGATCCGTTGAGTTGAGGAAGTTCACATAAAAATAAAAATAAAAATTTAAAAATAAAATAAAATAAAATAAACTAAAGAGAACAAGACAGGCATCAAAAAAGAAGGTTGGCAACTAATAATGTTAGGGTTTCCAAAGATTATTAAATCATTGATCATGAGTTCCTCGATGACCAATGGAACTCGAGCTTCAAATGGTTTGGTTACAACTAATTTACGAATGTATCCATAAGTATTAAAAACTTATCAATGCTTCCAAGCAATGTCCTAAGGAATGTATCCACGAGATTAACAACACATAAGGCCTTATCTAAAAAGGAAATTAAGATTACTTGTCTTCCACATTTGCTTAAGAAAGAACTCATTTTTTAGCATCTCCAAAATTTAATCATGATAATGAGTCATGGCTAAATTTAGCAAGTGATTTTAGCAATATCTCTATAGAATATTAGAAATGCCTTATTTGAAAAGAAATTAAGACTACTTGTCTTCTACGTATGCTCAAAAAAGAAAACATTTGTGGGCATTTGCAAAATGTAATAATAATAGTTATTTCCTAGCTAAATTTAGCAAATTTTCTTAGTAATATCTTTGTAAAATTTCAAGAATTAATGAAAATATGGATATTTATTAGTTGTTGCATGATTGGTTGGGTTTTTTTACCAAAAAAAAAAAGAGGGTTCACAAGAGATGGGAAGAATGATAATATCTAGAAGAGTTGTGCACATTGTACTCTAAAAATTATGAAGAATATATTTCATAATATTTAAAAATAAATGCCCCCGTAGGAAGCATTTATATCTTTATGCCTATATAAACTCAATATCTAAAGGGCTCCAAGTCAGTTTTCAATATTAGAAAAGCGATTTTGTGAGGAAAAAACAATTGTGACGAAGTATCCCTCTTTTCTGCAAATGTTCATTTTTGTGCTGACCTATCTAGTTATCAAAGAGATTTTCAGGTTCAAGCATTTTTGTATCAATGATGCTGATGGCCCAAAAAATTAGGGGTGGCAATTCATGTTCATGGGTCGGGTTCGTGTTGTGTCGAGCCATGTGTATTCGACTATATAGGTTGACCCGAACCCGACCTGTTTAGTAAACGTGTTAGGAATTTTCAACCCGAACACGACCTGTTTATTAAACAGGTCAACCCGACCCGACATGTTTAACTCATTTAATTAACAAGTCATATAATGGTCAATACAAATGACCCATTTAATAATCTATATGATTAATAGGTCATACCAAATCTATATAATTTTTATCAATTCCCATATATCTAAAATTAAAATACAATTACAACTATAAATATAGTAATAAACATATAAAAACAACCATTAATTAAGCAATAATATCAAAATATCTAATAGTTTTATAAGCTAAACGAGTCAAACGGGTCAAACGGGTTTGCATATTAAACACGAACACGACCCATTTATTAAACGGGTTAGTCGTGTCGAGTTCGTGGGTCATGTTAGATTTTGTTACCCCTACAAAAAACAGATCATTATTCATGATAGAATATCAAGAGTTTATTGAATTTCCGTTTTTCCACCCTTATTGAAGAGTTTAATGAAGTTTCCTCTCTCTCTATCCACATAAATTGTTATTTATTAATCACTTAACACTAGCCATCTCTTATATAGATGTCTTTAGCATTTTATACTCATGTAAGTTGCATGTGACTTTTAATGAAATTGGGTCGTTGGAGAAACAAAAGCAAAAGCAAAAGCAGCACTAATTAAACTGGATGAATTAAATTTCTCTTATTTCTTTATTTTATTTTCCTTGTCTTCTTCCAGCTGCTACATCACTTTATCAAAAGCAAAAGCAGCTATAATATGTTAACTGTAACTATACATCGTTCAAAGAAATTCGTGAGCCAGACAGACCACATGGTGCGAGTATCTTCCAAATTTAAACTCTGTTGGTCAAGATGTAATCTTTATGAGCCATTAGATTCGAGCCCTTTCTTGCCTGCTATACTACTCCATCTGTGATTGTCCCCCACAAAACCGTTTCAGAAGATCAAGTTCCTCTTCTTGCTTGACCCACCAGGCACTTTCACTTCGATCACAAAAGAAAAAATATTTCCTTGCTTATTAATAAATTCCTTGTTGAAATAACACATCCAAATCAAACCACACTTTGAAACTCTTTATGTTACGACCATTGGAGTTCAAAAGCTCAGCTCAGACAGCAGGGGTCAGCCACAAACAAGAGATGCATGAGAGGTTAATATTTTAAATTTGGCAATAATAAGGGTAGAAAAACAGAAATTCAATAAATGAGCTTTTTAGTGTGATCTCAAGAATTTCCATATCAAAATTAATATTTCACCTATTTATGAACACAAGTATTTTCAATTAGTTGTGCTGATTCCATATTTTTCTATAAAAAAAAGTTACATATTTTTCATTCTACAACTGAAGACGATTAATGCTTGCTATCTGAGCAAGAGTAAGTATTAATGGAATGCTACAAAATATTTGTTGTGAAGGCTTTTATGATCGTATTAATGGCATTCTTAGCTTTTATAGGAAGCATACAAGGGTAGCCAATTTGTTGCTTTTGTGACGCTTGTTGCTGCCAAACTTGTATGTATCCACCGCACATACATAGTTGAAATTTGCAAAAACATATGAAATATATGAGTAAAGTATTTTAACTTTTGGTTAATTTGCCACATTTTTTGTATGTTGCCGCACTCACTCTCTCTCTCTCCATGTTGCAAAGATAATCAAAACACTTTTGCTGGTTTGAAATATGTAAATGCATTTGCGTACAATGGGTTTAAAACTAACTGGACATTTTTATAGATCGTAATAATCTTATGTATATATAAATCAAACCAATAAAATCAATATTTCAGAAAATCCACTTTAGAGGACCACTTTTCAAGATCGTGATTAATTAAACCGTGAACTGAAAATAGATTTCAATGATGAAATTAAAAACACACTTATAATGTTGCACCATTCCTGTTAACTTTTTTTTTTAGTATCAATATTTCTTGACCCTTTTGGGTTATATAACTCAGTATGCACAAATTTCATCAAGCATACCGTAGGTTTATATTTTATAAATTCTTGTTAACACCTAATTAATGCTGAATATGACTTAGTCCCACATTGTAAAGAAGATAAAACAAATAATGGAGGACAAATCAATGTGGGCGAATAATAAAAGAACAAAAATTCAATTAATTATTAAAAAAAATGGACTGCTTTTTTTACTAATAATATAAGCTTAAATTTCTGAATTTATTCATGATTTATTTGGGTTTTAACCAATTAGTAGAAATTATAATTAAAAAATATTGTTGGAATTGGTTCAAATTTTTGTTCATTTTTTAGATAATTCAATAATTACAACTGGGGTATGTTATCGGGATTTGAATCCCAGAGTTACAAGTGGCTCTTAGCGTTTTTGACTTTTTGTTACGTTCATATGGTTGAATAAGCTTGACTAGCTGGTCTGGTAATTTTTAAAACTATAAGTAAAATCTAATTGTATATGCTAATTAAATTCAATCATTAGCTAAAAGAAAAGACAAAAGGGAAAAAATTTAATGTAAATATACTTTTGATTCTTTGAAGATATGGGATAGGTCATGTTGTTTTATTGATTGCCTTTTTATAGGGAGTTGTTATATTGCTTGTTGATTGCAAACTCCGTATCCTATCAGCTCCTGGGCCTAAAAATGTGTCTTCTAGTTTAGAAGGTCCTGTTGCTTATAATAAGTATTTGGTCGACAAAGATACATTATGATCAATATAAATCGACCAATCAATCTACCTGCCAATCATAGTTTCGGGTTTGGTACTCCAGAGCTAATTTAGGATTCGGAATAGTAAAGACAAATATGAAGCAAAACACATGTTTTACATTTTCTATTCCGTGAAACACGTGTACCACAATTAGCCAACTAGATCTAGATATAGCTTAGTTCATATGAGAAATTATTAGGTTCACCAGGAGATTGTTGATGTGGCG
This sequence comes from Quercus robur, assembly GCF_932294415.1. Lineage (NCBI taxonomy): Eukaryota > Viridiplantae > Streptophyta > Magnoliopsida > Fagales > Fagaceae > Quercus > Quercus robur. The sequence continues at coordinate 53,223,431 of NC_065544.1, read as the reverse complement.
CTCCCAATTAATGAAATGATGTCATTTATGTAAATATGTGAGTGAGAATTCTAATAAGGCGAGAAATTATTAGTTCCACTAGAAAGACTGTTGATGTGGTCCTCCTTAACCTCCCAACCAATAAAATGCTCTTATTTATGCAAATGTGACATCACTTGGTAATTTTTAGTATTTTTTATTCTTTGTGTTGATTAAGAAGTTCACCCACACATTTGCATAAATGGTTTTATCTCATTGGTTAGGAGGACCACATCAGCAGTTCTTCTGGTGGACCTAATAATTTATTCTAATCAGCACAAGGAATAAAAAATAAAAAATTAACAGGTAATGTCACATTTGCATAAATAACAGCGTTTTATTATTTGAAAGGCCAGGAAGGACCACATCAACAGTCCTCTTTGATAGATTATTAAGATGTCTATTGTACGGAACTAGCTAATGTAAAGAGCAATGACAGAATGTTACAAATTTTACCATATAATTTTTACAAACGGGTGCATCACTACTTATAAAGAAATTATTTAAATATTTATTTATTAAGTGATCATATTTATTGTCACATAATTTTATATTTTTTATATATTAAGGTTGGTAATAATTTTAAATCCCCTATCGTTAGACATACCAACATATCTCGATGCATCAAGTTTTTATGTTAAATAACCAAACAAAAAAAGCTAATGGTCTCTCCATCTAGTGACTTCTACCCAGCAGATTTTTAATTTGTTAAATAACCAAACAAAAAGCTAAAGGTCTCTTCATCTAGTGACTTCTATCTATCAGGCTTTTTATTAAATAGCTAAACAAAAAGTTAAGGGTCTATCCATCAAGTGACTTCTCTCTATCTAGTGACTTCTACCAAACAAAAAGCTTAGGGTTCATTTAATTAGAGATTTTTAGTATCGTTTTTTAAGTGTTTAAACATTGAAAACTATTGTTTAAACAACTGTACTAAACACCCTCTAAGAATCTGGTCTCCATCCAGTGAGTTCTACCAAACAAAAAGCTAAGGGTCTCTCCATCAAATCACATATACCTTTGCACGCGTGGTTGATAAATTATTGGAGTTGATGGTTTCAATTAATTCAAGCAGTTCTTGTCGTCTAATGTCTAACAAGGGACTTAAGTGTAGGGAATTTAACCTAAAATCCCAACCTGTGAGAAACAAAACAAATAGAGAAAACACACGTCAAAGAAAATAATCACACGCACAAGACAATATTTACGTGGTTCGGCAATTTGCCTACGTCCACGGAGTTGCAGGGATTTCACTATTATCAGGAAAAATACAATAGTGCACAAGAACACTCTCAAGAAACCCAAATCCCAATTACACCCTAACACTCTCTCACAGAAAAAATAAGAATAGAAGTTGGCTGCCTCTCTTTTCTCTATTTTCTCTCATGCGGCTAGGTTAATTGGAATTACTCCTTTTCTTTAATCTCACGGCTACACCTTGCTTCTCAAAACCTAATATATATGTTACTTTATAAAAGTCGGCTGAGTGGGATTCCCTTTTCAACTAGGATTCTATCAACTTATGTGGACTTGGGCTTGACAATTCAAGTCACATATACAGCCCATTTCAACAAATCTCCACCTTGGCTTGAATTGATCAAGCTACACGAGCAAACTCCTCCATCAGCTCCACCTTACCCCTTAAGGGCTCACAAGCTGCAAACATTAGCCACAATCCTCCATAACACAATCCCTCATCCCTGCAACTCATCCTCCTGTCCTCAAGCTAGAAGACCAATTGAAGCTGCGCACAGCTTCAACTTCTCAATAGTGACACCCTTAGTCAACATGTCTGCCGGGTTCTTAGATCCACAAATCTTCTCAAGCATTACCAGCTTATCTTCAACAAGGTAACGGATAAAGTGGTATTTTGTCTGTATGTGCTTCGACTTTGAATGAAAAGCTGAATTTTTGGCAAGAAATATTGCACTCTGACTGTCACTGTGTAGAATGCCCATCTTCTGCTTCTTACCCAATTCATCTAAGAAACCATGTAGCCAAATCATCTCCTTTCCAGCTTCAGTTGCTGCAACATACTCAGCTTCTGTAGTAGACAAAGTAACAATCTTCTGTAGATTTGAAGCCCATGATATAGCTGTACCACCCAGAGTAAAAACAAACCTAGTAATACTCTTTCTACTATCAATATCACCAGCAAAATCAGCATCTACATAACCCTGCAGTTTCAAACTTGCACCTGTGAAGCAAAGACATGTATCTGATGAACCCTTCAGATATCTCAGAATCCACTTGACTGCCTCCCAATGCTGCTTTCCAGGCCTACTCATGAATCTGCTCACAACTCCCACTGCATGTGCAATGTCTGGCCTTGTACACACCATAGCATACATCAAGCTGCCAATAGCTGAGGCATAGGGCACCTTGCTCATATGGTCCCTTTCTACTTCTGTCTTCGGTGACTGTTCTTTGCTTAGTTTGAAATGACTACCCAAGGGTGTGCTCACTGGTTTAGCTTCATTCATGTTGAACCTGCTGAGAACCTTCTTCACATACTCTGACTATGAAAGCTTCAATGTACCATTAGCCTTGTCTCTAATGATTCTCATACCAAGGATTTGCTTTGCAGCTCCCAAATCCTTCATTGCAAACTGTTTGGACAATTGCTTCTTCAGATTATTAATCTCCTCAATGCTAGACCCTGCAATAAGCATATCATCCACATACAACAGTAATATGATGTAAGAATTGTCAAAAGACTTAACATAGCAACAGTGATCAGCTTCACATCTCTTGAACCCAATTCTATGCATAAAACTGTCAAATTTCTTGTACCACTGTCTAGGAGCTTGTTTTAGGCCATACAAGCTCTTTCTCAATTTGCAAACTAAATTCTCTTGTCCTTGAAAAATGAACCCTTCTGGCTGAATCATGTAAAGGTCTTCCTCCAAGTCACCATGAAGGAATGCTGTCTTCACATCTAACTGCTCAAGATGTAAGTTTTCTGCAGCCACCATTCCCAGTACTAATCTGATTGTTGACATCTTCACAACTGGAGAAAATATCTCTGTGTAGTCAATGTCTTCCTTCTATTGGAACCCTTTAACAACTAATCTGGCCTTGTAACGTTTGCTACCATCATGCTCATTCTTTATTCTGTATACCCACTTGTTGTGCAAAGCCTTCTTTCCTACTGGCAATTCAGTCAGTTCCCATGTTTGATTCCCCAACAAGGAATCCATCTCATCCTTCATGGCTATCTCCCACTTGCTTGAATTCTCATCTTGCAAGGCTTCATCATAACACTCTGGCTCACCACCATCAGTCAACAGGAGATAATTTAAAGTGGGTGAATAACGCTATGGAGGTCTAATGTTTCTGGAAGATCTGCGGACTTCAGCTACAGGTGTACTCAGATCTACCTGTGAATTTACATTCTCCTTATCTTCTTCACCCCTTTTCTGGACAGTACCTTCAGTCAATTCATCTAAGTTGACAAACTCAGATTTCTTTTGATCTATCTCTGTAACATCTGACACTACAGTTGACCTGTCCTTGTACATAACCTGTTCATTAAATATCACATTTCTACTTCTGATGATTTTCCTGTTTTGTTCATCCCAAAACCTATAGCCAAATTTCTCATCACCATAGCCAATGAAAAACATATTTTAGACTTTGCATCAAGTTTATTACGAGCATCAGAATCAATATGAACATAGGAAACACAACCAAAAACTTTTAAGTGTGAAAACTTTACCTCTTTACCGCTCCAAACCTCCTCAGGAAGTCTGAACTCCATGGGAACTGAAGGTCCTCGGTTTATCAGGTAAGCTGCAGTGCTAACAGCATCAGCCCAAAAAGCTTTTGGTAGTCCAGCATGCAACCTCATACTCCTAGCACGCTCATTGAGAGTTCTATTCATGCGCTCAGCCACACCATTCTGCTGTGGTGTCCCAGGAATAGTCTTCTCCATCCTAATTCCCTGTGCAGCACAATACTCACTGAACCCTCCATCTATGTACTCTCCTCCATTATCTGACCTCAAACATTTTACTTTTAAACCTATTTCTGTCTCAACCATGGCCTTCCACTTCTTAAAGGCTTCAAATACATCTGATTTATTTTTCAGAAAATAAACCCATACCTTTCTACTTGAGTCATCAATGAAAGTGATGTAGTACCTTGAACCTCCAAGGGATGCAACCGGAGAAGGCCCCCACAAATCAGTGTGTACTAACTCCAATTTTTCAGCCTTCGGTGTCCTGCCAGTTTTCAAGAAGCTCACCTTTTTCTGCTTTCCTAAGATGCAACTTTCACACATGTCAAAATCAATGGACTTCAATTCTGGTAATTTTCCTTTTGACAGCAGCATCTTCATCCCTTTCTCACTCATGTGACCAAGTCTTCGGTGCCATAGGCTTGTATCAGTACTTGCATCAGCAACTGCAATTGTATCTCTTGGACTTGAGGTCATGTACAGAGTACCAGTTTTCTTTCCACGAGCCAATACCCTAGCTCCCTTTGTAACCTTCCAAGTACCACCAACAAATAGTATTGCATGTCCTTCATCATCAAGTTGTCCAACAGAAATCAGATTCCTCCTTAGGTCAGGAATATGTCGAATCTTCTCCAGTAACCAAACAGACCCATTGGGCAACAATATTCGAACATCTCCCATACCCACAACATCCAAGACTGAACCATCAGCCAAATACACCTTACCAAAATCACCTGCAACATAATTCTGTATGATTTCTCGGTGTGGAGTGGTATGAAACGAAGCTCCTGAATCCAAAACCCAATCATCAAGTGGACTGTCTACTGCAAGAAGTAATGCATCCTGTACCTCTTCTGTTACAGCATTAGCAGAATCATCTTCATTCTTCTTCTTAGGACTTTTACATTGATTCCTAAAGTGACCTGTTTTCCCACAATTCCAGCATTGTACTTGTTGGCCTGATCTAGATTTACTTCTGTTCCGATTAGAATTTCTGGATTTTGATCTGCCTCGATTTGAATTTCTGTTATTACCTCTGCCTCTTGTTTCAAGGTTTAGGGCAGAACCAGATCCTGAGGATTCACCTGAATCTCTTTTGCGAATCTCCTCAACCAGAATTAAATCTCGTATATCATTGTACTTGAGTTTTTCCTTTCCTGTAGAATTGCTTACTGCCATCCTCATTGCCTCCCAACTGTTTGGCAAAGAAGCCAAAACGATCAGTGCACGGATCTCATCATCAAAGTCAATTTCTACAGACGACAATTGATTTGTGATAGTGTTAAATTCATTCAGATGTTGTGCTACTGATGCATTCTCTGCCATCTTCAGATTGAACAGTTTCTTCATCAAGTGCACTTTATTGTTTGCTGACGGCTTTTCATACATACCAGACAAAGCCTTCATCAGATCTGCTGTGGTCTTCTCCTTTACAACATTGTGTGCAACAGACCTAGACAGAGTTAACCTGATAATTCCTAGTACCTGTCTGTCAAGAAGAGCCCATTCATCAGCCTTCATAGCCTCAGGTTTTGTCCCTAAAAGAGGCAGATGCAATTTCCTCCCATAGAGATAATCTTCAATCTGCATCCTCCAATACGCGAAGTCTGTGCCATCGAACTTTTCTATTCCAGACGTCTTTCCTGCTTCCTCTGCCATTGCTCCCACTCAAACCTAACCCTAGGCTCTGATACCAGTTGTAGGGAATTTAACCTAAAATCCCAACCTGTGAGAAACAAAACAAATAGAGAAAACACACGTCAAAGAAAATAATCACACGCACAAGACAATATTTACGTGGTTTGGCAATTTGCCTACGTCCACGGAGTTGCAGGGATTTCACTATTATCAGTAAAAATACAATAGTGCACAAGAATACTCTCAAGAAACCCAAATCCCAATTACACCCTAGCATTAAGTTCAAATATTACTTACATAAAAAAAAAAATCAATTAATATTTTCATCTAATGATAAGAAACGATAAGTATATAATATCATGTTTATCATAAAGAATATTAAAGTAGTACTAGCCCAAATGTAGGACAAATCTTTTTGGCTGGATTAGCACTAAAGGAAATAAAATAAAAATAGTAGTAAAATCTTGAAAGCAAATCATAGTGATAGCTTCATTTTCCTATTGCGCAACAGTTCTTGTGTATATGAACCGCCAACCTGAAATGTCTTACCTCAAGTAGAATTAATATATTGCTCATACTGATCGAGAGAGGAGGGAAGAGAGAAAGAGATGGAAGAAACACAAAGAGAGTTTCACCATGAAGAAGAAGAAGAACATGTAGACATAAATATCTGGAAGTACATATTGGGCTTTTCAGAAATAGCTGTAGTCAAGTGTGCCCTTGATCTTGGGATAGCTGATGCCATTGAAAGACATGAAGCCCCATTACACTCTCGGACTTGTCTTCAACCCTAGGATGTGCTCCTTTCCAACTCTATCGCATTATGAGGCCTCATAATGCACCGTGGAATATTCAAAGAGAAAGTCACTACCCAAGGCTCCCCAGGCAAGGGGGGGGACCCCCCAACTTTGATTATTTTTTTTATCATTCTATACATTTCTTTATCTAACATACATTTTATCATTTTTCACAAACTGAGCGTATAAGTAATAAATTTTAGGATTAATTATAATATTATAAACTACATAATTTGATGTTATTTTTAATTTAATTTACGAAGTTTTAAATATACAAAAAAAAATTATATAATTAAAAATTTTTATCATTTAATTATTTGAATTTAACAAAAACTAACTTGGAAGCTTTATTTGAGATTTATCTAATCACTAAAAATCATTTTATGAAAAATTTAATTAGAACGTTGACTATTTAAAATTATGACAATACAATTTATACATATATAAAAGTATCTTTATAAATAACATAATATACTTGATATGCTATTTTTCCATGAATTTTCTTACCATTAAAATATAATGTAATATTCAAATGAGTAGCACTGTATTGTTTAAATTGATGTTAAGTATCATATATATATATATATATATATATGAGATGGGTTCAAGTTACACCTGGTGTAACTCTTTAATGTTACACATTTTTTAAGCCGTTAGATTTAAATAGATTTAACGGTTAAAAAAATCTCTCATTATTACAAATATTCTTACTAGGATCTCATTAATTACCATCATTTATTACATTCTAAACCTATCTCTATACCCAAAAACATTTAACGTCTGACTCTCTCTCTCTCTCTCTCTCTACGTTTCTCTCTCTCTATTTGTCTCCTCCACCATTGCTCCTCCACCATTGTTCCACCCCAACAGGTTGCCAGCGGAAGAAAAAAAAAAAAAAAAAACACCAAGCCGAACACTTTCATTCATGGGCAACCAAATTGGAAATTTCCATCAAATTTCAATGACAGCTCCAATTTTATTGAATTTTCTTATAAACCAGAAAAGATAAGTCTTATAAACCTTAGAGTAGCAGCATAACAACTTTCTATCATGTTTTTAGCGGGATGGATTTTCCATAATGCAATTTTATTACTTTTACTATAGAGATGTGTGATACTTCACAATTAAATTTTAAATTTGATTGACCTGTGATTTTCCTAGATTGTTGAAGTAATTTTTTTCTCCAACAATCAGGGAATCAGATTGATGGACAATGTACAAGTTGTACAGTTGGTAAAATAATTTGAAAGTACGACTACTGAAACTGTGTAACTCTATCAGGTCAATTGCCATGCCTCTATGTAACTCTATCAGCTATCAACATATGAGACTCATGACCTTATTGAATAGTTTTTTCTCTTCTTGATAGTATGACTACTGACCTTAATGTCAACTAGACAACTACCCAGATGTGAGTCATGTGACAGAGCAGTCTCAACTATTTTTATTTATTATTTTTTTTTTTTCAAATGAGCACCAACACGATGAGAAAGAAGAGAGGGGCTCAAGGGAAAAGGATTGGAAATCGAGCTTAGAGTGGTGGAAATGTTGGATTCCACAAGGATGTGGAAGACTACATTCATAGGATGATTATCCATCACTTCTTGCCCAAGGCCACGTCCATCATCTCTTACCAATCGGTGGTCGAGCATAATCTCTAACCATCCCTCTTTTTTTCAATACCTTAACTGGATTGTTTGGTCTCTTTCTTTTTCTTTTTTTTGTCAGCGACCTGGCAGTGGAGGTGGAAGAGTGATTAAGGAGTAAGAGACAGAGATAGAGAGGCGTGTAATGGAGGAATTTTTTTTTTTTTTTTTTTTTTTTTTTTTTTGGAGAAACGGTAAAAAAAAAAAAAAAAAACATAAAGAGAGACATACACTTTTTGTGTTTTTTTAAGTTTAGAGATAGATATGGAATGCAATAAATAAGGGATAATTAATTAGATATAAATCAGAATATTAGTATTAATGAGTGTCTTTTTTTACTATTGAATCTACTTAAATCCAATGGTTTAGAAAATGTGTAATTTTAAAGAATTAAGCCAAGTGTAACTTGAAATCATCTCCATATATATATATATATATATATATATATATATAGTGTGTGCATTATATGTGCATCTAGTCATGTTTGTGAGTGTGGAAGACAAGCTAATTAAGTATGTTGTATTTTTTGTCTTCTGATGCTAAATCTTGGCTCGCTACTGTTCCCAGGTTATGCACAAACGCCTCTATCTCGCCGTTTGATGAGACAAGGAGAACATAGCATGGCTGCTTTTATTTTGATGGAGAGCAGCCCAGTGATGCTGGCACCATGGCTTAGTCTAAGTGCCCGAGTTCTGGCCAATGGGACTTCATCATTTGAGAAGGCTCATGGTTATGGAACCATACAGCAGCAAATCCTGATCATAGCTAGCTCTTCAATGAAGCAATGCCTTGTGACGCAAGGCTAGTGGTGCCCGCGATGATTCAAGGTTGTCCAGGATTATTTGATGGGCTTAGCAGTTTGGTAGATGTGGGTGGAGGCACCGGAACCACTATAAAGTTGTTGATTAAGGCTTGTCCATGGCTTCAACGCATCAAGTTTGATCTTCCTCATGTTGTCTCTGTTGCCGCAGAGATCACCAGAGTTGAACATGCTGGGGGTGATATGTTTGAAAGTGTTCCAAAGGCTGATGCTGCTTTCATACTGGTAAGTTCATGCAAATGAAAATGACGCCCTCAGTGTATAGGTCATTTATTTAGACAGCCACTTCAGAATGAAGACCTGCTGTTAACCTAGCTGAAACACACACATAAAAGGTTTTGTAAAAGGTCTTCAAGTAGTTTCAACTTTCAAATCTTTCATACCTCCGAAATATATGCCATTAAGCCTATTAGATAAGACAATACTCTCTATTTGAAAATAAGAAACACGAACAAGAGTTACAAGACACGACACACAATATACGAAAATTATATAATTAATTAATACATATCTTTCGGTATATTTTTAAAAACATATTTTATGTTTAAGTTTTCAAAATAAAATCATTGAAATTATGTTTAAAATAGAAGGAATTTTTAAATAAGAAGTTATATTGTTTTTCTCTTCGGACACGCGAAATTATCCTAGACATATATGTTTTTGTTTGTCATGCTTGACAAGGACAGGTCAAGGATTTTATTGAAGCATCCGAACTTCATAGGTTTAAAATAGCAATATTGTTACTTCAACCGTAAGCTTAAATTTTTCCTCGGCTCCCATGCTCCTTTTATGTAAAATGTAATAGCATATGATTCTCTATTAGAATCAAAATTGGTTTGGTATTTCTCAAGTTAAAGTACACCGTACCCTTTTTATGATATCCGGTTCTTTGGCTTAAATAGTTCACATTGAGAATTGCACCGGGTTCTGCATGATTGGGCAGACAACGAGTGCATCCAAATCCTTAAAAAATGCAAAGAGAGGACCTTGAAAGAGTGGGGATTTGTTCTTGGAGAGGCTGGATTTAGTAGATACACAGTGAAACCAATTCGTGCTTTGCAAACAGTAATTGAGGCATGTCCATAATTTAAAGTAGCTAAGAAATAAGGATTATCTCTACTTAAAAATATGAACTATTGCGGATCTTGGTTCCTAAGTATTGATTCTCTTTCGCTCTGTTGTTATGGCTACTTAATTCAATAAAACTAGTTTAAGTTAATGTAGTTTCCTTGGTATTAAGTGCATCTATATGACTATCGAAATTTTCTTTTTTTTCTTCCTCTTCTTTATTATGTCTTTCCATCCTAATTCAATGAAAACATTGGTGAAACGAAAATTTCTGAAGAAACTTTTTTTTTGGCTAGAAAATATCATTCATTAAAAAAAAAAAGTCAAATCTGCCCCACAGTTTAGAAAATAATTTTGTAGTCGTATAATAATTTAACAAACTTACATCAAATTATAAACGTTTCCACATATTACTTCAGTGCATTCAAATAGTAAGACATGCTGAATAATTTTTTTTTTAATTTAAAATTATTTATAAAACTGAAACTGACTCCTGTCATATATAGGCTACAGTGAACAAGGGAGAAACTGAGCTCAAATTTTTTCTTTTTTCATTTTTCTTTTTTTTCCTGTAAAAAGAGAATTGTAACCCACATCGTTTATGTCTGGCAGACTCTGCTACACAGCTGAATATAAATGTCGAGCAAAACCACATTAACAACCCATCATTGCGCTTGGGGCAACGACGCAGCTAGTGAGGTTCTAATTGAGGTGCGTCTTTTGCTGGTTGAAAACTATTTCCAAACCCCCTCTTAGGCCTGGGTTCAGCCTTGGCCTTTGAGAATTTCTGGAAGGGTTGCCTCTTTAGGGTAAAGCCCTACAATTACTAGTTCTCAAACTTATTGTCTTATCTAATTGCTAATCTCTGAATATTAAATAATAATAATAATAAATAAATAAACTCTTATTAATTGCAGTAATTTTTTCTTGCCAAGAAGAAAAGCACATCAAATTTTTGAAAGGGATGTGGATAAATATAAGAGAAATGTTATAGATACAAATCTTTTCACAACTTATTAATATAGAAATTTGTGATCAATAACATATACTTACATGAATTCGTCATTGATATCCCCTTTATTATACATCATTCATAACATGTGACATCAATGGTTATTGCATTTCCACACTTATCAATATAGAGAGTTCAAGTTATCAAATAATATTATTAGCAATGCTAGGGTGGTGGTGTCTACATCAATATTTTGATGTTTATCAAGAGATATGATTGATTCATGGGGATGGGGAGTGGGGGAGTCCCATTAGGGATGTATAATAGGTCCAAGTCGAGGAGGTTTGTTCTCTCTCAAAATTGAGAGTTAATCAAGAGAGAGAGAGAGAGAGAGAGAGGGAGGAAGATTACTTTTGATTTAAGTGGGATAGAAAGAAAAAAAAATGTATATGGATTTCTTTAAATTTAGCTAGAAACAAAAACTTTTCCAAAAGAAAAGGTAAATAAGTATGAAATATATTCTTTTAGACCAAAACTATGAGGCCATTTCTATTTGGTAACCCTAGGCAATTGTCAAAGGGTTGAACCGATGAAAATAAAATAATATAAATGTAATTGTTGAAATATATAGTAACGGGGATTTTGTGACCAACATTAATGGGCTTTTGTAAGTTCTAGCATGTTATATTGAAGCTGGTTAGCTAAAATCCATTATGTATCTTTCAAAATTATTTGCAATGCAATGAGATTTTATTTGGCTTTGGTCTACTGTTGTTGTGGTTGTGATATCAGATTCCAAAGGCCATTGAAGCTAAATGCAAATTTGTTAACTATTCTTGCATTAGATGGATAAAGAAAAAAAATACTAAGGTTGATGTAGGTGTCTATTTGTTAAACTAGCAACATATAAGTTTTTTGGATTTATTTGGCTAAAACCTTGTGGAGATTGATGTCAACGCTCTTATGATATACGAAATGGCTAAAATTAAGTGATTAATAAATAAAAATTTATATGGAGAGAGAGAAAGATATAGAGAGAGAGAGGGGAAACGTTCTTTAAACTCTTCAATAAGGGTGGAAAAACATAAATTCAATAAATGTACTCTTTACTGTGTTCTCAAGAGTTTCCATATCAAAATTAATATTTCACCTATTTATGAACACAAGTATCTTCAATTAGTTGTGCCAATTCCATTTTTTTCTATAAAAAAGTTACATATCTTTCATTCTACAACTGAAGACGATTAAAACTAGCTATCTAAAGAATTTCAAGAGTAAGTGTTGATGGAAGGCTACAAACAATTTGCTGTGAAGGCTTTTATGATCGTATTAATGGCATTCTTAGCTTTTATTGGAAGCACACAAGGGCAGCCAATTTGTTGCTTTCGTGAGGCTTGTTGCTGCCAAACTTGTAGAAAACCGCCGCACGTAGGTGGTGGAGGCTGGTAAAAGCATATAAAATGTATGAGTGAAGTATGAATAACATATGAAATATATGAGTAAATTATTTTAAATTTTGGTTGATTTGTTACATTTTTTGTATGTTGACCCTCTCTCTCTCTCTCTCTCTCTCTCCATATAGCATGGTACAAGCATAAAACACCACAATAGCTACTACTATTGACACGAACAACTTCTCAAATGAGGAATTTTAGAGCTTCAACTTAGCAAAATAACAATTGGGATATAATGTGATTGAGTTTTCTATGTCATTTTATATACTTTAAAAAATCGGTTGGAAGTTGCTTACATGGATGAAACACAATGACGGAGTTACACTATTCCCAAGGGCCATAGCTTTTGCTTAGTCCAATGATTGTATTTCTTCACAACTTTGTTCATACTAACAAAAAATGGTTCAAACTTCATATATTTGATAAATCAAGAAAAAATAAAATAAAAGAAGCTTCATCTAACAAAAAAAACAAAGGGAGCACTATTCATATCGGATATTAATTTTCTTCTTTTAATTATAATGCTAATTTCAATACTTATTATTTTAAACCGCATATTTTCAATTCTCAACTAGTACATTATCATACCACCACACTTCTTAGGCTAGTACATAAAGAATACCGTGTGCTTGCCACCACTTATTTTGCAGCACACCACTTATTTTGCAGCATACATCAATTTCTGTAGGGGTTGAGTTAAACCCCTTACCAATTTAGTTTAAGTTTTTTTTTTTTTTTTTTTAAATGACATACACACACACACACACACACACACATATATATATATATATATATATGTATATATATATTCTCTCTACAATCCAAGGATCATCTGGGGGCGTTTGATTCACTATAATGTGATGCACATTACATTAATCAAATCTCGTGGCAAAGAAATCAATATTGACATTTTTTTAATTAATTCAAAACAAATCTAGCACCAGTAATATCTACATTGACCATTTGAAATTAACCCTATTCGTAATTAAACTACAAGTTTTCCAAGTTTCCTTTTATAGGTTCCCGTTTTCTATATTATAGGAGAATGACAATTTCGAAGAACTACTAGATTCTAAGCAATGGCAATTGATTTTCTTAAATGTATAGTATTGACCTAGCCCAAATCTGGGCCTAGCAAAGGTGGAGTTGGGGGTTCAACCTCCCAAAAAAAAAACCTAAATATAAGATTCTACGGTGAAATATACCAACATAAATTTTTTTTTTTTTTTAATAATGAAATTATTTGTTCATTTTCATTACTTCGTAGAACCTATTAAAACATAAGAGTAATGCTACAAACACAAATTAATTTACAACATTTTTACAAACAGCTGATTTGGCTTTAGTAATTTTCAAATAACTATTGGTAAACATAAATGTGATATTAGTGGTACATTCATATTAAAATTAATAAGAATTTGCCACATCAATAGTTTGAAAAATGTTAGCTTCTATTATATAGTATTTATAGATTAGACTTTAGGTGCCAATTATAATATGCAAAAAAATTCCAATTATGACCAAATTAACTAGTTAGAACTTAGAACCATTGTTAAATGTTAAACAACAATGAATTGTCCAAAAAAGCATATATATATATATATATATATTTATATATTTATATAAATAAATTTTGTCCATCTATATAATAGTCACAACATGAGTAAAAGATATTGGAATCATTTACATTTTCATTAGAAACACCTTGAGGTTCTTGTTGAACTACAAAATTATTGCCAACAACAATTGTATTTTCAATTTCTTATCTCTTTTGAATGGACCAAATGCATAACTTTAGAACCCAATTACTTGAAACAAAACTCTATCTTTTTCTTAAAAAAACAAAACAAAACATGGTCAAATAGAATATAGGAAGCAGCCCACTCCAGAATAATGTAGCTAATTAGCCTACAAAATTAAGGCCCAAGGATTCTTTATGCAAGCCAAATTAAGACTAAGAGTACTATAAAAGAATTGGAGATTCCTAATCTCCTCTATCTCTCGTTCCAATTTTCAACCCTACCTTTTAGCCTTTATTACTCATGATGATTGCTTTTTATTATCAAATCAAGATATTAATTGGTTTTTGGTGTAAACGAGGTATGAATCCTAGATCTTCTATTCAATAAAAACTTTTACCAATTGAGCAAACTGAAACTCATTTTTTATGGCTCTTTTCTACATCAAAAGAATCTGCGATGTCAGAGTTATAGAGCCCAAAAGATGAATCAAACATACCGAGATGTAAACAATAAAATTTCTTTTTCAAGAATTCAAAATGCAAGTTAACGCAAATATTCATTTTTTAATGAAAGTTATTTATTACATTTTGTATAACATTAAAAAGTATAAAAAATTTCAAAATTATTATTTTAGTTTTTTTTTTTTTTTTTTAAATTCAAATCCTATTTTTTCTACCCTACAATTCAAAACACCAAAAAATGTAACTCAAAAATTAATAAAACTTAACAATTATTAGTTGGAAAAATTAGGGAAATTTTTCAAATTTTCTCGAACCCTATTTTTTCTACCTTACAATTTAAAACACCAAAAATATAACTCAAAAATTAATGAAACTTTACAATGATTTATTGGACAAATTAGGAAAACAATATGTTATTAATAATCTATTGAGATTATTTTCTTTGTAGAACTTGCAAATTCTTCCACCCAAAAAGATTATCAAATAAACATTTATTAGTAAAATATCATAATTAAGTTTCTATACATGTGTTGTTATAAAATAATAATAATAATAATAATACAATTGCATAAGTTAAAATATGTCACTCATCCAATTATTTTTGTTTGACTAATCTTTACTTTCATCTGAATAAGTAACACTATAGAGTACTTTTAATACAACTATTTAGAGTACTTTCTCTGCAAAAATTACAAATTTGTATCCCCAAAAAGATAAAAAGATAAATAGTGTACAATTACTACTTTTACTTTCAGGTGTTTGATACAACGTTTCCCAATTCTTTCTTAAAGCATTAGCATTAGCCTCGCCAAATTAAACAGTTTTTCAACAAAAATTTGGCTAAATTCAACCAAAATTACCCTACATCAGCCTCAACAGTATTAAGGACTATTCATCGCTACATCAAAAGGAAAATTATTTTTTATTCCAAAGCTCTCTCTCTCTCTCTCTCTCTCTCTCTCTCTCTCTCTCTCTCTCTCTCTCTCTCTCTCTCTCTCTCTCTCTCTCTCTCTCTCTCTCTCTCTCTCTCTCTCTCTCTCTCTCTCTCTCTCTCTCAACATATAGCATGGTACAAGTATAAAACACCACAATAGCTAGTCTCTCAACATATAGCACGGTACAAGCATAAAACACCACATTAGCTACTACTATATATTGACATGACAAACTTCTCAAATAAGGAATTTTAGAGCTCCAACTTAGCAAAAATAACAATTGGGATTTAATTTAATTGAGTTTTTTTTTTTTTTTTGAAGTGTAATATTTTTATGTCATTTTATGTACTTTAAAAAATCGATTGGAAGTTGCTTATATGGATGAAACATAGTGACAGAGTTACACTGGTCCTAGGGCCCATAGCTTTTGCTTAGACCAATGATTGTATTTCTTCACAACTTTGTTCATACTAAGAAAAAATGGTTCCAACTTCATATAGTTGATAAATCAAGAATAGAAAATAAAAGAAGCTTTGTCTAACAAAAACAACAAAGGGTGCACTATTCATATCTGATATTCATTTTCTTCTTTTAATTATAATTCTAATTTCAATACTTATTATTTTAAACTGCATATTTTCAAATTCTCACCTAGTACATAATCATACCACCGTACTTCTTAGGCTAGTATATATAAAACTAAAGATGTTTGGCTTTTTACTGACTTCTTCAAAGACACATCAACTTGAAACTAGGATGAGAAATAATGCAAAACCCAATTTTTTGTACCTTTTTTCTGTTTAAAAATTGAATATCCTCCTAATACTTTTGAGACTCTTGTTAAAAAACATTTTGGGGGCCTTTTTTTGTTCCAATGGAGAGCCTTAGAGTCTTTTTATAAAATTTTGGAGTACAATGGGCCTTAGGCCCTGATGGTTTTTTTTTTTTTTTTTTTTTTTTTTTTTTTTGAAACAGAAGCATATCATTCATTCACTCAACAAAATTAGCATCTTGGTACAAAGCTTCTCTAGCTATCAGAGGAACATCTTCCATCCAATACATATCCTCAGTAATATTCCTAGCAAATTGGGCTAATACATGAGCAACCCGATTTCCCCCTCTTCTAACACAATCAATCCTTACCCACTGCAAATTACGAATCAAATGTTGAATATCCCCAACCACATTCCCTAACAAGGACTGATCAATCTTCAACGTTGAAATTGCTGTCATGGCCGAACTATTATCTCTCTCAATAACTAATTCTGAGAAACCCGCATCCACTGCAAACTCAATCGCTTTCCTACAAGCATGTAGTTCAGCTTCCGTACTGCAAAACACTTTCGGACCCTTAGCTGCCATGGCTACCATAAGCTCTTCTTTCTCATTGCGTATAATAGCACCAAAATCAGAACTGTTGAGGCCTGAAAACACTGCTGCATCAAAGTTAAGCTTGAAGAGAGGAGGCTGCCAAGTATCCTGAGCTGGCTGCCTAGTTGATTCAGTTCTCTTCTGATCTTGGGCAGTCCAAAAGTCCTCTAACAGCGACCTAGCTCGAGTGATCAACCATCCCGGGTCATGGAATTTCCCTCCATATACAACCCGGTTTCTTTGATTCCAAATCTACCAAGCTTGCACCAGAAACTCCTCCATGTCATGTAGCTCAATCCGATCTAGCAAGTACTCTATTAGGTGAGTAAAATCAGCCAAACCCAATACTCCCTTCTGCAGAATTTTCAAGCTACCAGCCCACACATCCTTGGCCGTTTCACACTCCCACAAAGCATGGATTGCTGACTCTAGAAATCTCATACATATAGGACACATCTCATCCTCAATTATTTTTCGCTTTGACAGATTTTGTTTTGTTGGCAATATATCATTGCAAGCTCTCCACCCAAACACTTTAATCTTGTTTAAATCATAGGTAAAAACGAATATAACCAGTATCAACTTGTTATATATAGTCAATTACTAGCTAAAAGAAAAGGACCAAAAAATAGCCAATTACTATTAGCGGTATAGTTGCGAAGCTTCTGTTGCATATAATAAGTTTTTGGCTGACAAAGATACACAATAGCCAATATATAAAGTAACCAATAAATCTACCTGCCAATTACATTTCGGGTTGGTACTCCATATCTACCGTAACTGTTAAGGATTTTGAATTGTAAATAGGAGTGTGAAGCATAAACACCATTTGTTTTTGTTTTGTTTTATTTTGTTTTTTTTGTTTTTTTTTTTTTTTTTTTGAGAAGTGTAAACTAAAACACCTGTTTTACGTGAATATTCCACGAAAAACCTGTCTTCAATCAGCCAACTAGATAGTATAATTACTACTTGCCTACTTGGTTAGTGGTTATTAACTACTTGAAAAATAGTAATGCTACAATCACAAATTATTTTACAACATTTTTACAAATTGTTTTTTGTGGTTAAGTTCTTACTAGTTCTCATCTAGGCATGCCAATAATATCATTTTTTTTTATTTACTAATAATCACTCACCACATCAACAATTTACAAAAAAAATTATAAAAAAATTTATATCTCTAGCATTTTCCCTCGAGTAAACAACTAGCAAGATAGATTATTAAATTTATATTGAATAAGGCTAGGCTAATTGAAACATACCAAGATATCATCTATGTATTAATTTGTTGAATAGTTGTCCGTTAGATATCATATGAAAAGTTAAGTGTATTTCAATCTACTTTTCAGGGAGATAAAATCTTGGAAAGATAGCAATTAAGGCCTTAATATAATATAGGATATTACTCAATTCAAAAGTTTTAACTTTTAAGTCTTCATCAGAATCTCATCAAAGAATTACCTCTCTAATAAGTGGTATCAAAATTTCCGCTTTCACGTTCAAACTAGTATATATTAGAGGTCACTATCTAAGTGTTTGGAATTTTCTTCTAAAACCATTTGGAATAAGTTCCTGCAACAAGTACATGATGTACTTAATAGTCTTGTAATTTTTTTTAAATTATTAAATAGATCATATGATTTAATATACATATGTGGTCTTCTAAACTGTCATGTAACCCGATTTAAATATAAAATAAAATTAAAAACATTGACCAATTTCTAATGTAATTTGTATTGAAAAACTTAGAGTTATAATATTATGTTTTTTTTTAATGATAGTATTTCTTTTGCAAATGGCTTAATGGTATGATGGATTTTGCCCTCTGCCTGACTAGAATAAGATTCATTAATTCCATTTCATGGTAAAATGGAGAGAGTTCAGTTTACAATTTTTTTTTTTAATAGTTTGTATAGTGCTACATCATTTAAAAATCAATGACCTTTCTTTATTATTTGTAAGCACATAAATATAGAAAATTAAATACACTCGCTTATAAACAAACCTCAAGTCAGGTTGTTGGCAAATTCTAGGGGTCTGTTTTTACATGTATGTTAAAGGTGATGCATTTTACACCACTCTTTACTAGCTTATTTTCTGTGACCAGTTTAAGACTGCTCTTTAGAGCATCCCTAACCAAGCATCATTTGAACAGGGGTGACAATTCACATTAGCAGGTCATATGCTCATGTCATGTCATCCTAATGCAACCCAATTAATAATCGCATCAAACCCTCTCAATCTTTTTTCGTTTTTGAGAAAGAACCTCTCAATCTTAACACAACTGTTTATTGGTTTACAAAACATAACTCATTTCAACCCATTTAATACACAATTTAAGAAAGATAATGCTAAAAGAGTGATTTTTTGGAGATATAATATAGGAACTTCAAAGTTTCAATGAAGAATTTATCAATATAACCATTAAATTCTTTTCCTTACTCAATTATATTAAAATTTAAACAAATGTTAGATAAAATGGTATTTATTTATACGAATCATGTCATCTTAGATTGATTGTGGGCTAAGAAGGTCAACACATAATTGACTCATTCAGTAATTGTGTTGAAGCATGTCGACTCAATTTAACATGAACTCATTTATACTAAATACTATCCATAAAAAACACTTGTTCTTATCATATTCACGAATCATGTCAAATATTGCTACCCCTAGTTGAGATAGTGGAAGCTTTTATACCTAGCTTTCTGCGCATGCAACCAAAGAATAGTGCATTTATGCAAAAATAAAATCGAAAAATATAAAAGACATTCACATAGGAGCACAAAATATTTATGTAGGTCGGTCTTAAACCTACGTCCATTAGGCGACATCTAAGAAAAAATCTCACCAACAAAATATATAGGCAGGTTACAAATGTGGCACAAAAGAATTGCATGAGAGAATCTTGATGCTGGAAGGTTGTGATCTTATCATTCACACCACAGGTGCACTTTCCACATGAACAACAAGGTGAAGGGCTGAAATTCAATAATTGATCCCAGGCAGCTTGAAGGTCAGTGAAGAAACCTGTGACTGTAGCAGCACCTTGCATCATAGTTGAGATTTGTTTCTGAAGTTGAGAGATCCTAGGTCCATTTGCTTGAGAGAATCGTTTCTTGAGAGTATTCCACCTTCGAATGCAGTGTCTCTGTAAATCACACTAGCAGTGAGGTGAGGAGAGACTGAATTCAAGATCCAAGAGGAGATCATTGAATTGCATTTGGACCAAGCTTGCTTCTCTAATGGTGTGATAGCCATTGATGCATTAACAGTACCATCAATGAATCCAAGCTTGCTTTTGGCATCCAAAGCCATTCTCATTGCTCTGAACCACATAGGATAATTATCCTCTATTAATGGTTGAGTAACCAGAATCGCACCTGGTGTTTCACCATGATGCAAGAAAAATGGACTTCGTGGATCCTCCATCGGAGTCAGTTCTCGTTGAGAAGAGAAAACCTGAGTAGCCTGAGTAGCTTGAGTATTCGACACCATTGAAGAAGGCTCGAGCTCTGATACCATGTAACAAAATAGAGATGAAGGAAGAAAAGATGTGTGAACACACAGGAAGAAAAAGAGCGAGAAATTGAGAGAAAAGATAAGAAACTTTCTCTAATTCTTGTAATGAATGAATCTGTACACTTATTAGGCTTATATACATCTCTGAACCTAAATACCCAAAACAGAGTGTAACGGAATAACAGAAGCTAAGGGAGCTAAGGGAGTTAGTTACAGCACGTGTAGGAATCAGTTACAACACACGTGTGATATAATCTGAATTAAATAAACAACTAAGACTACATGTCGTTTAGCTGCTCTTCTAAGTAGACTTGTAGCTTAGCTTGTTTGTGGTGTCGTTTTACTCTGCTTTTCTTTCTTCTTATTCTCTGATCCTTTCTTCTTAATTGTCTGATAAATTAAAAACACGCTTGTAACCATTCTTGTTAACTTCTTTTTAGTATCAACATTTCTTGTCTCTTTTGGATTATCTTACTCTGTATGCACAAATTCCATCAAGCATACCATAGGTCAATATTTTATAACTCCTTGTTTAATGCCTAATGCAGAATATAACGTCCCACATTGTCGAGAAGATAAAACAAAAATGGGGAACTCTTAATTATAAGTTGCTCTAATCAGATGACTTAACTCATGGAGCCGTGTGGTGAGCACAAAGCGAACTACTCTTTCGCCTTTTACTAAATATTACCGTGTGCTCGCCACTTATTGCGGCATACATTAATTTTTGGAGGGGTTAACCTAAACCCCTTACCAAGTTTAGTTAAGGTTATATTTCATGGCATATATTTTTTTCTATTAAGTCAATCATCATCTTCATATGAAATAGTACTTTCCTCAAAGAAACCTAGCACAAGATATGTCGAACACCCTTTTGGTAAATGGAATACAGCAATTTTAGCATAGGTGCATGGAGTGGGGGTTTCCAACTCTAGGGAAAAAAAATTAGAATATTAGATTTTATCAAAGTACTGACATTATAAATAAATAAGCATTAATGCTAGAGCTACAATAAAATACACCACTTTTGTCACAACTCACCACGTAATAAATGTGTGAATCCATATAAATCTATCATTTATGAGTTGTTTAATCTTATTAATTACATAGTAATGAGAGTTTAAAGATATATCTAAATTGAGGGAATCATTTCCTCGGTTACCAAGTTCTACTTACAATAAAAGATCTTTCATTTCCCCCACTTGGTCATTATTAGGGTTTTTTTTTTTTTTTTTTTTTTTTTTAATATGACTCTTACATTCTTTGAATTATGAGTCAGATTATATATATATATATATATATATATATATTTTTTTTTTTATGAAACAGTAATACTTATTAGAACCCACAAACATGAAAGTAACATATAAAATTTTTTAAACAGGCTTATAATATATTATATAACCAGAGTCAGATTATATTCAGTTAACTAAAGTAACCATGGGTGAGACAAAATTAATTGAGGGATAGAGCTATATCTAAAGTTTGAGAGTCATCCCATATCGGAGACGTGAGGCAGATTAAGTTCCATTAATTTGATAAGTAGCTATATGTAAAGAAGAGCTGCACAATATTGTAAAATATCACCTTTGCAGTTGGGTCTATATGATGCAGATTGTGGGGTTCTAACTGCGGAAGTGTATTGTTGGTTGAAAGCTATTAGCCTTGGGTTTGGCCTTGTCCTTAGAAATTTTTTTAAAGGGTTCCCTTCTCGCTAAAAAATGGAATCCTGGCCTTTGATGACATCTGTGTGTGTTTAAAAATTAGGATTGTGGGTCCCTAGTTTATGGCAGTTGATGCACACAATCTCTAAGCACATTTTCGCCAGTTGCAAGTTGTTCTAGCATTGAGCTTCTCGTAGCCGATACATTTGGTCTCCATAGCTTCCAATCACTCACTGAATGAGAGGGCACCGAAAAGGTTTATTGACAGGAGAAGTTGAGGTAACGGAAAATACCAACAAAGACAAGACTATAAGACACAAGAAAGTTAGAGCATCCCTAACCAATTTTCCATATACTCACATGCTTCTAGGGAAATTGTAAATTAGAAGATGCATCTGTGGTATTGACTCATAAAAAATAAAAATAAAAATAAAAAAACCATTATGATCTATCCCCTCTGCCAACAAGCCGGAAGGACACCCCATCATTCCCTGCCAACCCACAAGCTAGAAAAATAGGCATCACAACAACTGATGCTTGGGTTTTGTGAAAGCTTTTTGGCAAGAAAAGAGTTCATAAAGAGCAATTATAAAATGGTTTGGTTAATGTATGTCCTTCAGGCATACATTAATCATCTATTTTATGAAAAATTTTACAAAATATTTGAAAAATTTATTGTAAAAGTTAATCACTTTTTCATTCTCCAATAAAAAGTTTTATAAAATGGTTTACTAATATATACCCTAAAGACATAAATTAATTATCCATTTTATAAAACATTTTTATAAAAAATTGGAAAAATTGTTTAAAAAGTTAGTTACTCTTTTATTTTCCAATAAAAAGTTTCATAAAATAATTTACTAAGATATATTCTAAGGGTATACATTAATAAAATCCGTTTTAAAACAGACCAATATCAAAAGGGAGACATGCAACCCTAAGACAAAGATTCCCATTATTAGTGTCCATTTGGCAAAAATTATTTTTGCCAACTTACTTTACTATTTAACTTATTTTTACTATTATATATGGGTTTCAGTGCACTTTTTGGTACTATTCTTGGGTCCAACTGTACTATTTCAACTAACTTTTACATTTATCTATAATATTTTCAGCATAAAGTTTTTCATTTCAACAAAATAACCGTAAAACTTCACATATAACGGATTTTATCATTGGAGTGGCCATGAGCAAGCCCTACAAGGAAGAGCCAATCTCCAAAACCCTTCTGCAGTGTTTGTGTAGGAGTGAGTATCTTGAGGTCATCCCAAATCCAATTGTCCTCTTTTGTCTAGAGAATTCCATCTCCCATGATATACTAGGCAGCTATGTAATTCATTGACAGAATAATACAACTTTTTTTTTTTTTAATCTTTCTTTCTTGAATTCGCTTCTCTTCCTTGTTTTTCACTTGTCTCTTTCCAGCTCTCTCTCATCCTTTGATCTGCATAACTTCATGTTGCAAAGATAAGCAAAACACTTTCACCGCTTTGAAATATGTAAATGCATTAGCGTACCACGGATTTAAAACTAAATGGACATTTTGATAGATCTTAATAATCTTATGTATATATAAATCGGATCGATAAAATCAATATTTCAGAAAATCCACTTTAGAGGAGCACTTTTCAAGATCATGGTTAATTAAACCATGAATTGAAAATAGATTTCAAGGATGCAATTAAAAACACGCTAATAATGTTGCACCATTCCTGTTGACTTTTTTTTTTAGTATCAATATTTATTGACCCTTTTGGATTATATAACTCAGTATGCACAAATCATCAAGCATACCGTAGGTTTATATTTTATAAATTCTTGTTAACACCTAATTAATGCTGAATATGACTTAGTCCCACATCGTAAAGAAGATAAACAAATAATAGGGGACTCATAATTATAAGGTGCAATACCCAAATAATTAAACTCATGGATCCGGGTGGTGAGCACAAAGCGAACTATTCTTTCGCCTTTTACTAAAGAATACCCGCCTAAGAATCTGATCTCCATCTAGTGAGTTCTACCAAACAAAAAGCTAAGGGTCTGTCCATCTAATCACATCTACCTTTGCACACGTGGTTGATAAATTGTTGGGGTTGATGGTTTCAATTAATTCAAGCAGTTCTTGTCATCTAATGTCTAACAAGGGACTTAAGTTCAAGGGACTTAAGTTCAAATATTACTATAATATCATGTTTATGTACTCCCAAATGTAGGACAAATCTTTTTGGCTGGATTAGCACTAAAGGAAATAAAATAAAAATAGTAGTAAAATCTTGCAAGCAAATCATAGTGATAGCTTCACTTTCCTATTGCGCAACAGTTCTTCTTGTGTATATGAACCGTCAACTTGAAATGTCTTACCTCAAGTAGAATTAATAGATTGTTCATACTGATCGAGAGAGGAGGGAAGAGAGAAAGAGATGGAAGAAACACGAAGAGAGTTTCACCGTGAAGAAAAGAAGAACATGCAGACGTAAATATCTGGAAGTACATACTGGGCTTTTCAGAAATGGCTGTAGTCAAGTGTGCCATTGATCTTGGGATAGCTGATGCTATTGAAAGACATGGAAGACCCATTACACTCTCGGACTTGTCTTCAACTCTAGGATGTGCTCCTTCCCCACTCTATCGCATTCTGAGGTTCCTAATGCACCGTGGAATATTCAAAGAGAAACTCACTGCCCAAGGCTCCCCAGGCAAGGGGGGAGACCCCCCAACTTTGATTATTTTTTAATCATTCTATAAATTTCTTTATCTAATATTTTATCATTTTTCACAAACTGAGTGTATAAGTAATAAATTTTAGGATTAATTATAATATTATAAACTACATAATTTGATGTTATTTTCAAGTTAAATTATGGAGTTTTAAATATACAAAAAAAAAAAAAAAATTATATGATTAAAATTTTTTATCATTTAATTATTTGAATTTAACAAAAACTAACTTGGAAGCTTTATTTGAGATTTATCTAATAACTAAAAATCATTTTATGAAAAATTTAATTAGAACGTTGACTATTTAAAATTATGACAATACAATTTATACATATATAAAAGTATCTTTATAAATAACATAATATATTTGATATGCTATCTGTCCATGAATTTTCTTACCATTAAAATATAATGTAATATTCAAATAAGTAGCACTGTATTGTTTAAAGTGATGTTAAGTATCATATATACTGTATATATATATATATATATATATAAAATGTGTGTGCATTATATGTGCATCTAGTCATGTTTGTGAGTGTGGAAGACAAGCTAAGTATGTTGTATTTTTGTCTTCTGATGCTAAATCTTGGCTCGCTACTGTTCCCAGGTTATGCACAAACACCTCTATCTTGCCGTTTGATGAGACAAGGAGAACATAGCATGGCTGCTTTTATTTTGATGGAGAGTAGCCCAGTGATGCTGGCACCATGGCTTAGTCTAAGTGCCCGAGTTCTAGCCAATGGGACTCTATCATTTGAGAAGGCTCATGGTGAAGATTTATGGAGCCATACAGCAGCAAATCCTGATCATAGCTAGCTCTTCAATGAAGCAATGGCTTGTGACGCAAGGCTGGTGGTGCCAGCGATGATTCAAGGTTGTCCAGGATTATTTGATGGGCTTAGCAGTTTGGTAGATGTGGGTGGAGGCAATGGAACCACTATAAAGTTGTTGGTTAAGGCATGTCCATGGCTTCGTGGCATCAACTTTGATTTTCCTCATGTTGTCTCTGTTGCCGCAGAGATCACCGGAGTTGAACATGCTGGGGGTGATATGTTTGAAAGTGTTCCAAAGGCTGATGCTGCTTTCATAATGGTAAGTTCATGCAAATGAAAATGACGCCCTCAGTGTATAGGCCATTTATGTGTTTAGGAAGCCACTTCAGAATGAAGACCTGCTGTTAACCTAGTTGAAACACACACATAAAAGGTTTTGTAAAAGGTCTTCAAGTAGTTTCAACTTTCAAATCTTTCATACCTCCGAAATATATGCCATTAAGCCTATTAGATAAGACAATACTCTCTATTTGAAAATAAGAAACACGAACAAGAGTTACAAGACACGACACACAATATACGAAAATTATATAATTAATTAATACATATCTTTCGGTATATTTTTAAAAACATATTTTATGTTTAAGTTTTCAAAATAAAATCATTGAAATTATGTTTAAAATAGAAGGAATTTTTAAATAAGAAGTTATATTGTTTTTCTCTTCAGACACGCAAAATTGTCCTAGACATGTTTTTGTTTGTCATGCTTGACAAGGACAGGTCAAGGATTTTATTGAGGCGTCCGAACTTCTTAGGTTTAAAATGGCAATATTGTTACTTCAACCGTAAGCTTAAATTTTTCCTCGGCTCCCGTGCTCCTTTTATGTAAAATGTAATAGCATATGATTCTCTATTAGAATCAAAATTGGTTTGGTATTTCTCAAGTTAAGTACACTGTACCCTTTTTATGATATCCGGTTCTTTGGCTTAAGTAGTTTGCATTGAGAATTGCACCGGGTTCTGCTTGATTGGGCAGACAACGAGTGCATCCAAATCCTTAAAAAATGCAAAGAGAGGACCTTGAAAGAGTGGGGATTTGTTCTTGGAGAGGCTGGATTTAGTAGATACACAGTGAAACCAATTCGTGCTTTGCAATCAGTAATTGAGGCATGTCCATAATTTAAAGTAGCTAAGAAATAAGGATTATCTCTACTTAAAAATATGAACTATTGTGGATCTTTGGTCCTAAGTATTGATTCTCTTTCGCTCTGTTGTTATGGCTACTTAATTCAATAAAACCAGTTTAAGTTGATCTAGTTTGCTTGGTATTAAGTGCATCTATATGACTATCGAAATTTTCATTTTTTTTTTCCTCTTCTTTATTATGTCTTTCCATCCTAATTCAATGAAAACATTGGTGAAACGAAAATTTCTGAAGAAACTTTTTTTTTTTTTTTTTTTTGGCTAGAAAATTTCATTCATTAAAAAAAAAAAAAAAAAGTCAAATATGCCCCACAGTTTAGAAAATAATTTTGTAGTCTTATACTAATTTAACAAACTTACATCAAATTATAAACATTTCCACATATTACTTCAGTGCATTCAAATAGTAAGACATGCTGAATAAAAAAAATTTTAATTTAAAATTAGTTATAAAACTGAAACTGACTCCTATCATATATAGGCTACAGTGAACAAGGGAGAAACTGAGCACAAATTTTTTTCTTTTTTCTTTTTTCTTTTTTTTCCTTTAAAAAAGAGAATTGCAACCCACATCGTTTATGTCTGGCAGACTGTGCTACACAGCTGAATATAAATGTAGAGCAAAACCACATGCATTAACAATCTATCATTGCGCTTGGGGCAACGACGCAGCTTGTGAGGTTCTAATTGAGGTGCGTTTATTGCTGGTTGAAAACTATTTCCAAACCCCCTCTTAGGCCTGGGTTCAGCCTTGGCCTTTGAGAATTTCTGGAACGGCTGCCTCTTTAGGGTAAAGCCCTACAATTACTAGTTCTCAAAACTTATTGTCTTATTTAATTGCTAACCTGTGAATATTAAAAAATAATAATAAATAAACTCTTATTAATTGCAGTAACTTTTTCTTGCCAAGAAGAAAAGCACATCAAATTTTTGAAAGGGATGTGGATAAATATAAGAGAAATGTTATAAATACAAATCTTTTCACAACTTATTAATATAGAAATTTGTGATCAGTAACATATACTTACATGAATTCATCATTGATATCGTCTTTATTATACATCATTCATAACAAGTGACATCAATGGTTATTGCATTTCTACACTTATCAATATAGAGAGGTCAAGTTATCAAATAATATTATTAGCAATGCTAGGGTGGTGGTGTCTACATCAATATTTTGATGTTTATCTAGAGATATGATTGATTCATAGGGATGGGGAGTGGGGGAGTCCCATTAGGGATGTATAATAGGTCCAAGTCGAGGGGGTTTGTTCTCTCTCAAAATTGAGAGTTATTCTTGAGAGAGAGAGAGAGAGAGAGAGAGAGAGAGAGAGAGAGAGAGAGAGAGAGAGAGAGAGAGAGAGAGAGTACTTTTTATTTAAGTGGGATAGAAAGAAAAAAAAATGTTTATGGATTTCTTTAAATTTAGCTAGAAACAAAAACTTTTTCCAAAAGAAATGGTAAATAAGTATGAAATATATTCTTTTAGACCAAAATTATGAGGCCATTTCTATTTGGTAACCCTAGGCAATTGTCGGAGGGTTGAACCAATAAAAATAAAATAATATAAATGTAATTGTTGAAATATAGAGTAACGGGGATTTTGTGACCAACATTAATGGGCTTTTGTACATTCTAGCATGTTATATTGAAGCTGGTTAGCTAAAATCCATTATGTACCTTTCAAAATTATTTGCAATGCAATGAGATTTTATTTGGCTTTGGTATACTGTTGTTGTGCTTGTGATATCAGATTCTAAAGGCCATTGAAGCTAAATGCAAATTTGTTAACTATTCTTGCATTAGATGGATAAAGAAAAAATATATATATATTAAGGACGTTGATGTAGGTGTCTATTTGTTAAAATAGTGACATATAAGTTTTTTGGATTAATTTGGCTAAAACCTTGTAGAGATTGATGTGAATGCTCTTATGATATACGAAATGGCTAAAGTTAAGTGATTAATAAATAACAATTTATATGGAGAGAGAGCAATAGAGAGAGGGGGGAAACGTTCTTTAAACTCTTCAATAAGGGTGGAAAAACAGAAATTCAATAAATGAGCTCTTTAGTGTGTTCTCAAGAGTTTCCATATCAAAATTAATATTTCACCTATTTATGAACACAAGTATTTTCAATTAGTTGTGCCGGTTCCATATTTTTCTATAAAATAGTTACATATCTTTCATTCTACAACTGAAGACGATTAACACTTAATATCTAAAGAATTTCAAGAGTAAGTGTTGATGGAAGGCTACAAACAATTTGTTGCGAAGGCTTTTATGATCGTATTAATGGCATTCTTAGCTTTTATTGGAAGCACACAAGGGCAGCCAATTTGTTGTTTTCGTGAGGCTTTTTGCTGCCAAACTTGTTCGAAACCACCGCACGTAGGCGGTGGAGGCTGGTAAAAACATATAAAATGTATGAATGAAGTATGAATAACATATGAAATATATGAGTAAATTATTTTAACTTTTGGTTGATTTGCTCTCTCTCTCTCTCTCTCTCTCTCTCTCTCTCTCTCTCTCTCTCTCTCTCTCTCTCTCTCTCTCTCTCTCTCTCTCTCTCTCTCTCTCTCTCTCTCTCTCTCTCTCTCTCTCCATATAGCATGGTACAAGCATAAAACGCCATAATAGCTACTACTATTGACACAACAAACTTCTCAAATGAGGAATTTTAGAGCTTCAACTTAGCAAAAAGAACAATTGGGATTTAATGTAACTGAGTTTTCTTTTGAAGCGTAATTTTTTTATGTCATTTTATATACTTTAAAAAATCAATTGGAAGTTGCTTATATAGATGAAACACAGTGACGGAGTTACACTATTCCCAAGGGCCATAGCTTTTGCTTAGGCCAATGATTGTGTTTCTTCACAACTTTGTTCATACTAACAAAAAATGGTTCCAACTTCATATATTTGATAAATCAAGAATAAAAAATAAAAGAAGCTTTGTCTAACAAAAAAAACAAAGGGTGCACTATTCATATATGATATTTATTTTCTTCTTTTAATTATAATGCTAATTTCAATACTTATTATTTTAAACCGCATATTTTCAATTCTCAACTAGTACATAATCATACCACCGTACTTCTTAGGCTAGTATATATAAAACTGAAGATATTTGGCTTTTTGTTGACTTCTTCAAAGACACATCAACTTAAAAATAGGATGAGAAATAATGCAAAACCCAATTTTTTGTATTTTTTTTTTCTGTTAAAAAATTGAATATCCTCCTAATACTTTTGAGACTCTTTTTAAAAAACATTTATGTAATGCATTTGCGTACAATGGATTTAAAACTAAATGGACATTTTGATAGATCTTAGTAATCTTATATGTATAAATATTCAAACCAATAAGATCACTATTTCAGAAAATCCATTTTACATGAGCACTTTTCAAGATCATGGTTAATTAAACCAAGAATTGAAAATTTGTCATCACGATAATTGATTTCATGGATGTAAATAAAAACACGCTTGTAATTTTGCACCTTTCTTGTTAACTTCCTTTTAGTTTCAATATTTCTTGTCCCTTTTGGATTATCTTACTTTGTATGCACAAATTCCATCAAGCATACCGTAGGTCAATATTTTATAACTCCTTGTTTAATACCTAATGAATGATATAACGTAGTCCCACATTGTCCAGAAGATAAAACAAAAATTGGGGAACTCTTAATTATAAGATGCTCTAATCAGATGACTTAACCCATGGAGCCGTGTGGTGAGCACAAAGCGAACTTTTCTTTCGCCTTTTACTAAAGAATACCGTGTGCTCGCCACTTATTGCGGGATACATTAATTTTTCGAGGGTTTAACCTAAACCCCTTACCAAGTTTAGTTAAAGTTATATTACATGGCACATATTTTTTTTTCTACTAAGTCAATAATCATCTTCATATGAAATGGTACTTTCCTCAAAGAAACCTAGCACAAAATATGTCAAACACCCTTTTGTAAATGGAATACAGCAATTTTAGCATACGTGCATGGAGTGGGGGTTTCCACCTCTAAGAAAAAAAATGGCAAATTACAACTTACCCATGATTTGGTCGAAATTTAAGTTGCCTACTTGTCGTTTGAAGTTTGACAATTTACCCACTTTAAGTTAGTTAAGTTAGATTTCCTTAACCCACCTCTATTGTAAATATAGCTAAATATGTGATTTTCTTCACTTTTATGTTTCTCTCCTCCAAAAACACAAAAACACCAAAAAAAAAATTACAAGATTAAATAAGATAAAAAAGAATCCAATGGAACACTTGTATCATGAGATTTCAAACCATAGGTAGGCAACTTAAATTTCAATCAAACCTCGAGTGAATAAAGTGTCAAATTTCAAATCACAAATAGGCAGTTTAAATTTTGGCCAAACTACAAATGGGTAAGTTGTAACTTGCTTGAAAAAAAATTTTGAATATTAGATTTCGTCAAAGTGTCATCATTACAAATAAATAAGCAATAATGCTAGGGTCACGATAAAATATATCACTTTTGTCACAACTCACCACCATGTGGTGGATGTGTGGATCCACATAAATCTACCATTTTTTCTATCAATCACAACTCGTCATGTTGTGAGTTATAGCAAAAGTAGTGTAATTTGTTATGGTCCTATCATTTTTCATAAATAAATAAAAGAAAGATGGGATCTGATTGTCCATATAAGTTGTTTAGTTTTATTAATTACATAGTAAAGATAGTTTAAAGATATATCTAAATTAAGGGAATCATTTCTTGTGTTACCAAATCCTATTTACAAAAAAAGATCTTTCATTCCCCCCACTTGGTCAATATTAGGGTTTTTTTTTTTTTTTTTCTATAACTATTACATTCTTTGAATTATGAGTCAAATTATATTCAGTTAGCTAAAGTAACCATGGGTGAGACGAAATTAATTGAGGGATAGAGCTATATCTAAAGTTTTCATCCCATATCGGAGAGGTGAGACAGATTAAGTTCAATTAATTTGATAAGTAGCTATATGTAAAGAAGAGCTGTGCAATATTGTAAAATATCACCTTTGCAGTTGGGTCTATATGATGCAGATTGTTAGGTTCTAACCGCGGAAGTGTATTGCTGGTTGAAAACTATTAGCCTTGGCCGGGTTTGGCCCTGTCCTTAAAAAATGGTTAAGGGTTCCCTTCTCACTAAAAAATGGAATCCTGGAAATCTGTGTGTGTTTGACAATTAGGATTGTGGGTCGCGAGTTTATGGCACTTGATGCACACAATCTCTCAGCAAATTTTTGCCAGTTGTAGCTTGTTCAGGCATTGAGCTTCTCAAAGCCAATACATTTGATCTCCATTGCTTCCAATCACTCGCTGAAATGGTACATTTCAATGTTAAGTTAATCGCCCTTGAACATATGAAATAAAATTATGACTTAGATACAACAAGCTAAGTATAGTTATTGCTAATATGTATGTTGCAAATCTAATAACAGCCTCATCCAATCGTTGATGGGTGCATATCTATGTTATGTTTTTGTTACTCATACAATTTTGTCTTAAGCATAGCAATTTTAAGGCTTCACCGTTCTCATGGGGTGACATAAAAGCACTCTCACCGAAGTTCCAAACACCATAGCACTTCATGAGAGAATCCTCAATTTCTCGAAACCAATGCCATGGCTTGAACTCTCTCTTTGGTCTGTGGCCAAATGTATGCCTGAGACCAAAAAAAGGTCTAATGGAGTCGGTCGACTATGATCCTAATATTACTATGGTTTGGTCAAATAAGTTAACCAGTCAACCACAGACATAGCAGCATCCCTAACCAATTTTCCATGTACTCGCATGCTTCTAGGGAAATTATAAATTAGAAGATGCAGCTGTGGTATTGACTCGTGAAAGAAGAAGAAGAAGAAAGCAAAATACAAAAACCATTATGATCTATCTCCTCTGCCAACAAGCCAGAAGGATACCCCATTATGCCCTGCCAACCCACAAGCCAGAAAAATAGGCATCACATCAACCGATGCTTGGGTTTTGTGAAAGCTTTTTGGCAAGAAAAGAGCTCACAAAGAACAATTATGAAAGAGTTTAAGGCATATATTAATCATTCATTTTATGAAAAAAAAATTTCAAAAAATTGAAAAAACTATTTAAAAAGTTAATCACTTTTTCATTTTCTAATAAAAAGTTCTTAAAATGGTTTACTAGTATATATCCTAAGGATATACATTAATTATCCATTTTATGAAATTTTTAAAAAAAATTATTTAAAAAATTAATTACTTTTGTCATTTTCCAATAAAAAGTTTCATAAAATAATTTATTAATATCAAAAGGGAGACATGCAAACCTTAAAGACAAAGCTTCCCATTGTTACTCTAAGAAACTTTAGGCATGTATCTGATTTTATCATTGGAGTGGACATCAACAAGCCCTACAAGGAAGAGTCAATCTCCAAAACCATTCTTCAGTGTTTGTGTAGGAGTGAGTATCTTAAGGTCATCCTATTAGGTTCTAAAAGTATAGAACAATTGAAAAACTATGAACATAAACTTGTTTAAATATAAATCTTAGAGTCTATGAAGTCATATTAGATTATACTTAAAGTGCTGCAAGTCAAAATTCAAAGAACATACAAGCTGCAGGTTTCGAAAGTCAAAATCAGACTGGTTCAATCAATTAGGCTCGATCAATCAGATGTCGCGGATCAGCAAAACTCAACAAACGTAAAAAGCCCATAACTTGTTCGTTTGAAGTCCAAATCGCGATCCATTTTTTCCAATATTTAAAGGACATTACAAGCTAACCCTAGAAGGGTTTTTTAGAAGTTTTTAGAGAGAAAAGAGTGCATCTTGTGCCTCCAATTGTAGATCTCGAGTTTTTGTACCCAAAGTTCTCTAAAGTCTTCTACCTGCAATATTTCTTGAAAAATCTAAAGATTTGGTGTTGTAGAAGTTGTTGCATACAAGATCAATTACTAATGATAATCCGAAACCTTTGAGCAGGATCTCAAAGTCACAAACGTGGGAGTTTGTGTTCTACAAATCCAAGAGAGAAGGAATCCGTAGATTCAAAACTTGTATGTGGTCGTGTCAATAAATTACTGCTAGAAATAGCAATAGATTTAGGGTTAAATCTTTTGTAAAATCTTCAATTCTCTATTAGTGGATTTGTTTGCCTTGAGGATAGGTTGGGTTAAATTCCCCCCAGATTTTTACCTTAAAACGATTAGTTTTATTGGTTTTCCTGAGTAATCATATCGTTGTCTTATTTATTTTTCCGCTGCTATGCATGATACGATCCTTCATTGTTTAACCTAGATCTCATAATTAACCTAATTAATCACTTGGCTAATATATTAGATTAAACAATCTGTTTTAAGGGGTTTAAACAAACAAACACATCCCAAATCCAATTGTACTCTTTTGAACAAAGAATTCCATCTCCCACGCTATATATACAAGGCAGCTATATAATTTATTGACAGAGTAATACAACTTTTTTTTTTATCTTTCTTTCTTGAATTCACTTCTCTTGTTTTTCATTTGTCTCTTTCCAGCACTCTCTCATCCTTTGATCTGCATGACTTCTTGTTGCAAAGATAATCAAAACACTTTCACTGCTTTGAAATATGTAAATGCATTTGCGTACAATGGATTTAAAACTAAATGGACATTTTGATAGATCTTAATAATCTTATGTATATATAAATCAAACCAATAAAATCAATATTTCAAAAAATCCACTTTAGAGGAGCACTTTTCAAGATCATGGTTAATTAAACCATGCATCACTACCAAAAAAAGAAAAAAAAAAAGGGGGCTATTGCGGCAGTTTTGGCCTGCCACAAAAGCCCAAAAAACCGCCGCTAAAGGCCCATTTGGCCTATTGTGACGAGTGCTATTGTGGTGGTTCCACTCACCTGCTATGCACTGCTGCAATAGTTCAATTGCGACAGTAACAAAAAAACGCTACTATAGATACACCTTTTAGTGGTGTTTGAGGTTTATGGCGATGGGCAGAAAACCGCCGTCATATGTTGTCAAAATTTGTGTCTATCGATTTTTATTATGGCAACCTGTGGCGGCAGTCATTAAGTGCCGCTATAGGGAACGAATTTAAACGAGCTCATTGAACTTTTAGCGGCGAGTAGAAACGCCGCTATATGTGTAAACATTTCAGCGATGGGGGATAATGCTGCTATGGGGAATCATTTAAATCATAATATATGCGCCTTTAGCGGCGCTTTTGACCGCTATAGAATTCCCCCGCCCAAAATAGCCTATATTAAAACCACTATTTTTT
Organism: Quercus robur; assembly: GCF_932294415.1. Lineage (NCBI taxonomy): Eukaryota > Viridiplantae > Streptophyta > Magnoliopsida > Fagales > Fagaceae > Quercus > Quercus robur. Next base: position 53,188,409 of record NC_065544.1, on the reverse strand, counting down.
TTTACAAACCTGTTACAAAGAACCTGTAACTAACTAACACAATACCACAAATGTAACTAATTAACGACACCACAAATATCTCCAAACTAACATAATATTGACATCAAAATATATTATCAAATACATAACAAAAGAAAAGATGTGGTCCTTTATAAACAACATTATATTAACTACGTACATTGCCTATAACTATTATCATAAAATTAACAAAAGAAAGATGTCCTTTGTACACAAAAAATTCTTTCAAAGTGTTTCAAATGTGGTGCTTTGTACACTAAATGTCCTTAACATAAAATTTATAAACTGGCTGGTTGATGGGATGCAGCTGATGATTGTAGGAGAGTTGGGGATTGTAGGATCTAAGAAATGTCCTACATACAAAAAAAAAAAAAAAAAAAAAAAGGCAATAATTAGGACACAATGAAATCACATACTATAAAAAAAGGTTGTTAGCTCATGATAGAGGAAACTATAAAAATTGAAAAGAAAATTTCATATTTCACATTGCAACTTAATCCAGACTTGTAAACAATTTCCTTCTTATTTTTTACATATAGCCTTGTAAACAAATTCATGTAAAGGTATCAGACTTATGAGTCCCATGTATAACTTTGAGTGCCTATTATTCTTTACAGTATTACAGCCATCCACTGTACCTTACAAGCTCAATGAAACAACAACCCCATTCAAATAAGTTCATTAAATCATTTCAACATTATATCAGATACATGGTCACAATACAGCACATAGCCCATAACAAGCAGCTAAGCCATAACCAAGGAAACAAGCAAACCACCATACCAGAACTACCCAACCCAGCTACCAAGCAAAAAAATAAAACCCTACAGTTAACAAACTAAACAAACCAGCCTAAATCAACCAAAACTATAAGCAACCTATTGGGGATCAAACCTAGGATGTCGGGGTCTACAAACCATCCCAAGCCTCCCCTCTAGAATTTCTTCCTCTAGAGTATGGTCCATTATGATATTCTTTATAAAGATTAGTACTGGATTAGTATTCAATTAAAGTGTATAGTACTTACTTACATTCAAACAGAAATTTCATCATTGCATCCTAAAAACAAAACCCCTCCAACATAGGCTTTTAAGCATATAAATAACTGACCATTTTCTTGAAACATAGGCTCACAAATGTGCACCATTCTTAATGAGTAATTCTATCTTGTTTGACGTTTAAGAAGAATATCAATGACACAACCTTATTTGAAATCAAAAAATTAAATCTGGAAAAATAAATTATCAAAGCCAAAGAAGATTATAAACACAACAATATAAAATATATCATGCAATTCATATTGAAGCATAAGACTAAACATCAAACTTGATCGAGCTGAATTAAACTGAGTTATATAAGCTGAAATAATTTATATTTAACTAAGTCACAAGATCACAAGGAAAAACTTACAAACTTGAATCTTCACAAAGCCCTATGAATTACAGGAAATCTTTTAAGAAACTAGAATGATCTCTCAAAATATCTCTCTGTGTAAAATTAGTTCTTTGGATATGCACAATGTCTTTTTCTCAAAAAAGCCCCTAGGCATGTATGTATGAATGTATGTGAAGTTAACCATTAGAAACCCCAAAATCAAAATCATTAATGCCAACCTGACTACATTGTGAAGTTATTTGTTGCACTTGTTGAAGCATGCGGACCATTCTTTGCTCCATCTCTTCGAATTGGCTAAGTCTTTCCTTCATTTCATCAAAAGCAAACAATTTCTCCTGCATCTCAACCAAGGAAGCCTTCAGATGTGCAACTTCGTCATCCCTTGATTGACTTGATCATATTTGAAGGTCCGTGATAGCACTCTTGCTACTTCGGCCACTTGGGCTTGGACCAAAGCCTACCCCACGAATACGCCCTTTGCACTCCTTACCCATCATTTTGACAAACACATCATCCGGTGCCCATGCAATACTACCACTTATGTCATCTAATTGCAGTTGATTCGAAGATTCAGCCAACAACTCCTTCATTTTATCCTGATATTTGGGTTTGAACAAAACAAAATAATTAGAAATTAGCAACATCATTTGATTGAAGACAACAAAAATTATATTGAGAAGCATACACAATGTAATGAATACAATGTAATAGTCCTGTATTCCATTTTGGGATGGAGGGAGTATTATTTAGGTTATGCATACAATACTTATTAATAACTTTTTATTTGATGATTATCCATACTAGTCTAGTATAATTGGAGTATTTTTGTTTGGTGTCCACACTCATCACAGAAATCACAACAAATCAAAAATAAAATTCTGTTAGGATAGGAATATGATAAATTCTAAATACCTAAATTTCAATTCACATCTACTTTGAACTTCTTCTTTTTTCAGTCAACTTCATCTTCAAATTTGAAATAAAACAAAGTAGAAGAGAGAAGATTGCAAGCAAAAAGACAATGAAAATTAAAGTTCAGTATTTTTTTAAATCAACAAATCAAAATGCATTCTACTGGGTTCCTTTGAATACATGTTATGAAGAAACGAGTGTTCTAATACAGTATCTCATTTAAAAAATAGTCAAATTTAAGGATTTATTTTAATTATAATTTTTTTTAAATTAAGATTATTAAAAAAAAAAAAAAAAACACACAAGTTCATAGATTAAATACTTTTTATTTTTTATTTTTTTTATTTTATGAATAAGATTCTATTATTAATAAAAAAATTAAACTCAGATTTACAACAAAGCCCAACAACTCAAATACTAGCCGCAAAATACAACTGCAGACCCACACTGTCAGCATAGTGGGATAGCAAAACTCTGATAACTTATATTTTACTGTTTTATTGGATAGAAGGAAGTTTTCAATGTCATATGTTAGGAAATCGTATTCAAGATGCTCCATATGGTTGTAATTTAACTTCCTATTCTGACTCTGAGAATGGTGCTTAGTATTATCTGTTTTCTAGTCTGATATGAAGAGAGTTAAAATCGTATTGTTAACAATGCTATGTGACCATTTTCTCCTTTTTTGCTAGTTAGGGATAGACAATAGGATTTTCTCCCCTTTAAAATACAATGATGTTTATAATATATGTTAAGGATAAGCATGGCAGTGCATATCCATCGCCTACAAACAAGCATGATAGAACTCTATCTATTGGGAATTGGCTTAAGTAAAAACCTCAAGGCAAGTTCACTGGAGTCCTACTCCTAGGCTAAGAAATTTTGATGTAGCAGTCTTTAATGAATTGACTCAACCCTCCTCAAATTTATGGCTTTTGGAACTAATATAAAAAGTACAGTAATTATGTCGACGACTAATCAAAGGAAACTCATAAACAAAAGGAATTACATGTAAGAAAAAATAATTTGACTAGAGCCCTCAAAGATTGCCGCGTTAATGCCACATATATTAAGCCACAAACTTAATTGAAATTCAAAACAACTTATACAAAACCTCAACTTTAGGCCAATCTTAGGACCATGTTCAAAACAACTTATACATATTTAAAGATAGCTAATTTCTAAGGACCATGTTGTCATACCAGCTATACAACGCTAGCACAAAGTTATTATTATAATGCAGCTCAAATTAGTCAAAAACTCATCAAAGAAAACTCATAAACAAAAGGAATTACATATAAGCAAAAATACTTTGACTAAAATCTTCATATATTTGCTGATTGCTACATTACCAATTAAGATTTGCTACATTACCCTTCAATCCTGACATAGCTTCAAAACATAACAGTGTGTCATCCACTAAAAATCACCTCCAAACATAGCTTCAAATACAACTGATCAGAATCACCTCCACTAAAAATCAGTCTGTCATCCCATATATCCCAAAATTGATGGTGGAGATCAATGCCAAAGAGATGACAATATTATTTTGTAGTCTCAAAATATATATGTTATTCCAATGCAATGTGGCAATTCATATTATGCTCCAAATCATGGAGCAGAATAATGAGTATATATCCACTACAAAGCAGCAGTGGCAATGCAAAATTTGCTTATAACTTTTAATAGATCTTTAATTCATAGTACATTTCCATACATCATTTAGACAACTAACATAATAAGATGGATTGCTCTATAATTTTTAGGTCCTAGAGAAGAACAAAAAATTCATTTCTTATCTTTCTCATAGTTCCAACCCCATTAATAACCCATCAAATGGAGACCAATACCCAAAACCAGTACAGTGAAACCTATGTAAATCAACTTTTGCATTGTCTTTATACACAAAATGCACAGACACATGCACCAAAAAAATTCCATCACTTAAGCTGCCAACCACCAAAAAAATTCCCAGTTGTAAAAGTTGCATTTCGAATAGAAGAACTTTTCCATACATAGGAACAAGATTTGTAAGGGATTACTCACCATTTTTTCTTTCACTACTTCATTAACTGCGGATCCATCTTTGCGAGTATGCAATATTGAATTTAACACTGCACATTTTACAGGATGTCCATCCGCTTTTGCCTGCAATATGAACAGCATATTTATGTAGTGATTCATATCGGTTCCACATGAACTTAATATAAGTGAAATAATTTAAAAATTAGTCATAATACTTATCTGACTCTATCTACAAAATTATGGAGTCAGAGAATACCATCAGAATAGCAATTTTTCATAGATAAATGGCATGAAAATTTCCCTAAAATCTTACAAATTTATTCAAATTCAATAGCCAAAGACACAAAATGATAATGTCAAAATGCAAAAAAAAAAAAAAAAAAAAAAAAAAAAAAAAAATTGGTGATAATGTTTTAACTAGGACTAATTTTGTTATATGAATATTTGTTATTCCTAAAGCTACAATGCATCTCAAATATTTTTAATAACAGGGTTCAGCAACTACTTTTAAAATAAAATTGTTGTGATTTTATGGCAATATTCAATGAAAAAAGTTCAAAAACTATTAATCATAGTAAAATATTAGACAGGCTTACAATGTAAATAATTTGAACAAAAACAAATAAAAAGCAAATTGAAAAGGGTTCAAATATCCCCATTCCATTTTTTTTTTCCCAAGTCTCTATATATATGTCGTCGTTGGTTATATGACTGTCTAGGAATGGTTTACAGTAGTTCCAAATACTTAGATGCATTTAGTCTTTCCATGGATTGGTTTCAACAAGTAAGACCATTAGCCAGGTAGGGGAAGAACTAAAACAAAAATTTGAAACTATATCTCTAAAGCCTATTAACCTAAAATGAAACTACATAAATATTAACAGCCTAGCCAAGTAATACTGGTTCAAGTTTTACATATCACTGCACCTTACACATGAAGTATTATCATATACTAATAAGAGAGAACCCACACAACTAAATCAAAGAGACTATATAGATATCTTTCAAGACCAAAAAAAATACATACCACTACATCCTCACTATACCAATGGTCAACAAAAACATCCCAATCTTCTAGTATGCATCCCCTTGGTCGATCGCTCTTCACCTGTGCTTTGTTTCTTATATGCGGTATGTAATGAGCTGTTTTCAGCCTACACTTGTGATCCCTCCAAGCCTTCCCAATTTTTTGTAAAGTAAATGTCTTCAACCCCGCATATGCAATAGGATTAGTAGGGACGACGTATTTTCGCTACAATCAAATAGTTGAGTTAGCAAATTACAATCAAATAGTTGAGTTAGAATTAGAACGGCAACAAGCATGCTAAAATGCCATAATTACAAGTATTATAAGTTTCTAGTTTATCTCTACAAGACGCCAACACTCTTCTTTAAGTTCTACTGGCACGTCCCTCCAATCCAAATATTTTATTGGGCACATGTGGGGTTTCCGTGCAATCGTCCCCAAGAAACCAGTGAAAGTCCTTGCCCCTTCATCAACCAGCTAATGCATACTATTTAGCGGCAACTCAATTACTTGGTCACCGGGAAGATCCCAAACCTCCAAATGCTTGTTTCACTCACGAGTTCTACATACAGGTGGCTGCACATCTGAAATTTAAAGGAGATAATATCGTTAAAGTAAGTAAACCAGAAACACTTCCAACAAGAAAACCAAAATACATTCTTTCTTCTAAAAATCAAAACAAATCCTAAACACAATCTTAAGTTTTCTTTCTTTCTTTATTCATTTATTTATTTAGAGCAACATGTAGCACATATACACCAATAGTTGCACCAAGCTCTGTTAGTAATTTTTTGAAGTATATGGAAATCTAAAATTGCAAAAATGACTTTGAAACACAAGTAATACACCAGGTGCATTTATTGAAAAATGAGGTATATTAGAACATACTAGAGAGTTACTATCACCCTAAATTGGTCATAAATGATATGGAAAAACTAAAAGCAGAGAATTATATTCAAAAATGGGTTGTTTAAGCATTTTACATATAAAATTTTAACCTTTTACTTGACAACATCAAACACCTACCCCAATTTTACAATTTTAAGTAGCTTCTTAGATATAATAGAGCTTTTAGAAGAAAAATACTTAAGCTATGTGGTGTCACAATTATATTAATTTTGTTTCAAGATTTGAACCACCCCAAGGTGGTTCTGCTCTCATCATGCGTATACCCTTAACTGGAGCTTTGTCTCTTAAATAAAACCTCCTATATATCTATCAAGATATTGAAATGAGTCCACAACTTGGGCCTAACAAAAACTAGCTATAGATAAATATCTATCAAGATATTTTTATAGGTGAAATTGCTTGGAAATGATATGATGAGAATTTCACATACAATACAAACTATAAACACACAAATACAAAGATAAACAATGAGAACCCAACAAAAAAAAAAAAAAAAAAAAAAAAATTGACCTTTCGTAGAAGCTTCATGCATTTCTTGGTTCGTTTCTTCATCCACATGTGCTGTAGAAGCTCCTTCCACGGTTACGCTCTTGGAACGCATGCGCAAATCTGATTTTTGCCTTGCCATTTCAACTGTCAAAGTGTAAAATAAAAACAAGTATATATGCACAACGACAAGTAGAAAACAAGTTGATATGAATGAAATATAATGTTGGACACATTACATAACATAACAAAAAAGAAACAAAAACAAAAACAAAAGCAGAAAAATGTAATATGAATGAACAATAACTGTTCTGCATGTGACTAATTATTATTAACAACAAAATTACTTGAATCCAAAATGCATTTCCTCCCTTTTCTGGTAAGCCATCGATGATAAATAGAGTATAAACCCTTAAATCACACAATCCAGCAATCTAACAAAAACATAATTGGATATTTGGGCTTCACCAAGGTGGCATTTACACAACTGTCTTATTCTCTTATTTCATTATTTCTTTTCCCTCTTCTAGCAAAATCCATGAGACAATTTCAGACCAAAGGTACATTGTATCTAAATACCAATAACTAGCAAGAACTACATTCTAAAAACTTTCTATTTAATTAGTAAGAATATCAACCACACTAAATTAAAACATAGTTCAGCTTTAAAGAAACCCAAATACAATCTTGCATTTGGCAACCAAAAGTAAAAAAAAAAAAATCAAAACACACAAACAAACAGCAACAAAACAATTGTTGTTAAACTCCAAACTCCCAAATCAGCCCAACCAAACCTTAATCCAACAACATTATCTTACATGCCTAAAACCCATCATTAAAATTAATTAAAAAAATACAATAAGACCCGATTTGTGAAAATTAATCAAGAAGGAACTGTCTTTTACAGAGCAATCTAGAACCTTAAAAACTCCAAAACTGAGACACAGAGAAAAAAAAATCAACCCCACAAGATGAGAGTGTAGACAAATTATCTTAAACAGTGCATGCATGCAAAGAAATTTGAACTGAGCTAATTTCCCTCTAATTTTCCTTTCCTTTCTACTATTTTCTCAGCAACCAAACACAAACCAAGACCAAAAAAAATATTTGAAATTTTTTTTTCATTAACAAACCAACGCACATTTGAAAATCTCAAACCAACACAGAGATAAAAAAAATAAAAAATAGAGAGAGTGCTCAAGACAACTTACAGAGAGAGCGTTTGGTATTTTGGGAGTGAGATGAGGTGGTGCCGATGAGGTGGATTAGGGTTGCTAGGTGGCGTCGACGAGGTGGATTGGAACTTTGGGTCTGCGACGAAGAGTGGGAGAAATAGAGAGAGAGAGAGAGAGAGAGAGAGAGAGAGAGAGCTAGAGTGAGATAAATAGGGTTTGGGTGGGATTTTGGGTCTGCGAGGGAGAGTAAGAGCTAGAGAGAGAGAGAGAGCTGTGATTTTGGGTCTCCGAAGTGAATCAGATAGAGATACAGTGAATGAGAGAGATACAATGAATGAGAGATAGAGAGATCCATTGTTTTTCGCAAAAATGAAAAGCAAAAATGAAGAGGCGCTAAAATGAAAAGCCAAAAAAAACAAAGGGAAGATTTGGGGAGCGGTGCAGATTTAGAAGGTCTATCGCGGCGGTCTAACCCGCCACTATAACTAAAGTAAAACGCCACAACAGGAGACCCTATTGCAGCAGTCATACAAAATGCCGCTAATCTCAAATACTGCAGCGTTTTTCTCTACTACTGCTATATCATCTGCGCAAAATGATATATTTATTGCGACGGGTTTTCTGGAGCGCCACTATATCTACATTACCGCCACTAAAACATATATATGGCAATAGTTTTATGTCTCTCCGCTATAGGACACCGCAAAAGTCTATACCTAAAGTCTATAAAACATATATATGCCAGTGGTCCAAAAAAATGCCACAACAGACCCTATGTACATAGGCGGTCACAGGAAACGCCGCAATAGGTGACATATAGTGGCGGTTTTTATACCCACCACAATAGTCCAATTTTTTTGTAGTGCATGAATATAATTGAAAATAGATTTCAAGGATGTAATTAAAAACACACTAATAATGTTGCACCATTCCTGTTGACTTTTTTTTTAGTATCAATATTTCTAGACCCTTTTGGATTATATAACTCAGTATGCACAAATTCCATCAAGCATACCGTAGGTTTATGGTTTATAAATTCTTGTTGACACCTAATTAATGCGGAATATAACTTCGCCCCACATTGTAAAGAAGATAAAACAAATAATGGGTGACTCATAATTATAAGGTGCTATACCAAAATGGTCAAACTCACTGAGCCGTGTGGTGAGCACAAGTCGAACTATTCTTTCGCCTTTTACTAAAGAATACCGTGTGCTCACTACTTATTTTGCAGCATACATTTGTTTTTGGAGGGGTTGAGTTATAAATCCCTTACAATGTTTAGTTTAAGATTTATTTTTTTTTTAAGTTTTATTTTTGATGACATATATTTGTTAAGCAAAGCAATAATCTTCATAAGAAAATATTACTTTCCTCAAATAAAGCTAGCACCAAATATGCATGTCAGCATTTGTCCTTTTGGTAATAAAAATGTTCTTAAATTGAATACAATATTATTCTAAGCACAAGGTGGAGTCGGAGTTTGAAAATGTTATTCAATCAAACATTGATTTTTTGATGCATTGTATCCGTTTATGTAATAGATTGATACAAATCAATGTGGGCGAATGATAAAAGAAAAAAAAATAAATGTTCAATTTATAATTAAAAAAATGGACTGCTTTGTTTACTAATAATATAAGCTTAAATTTCTGAATTTGTTCGTGATTTATTTGGGTTTTAACCGGTTAGTTGAAATTATAGTTAAAAGATATTGTTAGAATTGGTTCATGTCTTTGTACATTTTTTAGATAATTCAATAGTTACAACTAGAGAATGTGACCAGAATTTGAATCCTAGAGCTATAAGAGGCTCTTAGCGTTTCTGTCATGTCCATATGATTGAACAAGTTTGAGTAGTTGGTCTGGTATAATTTTTTAAACCAGAAGTAAATATCCTAATAAAATTCAATCACTAGCTAAAAGAAAAGGGAAAGGGAAAATTTTAATGTAAATATACTTTTTATTTTTTGAGGATATGGGATAGGTCATGTTGTTTTATTGATTGCTTTTTTAGAGGGAGTTGTTATATTGCTTGTTGATTGCAAACTCCATATCCTATCAGCTCCTGGGCCTAAAATATGCGTCTTGTATTTGCTTATAATAACTATGTGGCCGACAAAGATGCACTGATCAATATAAATGGATCAATCAATCTACCTGCCAATCACAATTTCGGGTTTGGTACTCCAGATCTAATTTAGGATTCGGAATAGTAAAGAAAATTATATGAAGCAAAACACATGTTTTACATTAATATTCCGTGAAAAACGTGCACTACAATTAGCCTTTTTTTTTTTTTTTTTTTTTTTTGCGAAGGCAATTAGCCAACTAGATAGCTTAGTTTTTTTGATGAACAGATAGCTTAGTTAATAGCAAGTACTCAAGATGGATTATTAAAATGCCTATTGTACTGAATTAGGCTAGGCTAATGTAAAGAGCTATATATATATATATATATATATATAGAAATGTTACAAATTTTTATAAATCTTACAAACGGGTGTGTCACTACTTATAAAGAAATCATTTAAATATTTACTTATTAAGTAATCACACATATACATGAATACCTTTCTCTCTCCTACAGCTTGTAGGAGAGAGAAAGTTTTCTCTCTCCCTCTGTAGGAGTTCTTTTCTCTTGGTTTTAGTACAAGTTCTCTCCCTCCATCTATACGGGTTCCTTCTCTGAGTCTTTGTAGCCCACAAGGTCTGATTAAAACTCCTTAGCATCATGAATCTTGCAATCACTAGGGGCTTTTAGCATTTTCAACTTACAGATAAGGAAGATGAAGTCGCCGTTTCAACCTTGCGACCGGACCTGGGTTTCGGATCTATGGTTTGTCTGTTTCTCATCAAGGTAAGTCCGTTTGTCTGGAGGATAGGTTCAGATCTAAAACCTGTAGATAGGGGAATAAAGGTCCTCCAACTTATGTTCAAATCTTGTGTTCAAATGAAATGGCTTCCCTTCTTTTGCTTTATCTGTGTTTTTGTGGGTCTTGGTGAGAAGCATCGTTTGGGGTTCCAAGGTAAGTTCAGCCGTCTTCGGCTTTTTGGGGATTGGATCAGAGAATATTGTGGTTGTGTGAGGGTTTTTGTGAAACATGGAGTTGCTAGCAGAAGTGGACCGGCGGAGAAAGGAAAGGATGATGGCGCTGGTGTACGGAGTCTGGTGAGTCTAGCGAGTAGGGGCACGGAGCGAGCGAGGCACTCAGTTGCTTTGTCAAATCGCACATGCTCCAACAACATGAACCGACAGCAAGGCAGCAAGTCAGGTGTGCTGTCTAGTCCGCCCCTTGAGCCCAGCGCCCTCTTCATACATGCTCTTTCATGTTTCCCAAGGGTCCTCCATGCAGAAGTCAAAGCTTCGATTTTGGGCTTACTTTTGTTTCCCTCTGAGGCCCAAAAATCTCCTTGCCATTTACCCATAAGTACTCCATCTCCCTATTATGAGCCCACCAATACCCCTTTAAAAAGGGTTGCTAGAGCCCAAGGAAAGAAGCCCCAAAATTGTAATATGCAAGCACAAGAATTTAGATGGGCTCTTGGGTTCATGGGGGAGGGGGGTGCATAGTTTGTTTGTTTTCTCCCAGTTGTTTTGTTGGCTTTCACTGATGTATCTCTTTCATATGAATGAGTAGTTCATGTTTTTTATCAAAAAAAAAAAAAAAAGTAATCGCACATATTTATTGTCACGTAAAATAAAATTTTATATTAAAATTGGTAATAATTTTAAATTTCCTATCATTAGACATACCAACATATCTCGATGCAGCCAAAGGCCTTGTAGCTGAATTGGCACCTCCCCATGCACAAATTGCTTAGGGGTCTAAGGGGGAAAGGATTCGAACTGCGGGGTTAACAGCATGTTGTAATTATTTGTAAAAATATATATATATATATATATATATATATCTCGATGCATCAGGTTTTTAAGTCAAATAACCAAATAAAAAGCTAAAGGATCTCTCCATCTAGTAACTTCTACTCGTCAGATTTTTTTTGTTAAATAACCAAACAAAAAGTTAAGGGTATGTTTGGTTGAGGTGAAAACAGGAAGGATGGAAAATAGGAAGAGAAAAATAGGGTAGAAAATGACATTTTCCACTGTTTGGTTAAGGAGAGAAAACAAGAGAGAGATAGAAAATAGGGGGTAAATTTTCCCTTCGAGCCCACCTTTTTTTATCCTCCCAATTTGGGAGGAAAATGAGAAGAGAAAAGTGCTGAAAGATACACTTTACACAAATGCCCTCTATTTATTCATCTCACCTACCTCTCACCTATGACCTAATGACTTTTGCTTCATCCTTATCACTTTACCTTCACATTATCACTTTACCTTCACACACCATTGGTTGAATGGTGAAGAAAGCTTGCCCAATTGCTGACCACGTTGAATGGTTAGATAAAGTTTTTTTAATGAGTGTAAATTTGCCCAATTGCTGACCACGTTACACGTTAATGAGTGTAAATTAACATTTTTTTTAGTGCAAGTTGATTTTAATAAGGAACATGTTACAAATTTATATGTACACTATTCTAATTTTTACATTATAATAATATAAATTTATATGTATGTTGTGGTTAATTTTATATTATTTAATGAATAAAAATAAATATATTTCTTACATATTATGTAACAAGGGTATAATAGTCAATTTATATAAACTACATTTTCCATCCTTTCCTTTTTCTCTCCAACCAAACAAAAAAGTTTTCCACCCTCCTACTTTTCCACCCTTCCAACCAAACACACAAGAGGGAAAATCAAATCTTTTCTATCCTTCCACTTTGCCATCCTCCAACTAATTTTCCATCCTCCCACTTTTCTATTCCTCCGACCAAACGGACCCTAAGGGTCACTCCATCTAGTGACTTCTACCCATCAGATTTTTTTTGTTAAATAACCTAACAAAAAGCTAAGGGTCTCTCCATCTACTAACTTCTATCTATTAGGCTTTTTGTTAAATAGCCCCCCCCCCCCCCCCCCCCCCACACACACACACAAAAAGAGGAAAAAAAAAAAAAAACTAAAGTAGTCTCTCTATCTACTGACTTCTCTCTATCAGGCTTTTTGTTAAATAGCCAAAAAATAAATTTTATATATATATATATATATATATATATATATATATAAATAAATAAATAAAAAGCTAAGAGTTTGATCTCCATCTAGTGGCATCTCTCCATCTATTGAGTTCTACCAAACAAAAAGCTAAGGGTCTCTCCATCTAGTTGCATCTGCCTTTGTTCAATTATTCAGGTTTAATGGTTTCAATTAGTTCAAGCGGTTTTTGTCATCTAATGTCTAATAAGGAACTTAAGTTCAAATATTATTTATACCAAAAATCAATTAATGGTTTGATTTAATGATAAAGAACAATAATCATATAATTCCAAGTTTATCATAAAGAATATTAGGGTTTGATCTCATTGGATTCACCTCTCTCTCTCTCTCTCTCTCTCTCTCTCTCTCTCTCTCTCTCTCTCTCTCTCTCTCTCTCTCTCTCTCTCTCTCTATATATATATATATATATATATATATATAAAGATTTGTCCTACTTTTTGACTAGTACTCTTGCTTTATATAAATATATATATATATATATATATAAAGCAAGAGTACTAGTCAAAAAGTAGGACAAATCCTTTTGGCTGGATTAGCACTAAAGGAAATAAAATAAAAATAGTAGTAAAAAAATCTTGAAAGTAAATCATAGTGATAGCTACATTTTCCTATTGCGCAACAATTCTTCTTGTGTATATGAACCATCAACCTGAAATGTCTTACCTAGCTCAAGTAGAATTAATAGATTGCTCATACTGAGAGTGGAGGGAAGAGAGAAAGAGATGGAAGAAACACAAAGAGAGTTTCACCATGAAGAAGAAGAAGAAGAACATGCAGACATAAATATCTGGAAGTACATATTGGGCTTTTCAGAAATGGCTGTAGTCAAGTGTGCCATTGATCTTGGGATAGCTGATGCCATTGAAAGCCATGGAAGCCCCATTGCACTCTCGGACTTGTCTTCAACTCTAGGATGTGCTTCTTCCCCACTCTATCGCATTATGAGGTTCCTAATGCACCGTGGAATATTCAAAGAGAAACTCACTACCCAAGGCTCCCCAGGCAAGGGGGGAGTTCCCCAACTGTTTTTTTTTTTTTTTAATCATTCTATACATTTCTTTATCTAATATTTTATCATTTTTCACAAAGCGAGTGTATAAGTAATAAATTTTAGGATTAAATATAATATTATAAACTACAAATTTTGATGTTATTTTCAAGTTAAATTATGGAGTTTTAAATATACAAAATATATATATGATTAAAATTTTTTGAATTTAACAAAAACTAACTTGGAAGCTTTATTTGAGATTTATCTAATCACTAAAAATCATTTTATGAAAAATTTAAGTAGAACGTTGACTATTTATAATTATGACAACCCAATTTATTCATATATAAAAATATCTTTATAAATAACATAATATACTTGATATGCTATCTTTCCTTGAATTCTCTTACATTAAAATATAATATAATATTCAAATGAGTAGCATTGTGTTGTTTAAATTGATGTTAAGTATCATATGTTTATGCATTATATATGCATCTAGTCATGTTTGTGCGTGTGGAAGACAAGCAAAGTATGTTGTATATTTTGTCTTCTGATACTAAATCTTGGCTCCACTACTGTTCCCAGGTTATGCACAAACGCCTCTATCTCGCCGTTTGATGAGACAAGGAGAACATAGCATGGCTGCTTTTATTTTGATGGACAGCAGCCCAGTGATGCTGGCACCATGGCTTAGTCTAAGTGCCCGAGTTCTAACTAATGGAACTTCGTCATTTGAGAAGGCTCATGGTGAAGATTTATGGAGCTATACAGCAGCAAATCCTGATCATAGCCAGCTCTTCAATGAAGCAATGGCTTGTGATGCAAGGCTGGTGGTGCCAGCGATGATTCAAGGTTGTCCAGGATTATTTGGTGGGCTTAGCAGTTTGGTAGATGTGGGTGGAGGCAATGGAACCACCATAAAGTTGTTGGTTAAGGCATGTCCATGGCTTCAAGGCATCAACTTTGATCTTCCTCATGTTGTCTCTGTTGCTGCAGAGATCAGCGGAGTTGAACATGTTGGGGGTGATATGTTTGAAAGTGTTCCAAAGGCCGATGCTGCTTTCATATTGGTAAGTCATGCAAATGAAATGCTGCCCTGGGTGTATAGGTCTTTTATATGTTTAGGAAGCCACTTAAGAAGACCTGCTGTTCACCTAGCTGAAACACACACATAAAAGGTTTTGTAAAAGGTCTTCAAGTAGTTTCAACTTTCAAATCTTTCATATACCTCCGAAATATATGTCATTAAGCCTATTAGATAAGACAATACTATGTATTTGAAAATAAGAAACATGAACAAGAGTTACAAAACACGACACACAATATACAAAAATTATAGAAATTAATTAATACATATCTTTCGGTATATTTTAGTAATTTTAAAAACATATTTTATGTTTAAGTTTTCAAAATAAAATCGTTGAAATTGTGTTTAAAATAGAAGGAATTTTTAAATAAGAAATTATATTGTTTTTTTTTCTTCCGACGCAAAAAATTATCCTAGACATATTTTTGTTTGTCATGCTTGACAAGGACATGTCAAGGATTTTATTGAAGCGTCCGAACTTCTTTGGTTTAAAATAGCAATATTGTTACTTCAACCGTAAGCTTAAATTTTTCCTTGGCTCCCATACTCCTTTTATGTAAAATGTAATATCATATGGTTCTCTATTAGAATCAAAATTAATTTTGTATTTCTCAAGTTTAAGTACACCCTTTTTGTGATATCTGGTTCTTTGGCTTAAGTAGTTTACTTTGAAAATTGCAGTGGGTTCTGCATGATTGGGCAGACAAAGAGTGCATCCAAATCCTTAAAAAATGCAAAGAAGCAATTCCAGAGGACAAGGGAAAGGTAATAATTGTTGATGCTGTGATCCAAGAACAAGAGGAAATGGACAAGCTAACTGATGCAAGGTTGATGCTAGACATGGTGATAATGGCCCATACAACTACGGGCAAAGAGAGGACCTTGAAAGAGTGGGGATTTATTCTTGGAGAAGCTGGATTTAGTAGATACACAGTGAAATCAATTCGTGCTTTGCAATCTGTAATTGAGGCATTTCCATAATTTAAAGTAGCTAAGAAATAAGGATTATCTCTACCTAAAAATTTGAACTATTGTGGATCTATGGTCCTAAGTATTGATTCTCTTTCAATAAAACCAGTTTAAGTTGATGTAGTTTGCCTGGTATTAAGTGCATCTATATGACTATCGAAATTTTCTTTTCTTTTTTGTTTTTTTTCCTCTTCTTTATTATGTCTTTCCATCCTAATTCAATTAAAACATTGGTGAAACGAAAATTTCTGAAGAATTTTTTTTTTTTTCTTTTTTTGGCTAGAAAATATCATTCATTAAAAAAAAGTCAAATCTGTTCCACAGTTTAAAAAATAATTTTGTAGCCTTATAATAATTTTACAAACTTACATCAAATAATGAACATTTCCACATATTACTTCAGTGCATTTAAATAGTATGCTGAATAAAATTATTTTTATTTAAAATTAGTTATAAAACTGAAACTGACACATATATAGGCTGCAGCGAACAAGGGAGAAACTGATCACAATTTTTTTCTTTTTTTTCTGTAAAAGAGAATTGCAACCCACATTGTTTGTGTCCGGCAGACTGAGCTGCATAGTTGAATATAAATGTAGAGCAAAACCACATCAACAATCAATCTATGCGCTTGGGGCAATGATGCAGCTAGTGAGGTTCTAACTGAGGCGCGTCTATTGCTGGTGAAAACTATTTCCAAACCCCCTCTTAGGCCTGGGTTCAACCCTGGCCTTTGAGAATTTCTAGAAGAGCTCCCTCTTTAGGGAAAAGCCCTACAATTACTAGTTCTCAAAACTTATTGTCTTATTTAATTGCTAACATGTGAATATTAAAATAAATTAAATTAGAAACTTTTTAAAAATACTCCTATTAATTGCCGTAACTTTTTATTGCCAAGAAGAAAAGCACATCAAATTTTTTGAGAGAGATGTGGATAAATATAAGAGAAATGTTACAAATTCAAATTTTTTCACAACTTATTAATATAGAAATTTGTGATCAGTAACATATTCTTACATGAATTCATTATTGATATCGCTTTTATTATATATCATTCATAACAATTGATATCAACAGATGTTGCATTTCTATAAATATCAATATAGAGAGGCCAACTTATCAAATAATATTATTAGCAATGCTTGGGTGGTGGTGTCTATATCAATATTTTGATGTTTATCAAGAGATATGATTGATTCATGGGGATGGAGAGCGGGGGAGTCCCATTAGGGTTGTATAATAGGTCCAAGTCGAGGGGATTTGTTCTCTCTCAAAATTGAGAGTTAATTTTGGGTGGAAGAGAGAGAGGGGGGGAGGGAGATAACTTTTGATTTAAGTGAGATGGAAAGAAAAAAAATGTTTATGGATTTCTTTAAATTTAGTTAGAAATAAAAACTTTTCCAAAAGAAAAAGTAAATAAGTATGAAATATATTCTTTTGGACCAAAATTATGAGGCCATTTCTATTTGTTAACCGTAGGCAATTGTCTGGGGTTGAGCCGATGACAATCAAATAATATAAACGTAATTGTTGAAATATTTAGTAACGGGCATCTTGTGACCACACTACAAAAAACTCATCCTACACCAGTGTTTTTTTTCCCAAAGCTTTTCGAAACCGCCGTAATAGGACAACCAATAGCGATGCTTTTAGAAACCGTTGGTATAGGTTGACCTAGTACGGCAGTTTAAAGCCAACACTTTCTAAACCGCTACTATAGATCTCCTATAGTGGCAATTTTTTAAACTACTAGTATAAGTGGCCTTACGGTGTTTTAAAACCGCTACTATAGGGTTTAATTTTCATTGTGTTTTTTTTTTTTTTTGGTAAACAGCCTATTCATGCGGTTTTAAAATCGCTACTTTAGGGTTCTTCATATGTAAACCTATTTTAACGATTTCAAAACCGCCGCTATAGGTTTCAAATTAAAATAATTATTTCCTATTAATTTTTTTTCATTATTATTGTTACATTAATATTTTTATTTTTATATATATATTTTTTAAGTGACCTATTACATCACTTTAAAAGTGTTGTAATAGGGTTTACTCTTTTCCTTCTATTGATAGCCTATTACAGCACTTTTAATAGCATTGTAATAGGGTTTACTATTTTCCTTCTATTGACATGGCCTGCTATAGTGCTTTTAAAAGCGCTGTAATAATAGGGTTTACTTTTTTTCCCTTCGGTAGGTGGCCTATTACAACTCTTTTAAAAGCGCTGTAATAGGATTTACTCTTTTCCTTCTATTGATGGCCTATTACAACGCTTTTAAAAGTGTTGTAATAAAGTTTACTCTTTTAATGAGTTTTTGTAAGTTGTAGCATGTTATATTGAAGCTGGTTTGCTAAAATCCATTATGTACCTTTCAAAATTATTTGCAATGCAATGAGATGTTATTTGGCTTTGGCATACTATTGTTGTGGTTGTGATATCAGATACGGAAGGCCATTGAAGCTAAAAGAAAATTTGTTAACTATTCTTGCATTAGATGGATAATTATGTCACATAACACCACAAAGAACACAAGCATAATATTTGACAAACATTTCACTATCGAACATTTAAATTGAAATCATAATTCAAATTTACATTTCACAATTTGCACATTTGAACTAAACACTATTTTAAATTCAAAAAATACATTTCCAAAAGTTACATGTGGAGCATGGAACTACAGAGGATATATTAAACAAAAACCAACATCATTATCTTAACACCAACACACTAGTAAGGTTATTACCTACCTCAGCAAAGCCTGGCTAGCTTTCAAAGCCATTTTCCACATATTTATACATCAATAACCTTAGACCAGCCAATATAATCGACCAACTCCTTTGCACCAGTGTCATCACTAGACACACATTTTCCTCAAACCTTTATCCATAGTACTTTTAGGCTCCTTACAATATAACTCTACATTTTTTATTCAATGTGAATTTCGAAAATCTAATGGTTGAATTGCATGTTCTTTATGCTCTTAACAGGCATATGCTAAATTTCATTCAAATTAGATATTATTTACTATTCACTCAATAAACTTATTTCTTATGAATAAATTTTTACTACAAAAATTTGAAATTTAAACATATTATTGATGATATAATTATTGATCTTTGATCTTCTTGAAAGTTTGTAAGCATGGAAGATATAATAAAACATGTAATCCAATGATTAAAATTTCAAAATACACACATTCAATTAAAATATGTAAGAGGAGTTTGAAGGGTTTTTCTAGTTTGGAGTGAAAATTTTTCCATATATTTTTGAAAACCCTCATGCTAAGGGATTTATAGGAGGGAAGGTGTCTTATAAGAAAGATTTGATTTGTTGACACTAATATTGAAATATGTCACATGCTTAAGGAGCTTGGAATTATGGAAAGAAAAATACACACATTTATCTCTCATCACTGCTAGCATCCAAATAAGGAAAATGTAAGACAAAACAACTAATCAACACGTTTAATTTATGCATCCAACTAATATGCCAACTATCATGACATGCCTAACAAGTTTTAACATTATTATATATGCATCACTTCAACATCAACTTGATAATATAATATATAGTATATACATATTGCACAAGAACATGACAAAACACATGGGGCCATATATAGCATTAAAAAATAATAATAATAAAATAATAAAAAACTATCTAGACTACATCTTGTGTAGGGGTGGGAATTTGTGTTTACGTGTCGAGTTCGTGTCGTGCCAACTTATGGGTATCCGATTATATAGTTCAACACTAACCCGACATGTTTATAAAACGGGTCAAGATTTCGCAACCTTAACACAACCCATTTATTAAACGGGTTAATCATGTCGACCTGTTTATCAAATTTTATCAAAAAATGAAAAAAAAAAATTATGAAAAAACAAGCAAATAAATATTTTTAATATAAAATTTAGAACTAATGAGTAATTGCATCATAAATAATCATTCAAAACTAAAGCATATCTCAATATCACAAATAATTAATCACAAGATGTCAAAGAAAATAAAGTACAACAACTAATAAGTTTATATACTTAGAGTTTGAAGGGTATATTGGTAAAATGTCATTTAACTAAACAAGTCAAACGGATTCCATATCTTGAACACTAACCCAACGCCTTTATTAAACGGGTTAATCATGTCAACATGAATATGAAATGAACCCATTAAGTCTCAACCCATAACATACTAATTTCATGTCGTGTCGTGTCAAGTTCGCGGATCGTATCCAATTTTGTCACCCCTAATTTTGTGTAGATGAGTTACCTTTCGTGTTATTATTGCATTAGTTTGTGATTTTTATATGATTGGTTCCACTCAATTTTCTCTGCAATATTTTTTTCATTTTATTTTAATTTTAACGAGTGAAAAAAAAAAAAAAAAAAAAAAAAAAAAAAAAAAAAAAAACCTATCACACACAAGAAAAATTATGTAATTCTGTCTAACGACTTACTTCAAAAGTATAAAGGTTACGTCTTTAATATATGATAAAGTACATTCTTTTGATACAAGAGCATCTTTATACAAAAGAATTACAAACATCATCCCAAATTAATATATGCAATTTTCTTTTAATTAAATAGCAATTGATTTTTAATTCCTTGTATATTTAATTTTCATAATTATTTCCTGTTGGAGTTGGTAGACTTGCCATCTCTCTCTCTCTCTCTCTATGCGCACGCGTTAACTCCAGTCGAATGAATTGCTATTCTTTTCTTTCCTTTTTTTTTACACAATGCAATGCACTCTAGGTTGCACTGACACGCCATTTTTGACGAAGTACCGATGTCCGACACGTGTCGAACACCGATACCAATAAAACTAGCTAGACTCCGGTGTCCAAGCGATGTTTTTTTTTTGCTTTTCCAACATGGCACCGACACAACTCCAACACGGTGGAAACGCTAGAGTGGAAACACTAGAGTGAAAAAAAATAAAATAAAATAAAATAAAATAAAATAAATAAATAAAAAATAAATAAAAAAACCTAGAAAATCACAGATTTTGACAAATGGACAAATCATTACCGTTGATTTTGTGATATACCCTAAAACAAAAAGGCTTAGAGTCTGAGAAGTCATTACCGTGAAAGTTGAAACCCACACCTGCCCTCTGTCCCTCGCTGGTGCTAGATCGAGCTGATCGGCGAGTCAGCGAGCTTCATAGATAGTCACCATCGATGCCGTTCCTTCCAATCTCTCTCTCTATCTCTCAGCGTGGACAGGTCAGACCTCTTGTCTTCTCTTGCTCTCTTTTTTTTTTTATCTTTCTTTCAGATGTGGTTTGGGTGAATGGGGTGTACTATTTAGTGTTACTTTTTACTTATAACGTGTTTTTTTTTTTTTAATCCCACTCTCATTGTCACTATGTTATACTGAGTATTTTTTTTTTTTTTTTTGTTTCTTTACTTAGCCCTTTGCGTTATAAATTATAATGTTTATTATGAATTTAGTTTGATGTTGAATAGCCTATTTAAACTTTTGGTTTGTACTCTAAACATTTTATGTGTATTATTGTACTACTTTGGGTGTTAGTTTACTTATTTGTAGTTCTTACATAATTTAAATTCTAGACATAAACGTATTTTATATCTAAAAATATTAAAAAAAATATGCCTAAATATAAAATTTAATTAATTATTTAATTGTCGTACTCACGCTGTGTCGTACCCTTATTTTTCAAAAATTGTCATACCCCCGTATCCGTACCCGTGTTTGTGTTGGTGCAACTTAGAATGCACTATTCCATCTTGAGCCTGACATAACAATATTTGTCATCAACAAACTCATGGTTAATGTTTAATTTTTTTGCTTTCTAAAATATTTGGTTTTTTTTTTTTACACCCCTAAACTATAGGGTTTAAAATGTAATTGTGTTAGTATAAACCAATTCAAAAATTCTTTGAGTAAGAGATATATAGTACATTTTTCTTTTATAGAAAGGTTAGAGGTCTAAGTGTACATTTAAGTTAGATTAATAAGGGTGATATGAATATGTAATCAGACGAGAATATTAGATTGAGTGTATGGGTTTACATTTTTTTTTTAAGGAGTATGGGTTTACTTTTTAACTTACATAGGTCCTGACTTCTAATTAAAGCTATGTGTTCTTACGAAAAAAAAAAAAAAATTGTGCACCAATTGACCGATATCCAACTCATATCTTAATATTTCATTTTTCTATCCAATCCAAAACCATCATAAGTATGGTTCTAATCAAGATGCGTGTTTCCATTGATGACTGAAAATTGTCTAACCTTTGAGAATTCTGCAAGGCTCCCAAAACCCAGCATAACAAGATTGAGAGTAGGAACTGGGAAGTGAGTAAACTTAGCACATTCAATAGCAACTTTTAATAATCTATTACTAGCTTAATCAAAGGAGAAAAATAAATTAAAAAAGGAAAAACTTGATGTACTTTTAAGATATGGAACATATATGCCACGTAATTTGGGGAAATTTCCAGATGTACCTTTTTTGTGATTTATTTATTTAATTTTACGGCGTGTTGATTATTTAATATTTATTCCATTTGGCAATTTGCAAATGCATCTGTTGGGTCTTGTAGTTTTACCTTTTATAAACCTGTCGCATATATATATTACTAGTCGCTAACCCGTGCGATGCACAGGATTGTTTTAAATCAAATGCTAACATGTTCGGGTTTAAACATTTCTCAAATTTCAATTATTGAAAGCTAAATTGGCTCTAATATAGGATGAAACGTGTAATATTATGAAGTAATATTAAAAATGAAATAAATACAAATATTATGAAGTAATATATTACAATAATCATAATGTGTTCTTACATTTGGTTTTATAAGTAATATACAATTGTGCTTACATCTTCAAGCTTTATCTAATGCTTTTCAAGAATGTATTTCCTCCCTTTCTTAGGCTCTTCTCTTTTCTCAACTTCTTCAAGCTACTAAATTTTTCACCAAATTAGTATCAAGTATAACACCAAATTATACCAATACATCAAAGATTTACAATGTAAAACCAAACACTCTTAATGTCAATAAATTTCATAATAACCCCACCCAAACTATTGAATTATTAAAAAATTTCAACATTTCTATAATCTTCATGAAAATAAGTATTCCATTGGTTTTCATCATGAATTCAGAAATAAATAACAAAATAGATTATTCACACACAAAAAAACTTCAATATATCCAGTTATAAAAAAAATACCAGTATGAATTGTGCTAAGGTGGAAAATGGTACTATCTTTTGCCATATATAAATACAACATGACCTGAGACCTCAAACATTAAGAATACAAAAGCCAAAAATCTAGATATTTATGGAATTTGTTTCAAGTTTATGCCAAACCAAAACTAAAGGCATGCTGAGTGCAATTCACAAAGGCTTAGTGGCTTGATAATGTTGTCAAAATTTGTGCAGTCTTCCAAACAAAAATAAAATAAAATAAAAATCCAAAAGGAAAAAAAAAATTCAAACCATCTCAAGCAAGGTAGTTCCAACAATTTTCCTAACTTTCTCATGAATCGAGTTGCTAAGATAGGATGGTATTAGACATCCAATTAAATGAGCAAAAACCCAAAATCAGTGTCATTGTCAACATGAATTACTAGGAATTATTTAAATAGGTAATTGATTTAGTGATATATTCTAAATGCGTTTCCACTTATGTTCACTTACAGAGAAATTATAATCAACATTAACAGTTGTAAAGACAAAATAATAAACCAAAACTGCATCAAATAGAATAGAATGATGCAAGGAAAGCCACGCACATAAAATTGTAGAGATAGCAGTTGATGATCAAGGAGAAATCTCCTCCCGTCAGCACCACTTCAAACACAGTTTTTTGAGGCATCAATCAAACAATTTGATTGTGAGAGCAGGCAGCTTACCCTCATATAAAAAATTTTAAAAAAAAAATGAAAACTCTTCCTATATATGTTATTTTCTTCAAGAATTGAAGAGATTAGCATAAAAATTTCAATGTTTCTATCCAATGAAAAAACAATCACCTGCATCACCATAGTTGCTACTGTTAGCTAACTTCAACTCATGTTTTCCATAGTGACCAGTAATTTATAGAGGCAAAGGAACCCAGAAATTAAAAGCAAAAGCCTAAACTAAATCCTCTAATTAATTTAAGAATTCCATTTTGTTTTATGCAGTTACTTTTAGCTATAGTCTTGCAACCTTACAAGTATTTGAATGTATCTTATCTAATCAATGTGTCAACTGCATCATACCTTGCATGTCTATACGTTCATGTGTTTGAAGATAAAAAATCTGAACAATATTCAAATCTGAAAAACTAAACAACACTGTGCTCACGAGCATTTCTAAAATTTTAACAATGTTAAACTACACTCTACAATTTTCTGCTTGTGTTGAAAAAAGTTTTAAACACTTGGGTCACATGGGCGACAAAAAATCTACCCACACCAATTTCGCTAAGGTAGCATAGCATCCTCAACATATAAAATTTAGATTGAGTTGCGACACACAATCTGAACAATGTAATGAATGTCTAACCTCAACGTACTCCACACCAATTCCACTAAGATTATCAGGAATGTTATGTGATGAAAGCAAGTTGATAACTCCACCAAAGCCAAAAACGTACTCCACACCAATTTCGCTCAATTTCCACTAAACAAATTTAAACCCATAGCTCAGTTTCCACAAAAATAAAAATAATAATTGACTATCACCATTTTAATAGCTATTTAAAATATTGAAGATGTGACTCACTTCAAAAAATATTGTAGTCAAAACATACTACTAAACTCAGTTACAGAGTTCCAAAATCAATTACAGATACAAAGAGAAACACAGCTAAAACTACAATACACAGTTTAGTTGCAAACAGAATGTAATAAACCATTTAAAAACAAAAACCCAATATAAAATTTTCTCAATTGATTTAATTTTACAAATTTTGAAAACCAAAACAACATAAAAAGCATATTAAGATCCATTTAACAGACAAAAATCAATTGAAAGATCTAAACATATATGTATGTATATTATAACTCAAACCCAAATAGACAACAAAAACAGGGGTAGGTATATAAGAGAGAGAATCAAATCAAACACGTATTTCTATTTTTGTTTACTTTGAGATTGAATTCTAAGACTGAAACTTAAAATCCAGAATTCCAACAACAAAAACACACAAAAACCTCTTTATCAAACCGATCAGAAAATAGAAAATCATAATTTTTATTTTTTTTATGGAGCAAGGTTTTGATCGCTTACCGTTGTCGGAAAGAGATTGACTCAGATGGGAGTGACGACCAAGGAGAAGGATTTGCGTCTAGGGTTTTCAGTTTTGGGGTTTCATGCGTATTCTCTTGCAGACTCCAATCGTGTTCCCAAGCTGAGTTTGTGTTTGTGTCTAACGTTTTTTTTTTTTTTTCTTTTTTTAAGATAAGCATTCGATCAGATGGGAGTGGAGACAAAGAAGAAGGATTTGGGTCTAGGGTTTTCAGTTTTTGGGGTTTCTGCCTATTCTCTTGCAGACTCCAATCGTGTTTCCAAAGTTGAGTTTGTGTCTAACGCTTTTTTTTTTTTTTTTAAGATAAGCATCCGGATTTTTTTTAGTGAAAAGAGTTTTTAATTTTATTTTTTAAATTTATCAAAAAAAATTATTTTTTAAATATTGTGTTAACGTAGAAAATTGTGAAAGCTTCAAAGACTTCGGTTTTATAAGTTACCAACCAACCAGGGACGGACCTAGGATTCGAAGTCGAGGGGGGCAAATATAATTTTTCTTAGGCTTATTTTCAAAAATCTTAAATATATATCTACTATTTAATATTTTAAAAAAATTTGGGGGCACAGTCTCCCTTAGCCGTCCCTGTGGCAAACAAAAGATAATTGAAAGAGCCAGTAAAAATCGACCAATTAATCTATTATCTGATAATCATCATGCATTTGGCGTTTGATAATATCCATATCTGACTAAAGGATTTGGAATCAATACACAAACAATAAAAAATTTTAAGCACATGCAATACCTGTTTTACCAAAAACACGCCATACATCAGCCAACGAAACTAAAGCACATTTGGTTCTCAACAGTGATGCAGCCCTGGACATCAGATGCCCATTGAAGCCAAACGTGTGGTTTGCTATATTGATTAATCTAGACAGTGTAATCACTAGCTACGTGATTCATCAAGTTACAAAACTATATGGAATTTTAGCCAATTGGAAAATTGTACAAATATTAAGCAAGATAAGTATAAGATTGTCTCAAGCATCTTATAAGGTTAACATTAATAGGTTCTTAAATTATCAATCTTGTATAAATATTAAGCAAGATATATATGTATTAGATTGTCTCAAGCATCTTACAGTTAACATTAGTAAGTTCTTAAATAATCTTTTTAAAAATAATTAGTAGGTTCTGTTTGGTTCAACTAGTGTAGTTTCTAGTCCTTGAATAAGGGACTTAAGATCAATTCACTTACACCAAAAAGATATTTATTGTTGTCTTAATCTAAAGGTAATGGACAATTATCATGGATCAAACATTAGAAGCTTAAATCCTATCATATCTATAAAACAAACATTTTTTTTTTTTTTTTGGTAGAAATCAAATTGTATTAACAGAATCTAAAACCGCATGCAGAGGCCGCAGCCTCTCATAATACAGACCAAAATTGTCATGAAATAACAACATACATAAGTTCACAGGTGGACAATCAAAAAACATAATATCTTGGCTTGAATTTGATCTCTTTCTAGCCAAAGCATTTACACATTTATTTGCTACACAAACAAGAATTTGGTTAATAAGGGTCCTGTAATCCATGATAGGAGAAACGAGATATAAATTACTATTAATTCTTCAATAACCCAGCCAAGCACAACTTTAGCATCAATCTCTATCTCAACTACCAGAAGGATTAAACTAATACAAAGCATCAAGCCATTCCTAAGAGCCCAAAACCCAGGCATCAACACTAGATGCTACCCCGATAGACCAGGTGAAATAAGACTAACATTATGTATTAATATGAAAAGCACTAAACACATTCCCCAACCACTCTTTTTTAAAAATATAAATAAAGCAATACCACTCCAAAATAGAGACCAAAGTCTTTGTTGCTGGATTACCACAAAAGCAATAAAAAAATAGAAAAATAATGGTGAAAGGATCTCAGTGGTATCTTCATTCCTATTTTGCAAAGGCTCTTTCTTTTTATATATATGTGACCCTTGAACCTGTCTCAAGTATCAACACAACCATAAGGAAAAGATTGCTCAAACTGAGAGAAATGGAAAAAACACAAAGAGAGGAAAAATGGAACGAGGAAGAACAAGCAGAAGTGGATATCTGGAAATACATATTTGGGTTCACAGAAATGGCTGTAGTCAAGTGTGCCATTGATCTTGGGATAGCTGATGCCATTGAAAGCCATGGAAGCCCCATGACACTCTCTGAGTTGTCATCAACTCTAGGATGTGCTCCTTCCCCTCTTTTCCGCATTATGAGGTTCCTAATGTACCGAGGAATATTCAAGGGGAAACTCACTCGCCAAGGCTCCCCAGGTTATGCACAAACACCTCTATCTCGTCGTTTGATGAAACATGGAGAACATAGCATGGCTGCTTTGATTTTGCTAGAGAGTAGCCCAGTGATGCTGACACCATGGCTTAGTCTAAGTGCACGTGTTCTAGCCAATGGTACTTCGTCATTTGAGGTGGCACATGGTGAAGATATATGGAGCTATTCAGCTTCAAATCCTGCTCACGGCCAACTCATCAATGAAGCAATGGCTTGTGATGCTAGGGTGATAGTGCCAGCAATGATTCATGGTTGCCCTGAGGTGTTTGATGGGCTTAGCAGTTTGGTCGACGTGGGTGGGGGCAATGGAAAAACTTTGAAGGTGTTGGTTAAGGCATTTCCATGGCTTCGAGGCATCAACTTTGATCAACCTCATGTTGTTTCTGTTGCAGGCGTGATTAGTGGAGTTGAAAATGTTGGGGGTGACATGTTTGAAAGTGTTCCAAAGGCTGATGCAGTTTTCCTGAAGGTAGGGTCCGAAAAGAAAATATTATCTTTTATCAGTAAAACTTAAGTACAATTCCTTTAGAACTTATATCTTAAGTTTTTCAATAAATTCAACTAAACAGTTGAATTAACCGATAAATCACATAGTTGAATTTACTGCCATTAAAGAAAGATAATATAGTTTATGTTGCATTAGACCATTGCGGTTAATGCATGCACCGATAGTTGAATTTAATTGGAGATAAAAATAAATAAAATAGAAAATAACTATACCTAAAGTTTTGGTCATTTACTTAGCTCATTTGCGTTTAGGATGCCACTTAAGAAAGAAAGCATGTGGTTAAACTAGCTGCGATATTTACTTGTATACATTACCTACTAGGTAAGACTGTTATTGGAAATATGAAGCACATTATATATATATATATATATATATATATATATATATATATAAATTATTTGAAGCACACTAGATATATCTCTCGCAGCTCCTTGTATGGTACAATTATTGATAAGAAAAGGTTTTTATACTCTTAATGATATTCAGCTCTTTTGATTATGAAATTGACCTTTATGAATTGCAGTGGGTCCTGCATGATTGGGGAGACAATGAGTGCATCCAAATCCTTAAAAAATGCAGAGAAGCTGTTCTGGAGAATAAAGGAAAGGTAATAATTGTTGATGCGGTGATTGAAGAAGCAGAAAAAGATAAGCTAACCGATGTGAAGCTAGCACTAGACATGGCGATGATGGCTCATACTAATAGCGGCAAAGAGAGGACGTTGAAAGAATGGGGATTTGTTCTTGGGGAGGCTGGATTCAGTAGATACACAGTGAAAACCATTCATGCTGTGCAATCAGTAATTGAAGCATTTCCATAATCTATATGTTTAAGTTAAGGAACATGGTGTTGTTGTTTATCTCTAATTTTAAGTGGTAATAAGTCAATCTATGTTGTAATGGCTACTAAGAGAAGACCAGTTTGACTGTTTGAGTTGGTGTAGGTCGCTTGGTTTTAATTGCAATCTATTAATCTATGATTATGAAAATTTTCTGCTTTTTGTTTCTGCATCTGAATTCAATCCGAAGTAAAATTAATCTCGTATTGATTTATTATTGGTGAAAACTAACAAGTTGGTTGAGAAACACGTTTTGTTCATTAAGAAAATGCAATGAATAAAGGAGAAAGCGAAACCAAACATATGGTTGAAGCCGCAGTAGTCCCACATGGTTTGTGTATGACATACTGAGCTCTATTAGATAAATATAAAAATAGAGCAAAAGCATTTGGCTAAGCATCTTTGCACTCGGGGCAGTGACGCAGCTAGTGAGGTTCTAACCGAGGTGTGTCTATTGCTGGTAACTGTAAAATTGTAATTTATAACTATTTTATGTTGGCTTTAATTTCATGCCAAATTTTATTGTAATTTCTTCAATCATATTTCCCTATATGTATGTGGATTTTTAATTGTAAAGGATGAGTGTGAGAGAGTGTGAAGACTTAAGCTTAAAAGGATGAACAAGTGGTTTTCGCGAGTATCTCGCGAGAAGCTTACTCGCGAAAGAGCCACGTGTAGAGCACATGACTAGAAGATGAAGAGTCATGCCAGCCTAGAGATTTTCACGAGTGTCTCGCAAGTAAGGCCAATCCGCAAAGTACTCACAAATCATTCTGTTTGGCTAAAAGTTATGTTTTGTTTTACCAAGTTTTTACCCATACTATATATACACCCATTACCCACAAATTGTAAGAAGTGCTTTTCTGAGAAAAAACTCTAGAAAATACACTTGAGAGTTAGAGATTATTATACCCACAATCATCTACACATTTCCTTGTGGTTTTCCTCAACTCCTACCTCTCCATCTCTAGATCCTTGAGAGGTTGATAGCCCAAATACTTACCACACCTATTCTAAGTGTCAAGTGAGATTTTAGTACTATTGGGAAGTATTGGAAGGAGTCATTCATTGGCGGATGCAATCGGGCTATATTGCGGGATCTGGAAAGTTAGAGAAGACAAGGTTCCGAGAAGCCAGTTGGTAGCAAGAGTTTGGAGGCTCAAGTGCATGAGATAGACTAAGCTTGGAGGGTCTTTTGTTATTCATATGCTTCAACTTTATTCTCTAGTGGATCGATTTTGACTTGGAGGGTCGTAAAGAGGTTTTTCGCAAAGTTCTTTGCTTTCCTCTTCGATAACACATCTCGGTGTTATCTTGTGTTTACATCTCTCTTCCCTACTCTTAAGCTTTACTTTTATTGTTGATAATGGATAAATATGACTTAGGGTAGTGATAACGGTTGTTTGCACTTATTTACCCTTATTCTGCACTTAGTATAAGTTAGAGTAAAAGCTCTATAGCCGTAATTTTTATTGAAGGGTCTAAATAAGCTCTTGTGTATTTACACAAATCCGAGCTTTCAAGAAAAATTTCCAAACCCCCTCTTAGGCCTAGGTTCAGCCTTGGCCTTTGTGAATTTCTAGAAGGGCTCCCTTTTCTGGGTAAAGTCCTACAATATCTAGTTCTCAAAACTTTTTGTCTCATTTATATAATTGCTAACCTTTTGTTTTAGCCTATTCCATTTACCAGTACATGTTGTGTGAATATAGAAAAGGGAACGGCTTGTGTTCAATGGATTGTACACATTGCGATACGAATGTGTCCAATCAACGAGTTTAGTGGAACTGGTCACTGGACACAACCGCCACCCTATAAAGAATAGTTCTTATTAATTACAGTAACTTTTTATTACCAGGAAAAAAAGCACATCAAATTTGTGGATATATATAGAAATTTTTGAAAGAGATGTGGACATATATGAGAGTATTATGCGGGGTACAAATATTTTTACAAATTTATTTCATAACTTATTAATGTGATTAGTAGCATATTTTTACATGAACTCATCATGGCCATCATTTTCATGATTTTAATTTATGAAAACAATCCACACTGTGTCAGTTGTGCCATTTTAATCATACATCATTCATAACAAGTCACATCAAAGAGTTGTTGCATCTCTGCACTAATTCATTTGAGGCCAACTTAACAAATAAAGTTATTAATTAGCAAATGCCTGGGTGGTGGTGTCTAGTGTCTACATCAATATATTGTTGTTTATCAAGAGTTTTATGGTGATGATTTGTGGGATGGGGAGTGGGGAATGGGGAGTGGGGAGTGGGCAGTCCCAGTAGGGTTTTATAATAGGTCCAAGTCGAGGGGTCTGAAACAATATTTCCAACACCACATTAAAACTGGTCAGTCAATTAGATTGGCGCCTAAGGACATTGAATGCAGCCCCAGGACATTGCCTTAGGGTAGAGCCAATGACAATCAAAACCATATCAATGTAATATAAATATAAATATATATATATATATATGTATATTTTTTTTTTTTTGGTACCTCAAAAAAGGAGCTCTTTTTAAGGAGCTCACAAGTGTGGTCACTAGTCTTATCCACTCAGACCCTCATGCATAGTGTGGAACTGCTTAAGTAATAGTGGAACTTGCCACTACTCAAACTTACAACTTTTGAACTTGCAAACGTAATGGATTGTAAGAGTTTCTTACCACTAAGCCACGCACTCGGGTGGAGGTCGTAATATAATGGTTGACCTAGTAATGTGGATCTTGTGACTAGGATTAATGGGTTTTTGTAACTTGTAGCATATTATATTGAAGATGGTTAACTAAAATCCATTATGTACCTTTCACAATTAATTATTTGCAATGCAATAGGTGTTATTCACCTTTTATGTGGCTTTGGCATACTGTTGTGGTTGTGATATCAGATACTAAAAGGCATCTTGATACAACTTGAAACGAAAAGCATCTGTTACCAGCTCTTACGTTAGGTGAATAATTATATGATAGAACACCACAAAGTAACATATTTCACAGGGAAGGAAAATCACAAACTGAACAAGTCACTATGACATTTGAATTGAAATCATAATTCAAAATTACATTACATGATCTGCACATTTGATTTAAACCCTATATTGTATCTTTAAATTCAAAAAATACATTTCCCTCCTATAAAGCACTTAGCCTGAGGATTAAACAAAAACATCATTGTCTAACACCAATACACGCTAGCTAGCAAGGTTATCACCTACCTCAATAAAGCCTGGCTAGCTTTCAAATTAACCTTCATCCACAGTACGTACTTTTAGGGTCTATTTGGTTGGAAGGGTAGAAAAGTGAAAGAATTGAAAAGATTTTAATTTCCCTTTTTTTTGTTTGGTTGAGAATGAAAAAGTAGAGGGATGAAAAAAGTGAGTTTGCATAAATTTACCCATATATCCTTGTTAAAAAATGATACATAATTAAAATAAAAAAATGACAAGCAATTATAAAAAATAAAAAGGCAATCACCCAAATTTATTAAATAATAAAAATTATGTCCAAAAAAAAATCATGACTAATTTTTAAAAAAGACAAAACAAAACAAAACATAACACCACCTACTGCCCAAGAAATCAAAAGATAAAAGGATTAAAAAAATAAAAAAATAAAAAAAGACAACATTCCCAGGAAGTGAAAATAATAATAATAATAATAATAATAATGCCTTAATAATTATAAATTCCTTAACAATAATAATAATAATAAATGCCTTAAAAGGGGCAAACGCTCAGGAAAGCAGGTAGTAAAAAATAAAAAATAAATAAAAATAAAAAACCAAGGCAACTAGATGAAATTAGTGCAATGGACAATGGGCAATTTCTTCATTTACCCATCAAACTCCTCCCACCATGTTTTCTCTTCATTTTGGAGAGACAAGTTTTAGGTGAACCTGGGTGGAAAATGCCTGAGCCCCATCAAAAAAATTTCTCTCCCTCCCTCTTTACCAAACAGCACTCTTCTATTTTCTCTCTAAAGTTTTCTATCCATCTTATTTCACTTCCAAACATACACACTATTAGGCTCCCTGCAATATAACTCCGCAACATCATTAACTCCAAACTCCTTAAGAATATAACATATTTCAATATTAGTGGCAATTAATCAAATCTTCCTTATAAGACATGTCCACTTTCCCTCTTATAAAGCCCTTAGCCAAAGGGTCTTCAAGAAAGTTTCTACCCGCCATACTGATGAAAAGAAAGAGACACCCTTCCATCCCTCTTCACGGCTTGCATTCAAATAATTTGTAAGACAAAACAACAAATCAACACATGTTTAACTTATGCATCAAATTAATATGCCAACCATCAAGACATGCACATGCCCAACACGTTTTAACATTATTATCTATGCGTCACTTCTTCAACATCAACTTGATAATATAATATCTACATATTGGACCAGAACATGACAAAACTCATGGGACCATACATAGCATTAAAAAAAAAACCCTATCTAGACTATGTACATTTTGTGTAGATGAGTTACTTTCCTGTTATTATTACATTAGTTTGTGATTTTGTATATGATTGGTTCCACTATTTTTTCTACAATTTTTTTTCATTTATTATAATTTTAATGAGAGAGAAGAAACTAGGAAAAATTTCGTAATTCAACCTAACGGCTTATGTCTAGTATAAAGTCCTAGAGGCTGCATCTTTGATATATGATAAAATGTATTCTTTTGATACAAGGACTTCTTTATACAAAAGAATTGTAGACAACATCCCAATTATTATTAGTAAAAACAAGTTGCTTTAATTCCTTGTGTATTTAATTTACCTAATTCTTTGTTGTTGGAGTTGTTAGACTTGTCATATTTGTGTTCCTCTCTCACTCTCTCTCTCCAATCAAATGGATTGCTATTCTTTTTTCCTTTTTTTTTTTTTTAACACAATACAATGCACCATTCCATCTTGACCTTGACATAACTACATTTGTTGTCAATAAACTTAGGGTTGACGTTTAATTTTTTACCTTAATATCAGGTTTTATTTGTAGCGTTTATAATGTAATTTTTCTTTTAGCACAAACCAACTCAAGAATTCTTTGAGTAAGAGATATATAGTCCATTTTTATTTTATAGAAGGTTAGAGGTCTAAGTGTACATTTAAGTTAGATTAATAAGGATGGTATTAATATCTAATTAGATGAGAATATTAGAATGAGTGTATGGGTTTACATTTTTATAAAAATAAAAATTAAAAAAGGAGTATGGGTTTTCATTTTAACTTACATAAATCCTAAATTCTAATCAAAGATATGTGTTTTCATGGACAAAGATAGTAAAAATCTTAAAACGGTATACCGATTGACTGATATTCAACTCATATCTTAATATTCAGTTCTCTTGTCCAATCCATAGCACTGATAACAATCATAGACTCATAGGTATGGTTCTAATCAAGACACTAGTTTCCATTAATGGTTGAAAATTATCTAGCCTATGAGAATCCTACAAGGCTCCCAAAACCAAGTAGTTAACAAGAATAAGAGTGGGGAGTGAGTAAAACCTAGCCCATTCAGTAGCAACTTTTAATCTCTATATATTAAGAAAATTCGGAAAGTTAGTTATTACATTTTTTTACTATCAAAAATACCCCTAATTTAATTAACTTATCATTATTCCTAAAACATAAGAAATGAGTTTAAAGCAAAAAAAAAAAAAAAAAAAACAAAAAACAAAACAAAAACAAAAAACTACATATGTTTATAAAACTACCCTATATTCTATAAAACTTCTCATTACCCTATGTACACAACCAAAACTACCCCATATTTAAATAAAAAAAATAAAAATAAATTAGCCAAAAAAAAAAACCCATTAAACATGCAATGCGCATGTGATGGGGCTAATAGTGTATATATTACCAGCTTAATAAAAAGGGAGTGGGTTCTAATTAGCTCAACTGATAAAGTCTCTAATAGTTGAATAAGAGATCTAAAATTCAATTTCCGCCTACACGAAAAACTGATTGGTGTTTTGATCTGATAACAAATAGCTATCATTAAGAGTGGACATCGTAGGTTGAAACTCTCTCCAAAAAAAATAATAAAAGGGGAAAAAATAAAATTAAATTAAAAAATTTGAGACTGCCAAAAAAAAATAAATTAAAAAAGAAAAACTT
This sequence comes from Quercus robur, assembly GCF_932294415.1. Classification (NCBI taxonomy): domain Eukaryota; kingdom Viridiplantae; phylum Streptophyta; class Magnoliopsida; order Fagales; family Fagaceae; genus Quercus; species Quercus robur. Next base: position 53,153,233 of record NC_065544.1, on the reverse strand, counting down.
GATGTACTTTTAAGATATGGAACATGGATTGAGATAATGCAATTGCACCATGCAATTCACCTTAATCCTCTCACAACATTTTTTTAACTTTTTTACTTTTACTTTTACTTTTTTACTTTTATTCACTTTTTATATTTAAAGGTAAAGATTTAAAGTTTCTTTTCACATCTTTAAATCTCAACCATTCATACTAATAGCATCTGGTACAATACTCTAGATATTGCAACTTATCTCAATCCATGGAACATATACATTGCAACTTAAGGTAGAGCCAATGACAGTCAAAACCATATCAATGTAATATAAATATATATACACACACACATATATTGGGTACCTCAAAAAAGGAGTTCAAGAGTGTAATCACTACTCTTGTCCACTCAAACCCTCATGCATAGTGTGAAACTGCTTGAGTAATAGTGGAACTTGCTACTACTCAAACTTACAACTTCTAAACTTGCAAACGTAATAGATTAAAAGTGTTTCTTACCACTAAGCCATGCACTCAAGTGGAGGTCGTAATATAATAGTTGACCTAGAATGTGAATCTTGTGACTAGGATTAATGGATTTTTGTAACTTGTAGCATATTATATTGAAGATGGTTAACTAAAATCCATTATGGACCTTTCACAATTAATTATTTGCAATGCAATAGGTGTTATTCACCTTTTATGTGGCTTTGGCATACTGTTGTGGTTGTGATATCAGATACTAAAAGGCATCTTGATATAACTTGAAACTAAAAGCTTCTGTTAGCTGCTCTTACATTAGGTGGATAATTATTTCATAGGACACCACAAAGCAACATATTTCACAGGGAATGCAAATCACAAATTTTCATTTCACTATCTGAACATTTGAATTGAAATAACCATAATTCAAAGTTAATTACATTTCACAATCTTCACATTTGATTTAAACCCTATTTTGTATCTTTAAATTCAAAAATACATTTCCAAAAGTCACATCCAGGTATGGAACTACAGAGGATTTATAAGTAAAAACCAACATCATTGTCTAACACAACACGCTAGCTTTCTTATCACCTATTTAGCAAAGCCTGGCTAGCTTTCAAAGCCATATATGCTCCACATTTACATCAATAACCTTAGACCAGCCAATACAATCAACCAACTTCTTTTTCACCATTGTCGTGATCATGACTAGACACACATTTTCCTCAAACCTTCTTTTTTTTTTTTTTTTTTGGGGTGAAATTCCTCAAACCTTCATCCATAGTACTTTTAAGCATATGACATTTCAATTAGTGTCAATAAATCAACATCTTCCCTATAAGACATGTCCACCTTCCCTCCTACAAATCCCTTAGCCTTAGGGTCTTCAAGAAAGTCATACTGAAAAGAAAAGGACACCCATTTATCCCTCGTCACTGCATGCATTCAAATAATTAATACGTAAGACAAAACAACAAATCAACACGTTTAATTTATGCATCCAACTAATATGCCAACTATCAAGACATGCCCAAGGAAACTATCACACAAGAAAAATAATGTGGTTCAAACTAACGGCTTACATCCAAAGTATAAAGGTCTAGAAACTACAACTTTAATATATAATAAAATATATTAATTCTTTTGATATAAGAGCTTCTTTGTAAAAAAGAATTACAGACAGCATCCCCAATTAATATATGCAATTTGTCCTATCAAATAAATATATATATATATATATATATATATGCAATTCGCTTTGTGTATTTAATTTTCATAATTCTTTCCTATTGGAGTTGGTAGACTAGCCATATTTTTGTCCCCCCCCCCCCCCCCGCCTCTCTCTCTCTCTCTCTCTCTCTCTCTCTCTCTCTCTCTCTTCGGCCTGTTAACTCGCCAGTTGAATGGATTGCTATTATTTTTCTTCTTCTTTTTTCCTTTTTGTTTTACACAGTGCAATGCACCATTCCGTCTTGAACCTGACAAAACTACATTTGTCATCAAAAGACTCGGAATTAACATTTAATATTTTTACTTTCTAAACTCTTAGGCTTTTTATTTGTTACACCCCTAAATTATAGGGTTTGAAATGTAATTTTGTTAGTACAAACCAACTCATGAATTCTTTAAGTAAGAGATTTATAGTTCATTTTTTCTTTTATAGAAAGGTTATAGGTCTAAGTGTATATTTAAGTTAGATTAATAAGGGCGGTATGAATATGTAATTGGACGTGAATATTAAACTAAGTGTATGGGTTTACATTTTAACTGACATAGTTCCTAACTTCTAATCAAAGATATGTGTTCTCATGAACAAAGATAGTAAAAATCTTAAAGTGGTACACTCATGGACTGATATCCAACTCATATTTTAATATTAATTCCGTTTTCCTATCCAAAACAGTTATAGGTATGGTTTTAATCAAGATGCTTGTTTCCATTGATGGTTGAAAATTATCTAACCTTTGAGAATTTTGCAAGGCTCCCAAAACCCAACATTTAACAAGTTGAGAGTAAGAATTGGGAAGTGAGTAGAACCTAGCACATTTAGTAGCAACTTTTAATAGTCTATTATCAACTTAATTAAAAGGGAAAAATAAATTAAAAAAGAAAAAACTTGATGTATGTGGTGGGCCTTTTTGTGGTTAAAGTGGGCTGAGCTGCCACCTACAGTATTAGGCCCGAGTATTCTGAGTAAGGGAGTTGAGACCGGTCCAACTGCAACTCAATTTGGTCCGGCTTGTGCGCAAACTATGTCTCGTCTGCCAAGAGCACACTTACGGTGGGCAAAACGTGGTGCTTATCCTCTGTTTCTACCGCAGAAGTAACTTTTCTCCAGTTTCTGCCGCAAAAGGAATTTTTCTCCAGTTTTCGCCACAGGACTAACTTTTCTATTATGTAGCAAAACTTTCTATTGTGCAATAAAGCTTCCTGCTGTGCAATTAAGCTTCCTGCTATGCAATTAATCTTCCTGCTATGCATTGAAGTTGTTTTTTTTTTGTGCAGTAAAGCATTCTGCCGTAAAGCATTCTGCCGTAAAGTCTTCTGCTGTGCAATAAAGCTGTCTGCTGTGCATTAAAGCTGTTTGCTATGCTTTAAAGCCTTCTACCATGCAATAAAGCATTTTGCAATGTGAATGACTACTCTTCGTTTTTACTACAGAAATACTTTTCTACTTCCTGCACATAAACAAATCTAAAACCCAAAGAAAATACCCATCAAACAAATGTTAGTTTAAATGGGTTAAGCATATTCTCAAATATATACATACATATATGAGTATATATACTTATACGTATTCACATATACATATATAAAATATATTTTACAGAACATGAGAAACAAGATATATGTATATATATATATATACTTATGGCAGGATAATGATTAGTTTGTGTCAACAGTGAAACACGTAATAACAAATAAAGAAGAAAGTTTCCACAGAAAAGGTTTAGCTAGTATAATAGCTAACACGGTACATATAATGAAAATGTGCTACAGCAGAATAACTAGTACAAAAGTAAAGATACCACAGCAGGACAACTGATGTAGCAGACGTGATAAAAACGTGCTACGGCAGGATGACTAAATACAGCAGATATAATTTATAATGAGATAAATCAAATATATTTGCAATCAAAATCAAGTATTGAATCTTCCCATAGGATAAGTAAACCAAGAAAGAACCCAAACCCCAACTTGAACAACCTTGTCATAGGCTTTTGCCATCAAAGTTGTGCATTTTGGAGAATAGGCCTAAATGGCTACTAGCTATTACTTTTGGGGACATCAAAGAGTGGGTTTGTTAAAAGGGAGGGAAAAGATGGTCTATTGATACATGCCCCTATTCCTGCCGTATTTTCTCTCTTTGTTTTACCACTTTCTTTCTTTCTCTCCGTTCTTTCTTTATTCTTAGTTTCTTATTACTCTCCCGCCGTGGGTTGTTCCCCCTTTTTGGTCTTTCCTTTTCCTGGGTATCTCTCTCTGGGTGCTTACTACTCTCTTACCATGGGTTTTCCCCCCTTAAGTGCTTCCCTCCATTGGGTCTCTATCTTTCGGTGTTTTTCTCTCTTCCCCTGTTTTTCCTTTTCTTCCTCTGTTTTTTCTCATCCATTCCGTCCCTTTTTTTCTGCCTGGTTACCTTCTTTTTATAGCAAACTGATTCAATGGGATTTCTCCCTTTTACCCTTAAGCCTTCACCAACTGTTTTTGGTTTGTTGTGGGCATCCTTTCAAGATTACCCACTCACCCATTGGTTGCCCAGACCACTGTCATTGTTCAGTTCATGTCTGCTGCACCACTACCCATTTCACGACAAAATTCCCTTTTGTTTGTTCCTGCTGTATACCTCTACCTCACTACCTAGCTCTATGGCATGCATCAGATGGTCCCAACCATTTATTACTTCTTTTGGGTAAGATACCATCCCAGCAAGATATATTCCCCGAAAGAAGTCACGGCAGGAAACCAAATATAGACCCCCTTTTCCCCCCATCACCAAACCACACCCTCTGAATCCCCTTGACCGTGGGCCCACCTCCCTTGTATTGACTGGGTACAGGTTGGTGGTGCCCTGGCCCTTCTGTGCTTGCTCCGCTATCTTCTGTGTTTATCTCCCACGCCGTTTTTGCCGTAACAAATTAGTTTAGTTTTGTTCTGCTGCATGGCTCTGTCTTATTTCTTCACGCTTTTCCTGCTGTGTTTGTCTTTTCCTTTAGTTTGGCTTTTCTTTCCCTCACGCGTTTCCTGCTGCTGACACTTCCTGCTGTTCTTTATTTCTTTTCACCGTGCTTCTTTATATTAGCTTTCACGCCTATCCTTTTATACAAAAGAATTTGGGCCTTTGTGGACCAGATAATGTTGACTGGATCAAAAGGGTCTTGGGCCCAATTTGTCTTTTTCTGCCGAAGCCATTCTGCCAGGGAACTGTATTATGCGGCAAATCTGTATTCTGCGGCAGATTTGTATTCTGCGGCAGATTTGTGTTTTGCTGTAAATTGCTTTCACTTGCACTTATTTCTTTGGACCTTTCTTGCTCTTCGGTTTTCCTGGTGGGTCTTTGGGCCTTGCTTTTCATTGGGCTTTCTTTCTCATGGCTTTTGGATATGGATTTGCAAAATTGGGCATCAACAATGTACTTCTAAGATATGGAACATATGTCATTGTACATCCTTGGTATGATAGTCACTCTATAAGTACAAAATTCTTGTAAGATAATGGGGCAAGGGCCAAGATTCATTTCTTCAAGAGTGTGCTTCACTCACATTAGGGGTGACAAATGGGCAAGTTGGGTCATAAATGAGTTGGGTGTGTAATTAACCATTTATCCATTTATGACCCGTTTATATATAAATTAATTATCCATTATGCTAGGTTCTAAAAGTTTAGAACAATTGGCAAATCGTGAACACAAACTTGTCTAGATATAAATCCTAGAGTCTATAGATATTATTAGACAATACTCAAAGTAATACAAGTCAAGATCCAAGAACAAGCAAACTGCAAAAAAGAGAATTCGAAATTTGCCTAGTTCGATCAGTCGAAAAACAACCTTAACCAATTGAAAAACGAGTCTGTAGAATTTTAAATTCGACCCAACAGTAGTTCAAGCCCAAAAAGGAGTAGGATTTCAGATCTACTTCTTCTAGTATGTAAAGGAAACCCTAGGCACGTTTTATTATGACTTTGAAGGTGCTCTTGTGAGAACTAAAAGGTTTTGTGCCTTCCTCTATCAAAGTCACTACCGGATATTACTCTCATATCTTTGAAACCGATAGATCTAAAATTACTACATCAAGATCAACAATAGTTGAAGATCTAAACCTTCGAGGGCGGTCTTGGAGTCACAAACAAGAGAGTTTGTGTTGATAAACCTTTGAGTAGAGTTTCAAAGTCACAAGTGTGGGTGCTTGTGTTGCAAAGGCCAAGGAAAGAAGTAGTTCATAGATTCGGAGCTATCATGGGTTCGTAGTAGTAAGTTTTATATGTAATAGCAATAAGATGTTAGTAGTCTAAGTCTTATTGTAAACTTCAATTCTTTCTAGTGGATTTGCTTTTTACTTTAAGGATAGCTAGGTTAAATCCTCCCTAGGTTTTTTACCGATTTGATTTTCCTGGATCATCATATTGTTGTATTATTTACTTTTTCGCTGTTTTGCATGATATGTGATTGTTTTGTTTTAACCTAGATCTAAATAATAAACCTAAATATTCATTTGGTTAATTAATTAGGTTAAACAATCTAGTTTACAGGGATCTAAAAACCTAACACATTACCAATCCAATCCATTTAATTAGTAACCCACCCATTTAACCCAATATGAACCAAATATCTTTAAAACTACTTGAATACCCTCTTGACCTCCAAAATACCCTTAAATAGTTAAAATGACCCAAATACCCCTACACTTCCAAAATTACCAATATACCTTTGAACATCCAAAATTATCCCCAAAATCTCTAAAATGTGCAAAATATCGCCAAAATCTCTAAAATGAGAAAATACCCATGAAACCTCTAAAATGACCAAAATACCCTCAATATCTCTAAAATTACCAAATATGCTCAAAAACCACTAAAATGGCCAAAATATCCCCAAAATCTCTAAAATGAGCAAAATACCCATAAAACCTCTAAAATGACCAAAATACCCCTAATATCTCTAAAATCATCAAATATGCTCAAAAACCACTAAAATGACCAAAATAACTCCAAAACCTCTAAAATTAGCAAAATAGCCCCCAAAACCTCTAAAATGTCCAAAATATCCCTGAAACCTAAAAAATGACCGAAATACCCCCAAAACCTATAAAATGACTGAAATATCCCCCAAAACCTATAAAATGACCAGAATACTCTCAAAACCTTTAAAATGACTGAAATACCCCCCAAAACCTAAAACAATTACCAAAATACCCCTGAAACCTAAAAATTATTAAAATACCTACTAAAACTAAAAAATGACCGAAATACCGTCGAAACCAAAAAAATTACCAAAATACCTCATAAACCTAAAAAATGACCAAAAAACCCCTAAACCTAAAAAAATGGCTAAAATACCCGTTGAAACCTATAAATGACCAAAATACCCCCTCAAAATCTAAAAGATGACCAAAATACCCCCGAAACCTAAAAAATTACCAAATTACCACATAAACTAAAAAATTACCGAAATATCCCTAAAATATGTAAAATTACCAAAATACCCCCTAAACCTAAAAAATGACCGAAATACTCTGAAACCTAAAAAATGAATAAAATACTCTCGAAACTTATAAAATGGCCAGAATACCCTTAAAACCTTTAAAATGACCAAAATATCCCCCATAACCTAAAAAAATGACTAAAATACCCCCAAAACAAAACAAAAAAAAAAAAAAAAATTTTACCAAAATACCCCATAAACCTGAAAAATGACCGAAATACCTCTTAACCTATAAAATGACTGAAATACCCCCGAAACCTAAAAAATGATCAAAATACCATGAAACCTAAAAGAATATCAAAATACGCCTGAAACCTAAAAAATGACTAAAATACCTCCGTAACCTAAAAAATGACCAAAATACCCCTAAACATGTAATATGACCAAAATACACCTGAAAAATCTAAAATTACCAAAATAGAGGTTTGGGGTATTTTGGATGTTTCGAGGATACAAATTAAAGGTTCTAAGAGTATTTCTATCATTTTATAATTTGAGGGAATTTCAGTAATTTTTTAGGATTTAGGGTCATTTTGGTCATTTTTTAGATTCTCATTTTTAATTTTTTGGGCTATTTTGGTAAATTTCTAGGTTTCAGAGGTATTTTGGTAATTTTTAAAGTTTAGGGGGTATTTCAATAATTTTTAGGTTTAGAGGGTATTTTGGTCATTTTTTATGTTTTGGGGGTATTTTGGTAATTTTTTGGTTACGGAGGTATTTCGGTCATTTTCTAGGTTTTGGGAGTATTTTGGTCATTTTTAAAATTTCTAGGGTATTTCAGTCATTTTTTAGGTTTATGGGGTATTTTGGTAATTTTTAGGTTTCGAGGGTATTTTGGTCATTTTATAGGCTTTAGACGTATTACGATCATTTTATAGGTTTAGGGGGTATTTTGGTAACTTTTAGGTTTTAGGGGTATTTTGGTCATTTTTTAGATTTTGGGGGTAGTTTGGTCATTTTTTAGATTTTGGGTGTATTTTGGTCATTTTTTAGGTTTCAAGGGTTTTTCAATCCTTTTTTTAGTTTTGGGGGTACTTTGGTAATTTTTAGCTTTCGAGGGTAATTTGGTCATTTTATAGGTTTTGGAGATATTCTAGTCATCTTTTTGGTTTAGGAGGTATTTTGGTCATTTTTAGGTTTGGGGGGTATTTTGGTCATTTTATTGGTTTTGGAGGTATTTTCGTCATTTTTTAGGTTTAGGACATATTTTGGTAATTTTTATGTTTTGGGGATATTTTGGTCATTTTTTAGGTTTCGGGGGTATTTCGGTCATTTTTTAGATTTCGGAGGTATTTCGATAATTTTTTAGGTTTTGGAGGTATTCTGGTCATCTTTTTAGGTTTAGGGGGTATTTTGGTAATTTTAGGTTTCAGGGATATTTTGGTCATTTATTAGGTTTCAAGAGTGTTTTGATCATTTTTAAGGTTTAGGGAGTATTTTGGTAATTTTTAGGTTTTAGGGGTATTTTAGTCATTTTATAAGCTTTAGGGGGTATTTCGGTCATTTTATAGGTTAAGGGGGTATTTTGGTAATTTTTAGGTTTCATGAGTATTTTTCGGTTATTTTTTTAAGTTTCAGGAGTATTTTGGTAATTTTAAGGTTTCAAGAGTATTTTGGTCATTTTCAAGTTTCATGGCGTATTTTGGTTATTTTTTAAGTTTTGGTGGTATTTCGGTCATTTTCCAAAAATTTAGAATTTATGTTGTTTATTTAAATTTTAGATGGGTTTTAGTGGGTATTAGTGGGTTTATCCATTAAAACTCATATAATTAAATAACCTAATGGGCCTTTACCTATTTAACCCAAATATTCAAATGAATTGGGTTAAAACTTATCCAAATAAGGTGGGTAATGGGTAGGTTCATGAATGTAGATAAAAATTGCACTCTTAACTCACATATACACATAGATTAAGTTAGAATATAATCTCTATCTTGTAAAAAATAATAAAAAATAAAAAAGAGGGAATTGGACATATGTGCCATGTCATTTGTGGAAATTTCCCAATGTACTTTTTCTGTTTTATTTATTTTTGGTGTTGATTATTTAATATTTAAAAATATATATTTATTCCATTTTGGCAATTTCCAAAGGCGTCTTTTTTCTTTTTTTTTTTTGGAGGAAAATTTCCAAACGCATCTGTTGAGTCTTGTAGTTTTAACTTTTATGGTCCTCTTGCATATTATTATAAGTTTCTGGCCCACAAAAGATATTTAAGGGTCAGCAAAAATCTAGAATGCACGGACGCGGCTGGGAGGGTGCCGCACCCGAGTCCGACGCGGGACGCGGCGTCCGACGCGGTAGACCGCGCGTCGGTGCCGCGTCTACGTTTTTTTTTTTTTTTTTCTCAGATTCGCGCCGACTCGGCTCGATTCGCGCCGAATCGGCTTCAATTCGCGCCGAATCGAGCTGATTCGGCCAGAATCGGTCCGTATCGGCCATATCGGTCCATATCGGCAGGCGACCGATACGGCCGATACGGCCAATACAGGCCGAAATCTGCCGAAACAGGCTGAAATCGGCCTTGAAACTCGCCGGAGATGCCGAATTTCTGACCTCAGATGCGTTTCTTGCCTTATTCTTTCTTTGTTTTGTGAATCAAGTATATTAATGTGTTTTTTAAGAATATTTTAATAGTAAAAATATATAGAAAATGTAAATAAAAATATTTTTAATTATTTTTTAATCGCCGAGTCTCGCACCCGTACCCGCACCCGAGTCCCGAAACGCACCCGTGCTTCATATGCAAAAATCGACCAATTAATCTATCTGATGATTACCATGCATGCATTTGGCGTTTGAAACTTTCCATATCTGACTAAAGGATTTGGAATCAGTAAACAAACAATACAAACATGCATTTGGCGTTTGATACTTTGCATCAGAACGTTTTAACATTATTGTCAATGCATCACTTCTGCAACATCAACTTAATAATATAATATATAATGTTTCTCATTCGGTACAACTCTACCCATTTCTTCTGTGATACAATTTGTATGATTTCCAAAAGCGGTGATTTGGTGTTATACGGGCGGTGTTGGGTGGGGGTGTTTGTGTAGACGACATGTTTATGTTCCGTTAGTTTCGGCATAATCTAATATTTGGGCTGGGAAACAAGAAAAGCGTGAACAACCCCAAAAAAACAGAGAGAAAACCAAATTTCCTCTATAAATTTAGAAAGCCCTGAAATTGTTTTACCACTACAACTCATTACACTAGACTCAAGTCATCTCATCTCAACCCAATCAGGTCTACACAACACAACCCACTGTTTATTAGTTTCTATTTCTTTACCCAGATCTGTTTACTTGCTTTGTGCTTTTTTGTTTCTCATTCTCATATTTTTTTTATCTATATATATATATATATAAACCGAATTTACACGTCAGCATAATTTAAAAAAAAAAAAAAAAAAAAAAAAAAAAAAAAAAAACAAAAACGTAATTGAATTTTTTAAAACCCACTCTGCCTTTCACGCTTTCCCTTTCACGATACTGTACCTTCTCTTACAGCTCCTCCCAGCTCCTCAATCAGACCCACGGCAAGCCAAAAGCAAAGCATCATCGCATCGCATCTGAAAAACCCACCATACCCACCAACAGACATCTTCTTCCTCAAAATCGTCTCCTTCCTCAGAACACCCATTATGAACACTATAAAAGCAATACAAACCTCAATATTTTAACATTTGAATTATTCTTTTGACATTCTCACGTTACAATCTCCTTCCCCCAAAACCCAAAACTCAGATCATTTAAATATTATCCACACAAAAAAAACCCATAGAGAAAAACGAAAGTCAATACCAGATAGCTGCTATCACCTCCATCTTCTTCATCTTCTTCGCCAAGACTCCTTTCTTTCTTTTTTGCTCAAGCTCCTTTCTTTTTGCTTTGTTTCTTTTTCCTTTCGTTCTTTTGTCTTCTCAACCTTATTTTGTTTTGTGTGCCTTTGCCTGACCAAGCCTATGAAGCTTTCAAATTCAACTTTATATGCCTCTGCCACACGTCCATCAAGTGTTTACTTTTGCATTATTTATTTTATCATTTATATTATTTTTTATTTAGTATTGATTCCATCTTCTTCATCTTCTTCGCCAAGACTCCTTTCTTTCTTTTTTGCTCAAGCTCCTTTCTTTTTGCTTTGTTTCTTTTTCCTTTCGTTCTTTTGTCTTCTCAACCTTATTTTGTTTTGTGTGCCTTTGCCTGACCAAGCCTATGAAGCTTTCAAATTCAACTTTATATGCCTCTGCCACACGTCCATCAAGCGTTTACTTTTGCATTATTTATTTTATCATTTATATTATTTTTTATTTAGTATTGATTGTTTATTTTATTATTTATATTATTTTATATTAAGTATTGATTGTTTATTTTATTAATAGTGCTATCTCTTTTAACTGTTCTTTTGATAGTAGTGATTTTATTTGTAAATAGCCGTGTATATGTTTTGTGGTTTACAACGACCGCTATTAATGTTTTATAATTTTAATTTACATTTAGCCTTTTGTTTTGTTTCTCTCTTTGTATTAATATGAGACTTTTTTTTGTTTGTTTGTTTGTGTTTGGATATAATTTAAGCTTATGAGTTGTAGTTTTGTTGTTGGATGGGTTAACATATTTGCTATTGTTGTGGTTCATCATGAAATATTGAATAATTTGTTTTTTAAATTTGTCTTTCATACATTTATTAAATAATTGAGAATGTTAAATCTTCATACCCAATATATTTCTCATGCATTGCACGGGTTAGCGACTAGTTTGATTAATGCTAGAGATACAAACTAGGTGTTCTGCATTTTTCCTTAAATGGGTTTTTGGTTGTTTGTAATTCACACTCCTCTCTAGCTAGAATCTGTGTTAATTTGAAATTGAATTTGGAGACTGGTAATGGTCGTGGCTTTGGTAGTTGGTGGCTGAATGGTCATTGACAAACTGGAGTTTGGAAGAGAAGATTGGCAATCGGGACAAAGACAAAGAAGAAGAAGAAGAGAGGGAGAGCAATTGGTTAGCATGGGAGTTTTCTCTCTCTTTAAATAAAAAATAACTTACCCACTGTTCACATCTACAAATTTTTAAAAAAAAATACATACTCATACCAAACACACATTTATGTTTTTTCACATCTTGAAATATGCTATTTGAAACATGGTACCAAACACATTTTTTGTTATATGAGTATTTTAAACACATGTCTTCACAACACTTTTTAAACTACAATTTTCACAATATTTTGAATAGCATTACTTGAACATGATTACCAAACAAGCTCATATAATCCAGTATGAGTAAAGGATTCATGAATAAATAGAGAAGGGAGTATTTATAATTGTAACTAAATCGTTTTTCTTTTATAGAGAGGTTAGAGGTCTACGTGTACATTTAAGTTAGATTAATAAGGGTTTATCAAAAAAAAAAGTTAGATTAATAAGGGTGGTATGAATATGTTATTAGATGAGAATATAAGACTCAGTCTATGGGTTTACGCTTTTTTTAAAAAAAGGGTATGGGTTTACATTTTAAATTACATAGGTCCTAACTTCTAATCAAAGATATGTGTTCATGAACAAAGATAGTAAAAATCTTAAAATGATACACTGATATGTAGCTCATACTAATTATTATGTTTTCCTATCCAATCCAAAACAGTCATAGGTTTCGTTCCAATCAAGATGCTAGTTTCCGTTAAACTGAATCACGTAACCCCTCATATTCTAACGTTACTCTATTTTATGCTTCTGCTCCCACATCTATTTTAGCATATTTAACATGATATTAGAGCTAATATTTAACAAACTATACAAACTATATGAAATTTTAGCCAAGTGGAAAATAGTGTAAATATTAAGCAAGATAAGTATTAGATTGTCTCAGGCATCTTATAAGGTTAACATTAGTAGGTTCTTAAATTATCTATCTAAAAATAATCAGTAGTTTCTAGTTTGATTCAACTAGTATAGTTTGTTCTCCTTGAATAAAGAACTTAATATCAACTCCCATACACCAAAAAGATACCTATTGTTGTCCTAGTCTGATAACAATGGGTAATTATCATAGACCATACATTAGAAGCTTAAATCTTATTGTATCTTTAAAACTAACAACATTATGTGCCAGTATGAAAATCGATAAACAAATTCTTCACGCACTCTTTTTTTTTTTTTTTAAATATATATATATATATATATATATATATATATATATATATAAAGCAATACCACTCCAAAATATTAGAGACTAAGAGCCTGTTTGGTACGTATATTTAAACAACAGTTTTCAGTTTTTTTGGAAATACATGTAGGTGAAAAAAAGTGTGAAAATACGTGTAATGTTATTTAAAAACTGAAAACATGTATTTAAACATATGTACCAAACAGACCCTAATTCTTTATTGAGGTATTACCACATATGGCAATAAAAAAAATGTAGAAATAATGGTGAAAAGATCTCAGGAGTATCTTTATTCATATTTTGCAATACCACTCAAAAAATAAAGACCAATTCTTTGTTGAGGGATTACCACAAAAGGCAATAAAAAGATAGAAAAGTAATGGTGAAAGGATCTCAATGGTATATTTTTATTCCTATTTTGCTACAGTTCTTTCTTTTCTTTTCTTTTCTTTTTTGAGCAAACTGTTCTTTCTTTATATTTATATATATAGGAACCTTCAACCTAAAAGGTCTCAACACAGCTATAAGTAAAAGATTGCTGAAACTGAGAAAGATGGAAAAAACACAAAAGGAAGCCCATGACACTCTCTGAGTTGGCACAACTCTAGGTTGTGCTCCTTCCCCTCTCTATCGTATTATGAGGTTCCTAATGCACCGGGGAATATTCAAAGGGAAACTCAATAGCCAAGGCTCCCCAGGCTATGCACAAACACATCTATCTCATCATTTGATGAAACATAGAGAACATAGCATGGCTGCTATGATTTTGCTATAGAGTAGCCTAGTGATGCTAACACCATGGCTTAGTCGAAGTGCACGTGTTCTTGCCGATGGTACTTCATTATTTGAGGTGGCACATGATGAAGATAAATGGAGCTATTCAGCTGCAAATCCTGCTCACAGCCAACTCATCAATGAAGCAAGAACTTGTGATGCTAGGGTGTTAGTGCCTGCAATATTGATTCATGGTTGCCCTGAGGTGTTTGATGGGCTTAGAAGTTTGGTCGATGTGGGTGGGGGCAATGGAACAACTTTGAACGTGTTGGTTAAGGCATTTCCATGGCTTTGAGGCATCAACTTTGATCAACCTCATGTTGTATCTATTGCAGCAGTGATCAGTGGAGTTGAAAATGTTGGGGGTGACATGTTTGGAAGTGTTCTAAAAGCTGATGCTGCTTTCTTGAAAGTAATTATGGTCCAAAAAAATGCTATAGATTATCTTTAACGAGTGAAACTTAGGTACAATTCTTTATATCTTTTGCCTTAAACACTACAAAAAACGTGGGCTATAACTGCATTTTTTTTAGCCACGTTTACAAAAAATGCAGCTATAGCTAACCTATAGCCGTGTTTTTAAGAAACATGCTTATAGACTTAACCTATAGCCACGTTTTTACAACTGCAACTAAAATAAGGTCTATAGCCACGTTTGAAAAAACAGAACTATAAACCTATTGGACCTATAGTCACGGTGTATAGGCCACGTCTGAAAACGCAGCTATGTGTGTGTGTGTGGGGGGGGGGGGGGGACTTTTTTTAAGTGAAAGGAAGAGAAAAAATGCATATTAATTATTTAAGCTTAGTTAGAAATAAATAGTTTTTAAAAAGAAAGAGTAAATGGGTATGAAGTATATTTTATTTCAGATTTTTATACGATACATTATACTTTATGACCAAAATTATGATGCCTTTTTTCTATTTGGGAATCCTAGGCAATTGCCTTAAGGTTGAGCCAATGACAATCAAAACCATATCAATGTAATGATTTGACATTTTTTTAATGGAATCCAAGAGTGTGGTTATTGCCCTTGTCCACTCAAACCCTCTTGCATGATGTGGAACTTCCCCAGCAATAGTGGGGCTTGTCTCAACTCGAACCTACAACTTCTGAACTCACAAACGTGATGGATTACAAGAACTTCTTACCACTAAACCACACTTTCGAGTGGTAATGTAATGATTGACCTAGTAACGTGGATTTTATGACTAGGATTAATGGGTTTTTGTAACTTGTAGAAAGTTATATTGTAGTTGGTTAACTAAAATCCGTTATGTACCTTTCACAATTATTTGCAATGCAATAGATGTTATTCACCTTTTATTTGGCTTTGGCATACTATTGTAGTTGTGATATCAGATACTAAAAGGCATCTTGATACAACTTGAAATTAAAAGCTTCTGTTAGCTACTCTTACATTAGGTGGATAATTATTTGATAGAACACCACAAAGCAACATATTTCACAAGGAATGCAAATCACAAAATGCACATTGATGGGACGGACGAACTCACCTTCCTTGGACGACATCATCAAATATACACGTCCACCTTAGCACAACACGGACGAACACAGGAGAACCATTAATAAGAGCATTCAATGCCATGGACAATTACCAACCAGTGTGCAGACTGTTGGAGCCTCATCAAAACCCATATTCATGAGCCCTAAGGCATTACAAAAGGGCACTAAAGCCACAAGTAAGGCCCCAACGGCTAGGAACCATGAAACCATATATATACACAATGATCAGAAACAAACCAGGTACATAGACTCACCTAAAAAGTATTCATAGATACTTTGATATTTCGAACTCTCTTATTGTTCTCTAAAAATTTCCATATACCAACTTTGGCATCGGAGACGTGGTGGCAAGCACCACACCGGTGACCAGCACCACACCGGTGACCACCTTAAGGGAGCCATTGTTTTACATTTGTAGAGATAATGACGAGGACCTAGCTCCATCTGGACGAACCTACGAGATTAACAATTCGCACTTCATCACACATTTCACTATTTGAACATTTGAATTGAAATCATAATTCAAAGTTACATTTCACAATCTGCACATTTGATTTAAACCCTATTTTGTATCTTTAAATTCAAAAACACACTTTCAAAAGTCACATCCAGCTGGCATGGAACTACAGAGGATAAAGTAAAAACCAACATCATTGTCTAACACAACACGCTAGCTTTCTTATCACCAACTTAGAGTTCTAAGTGTACATTTAAGTTGGATTAATAAGGGTGGTATGGATATGTTATTAGACGAGAATATAAGACTGAGTGTATGGGTTTATAGTTTTTTTAAAAGAATATGGGTTTACATTTTAAATTATGTAGGTCCTAACTTCTAATCATATATATGTGTTCATGAGCAAATATAGTAAAATTCTTAAAACGATACACCAGTTAACAAGATTGAGAGTGGGAAGTGAGTAAAACATAGTGCATTCAGTAGCAACTTTTAATAGTCTATTACCAGCTATTAATTAAAGGGGTAAAAATAAATTAAAAAAGAAAAACATGATGTCTTTTAAAGGTGGTGTACCTTAGGGCTGTCCAAGAGACCCACCAACCCGCTCAACCCGGCCAACCCACCCGAGTTCGACCCGCCACCACCCGATCTGACGACTCCGGCAGTTGAACATGGGTTCCAAACTGTCTAACCCGACCCCAGCGAGTTGATTGTCGGTTTTTCATTTCAAAACCTATGAAACCCAACCCAAACCGATACCTTTAATGTTTCTGGTGAAATATTAAGCATTCTAGACCAAATATGAGGAGATTACGTCGAGATCTGGTCTAGATTCTTCGAGATCCGGTAAGATCTCACTGTTATCCAATGAAATCTAGGCCAGATCTCGCAAAATCCGGCTAAATATTGACCTCGGTAATAAAATCCAAGACCGACCCGATACAACCTGAAACCAACGAAACACAAACTGAAAAATCCGACCAAATCATCCGGGTGGGTTTCGGGTCATATTTTCATCAACTTGACTCATTCGGGTCAGGTCCAGGTTGGGCACAAATCTGACCCGACCTGACCCGTAGACACCTCTAGTGTACGTCTTATACTTTTTAATAAATAATATATCTATCTCTTACCACACAAAAAAAAATATGGAACATATGTGCCACGTCATTGGTAGAAATTTCCAAATGTACTTTATTGTATTTTATTTATTTTTGTCGTGTTGATTATTTAATATTTTTTCCATTTTGGCAATTTCCAAATGCATCTGTTGAGTCTTGTAGTTTTATGGTCCTATTGCATATTATTATAAGTTACTGGCCGACAAAAGATGGTTAAGGGTCAGTAAAACTGAAAATCGACTAATTAATATTTTATCTGATAAATATCATGCATTTGGTGTTTTATTCTATCCATATCTGACTAAAGGATTTGGAATCAGTAAACAAACAATAAAAATGTTAGGCACAATACATATACATGTTTTACATGAACACATACCTTTCCATTAGCCAAAGAAACAAAAGCACAAAGGTTCTGAACAATTATGCAGCCCTGGACATCACGATGCCTATTGGAGACAAATGTGGAGCTGCTATATTGATTAATCTAGATAGTTTAATCACTACTTGATTCATAGAGTTACAAAACAGTTACAATTACAAACCTTGGTTAAGAGGTATGTTAGCCCAATAGCATAAGTTGAGCAATCTTATTTTGTGTGCAAGTCAGTTCTCTTACTTGTACTACAAATCTAAAAATAATAATTAGCTTCTAGTTTGATTCAACTAGCATAGTTTGTTCTTCTAGAATAAGGAACTTAAGATCAACTCACACACACCAAAAAGATACATATTGTTATCTTAGTCTAATAATAATGGATAATTATCATGCAGGACCATACGTTAGAAGCTTAAATCATATGGTATCTATAAATCTAACAACATTTTGTGTTAATATGAAAATCAATAAACACATTCTTCATGCACACTTTTTAAAATATATATAAATAAAGGAATACCACTCCAAAATATTAGAGACCAATTCGTTGTTGAGGGATTACCGCAGACGGCAATAAAAAATATAAAAATAATGGTGAAAGGATCTCAATGGTATCTTCAATCATATTTTGCAATACCACTCCAAAATAGAGACCTGTTAAGGGATTACCACAAAAGGCAATAAAATATTAAAAGTAATGGTGAAAGGATCTTAGTGGTATTTTCTTATTCCTATTTGGCAACAGTTCTTTCTTTTCTTTTCTTTTTTGAGCAAACCGTTCTTTCTTTATAAGTGTATATATATAGATAAGTGTATATATATAGGAACCTTCGACCTGAAAGGTCTCAACACAGCTATAAGTAAAAGATTGCTGAAACTGAGAGAGATGGAAAAAACACAAAGGGAGGAAAAATGGAACGAGGAAGAACAAGCAGAAGTGGATATCTGGAAATACATACTTGGGTTCACAGAAATGGCTGTAGTCAGGTGTGCCATTGAGCTTGGGATACCTGATGCCATTGAAAGCCATGGAAGTCCCATGACACTCTCTGAGTTGTCATCAACTCTAAAATGTGCCCCTTCACCTCTCTACCGCATTATGAGGTTCCTAATGCACCGGGGAATATTCAAAGGGACACTCAATAGCCAAGGCTCCCCAGGCTATGCACAAACACCTCTATCTCGTCGTTTGATGAAACATGGAGAACATAGCATGGCTGCTTTGATTCTGCTAGAGAGTAGCCCAGTGTTGTTGACACCATGGCTTAGTCTAAGTGCACGTGTTCTAGACGATGATACTTCATCATTTGAGGTGGCACATGGTGAAGATATATGGAGCTATTCAGCTGCAAATCCTGCTCACGGCCAACTTATCAATGAAGCAATGGCTTGTGATGCCAGGGTGTTGGTGCCTGCAATGATTCACGGCTGCCCTGAGGTGTTTGATGGGCTTGGCAGTTTGGTCGATGTGGGTGGTGGCAATGGAACAACTTTGAAGGTGTTGGTTAAGGCATTTCCATGGCTTCGAGGCATCAACTTTGATCAACCTCATGTTGTATCTGTTGCAGGAGTGATCAGCGGAGTTGAAAATGTTGGGGGTGACATGTTTGAAAGTGTTCCAAAGGCTGATGCAGCTTTCCTGAAGGTAGGGTCCAAAAAGAAAATATTATCTTTAACGGTAAAACTTAAGTATAGTTTCTTAGAACTTATACTGGTTTCTCAATAAATCCAACTATGTGGTTGGATTGTTGAATTTACTGTCCTTGAATGAAGATAATATTGTTTATATTGCATTGGACCATTGGTTAATACATACACGATAGTTGAATTTAATTGGAGATACAAATAAATAAAATAGAAAATAACCATACCTAAGTTTTGCTCATTTACTTAGCTCATTTGCGTTTAGGATGCCACGTAAGAAAGAAGACTTGTACTTGAACTAGCTGCGATATTTACTTTAGTGTATACCATTACCTACTAGGTAAGACTGTTATTGGAATTATGAAGCAATTTTTTTTTATATATAAAATTATTTGAAGCACACTAGATATACCTCTCGCAGCTCCTTGTATAGTAAAATTATTGATCAGAAAAGGTTTTTTATACTCTCAATGATGTTCAGCTCTTTCGATTATGAAATTGACCTCTGTGAATTGCAGTGGATTCTGCATGACTGGGGAGACAATGAGTGCATCCAAATCCTTAAAAAATGCAGAGAAGCTGTTCTGGAGAACAAAGGAAAGGTAATAATTGTTGATGCTGTGATTGAAGAAGCAGAAATAGATAAGCTAACCGATGTGAGGCTAGCACTAGACATGGCGATGATGGCTCATACCAATAAGGGCAAAGAGAGGACATTGAAAGAATGGGGATTTGTTCTTGGGGAGGCTGGATTTAGTAAATACACGGTGAAAACCATTCATGCTGTGCAATCAGTGATTGAGGCATTTCCATAATTTATATATTTAAGGAACATGGTGTTGTTGTTGTTGTTTAAGGAACATGCATGGATCTCTAATTTTATGTGGTAATATGTTGTAATGGCTACTACTAGAAGACCAGTTTGAGTTGATGTAGCTCGCTTGGTTTTAATTGCAATCTAATAATCTATGATTATGAAAATTTTCTGCTTTTTGTTTCTGCATCAGAATTCAATCAGAACTAAAATTTTCAAATTGATTTATTCGTGAAAACTAACAAGTTGGTTTAGAAACACGTTTAGTTCATTAAGAAAATGCAATGAATAAAGGAGAAAGTGAAACCAAACATATATATGGTTGAAGCTGCTGTAGTCCCACATGGTTTGTGTATGACATACTAAGCTCTATTAGATAAATATAAAAATAGTGCAAAAGCAGTTTGATAAGTATCTTTGCGCTTGGGGCAATGACGCAGCTAGTGAGGTTCTAACCGAGGCGCGTCTATTGCTGGTTGAAAACTATTTCCAAACCCCCTCTTAGGCCTGGGTTCAGCCTTGGCCTTTGAGAATTTCTGAAGGGCTCCCTTTTTGGGTAAAGCCCAACAATTACTAATTCTCAAAACTTTTTGCTTTGTTTAGGGTTTGTTTGGATATTGTTTATTATTGGAAACTGAAAAATACTGTAACAAAATAATTTTTAAATTTGTGAATAGTGCAAACAATGCACGAGATGCACAGAAATAAAATGCAAACACACAACGTTATCCAAACTCACACTTAATTTTTAACCCTTTGTTTTAGCCCTCACACTTAATTGCTAACCCTTTGTTTCAGCCTATTCCATTTGCCAGTACATGCCCTTATTAATTGGAGTAACTTTTTATTGTCAAGAAGAAAAAAGCACATCAAATTTTTGAAAGAGATGTGGATAAATATAGGAGTAATGTTATAAATACAAATTATTTTCACTTCTTATTATATAGAAAAAAATTCATGATTAGTAACATATGTAAATATAGAAATTCATGATTAATAACATATGTAAAATTCATCATTGACATTGTTATTATTATGCATCATTCTCTTTTTTCTTTTTTTTTTGAAAAAAATTATTATGCATCATTCATAACAAGTCATATCAGGTTGTTGCATCTCTACACTTATTGATATATATATATATAGAGGCCCACTTATCAAATAATATTATTAGCAATGATAGGGTGGTGTCTACATCAATATTTTGTTGCTTATCAAGAGATATGATTGATTCATAGGGATGGGGAGTAATAGGATTGTACATATTTTCAACACTAAAACTGGTCAATCAATTAGATTGAAAATTAATTTGGTGCTCAAGGACCTTGCATGCAGCCCCATGACGTGGCTTGGGAAAATTGACCAAGAGGTAAAACAAGTTGGCATGTTTTGTTTTCACCTTCGAAAATATTTCATGTTGGTTCATGGGCCTTTTACAAATGTTTGTTTGTAATTTGGGTTTCTTGTACTCTTGTTTCACCATGACACCTAAAAATATTTTCTGTTTCCATAGAACAGCTTCTTCTTCTTCTTTTTCTTTTTTCTTCTTTTTTTTTTTTTTTTTTTTGATAAGTTCTTTTTTTATTAAAAGATGAATTCATGCATTACTCCATTAAGATGGAATGGGGAATGGGGGGGCTTCGGTTCTATCCCTATAGGAAGGGGTGGAGTATTTACTTAGTTGTATTTCTAACTGGTTTTAAATATATATATATATATATGAAGCCTAATGGTCACTAATTATAAGAGTAAATCTTTAGAGAGAGGGAAAAGTAACTTTTTGACAGGGGAGATGGAAAGTTATGTGTGTGGTGGTGGTGGGGGGGGGGGGGGGGGACTTTTTTAAGTGAGAGGAA
The DNA here is from genome assembly GCF_932294415.1 of Quercus robur. NCBI lineage: Eukaryota > Viridiplantae > Streptophyta > Magnoliopsida > Fagales > Fagaceae > Quercus > Quercus robur. The sequence goes on along the minus strand of NC_065544.1, from coordinate 53,131,324 downwards.
GAGAAAAAATGCATATTAATTATTTAAGTTTAGTTAGAAATAACAGTTTTTAAAAATAAAGAGTAAATGAGTATGAAATATATTTTATTCAGCTTTTTATACGATGCATTATACTTTATGACCAAAATTATGATGCCTTTTTCTATTTGAGAGTCCTAGGCAATTGTCTCAAGGTTGAGCCAATGACAATCAAAACCATATCAATGTAATGATTGACATTTTTTGTAAGGGAGTTTAAGAGTGTGGTTACTGCCCTTGTCCACTCAAACCCTCATGCATGATGTGGAACTTCCTCAACAATTGTGTGGAGCTTGTCACAACTTGAACCTACAACTTCTAAACTCACAAATGTGATGGATTACAAGAACTTTTTACCACTAAACCGCGCCTTTAGGTGGTAATGTAATGATTGACCTAGTAACGTGGATTTTATGATTAGGATTAACGGATTTTTGTAACTTGTAGCATGTTCTTTTGAAGTTGGTTAACTAAAATCCGTTATGTACCTTTCACAATTATTTGCAACGCAATAAATGTTATTCACCTTTTATTTGGCTTTGACATACTGTTGTAGTTGTGATATCAGATACTAAAAGGCGTCTTGATACAACTTGAAATTAAAAGCTTCTGGCTCTTACATTAGGTGGATAATTATTTGATAGAACACCACAAAGCAACATATTTCACAGGGAATGCAAATCACAAATTGCACATGTCACTATCTGAACATTTGAATTGAAATCATAATTCAAAGTTACATTTCACAATCTGCACATTTGATTTAAACCCTATTTTGTATCTTTAAATTCAAAAATACATTTTCAAAAGTCACATCCAGCTGGCATGGAACTACAGAGGATTAAGTAAAAACCAACATCATTGTCTAACACAACACGCTAGCTTTCTTATCACCTACTTAAAGGTCTAAGTGTACATTTAAGTTAGGTTAATAAGGGTAGTATGGATATGTTATTAGACGAGAATATTAGACTGAGTGTATGGGTTTACACTTTTTTAAAAAGAATATGGGTTTACATTTTAAATTATGTAGGTCCTAACTTCTAATCACAGATACGTGTTCATGAGCAAATATAGTAAAAATCTTAAAACGATACACCAGTTAACTAGATTGAGAGTGGGAAGAGAGTAAAACATAGCGCATTAGTAACAACTTTTAATAGGCTATTACCAGCTATTAATTAAAGGGTTAAAAATAAATTAAAAAAGAAAAACATGATGTACTTTTAAAGGTGGTGTACCTCTTATACTTTCTAATAGAATATCTATCTCTTACCACACAAAAAAAAATATATATATATATATGGAACATATGTGCCACGTCATTGGTAGAAATTTCCAAATGTACTCTATTGTATTTTATTTATTTTTGTCGTGTTGATTATTTAATATTTTTTCCATTTTGGCAATTTCCAAATGCATCTGTTGAGTCTAGTAGTTTTATGGTCCTATTGCATATTATTATAAGTTACTGGCCGACAAAAGATGATTAAGGGTCAGTAAAACTGAAAATCGACTAATTAATATTCTATCTGATAAATATCAAGCATTTGGTGTTTGATACTATCCATATCTGACTAAAGGATTTGGAACCAGTAAACAAACAATAAAAATGCTAGGCACAGTACATATACATGTTTTACATGAACACATACCTTTGCATTAGCCAAAGAAACAATAGCAGAAAGGTTCTGAACAATTATGCAGCCCTGGACATCACGATGCCTATTGGAGCCAAATGTGGGGCTGCTATATTGATTAATCTAGATAGTTTAATCACTACTTGATTCATAGAGTTACAAATCAGTTACAGTTACAAACCTTGGTTAAGAGGTATGTTAGCCCAATAGCATAAGCTGAGCAATCTTACTTTGTGTGCAAGTCAGTTACAAATCTAAAAATAATAATTAGCTTCTAGTTTGATTCAACTAGTATAGTTTGTTCTCCTTGAATAAGGAACTTAAGATCAACTCACATACACCAAAAAGATATATATTGTTGTCTTAATCTGATAATAATGGATAATTATCATGGACCATACATTAAAAGCTTAAATCCTATTGTATCTATAAATCTAACAACATTATGTGTTAATATGAAAATCGATAAACACATTCTTCATGCACACTTTTTAAAAAATATATAAATAAACAATACCACTCCAAAATATTAGAGATCAATTCTTTGGTAAGGGATTACCACAAATGGCAATAAAAAATTTAAAAATAATGGTGAAAGGATCTCAGTGGTATCTTTATTCATATTTTGCAATACCACTCCAAAATAGGATTTTGTATATGCCGGGTACAGCATATAGCACCTCCCAAAATAGAGACCTATTAGAGCATCAGTATAGTGGGACTTGCAAGTGCCATATGCCACTAGTATCCAACAACCGGACTTGCAAAATCATCCCATTGCAAAAAAATTTACAATCTTGCTACAGTACCATCTTATATGTAAGATGGTACTGTAGCAGTATTGTATAATAAAAATTAGTTTTTTATTTGTCTGATGCTTCTTCTCTCTCCTCTCTCCTCTCTCCTCTCTCTCATTTCATTTCATTTTCTCTCTCCAATTTCTCTCTACTTCATTCTGCTCTCTCCTCTTCAAACCCGAAACCCATACAATTTTAGCACTTCCTTCCTCTCTATCTCAGATCAGTTTGCTATGGATTCTAATGGGTTTGCTATGGATTCCAATGGGGTTGCTATGGATTTGTGGGTTTCTATATTGATCTGGGCATGAGGATTATGGGTTGATCTGGGCATGGTGGTGGGCTGGGAGTGGTTGATGGTGGGTTTCTATCGGCATGGATTAGCGTGAGGGCTAGGTTTACTGGTGATTTTTTTTTTTAATGGGTTTGCTAGTGATGGCTCCGATGGGTTTGAATCGGAGCTCCAATGGCTCCAATAGTGATTTTTTTTGAATGGGTTGATCGTTGGGTTTGATGGTTTTTTTTTAATGTAGTTTTGGTTTTGATTTGATGGTGGTGGCATTGCTTTAGGGTGGTGGCATTGTTTGATGGTGGTTTAATTTGGTTTTGGTTTGACGATGGTTTAACGGTGGTAGCGTTAAGCCCATGAGTGGTTTTTTTTTTTTTTTCTTATCTGCTGTGGCTTGTGCTAAAGGTTGAGGGAGAGAGAGAAATAGTAAAACAATAATAAAAAAGAATATTTAAATAAACTGGGGAAAAATAGAGTTTTGGGATGTTAGGTGTATTAAAAAAAGTATATTATATATGATAAAGTAACTTTTTGAGATAGTAAAATAGGATGAGATGACATTTCCGGTTATGGATGCTCTTAAGGGATTACCACAAAAGGCAATAAAATATAAAAAAGTAACGGTGAAAGGATCTTAGTGGTATATTTTTATTCCTATTTTGCAATAGTTCTTTCTTTTCTTTTCTTTTTTGAGCAAACCGTTCTTTCTTTACATGTATGTATATAATGTAAAGTTGTGATTTATAACTATTTTGTATTGACTTTAATTCCATGTCAAATTTGATTGTAATTTTGTTCAATCTTATGTACCCTATATTTTATGTGGGATTTCATTGTATTGGTTGTGTGTGAGAGAAAGTGTGAAGACTCAAGACAACATTAAAGATCAAAGGAGTTTTCGCGAGTAGCTCGCGAGAAGACTTCCCGCGAAGTGAAGCCATGTGCACAGCACATGACTGGAATGCGAAGAGTCATGACAACCATGGTTTTAAAAACCGGTATGGTGAAAGAATCGAAAAAGGGACTAATTATCGATTTTTTGGTCAAACTAGGGTCCGATAGATGGTCGAACCGGTGACGTCATAAATAATTTAATTAATAATTATAAAAATAAATAAATAATTCTATAACTAATCATTTTAACTAAAAAATTAAACAATAGTAAAATATTAAACTTTGGCTTACCAACTTTTAGACACAGCTAAACACAATTCAACCAAAACAAAAACAAAAAAACATATATAAGCACCCACAACCTATAAGCCCACTATAAAATAGTTTAATTATTTTTTAACCTTTCAAATAACAAAAAGTAAGTGCACCATGGGTAGCAATTATTTTTTAACCTTTCAAATAACAAAAAGTAAGTGCACCATGGGTAGCAATATCATTGCCCACTTGATTTTTTTTTCCCTCCACACATTCTACACGGATCCACACGTTAAAATCCCAAGATTCCCAACTAACACACATTTTGAAATCACATCCACACGTTTTGGTTCAACAATAGTTCCCATCTAACTTTTTGCTTTTCATATCTCTCTCTCTCTCTCTCTCTCTCTCTCTCTCTCTCTCTCTCTCTCTCTCTCTCTCTCTCTCTCTCTCTCTCTCTCTCTCTCTCTCTCGTGAATATGTGCAAACAGTGTAATGCAAGAGGCAAGAGCAGCAAAAAAAATAAAAAAATCTCAACTAAAGCAAACAGATCATTACAAATCTACTTATCTTTGGGTTTCTTTGGTTCTTCCTCAGCACAATATAGTAAATCTGATTTTTTTTTCTTTTTCTTTTTCTTTTAAGCAAAAGGTAAGGAAAGTAAATCTAATGTTTTTGGTTCACTGTAGGTGTTTTAGCCTTCACCACTTCATACTTGAGAGAGCATTTTCAAAATCAAAATCTCTCTTCTTAAATTTGAAACAAGATCTCTTTTTTTTTTTTTTTTTTTTGGTTAAAAAACACAACAGCTCAAGCATTTATGAAGAAATGTTAAAACCGATTTAACAACACCGATTTCTGGTTATGCCAGTTAAACCGACGGTTTATACTGTTTATTCGGTTTTTCATTCATTTCTAGTTTTAGCTAATAACTGGACCGAATTAAGGTCAGATTCCCGATTGAACCAGCCGGTCCGATACGATTTTTAAAACGTATATGACAGCTGGTTTTCACGAGTATTTCACAGATAAGGTCTTCCCACGAGATACCTGCAAAACATTCTATTTTGCTATTTTGGCATATCTGGTCCATTATTTCTTGACCCACACTATATATACCATCATTACCCACATATTGAGAGGAGTGTTTTTCAAAGAGAAAACCCTAGCCATAACCATTGAGAGTTAGAGATTGTCATACTCACAATCCTCTACACAATCTTGTGTGGTTTTCCTCAACTCCTACCTCTCCATATCCAAATTCTTCCCACAATCTTGTGTGGTTTTCACGAGTATTTCACAGATAAGGTCTTCCCACGAGATACCTGCAAAACATTCTATTTTGCTATTTTGGCATATCTGGTCCATTATTTCTTGACCCACACTATATATACCATCATTACCCACATATTAAGATGAGTGTTTTTCAAAGAGAAAACCCTAGCCATAACCATCGAGAGTTAGAGATTGTCATACCCACAATCCTCTACATAATCTTGTGTGGTTTTCCTCAACTCCTACCTCTCCATATCCAAATTCTTGAGAGGTTGATAACTCAAACACTTACCACACTCATTTTGAGTGTAAAGTGAGGTTTTGGTGCTGCTGGGAAGTATTGGAAAAAGCCATTTGTTTGATGGATGCAATCGGGCCAAATTGTGTGATCCGAAGAGTTAGAGAAGACAAGGTTTTGTCAAGTCAATTGGTAGCAGGAGGGCTCAAGTACATAGGGTGGACTAGGCTTAGAGGGTCTTTTGTTATTCGTGTACTCCAACTTATTCTCTAGTGGATCGATTTACCACTTGGAGGGCGGCAGAAAGGTTTTTTGTCGAGTTCTTCGGTTTCCTCTTCAATAACACATCACGGTGTTATCTTGTATTTGCATCCTTCTTCCCTACTCTTTTAGCTTTCATTTTATTGTTGATATTTGTTGAATATGGCTTAGAGTAGTTATATTGTTTGTTCGCTCGCATTTACTCTATTCTGCACTTAGTTTAAGTTAGAGTAAAATCAACCAAACCGTAATTTTTAATTTAGGGGTCTCAATAGCTCCTGTGTTTTCACACACATTCGAGATTTTATATTGGAACCTTCGACCTAAAAGGTCTCAACACAACGATAAGTAAAAGATTGCTGAAACTGAGAGAGATGGAAAAAACACAAAGGGAGGAAAAATGGAACGAGGAAGAACAAGTAGAAGTGGATATCTGGAAATACATATTTGGATTCATAGAAACGGTTGTAGTCAGGTGTGCCATTGAGCTTGGTATAGCTAAGGCCATTGAAAGCCATGGAAACCCCATAACACTCTCTGAGTTGTCATCAACTTTAGGATGTGCCCCTTCACCTCTCTACCGCATTATGAGGTTCCTAATGCACCGAGGAATATTCAAATGGAAACTCAATAGCCAAGGCTCCCCAGGCTATACACAAACACCTCTATCTCATCGTTTGATGAAACATGGAGAACATAGCATGGCTGCTTTGATTTTGCTAGAGAGTAGCCCAATGTTGTTGACACCATGGCTTAGTCTAAGTGCATGTGTTCTAGACGATGATACTTCATCATTTGAGGTGGCACATGGTGAAGATATATGGAGCTATTCAACTACAAATCCTGCTCATGGCCAACTTATCAATGAAGCAATGGCTTGTGATGCCAAGGTGTTAGTGCTTCCAATGATTCACGGTTGCCCTGAGGTGTTTGATGGGCTTAGTAGTTTGGTCGATGTGGGTGGGGGCAATGGAACAACTTTGAAGGTGTTGATTAAGGCATTTCCATGGCTTCAAGGCATCAACTTTGATCAACGTCATGTTGTATCTATTGCAACAGTGATCAATGGAGTTGAAAATGTTGGGGGTGATGTAGAATATGACTTGAATTAGGAATTCAACTCCTTGTTGGATTTGGATAAGGAAGGAATTTTATTCCTTTCGGGTTACTATTGTTTGAAGTTATCAAGTTCTATTAGAAGTCTTGTCTACTACTTGATTTGGAATTCTTTTTGGAATAGGAGTGATTCTCCTTGTGTGTGTGGAAAAAAAGTCTAGTTCTTCTTGGTTTTGGATATGCTAGTCAACTTAAATCTCCTATATAAGTAGAGTGCTGTTGCTACAAAAAAGAGAGTGGGTGTGGGAAAAATAGGCTCTCTTTTGTTTGGTTCTTTGATATTTGTGGGTTACAATTTGGAATAGTGAGAGAGGTTTGTTGCTGCTTGATTTTGGTTTTGCGGTTTGGTGATTTGCTCTCTCTTGGTGCGTTGCAACGTTTGGATTTGATTTGTGGCTCTCTCTTTGGTTTGTGTGCAATTGGTATTTGGTATTTGTGAACCTTTGGTTCTTTGGTTCGTATTTGGTTCTTTGGTTTTATATTTGTGGGAGAGAGTTATTTGAGTGTATTTGGGATTTGGGTTTGTGAAAGTGCCTCTACACCAATTTGTATTATCCCAAATTTGTTATAGTGAAATTTGTTCGTTGTCACCCGTGGATGTAGGCTATTGTCGAACCACATAAATCTTGGTGTTTTGTGTCTATTTTCTTTTAGATTAATTTTCTTCCTTCCTATTGATTAGTTTGGAGATCTTTCTCAAGCCTAAAATATTTTCACAATCAACCTTGGTAATTTAAGCTTCCACTATTTTACAACAGGTGACATGTTTGAAAGTGTTCCAAAGGCTGATGCTGCTCTCCTGAAAGTAAGTATGGTCCAAAAATATATATATATATATATATATATTATTATTATCTTTAACGGGTAAAACTTAGGTACAATTCTTTATATCTTGTGCCTTAAAGTTTCTTAATAAATTCAACTAAGTGATTGGATTAACCAATGAGTCACACAATTAAATTTATTGTCCTTGATAATATTGTTTTTGTTGCATTGTACCATTCGTCAATGCATGCACGATAATTGAATATAATTGGAGATAAATAAAAAATAACTATACCTAAGTTTTTGGTCCCTTATTACGTAGCTCATTTGTGTGTAGGATGCCGCTTAAGAAAGAAAGCACGTAGTTAAACAACCTGCAATATTTACTAAAATATTTCATACTTGGTCTTCAAAAAGTTTCAATCCTTTCAAGCTTCAAAGTGTATACCATTAGCTACTAGGTATATAGAGCATTAGCATTGAAAAATGCTAATGCTATATTTAAGCCCTTTTTAGCATTTTATGGCTCAAAATGTGCTGCATCAAAGGATGCTAAACACAGAAATTGTAAAAAAATTTACAATAGTGCTACAGTACAATTCTATCTTTAGAATTGTACTGTAGCACAATTGTAAAAAAATATATATATATTTTAATCAACCGGCATTTCTCTCTACTCCCATAATTTCTGTTATCTTCTCTCTCTTCATTCTCTCTCTCATCTGCTCTCTCCGCTCTCTTCATTCTCTCTTTCTCATCTGCTCTTTCCTCTTTCAAACCCAAACATCATCCATCTCTTTCTCTTCTGCTTTTTTTTTTTTGCTGTGACTGGTGCTTAAAGGAAGTGGTGGGTTTCAAACCCAAACATCATCCATCTCTTTCTCATCTGCTTTTTTTTTTTTGGCTATGACCGGTGCTTAAAGGAAGTGGTGGGTATGGTTGAGGTGAGTTGTGGGTCACAGAGATCGGAGTGGGTCATGGCGTGGGTCATGGAGATCGGAGATCGGAGTGGGCTGAAGTGGGTTTTTGGCTGTGACCGGTGTTTTTGGTTGTGGTTGTGGTTTTTGGTTGTTTTTGGCGTGGGTCCGGTGTTTTTGGTTGTGGTTGTGGTTTTTGTGCTTAAAGGGGTTGTGGGTCGTGGTTGGATCTGGGGTTTGGGTCGTGGTTGGGTTGTGGGTCCGGTGTTTGGGTCGTGGGTGACGGCGTGGGTGTGGTGGTTGTGGTTTTTGGCTGTGACCGATATTTTTGGTTGTGGTTTTTGGTTGTGGTTGTGGTTTTTGGTTGTTTTTGGCTTAGGTCCGGTGTTTTTGGTTGTGGTTTTTTGAATGGGTTTGCTCCGGTGGGTTTCAAATCGGCAGTGTGGTTTCTGATCGGTGGCTTGGGTGGTGGGTGTGGTGGCCGTTATTGGCTCTGGTTTGATGGTTTGTGTGTGTGGCTGTGTGTGGCTCTGTTGATGGGTCTGTGTGTGTGGTTCTGTGAGATGAACCGGTGCTAGAGGTTGAGGGGAAAAAAAAAAAACGATTGGAAAGCCTAAGAAAGTGGAACTGAAAAAAAGTATTTGTTAAAAAGAAATAATAAAGAAAGATTAAAGAATAATATTTTAATAAGAATAGAGTTTTAGGATGTGAGAGGTATTGTAAAATGGGATGGTATAAGTAATAAAGTGGTTTTTTGGGATGGTATAATAGTATAGCATAGCATTTTTCAATGCTAGTGCTCTAAGACTGTTATTGCAATCTTGAAGTGTTGGGTGCCATACCGTGTGGGTCCAGCCCACTTGCTTACCATTCCTTGTCAAAGCTCATTCATGAGCTTGTTCCAAAAGTCTTCAATGCAAGTTTTTCCATTTAATGAGGAGTGACCAAAGCATGGAGAGGTCTGACTTCTCAATGAGAAGTGTTCCAAAAGTCAGCTTTTGGTTTAATGCAAAAGCTAAGCAAGTGTGTGAGACACGCTGAAGAGAAAAGAAGGAAAAGAAGCAAAAGGCCATTCGGCCTTGTAGAGTGCTGAAGCAAGAAACAAAGAGCCACATTCGGCCAGTGTGTGTGAGTTCCAGAGAGAGCAAAACACAGAGATATTCAGCCATTTTGAGAGGTGCAGTCCGTGTGAAGAAATAGAGAGAAATACACTGAGAGTGTGAGATAGTGAAAAAGAAAAATGAGACATTTTTCTTTACTCAAGTTACACACAAGAAAGATAAATTGGTGGAGTTCTCATGGAGTTTTTAAGTGCTACAACCATGGAGAGTTGGAGTATTTAGAGGAAGATTTTGCTACTGATTTTGTAGTGAGATTGTATTTACTTCTTGAGATTTATTTGTTGTATATCCGATTTATTGTGAACACAAGTTTAGCATAAACTTGATAATTGTAATCTCTATTTCATAGTGGATATTTTTCGGAACTACCCCGTGGTTTTTTCCTTTACACTAGAGGGTTTTCCACGTAAGATTTGGTGTTTTTGTGCGATTGTGTTTATGTGGTGCTTGCGGGAATTTTTTTTGTTTCCATAATATTGCTATTGCTTGGTAGTCATTAATTTTAATTCACACATAGACATAGAGGGGATTAGGATTTTTCCCCAACATAAAGCACATTTTTTTAATATATATAATTATTTGAAGCACATCAGATATACCTTTGGCTACTTCTTGTAAAGTAAAATTATTGATCAGAAAAGGTTTTTATACTCTTAATGATGTTCAGATCTTTTGCTAAAGCAATTTACCTCTGTGAATTGCAGTGGATTCTGCATGATTGGGGAGACAATGAGTGCATCTAAATCCTTAAAAAATGCAAAGAGGCTGTTCTGGAGAACAAAGGAAAGGTAATAATTGTTGATGCTGTGATTGAAGAAGCAGAAATAGATAAGCTAACCGATGTGAGGCTAGCACTAGACATGGCGATGATGACTCATACCAGTAAGGGCAAAGAGAGGACATTGAAGGAATGGGGATTTGTTCTTGGGGAGGCTGGATTTAGTAGATACACACTGAAAACCATTCATGCTGTGCAATCAGTAATTGAGGCATTCCATAATTTATATATTTAAGTTAAGGAACATGGTGGTGGTGTTGTTTAAGGAACGTAGATCTCTAATTTTAAGTGGTAATAAATGTTGTAATGGCTAAGACCAGTTTGAGTTGATGTAGCTCGCTTGGTTTTAGTCGAAATCTATGATTAAGAAAATTTTATGCATTTTGTTTCTGCGTCTGAATTCAATAAGAACTAAAATCTCATATTGATTCATTGGTGAAAACTAACAAGTTGGTGGAGAAACACGTTTTGTTCATTAAGAAAATGCAATGAATAAAGGAGAAAGTGAAACCAAACATATGGTTGAGGCTGCAGTAGTCCCACATGGTTTGTGTATGACATACTGAGCTCTATTAGATAAATATATAAATAGAGCAAAACGGTTTGGTTAAGTCTCTTTGCGCTTGGGGCAATGACGCAGCTAGTGAGGTTCTAACCGAGGCGCGTCTATTGCTGGTTGAAAACTATTTCCAAACCCCCTCTTAGGCCTGGGTTCAGCCCTGGCCTTTGAGAATTTCTGGAAGGGCTCCCATTTTTGGGTAAAGCCCTACAATTAGTAGTCCAAAATATTTTATTAGACAGTGTATATATGTTCAAAAACTTCATCTTTTTTTAATTTCTAAGGGTTTTAAACAGTTCTAATTAGAGTGATTGAACAAAACTAGAGATATTTGGATGATAGTGAATGCATAAAAGTTGAGATGTGATCACCTCACTTAATTAACTCTAGAAAATATTGTAATTTATAACTCAATATTATTATTATTATTTTAAAACAATGCATAATAGATTTTACGATTTTGCAATTTATTGAGATGACTGATTGAATTTAATACAATATTACTTTCAGTGAAACTACTATCGACATTACTTTTATTATGCACTAATTACAATCTGTCACCTCACCAAATATTTTTTTTTTAAATGTGAAATTTATTATTTCTTCACACTTATTATTTTTCTTTTTTCATTCGTTTCAAATGCTTGTTTTGTAAGAATAAAGTGCAAACTACAAAGCAAGGGAAAAAAAAATTCTTGTCAATGCCCTCTAAATCAAATAGCATCTTGGTGTGTTCAACAAAAATGTTCAAGGCTTAAAATGTATTTCAAAAGATTGTTAAGGCTATTTCTTTCATGTTCGTAAGGCTAAGTTTCTAGTATTTATTTAACCTTAATAAAATACAACAATCAAGCTTTAATCTTAAAATTTGAAGTTCTGGCTATGGATTTTCAATCTTAATTAGGTGCATTTGTATAAGTGGCTAGAAAATGGTGTTTTGAGTTTAAAATGAGTGTTTGTAAAAAAAAAAAAAAAAATTATGAGAAATTGTGGTTACAAAACGAAGTTTTAAGTTTAAAAAATGCTCTTTTAAGCTTTCAAAATGCCTAACAAAACTGAGGAAATTGCAATAGATGTAAAATACATAAGATAAGGTAAGATGCTGAACTTTGAAACAACGGAGAACATTGCAAGAAGTGGGGGATTAGTCTCAAATTTATTGCCCCAGTTGTGTTGTACGCATGGAGTCTGTGGGTTTCACTTTTTTTTTTGGCAGTAGTTTTGTTTTATAGCTATGGTTGTGACTTGTGAGGCTGGTCTTCTGTGTGGTTTTTTCTGTTAACACAAATTCTTTTTCCAATTTTAATAACCTCATTTTTATTAATGAATCAATAAATTGACAAATTCAACTAAGTTAGAAGTTAGAACGATGTTTACAGGTATATGAAGCGGTCCAGAAGGACCTATGATAATACTTATATATCTGCATCTTACTTTTTTTTGCATATAAACATTTTGTGTTAATATGAAAATCAATAAACACATTCTTCATGCACACTTTTTAAAATATATATAAATAAAGGAATACCACTCCAAAATATTAGAGACCAATTCGTTGTTGAGGGATTACCGCAGACGGCAATAAAAAATATAAAAATAATGGTGAAAGGATCTCAATGGTATCTTCATTCATATTTTGCAATACCACTCCAAAATAGAGAACTGTTAAGGGATTACCACAAAAGGCAATAAAATATTAAAAGTAACGGTGAAAGGATCTTAGTGGTATTTTCTTATTCCTATTTGGCAACAGTTCTTTCTTTTCTTTTCTTTTTTGAGCAAACCGTTCTTTCTTTATAAGTGTATATATATAGGAACCTTCGACCTGAAAGGTCTCAACACAGCTATAAGTAAAAGATTGCTGAAACTGAGAGAGATGGAAAAGACACAAAGGGAGGAAAAATGGAACGAGGAAGAACAAGCAGAAGTGGATATCTGGAAATACATACTTGGGTTCACAGAAATGGCTGTAGTCGGGTGTGCCATTGAGCTTGGGATACCTGATGCCATTGAAAGCCATGGAAGTCCCATGACACTCTCTGAGTTGTCATCAACTCTAAATGTGCCACTTCACCTCTCTACCGCATTATGAGGTTCCTAATGCACCGGGGAATATTCAAAGGGACACTCAATAGCCAAGGCTCCCCAGGCTATGCACAAACATCTCTATCTCGTCGTTTGATGAAACATGGAGAACATAGCATGGCTGCTTTGATTCTGCTAGAGAGTAGCCCAGTGTTGTTGACACCATGGCTTAGTCTAAGTGCACGTCTTCTAGACGATGATACTTCATCATTTGAGGTGGCACATGGTGAAGATATATGGAGCTATTCAGCTGCAAATCCTGCTCACGGCCAACTTATCAATGAAGCAATGGCTTGTGATGCCAGGGTGTTGGTGCCTTCAATGATTCACGGCTGCCCTGAGGTGTTTGATGGGCTTGGCAGTTTGGTCGATGTGGGTGGTGGCAATGGAACAACTTTGAAGGTGTTGGTTAAGGCATTTCCATGGCTTCGAGGCATCAACTTTGATCAACCTCATGTTGTATCTGTTGCAGGAGTGATCAGCAGAGTTGAAAATGTTGGGGGTGACATGTTTGAAAGTGTTCCAAAGGCTGATGCTGCTTTCCCGAAGGTAGGGTCCAAAAAGAAAATATTATCTTTAACGGTAAAACATAAGTATAGTTCCTTAGAACTTATACTAGTTTCTCAATAAATTCAACTATGTGGTTGGATTAACCAATAAATCACATAATTGAATTTACTGTCCTTGATTGAAAATAATATTGTTTATATTGCATTGGACCATTGGTTAATGCATACACGATAGTTGAATTTAATTGGAGATACAAATAAATAAAATAGAAAATAATTATACCTAAGTTTTGTTCATTTACTTAGCTGATTTGCGTTTAGGATGCCACGCAAGAAAGAAGACTTGTACTTGAACTAGCTGCGATATTTACTTTAGTGTATACCATTACCTACTAGGTAAGACTGTTATTGGAATTATGAAGCAAATTTTTTTTATATATAAAATTATTTGAAGCACATTAGATATACCTCTCGCTGCTCCTTGTATAGTAAAATTATTGATCAGAAAAGGGTTTTTATACTCTCAATGATGTTCAGCTCTTTCGATTATGAAATTGACCTCTGTGAATTGCAGTGGATTCTGCATGACTGGGGAGACAATGAGTGCATCCAAATCCTTAAAAAATGCAGAGAAGCTGTTCTGGAGAACAAAGGAAAGGTAATAATTGTTGATGCTGTGATTGAAGAAGCAGAAATAGATAAGCTAACCGATGTGAGGCTAGCACTAGACATGGCGATGATGGCTCATACCAATAAGGGCAAAGAGAGGACATTGAAAGAATGGGGATTTGTTCTTGGGGAGGCTGGGTTTAGTAGATACACAGTGAAAACCATTCATGCTGTGCAATCAGTGATTGAGGCATTTCCATAATTTATATATTTAAGGAACATGGTGTTGTTGTTTTTGTTTAAGGAACATGCATGGATCTCTAATTTTATGTGGTAATATGTTGTAATGGCTACTACTAGAAGACCAGTTTGAGTTGATGTAGCTCGCTTGGTTTTAATTGCAATCTAATAATCTATGATTATGAAAATTTTCTGCTTTTTGTTTCTGCATCTGAATTCAATCAGAACTAAAATTTTCAAATTGATTTATTCGTGAAAACTAACAAGTTGGTTTAGAAACACGTGTAGTTCATTAAGAAAATGCAATGAATAAAGGAGAAAGTGAAACCAAACATATATATGGTTGAAGCTGCTGTAGTCCCACGTGGTTTGTGTATGACATACTAAGCTCTATTAGATAAATATAAAAATAGTGCAAAAGCAGTTTGATAAGTATCTTTGCGCTTGGGGCAATGACGCAGCTAGTGAGGTTCTAACCGAGGCGCGTCTATTGCTGGTTGAAAACTATTTCCAAACCCCCTCTTAGGCCTAGGTTCAGCCTTGGCCTTTGAGAATTTCTGGAAGGGCTCCCTTTTTGGGTAAAGCCCAACAATTGCTAATTCTCAAAACTTTTTGTTTTGTTTAGGACTTGTTTGGATATTGTTTATTGTTGGAAACTGAAAATACTATAACAAAATAATTTTTAAATATGTGAATAATGCAAACAGTGTCAATTGCTAACCCATGAGATGCACAGAAATAAAATGCAAACGCACAACACTATCCAAACTCACGCTTAATTGCTAACCCTTTGTTTTAGCCTATTCCATTTGCCAGTACATGCCCTTATTAATTGGAGTAACTTTTTATTGTCAAGAAGAAAAAAGCACATCAAATTTTTGAAAGAGATGTGGATAAATATAGGAGTAATGTTATAAATACAAATTATTTTCACTTCTTATTATATAGAAAAAAATGCATGATTAGTAACATATGTAAATATAGAAATTCATGATTAGTAACATATGTAAAATTCATCATTGACATTGTTATTATTATGCATCATTCTTTTTTTTTTTTTTTTGAAAAAAATTATTATGCATCATTCATAACAAGTCATATCAGGTTGTTGCATCTCTACACTTATTGATATATATATATATATAGATAGGCCCACTTATCAAATAATAGTATTAGCAATGATAGGGTGGTGTCTACATCAATATTTTGTTGCTTATCAAGAGATATGATTGATTCATAGGGATGGGGAGTAATAGGATTGTACATATTTTCAACACCAAAACTGGGTAATCAATTAGATTGAAAATTAATTTGGTGCTCAAGGACATTGCATGCAGCCCCAGGACGTGGATTGGGAAAATTGACCAAGAGGTAAAACAAGTTGGCATGTTTTGTTTTCACCTTCGAAAATATTTTATGTTGCTTCAGGGGCCTTTTACAAATGTTTGTTTGTAATTTGGGTTTCTTGTACTCTTGTTTCACCATGACACCTAAAAATATTCTGTTTCCATAGAACAGCTTCTTCTTCTTCTTTTTCTTTTTTCTTCTTTTTTTTTTTTTTTTTTTTTGATAAGTTCTTTTTTTATTAAAAGATGAATTCATGCATTACTCCATTAAGATGGAATGGGGAATGGGGGGGCTTCGGTTCTATCCCTATAGGAAGGGGTGGAGTATTTACTTAGTTGTATTTCTAACTGGTTTTAAATATATATATATATATATATATATATATATATATATATATATATATATATGAAGCCTAATGGTCACTAATTATAAGAGTAAATCTTTAGAGAGAGGGAAAAGTAACTTTTTGACAGGGGAGATGGAAAGTTATGTGTGTGGTGGTGGTGGGGGAGGGGGGGGGGGGACTTTTTTAAGTGAGAGGAAGAGAAAAAATGCATATTAATTATTTAAGTTTAGTTAGAAATAACAGTTTTTAAAAATAAAGAGTAAATGAGTATGAAATATATTTTATTTCAGCTTTTTATACGATACATTATACTTTATATGACCAAAATTATGATGCCTTTTTCTATTTGAGAGTCCTAGGCAATTGTCTCAAGGTTGAGCCAATGACAATCAAAACCATATCAATGTAATGATTGACATTTTTTGTAAGGGAGTTTAAGAGTGTGGTTACTGCCCTTGTCCACTCAAACCCTCATGCATGATGTGGAACTTCCTCAACAATTGTGTGGAGCTTGTCACAACTTGAACCTATAACTTCTAAACTCACAAATGTGATGGATTACAAGAACTTCTTACCACTAAACCACGCCTTTAGGTGGTAATGTAATGATTGACCTAGTAACGTGGATTTTATGATTAGGATTAACGGATTTTTGTAACTTGTAGCATGTTATTTTGAAGTTGGTTAACTAAAATCCGTTATGTACCTTTCACAATTATTTGCAACGCAATAAATGTTATTCACCTTTTATTTGGCTTTGACATACTGTTGTAGTTGTGATATCAGATACTAATAGGCGTCTTGATACAACTTGAAATTAAAAGCTTCTGTTACCTGCTCTTACATTAGGTGGATAATTATTTGATAGAACACCACAAAGCAACATATTTCACAGGGAATGCAAATCACAAATTGCACATGTCACTATCTGAACATTTGAATTGAAATCATAATTCAAAGTTACATTTCACAATCTGCTCATTTGATTTAAACCCTATTTTGTATCTTTAAATTCAAAAATACATTTTCAAAAGTCACATCCAGCTGGCATGGAATTACAGAGGATTAAGTAAAAACCAACATCATTGTCTAACACAACACGCTAGCTTTCTTATCACCTACTTAGAGGTCTAAGTGTACATTTAAGTTAGATTAATAAGGGTGGTATGGATATGTTATTAGACGAGAATATTAGACTGAGTGTATGGGTTTACACTTTTTTAAAAAGAATATGGGTTTACATTTTAAATTATGTAGGTCCTAACTTCTAATTATAGATATCTGTTCATGAGCAAATATAGTAAAAATCTTAAAACGATACACCAGTTAACAAGATTGAGAGTGGGAAGTGAGTAAAACATAGCGCATTCTGTAGCAACTTTTAATAGTCTATTACCAGCTATTAATTAAAGGGGTAAAAAGAAATTAAAAAAGAAAAACATGATGTACTTTTAAAGGTGGTGTACCTCTTATACTTTCTAATAAATGGTATATCTATCTCTTACCACACAAAAAAATATATGGAACATATGTGCCACGTCATTGGTAGAAATTTCCAAATGTACTTTATTGTATTTTACTTATTTTTGTCGTGTTGATTATTTAATATTTTTTCCATTTTGGCAATTTCCAAATGCATCTGTTGAGTCTTGTAGTTTTATGGTCCTATTGCATATTATTATAAGTTACTGGCCGACAAAAGATGATTAAGGGTCAGTAAAACTGAAAATCAACTAATTAATATTCTATCTGATAAATATCATGCATTTGGTGTTTGATACTATCCATATCTGACTAAAGGATTTGGAATCAGTAAACAAACAATAAAAATGTTAGGCACAATACATATACATGTTTTACATGAACACACACCTTTGCATTAGCCAAAGAAACAAAAGCACAAAGGTTCTGAACAATCATGCAGCCCTGGACATCACGATGCCTATTGGAGCCAAATGTGGGGCTGCTATATTGATTAGTCTAGATAGTTTAATCACTACTTGATTCATCGAGTTGCAAAACAGTTACAACTACAAAACTAGGTTAAGAGGTATGTTAGCCCAATAGTATAAGCTGAGCAATCTTACTTTGTGTGCAAGTCAATTCTCTTATTTGTACTACAAATTTTAAAAAAAAAAATCAATAGCTTCTAGTTTAATTAAACTAGTATAATTCTCAACAACAACAACAAATTCAACTAGTATAGTTTGTTCTCCTTGAATAAGGAATTTAAGATCAACTTGCATACAGCAAAAAGATATATATTGTTGTCTTAGTCTGATAATAATGGATAATTATCATAGACCATACATTAGAAGCTTAAATCCTATTGAATCTATAAATCTAACAACATTATGTGTTAATATGAAAATCGATAAACACATTCTTCATGCACACTTTTTAAATATATATATATATATATATATATATATATATAAATAAAGCAATACCACTCCAAAATATTAGAGACCAATTCTTTGTTGAGGGATTACCACAGACGGAAATAAAAAATTAAAAATAATGGTGAAAGGATCTCAGTGGTATCTTTATTCATATTTTGCAATACCACTCCAAAATAGGATTTTGTATACCCTATACCCGGCATATAATATAGCACCTCCCAAAATAGAGACCTGTTAAGGGATTACCACAAAAGGCAATAAAATATATAATAAAAAAAAAAGTAATGGTGAAAGGATCTTAGTGGTATATTTTTATTCCTATTTTGCAATAGTTCTTTCTTTTCTTTTCTTTTTTGAGCAAACAGATCTTTCTTTACATGTATATATATAGTGTAAAATTATGATTTACAACTATTTTGTGTTAATTTTAATTTCATGTCAAATTTGATTGTAATTTTGTTCAATCTTATGTACCCTATATTTTATGTGGGATTTCATTTTATGGGTTGTTTGTGAGAGAGAATGTGAAGACTCAAAACAACATTAAAGATCAAAGGAGTTTTCACGAGTAGCTCGCGAGAAGACTTCCCGCAAAGTGAAGCCATGTGCACAGCACATGACTGGAATGCGAAGAGTCATGACAATCATGGTTTTAAAAACCGGTACGATGAAAAAACCAAAAAAGTAATTGATTATTGATTTTTTGGTCAAACTGGGGTCCAACCGATGGTCGAACCGGTGATGTCATAAATAATTTAATTAATAATTATAAAAATAAATAAATAATTTTATAACTAATCATTTTAACTAAAAAATTAAACAATAGTAAAACATTAAACTTTGGCTTACCAAATTTTAGACACAACTGAACACAATTCAACCAAAACAAAAACAAAAAAAAAACATAAATAAACACCCACAACCTATAAGCCCACTATAAAATAGTTTAATTATTTTTTAACCTTTCAAATATCAAAAAGTAAGTGCACCATGGGTAACAATATCATTGCCCACTTGATTTTTTTTTTTTTTCCCTCCACACATTCTACATGGATCCACACATTAATATCCCAAGATTCCCAACTACCACACATTTTGAAATCACATCCACACGTTTTGGTTCAACAATAGTTCCCATCTCACTTTTTGCTTTTTATCTCTCTCTCTCTCTCTCTCTCTCTCTCGTGAATATGTGCAGACAGTGCAGTGCAAGAGGCAAGAGCAGCAAAAAAAAATCTCAACTGAAGCAGACAGATCATTACAAATCTGCTTATCTTTGGGCTTCTTTGGTTCTTCCTCAGCACAATATAGTAAATCTGATTTTTTTTCTTTTTCTTTTTTTCTTTTGAGCAAAAGGTAAGTAAAATAAATCTGATGTTTTTGATTCACTATTTTAGCCTTCACCACTTCATATTTGAGAGAGCATTTTCAAAATCAAAATCTCTCTTCTTAAATCTGAAACAAAATCTCCCTTTTTTTTTCTTTTCTTTTTTTGGGTTAAAAAACACAATAGCTCAAGCATTTATGAAGAAATGTTAAAACCGGTTTAACAGCATCGATTTCCGGTTATGCCGATTGAACCGGCGGTTTATACTGTTTATCCAATTTTTCGTTCATTTCCAGTTTTAGCTAATAACTGAACCGGATTAAGGTCCGATTCTCAATTGAACCGGCCAGTCCAATCCGGTTTTCAAAACGTATATGACAACTAGTTTTCATGAGTATTTCGCAGATAAGGCCTTCTCGCGAAATACCTGCAAAACTTTCTGTTTTGCTATTTTGGCATATCTGGTGCACTATGTCTTCACCCACACTATATATACCATCATTACCCACATATTGAGAGGAGTACTTTTCAAAGAGAAAACCCTAGCCATAGTCCTTGACAATTAAAGATTGTCATACCCACAATCCTCTACACAATCTTGTGTGGTTTTCCTCAACTCCTACCTCTCCATATCCAAATCCTTGAAAAGTTGATAGCCCAAATACTTACCACACCCATTATGAGTGTAAAGTGAGATTTTGGTGCTGCTAGGAACATTCTGAGTGTAAAGTGAGGTTTTGGTGCTACTGGGAAGCATTGAAAGAGGCCATTTGTTTGGTAGATGCAATCGTCAAGTCAGTTGGTAGCAGGAGCTTGGAGGGCTCAAGTACATAGGGTAGACTAAGCTTGGAGGGTCTTTTGTTATTCGTGTACTCCAACTTATTCTCTAATGGATCGGTTTACCGCTTGGAGAGCGGCGGAGAGGTTTTTCGCCGAGTTCTTCGATTTCCTCTTCAATAACACATCACAGTATTATCTTGTGTTTGCATCCTTCTTCCCTACTCATTTAGCTTTCATTTTATTGTTGATATTTGTTGAATATGGCTTAGAGTAGTTATATTGTTTGTTCGCTCACATTTACTCTATTCCGCACTTAGTTTAAGTTAGAGTAAAATCAACCGAGCCATAATTTTTAATTTAGGGGTCTAAACAGCTCTTGTGTTTTCACACACATTCGAGATTTCATATAGGAACCTTCGACCTAAAAGGTCTCAATATAGCTATAAGTAAAAGATTACTGAAACTGAGAGAAATGGAAAAAACACAAAGGGAGGTAAAATGGAATGAGGAAGAACAAGTAGAAGTGGATATCTTGAAATACATATTTGAATTCATAGAAACCGTTGTAGTCAGGTGTGCCATTGAGCTTGGTATAGCTGATGCCATTGAAAGCCATGGAAGCCCCATAACACTCTCTAAGTTGTCATCAACTCTAGGATGTGCCCCTTCACCTCTCTACCACATTATGAGGTTCCTAATGCACCAAGGAATATTCAAGGGGAAACTCAATAGCCAAGGCTCCCCAGGCTATGCACAATCACCTGTGTCTCATCATTTGATGAAACATGGAGAACATAGCATGGCTACTTTGATTTTGCTAGAGAGTAGCCCAATGTTGTTGACACCATGGCTTAGTCTAAGTGCATGTGTTCTAGACGATGATACTTCATCATTTGAGGTGGCACATGGTGAAGATATATGGAGCTATTCAGCTACAAATCTTGCTCATAGCCAACTTATCAATGAAGCAATGGCTTGTGATGAACATAAAAATAATGGTTTAATTTGTAAGTTACAAGAAATTCTGTCAGGACAGATTTGAGTATGCTGTCTTGTGTGATTTTTAGTAAATTATTGGTTTATGCTTTGACTCCGAAATTTTTATGGTATATACTGGACATACAGGGGAGTTGTTATGTAAATTTCATGACAATTGGATGTGTTTGGACAGCCCGTTTGTATTTTACAAATGGAGCATATGCTGCTGGAATGAGCTGTGAACAACATATGCTACACCCGACTTTGTGGATTTAATTCTCAAGTTAGGGTTTATGTTTTGGGCTATAATTTAATACGCTCATCCTTTGGTATGTTTGAAGCATATATAAATTTTATGGATTGGTTTCTCTATGGTTTGGCTGCAAAATGTGTTTGATGATTGTATCATATGTTTTGGGGAACTTTATGTGATGGGAATTAAGATTTTCTTGAATTTGAGAGTTAGGTTGTGATTGAGGTATAAGTTTATATATTAGGAAGAGTTTGTCCGTAATAAGTTTTGTTTTTCGTCAACATATGCTACACCTGACTTTGTGGATTTAATTCTCAAGTTAGGGTTTATGTTTTGGGCTATAATTTAATACGCTCATCCTTTGGTATGTTTGAAGCATATATAAATTTTATGGATTGGTTTCTCTATGGTTTGGCTGCAAAATGTGTTTGATGATTGTATCATATGTTTTGGGGAACTTTATGTAATGGGAATTAAGATTTTCTTGAGTTTGAGAGTTAGGTTGTGATTGAGATATAAGTTTATATATTATGAAGAGTTTGTCCGTAATAAGTTTTGTTTTTCGTTTAGGTGGCGAGAACGAGAACACGGACACTTGAGCTCCTCGTGTACAATCTCTCGCGCCTTCTGTTATCAAGTAAGGGACTTGTGACCTGTACTTTTAATAAGTATAAAAATTATCTCGAAAACTATTATGCATTAAAACTTGTTGATTAGAGATATTACATATAAGCATGATTTAAGTAAAATATATATTCGTGAGTTGTTCAATCATATATATATGATAATTTTAGCATATTAATGCTAGTACCTATATCGCGAATATAATATTTCAGAACGAAGTGGATATGCTACTATTATGAAATAATTATGTAAAACCATAGCTATCAAAAAAATATAGCGTTCGGGTTATTCAATTGTTATGATCTAAACTCAGCCAATAGGGGTTATAGTACTGGTATTTCCATGAAAATTCTGATTGGCCATTAAAAGTGGGACTGGCTCTACTGTACCCGCCCTTGTTGGTAACAACCAACTTGTGGAGGATGTCAACCTACCCCCATGGTTGAAAGTAAGTATTATGATATGATTCCGGAATTATCTGGCATTGTAGGGAATGTTGGATGCCTGGCACTCTGTGCTAGAAGCCTCCCAAAGTAGTGACAGACTTACAATTGGATTAACTAATATGTATTATAAATGAGGTATAAAGCTATTTGGAAATTATAAGAAAAGTAAGATGATAAGAAAGGTATATTGAATGGGTTATAAATCTGATGAGAAATTATGATAAAGTATTTGATAGTCTGTTCAAAGATAAGATTATTGAATTATATTCAAGTTCCTTATTATGTCATTTTATTTATTAAAGTGAAGAAAAATGAAGTATTCTCATCTGAAAGTTCTTAAGTTATTTTTAAGAACAATATGAACAGTATGAAGGCTATTTTATCAAATCTGGCATATCCATAAACTATTTGATTTACATGCATTCTTATTAAAAGCCCATGGAGCTTTAAAACCTTACTGGGCTTCGCAGCTCACCCTATTATATTTTAGTGCACAGGTTCTTTCTAGAAGCAGCGAGAGTATTAGAGGTGGCAAGGATTCTGTGTTTTCTCGTTTGTTAGAATATAGAGTTTTGTTGTATAGCAGTTAGCTCTTTTGTTGTATAGGAGGAATCAAGATATACTTGATCCTTTGAGCACAGATGTAATTCGATACCTTAGTTTGTTTTGAACCCCAGTTGTATGTCTTTGGAGTTAGGTTTGTAATAAGAGTTTTGTTAAACGTTTAGCTATGTAATATTTACAAGTATACCTTAAGTTTCAACCAGGTGGTATTTTCCCAAGTTCAAAGGAAATCAAATTTCAAGGTTCCATTATTTTTGTATGTTATGGCTTTTATGCAAGGAAATAAGCAGGAAGTCAAGAAATAATTCTTGATAAGTACTTTCAGTTTAGGTTGGTTCGTGTTAATATTGAGGTAAACTTAATATTAACATGCCGGTCATGCTCTAAACACTGAAGTACAGGTTTGGGTTGTGACAGTTTGATGGGCTTAATAGTTTGGTCGATGTGGGTGGGGGCAATGGAACAACTTTGAAGGTGTTGATTAAGGCATTTCCATGGCTTCAAGGCATCAACTTTGATCAACCTCATGCTGTATCTGTTGCAACAGTGATCGATGGAGTTGAAAATGTTGGGGGTGACATGTTTGAAAGTGTTCCAAAGGCTGATGCTGCTCTCCTGAAAGTATGGTCCCAAAAAAAAAAAATATATATATATATATATATATATTTATATATATATATATATATATATATATATATATATATATACATATATTATCTTTAACAGGTAAAACTTAGGTACAATTCTTTATATCTTATGCCTTAAAGTTTCTCAATAAATTCAACTACTTGATTGGATTAACCAATGAATCACACAATTAAATTTATTGTCCTTAATAATATTGTTTTTGTTGCATTGTACCATTGGTCAATGCATGCACGATAGTTGAATTTAATTGGAGATAAATAAAAAATAACTATACCTAATTTTTTGGTCCCTTATTACGTAGCTCATTTGTGTGTAGGATGCCGCTTAAGAAAGAAAGCACGTAGTTAAACAACCTGCAATATTTACTAAAATATTTCATACTTGGTCTTCAAAAAGTTTCAATTCTTTCAAGCTTCAAAGTGTATACCATTAGCTACTAGGTAAGACTGTTATTGGAATCTTGAAGCACATTTTTTTAATATATATAATTATTTGAAGCACACCAGATATACCTTTGGCTACTCCTTGTAAAGTAAAATTATTGATCAGAAAAGGTTTTTATACTCTTAATGATGTTCAGATCTTTTGCTAAAGCAATTTACCTCTGTGAATTGCAGTGGTTTCTGCATGATTGGGGAGACAATGAGTGCATCCAAATCCTTAAAAAATGCAGAGAGGCTGTTCTGGAGAACAAATTAAGGAAAGTTAATAATTGTTGATGCTGTGATTGAAGAAGCAGAAATAGATAAGCTAACCGATGTGAGGCTATAGCACTAGACATGGCGATGATGACTCATACCAGTAAGGGCAAAGAGAGGACATTGAAGGAATGGGGATTTGTTCTTGGGGAGGCTGGATTTAGTAGATACACACTGAAACCCATTCATGCTGTGCAATCAGTAATTGAGGCATTCCATAATTTATATATTTAAGTTAAGGAACATGGTGGTGTTGTTGTTTAAGGAACGTGGATCTCTAATTTTAAGTGGTAATAAATGTTGTAATGGCTACTACTAGAAGACCGGTTTGAGTTGATGTAGCTCGCTTGGTTTTAGTTGAAATCTATGATTATGAAAATTTTATGCATTTTGTTTCTGCGTCTGAATTCAATAAGAACTAAAATCTCATATTGATTCATTGGTGAAAACTAACGAGTTGGTGGAGAAACACGTTTTGTTCATTAAGAAAATGCAATGAATAAAGGAGAAAGTGAAACCAAACATATGGTTGAGGCTGCAGTAGTCCCACATGGTTTGTGTATGACATACTGAGCTCTATTAGATAAATATATAAATAGAGCAAAACGGTTTGGTTAAGTCTCTTTGCGCTTGGGGCAATGACGCAGCTAGTGAGGTTCTAACCGAGGCGCGTCTATTGCTGGTTGAAAACTATTTCCAAACCCCCTCTTAGGCCTAGGTTCAGCCCTGGCCTTTGAGAATTTCTGGACGGGCTCCCATTTTTGGGTAAAGCCCTACAATTAGTAGTCCAAAATATTTTATTAGACAGTGTATATATGTTCAAAAACTGCATCTTTTTTTAATTTCTAAGGGTTTTAAACAGTTCTAATTAGAGCGATTGAACAAAACTAGAGATATTTGGATGATAGTGATTGCATAAAAGTTGAGAAGTGATCACCTCACTTAATTAACTCTAGAAAATATTGTAATTTATAACTCAACTCAACTCTAAAAAATAGTGAAAATCCAATTATATAACTCAACTAGAAAATCCAACTAGAAAAAAATTGTGTAAATAACAATAATAATAAAACTCAAGGAATTGAGTTTTTTAAATTGAAATGGTGTGGTTTTTAATTCAGCCTTCTTTATTTATTAAAAAAAATTATCCTTGAAATAAGCACTACAAATTACATCAATTTTGACAGAAAAGAAAATATCAATGTTGACAGAGGTTAAAGAGAGGAAATTCTCAGTTAGATGCATGTAATGGGCGATAAACGAACGAAATGTATTCTTACATTATAGAAAGGTTACATACTGATATTCTAAAACTGGAAAAAAGAAACAGCTGCACCATCTAATTTTCCAATACAGAGTTGGAGAAAAAGTATGATAGACAACATGAAGAGCAATCAATAAAGTTACTTGTTCCATCATTGTAATTTCCTTGCACCCTTCGAAGTGCTTTCTAACCCAATGAAAACCGGAGAGCATCGATGATGCTGGATGACTGCTGTAAGAACATAGGTGTTTGCAGCTAAGAAAAAAATGCTTGCCATCCACAGTTGAAGGAAGACATTCTTTCCCCTGAATTCGAGCATATAACCCCACATCAACCAATGAAGTTGAGCACCCATCCACACTAATATGCAGGAAAGACCTTTCCATCTTAACTTCATTTGGCTCCATGGAAGTATTAGAGGCAAAAGACAGAAAAACCACACAAAATATTGTGCAGTGATTACCTGTCAAAATTGGGCAGGAGGATTAGATTCTCTCATAATTTTAATACCTCTTATTGACCATATATCCCAAGTTGTACATAAACATTAGAAGCAGGGTTGTCTAAGATATTATTCAAAAAGTCATCAAGATGACAATGAAAATGCAAAGAAAAGGAAATAAAATGATTAGGCATACAAACCTTGTTGAATGCCACAAATGCAACCGTCTGCAAAAACCAGCAAAACAGGAGGTCTTGTGCAAAACTCAGAACAAGAATGAACTGCACTACAAATTGAGGCAAAAACGAAATGAGCTTCTCCACCACCAAGATTTCATTCTCCAGCTGAAGGTATATATGATAAAAATAAATGGAGAAGTTGTGCCTTGGATCCGTACGGGTAAGATGATATAGCAGTGCCTCATGCAAGAAGTCCCACCCATAAAGGCAAAAGAAAAGGGCAGTACAAAATAAGAAAACAGCCCCAGAAACAAAACCAAAAAGTATTCTCTCTTTTGTTAATGCCGTTCTCAAAGTAGACCATGGATGGAACAGAGCAGCCAGTCTTGTAATACAATTGCTTCGAGGAGATTCTTGTTCAGTGCGCCCCCAATTTTGAAGAGCAGGCTTCCGACCATATCGGAAGACGTATGGATCAAGAATCAGAAGAATAGAAAGAACATAGATTACAGGGTAGATTCTAAAGTGGACAAGAAGCCCAAACCAAAATGCAGCTTGCAACACACGACCTGTTGTGCAGAAAGTTTACAATATAAGGTTAGAAACAAATACAAAATATAAATGATAAAAATAAGGTTATATATATACACGTGTGTGTGTGTGTGTGTGTGTGAGACTGGTAAAAAACCATTGCACACAATCATTTCCCACTATATTAACTAGATCTAATGTCCCACTTGGCTACTCCTTAATAAAAATTGATGTTCACTGGACACAGAAGGGGAATTTCGTTTGTATAAATAGAGTGTTTCCGCTTTTATTACCACCAGCCACCACATAACAAACTGTTTCAGAAAACAAACCAAATCCTTGCACATCTCATCAAACTAGTTCTCCTTTTAGCTTTTACAACAAAGTGTACATATTTAGAATACA
Source organism: Quercus robur (assembly GCF_932294415.1). Taxonomy (NCBI): domain Eukaryota; kingdom Viridiplantae; phylum Streptophyta; class Magnoliopsida; order Fagales; family Fagaceae; genus Quercus; species Quercus robur. The sequence goes on along the minus strand of NC_065544.1, from coordinate 53,103,721 downwards.
GCATTCAATTACACTTCTACCTATAAAAGGCTTACAAGGATCACAGATTGAGGGGTCCAAATCTGAAGGTCCCAGATTGCTGAAGCAATCGAATAACATATATTAAAAGAATAACCTACAATAATCTCCAAGATGCTGCAATGGTTTTAGAGCCCAGCCTAGTAACTTCAAAACAAAAGAAAACTGAGATGGTGTTGGTATTGTCAAACACAACAGAAAATTGCAAAAGAAAAGGTGACTTTTTTACATTCTAGACTTCTCACCAGAAAATAAATTTCAAAGAACCCTCAACTATCTTATAGTCTTGTCTCCTTGACCATACGGAATTGTCAAAAAAAATACAGTCAAATAAACCAAAAATTGGATCAATCAGAAGATGTATGTCAATAAGTATAACACTATAACCAATAGAGCAAAACCAGCAGTTGTTGTAATATTCCATCTTCAGAAACATTTCAATGATTCGATGGTCAAAGCTAAAGATAACCTGCACTTAACATAAAAAGCGAGGACTATAGACCCCTAAGATAATGTTCAACAATAAGGCAGTTATTTTATATTATCAAAATAACAAATTCCCATTTAGAGCCAAAAATTATCAAAAAGCAACATTTCTCTATTATCCTCACTATATATGGTAAAAATTAATAATAATCCAACAAAAAAAAGGGCTTAATTGCAGAATAGACTAAGTACAAGAACCTTGACATGAAAATGTCTACTGCTCATGAACTAATAATGCCTAGAGCATTATAAGAAAATGTTAAATTCATGAATACATTATGAAAATCCAAGGAATTGTTTTTAACCCTTGTGATATAGATAACCAACATAAAAATCAAACATACACCTTCCCTTGAATTATCAAATGGTCAAACATCTCTTAGGTACCCTCACTGTTTTCCTGATTAGAATAATATTAAATGGTTAAACACATCTTTTCCTAACAACTTAAGCTTTTGGGACAAGCAGTAATTTATCATTAAATCATAACAGGTGATCTTAAGTTCAAAAAGTGTCTCCACTCTACCCTCCAAACCCGTAGTTTATCATTCTCAATGGCCTGAGAGTTCAGTGTGTGAAATGAGTTTGTACAAAAGTGTCAATCAACTCAATCTAGCAAGTTTATGCTATAAAACAATTACAAAGTCTATCAGGTTCAAAGCTAACATGATAGAAATATGCAATGAGCAACAGGAAATGAAAAAAAGAAAAAGCTTACACCATTCATGAGGCATAAGAGGACCCAAAGAACCATAGCACAAACAACAGGCTCACAATTCCCACGAGTCCCAATTGTAAAAGTAAATGGATTGAACAGCCAGACCATTACAGAACTAACACAAAATTTTTCTGGGACCCCACGTAGCTTCAAAATACTCCTTATAAAACACCCCACAAGCAAATCTGCAATTTCCAAACAAACCCAGATCACAAAAAAATGCAAAATTTACAGTCCAAACTCAAAAAAAGGTAGCAAATTTAACACCATACCTGAAGCTGAGAAGAGAAACTTGCCCCAAGATCGATGGAAAATCGAATTGGGTATGAGCAAAAAAGCTAGTAAAGGTGAGTATCTGTATGTGGATCTAAGATAAGGGGATTTGCCAGAGGCCATTAGAGAAGCAGCATCGGAGAAAACAAGGTAATCAATGTCAGTGTACCTGACTTCCATGTGGGTGTCTTGCCATTCACCATATATGATTAAGAATACTCTGAAAATGGCTGATAGTACGAGGAGAGAGCGAAAGTTCATGGTGGTGAACATTGGTTCTGCAAGTTGAAGCAGCAGAGGAAAGAAACTGTTTATTATGTTATGGCTTAGAGCATAACATAGAAGTATTTTGAGAGGTTCCCAAAAGTTGTGAGTCAATATCTATATCCCCGTTCATGATACCCGTGTAATATGTTAGGTCTCATTGTGAGACCATAAAATTAGAAACAGCAATATATACTTCCAAGCAAACTGAAAGTAAAGACCAATATTGTATAAATTAGAAAGAAAAAAAATGTAAACTTCCCTGCACACAGAAAATTCCCAAACTAACATTTATATCAAAACTTTAAAAACTTAGAAGTATAACAATAGAACATGATTATGATTCTTCTGGTTGGCAGGAAATCACTTTCTACGTATCACGTGCACAGAAATACGAAATGTGAAATCTGAAATCAGCCACCATCAAATCAACAGATAAATGAAAATTTTAAAACAACTCAAAACTCCTGATAGTTGTAAAGCCCTCACACGCTCAGTTTTCCTATTTATATGCAAGAACTATGGAATTTCATGATATTGAATAAGAGAAAGTTTGGTCCAAAGAGGGGCTAACTTAATTACAGCAACATATGATAATGTTAGGGGAAGAGCTTCATTGAGATTTTGTTTTACTTTAAAACATTACTTTAAGTCATACACTTGCTTGCATTAATCCTGACCCCTTGCAATCAAAAGACATTCCTTAAAATTGAGTATATAACCATAAAACTTTAAACTGAGTGCCTAATAAATTTCCCCTTTACCAGCATTTTCTCAGCAGCCAACCAAACTGTTTAAACTAACTAAACATTTTGATAAAACCCCAGCCAAAAAAGTTCAAACACCGAATTTCCCCCCAACATACCCATTTGATTCACATGCAATTAAGTGACTTAAAGCCTCACAAACTGCATAAACGAAGAGAACACAAGCATCCCATCACAGAACAGAGTGAACAAACAAACCACACCATTTGAATCACGAATTTAAAAATACCCAAATCACTACTCAAAATCTACTCGTAAGTCTTAACCACAAATCATATCGCAAAAATCATTATAAAAAAAATATAAAATACAAAAAAAGAAGAGAGAAAGAATAGAGTGATACCTGAGATCGGCGGAAAACCAAAGCAATGGGCTGAGGAAGGCAGCGGCGGCTTCGGCAGAGATGAGCTGGGCTTCGAAGTGGGTGAGGAGAATGATGAATCGGGTCGGCGATGATGCGTGAGCTTCGGTGGCGGCGGTGAGGAGGTTGATGAATCGGTGAGAGTTTGTGGATGAGGATGATGGGAATCGGTGAAGCTAAAGCCTTTGTGGAGGATGAGAGTTTGAGCGCTATCTGTGAGAGCTGAGAGCTTGAGAAGAGAAGAAAGAAAAGAAATAGAAAGCTGAGAGCTGAGAGCTGGGAGAAGAACGAAAAGAAATAGAAAAAGAATTAAATAAAGAAAGTGAAGAAATATTATTGGCTAAAATGCTGAATTTCTAACTTCTTTCTTTTTTTTTTTTTTTTTTTTTTTTAGATTTTATTCCGGTTTTTTAATTTTGTGTTCGTTTAAAGTTTCAGATTTATTGAATTAAGACATTTTTATTAACTTTTTTTTTTAAATTTAAAAAAAAAATTATAATATTATAAAATTAACTACAACATATAACAAAAGTTGATGAAAAAATCTTAATTGAATAAACTTAAAAATTAGAGAACTGAAAATAAACAAACGCAAAATTAGAAAACTGAAATAAAATATGATGAAACTTAGAGGATCGGTTTTACATTTTACCCGATATTATTTTATGTTATGGCTTGTGGGGTACAGGGTTCAAGGAAAGCGAAGTTGGGTCTAGCGGAGAAATTAGACCATGTGGACTTACACACAAGTTGAGCAATGTATTGGGTTTTTACTGTTTACAATACAAATTGTGGGCATTGCAATACTGTTGTGGTCACAAACTGGCCCATGAAAGAGAAAGAATTTGTGTTTGATGTGTGGTGGGAAAAATGGAGGTCAAATTGGCCCATAAAGTAATCTCAAATGGTTGCCCCAATTGTTTTAGGGCATGAAGAGATGTACGAGATCTTAAGTTCAAAACTTTTAATTAGTAGTTTGGAGCATTTTAAAGGATTTCTTCTTGTAATTATCCAATATGTATCAAACGAAGAAACTATACATGTCCAGAGGATTTGTCAGATTCTAAAAAAATTCTAAAAATCCTTGCAAGAAGAAGGAAGAAAAAAACTTTGGCCAAAAGACCATAAATATATGGTAGGGAAAGTGGCTTGAGCATATAGAGATTGAGATGATGGGTTCTAATTTATCCTTTTTTATTATTATTAAAAATGTAAAACAAGTGCAAAAGACCCAAGAGACCAAGCCCAAATTCTGAATAGAGATGGGGAAGGCCCCCAAATATTACAAGCAGCCCTGATTGCTAGATTGTGAGGAAAAAAATTTGTAGAATCACATCATGTTTAAAACAAAATGTCTATGCCCATTAATTTGCTTAGGTAAAAGTTACTATCACAGCCATATGCTATTGAACTAATTCATTACTGATATAATGGAGAAGAAGAAAAAGAAAAAAAAAAATCCTTTACTCGTATAAGAGCCAATGAAGAAAAATGGACTATTATGGATTTTTCTTTTTCTTCTTCTAATAATAATAAGTGTACGGCACAATAATTTCCATAGCTTTTTACACAACTTTT